>NC_137075.1:98384299-99756696 GCF_951640355.1 Cnephaeus nilssonii | reverse complement strand
GCAATATTTTTCAATTCTATAAATTGTAATTGATGTCTAAATTTGCAGCAATTATCAATAATAATAGCTAATAGTCACCATGTAATTAGTACTTAGTGTTTGTCTGGCCCAGGATTAACCCTCAATTAAATTGTCATTTAATCCTCATGACAATCTTATGTGGCAGTTGGAATTATTTCTATTCATTTTTATAGATATAGGATATGAACCATTCTCTGTTTAAAGAAGACCATTTAGCAAAACACAAAAGAGTTGAGATACAATCATTTTCATATAACAAAAACATTTTTAATTTAATTAAGAAACCAGTAGTCTATGCAAGCATCATAGTAAGGTATTCCATTGTATGGACTGTAAGTAAATCTCAATCTAATCTAATAATAGACAAATATGCAAATTGACCGCACCTTCGCCACGCCCAAGCCACACCCACCAGCCAAGCCACGCCCACCAACCAATCAGGATGAATATGCAAATTATCCCAACAAAGATGGCGGCTAATTTGCATATCGCGACAGCGTAGAAAGAAGCCAAGAGCTGCAGAAGGGAGCAAAGCTGCAGAGAAGCAAACGAGCCGGGGGGAGGAGAAGGGAGGAGCGGAGGCGGGGCCGGGGGAGAAGGGAAAAGCAGGCGGGCTGGCGGAGAAGGCGGGGCAGGGGAGAAGGGAGGAGCGGAGGCGGGGCCAGGGAAGAAGGAAGGAGAGCGGGCTGGCGGAGAGAAGTTAGAAAAGCAGGGGGGCTGGCGGAGATCGGGGGGCGGGGGGAGACAAGGGAGGAGAGCAGGCAGGGTGGGGTAGAGTGCAGCAGGAAACCCTATTGCAGGATTTTTCCTGCAACAGGAACGCTAGTATAATTATAAGTTGATAACTTTTTTGGAAGAGTCATATTGATGAAATGTGCCTCACAGCCTCTGAGAACATATCAGATTTATTTATTTGTTTATCATTGTTGTCATGAATGTGGATTATTGATGGACGGTCCCCTGCTGTTCTTCAGTTATGAACAGAATAAGTCTTTACTTCCACTGAAAATATATCAGGTCCAACTGCTTGATATATTTTCTTTCTCTCTTCTTTCCTTTGCACCTTTAGAATTTCTGTGTCCTGGAAATGCCTATCAGATCAGTAAAGATGAAAGATAATGATAATGAGTTAGTGAAAACATTTTTTAAAAGGCATTTATTCACTTTTGATAGGGTATATAGATGGCTATAGCTATTTAGAGGAAAACATTTATTAAAAATTGCAGCAGTTATCAAGATTTGATATGTACTTATGTTGTAACTCAACAGTCCAGTTTTAGGAATCTGTCCTGCTAATCTCTGCCTGCCCAAGTGGACAAAATGTATGTGTAAGGGGGATTCTTGTGGCATTGTTTTCTTGTTGTTTTTATTATTCTAATTATTATAAGAATGATAATCTCGCCCTATCTGGTTTGGCTCAATGGATAGAGCGTCAGCCTGCGGACTGAAGGGTCTCAGGTTCGATTCCGGCCAAGGGCACATGCCTGGGTTGCGGGCTCGATCCCCAGTGGGGGCATGCAGGAGGCAGCCAGTCAATGATTCTCTCTCATCATTGATGTTTCTATCTCTCTCCCTCTCCCTTCCTCTCTAAAATCAATAAAATATATTTTTAAAAAAAAAGAATGATAATCTCAGTATGAAGTAAAGTTTGTTGGGGGCCAGAAAAATCCCAGACTCCAGAGGAATTTGAGATGAAGGTAGCAAATACTTTTCATTGTAATATTTAGTTTTATAGTATTTGTTTGTTATCAGGCACCACTCTTGACATTTTCTATAATTATTTCATTCAGTCTTTGCAAGCAACCCCTCAAGGCAAGGATTACCATCTTTGTTTTACAAATGAGGTACCCTGGGCTCAAGAGAGGTAGCCAAGATCTCATAGCTGGTATTTGGAAGAACCACGTGACTTCATTTCTCTACATAGCTCAGCCCATGTATATTGTCCCCTTTGGTGTGTCAGGAACAGCATCATTATTTTTAATAGCAGAAAATTAGATGGTTGTGATGTTCAGTTTTTGACCTCTCTTGATCCTTTCCAGTTCATAATTTATATTACAATTTAATTACTTTTCTTAACACATAGCCATGATTGGGTCATTCGACTGCTTAGAGCCTCCCATTTTACTTGAAGAGGATATAATCTACACTCCAGCCTCAGCCTTTTTCACCCAGTCTCCCACGTTGTGCTCTGATGCCTGTGCTCCAGCCAATCTGAATAACCCACTCACTCTTCCGTGAACATGCAGGTTTTTCCCCCTGTTCTGTGCTTAAGTACCAGCTTGCGTTCAACTCTGGGTTTCAGTGTTTCCTAACAGACAAGTCACTTACTCTCTCTGACCCTTTGCTTTCCCATCTGCCTGGAGTTGTTTGGCTTAAATGGGATAATGCATGTGTTGACTAGAAACAAAAAGTTGAGTAGGTATTCTGTCAAAAAGTATTTATTGGGGGAAAAGAAAGGATTACAGTGTGGTATGTGCAGCCAGGCAAGACAAGTGCAAGAAGGACATTCTTTTCAGAGGGGAAGAGGACGTGAAGGGGAGGGGCTGTTAAAACCATCCAGCTCTGTTGTAACCATGGAGTTCTTCCTGTAGGACTTTGAAACCCACTTAGGGTGTGAGAGCCCCTCCCACAAGCCCTCCCTATTCCTGTCTTGGTTAAGGTCTCTGTCATAAATTTTGACACATGTGAAGTGTTGAGTACCACTCATGGCAGATAGTGATCCATAGTGGTGGCTGCATTAAAATGAAACCTAGAAAAAGTACAAGATGAAACTGGAACATCTTGTGGCACCAAGTCAGAAAGTGCAATGAATGAGGTGAAGGGAAAGCCCTTCCTATGGGAGAATGCCAACCAACATAGAGAAGGACGGCGTGGTTAGAAAGTCACCATTGGATTCTAAAACGGATGGGTGCTAGTTTGATGAGGAACAGGGTATTTTTACACAGTCTTAATTCGTCTCCCCACAATTTACCAGTTAATTACACAGGGAAACTTAGTAACTTCGTAGTGGAGAAACCTGGCAGACACCACCTTAATGACTCCACATTAATGACATGATCGGGATTAACAACAGTACTGGAAAAATTAACATCACATGCTTCCTGATATATTTCACAGGCAGGTAGATTAAGGCGATAACCATTTCATTGATGTTCCTTCCAAGAGTACATAGCCTGCATTTAATCATAAGAAAACATTAGGTAAAACCCAAATTGAAGGTTGGCCCTCAGAATGACTGGCCTAGCCTCTTCAAGATGTCAAGGTCAAGGAAGAAAGAAGGACGGTTCCAGACTAAAGAGCTGTGATAGCCATAAACTAGGTCCTGCACTGGAAAAAAAGCAGCTACAAAGAGCACTCATTGGGGCAAATGACAAAGTTTGACTAGGGAGTGTAAATTAGATTTTTTTTTAATCATAGTTACAGTTTTTGACATTGATAGTTGTACTCTGTTTATATGAAAGGATGTTCTTTTTCTTAGGAGATGCACACTGAAGGATTTAGGGATAGGAACATGATGTCTCCAGCTTACTTTCAACAGCAAAGGAAAAATAAGCACATGTGTAAAAACAGAGAGACTGTCTACTAAAGCAAGTGAATCAAATATAAACATTTGGTGGATTTGCATAATAGGAATATGGAGATTTCTTGTATTGTTTTTGCAAATATTTTTGTAAGCTTGAAATTCTACCAAGATACATTTTCTTAAAAACCCAAGTTTAAGGCAGTGTGACCCAGAAAATTAATAGGGCCCAGATATGAAGGAGTTTTCACCAGCCCTCCTAGACTAATGCCAGGTTTCATGCCACTGTCTAATACTAGCCTGTCAAACAAGATTAAAGTATAATTTTTTCCAAAACAGCATTAGAGTTGTAGCTTTCTCCTGCTCTGACTTTGCGCCAGCTGTTGCGGCTTATCCAGAAAGACATATCGATTACTTATATTGTCCTTCATATGTATGTATGTATTATTTCTCATGACTGAACATTTGATGAGATTTGGACTGCAGATACTTTGAGGTTCTAATCCCTGGCAAGAATTTAGAATGTAGCTCTTCTAGGTTGCCAAATTCAGATGCTTCTGCTTTAACAGGCAGGTAGATTAAGGTGATGATCTCTTAGAAAAGAGTGTAGATATTCCTGTGGGCAAGGCCAAGTACTTTAATGAGAGAACAACCCTGGGTTCACTCCTATAAGACATACATTTGCTCTGAAATTCTGTGCCATAAATATGTCAGTGTTCCTTTTAGCTTGGCACATTCTCCAAAAGATTGACACATCGTTTACTGTGGCCATCAAAAAAATATCTCAGTATAGCTCCCCCCACCCCCTGTCCCGAATGTCTACTATTGAGAACTGTGACATTCTAGTGAGACCTCCAAAACTTATATGTGAAGAGGGCACCCATGGGGGAGGTAGTTCGGAAATCTGTGCCCACTAACGGACTCCTCAGCAGTGGATGGGGCAAGAATCTAAGTAGCCAGTAGCTGCAGGAGCCGAATAAAGATTTCAGCAGCTCCCACCTCAGTGGAGACAGAGTTTGGAGTTCATTTCCTCCCAAGGTACAGGGACTTAGTAAACACCACAAGATTTTCATCAAAATTCTAGAAGAGCCGTGCCTTACGAGTAAGAACCAGATTCCCAGAGTCAAAATAAAACATAGTATTTATGCATAAATACCATATTAGATTTAAGTGACTACTTAAAGGTAGAAAAAAATCCACTGTTGGTTTGCAGGAATGCTGTGTTCCTTTACACCTTTTTAATACTAGCTTTGTGTTAAGCTATAATTATAACCCCTTGCAAGATGCAGCCTTACAGGATAATGCTTTTCACTGGCATGTGCTTTGTAAAATACATTGCAAAACAACCAGCCATTGCTTTTGTATCTGCTTTTTGGAATTTAAAGTTAAATGGGAAAGATAAAACAAAAATTTGTGAGTTTACCAAGATTTTGCTTTGTTCTTTTATCAGATTTTGGTAAACTCAACAAATGGATATACTTGTGATACATGCTTTTCAATTATTTTTATTTTTTTAGGAGAAAAGCTTTAAACTGTATCTGTGACTATTTTCTATGTTTACATTGTTTCTCGCACACAAATGTGTGTTAAGGTGGCAGTGGTTAGTTTCTGATGAAACTATTATCAGTATACCAATAAATGTCTTCTTAGAGCCAGTTATGAATATAATTGTCATGTTTTTTATTGTTGTTTCCTTATTTATTTCTCACTGTAGCCTTTTTGTCTCTTATTTCATTACTAGAGGCCTGGTGCACAAATTCGTGCACGGGTGAGATCCTGCTGGCCTGCCCCCATTGGGGCCGATCAGGCCTGGCCAAAGGGGAGGGGCCGCGAGTGGTTGGCCAGCCGGCCCGCCCGCCCAATCGGGGTGGGGGGGCCAATCGGGTCTGTAGTGCACATCAAAGCAACCGGTTGTTCCTGCATTCTGGTTGCTTGGCTTTTATATATATAGATTCCTCTTGAGATAAATAGGGCCAATTGAAAGGGGAATGGAGTAAGAATTAGTTTCAGGTGTTTTGATCGGACCATGTGGTGCTACTTTTACTTTGGGGCTCTGAGGAGCAATAGGAAAGCTATCTGCTACCTAATGTACATTTTTGGAAGGGTGCATAGGAAATCCTGGAAAAGAGGGAACCGGCTTAAAAATAGTGACTGTTAAAAGGAAAGCTGGGATTTTCTTTTGTATCTTGTTTTGTTCTGTTAATTTTTTATTATAGTTGTTGAAGTGGCAGATTTTTCAATACTCATTGGTGATGGCTGAGGGTTCTGATATGCTGTATTTGAGAAACTATTTAAATATATATAGAATTCATGTAATAGTTTTAATGGCAATACTCTATGCAAATTCATTTGATTGTACTTCAGGCTAGTCATTATCTTATGAAACTGTATTGTATATGAATTTAGTAATATATTCCATATGAAGCTGTATACTAAGAATTATACCAAAAATCATATATTAAAGTTAGTGCCTTGTGGTTAATCCAAATTGATTAAAAGGAAACTCTTCCTTTAGTTTATGAACACAAGTCAAAGAAAGAAAAATATATTTCATTTTTAGATTATATAAATGGTGGAGAACTTTTTACTCATCTTTCTCAAAGAGAGCGTTTCACAGAGCACGAGGTGCAGATCTATATTGGAGAGATTGTGCTCGCCCTCGAACATCTCCACAAGGTAAGATGCTCAACCTTTGAGGTTTCTCTCTTTGAAAAATCTACTAACCGAAGTCATGATGGAGCTAAGACAGCTAATGTTTTTACGTGTCATTGTCTTTGTGGCGATTGTGAAAGCATACTTGTAGACCGTTAACCTCGTTTCTCAATTTCATAGTTCTCTCTCTCTTTTTTTTTAATATGTTTGTATTGATTTCAGAGAGGAAGGGAAAGGGAGAGAGAGAGAGAAACATCAGTGATGAGAGAGAATCATTGATCAGCTGATTCTTGCATATCCCCTATTAGTGGTCGAGCCCACATCCCAACCCAGGCATGTGCCCTGACCAGGATTTGAACCCATAACCTCCTGATTTATAGGTCGGTGCTCAACCACTGAGCCCCACAGGCCGGGCTATAGTTCTCCTTTTTAAAATCTGCTTTCTTTAGTAGTTCGTGTGATGCAGATTTAAAATGCAGAGCCTGAGCAATATTCTGTCTTTATTTTTTATGAAAAAATCCCAATGCTTATTACAAAGTATCATCAAAATAAAATTGTTCATTCTTAAGTATTATTTTGTATTAGTTTCAGGTGTGTAGCATAGTGATTAGATAATAATATACTTTACAAAGTATTCCCCCGATATTTCTAGTACTTACCTGGCATCATACATAGTTATCACAATAACTTTTCCATTCTTAAAATAACCTTTACAATAAAGCCAGAAGTCATAATACTTAATTCCTTAGTAGAGACTCACTTCCCTTTACATCTTCACGGTATATTTCCTGCTGAGGTTGGAGAAGATGAGTTATTTGAAAGAAGCATCTACCTGTGCTATCCAGCTTTCTCGCTCTCCCACCCTAGCTTGCTTTTTTCATTGTTTCTGAGACCCTCTCACACACCCCCCCTTCATGTAGCATGAACTTAGTTACTAAAAACATTACATGAAATTCATGTCTGTGATGCAGTTTGAACTCTATATAAAATTAGTTTAAGCTTTTAAAAACATTGTTTCAGATACTATTAATCTCGATCCAAGAAACTTTGACTTAAAACTTTTTTTTTAACTTAATGAGGAAGAATTATTGTGGAAGCGGTCATTATGTTGATGAGCCTGTGCCTCAGAAATAGAAAGCACTAGAGCAATTTTTACCAAAGGCCTGTGAGGCTACAAGGAGACTGGCATGGCTTGAGTCACTGAACTAGGATGATGTAGGCACAACATAAAGCCACTCTTCTTTGCTTTGTATTCATATCCCACACCAGATGACAGGTGGCCATAGAAAAGAGTGGAGAGAATCCAAGGAAAAGACAGGACCAAGGATGGAATTTTTAAAGGGGCAGGGAGGTTAAAATGGCAAGATGGTGGCAATGGATGGCAGAGGCTCTGAGAAAAAATGAGGAGGAGTTGTAAGAAAAGAGTGAGGGAATCAAGAAAAAGGTAGATCCAGCCCATCCGGCCCAGAACAGAAATGAGGTTGGGCAGGTGGAGGGAGATGGGGTTCAGAATAGGAATCTTATGGGGAGTGAATGAAAAATATGTAAGAACAGGGGGAACGAGAGAAGGCTCCAGGGGCAGGGCGGCAGTGCCCTGGAGAGAGGAAAGGGGAGCGAGAAGGGAGGGAGCTGAGCTGAGATGATGGGAGCTGACATCTCTGTTCCTTTTGGTAGACTTGTTGGTATGGTGACAAGCTTTATGCCTGCGATTATTTTTGTGGGATATAAAGTAGTTAGGACACCTTTTTTTCCCTCTCAAATGATATGAATTTTATTAAAAGAGAGAGTTATTCAGTAGCACTGAAGTAAACTTTTATAGTAAATTTTCAGCAAGATATTCTAGCGATTACAAAGTTTTTAAAAAGACTTCCAAATTATTCCTGAAAATAAACTTTCAGTTAGTGCCTAAACACTTAAAAATGGGGTATATTATATACACACAAAATAGAGCAGTTTCATGAAGGACATCTTTTTATACATGAACCAAATTGGGCCCAGGAATAGGCAGAAAAGATCTTCGTGTTTTATGTTTAGGAGTATTCGATGTAGTTTTTTATGGCATGAAAATGATGGTGGAGATGGCCATAAATTCCTGAGCAAAAACTAACAAAATACAGAGCTCTGACGGGAAAGCTTAGTAAATTGAGTTTTTAATTTGTGTGAAAGCTTTAATTTTGTTTATGAAAGGAAAATCCATGAACATTCATTATCATTAAAACAGGGTAATCAGAAACACAGAAATAAGAGAACATGATGAATACTGAATATAAAAGTACTTGATATGGAGTGGAAATAATCTAGCAGGTCAGATCTCAGCTAAGTTTCTCTTAATCTTCCTACCCTAAAAAGGTAAATACAAAGAAGTATAACACAAAGCCAGTTTTATTAGTCTTGATATAGCTGCCAGCACTGATTTTCCCAGGAAGAGACAAAAATGGGAGTTTATTTGGAAGAACTGGGGGAATAAGAACAAAGGAGTGACCATTGTGGGATCCGGTTAGTCTGGAAACCTGCTGATGCCATTAGGGAGGTGAAGGACACGAACTGGCTAAGAAGGCACCCACACATCACCTGGGGTGAGGATGGGAGCACCCACACATCATCTAGGGTGAGGATGGGAGCACCCACACATCACCTGGGGTGAGGATGGGAGCACCCACACATCACCTGGGGTGAGGATGGGAGCACCCACACATCATCTAGGGTGAGGATGGGAGCACCCACACATCACCTGGGGTGAGGATGGGGGCACCCACACATCACCTGGGGTGAGGATGGGAGCACCCACACATCACCTGGGGTGAGGATGGGAGCACCCACACATCACCTGGGGTGAGGATGGGGGCACCCACACATCACCTGGGGTGAGGATGGGAGCACCCACACATCACCTGGGGTGAGGATGGGAGCACCCACACATCACCTGGGGTGAGGATGGGGGCACCCACACATCACCTGGGGTGAGGATGGGAGCACCCACACATCACCTGGGGTGAGGATGGGGGCACCCACACATCACCTGGGGTGAGGATGGGGGCACCCACACATCACCTGGGGTGAGGATGGGAGCACCCACACATCACCTGGGATGAGGATGGGGGCACCCACACATCACCTGGGGTGAGGATGGGAGCTGTGACAAGAATAGAAACAGGAAGCAGCAGCGGTCACCGGGGAGACTCTACAGAAGGTCCAGCAGGGATAGACCCTCACTACCCAGAGAACGGAGACCTGTGGGAGGGTCCCGGGGAGCCCCACAGATGAGTCCGAGATGGAGGGACTTACATTTGCCCTGTTCAGTGACTAGGACCCATTATAACATCCTGAGAATGCCTTGTTTGTTTATTTGTTTGTTTATTTGTTTTTAAGGTAGATAAGCAAGACTTTTGGAAATCGTTATTTTTAAATGCATATTTATTTGTTTTTACAGTTGGGGATTATATACCGTGACATTAAGCTTGAGAATATTCTGCTTGATTCTAATGGCCATGTGGTGCTGACAGATTTTGGTCTGAGTAAGGAGTTTGTGGCTGATGAAGTGAGTATGATGTTTTAATTTAAAGTTAGTAATGACAATATAAACAGTGATGAAAAATTAGCTGTAGCATAAGCATTTAACAGGATAGTACCATATGGATCATGGATCTTTGTGCAGATTTGCCTCGAGAAGCATTTGGCATGGATGACTATAAAGATTTTTAGTTCAAAATTACCATGGAACCATCCTGTTAGAATTGCAGTAAATCTTTGATGAATATATCAGAATTCTCCAGTTTAAAACAAAGCAAAACTATGCATTTAACTTTCCCCATCAAATATAACTAAAAAATGTAAATAACCCATCGGGGACTTTAGAAGAAGTCTGGTTTAGGTGGTAGCCAATAGAGAATAGGAAACAAAGCACATACAATTAATTACATTGTAATTACAGAGGAGGACATGGCATGTTGTGATGGCCCTTTGAATTCTTTGACAAGAAAGAGAAGAATCTACTAGACTTAATTCTTTAATAATCTTACTGGGTTTTGTTTTGTTTTGTTTTGTTTTGTTCTCATATTAACTAAAATGTAATAGCTCATCTGCAGATTTTAAATATGGAGGACTTTGCATTTTTAGTATTGATTAGTTTGTTCAATATTACAAGTACATTTAATGATATTTAAAATTGTACATCTATTAGCTGTAATTAAATATTTTTGTAGCAGTTGTAATAAAAATTTTATTTTTACACTAATAGTTATTTGGGATAACTAAGTAAATATGAATGCCAATTCATTACTATCTGAGAAATTACTAGTACAGAATACAGAATCACAGTAAAATTTTTGCAATAAAGGATTGAGTTCCAAATTAGGTGTTTCTGTTTCTGATTGCTTGCTTTTTGGAATATTGCTAAAGTAGCCCTAGGTGAATTAGGTAAGTTCTGAAACTATAGAATCTAAAGATCCCAATTTTTAAATCATATCTATATCCACTCAATTTACTTATTTAATAAATATTTGTTGACCACTTATTATGCTAGGTACTAGATAATATGGTGATGAATAAAATAGAAATAGTGTCTGCCCTCATGAAGCTGGTTAAAATAATATATTATATTTGACAAAAAATCATAGTTATAAAATAGATTAGATGAATTTTTGAGAAATTTACTTCAAAGTTTGGTTTTTAATACTTTTTCTCCTTCGCAAAAATTTTAGTGGCAACTTCAGTAAAGTGTGACTGATTAAATATGTTAACATTTGCTTCCTCATGAAACCCCACTATAAGTAAAAGTCAAGGAGTAAAATAGGCATGCACTCAGAAGGGAAAGAAGACAATACCAATCAGATTTTGGAAGATGGACAGCAGAAATATTAGTTGTAACCAATATTCATTTGTATTAAAATACTGTCTTTCTTGGTATGGGTTTCTTTTTTGTCAATTTCTATTCTCTCTCCTTGGTTTTCAGCTTAAACTGGCCGTTTTAATCACATTGAAGTCCTAAGCCAGTAATGTGAGAAGCCCCAAAGCAGGTTAATGCATCTCTGACCGCCAGAGAGGCTCAAGAATTAGGGACACCAGGTACCCCTCAAAGTAGGGGAGCAGGTGATAACAGAACACAGGAGGTTTGGTTGGAAGTCTATATGAGGAACAGGTAGCCCCCAGATCTCATGTCTACCCCATTCACAGAGGCAAGTGTGCTTTTCTTACCTTCATGGAAGACTGAAAAGGTAAATGGACAGACTGTGGGTTCTGGGGCAGTAGGCACAGCTGAGGGTGAGGACACCATGTGGAAACTAGTGATGAAGTGAAAGTTGACAAACTGAACTGGGGAACTCCCAGGGCTTCTTTCTGCCCTTCACTCTGCAAACCGTGGCTTCCTAGACAGGAGGATTCCTCTCTGAGAAACTGAGAACAGAAGTCTGCAGATGCTGTCAGCAGGTGGTTTAACCAGTGAGCTGGCCCAGCCACATCTGCCTACAGACGCCTGTGACCAGGCAAACCCAGCCCAGGCCACAGAAGCATGTTATATACACACACACACTAGGGGCCCGGTGCACGAAATTCGTGCACGGGGGCGGGGAGGGGGGTTTCCCCTCAGCCCAGCCTGCACCTTCTTCAATCAGGGACCCCTTGGGGGATGTCCGACTGCCGGTTTAGTGCTCTCCCCTGCCGGCCTGATCTCTCCCCCAACTGCCCTCCCCTGCCGGCCTGATCTCTCCCCCAACTGCCCTCCCCTGCCGGCCTGATCTCGCCCAGTCTCTGTCTCTTTTTCTTAGCAGGCCTCCCTGCCTCCCTGTCTCCCTCTTCCTCTTTCCCGGCTGGGAGGGGGTGGGGCCAGTGGGGGCTGCTCTACCCTCTGCCCTCCCTTCCATCCAGGCCTCTTCAGGCCCAGTCTGTTTTGTTTTCTCATTCTGAGAGGCTCCAAGAGTGAGCTGGGAGGGAGGGAAAGAAAGGGAGAAAAGGCTGTGACCTGGTGGGCGCTGTGTGTGTCTGTGCGTGTGTGCAGTTGTGAGTGAGTGTGAGTGCCGGCCCCGCCTCCCCCATCCCCGTCTTCGCTGCCACAAGTCCCCACCCACCAGAGCCTGCTGCGCGCGCAGCCTGGGCGTTAGGTCGAGCCTCCGGTAGTTGTGGATGTGATGGACCCAGGGTTTTTATATATTAGGATTTAATCTTTATTGTTGAAAGTATTACATATGTCCCATTCCCCCCCCGCCATTGGCCCCTTCTAACCTACATCAATCCACCCCACCCCCCACCCCTGGCCTTCACCCCGTATTGTCTGTCCTTGGGTTATGCATATATTGCAGACAAGTTCTTTGGTTGATCTCTTCCCATCCAGCGATCCTTGCCCTCCTGCCTTCTGAGATTTCTGCAGTCTGTTCCATGCTTCTATGTCTCTGGATCAATTTTGTTCAATCAGTTTATTTTTGTTCATTAGATTCCATATATGAGTGAAATCATATAATACTTGTCTTTCTGTGACTGGCTTATTTTGCTTAGCATAATACTCTCCAGGTCCTTCCATGCTGTCTTGTAGGGTAAGAGATCCTTCTTTATTACTGCTGCATATTATTCCATGGTATAAATGTACCACAGCTTTTTTATCCACTCATCTACTGTTGGGCACTTGAGTTGTTTCTAGATCTTAGTTAGTTGTTGTAAATTGCACTGCTATGAATGAACATAGGGGTGCACACATTTTTTCTGATTGGTGTTTTGGGTTTCTTAGGATATATTCCTAGAAGTGGGATCACTGGGTCAAATGGAAGTTCCATATATTTTACATATATATATATATATATATATATATATATATATATATATATATATATATATATTGATTGATTTCAGAAGGAAAGGGAGAGGGGGAGAGAGAGAAACATTAATGATGAGAGAGAGTCATTGATTGGCTGCCTCCTCTATGCCCCCTACTGGGGATAGAGCCCGAAACCTGGGCATGTGTCCTTGACTGGAATTGAACCTGGGACCCTTCAGTCCGCAGGCCAATGCTCTATTGACTGAGCCAAACCAGCTAGGGCCATGTTTAATTTTTTGAGGAGCCTCCATACTGTTTTCCACAGTGGCTGCACCAGTCTGCATTCGCACCAGCAGTGTACTAGGGTTCCCTTTTCTCCACATCCTCACCAGCATTTGTCATTTGTTGATTTGTTGATGGTAGCCATTCTGACAGGTGGGAGGTAATACCTCATTGTCATGACTGAGTATTTTTTCATGTCTCTTGGCCATCTGTATGTTCACTTTGGAGAAGTGTCTATTTAAGTCCTTTGCCCATTTTTTAATTGGATTGTTTGTCTTCCTTTTGTTAAGTTGTATGAGTTCCTTATATATTTTGGATATTAACCCTTTATCAGATGTATCATTTGCAAATATGTTCTCCCATACAGTGGGCTTCCTTTTCCTTTTGTTGATGGTTTCTTTTGCTGTGCAGAAGCTTTTTATTTTTATGTAGTCCCATTTATTTATTTTCTCTTTAGTTTCCTTTGCCCTAGGACAGTGGTCGGCAAACTCATTAGTCAACAGAGCCAAATATCAACAGTACAACAATTGACATTTCTTTTGAGAGCCAAAAAACAACTTCTGCTCATGGGCCACGAAGTTCCAATCACACTGTACGTGCGCGCCTGCACGTGGTATTTTGTGGAAGAGCCACACTCTAAGGGGCCAAAGAGCCGCATGTGGTTCGTGAGCCGCAGTTTGCCGACCACTGCCCTAGGAGATGTATCTGTAAACATATTGCTACAAGAGATGTCAGAGGCATATGTTTCTTCTAGGATTTTTATGATTTCTCAGCTTACATTTAAGTCTTTTATCCATTTTGAGTTTATTCTTGTGTATGGTGTAAGTTGGTCGTCTGGTTTCATGTTTGTCATGAATCTGTCCAATTTTCCCAACACCATTTATCGAAGAGACTGTCTTGATTCCATTGTATGTTCTTGCCTCCTTTGTCAAGTATTATTTGGCTGTAATGGCTTGGATTGATTTCTGGGGTTTCTGTTCCATTGATCTATATGCCTGTTCTTGTGCCAGTACCAGGCTGTTTTGATTATAGTGGCTTTGTAGTATAACTTAATATCTGGTATTGTGATCCCTCCAACTTTGTTCTTCTTTCTCAAGATTGCTGTGGCTATTCGGGGTCTCTTTTGGTTCCATATAAATTTTTGGAGTATTTGTTCTAGATCTGTGAAATATGCCTTTGGTGTTTTAATAGGGAATCTGTAGATTGCTTTAGGGAGTATAGACATTTTAATGATGTTAATTCTACCAATCCATGAACACAGTATATTCTTCCACTTGTTTATATCTTCTATCTCTTTTTTCAATGAACCATTCATACATTCGCTCATTCACTCCATCAGAGTTTGCTGAGGGCCTTCTATGTGCTAGACATTAGCTATGTTCTGATAATACAAGGAAAAGAATCACTTAATAATCCCACATTTATGGGTACCTTTGATCATTTGGCAGATGTTGGCCCTAGGGAACAGCAAAATATTAGAAAGAAAAACAAAAATCAAACATGGATCAGAGTTGTTGGATTTTAATACAGATTAGTCAGCTATGCTATGTGGCTAAATCAAGTGACTCCTCACAAGAGAGCCTTGTGTTTCTGCTGGTCATGTCAACAGCTGCTCTTCAAGGGAAGGAAAGGTATTCTCACCAGATGCCATAGGTTTTGAGCACTGAGTTGTTTCAGATGTTATTTTTTTATAGTTTTATTTAACTACCTGAGATTCATTTTAGTAATCTGTTATGAAAACTTTCAAGCGCTCAATGTTAAATTATGAAAACAGAGAATGTACGTACCATATTTAAGAATAGGGTAATTAATAACACATAAATGAATCACCTTGACATTATCTGTAATAATAAAAGTGTAATATGCAAATCAACTGAACGGCTGAACAGCAGAACAACCTTCCCGATGACCATGCTGTGACACACACTGGTGCCAGGCCAGCCAAGGCGGGTGTGATGCGATTGGTCAGGGGGCCCCCGCCATCACCCCACGGTCGCCCCGCAAGGGAAGGCCCAGGCCACCAGCGGGGGGGCTCCGCGATTGCCCCAAAGAGGGAGGCCCAGGCTACCCTGCCGGCAGCGGTAGGTGGGGCCTCCCTCTGCGGGGCGATCAATCGCGGGGCTCCCGGACTGCAAGAGGGCGCAGGCTGGGCTGAAGGACCCCGCTCCCCCCCAAGTGTATGAATTTCGTGCACCAGGCCTCTAGTTTATATATAGGTAAGAACAGATGCCCTGAATGTATGTAAAGTCTTCAGTTAGAATCATATATCCAATACCTAGTAGACTGTCTGACTCACAGTAAGAACTCAACAAATGTTTGCTGGACTGTATTCTCAAAAAATCCTCTGAAGGACATATATTAGCTGGCAGACTGTTAGAAATGTTTTCTTTTCTTCTCAGAACCTGAAGGGATTTATCAAAATCTGTTGTTGAGAAAAGAATACATCCATAAAAGTATCAAATCTGTAAAGTGTTCCTTATCATACAAAAGATGTTTAAGGTTTCTAAAATAAAATCAATTTTATCCTTATATATAATCCAGTTTAGCAAAATGTAATCTGGGAATAATTCATAATTAAATAACTAAAAATTAAATATTATAAATAAGTTATAATTAAATAGCTTGCCATTTAGTAATTATATGAATATTTGATGAATACCTCTAGAATACAGGCTCATTAGGGCAAGGAATTTGCTGTTCACCACTATATTTCTGGGGTCTTTCAATACTTGGCACATAGCAGGTACTCAATAAATATTTATTAAATTATTAAGTTAAGAAATATACAGAGATGAATAGAATATTACACCAGAAGCAGGAACTTCAAGCATGTATAAAAATAAATTCCTAAAAATTAAATAGAAATATATTTCCCAGAGCAAATGAGGACAGAATTTAAATGGGGGGAGAGTAGTTCAGTTTTTAAATGTTGAATTTGAGGAGCCTATGAGAGAGTCAAGTAGAATTACATTATTGGCATGTTTAGGTCTGGAGCCCAGGAGATAGCTCAGAGTTGGCCATATATACTAGTATGTGGGAATTACCAGCACAGAGGACAGAAGAATACCTAGCATTGAACTGTGAGGAACTGAGGATTGAACTGTGAGGTGGAAGAGGAAAAGCCTACAAAATACAGAGAGAGAGAGAGAGAGAGAGAGAGAGAGAGAGAGAGTGTGTGTGTGTGTGTGTGTCAGGGGAGCGTGGCATGCAGAAGCAAAGACGAGAGTCAATCTCCAGTAAGATGAAGACTAAAAGATCTAAAACTGAGATCAACTGTGACCTTGGCAAGAACAGTTTTAGTCAATCGGTAGGGGGTGCAAGCCAAATTGGAGTAGTCTCAGAAGTGGGAGACATGTGGGTAAGTAGAGTGTGTAAAGCAACATTGACAAAGGAGAAGCACAGGACACTAGCTAGAGGGAATGTGGGATTCTGATATTGTTTTTCTTTAATCTATCTGTTCATCAGTCAGTCCACCCATCCATTTGTCTCTCCATTAAAAAATTTTTAAGGCAGGAGAGACAGCATACAAAATGGTGAGAGAAAAGGGTCCAAGAGGAAGAGGATGAAAAGGAGAGAGGTCAGTTAGAGAAAGAGATAGAGATATATAATTTCTCTCTCAAAACTGGAAACCAAGGAAGAAACTTCTTAAATTGGAGTTTAACTTTACTTGTGTTTTCTTGATCAGTTTGCTAGAGATTTGTCCATTTTATTCTTCCCATCCAAAAATAACTTGGTCAAGCCTCTTATTTTTTCTATTTCTTTCCTGATGTTCCTTTGTTACTTCATTCCTTTTACTTTCTATGAATTTCTTTCACATTCTTTTTCTGAACTTTTGAATTGGAAAGCTAGCTCATTAATATTTAATCTTTTAAAGTAAAACTCAATTTCTAAGAACAGCTTTAGATGTAGCTCACAAGTCCTGATATATAGCATTTTAATTGTTATTCTAATAGTCTAATATTCATTGTGGTTTTCTTCTTTAGGCCATGAATTACTTACAAATAGGTTTTTAAGTTTTCAAATACATAGGATTTTTTGTTATCTTTTTGTAAATGAGCTCTAATTTGCTTTCTGTTTGGAGAACAAAATATATATGATTTTATTTTTGTGGTATTTGATATTTGCTTTGTGACTTACTACTTGGTTAATTTCTATAAATGTCTTACATTTATCTGAAAAGACCGTGTATTCACTAATTGTTAGATACAAAATTTTTGTGTATATTTATGAACATTGGGCTATTTCCATAGCTTCACTAATTATTGTCCTGCTTGACCAGCCAGTTATAGAAGGGATATGTTTAAATGCTCACTGTGATTATGGATTTGTCCATTTCTTCTTGAAGATCTCTCCATTTTTGCTTATATAGGTTAAGTCTCCTCAAAAAAAAAAATTGAGGGTATTCAGATTTGGAATAGAGTTATTCCCCTAGTGAATTCCTTTTATTATTATGTAATGACTCTACCTAATTTTAATAATTCTTTTTACCTTAAAGTTTATTTTCTTGCTATTAATGAGATACTCCAGCTTTCTATTGGTTAGTGCTGGTCTGATATATCTTTTTCCATCTCTTTACTTTCAATATTTCTTTGTCATTATGTTTTAGGTATGCCTTTTATAAATAACATATAGCTGGATTTTGTTTTTGATCCAGAGAGTTTCTGTCTTTTAACTGGTGAGTTAAATCTGTATATTATGATTATTGATATATTTTTTTTATTTTTTCCTGTGTTTTTCTTTTTACCATAATTTCTCTTTGCTCTTTCCCCTCCTTTCCTGCCTTCTATTTAAATGATTAAGATTACTTTCTTTTATTTCCCTCTAAGAGGATGAAATTACATATTCATCCTTAGAGGGAAGTTATATATATCCTATTTCTGTTCTTTTAGTGGTTATTACCCTGACTTTTTAAAATTATATAATGACTTAATAGAGTCTAAAATGAACCATTATGTCTATGATTGTCATGACCACTTCAAGAACATTGGAATGTTTTAACTTCAGTTATCTATCTCATTTTACATATTATTACTTATCTTTTATTTTAGTCCTACCTTTTATTCTATTTCTTCAAATCATTATTGTGTAATTACTATTTTCATTTTATAATTCTATACTTGTTTAGATTTTCTCACATATTTACCTGTTTCCTCTGCTCACCGTTGCTGCTTACATCTTACTCTTAGCTTGTGAGTTTAGTTAATTTCTGAAGTGCAAACTTTAGATTTTTTTTAACAAGGAGCAGTGAATAGTAAATTCTGTCTTTGTCTTAATATGCCTTCATTTTGCCCTGCATATCTAATGATTATTTAACTGGTTATAGATATATCTAGGAATGGACTAGGTTTTTTAAAATATTTTTTATTGTGAAGTAAAACAAAACAAAAACCAAAAGTATGGTTTAGTGAATTATTATAAGGCAAACACTCTTCTAACCACTATAGAGATGCATCACCTATGAATATATTTTTATTTAGTTTGCTTGGGACTCTTGAAACATTCAGGATAATTTTCTCAGGTATACTATTTTACAAATTCTTTAATTGCATCTACTATGTTTACTCTTTTTTATTACTATATATTTTCTCAATTATATAATTCTATTTGATTCTTTTCATAATGTTCTAATCTTTCCTGTGCTGCTATATTGTTGTATGGATATTTTCCTTTATTTATATCTTTCATCTTTTACAACATACTGGTCTTTTATAGATTATTATTCTGTTTAAAGTAATCCTTCTTCTTGTTGTATTTATGGAGTCTAGTTTACTTGTTTAGTAATTTTGTGCCTCCAGGGCTTTATTCATGTGAATTCTGGACCAGCTAAGTTGTGGGAATTTCTCTGGTTCTGTTATGTGTTCCAGAGTATCACCAGATTTTTTCACTTTTCCCATACCGTGGGGGGAGAGTAAATTCATGTCCCAAATCTACAAAATATACAAGCCTAGCAATTTAGTTCCGCAAGAGGAATGTTTGTTTTTTAAGCTAGGGCCCAAATTTAACAAACCTGTGCTGGCAGTGAATTTCATTTTTCTAGACTTCACACTTACTAAGGGTTCAGCTTTCTTAGGTTCCAAGGTTTACACAAGGGTGTTAATTCCAGTCCACCCCATTTCGGCAGAGGGCCTCATCTTTTGTCCTCATAAGAGTATTCAGAGTCAAGCTTCTAGATTGCTGAGGCCTGTAACGAATTCCCTTCTCTCCCTTTGTGCCGGGTAGCATAGGTCGGATGCCTTGTATTGCTGGTTTTCAGCTCCCTTTTCATGGCTGACACCTGAGGGTTACCCTTACAGTATTGTGAACAAAGTCGTGGATGGTTAGCAATGGGATAGTCACTTAAAATCAAACATTTCCAGATAGTTGTGAGAATTTTCAAATTTAGGGTGGAAAACACACAGGATATGGAAAAACTTCTTTTCATTGGTAATTTACACTTAACTCACACATTTATCAATAATGAGCAGGTAAGAGCAGGATAAAATATTAGCAAATAGAAATTAGGAATAATTTAATCTAGTGTTTATTGAGAAATACTTGAGAGTTTTGCAGTTGAGTTCCTATTTGGATTCTTCATTAGAAGGAAAGCAGCTTTTTATCCAATGTTATCTGATTCTTCTGTCTAAGGAAGAGTGAAGCCTCTTTGGTCAGCTGATCACTTAAGTATAACTATTCCGTATTATCTGCCAGGATGGTGCACACACACATTAAGGCAGTTCTCATTCACAGTATTTTAACTTTGTGGTAGCTTTAACGGATGCCCCTGTAGTCTTTCCTGCCTCCCACTAGAAACTGTCACCTGCCACACCTCTTCAGTTTGGTGTCTTATCGAATGACTGGAATTATTCTGAAAGTCAGAACCCAGAGGGAGTAACACTTCCATTGAGGCAGAGGAAGAGGAAGCAGATACAGAATTGCAAGGGGCTAAAATGGCAATGTTTTTTAAAAAAACCACAACAACAAAAATAAACACTGAGAGACTTAAGAAGTGCTATGTCTTTATTTACTTATTCCTCCATTATTGGAACTTCCCGACGCTTAAAACTTCAATTTTTCTGTCTCCTAGAATTTCCATCAAATAAACAAGTATGTATTAATTATTTATTAATGTAGACATACACACACAAAACAGAGAAGCTGGCCCTGGTAAGGTGGCTCAGTTGATTGGAGCATCATCCCAAAGGTTGTAGGTTCAATTCCGGTCAGGGCACATACCTAGGTTGTGGGTTCAATCCCCAGTTGAGGCGAGAACAGGAGGTAACTGATGGATGTTTCTCTCTCATATCGATGTCTTTCTCTCTTTTTCTTTCTCTCCCTGTCTCTTCCCCTTCCTCTCCTTTCCTCTCTCTCTCAAATCAATGAACATATCCTTGGGTGATGATTAAAAACACAAACACTAAAAGCTAAAGTGAATTCAGAGAGAGCTGGAAGGTGGAGGAAATATCTTCTAGCATTTAGTGTGGTTCTCAGCTTCCTCTCTGTTGAGACAGTAAAGAACTGAGCTGCATAGTCCTCATTGTCAGAAGGGAAGTCTTTCTGGCACTAAACAATAAAATCTGTATGTTTCATACCCTTTGTACACTAAACTTGTGAATATCTAGTGTTTTAAAGAAGAGAATACAGGTTTTCATAACTTTCACTTTGTAAAATGTAATCATTGTCTCATACTTAGAAGGACATACAGTTTCAAAATGGTGTTGCCTATAAATGAAAATGTATATTTGCTAAAAAGACTATTTTCTAAATAAAAATCTAGAAAGTCAATAAATTAGAACCCATTATCTTTTTATTCATAAAAAGATATGCCTCTTTCGTCAGCTGATCACTTAAGTATATGGAGAATTTTTTCTGTATAACTGAACTTGTTATAGCATATAATGTTTTGTGCGTTTTTTAAAATCCTCACCTAAGGATATGTTTTACTGATTTTTTTTTTCTTTAGAGAGAGGGAAAGGAGGGGAGAGAGAGAGAGAGAGAGAGAGAGAGAGAGAGAGAGAGAGAGAGAGAGAAACATCGATCAGTTGCCTCCCACATGCACCCCGACCTGGGATGGAACCCACAACCTGGGTATGTGCCCTGACCAGGAATCCAGTATGCAACTTTTCAGTGCATGGGAGACACTCCAACCAACTGAGCCACACCGGCCAGTACTTAGCATATAATGTTTTAAAGGTGTCTTTTAAGATGAGATCAAATGATAAATACTATGGCTTAGTAACATTTATGTTTTTCTATGTCATCTACATAGTGATGTTTGCCTAATATCCAAAAAAAGGGGTTATTACATAGTAAATAGTATATTAACTACTAGTAAAACCACTCTGTAGTTTTATGACGTTTGTTTTTTAAAAAAAGTAATTTTCTAATATTTTGTAATTCAGTGAACAGATTAATGCTTTTTAATACATACATTTTTTCCTATCTAAGCATGTCTAACAAAATGTTAAGAATTACTCATTACTTTTTACACACAAGTTTATATGAAATATGTTTTATTTAGCTTTACTCTTTCCAATAGTTTGATACAAAATTAACATTTGGTATTGAAATGATGAAGCAGAGAGATAATGACATTTGATATATGATTTATATTAGCTATTCAGTAGCACTCTGCCAGCTAAAAAAAATTTTTTTTTCAGATCTATGCATAATGGAATTATTTCTTTTAGTTTCTAGGTGGATAATAATCTTTCAGTTTACATAGCACCTAAAAAGAAATAAATGAATTATGAACATATTTTATTTTTGTTTATATATGTATTATAATTAAGTATTAAGTAGTTTTAATACATTTATTATTACAGTGTTTAAATAAATTTATTACATTCATTATCTCTGGGCTTAACTTTCAGCCAATAGAGTAGGGGACTTCTACCACTTCGATAGCATTGCTAGAATGGAGGTTTTTACATTAGAAAATGGTATATAAGGGGAATGCTTCTTTTTGTTAACCCTTGTTAGTGAAAGAAGAGTAAAGTATAAATCGAAGACCTTGCTCTAAAATAATTTTTAAAAAGTATTTTAATGGCACCAAAGTGCCTTTAAACGTTTCAGATATAGCCATACAAATGTGTATTGTTAAAGAGGAATTCTTTATCCCCGTTTAATGTATCTGCATTAGTTTAGATCTTTTTACGTTGGGATGAGTCTTAAGACACAGTTGGTCATTTTTAAAATTGCTTCAGTTTTTTAAATTAATTTTTAGGCTGATATATAAAATTAGTCCTTTTTAAAATTCTACAAAGGAGAAACAACTTAGAGAAAATCTTCCTTTATTTACTTACATTTTTGTTACTCCTCACCTGAGGATATTTTTTCATTGGTTTTTAGAGAGTGGAAGGGAAGGGGAGAGACAGAGAAACATCGATGTGAGAGACACATCGATTGGTTGCCTTCCACGAGTGCCCTGACCAGGGTGGAGATCAGCCTGCAATGAAGGTACATGCCCTTGACTGGAATCAAATCGCGGACCCTTCAGTCCAAGGGCCGATGTTCTGTCCACTGAGCCAAACCATCTAGGGTGAGAAAATCTTTTTAAAACAGTTTGTTCTTCATCACTAAACATTCTATTATCAGTGCCAAACTAGACAAGATGGTAAGGTAGGAAAAATTTCCTTCTTTTTTTATCTTTGGGTTTAGTATTCCCTTTCTTAGCATGTGGCCTCCTTCCCCCTCCGTTTTCTGGTGTTCTCCCAGTCTTGCCTATCCTATATAACAAAAGCCCAGTGACCATAACGGCAGAACGACCGCTCGACCAGTCACTATGAGGTGCACTGACCACCTCTCGGTCCCTTTCCCCGGCCAGCAGGCTCTGATCGCTGATGGCAAATGAGGACCTGGGGTGGGTGGTGGTGGGGGGCAGGACTGGCGAGCAGGCAGAACGGGCCAACCTCTTGGTCCCTCCCCCCAGCCCGCAGCCTCCGATCACCGCCAATGGCGAACAGGGAATCGGGGTGGGTGGTGAGGGATGCAGGCAGCTCCAGGCCAAGGCCCCCACCCCGCTGGTCACCCCACACACAGAGGATGGCAGGGGTGGGGCTGGTGAGCCCGTGGGGCCAGTGAGCGGGCGGGAACAGCCAACCTCTCAGTCCCTCCCCCGGCTGTCAGGCTCCCATCACTGGATGGCGAACGGGGAACCAGGGTGGGTGGCGGCGGTGAGTGGTTGGCTGCCAGCAGCCAGGGAAGACGGCCCTGATTGCAGACTAGGTCTAAGGACCATACCTGCGCACGATTTCGTGCGGCGGGCCTCTAGTGTGGAAATAAAGTCATCCATAATAAAGTATTAGACAGTTCATGTTATCTTACTTGGACTGTTTGCAGTCTTATAGAAAAGAATGCTTAAAGAAACCAATAATTGAAATCTATGCACATAAAGAAAAGAAGAAGAAGAGTGAATGAATGATGCATGCACGGGTGAATGAATGGTGGTAGGTTTCAGGCATGGGAAGTCTTCATTTATCCAGGACTCATACTGTGTAAGTGATGGTCTATCCTGGTGAGAAGAGGGTCTGTCTAGTAGATTCTGCCATTACGTTGCTTTGTTGTACATAGTAATTAATCTTAATCATTGGTATGTATTATGAACCTTCTTTTTTTGTCACTAGTCATACCAGCTTGAAATCAAATTCCTTTTTGTTTGATTGTTTGTTTAAGGCTGAAAGAGCATATTCATTTTGTGGAACTATTGAATACATGGCACCAGATATCATCAGAGGAGGAGATTCAGGACATGACAAGGTATGTTCTGTTTTTGACACTTTTTATATATCTAAATAAAATATATAATAAAAATCCTAGTTTATAACTTAGGTTTAGTCTCTTCAACAGAGTCTCGAGCTGGTGTTGTCTTATTTTTACTTTTTCTCTCCTTTGCTTTGTATACATGAACACATCATGATATCTAGTGTTTTGGAGGAAAAAGATAATAGAAAGGTTAGGACGTTCTTCTAGATTTCCCTTTTTTTAGGTTTTATTGGTGAGGATAATTTTCTGTTTTATAGGGTAACTCTGTTAAAAGGAAACCTCAAAAGTAACTAATTCTTCAAATAAGAATCTATACCTTGAGCAAAGCCCCAGTAACTCTATTGAAAACAAAAATCACTCGTTTTCTGTTGCATGGCACCTGCTCTTTTAGGACACAGCTGAGCCACAGTGCAATACAGAGGTGTCTGTGATGCATAAACTGTCCACTGTTCCTGTCCGAGTCGCGCTGGGTGATTTTGGACAGTGCTTATTGGCATTATTGATTTTTGTTAGAAAAATATATGGGACATGTAGTTGACTGTTTCACCTTAGGTTGATACTGCTTTCTAAGAGATCATTGAGAAGGGAATCTTTCCTACTTTCTTTTTCCCAGTTTCTGCTTTTAACTTCGTAGAAACACTGGAGACTTTGATTATCGCTTCAACAGAAACAATCATGGTAACAATCCTTGGAGAAAGAAAATCATCCTTTTTAGCATTCAAGATAGTCTAAGTTTGTTTTCCTAAGCCCTCTAACCAGCTTAATTTTTTCCTCCTCACTCTCCTTTGTATGTGCAAAATGAAGGCCATGAAGAGGCTTTCTAAGTAGTTAT
Organism: Cnephaeus nilssonii; assembly: GCF_951640355.1. Lineage (NCBI taxonomy): Eukaryota > Metazoa > Chordata > Mammalia > Chiroptera > Vespertilionidae > Cnephaeus > Cnephaeus nilssonii. Next base: position 99,731,907 of record NC_137075.1, on the reverse strand, counting down.
GCTATAAAATCTAGGTCACATATTTTTTCTTCCTGTATTACCTGTTCAGTTCTTTTTTTAAGACTTTTGCTTTATTAATAACTTTCTCCAAATAGGGATTCTGACTGTTTTTTGCTTCTCACTGTCCCCTTTCCCTCATCCTGTTTCAAAACCCCAATATACAGTCCAACTATCTTAAATGTGGAGAATATTTGCTAATGACTTACCATATGTTTAAAGCCTATTCTTCAAGTTTTCACATCTTAGTGTAGAGCCGTATCAATTTAAGAGCCTGGTTTCAAATTTAAAAAAAAACACACAGAACATTCTGAGGTTCCTGACTCAGATGGCAATAAAACTGCTTATATAAATAAAAGAATTAAATTGCTGTTTTAGTTCATGTCAGGGTATTCTTTGGTAGGCCTATATAGCTATTAAAATTTAAAAATTAACTTCTAAGACCTAATGGAACCAATTTGTAGGAAACAAAACCTTATATTATTCCTAGGATTGCTACATACCTGAGGTCTAGAATACAGCTAAGTCAGTGTGAGTTCATGGAACACCTTGATGACTTTGAGTGGGTTAAAGGAGATATGATGTATACAACATGCTCATCGCTGGGCCGGGCTGGCACTCACTCTTTTGTGGTTTCAGTCGGCCTCAGCCTGTTTTCTGTATCTTTGTTATGAATTTTCCTTGAAGTGTCTCTAGGCTCATACATTTTGCATCATTTTTCTGAAACCTTACCCCTCAAATTTGGAAGCAGAGAGTTTTAAAGTTTTAGCAACTAGTTAATATTTCATTGGCATAAGCCATATATTCAACCATTATTGAAATCTTGATTTGCACAATTATAAAAGAAATAATTTTCAGTATATCAATGTTCTTTAAATTACCTATAATTGGTTGTGTTCTCAGTTCAGATAACCACACATATAAATTGGTTTCCAATTTAGGTCACATTTTGTTTTATATTATTTAAAATCTCATCATGCTCCCCATAATGAAGACTATTAGCTTTATGTGATAGGTTCTATAAGAGGAATTGATTAGGTGATTATGAAAAAATCCCTTTAGAAAGGATTTTTTTTATTTCTGTTCTTTGACTTTAAGTAATTTTATAATATTTATTGGAGCTGAATAATTAATAAAAATGATAAGTGGTGAAAAAAAAATGTAAGTGGTACTTTTCCCATTTAACATAAATCCAAAGATTTCACTTATTTAAGATTTTTAAAATTTATTTTAAATTAAAATTTTTATTTTGAATTAACCAAAGTAAAACCATTACTATTTATAAAATAACTAGAGGCCCAGTGCATGAAAAATCATGCACTGGAGTGGGGGTCCCTCAGCTCGGCCTGCCCCCTCTCATAGTCCGGGAGCCCTCAGGGGCGGGAGGCAACCCGGCAATCGGGAAGGCAACGCCCCCATCACACTTCTGCTGCTGCCACTGCTGGCAGCACAAACCTCGGGCGGCCCTGGTTATCTGAGCCTTGGGCAGCCCTGGGTCACTGGGCAGCCGCCATCCAAGGCTTGCCTGCACCTTGGGCCGAACTTGGGCGGCTGGGCAGCCGACATCCAAGGCTTTCCTCTGCCTCGGGCATCGGCTGGGCAGCCGCCATCCAAGGCTTGCCTGCGCCTCAGGCCGGCCCTGGGCGGCTGGGCGGCTGAGGGGACTGGGGGACTATGGAGGCAGGCACGCAGCACGTGCCTGCCGCCCCGGCGGGGCTGAGGGGGCTGGGTGCATCCATCTTGTGGCTGTGGGCGCCGCCATATTTGAGGACATGGTAGTCAATTAGCATATTCCCTCCTTATTGGCTGTGGGTGCTGCCATCTTTGTGAGGGTGTGATGGTCAATTAGCATATTCACTCTTTATTAGATAGGATTAAAACATGTTTAAATTTTGTACTGAGGATACCTGGATATTTGTTTTCTAAATATCTTTCTTGCATGAGCTAATTTAATACTCCTTGTACAAAAAGCTATGTACAAAATCTTTTTCTTAAAATATTTGCCAAATATACAGCTTTATTTTGTTCATTTTTCTTTCTTATACATTACATGTTAGTTAATATTCTACCAAATGAAATTGCTGTTTTGTAGGCAGTTGACTGGTGGAGTTTAGGTGTCCTAATGTATGAACTACTAACTGGAGCATCTCCTTTCACTGTCGATGGGGAAAAGAATTCCCAAGCTGAGATATCTAGGTAAGACTTAAACAAAATAAAATGAATGTATTGTTACCTCAAAGGAACTCATCCAATTTCTGTAATTCAGCTGATGGAAAAAAATAATTTTAAAAAATGAGCATAGACAAAATTAGGTTTAAGTAGTTAATTTCCATTTAAAATCATATAGCATGTAGATATATAACCTTTATACTTCTTTATATCTTATGTGTCCGGATTGATCTTCGGTTTCATAGGGAGAGTGTCATAATTTTTGTGTATCCCAAAGCACTTAGCATATTGTCTTAATACATGGTATATTGAAGTTTATATGATGGACACTTTCTTCCCACTGTATACATATTATAATTTCTTTGTGACTTTAACATAAATACTGATATTTTTTAGCTCATGTATAGAGGCTCAATAGAAACAAATACCATAAAATCACCCTCTTGTAAATTACCATAGCATTATTCTATTCCTTTCCTTCAGAGCAGTTATCACAATTGCATTGTTACATTTTCGTTTACAATTATTTGATTAATGTCTGTCTGTCCCACTAGATTGTAAGCTCTGTGAGAGCAAGGGCACGTCTGGCTTTGATCCTAGCACTGTATGCTCAGGCGCCAGCCAGCACAGTGCTTTACTATGCAGAATTCAATATATACTTTTGGAATGAAATGAATTAATGAACAAATAAACAACAATTTAAAACATTATACTAATTACTAGTTATGTTTTTGTCCTGTTCTTACTTGAATTTTATAACTTTGAGAGCAGATTTGACATTAAAAATTAAAAATTGAGACTTCCACTACTTATCAAAATGGAATAAGAACCGGATTTAGTTTCCTGCCTGAAACAGTTTTTAAAATGGGCAAAATATCTGAAAGAACAATATTGAAGATACTGACTATCTAGCAGTGAAGGACAGTGAGCAATGAGAGATGGAAAATCTATGAGGTGAGCCCTATGATTGCCCAGCTTACTGCCTTGAGAGAGTGTCCAGGCTGTGGCGCAGGGAGACTTGAGGTGGAGCTGAGAGTGCAGGAAGACAAAGGCAGCTAGAGTTTGAGGGCAGAGTGTCAGAGAGGAGAAAGCTGCAGAGAGAGGCGTTCCGAGATTTGTGGAAGTATTCATTCAGTGAAGTAGCGAGAAGCACACACACAGTGCGGGAACTACTCAGTATAGTGAAGCTGCTGTTTCTCTCCTAATTGATACATAGATTCACCACAATCACAATCCCAGCAGACTTTTCTTTTCTTCTTCTTCTTCGTTTTTTTTTTGCTAGACATTGACAACCTGGATCTAAAATTCATATGGAAATGCAGAGAACCAGGAATAGCTAAATCATTTTTGAAAAAGTAGTCCAAAGTTGATTTCAAGACTTTTAAGCTATAATACTTAAGAGGACACGGTGATGTTTGTATCAAGATAGACAAATATTCAATGAAATAGAATAGAAAGGCCAGAAATAGAACCGCACAGATATAGGCAACTGATTTTTCCCCCAAAGGTGCGAAGTCAATTTGATAGAGAAAAGATAGTCTTTTCAATAAATGATGCTGGAACCATTGGCTATCGTGGGGGGGGGGGGGTGGGGGGGCGATGATTCCACCATATAGAAAAATAAACTAAAAACGATCATTGACCTAAATGTAAAACCTAAAACTATAGAATTTCTGTAAGAAAACATAAAGGAAAATCTTTATGACCTTGGGTTAGGTAAAGATTTCTTAGATACAACACAAAAAAGCACTAATAAAGTGGTCTTCATCAGAATTTCGGTCTCAAAAAGAAACTGTTAAGAGAATGGAAAGACAAGCCACAGCCTGGAATAAAATTATAAATCAAAACTCAAGGGGGGAAATCTCCATTAAAAAAAAAAGGGCAAAAAATGCAACTAAACCACAAGGAGATGCCACTGTATACTCACTGGAATGGCTAAAAATAAAGAGTCTATCATAGGGTTCTCCAAAGAAACAGAAACAATGAGACATATAAAAGGAGATTTATTATAAGGAATCAGCTCACACAGTTATGGAGGCTGAGTAGTCCCACAGTCTGCCACCTGCAAGTTGGAGAACCAGGAGAGCCAGTGGTTCTGAGGTCAGAAGACCAGTGTCCCAAGTTAAGCTCTTTTTTTCTCTTTTCTATTCAGGCACCAAAGGGATTGGATGGTGCCCACCTACATTAAGGAGGGGATTCAAATGCTAATCTCAGGAAGAAACACCCTCACAGACACACCCAGCAATAATGTTTAATCTGGGCAACCTGTGGCCCAGTCATGTGACACTTAAAAATTAATCATTGCAGATTCACTCCTTGTCGGCTTGGCAGCCATATGCATCTCCTTCCAGGGGTGGGGAATCTTTTTTTCTACCAAGGGCCATTTGGGTATTTATAATATAATTCGAGATCCATACAAAATTATCCACTTAAAAATTAGCCTGCTATATTTGGTCAAGGATTTAATTAACTCACCCATAATGCCTTGGGCAGGGCCACACCAAATGATTTCGTGAGCCTTGTATGGCCCGTGGGCTACATTCCCCACCCCTGCCTTACACCATACTTAATCTCCAAACAGAGACATTGACAAGTCATAATTCCACCTGGTGCGGAACATGGTAAGACCAGTGAATTTCAGAGGCATGGTCCCATTCATGCACTTCCCTTGCTGTGACTTGAGTTCCTTGACCAGAAGCAATGCTGTGTGGAATGTAAGTGTCTATTCTAGTTAGAGTGAAACTCTGCCCCTTCCATAATGGAAGTAGCCGGTGTAATCAGTCTGCCACCAGGTGGCAGGCTGATCACCTGGGGATTGATGCCATGTCGGGCATTCAGTGTTGGTTTCCGCTGCTGGCAGACTGAGCACTCAGCAGTGGCCATAGCCAGGTCAGCCTTGGTGAGTAGAAGTCCACGTGTATCCTCCATCCCTGCCACCATGGCCATTTTATTTATGAGCCCACTGGGTGGCAATGGGGTTGACCGGAGAAAGAAGCTGACAGGTATGCACAGAACCGATCATCCTATCCACTTGATTATTAAAATCCTCCTCTGCTGAGGTCACCCTTTGGTGAGAATTCACATGGGACACAAATGTCTTCATATTTTCTCCCCATTCAGAGAAGTCTGTCCACATCCCTCTTCCAAGTATTGTCAACCAGGCTTCCTTGTCACCAATTTTTCAATCATATTCCTCCCAAGCCCCTGACCATCCAATCAAACCGCTGGCTTTAATTGGAATAAAAGCACACCTCTGGTCATTTCTCCAGTGCTCAGTGAACACACAGGTGCACTGCTCAAAGCTCTGCTCCCTGGAAAGATTTCCCTTCACTGCTCTTCAGGGATGCAGTGCTACAGCTGTACACTCCGGTGGCACCTGCAGTATCATGCAGAACCATCGGTAAACTTGGCCTGAGTCTTCTCATTCTCTGTCATCTTATCATAGGGCATTCCCCTTGAGGCTGGCACAGAGAAGGCAGTGTAGCAGGAGTGGGGCACATGGACATTTGAAACTGACTTGTGCCTTCAGGGCCTGCTCCGGCCCAGTCTCATGTATACCACTTCCATTTGATGATGGACTGTTGCTGTGCTCTCCCAACTTTATGGCTTCATGCATCAGATAAAACCCAGTGTATGATGGGCATCTCAGGCTGTATGAAACTTGGGGGCCATAGTTAAGTGTTTTAGTCTGTTAAGGCCTCGTAGCAGACCAGTAGCTCTTTCTCAAAAGGCGTGTAGTTATCTGCAGAGGATGGCATGCTTTTGCTCCACAATTCTAGGGGCCTATGCTGCATTCACCTATCCGGGCTGCCAAGGCTCTGAACAGCATCCCTATCTGCCACTCACACCTCAAGCACCATTGGACCTGCTGGATCCTATGGCCCAAGTGACACAGCAGCTCAACCAGCAGCCTGGACCTGTTGCAGAGCCTTCTCTTGTTCTGGCCCCCATTCAGCAGCAGTTTTTCGGGTCACTTGTTAAATGGGCTGGAGTAACACACTCAAATAAGGAATATGTTGCCTCCAAAATCCAAAGAGGTTCACTAGGCATTGTGTTTCCTTTTTGGGTGTCGGAGGGGTCAGATTCAACAACTCATCCTTCACCTTAGAAGGGATATCTTGACATGGCCCCACACCACTGCACCCTTAGAAATCATTAGGGTAGGAGGCCCCTGAATTTTGTTTTCCACCCTCTGACACACAATGTCTTACCAATAAGTCTAGAGTAGTTGCTACTCCTTGTTCACTAGGTCCAGTCGGCATAAGGTCATCAATATAATGGACCAGTGTGATGTCTGATGGAAGGGAAAGGTGATGAAGATCTTTTAGAACTAAGTTATGATACAGGGTTGGAGAGTTGATGTACATACCCCTGTGGTAGGACACTGCTGACCTTGCCAGCTGAAAGCAACTCCTTTCGTGGGCCTTATGAACAGGGATGGAGAAAAAGGCATGTGCCAGGTCAACTGCAGCATACCCTGTACCAAGGGATGTGTTAAGAGGCTCAAGCAATGAAACCACGCCTGGAACAGCAGCTGCATTGGGCTCACCACCTGGTTGAAACATACCATAATCCACTGTCATTCTTCAAGCTTCACCTGTCTTCTGCACAGGCCAAATAGGCGAATTGAATGGGGGCGTGCTGAGATCACCACTCCTACATCTTTCAAGTCCTTGATGGTGGCTGTAACCTCGGCAATCCCCCAGGAACGCAGTACTGTTTTTGGTTTACTATGTTTCTGGGCAGAGACCGTTCTAATGGTTTCCACCCGGCCTTTCCAACCATAATTGTCCTCACTCCACAGGTCAGGGCACCAAATGGGGATTCTGCCAGCTGCTAAGTATGTCTGTTCCAATGCACTCTGGAACTGCAGAAATAACCGCAGGATGGTGCAGGACCCACTGAATCCACCGTGAGATGGACCTGAGCTAAAATGCCATTGGTCACCTGACCTCCACAAGCCCCTACTCTGATTGGTGGTGGGCCACAGAGACGTTTGGGTCTCCTGGAATTAGTGTCAGTTCAGAACCAGTGTCTAATAATCCTTTTACATTCTCATTATTTCCTTTTTCCCGCGTACAGTAAGTCTGGTACAATGCCGTCGGTCCCCTTGGGGAAGTCTGGGAGAAAGATTAACAGCATACATTTCCGGCCCCTTTCTCAAACTGGCCCACCCTCTTCATTCAAGAGGTACTGGGAAGGTAAACTGGCTCAGGTGTGGGAATTTTTTGAGGGGCAGTTGACTGGGGGCAAGGTTGATGACAAAGGGACACAAGGAAACTCTGGAAGGGGATGGGTATGTTCGTGATCTTGACTGTGGTGATGGCTTCACAGGTGTACACATACATCAAAGCTGATCAAGCTGTCTACTTTGTATATGGGAAGTGTGTTGTACATCAATTGAAAGTTTTAAATGAACCTTTTACAGGAAAGGTTAGGAAGTACGTATAAATAATTTCTTGCTGTCCCAGCTAGTTAATACCGAAGTTAAGGGATAGGACTATTTCTTGTTAAATTCATAGTTAAAATCATCATCAGTTATTAAAAATACTGAATACGATTTGACTTATTTTAAATGGGCTTTTTGATGGTTTGAAAATGTTTCACAATTTTATAAAACCTTGCCTGTAGTCTTGAGAATTTGGGTCCCTTTGCAAGGTCATACCTGTCATGGTGACAGGCGCAAAGGGTGGGCTTAGCCTGGCAGCATTAAGTAGTGGCTCCTCTGAGTGAGTCCCCTCTTCTGGATTCCAGGACGCAAGCAATCTTTGTGATTTTCCTCTCCAGCACAGGGCTGCCTGTAGAGAGATAGTATATTGCTGGTTGTGATGGCAGGAACATTCTGAACCAAGTGTTGTTCAAATTTAAACTGCTCTTAACTGCCTTTAGCTCAATCAGTTGGCATTCTGGTTTTAGAAAGAGAGAGAGAGCCTGAGTCAAATTCTTAAAATCTTAAAACTAGAGCAGATTTTTCAAGAATTCAGATAGGATTTTCCCTTTAGTTAGTTAATTATTCACTTTGTCATGTTGTTAATATTTTGTTTAAAACCTGGTGTTAACTTATGATTCCATGGTTTCTTTGTGGCATTTATTTTTTGTTCCTGAAATTTATAAACAATGCAACGACCATGTTATCTTACATTACCTTTCCCTTTCAAGATAATCCTCCTGATTTTCTTTCCTGGAGTAAAATTGTTCAGTCTGTTCTTTTAAAAATAATGTATCATTGTGTTATCCCCAAATGTCCTAATTAACCAGGGCTTTTTCTCATCACTTAATTCTTTCATTCCTTAATTATTGTGATCTTCCCTGAACTCTGCATATTTTTTTACTTGAGATGTTTCAAAATAATGTATTTTTCAAGTTACCTACTTGCCTATTGTTGTCTACAGGTAGCCTGAAATCAGAACAAGCTTGTTTTTCTGGTCCATCAAATTGCAAAATAAAAGAATTTAGAATGAGAATAAAACCTTCTCAGTGATGTAAGAATCCTTCATCAGTGTCCCCGATAGCCATCTCCTCTGTCTGAGTGCCGTCGATGAATGGGTGCATGATTGTATAGGCATTTTCAAGGAAGCCCCTTCAACAGAACAACTTTAGTGGTATAGAAGTTTTTCCCGCTTAAAATAAGTGGAATTACCTTCCTCTAACCTGTGCATGTCAGTCCTGGTTCTGTCCTCTGAAAACAGAGGGAAGTTCTGTTGTTTCTCCCAGACGTTGCTTTAGGTATTTGAAAGTAGTTTTACCTAGGGTTCCCTTTCTAGTTCTCTTACTGTTTCTATGAAATCATTTCCCGACTCCTCATATCTTGGTACCATTTTGGACAATACTAAATTGACAATATTATAGATTTGAATGATTGCTCTTTAGCTTTCTGTGAGTCTCTTATTTTTTTTATTAAATAAATTTTTAATTATTTTTTTAGAGAGAGGTGGGGAGGGAAAGGGAGAGAGAGATAGAAATACCAATGAGAGAGAACATCAATCAGCTGCCTCCTGCACTTCCCTCACTGGGGGTCGAGCCTGCAACCCAGGCATGTGCCCTGACAGAATCAAACCATGACCTCTTGGTGCATAGGTTGAAGTTCAACCACTGAGTCACACTGGCTGGGCTCTTATTTTTATTTCATGTTTGTAGCATCTTTTTTTTCTTACTAACGTGTTTCCTACTAGCTTCTGTTGCCTTGTATAGAACTTCTGTTAGGGTGTATGTTACTGCTGCACGGGGAGGTGTCCACCCATCCGGTCACTGGGACTTCCTTCGATTTTTCTGCCTGCCCCTCCAAGCACTGGAGCTTTGTAAAACATGATAATTGAGTATTCCTTCACCTAGGAACCAGGACACAGAGCTTCCGTTCGTGGCTCTTCCATCATCTCTGACAGGGTTGTTTGTCTCACTTTCTCTGCCTTTGAAATGTAGAAGATGTTTGCCAAGAAATGTTTATTTGGTTCCTCATTTTCTATCAATAAGGCGTGCTTTCTTAATATGTTCATTGTACTATTATAAACATAACGTTATTAAATTCAGGTCTAAGTGATATCAAAACAATGATATTAAACAAAAGTTCTAATTGTGCTCTTTAGGTCAGGGGTTGGCAGACCACAGACCCATTCTGCTGCCTGTCTTCTTGAGTGTGGCCTTTGAGCCAAGAATAGATTTTATCAGCTCCCCCTCTTGGGAGCACAAGGTGCCTTTCTGACTCCCCCCCCCCCCCCGCCCCCCAGGCGCATTAGCTTCACCTTTCTCCTAAACCCCCAGGGCCCTTCTTTTGCCTCTGTAACTTTCTAAATTTTCTCTTACAGTTTGGGGAAAAAGAGAATGGATTTTATATTCTTAAATAGTTGAAGAAGTCAAAAGATGAACAGTATTTTGTGGCATGTGAAAATTATAGGAAAGTGGAATTCCAGTGCCCACAGGAACATTTTATCAGAACACAGCCGTGCTCATTCATTTGCTGTCATCTCTGGCTGTGTTCCTGCTACCGCCGCAGGGTTGAATAGTTGCCACAGAGACCGTATAGCTCTCCAAGTCTACAGTATTTATTGCCTGGCCTTGTATTAATTATCCATTATCCATTGCTAGGAAACAAATGACCTAAAAACGTTTATTATCTCAGAGTTTCTGTGGATCAGCTTCGCTAAGTCCTCTGCTTCAAGGTCACTCCTAGGCTGCAAAGTGTTGGCTCAACTGGGAAAGGAGCTGCTTCCAAGGCATGGGTTGTTGGCAGGATTCGGTTCCACAAGTTTGTTGGCCTAAAGCCTCAGATTCTCGCTGGCTATTGGCTGAAGACCACCTTCCAGTCCTTGCCGTGTTGGCCTGTCCAACATGGTAGCTTGCTTCTTCAGAGCATGCAAGCTAGGAAGGCAATAGAGGGAGTCTGCTAGGAAGATGGAATTTGTAAACTGATCATGAAAGTGGCACCATGTCGTCTTTCTTGTTGATGTTGGTTAGGAGACAGTGGTTATTGGGGGCCATCTGAGAAGTCTGTCTACCATGTGTCCTTAGGTAATTAATTTATTTGTCCTCCCAAGATGTGCTTTTTTTTTAGGTGATTATTTTAATAAATTGATTTTGCATGTGATGGCATAATATTCTAAAACAAAATCAAGCAGTAATTTGTTGAATTTTTGTATTTTATCCATGTTACTCATAACACCACAAATTAGCTCATCTATATATATAAAAGCCTAAGTGACCATTCAACCGGTAGCTATGACATGCACTGACCACTAGGGGGCAGATGCTCCGACCAGTAGATTACCTTGCTGCTGGGGTCTGGCTGATCGGGACTGGGCAAGATGGGCTGGACATGCCCTGGAAGCCCTCCTGCAGTCCCTCCCCAGCCCTGATTGTGCACTGGTGGGGTCCCTTGGCCTGGCCTGCACCCTCTTGCAATCTGGGACCCCTCGGGGGATGTCAGAGAGCCACAGGCCAGGCCAAGGGACCCCACCGGTGCACGAATTTGTGCACCAGGCCTCTAGTTTGTAATAAAAAATTTTTCTGTTTATAGATGTGTTGCTTTCAGAGTTATATATAGAGTAATTACAATATTACTATATTTTACCCTGTTTTAAAAAGAGATTATATTTCCTTTTTCCTTGGATTTCTTATCCTTCTTATGTCTTTATGATCAAATCCTTTATTGGCAAGTTTTTTAAGGCCTTCTTGATTCCCACGTGCTGTTCAACTTTTCTTTTCTTCCTCATTTTAGGTATTATGTACCCAATAGCAACATCTGTGTTCCCAGGTTTTTGTTTTTGTTTTGTTTTGTTTTTTGCTCGTTATTCCCAAGTCTATTAAGGTGTGTCACAGTAGCTATTCATCTACACATTATTTCACACGAACCAATTGCAGCAGCTGCAGACGAGAGTGAAACGACCCTCCCTTGGTACTCATATTCTTCAGCCTTCTTTTTCTTTCATCATCCTTCAGATTCGTTTACATCTGCTTTACTCGCATGCTGGGGCGTAGAACTGGATCATACTGTATTATTCATTTGCCCTCTGAAGCACTCTCTAGGAAGGTTTAGAGCCCTGAATAAAACACAGGGCAGACATTTGACTTAGCTTTCTAGCAGGACGCAGGTGGGGAAGCAGAGTGAATCAGCATAACATCAAACACGGCTTCATCAGGGTCCTGCCAACCACCTGGCCTGGTTTCCCAGCCCAGAAAGGCACACTCGGCCATTAGCGATGAGATCAAGTGGGTGGGTGTGGACCACCCCAGCATGGGAAGCTCAACATGGAAACTGCATCATGCATCTCCCATGAGCACAGCTTCCAGGTCCCCACACGGACACCCTTGGGGATAGGAGAGAACACACGGTTTGCTGAAAGTATTTTAACAGCCCTAGGCCAGACAACCTTCAGGGCTTACGTGCCTGCTCGCCCCTCTCCGCCAGGTGCAGGTCACCTCTCGGGTTATTGCACAATAACCAGGCCTGGCTGACATTTCACATGATGTTGAGCCATCCATTTCAAGGAAACTGTGAAAGAAGGTAAATCCAAGGTCATCTTCCTAGGAGAAAAGGTTTAAGCCTGCTAGGACCCCTCTCTCTCTGCCGCCCCACCCCAATTTCTGCTTCTCTTCCTGGCAGGCAGTGTCCTACCAGGAACAGGCATCAGCCCCCCGCACCTGCTGAGGAGACCCCGGGCCACTCATTTACCACCACATGGAGGAGGAGTCTCTTGCGTGGCTCCTGCTCTCCCTGCTCCGAGCTGGGGTGGTGGTGCCTCATCTGCAAGGCTCTACTGCTGCTGGTTCTGGCCGTATTATTTTCACTTGGGAAAGAAAGGCGAGGATTTGGGACTACCGTACTGCTCTCCGTGTTCCCTCATCAGCATGTTTTCAACAGGAATTCCTTCAGATTTCTACTCACTTTCTTCCCGACCTGATCCCTGCCTCGTCCGAACCTAGAACTCTAGTTCCCTGCACCTGCCAGCCACCCTGGTTGTATGTGGTCTGTGTGCCCTGGGTGTACACAGGTCTCCTTCTGCTCCCCCTCCAGTTCTGGCTTCTCGGGGGGGCCATCCCTGTTTTCAGGTGCTCACTGCTCTCTCAGAGCCCCTCCCTTTGTGGCTGAACCCACCATGGGTCAACGTGACTGACCACTTCTTTCCCCAGTGACAAGCACGCAGTCGACTTCCAGTCAACGGCAGAGGACTGGGTTGAGGAAGTAATAGTATAGAGTCAGAGGATGTCAGTCCAGGGCTCAGAAAAGAACGCCCGCAACCGCGTGTCTTTATTCTGATCCTCCTGCACAGCACATTCCTGCCTGCGGGGCAGAGGCCCATTCCAGGTGGGGAAATGGAAAAGGCAGTGCTTGTTTTTCCCTGAGGGACAGGGCTCCCGGTTTCTCTGTCAGGCAAGCGGGCTCCCGATCTGAGGAGAGGATTGTCTCTGGTGCTGAAAATCCTGCCGAGCAGTGAGCAATAGGAGAATGTAAAGAATCGAGATGAAAAGAGGGCGCCGCTCATCTTTTCACTTGTTCTACCGTCATCCCCTACGTTCTCCAGATGGAGTGCTAGAATTGGAAGTCGCTTTGCAATGAACAGCACTGCTGGAATTTTTAGTAAAAATTTATAGTCCACTGTTGTTTCACAGAGTCTCAGGGGCTACCTGCTACAGTCTCCACTTATGGAAGTACTAGAGGCCCGGTGCACGAATTCGTGCACCAGTGGGGTTCCTCAGCCTGGCCTGCGGGATCGGGCCAAAACCGGCTCTCCAACATCCCCCGAGGGGTCCCAGATTGCGAGAGGGTGCAGGCCAGGCCGAGGGACCCCAACGGTGCACGTGCACGATCCCTGCTGGGGAGGGATGCGGGAGGTTGGCCAGCTGGGGAGGGACCGCAGGAGGGCTCTAGGGCGTGTCAGGCACATCTCACTCAGTCCCAATCAGCCAGACCCCAGCAGCAAGCTCACCAGGAGTGTCTGCCCCCTGGTGGTCAGTGCACATCATAGCGACTGGTCGACTGTCTGCCCCCTGGTGGTCAGTACATGTCATAGCGAGCGGTTGAGCAGCCTTAGCATATCATTAGCATATTATGCTTTGATTGCTTGAATGGCTGACTGGATGACCAGACACTTAACATATTAGGCTTTTATTATATAGGATATCAGTAGCTCTTTTATCAAGCATTTGCTGTGCTTCATGCTGTACATCCTATCTTAGCTCATTTAAATGCCATAATACCCATTTCAGGTAGATACTGTTGTTATCCCCATTTTATAGTTGATAAAATCGAGATACAAAGAGATGAACTGCCTCAAGGTCACATCGCCAGTAAGCAGCAGAATTTGTTTAACTCTGAGAGTGAACTTAGTCTGGCTGCAAAGTCCATGTTCTTACCACACTGTACTGTCTTACAAACTTATTATCTGTTTTTGACCCCTAACAATTATTCATATTTTAATGCACAACAGGGGGCCTTTTTGTAAACCCAAATAATGGAGTAACTGTGTATCTCCTTGATTGTGTTAAGCTTCTGAATTTCTATGTCCCTCCCACTCTTTCTTTCTCATGAAATTATTGATCTGGCTTTTCAGGGGGGGGGGGGGGCGCGCAAAAGTGCATTTATTTGAATTGGATCGATCTCTTCTGTGACCTTAGAATAAATTCAGGTATTTCATCAAGGGGCTGGATTATCTTCATGTTCTTCTTTCCGTCATAAGGAGCAGACTGACTCTGTCCCTGAGTGGCACTTGCCTTCCAGAGCTTGCCTGTCTGTTTCATTGTGGTGGGAAGTGAAGCAGAAGCCCGGGTTGTCCCGATATCAAGAGCAGAGCCACGTCCAGGTGGTCTGACTCCCCGCCTCAGTCTTCCTTCCCGCTGTACTCCCGCTGGCCCCTTCTGTTTGCTGGCATGCAGGGAAAGACAAGCGGGGCGGGTGTGGTTCGGGGTTTCCTCTGTCCTCTCAAATCTGGATACTGAACTCACTTCCCTGAATTTATTAAGAGTTGCTTCCATGGTGAAATCTTTCGTCGTAGGGTTCTGTCCATAGGTAGGTGGTCTTGTCTGGCCCCAAGCTTTCCTTTTCATTTCTTCCCAATTAAATATTTGGGATGGTGGCTTCTTGTTAGGATTGATTTATGTTGAAAAAGGATCCAGTACTTTTTGTTTCTGCTTATTTAAGTTTCAGAAATTTGATTTCACATTTTAAATATCCTTGTCTATGTTTTTCACATTTGTTCAATTTCCAAATGCGTTGTGCTTTTCTTGTTTTTGCTAAGAATACCGTCACTATCACTTCGCCCTCTGATTGTTTTAACGACAAGTTTTATCTGCCTACAGGAGAATATTAAAAAGTGAGCCTCCGTACCCCCAAGATATGAGTGCTTTAGCTAAAGACCTAATTCAGCGTCTTCTGATGAAAGATCCTAAGAAAAGATTGGGATGTGGTCCGCGTGATGCAGATGAAATCAAAGAGCATCTCTTTTTTCAGGTGAAATTTATTGAACAGATCTATGCCCTGCTGATTCCACTGTTCAAATGTGAAATGAATGAACATGGTCTCTTTTGAGTTGTTTTCTCCCTATTTTCATGTAAAAGGCCATTTTTATTTTTATTTTTTAATGACAGGGACCCTTTAGGAAGGATCAAAATTTGACTGGTAGAGACCTAAGTGGTCTCTTTCTCCCTAAATGAAGCAGGAGTGGAGGGGGGGGGGGGTGCTGTCATAATAACATTTTACTTCTTTACATACTAATTGGTTAGAGTTTCTGAGTATTAGTTTCCATTTATGATCACAAGATTTAGGCATATGAACTAAGGAGACTTTTATTATATGCTTTGCTTCTCTCTCAGTTCATGATCCACTGTGTTACAACTTTTAGATAGTGATTTTATCTCTTCTTTTCCCAGGAGAAATCTCAGAGAATTCAAAAATCTCCCTATTTCTTAGTTACATGTCTATAGCACATAGAGAGTCACTCATTTATTTTCTTTGTACTTGAGACAGTGCTTTTCCTCTTCTGAAGAAGCCACACCACAGGATGCCAACACAGCTGCTCAACTCAGTTTGCTCAATTTTGTCCAAAAAAACCCCCCAAAATATTAGATAACTGGGGGGAAAAAAAGTTGAATTGACTGAGTTGGCTGTTTCAATTATTTCAGTCTAAATGGTCAACTTGGATACCATGACCTTGATTTCTAATACCCCAAGCTTCTGGCTTTTAAATAATTTCATCATATCAACAGCATAACCTAAATATTTCTGGTCTAAAGGGACATCCAAATTTTATTTTTATTCTGCAAACTGAACTTTTATATTATTAGCACCAAAACAAACGAAAATAGCTACCAAGGCAAAGAAAAAACTCTGCTGTAGAGTAAGCTTTCGCATTATTTATTGTCTTTAAATATAGAAGAACAAATAGTGATTGTGCTCAAAAAAGTGCAATTATTTCAGTCTCCGTACATAGCGGGAAATACATTTAAAATAAAATTAATTTCTCAGAATGCACATTTCATAGAGTCATAGAAAAGTAATGTTTGAACAAACGATTTCATGTATCTTGTTCAGAAGTTTGGCTCAAAAATTAATAAGATAACATTCAAAAAAGTATTCAAATGAAATATCTCCAATCAGATTTTCCTAGAATTTTTTTTCTCCACGATTCCCTGTGTTTGTGAATATTACAATATATCCTTCATATTAGAGAAAATTCTTTTCTCTGTAGCTTGGAATAGTAATCTTACGTTATTTAATCGCCTTGACTTTTTAAATGATAAGGACACTTAAGGAAAAACCAGAATTCTACTTGTAAAGACCTAAATGGAGTAGAGGTGGAAAGGGTTATAATAGCATTCAATTTTCTATATACTAAACATTCTCCCTGCTAACAACATATTTCTTTAAATTACCTCCTTACTCTAGAAGTTTCTCCTAATGTCTGTGCACTAGACAAGCACAAATCATAAAATGGAAAACATTACAGCCACAGAGGAAAGAGCACTAGTAGGAAGTCAAGAGACTGTGTTCAAATCCTGACCCTCCACAGGCTGATGTTTAAGTGAAATGGTTAATTATTCCCAGGCTCCATTCCCATCTGGGCCGAATAAAGGAGATAAATTAAATGATCTCTAAAACCATTCTAGCTGAAAAATTTGAGCAACTTAATGATTTTATCTCCATTGCCTCCACAAGAGGGCATAATAAAAACATTTTATGTTAGTTGATTAAACTTATACAATGTCATCAACCTAGAAATGCAGGTTTCACATTTTACACTCTCTGAAATCAGTATACATCTTACAGTGGACAACATCTCACTGTTCTAATTGGTAATGCTTTTTCTTTTTTCTTTTTTAATATATTTTTTATTTATTTCAGAGAGGAAGGGGGAGAGAGAGAGAAAAAGAGATAGAAATATCAATGATGAGAGAGAATCACCAATCGCCTGCACCGAGCCTGCAACCCGGGCATGTGCCCTTGACCGGAATCAAATCTGGGACCCTTCAGTCCCCAGGCCGACACTTCATCCACTGGGCCAAACCAGCTAGGGCTGCATTTTCTTTCTTAATGGTGCATAAAATAATATCTTACTATCAATGATGACATCTTAGACTTGAAGACATATCTGAATAGGATATCTGTAAGGCTCAGTTCTTATTAAAGCATTATCTGATGTTGTGATAAGTGACAGAAGGAGCATATAAAAACAGCAGAGGGTTGCATTTGAATAATATAAAGCAGCAATTTATCAGGCAGTGAGTGTCTGCTATGTGTGGAAAGAGTGCTTGGATTATCCCATGGGAAGAGAAGAGGCAGTGTTTAAAAGGCATGAATACAGTTGAATGAGAAAGAGTGATTCATCAGTATGATAGTATCCTTTAAGCTTATCGAAGTCAGTAAATACATGCCTTTTGCGGAGTTTATTTTCTGATCTGTCCAGATGACCAGAGGAAAGCTAAGTAACACTGCCTCTAGAGAATAGGAATGTGCCTTTAGACTTCATAGCCATAGCCACCGGGCATCTTAAAGCCCTTTATTAGAGTTCCTTTTATTTTGCTTTGTTTTGTTTTGTTTTGTTTTGGCTTAACCTTTCCCTGGAGGCTCAGAACAAAAGTTACTTTTTCTGTTGTCCCTAAGGGTAAGCTAGGGTGTCCTGGTGCCCCCTAGAGGACATGATGAGACTCCATGTCAGGCCCTGCTAAGCTGCCGTCAGAAAATGTGCTCATGCTTCTAAGTACACGAGAGGCCCGGCACACGAAATTGTGTGGGTGGGGTCCCTAGGGCCTGGCCTTTTGCAATCAGGGCCATCTTCTGCCCGTTCGCCAGTCCCCAGGTCAAACGCCGCCTCCACCACAGGGCTGTCAGGCCATTGGGATCACCAGCTCATCCCCAGCTGCTCAGGGGCTCAGGCCTGTGGGAAAGCAGGTGCCAGTGACTTCCCCTCCATGCGCGTACGCCGGGCCGGCTGCTGATGGAACGCGCTGCCCGCTTGGGGCCGCTCACGCGCGTGCCGCCACCACCACCGCCACTGCCGCTGGGGCTTGAGGCCCTGACAGAAGCTGCGGGGCATACCCACGACCTACCCACCCCAGCGTGAGCAACCCCAAGCGGGAAGCATATTCCATCAGCAGCCGGCCCAGTGCACACACATGGAGGTGAAGTCACCAGCGCCTGCTTTTCTGCAGGCCTGAGCCCTCGAGCAGCCGGGGATGAGCTGGTGATCCCAACAGCCTGACAGCCAGCCGGGTCCTCCCGCCACCCACCCCAATTCCCGCGTTCACCATCGCTGATCCATTGGAGCCTGCAGGCCAGGGGCAGGGACCAAGAGGTCAGCCATTCAGCCCACTCACCAGCCCCACTCGTGGTCTGGCGGGGAGGGACCAAGAGGTGCTCAATATACCTCATGGTGACTGGTCGTTGGGTCATCACGGTTGTCATGCACACTGGCTTTTTATATATATAGATATGTGTTTAATCATTAATTTGAAATATACGCCTCTCTATGATTAATTAAAATCCTAATCTGGCTTTGTTATTCTTAGAAAATACATTTCAACATTGCTGATTTCTATTTTGTACTAACTTTCTTCGTCTGTTTTAGAAAATAAATTGGGATGATTTAGCTGCCAAAAAAGTGCCCGCACCATTTAAGCCAGTCATCCGAGATGAATTGGATGTGAGTAACTTTGCGGAAGAGTTCACAGAAATGGATCCCACCTACTCCCCGGCGGCGCTGCCCCAGAACTCCGAGAGGCTGTTTCAGGTGAGCTCCAAGCTGCGAGTGTGCGTTGGCCATGCATGCTTTGAAAGGAAAGGTTAACTTCCCGTGTGAACATTTATTTTGGCATTTAAAAAGCAGGATTCTCTAATATCTTCAACAATTTTGAATACAGAGATTTGAAAATTATTAACTGGAGCTTAAGGTTTGTTAAGTAGCAGACATTGTTTATGTGCTTATTTTTGATAGAAAAACTATTGATTTTTATCTCTGAAATTTTATTTCTGTTCAGGCTCTTTTATGGAAAACATAATACTACTTTATTTTATCCCTATTTATATAAAACACTAGGGGCCCAGTGCACAACTTCATGCACCTTGAAAGGAACTGTGGGCCACGAGGCTGCGGTGGGCACAGGGGCGGGTCTTGGCCCATCCTCCGTGACCTTGCCCGGCCCCTCCCACTGCAGCCCCTGGTCTCCTGTCTGCAGGCAGCCCCGCTCCCGCTGCCACTGCTCCCACGCACTGACGGCGCTGGCCCTGCTAGAACCCGCGGACAGCGCGGAGCAATTGGGGCTGACACCAGCAGCGGGTGCAAGCGACAGCTGCTGCCCCGATTGCCCCTCAGGAGCAGGGGGAGGTGGAGAAACCCTCAGGGGCAATCAGGGTCAGTAGCCGCTGCTCGCACCCGCTGATGGCGCCGAGTGATCGGGACTGGCGCTGGACGCCGGCAGGGTGTGCGAGCAAGGCCAGCACTGGCAGTGGGTGTGAGCGGCAGCTCCGGCGCTGGCAGCGGGTGTGAGCGGATCCGGCGCCAGCAGCAGGTGCAAGCGCTGGGCGGGACCACGACACGTAGGAGCAAAGAATTTTCAGTAACCACCAGAGGCTCGCCCCGATGACAGCGACCGGTGCCCCACCTTGTTCTGGCACCCCCACTCACCTGCTCCACCATCCAGCCGCAGCCAATGCCCACCATGTTCCACACATGCCCCCTGGTGGTGAGCACACATCATAGCGACCAATTGTTTGGTTGTTCCACCGTTCGGTCTATTTGCATATTAGCCCTTTATTATATAGAATTCTTTAGTTCATAAATAATGTTATCTGATTCTTTGTCTTCAGTGAATAATCTTACCTGCTCAAAAAATGTTTAGAAAGGATTGTACTAGGATATTTAGAAAAGAATCTTTCTCAGACTTAAGATGAAATATTCTATTCAGTGGCATCATAGCTTCTCTCCTTTGACTCCCACAAATAAGTATGGCTGCACCTGGCCATCCAGACAGTGCCTGTGAACATTCATGACACCAATGTCTAGCACTTGCCTGGGCACATAGTAGGTGTTTAGAAAAATGTTCATTGAACTAGTGAATGTTCTAGCCTGAACAGATTAATCACCCATCATTATGTCACTTTTGGCTCAGGACATCATTCTTCCACTTGATTTTCTTCCTTTTCTAAAACTCAATTTTAAATTTAATAAGTCTAAGGAAATAGAATGAGTCAAAAAATTGCTGACTTAGAAACCAACTGGAATGTAACTTGTTTTTTTGCTAGTTTGGAAAACAGTGGCACTTGAGCCAGTTTGCTTAATACCTTAACTCAGCCTTTTTTGAGAAGTTAGTTGTATTTATAAATAAATTTTTATCATCAATGCAAAAGAATTACAGCTATGAGTCAGATTTTTGGGGTGAAATAGAGAAGAGGTGTTTTTTTTTTAAAAAAAAAGAGGTATTTTTCTGCCTTTAATTTTGAATTGGTTTAGTTCTACCAGAAGATGGCATTATCTCCTTCTGAAAAGCATTTTTCCATTAATTTGAAATAATGTTGCATTTTAGATTACAAATAAAATAAAATTAGAATCATCTTACCGAACATTTGAGTGGTTTTTATTATTTTTTTCTTGACTTAAGAAAATATTATTACAGTCTAGTCCATGCTAAACTGGAAAATTGCCAATCTGTGTTCTCACCTCTGCTTTTGTCTTTTAGGGCTATTCCTTCGTTGCTCCTTCTATTCTCTTCAAGCGCAACGCAGCCGTTGTAGATCCGCTTCAGTGTCACGTGGGAGTGGAACGTCCTGGGGCGACAAATGTTGCCAGGAGTGCAATGATCAAGGTATATAGATGTGGTTAATTAAATGACATATTTATGGCTTAAGTACTAACACTGATTAGCATTCTCAAGCCCAGTAAATTTAATAGACTTACCATTCGACCAAGATGCGGTTTTAAGAAATGAATAAATGGAATAGTAATAATTGCCCTAGAGAATTATTATCATCAGTGTAAATGAGCTCTTTTTACAATGATCGAAAATTATATAACTTAAATCAAGGATATAGATGAACCTAGAAATGAGCTTAAAGTAAGATGAATTTTAGAAGATGATCCATGCATATATTCCATTTATATTTATTAACATTAATAATGTCCTATTACTTTACAGTTTTATTTACCCCGTGTATGTTACTGATATTTTCTTAAGTTAAGTGATGTTGGTCTCCTATCAGGACTCTCCATTCTATCAGCACTATGACCTAGATCTGAAAGACAAGCCACTGGGAGAAGGAAGTTTTTCAATTTGTCGAAAGTGCATACACAAAAAAAGCAACCAAGCATTTGCAGTCAAAATAATCAGCAAAAGGTATGACCATTTCTGGCAGTTTCTCTTTATGTATTCATCCTAGTCGGTGGATTCTATAAATTAAGACTTTTATTTAAAAGGAAATCAACAGTGTATTGTAAGGCTTGTTGCCCACAGGTTTGGCCATTCGGCTCCTCAGTTGATCCGTTATACCTCTAACTCTAATAGATACTTCCAGATAAAGGAATCCATTTCAGACATAAATCGTAGTATGATAGGCTTTTGCCTTTCCTGTGAGAAAACTCCCGTGGCAGAGATATTTAATCAAACTGGCTTCGTGAGTTCAGCAGCTGTTGTCATTCCTATTCGTTGTTTATTTGAAATACTTTTTAAAAAATAATAATTTAGCAATCTACTGGTAGCATTGAGAGCCAGCAGGTTGTTTTGGTAACTGATTATTACCTCCATAATTATATATTCTTATTACCAAATTGTCGGGCAAGAAGGGCATCCATTTCTTCATGTGATTAGCTCTTTTCTGACTCAGAAGCAGTCTTTTCTGAGAAGAATGCATTGCTTGTTCTGGTGGGTAGTATGAGTCATTATTTCATGGAAGCTTCATTCTCATACTTTGACACTTATATTCTGAATGCACTGTAAATAAAAACAAAATGAGGTTTGGGGCAACACTGACATAACACTTGGCGCAGAGCTTGGTAGAGACTAACTGTTTCATCTCGCAGGATGGAAGCCAATACTCAGAAAGAGATAACAGCCCTGAAGCTCTGTGAAGGACACCCCAATATTGTGAAATTGCACGAAGTTTTTCATGATCAGGTAGTCCACAGTCCTTTTCTGTGCTACTAATTCACACTCGAAGTTTTACTCTTTTACCAGCTTTGTTGCTGCTCCCGGGTCAGAGTTAAAAATATGGGACATCACCAGCCACTACAGAGGGCAGAGAAACCAACCCCTCCACACACACTCTTCCCCACCCCCAAATCAGCGCGACCTTTCGCTTCTGCGTCTCTCCTTCAGCGGCAGCGGTAGATGACGTGGCAGGGGGACAGAGGGCACTGCCGCCCGGCAGCCCTGTGCTGATACAGGTCAGCTGCTCCCCCCGGAGCTCAGTCGCTCGGACCTCTCAGGACTCGGAAATTTTCAGCCTTTGACTTTCCTTTTACTTCTCGAATAGAACGTAGAAAACCGTAAGCCTAATTGGAGCAAGCTAAAGTACAAACAGGGAGCAGAAAGGCAGAGAGACTTCCCTTTCACCTTCCCATTCCAGGCCAGGCCATGCTGCTCCCTCTTCTGCTCCCAGCTCCGGTTTTTAACAGAAACCTGACAGACGCACGTACCTTGGGATACAGGAGGAGCACCATTGTGTCAGGCCCCTGTCTCCTCCCCGGCTCCTCCATTGCCACCTTCCAGGGCAGAAATTCCTCTGGGACTGGGTGGGACACAGCCCTGCTCAAGACAACATGCTGGGCACAAGAGCTAAATCCAGCTAAAACTCCATTTTAAATTTAATAAATCTAAGGAAGTAGACTTTGGTTTTACCAAAGAAGAAACTGGGATTCAGAAGGGTCGTGAGACTTGTCCAAGGTCACCTAGCAAGTCCGTGAAAACCTCGTTGGGAAAACCTGGTCTCTGGCTCTGGGCTCTCTCCTTGTACTGCTGTAACATCCCTGTCCTAGGACAGCTGTGGCCCACTTCTCTCCACATTGAAATTTCCCCTAGAGCTGCACCCGAGAATGAAACATCCCGGTGAAACCAGGCAGCAGCAGCATCATAACTGTAAAAACTGCAGCTGTGTGCTGTCATACCTCATGTGGTCCAGGCACTGTACCAGACACTCTACAGGGAGTATCTTATTCAATCCCTGCAGTAACTCCATGAGGCAAGAAAACGGAGACTCACAGAAGCTAAGGAACAGGGTAGGGTCTCCGTTTATAAGTGCTAATGCTGGGATCAGAACCCAGTCAGCTCAGCTTCAGAGCAAGCTTTTAATTACTTCGCTCTACTGCCCAAGGGGAGGCAGAAACACAGGCTGGTTTTCACATCAGGAGGGTAAGCAAAAATAATCCCATTGTCTTCTTGCTTTTTGTTCTCATAGCCAGAAAAGGAACATCTTTGTAGCAAGAAGTCAGTAGGGAATGCCCTTCCTGCTCGTCTCCTTGCTCCACCTCTTGGGCTCGTCACCTACAGTGGAGGTGGTGCGACCCCTGTCCCTGGGAGAGCTTGGGAAGAGCCTGGACCATCTCCTGAAGGCGATGATTCACACGTCAATCATGGGATTGGTCGAGGGCCTTCCACATCCACCTCTGGGTTTTGCAGCTGTCCCCCAGCCACCTCCCAGCCAAGACATTCAACCTCTGACCTTCCAGCTGATGTCAGATCTCAGGAACTGCATCCTGAATTTTTTAAGTCTCAAGTGTATTTATTAGGTGCTATTTTTATATTCAAGAGTTACTAGACTATAAATTATCTCATGGTATAATCCTCTAGGTAATAGTATAAATATATTATAACAATATGCAGTTGATATCTTGGGTTGTTTTTCCCTTGGTGGTGACAGGTGGCAAATTGTCCCCAGTCCACGCGGTCTTGTTTTCTACTCCTGGGTGAAATTGATTGAGGGCGGGACTGCACCCTTGGCTGTGCTAGGGTATAGTTCATTTTATGCACTAGGATTCGTGCTTTACCACTCTGTTAGTTTCCTATTGCTGCTGTGACACATTGCCACAAACCTAAACAGTACAAACGTATCATCTGACAGGGCTGGTTCCCTCTGGAGGCCCTAAGGGACAGTCCATTCAGTGGCCTTTTTCAGCTTCTAGAGAGCGCCCACTTCCTCGACCTGTAACCCTCCACGCATCACGTCCACCTGTTGCTTCCATAACCCCATCTCATACTGTGGACTCTGATGGATGATTGAGATAGTCTCCCCATCTCCAGACCCTTCTTCACAACTTCAGGGTCCCTTTACCACACAAGGTAACAGCCACGGGTTCTGCGGAATAGACGAGAGGCATCTTTGGAGGGCTGTCAAGCTATCACATAAACATTTCTCATTGTTATCTACATTTTATTTGTAAGGATCCTAAAGTTAGTTCATAGTGGTAAAGTAATATTCCCAGTGTCATAAGTAAGAAAACTGGCATTCAGAACCAGGTTTGACTCTTAATCCCTATCTTTTAAGCCACTATAGAGTAGGTATTGCCCTCCATTTTTTAAAATATGTTTTTATTGATTTCAGAGAGCAAAGGAGAGAGGGAGAGATAGATACATCAAAGATGAGAGAGAGTAAGCTATCAGCGGCCTCCTGCATGCCCTGACCAGAATTGAACAATGACTTCCTGGTTCATGGGTCAACACTCAGCCACTGAGCCACACCTGCCAGGCTTCCCTCCATTTTTTTAAAAGCTCAGAGGCATATACTTCAACTTTGACCTTATTTGTCTGATGTACAAACCCAAATTGGCTTGATCGCTAGTAACCTGAGAACAATTCTCTTACTAAAAGGATTGTGCACTCTTTTTTAAAAATATATATTTTATTGATTTCCGAGAGGAAGGGAGAGGGAGAGAGAGAAACATCAGTGATGAGAGAGAATCACTGATTGGCTGCCTCCTGCATTCCCCCTACTGGGGATTGAGCCTGCAACCCAGGCATGTACCCTTGACCAGAATCAAACCCAGGACCCTTCAGTCCGCAGGCAGACGCTCCATCCACTGAGCCAACCAGCTAGGGCGGGTTGTCCACTCTTTACATTTTTCCCAATATGAACAGGATGATGTATTTATAATTGTCTTTTTTATGAAGCAAGTTTTCTGGATTTTTCTAATTCAAAGGGAAACATAAATATTTTGGTTTTTGAGTGACGTTGGTGCTATGAGTATTGAGTTAATGTATTTTTTAAACCATTTGTGTTAATTTGAGAGCTAATATAATTCCTTTGCTTTTTGATAGCTATGTTATTTTCTTTATGGAAAGCATAGTAAATATATAACTGATTAAACTAATTAAAATAATGCCATTTGGATCAAAAGCAGTTATTTAAAAAACAACAACCTACAATGTGTTATGGGTATTGGCCATCGGTATTGACAGGAACCCTAAAATTTATCTCTTAAGCCATAACAAGAGGTTTAAAGTGGCATCATCAAACAATGCCTTTTATCAGGAATCTTTTATATTATTTAAAGCAGCCAATTTCACGTTATTAGTGTTAGATCACACTTTAACAAGAAAGATATGTAAACTTGATAGAGAGGGTTAGAATGAAATTCAAATGAAAGAATTCATCAAGAAAAGCATATATAAAGACTGCACTGCAGTACTTGAAATTTTCCATTACCAAAATAGAATTCTAAAAAAGCCACAGTCCCCTTCAGCTCTTTCTTCTAAAACACAAGGGTTGCTGTTGATGACTTTAACAAAGGATTATTTAAGTTTCTTGGTGATAGTTTATAGTCAATAAGTGTTTTATATGTTAATAAATTTTTCTTCATTAAGGCCCTCCACATTCTTCTTCTTTGTGTCCCAGCTTCACACTTTCCTAGTTATGGAACTGCTGAACGGGGGGGAGCTGTTTGAACGCATTAGGAAGAAGCAGCACTTCAGTGAGACCGAGGCCAGCTACATCATGCGGAAGCTGGTTTCCGCTGTGAGCCACATGCACGACGTCGGAGTGGTGCACAGGGACCTGAAGCCCGAGGTATGGAGAGCACCTTCTCTCCCGTCGCTCCATCCAGCCTCATCATTAACTCTCCCCCAATGTGTGGGCTTTCTTACTGTCAGGGCTTTCTGCTAAATACATACCTGGAAATACCATGTTTCTTGGATTTTTTTGTTTTCTATTTTGGTCTAAAATAAATTAGTCTCTCTCTCTCTCTCTTTTTTTTTTTTGCCCGCTGATCATCTTGAGGTTATATTTGTAAGTGTGAGAGCCTTTTATGGAAGAAATACTTTATGCAACAGTTGTGGATTAAAAATAGCAATGGAAATTTTTGTAGCAGAAAATAATATCCCCTCTATATGTATACCATTTTAGAGGGTTTTTTAAAACAATATATATATATATATTTTTTTAATTGATTTTTAGAGATAGAAAGGGAGAGGGATAGAGAGACAGAAATATCCATGAGAGAGAAACATCGATACACACCCCCTAGTGGGGATCAAGCCCACAACCCGGGCATGTGCCCTGACCGGGTATTGAACCAGTGATCTCTTGGTTCATGGGTCAACACTCAACCACTGAGCCACACTGGCCGGGCTAGAGGGGTTTTATTAGTGGTATATTTTGAAAGCTTATTTTTCATATTTGTAATCAAATCAATTAGCTCATGAATAGGAATGTATATAATTCTGTTCTAAATATTAAACACAAAGAATTATCTTGGTTTAATTAGTTATGCCATCCTTATATGTGCTCTTCTTTGCTCATGTACTTACTTATAGAACTGTGTAGCAGTGCAGAAATAGCAGCTTTTTCACATAATTTTTCTTTGAAAGGTTAAGAAGGTTCTAGCTACAGAATGATCCCTTTTTAGTATCAAAAATAAGGAAGTTCCTCCCTTATAGAAAATCATCAAAATAATTTAAAAATTTAAAAGCAAAACCCAGTAATTTATAAAAGAATAACAATGAGTCATCCTTTACCCTATGCAAAATTATACATAGTTTCTCTTTAAAATAGAACATCGTTTTTATTACCCGTGTGGTTATAATGCATTTTCAAGTATATTTAAAATTATTTTTTTTTTGGTGTTTATTTTTTGTGTTAAGCCACAAAAGAATCTTTCTCAAAAAGCACCATTTTTGCCTTTTATTTAAGTATCTTGGATTATTGGAAAGAAGGGGATGTTTTTAAAAACCGAATTATGTGCATTCAAATATAATTGACCAATTTCTAACGTATTTAAACTTCAGCCTGTGTATTTTTTCCCCAACCCTCTCCTGAGGACGTGCTCACTGATTTTGAGAGAGAGAGAGAGAGAGAGAGAGAGAGAGAGAGAGAGAGAGAGAGAAACATAAACATCGATGTGAGAGAGAAACATGCATCGACTGCCTCCTGTACGCACCCCGACTGGGGATTGAACCCACAGCCTAGGTTTGTGTCCTGACTGAGAACTGAACCTGTGGTCTTCCAGTGTACGGGCCAATGCTCCAACCAACTGAGCCCCGTTGGCCAGGGCCAGTCTATGTAGTAGATGTTACTGTTATTCTTATTACTAGTGGTTAATCAAAACTACATTTGCTTTATGAACTTGCAACTATGACAGCTACCCCTCTGCTTCCTCCATCATAGTTCTCACTCTCCTACAGAACTCCCACTGAAAATATGGTGCTCTGTGCATCGGAGATTAGCTGTCTATTTTTAAATGTGAAAGCACACCACTTAAATGTTTTCTTGATAGACAAGGAACAAGCATGTAATTTTCTTAAGTTGAAAAGATCTGTTCCATGACTCTATAGAATTCGTTTTCACATGTTTTATTCTTTGATAACTGGCCATCTGTTATCTCATGAGCCTCAAACGATGCAACTGTCCCTCCAGCAGGATTTAGTTTGCCTTCCTAGTTTACTGATACTTAATTCTTTTTTTGTTAAAAAACTTTCCTCTCACATAGTCGTTTGAAATGAAGACTTGTCAGATTATTTACGATATTCTACTACAGTTGTAATTCTAAATCAAAATTATTTTTTAGAGAAATTAAAATGTACCTTTGTGCCCTAACCGGCTTGGCTCAGTGGATAGAGTGTCAGCCTGCGGACTCAAGGGTCCCAGGTTCGATTCCGGTCAAGGGCATGTACCTTGGTTGCAGGCACATCCCCAGTAGGGAGTGTGCAGGAGGCAGCTGATCAATGTTTCTCTCTCATCGATGTTTCTAACTTTCTATCCCTCTCCCTTCCTCTCTGTAAAAAATCAATAATAAAGTATTTTTTTAAAAAAGAAAATGTACCTTCGTAATAACATTTTCATAACAAAAGAGCTTTCACTTTGACTTTTAAATGGAAGAGTATATTATTTCCAAACTAAACATTTAATCCTTTTCCCAGTGATGTACCGTTTTAAGATCGGACTCTGTATCTCTTGGTAGATATTTATGTGGCACTCATTTTCTGCCTAGGCAAAATCCTAAATTCTAGGTGAGAATCAGATAAATTTAGAAACTGGCTGACATTCTTATAAGCTGCTTTGTATTTCTGAAATTGGTTCCCATAGTCTTAAAAGATTGAGAACAATTCTATCAAATTCGTTTCAGGCAGAGCTTTAGACGAAGACACAAGGAGATTGAATTGTTATTCCCTCCCATTCCTGAGTATTGACACCCCCCTCCTCTTAGAGTTGGGAGAGGAGAGGAGAGGAGCATGCCACATCCCCTCCATTTCCAGGGCTGAGATCAAGGGAGTCCGCTGCCATTCTTGATAAGGAGTAAACTGAAGTCATTCTCAGAGAGGGAGTAGGCTCAGTGAGCAGGGGCCAGGTGCGGGCCTCCCTGCCCTGCTCCGGAGTCATCTGCTGAAGATGGCTCTCAAGTACAAGCCCGGGAACCCCACCCGTGACTTCAATTGTGGTGAAGCCTTACATGTAACTATTTAATTATATTCCCGTTTTCCTTCCATCTCAAATTCACGACTGGGTGGTGTCTCTGAATGGAGAGCAGGCTCACTCGAGCCATCTTGGAAGGGAGGTTGGTGGAGGAAGTAGAACGCACACACAGAGTTCCAGAAAAGCCTAGAAGAGGCTGATGTCAGAGGAGACATGATGCAATGCAGTCGACAAATGTTTCCGTGACATTGTCAGGTTGAAATAACACCAAACATGACGGAGCAGAGAACAACAGTACACTGGTATCCAGCTCCCAGACCCTCCCGATCAGACCCTCCCTGTGCCTGAGTCCAGTGTTGACATATGATTTCCATCCATGGCATCACCAAGTCCCGTGACGTTTTGGTGAGAGACCGACGTGAGTGTTTGTATCTTGCAGAATTTACTGTTCACTGATGAGAATGACAATTTGGAAATTAAAGTAATTGACTTCGGGTTTGCGCGCTTAAAGCCGCCTGACAATCAGCCTCTCAAGACGCCGTGCTTCACCCTTCACTACGCTGCCCCCGAGCTCTTGAACCAGAACGGCTACGACGAGTCCTGCGACCTCTGGAGCCTGGGCGTCATTTTGGTGAGTTGGCTGTGGTAGCACCTAGAACCTCGTCAGTTCTTAGATGTCCTCGGTACCTGCCTCTCTGCTGCTTCCCCTAAATTCATGAAAAAATTGGCAAGTTGGTTTCTTTTCGGTTAGAGGCCTGACGGAAGACAGTTTGCTTTTCTTAAAATTTGCATTGGAGAAAATGGAGGAATTTTGATTTGGGTTTATTTTAAAATATTTAAGGCAGCTGTGTTTTATGTGAATAAAAAAGTTATCTATTGTTGTTGTTATTTTAGAAAGATAGTGTATTTTCAAAAGATATGCATATTAGATATAATGTGAAAATAAGCAAAGTGACTCAATAGAAAAAGAGTAAAAATATATTCTTTGAGCCCTAGCTCAATGGATAGAGCAATGGCCTGTGGACGGAAGGGTCCTGGGTTTGATTCCTGTCAAGGGCACATACCTCAGTTGCAGGCTCGATCCCCAACTCTAGTTGGGGCACGTGCAGGAGGCAACCAACTGATGTGTCTCTCTCACATCGATGTTTCGCTATCTGTCTCCCCCTCCCTTCCACTCTCTCTAAAAATCAATAGAAAAATATTCTCCAGAGAGGATTAACCAAAATATATAGATTTATATAATATATATACATATATATAATATTTTTGAGGTTTTGAAACTAAAGATGTAATTAAAAAATATCATTTAGGAAAAATTACAAGTTAATAGTAGAATTATAAATGTTTTTAGTGACCGATAGTGATCCTGGTCAGCATGCTTTTCACAAAATGTCCTTGGCTGCAGTGATCAGAAAGGGAACATTAAGCTAGGAAGATCTGAGTGTGTTTTCTCTTCAAAATAACTTTACTTTTTATGCATATAATGTGTAATGCGTGATCCTAGGGAGAAATTTTCAGAGGCTACAGGAAGAGAGAAGAAAAAAGTGACATCACTGGGAATCTCATCATAGAGACCGTCTCCCTCTCACTCCCATCCCTCGCCCCCATCCCACCATGCTGTGTATTCCTTATGTCTTTCTATAAGCTTTTCTATAGACATGCATATATATTTGGGTGTTTTAAAATGAGAGTATAGTATACATGTAGTTTGAGTCTCAAAAGTTTATTTACTAATGAGAAGTTAGCATTTTCCAGTTTTTCACTAATTTTAAACGATACACATGAATATTGTTTATATATGTGCTTACATTTGTCTCACCATTTGTTTAGAATAGATTTCTAGGAGAAGGGTATACACATCTTTATTTTGAAATCTATGCCTGGATTTCCTTCTAGAAGGTTTTTCGTATCTTCTCCGAACTATATGCAAATACATGGAAGACTATCAATGTCAGTCTTAAATTGTTTCCTGCTGTTGTCATTTGCATGCGTTCCTCTGATGAATATTGTCTCAGCATCTTTTCATGTATCTGGACATTTGTACTTTTCTTTTAGGAGTTGCTGTGTGTGAGCTTTGCCCACTTTCCTATGGGGAGTTTTTCTTACTGGACTTGAAAGCTCTGTTAAGGATTTTAATCTTGTCTGCCATTAATATTGGAAATGTTTTTCTGGTTTGTCCTTTGTTCCACAACTTTGTTTAGAGTAATATGGGATTTTAATTTTGTTTTCAGAGGGATTTAAATAGAAAAGGTTTTTTTTTTTAATTTCTATGTAGTAAGATATGTCAGTCTGTTGTTTTATGGAACCTGCTCTGATTCAGATTGTCACTCTACCCCAACCCAAGATTATAAAAATATCCTCCTGAATTTCCCTCTAGGATTGTATTTTATTTTTACACGTTCACCAGCACTCCATCTGGGGTTTATTTTGGCATCAGCTTGCTTTCCCCTAATGGCTAGCCAGGTGTCCCTGCAGGATGGCTCCTCTTTTGGTTTAAGTTTCATATGGTTTTTATTTCAGTAACTCTAAGTCATCTTTATAATTTTCAAACTAAAATTTATGAATCATATTTTTAAAATAAAAATAAACAACTAGCTTCTATGGACTTGAGAGTTTTATTTAGCGACTTAAACATTAGTAGCACTCTCCTGAAGAAATACGTCTAAATAAAAAAGAGGCTTTCATTTTTTGTAATAACATAAGATTCCCCCCTGTTAAAGAACCCTTACTTTAAATATAAGCCAATTAAACCATCATCCTTTTTATGGTTCTAAAATATCGTCTTAGAGCTTCTGAATGCTGTCTCCATGGAAACAACTGGGTGTGATGTACGGACAGAAGCCGTGCTTCTCTCTAGATCTCACAGGTTTTAAAGGGAAATGGGACAGAGAAGCGGATGATGCCACAGGGAAGCAGTCACCATATCCAGACTGTGTGCAGGCCACAGGACACACAACCCAGTTTCTCCAGCAAATAAATTATAAGAAAAAATAGCGTGGGAACCTATAGATTAGATGACACTTTAAAAAGGGGACATCTGTCATACTTTCAACAATAAAGATGTTTAAAAAGACACTTAAGATACAGTGTTTGCATTTTACTTGAATTCTGATTCAAGCAAATTCTAATTTCAATCCTATTTATTAAATTCAACCTAAAACTAACTCATACAGATGTGATTATAATATACAGGGCATATAACATAATTGGAGAAATTTGAATATGGAATTATACAAAGGAATGACTGCTAATTCTTTTAGGTAGATAATGGTGTTGTGATTGTGGTTTTTAAAAATCCTTGCCTTTTAGAGATGCATAATGAAACAGATGAAAATAAAGTGAACACCTGCATTAAATTGTCAAGAAAAAAGAGTGCTTTGCAAACGTTTCCACATAAATGAATGCATATCTCCAGAGATCCGAGACAAAGCCTGAATTATCCCATAACAAGCCCAAAGCTTATTTGGAGTCTCCTGATTTGCCTTAGAAATTTATGGTCCTTTTGCATGTTGCATCCAGCAAACATGAATGTGGATATTTTAATATGAAAATAATTTCTATTACCCCCACTGACTAAAACAAATACTTCAGGAAGGTGCATCACATAGTATCATGTGGCTTTGATTGCAACCCAGTCTACCTCATGGATGTGCAGGACGTTAATTAGCATAGAGCTTACCCACTGCCTCATCTGCTCGGGGCTGCCATAGCAAAGTACTGCAGACGACACTTACTTTCTCACAGTTCTGAGGTTGGCAAGTGCACTGTCCAGGGGCCAGCATGGTGGTGTCCTTACATACCCTTTCCTCTCGTTCTCGGGGAGAGTGAGCAAGCTCTGGGTGCGTCTGTTGGAAAGGACACTATTCCTGTTCAGTCAGAACCCCACCCATGACCTCATTTAACTTAAATTACCTCCATACAGGCCCTTTCTCTACATACAGTCACACTGAGGATTGGGTCTTCGACATACGAATTTTGGAGGCACACACATTCAGTGTATGACACAGTATTTAGAAAATGTAGGACAGGATGAGCTGCTGCTGCCTGCTGCTCCCCTGGTTGCAAGTCTCATGGGGACCCTTAGAGTTTAGGAGAAAGAAAGCACAAGTACACGCCTGAGGAAAGGGGTGCACCGTGTGCTCGAGAGAGAGCACACAGGGTCCTTTGTCTTGAGGGTTCTCATCTCTTTTCTAAAGGTGGGAGTTTTAGGGGAGTTCTCAGGGGAGGGTCTCAGCAGAATATTCAGTAGTTTGCCAGGTGTGTCCTTTAATATGCTGACGCATCAAAATGAGCATGTAGGGGAGTAGGGATCCTTTTCTGGTCAGCTTCACTGCTTTATTTTTATCTGGGATCTGTCTGTCTCCAACTGGGCTTTTTTGATATTTATTTCCCTGACTTCGTCCATCCTGGGGTTTGGCTGGCACGAATGGCACCAACTGCGTCTCTGTGATCTCTCTTCCTGACCAGGGTCATCTAAGCTACTCACTGTCTGGGGAGGAGAGGTGTAAACTGTTTGCTCCTAGGTGTCTTTGGTTAGGGAAGATCTTGCGATTTATTAGCAGGCTGTTAATTGCTCAGCCTTATTTAACTATTTCGTCTCCTGTTCCCTCATTCCACTTGCCAGGGAATAGTCCTACCTTCTTACTGTCCTGCCTCAGCGGAGCTGTTTTCAGAGAGTAGTCACAGAGGGCGTGGCCTTGCACAGAACCCTTCAGGCCTGCTCCTCGGCTCTTCAGTGGAGTTGCTGGAGCCTCTTTCACAGATACTTTAGCATCAGGTCTACCAAATCCTGTAGCCGAAGTGGCAGGACGGATTGTATTGCAGCTTGCACGTGCAACAACACCTTCTTTACTCTGGGCCTCACTTAAATTGGTAGCCTTCCAAGTCGCCTGACAAAACGATTGGAGCCATATTCTCAGCTGCAATATATGCCTCCACCCAGACCCAGGGAAGCCCGCTGAGCCCTGTGCTGCTCTCCAATGGGACGAGGTACCGCAGCCCGACTTTCAGAGGGGAATGTCTCTATGCCCTGACCATTGGCTCTAAACCCTTCCCCAGGTGACAGTCCCCGGATGTTTGTAGTTTATCTCCACCCTCTGGCATGCATATGTATAGGGCACTTAGAATACCTGCCACTTTCTGCCCATGGACCTCATGTAATGAGGACATCAATACAGAGAACCAGCGTGGCTTCTCTCGAGTGTCAAGATGATGGAGGCCCCGCAGACCGTTACAGCAGAGCAGGAAAGTCAGCATAGCTCTTGGGAAAGAGTGAATGCCGTCCTTGCCATGTGAGGACTTCCTGCTTTGACCTTTCCTGTTGAAGGGAATGAAGAAGAATCCATTGACCAGGTCAATAGGTGCTTATCAGCGCCATCAGCTGACGTGCCGTGTACCCCATCAGCACAGCAGCTGGTCCCTGCTGGCCCCTCTTAGCCACGGCTGCAGTTCCTCCGTGTGTGCACCGTTCCTGTGCTCAATTCCTCCTCCTCACAGCCTGTGCTCCTCAGTAACGTAATCGTGTATAAGCATTTGCTTCAGACTCTGCTCTTTGGGGAACCCAGGCTCAAGTGGTTGGTGCCAGCAGCGACCTAGAAAGCAGACCGCAAAGGGGCTTGGAAGTTGCATGTGTCCCCCTTCCCATAGGGCGTGGGGTCCCTGTTGCCATCCAGCCAGAGAAAGAGGAGGGAAGGGGTCAACAGCGAGCCCGGGATGGAGAGTGGGTGTGTAACTGAGCAGGCTGCTGCTTCTTACCAAGCACAATGGATGGCTTGACCTTGTTGCTTTTACTCTGTAGATGAAGAACTGGTCTTGGAGGTTAACTGATCTTCCCGAGCTAGGAAATAAGCACTTGTTTGAAGCCAGGTCCATCTGACTCTAACACTCATTTCTCTCCTCTGTGTCTTCTCTCTGCGAGAATGATGACAGGGGACGGAGCCCCTAGTTAGATGGGGGTGGGGGGCAGACTTTGCTAGCTGAAGAAAGCAAGTGGTGGTCTAAGGAGACGTGCAGCTTGTGCCCAGCCAGGGAGGCAGAAGAACTGTCGGTAGGGAAAGTGGGGGTGGAGCCTGGGAACTGTGAGGCCCAGGCCCAGGGGAAGGTGTGGGAAGCCAGGGAAGGAGTTTGCATAGAGCCGTGCTGGAAGGGATTCCACTGCTTACCTGTTGCTCTGTGTCTGCAGGAAGGAAAGGGGGCAGTAGAGGCCCTGGTGTCAGTTAGGAGACTGTGAGAGGGATGTTGGGCAGTTTCTCCTAACCTGTGGGCTCGGTCAGTCCGATCCAGTTGTAGCCTTCCTTCCATACCAAAGCTTTAGGAGGTTTTGTGTTTTTTATTAAGTTGTTTGTCTTTGTTCTACAGATGTCCTAGCATTTCCCTCCTTCGAACAAATATTTTTCTTACTATATTGCTCAAAATTAGAAACAGGTGTCTTCTCCTTGTCTACTATTTTCAAACTCTCCAGTCTCATGAGTGTAGTTGTTTTCCTTCTTGGGCACAGCTTTTTTTCAGAAAGTCCAAATTCGTCCAAAGCCCCCTTGTCTCAGGTAACAACCTCAGAGGGTCAAGCTTCTTCATGTAAAACTAGAGGCCTGGTGTACGGATTCGTGCACCGGTGGGGTCCCTCAGTCTGGCCCGCGGGGATTGAGCCAAAACTGGCTCTCTGATATCCCCCAAGGGGTTCTGGATTGCGAGAGGGCGGTTCTCGGGTGACACACCCCAGAATTGGACTCCCTCCTTTCTGGTTCTGGTTGCGTCACTCGAGAACCACAGCTGCCAAGTCACCACAGCTTGGCAGCTCCTGCGTTGAGTGTCTGCCCCCTGGTGGTCAGTGCGTGTCATTGCTACCAGCTGGAACGTCTGTCTCCCAGTGGTCATTGTGCGTCATAGCTACTGCTTGGATGCTTAGGCTTTTATATATAGACTAGAGGCCCAGTGCACGAAATTTGTGCACGGGGCTGAGGGGTGTCCCTCAGCCCAGCCTGCACCCTCTCCAATCTGGGACCCCTCGAGGGATGTCCTACTGGGATCGGGCCTAAATGGGCAGTCGGACATCCCTCTCACAATCCAGTACTGCTGGCTCCCAATTGCTCGTCTGCCTACCTTCCTGATTGCCCCTAACCGCTTCTGCCTGCCAGCCTGATCACCCCCTAACCACTCCCATGACAGCCTGACTGATGCCTAACTGCTCCCCTGCCAGCCTGTTTACCCCTAACTGCCCTCCCCTGTAGGCCTGGTCACCCCTAACTGCCCTCCCCTGCAGGCCTGGTCACCCCTAACTGCCCTCCCCTGCAGGCCTGGGTCCCCCCCAACTGCCCTTCCCTGCAGGCTCTGTTGCCCCCAACTTCCCTCCTCTGCCAGCCTGGTCACCCCTAACTGCCCTCCCCTGCAGGCTTGATCGCCCCCAACTGCCCTCCCTTGCAGGCCTGGTCCCTCCCAACTGCCCTCCCCTGCTGGCCTGATCGCTCACAACTGCCCTCCCTTGCATACCTGGTCCCTCCCAACTGCCCTCCCCTGCTGGCCATCTTGTGGCAGCCATCTTGTGTCCACATGGGGGCAGCCATCTTTGACCACATGGGGCAGCCATCTTGTGTGTTGGAGTGATGGTCAATTTGCATATTACTCTTTTATTAGATAGGATAGAGGCCTGGTGCACGGGTGGGGACCAGCTGCTTTGCCCTGAAGGGTGTCCCGGATCAGGGTGCGGGTTCCCTTGGGGCGTGGGGCGGCCTGGGTGAGGGGCCTGTGGTGGTTTGCAGGTGGAGGCCCTGGTATCTGGGATTTATTTATCTTCTATAATTGAAACTTTGTAGCGGAGGCCAAGGCAGGCCAGGGCTGAGGAAAGCTTGGCTTCCTCCATCGCCAGGGGCAACCCAAGCCTCCTGCTCTCTCTAGCTCCGTGGCTGCCATCGTTTTTGTTGGGATTTATTTACCGTATTTTCCAGCGTATAAGACGACTTTTTAACCCAGGAAAATCTTATATGCGCAGTCCTCTTATACGCCGGAAAATACGGTATCTTCTATAATTGAAACTTTGTAGCCTTGAGTGGAGGCCTGGGCCCGCCAGGGTGTGCAGAAAGCTTGGCTTCCTCCATTGCCAGGGAAACCCAAGCCTCCTGCTCACTCTGTGGCCGCAGCCATCTTGGTTCGGTTAATTTGCATAGTCGCTCCTGATTGGCTGGTGGGCTTGGCTTGTGGGTATGGTGGAGTGGTGGTTAATTTGCATATTACTCTTTTATTATATAGGATGCTTTTAAATCTTGATGTCATAATAAGCCATTCCTCTTTATTTAAAAGTCTTTGAAAGGTATTGGTTGTTTCAGCGATAGAAGCCACATAATCTTTTAAACCCAATAATGCCAATCATAATAAACTGTTGAAACATTCTTTGTTTCTTTTTTTCTCGATAGTATACAATGTTGTCTGGGCAAGTTCCATTCCAATCTCATGACAAAAGTTTGACATGCACCAGTGCAGTGGAAATCATGAAGAAAATCAAAAAGGGAGATTTCTCCTTTGAAGGAGAAGCCTGGAAGAATGTATCCCAAGAGGCTAAAGATTTGATCCAAGGTAAGAATCTAAGGAAATTTTATGTTATGGGCTGTGCAGAGATTGAAGTGGAGTCATGCCATTACACATATGTTTGTTCATTACTCAAGGAGTCCATGTGTTCTAAAAGGGTTCCAGGCTGCTGTATTGTGCTATTTCTTCTTATCAGAACATTCTCCCTCAGTGATCCTATCCACTGTCTCCATAGGAACTAGCACCTGGGTCCATTAGCATCCTAGTCTGGCACCTCCACATTGAACTGTACTTGTTGTTGTTGTTAAACCTCACCTAAGGATATTTTTTCCATTGATTTTTAGAGAGTGGAAGGGAGTGGGGGAGAAGGAGAGAGACAAAGATTGATATGAGAGAGACACATTGATTGGTTGCCTCCCGCATGCACCCCAACCGGGGCTGGGGATTGAACCTGCAACCCAGGTACTGGCCCTTGACAGGGAATCAAACCTGAGACCCTCCAGTATGCAGACCAATGCTCTAACCACTGAGCACACCAGCCAGAGCCAAACCTGTTCTTTTTTACTCTCCTTTCCCCCAAACGTGTGCCTCCTCACATCTCCCTCTTTGGCACTGTCAAGAAGCCAGTCCACCAAATCAGAAAGCTGGACACCTGCTACCTCCCAGCCTTCCTCGCCTTCCACAGCCAGTCACTGCTTCCTGCAGGTTCAGCATCCCTCCTC
Source organism: Cnephaeus nilssonii (assembly GCF_951640355.1). Lineage (NCBI taxonomy): Eukaryota > Metazoa > Chordata > Mammalia > Chiroptera > Vespertilionidae > Cnephaeus > Cnephaeus nilssonii. Next base: position 99,693,687 of record NC_137075.1, on the reverse strand, counting down.
GCACCCCTCTCCCCATTCACGTGGCCGCCTCCTTAGTCCTCGTCACCATTTCTCTCCTAAGATCCGACAACATTCTTTCAACTTGTCTCACTTCCTCTCACGTTTCCTGTCTGTCCATCATCGATCGGCATGTCCAGAGATGCTCATGTCTCTGTTACAAATCCTTCAGAGAGTCCACTAACCTCAGGTCATGCCCCAGCACAGCACATTGAAAACTCAAGGCCCTTCACGCCCTGCCTCTGCCTGTGAACACTTGATTCCTCAGTTGTGCCGAGCTTCCGGGTTCCTGCACCCCACGTTCCTGTGCACTAGCTCTTCTTAACCCCTGGGCACCCCTCCTCATTGAGCCCACTTCTCTCATCCCCCAGGACCCGTCTTCTGGAAGTTTCCCAGGGTGCCCACACTCCCTTGGCTGAGCCCTTCCCCTCGCCTCCAGCACATGGCCCCCTGGTGGCGTGAGAGCTGGGGCTTGTCTTCGTGTCTCCTCAGAACTCCTCTTGGATTCTCCACTTCCACTTCTCTAGGCCTGGCCGCACCCCTGATTTAGAGAAGGTGCTGGTACGGGCGTGAAGTAGGTCTAGCTCTTTCCTCGTTCGGAGTTTACCCGGTCACCCCGGGGAGTCTTAGTTGGGTGGCTATTTTCTCCTGATTGAAAAGTCGGTTAGCCCACAGCCTCCTAGAAATAGGCTGTTGTGGGCTTTCTCATTAGCATCCAGTGCTCACTAGGGCATTTAAGAGCATATGAAAGGGTAATTATTTTTGTAGGAGGTTGAAGCCTTATAGAAACCATCATGTCATGTGAACATAATTGAGATTTATATCTGAGGTTGATTTTAAACTGTTTGAAATGGCAAATCACAAAATAAAAAATGTCTTGTTTATTCCCACAGGACTTCTCACAGTCGATCCAAATAAAAGGCTTAAAATGTCTGGCCTGAGGTACAATGAATGGCTCCAAGACGGCAGTCAGCTGTCCTCCAATCCTCTGATGACTCCCGACATCCTGGGGTCTTCAGGAGCCGCCGTGCACACCTGCGTGAAGGCCACCTTCCACGTAAGGGCCTGTGCTCTGCAGTGTGGGGTTTGAAAGGAATCAGATACCCCATAACCTCCAAGACGCACTCTGAGTAATAACAGTTAAAATCCTACATAATAATAGACAAATATGCAAATTGACCATACCTCCAACACACCCACAAGCCATGCCCACAAGCCACGCCCACCATCCAATCAGAGCGAGCATGCAAATTAACCCAAACCAAGATGGCTACAGCCACAGAGAGCAAGGTTTCCTAGGTAACAGAGGAAGCCAAGCTTTCCGCCTGCCCTTGCCAGGCCTAAGCCTCCACTCAAGCTACAAAGTTTCAATTATAGAAGGTAAACAAATTCAAACAAATAGCGGCAGAATGGAGCTTGAGAGAGCAGGCCAGGGTTGCCGCCAGCAACAGGGGAAGCAAAGCTTTCCACACACCCTGGCCGGGCCCACCCGCTTAAGGCAACAAAGTTTCAATTATAACACCAACAGAAATGGCTGCCAGCCTCGGAGGGAGCCCCAGGCTTGGCTCCGCTCCAGGCTACAAAGTTTCAATTGTAGAAGGAAAATAAATTCCAGATACCAGGGCCTCCGCTTGGGTTGCCAGGGGGCGTGGCCGGCCTGCAAACCACCACAGGTCCCTCGCTCAGGCCGCCCCCACACCCCAAGGGAACCCCCACCTGATCCGGGACACCCTTCAGGGCAAACCAGCTGGCCCCCACCCCTGTACCAGGCCTCTATTCTATCTAATAAAAGAGTAATATACAGATGGATCATCACTGCAACACACAATATAGCTGCCCCCATGTGGTCAAAGATCCTGCCCCCATGTGGACACAAGATGGCCACCACAAGATGGCCAGCAGGAGAGGGCAGTTGGGAGGCACCCAGCCTGCAAGGGAGGGCAGTTGAAAAGGACAAGGCCTGCAAGGGAGGGCAGTTGGAGGTGATCAACCCTGCAGGAGAGGGCAGTTAGGGGTGACCAGGCCGGCAGAGGAGGGAAGTTGGGGGCAAACAGGCTGGCAGCAGAGTGGTTAGGGGGTGATCAGGCTGGCAGGCAGAAGCGGTTAGGGGCAATCAGGAAGTCAGGCAGGCAAGCAGTTGGGAGCCAGCAGTCCTGGATTGTGAGAGGGATGTCCCATATTGGAGAGGGTACAGGCTGGGCTGAGGGACAACCCCCCTCCGTGCACGAATTTCATGCACCGGGCCTCTAGTAAGAAATAAAAGGCTTAAAATGTTCTTTTAATGTCAGGATACAAACACATTTACAAGCAGCAAGTGCTTGGGGCCAGAGTCCCTGCAAACCCACAGTGCCCTTCCTAGACGTGTGGAATGAGTGTGTGAGATCAGGCAGTGGGGGTATTGGAATAGCTGAAGATTTCCTGTAGGTGATGAAAACAATGTACTACCTACTACTAGGACTTTCTTCTCTCAAATAAGCGGAATCATTTTCTTTTAAAACAATAAATAAACACTAGGAACTAAGGCACCCGTGAAAATTCGTTCATTCGGCAACCGTTTTGGGCCTCCTGTGTTCTAGAGACCATGAGGGGTAAGAAGTAGGTACGCGGCATTCGGCACTGATTGTGTTTGAGAGGCTGAGCCTGCATTGCAGGAGCCACACATCCGTGCCCAGCAGATGCAAACACATTCAGATAGTTGTCTAAGGGGTAAACGAGTGAAGGAGAAATACAGTTACCTCTGAAGGGATTATCTTGAGAAAGGAGGGATAGCGCTTCCCCTTCAGCTGCAGACATTGATTTAAAAGTTAATGAACTAGGATATGGTGAGGTGTAAAGAGATTAACTGCAAGAATTTGTAGCAGGTGATCCATATCTTCTCAGTGACGCGATGCAAGGTTGTCAGGGGCAACCGCAGCCGTGCCAGAGCTTGAGGCTAAGAAAAGTGAAGACAGGCTGCCCACTGGCTAACGCCGGCCTGGGGTGTGTAGCCCTGATCTCCTGTGTGTAGATTCACTGGCCAAGATAACGCCCAATTGCATTGACTTGGAAGTGGAGAGCAGGGGCCCATAATGGATTAAGTCTGTTTTGCGTTGGGACTCTGTGGTCAGGATTTTAAATCTCAGACACAGAACTAGTAGAGTAATGGGCGTAGCAGGAGTGGGGTGTGGGAGGGGTGTGTTGGATGCTGATAGTCTTCAGGAATTTCCAGTCAGTCAATGTTTCTTACTGAGAGGTAGCGCTAACTTCTTCAAATGATGTATGAGAATCATGACTCCCGGACAGCCAAGCTGGTTTGGTTTAAGCAGCATCCTCAGCCACCACCCCGTGAACTCTGTACCCGACAGGAGGTTTGGATACAATGGTTTTAGGACTTTGTTCCCCAAACACCTTGGAGCTATTGGTTGACAACCAAAGTCGCCTCCTGCTGTAGTCATAATTGCCAAGGAATCTTCCCTCCTTGTACCTTCATCGGGGTTCCCTTGTTTCTCTCCCCTAGGCCTTTAACAAATACAAGAGAGAGGGGTTTTGCCTGCAGAATGTCGACAAGGCCCCTCTGGCTAAGAGGAGGAAGATGAAGAAGACCAGCACCAGCACGGAGACGCGCAGCAGCTCCAGCGAGAGCTCCCATTCTTCGTCCTCTCACTCTCACGGTAAAACCACCCCCACGAAGGCCCTGCAGCCCAGCAACCCTGCCGACAGCAATAACCCCGAGCCCCTCTTCCAGTTCTCGGACTGAACGGCACAGGAACGGAGGGCTGTGACCCGGAGCCTGGCACCTTTGCTCCCGCGGCAGTGCCTGAGGTGATGTTCCATCAAAGTCAAAGCTTGTCTACTTTAAGAAAATAAAATATCCTGAATGAGCCAAAAAAACAAAAACGAAAACCACCAACCAAACAGAAAAACAAGTCCCACTGGTCTCAATCTGCCTCTTGGGGAATTTTTTCAGGAAAACCCATTGGTTATCCTTGTCCTAAAGCACTGGACAGACCATGTTACTGTGAATGAAGCACAGGTCACACGGTTTAGTGACTTACCTGGTGCCAGCAGGACGATTCTGGAAGGAGCAGAGGCCCCTGTAAATGCAGTTAGGGGCTGGCCGGATTCGAACTGCTTGCAGAGTAGTCACAGGCCTTTCAGCTGTCTGCCGGCAAGTTGCTCCTACTGTGGCGACACCTTCTGCTTTGCCTTGTGGATAATGTGGGCTTTTAAGAGATTTGCACCCTTTCTGCAGGAATTTATCAGAGAGAAAACATGTCTGTTTTAAAAAAGATTCTGTAATGAATTTTATGTGTGGCATATACTTATTTCTGAGCGAGGACTTTAACTTATTGTTTTTATTTTGTGGTTACATATGATGATAACCTACTATTCATCTTTTTCAAAAAGTAAAAGAAAAGCTATAAGGACCCGTGGCCCCAGGCTCGGTCTTCGGGGCCCATCTGAGTGCATGCTCAGCTCCGTGTTTCTCACTTTGCACTGCTCTGTCCTGGCAGTTTGTTCAATGGTATTGCGAGCCATGAAGGTACATGTCTCTGTTTTAGGTAACATTGCACTTTATAAAAGAATATGAATGAAGCGAACTATTTTATAAAGTGCACTGGTTAAAGCATATGTACTGTATTTTTGCCATTTTTTTTTGTTGTTGTTGTTGTTATCTACTTTAAATTTGTCCTTACACCCCCTTCTACCTTGTTTGCAACAAGTAGCATGAGCCATGTGGCCTCGCGCTCCATCAGCCTCCCAGGCACCGACGTGAGGAGAAGCGAAAGGGAAGTTCTGTTCAGCACTGTGCTTCTCTTTGTACACTGTTGTCCGCAGAGAGGCACTTCCTCCTGGCCGGCTGTCATGTACATCGTATCTTAGAATCATAACTATGGCGTATTTGGAAATTTTCCTGTTCAATTTTAAATCCAGAAAGCATATTTTATAAACTTACTCCGAGCACTTTTATTGCTCAAAAGTTCTGAATTCATACACAAAACAAGAGCTTTGTGATGAAGACATTTCACTGAGAGATTGCTGCATTTACAAATACGATTAATTTATTTCCTATGCAAAAAAGATGTGGTCGGATTTGTATGTTCTGTTTTCTTTTAAAGCTATCACACGAAATGTTAGGACTGAGAAAGGTGATCTTGGCCGTGTTTACAGGAATCATGCTTAAAAAGATAAATCCCAACACATTTCTTTTAGTTTTTGTTCATGATAACCTCTGGAGCATTAGTTTGGAATTTGGGTGTGATATTTATTTATTCATTTATTGCGATAATGCAGCATTAATTTCAACCAATTATGAATACTAAAAATATTGCACTCTATGTAACAGTAGTATATTTATTGCTAAATCAATGTATATATTATTAGCACAAGCAACAAAAATGGCAAATATTAAAATATTTTCAAAATACTGTATTATCTGGTTCACATTTTTGTCCACAATGGTTATTGGAAATAGCTTTTAATACTTTTCAGTGGCCCAACTGACTACATAATTCTCATTGAATCAACTGTACCCCCAGCTTGTGGTTATTCTGAGTAATGATGGAAGATCTTTCATGAATTATTACCAAATAGAGCTAACTCACAAAATGTGGTTCCATCAGGCAGAGATTTATAATAATTAAGAAAATGTCCATTTATGTCTATAGTTATGTTGAATATTTTTGGAAATGTGTAAGTTAGCTCTTTAAGTATTTTTTAAACTGCATTCTCATAGACAATGCTAGTTGTAAAGTATAGACTAAAAGAATTTTGTTGCTAAAGGAAAATGATCCAGAAAAATGGTCAGTATTCCCTAATGATTGATGATGTAACTGACTCATTGTGAACATTGAAAATGAATGGGTTTCATTTTTATTTCTTTCCCTTGCCGTCTCTTCTGGAGGACTTGGCGGAAAACGAAATGGGCAGAGCGTCAGGCAGAGGAAGGAAAGAGAAGGGTAATCCGTCAACTGAATAATCTGGGACGGGCTTTTGAGAAGAGCTCAGAAAACAGAGTAGAGGCCTCTTGTCAAGTGCCTTCATCCTCACCCTGCTGTAAGCACCGGGGAGGCTGCGTCTGGTGCCCGGTTGCTGCAGTTCGGTTGGATGCAGGCGGTTCGTGTACAGTGAAATGCACTTTAAAATTCACAGAGTTTCCACTTAGTCACATCAAAAATAAACTAAAAAGTACTTCATATGAAAATGTGAAATTGAAGGGCTCCCTTGGTTTTAGGGGTAAAATAGAAATATATTTAAGAAAAACAAATGCATACATTAAGTTCTCTTTATACAGTTATGGAGATAGAACCAAATCACCTTTTCCCTTCTTTTTTATTTTATCTAAAGTATGTAGCTTTCATGCTATCACAAATCCCGGCTCAGAGCGTATCTTTTGTAACTATATATGGCTAAGTGAGAGGCAAGATTAAGAAAAGGAAAGCAATAGAGGAAAGAAATTTTGAAAGACCAGTTTCTTCTAATTACTCTGCCAGATCCTATGGCTGACTGAGTTAAATTAACTATTTTGAAATTTATTAATTCTTCCAAACATCTATAAAATAATAAAACTACTGACCCACTGGAAAAGAAAGTCATGTTTCCTGAGTTAATTTCAACATGTTTGTTTGTCTTGGAGTTGCAGATTCATTTAACCCTGAAAAACTGCCTTTTAATTTTTTTTTTTATATTACTGCTAATTTCTTCAAGAACTATATAAATGGCTACATTTTAAATATAAGGTACGTTATTTTTAAGAAACTTACCGGGATAGCAGTGACTTTTTAAAAATAAATGAATTCCTTTCATATACCATTTTTAAAAATATGTTCTCAAATAGTTTATAAAAGTCTACAATTTAGTCTTCTTGTTCACCTTGCCCCCATTTCAAACACTTGTTATTGTATTTATTGAAATCATGGTACCTCAAAATGGCAAAAATTTCTAAATTATTAGCCCTATACATGCCTTAGAACACTTGATTATTTTGGGTATTCTCCCAGTGACTAATAATAAGAACATAATTGGACATTTGTGTTATCACACTTCTAATATTCTTTTAAGATCTACTGTATTTTCTGGCGTATAAGATGACTGGGCATATAGAAGATTTTCCTGGGTTAAAAAGTCATCTTATACGCCGGAAAATATGGTAAGTGAAAAAGGAAATTCGGATATACCACTTACACTATATCAAAAATAACTGTCTTCTAGATGATTTATTGTAACATAATGAAATATCTATATATATAAAAGGCTAAGTGTCCATCTGACCGGTACCTATGACGTGCACTGACCACCAGAGGGCAGACGCTCAACACAGGAACTACCATGACGTGCACTGGCCATTTAAAAATAAACAGCACCACGGACCTGGTACCCACAAACCAACACTCGACTTCCCCAAAGTGGGACACAGGCCCCACCACCACCCCGTAGCGACACCCCACAAGATCACAGCCGACACTGCCAAGACCCCATGGCACAAAATGTGGCCCACAGCCCAGCCCAGAAATGGTCACTGTGGGTGCCAGGTAATGATGTCACATAGTAACACCTGGCTTCCTCTCCCTAACAACTAGCCTCCTTGGAGTTTCTTCAGCCAGGAACCCAACTTGCTTTATAGCCAGGTGCAAACATTTTACAATTTAACCAAATGTCTGTGAAGCGTTTTCACGTGCCTCATCTCATTTGATCCTCACAGAAGTCCTGGAGTAGGTAGATATGAAACTTGGTAGAGTTTCTTTTCATTAACCAAAAAAATGGAGATTTAGAAAGTTTAGAAACTTGACTGAAAAAAAGTAAGAAATGGTGAAACTTAAAAATGACTTCAGGTTTTCTCACTGCGCAGAATATAGCCAAACACTGCTACAGTTAAATATTTTACCCTTTGTTCTCTCTGCATGATCTACAATAATAATCTGCTTCATGTTGATATTTACTGCTGTGTTCTCTGCATGATCTACAATAATAATCTGCTTCATGTTGATATTTACTGCTGTGTTGCTTACAATTACCTGAAAGAGAAGTTGGGATACTTCACTGGGCTAGAAAAAGTTTAGCTAAATCACAAAGCAGGTCTAATTAAGCAAGTTTATCTATATATATAAAAGGCTAAGTTGATTCACTCATGCGCGATACATATAAAGCTCTCGCTGGCACATATTGCACGCATATGTTTTGATCTGTCATTGTCGATCGTGAATTTGGTTGACACTTCTATTATAGAGAAAGGGCGAATAGCGATATTGAAATATTGCTTCTAATTAATTTCCTTTCACTGTGCACAAATCTGTGTACCAACCAGGACACTAGTCTTAAAATATATTACTTGGGCCCCTCAAAAGCCTTACACCATTAACACCTAATTTCTGGCCTTTAATTAATTATGTCCCCCACATGAGTGTCCATCTTCATGCAATGCCTTTATTTTGCACTAAAATGAATGTTCCAGGCTCTAATGAAATTCAGAATTTAAATGTGATTATAAAACTCGAAAGAGTGGGAAAGTAATCTTGAGATAACAGGAAGTATATGCATCAAGTAAACATTTTAAATATAATCTACCAAAAGAAAATAGCCACTACAGCACCATAAAGATGTTATTCTGTCTTGTTAAGTGATCTCACTCCAAATCGTGACATTCCTTAGAATATTTTCCTTAGGAGTAATTATTTAAATTCTGTGAATTTTCAAGAGGCAGTAATTTTCATCTTGAGAACATTCGGTTTGCCTCGTTTCAGTGCCATCTCCAGCATTTCTTACCCATGGCTTTTCTGTATGTTTTCTGTGCCCTTTTCTTTGTGTGCCCGGCTCCCTGTTACAGAATTAAGTCCTTGAAGCTTCCCTTCCCCAAGGCCGTTGTCCACCTTTTAGTCCATGAATTTGTGGATTAAGCAGGTGCAGGTATTTTATATTCTGCTACTATTGGACTGAAAAGGAGTAAGAAACTAAACTGGCTCCCAAACATACCTGTCTTGGCTTCTTCATATGAGTGCAAAATAGGTACTGTTTTTTTAAAATATACTAGTATATATTTTTATTGATTTCAGAGAGGAAGGGAGAGGGAGAGAGAAACATCAATTATGAAAGAGAATCATCGATGGGCTGCCTCCTGCACGCACCACACTGGGGACCAAATGCACAACCTGGGCATGTGCCATGACGGGGAATGGAACCTCCTGGTTCCTAGGTTGATGCTCAACCACTGAGCCATGCGACCAGGCCAAAATAGATACTATTGATAGCCAGCCATTTCCTTTCCATTATTGCTTATGACCATGTGGTAAAGAGCTAATATTTAGGAGACTTGGATTAAGAGACAGGATTCTTGGTGGTTGATCATTATTTCTGCGGGGACAGGTGGGAGGACATGCACTGTTTTTCTAGTTAGAGTGCTGCTTAGGTAACCCCAAGGAGAAATACATCAGATGGGTTGAGTTAGCATTTAATACAGCAACTTTCCTCCGGACACAGGAAACCGGGATGATACTTAGCATTATGTTGTTCCCATTATTCTGTTCCATTGCATAACATTTTCCATTTGTACAGTTTTACACAATTTGCCTCTTCACTAAGAGGATATAACATTTTCCTTGTTCCTTCCCATCTTGAGCAGTTTTTTATCTTTTTCGTTTATGCTTTGAAGTCCTGTATTTAAAAAGATGAAAACAGGACAAAAAGATGTCATGACTTAGAAAAGGAAATTTCAGTTGTATGAACAGAGTAGTATAGATTTATTTCCCGGCATTTCTGCTTGTAGATGGATTGGAAAATAATGTTTTTTGTTGTTTTTGTTTTATTTTGAAATCCAGTAAGATTGAGGAACTTGACATTCTTAGCTGCAGTTTTATTTTTAACTTTCAAAGAGGCTGGTCATGTGAAATGTGCACTATTTTGCAGGAATGGACATGTGATAATTCTCATTTAAGACCTGTTGCTGTGGTAGACATTTGATTGTTCACAACAGTTTATTTTAGGTACTATAGTACCATCCTATTTGCTTAAATTATAAGTACTGGTAAAAGGGGAGATTAAATGTATGGTAATTATCATTCCTTTGATGAATCTAAAGGGAACTATGAAGGTGCTACGTTATATGTAAAGTTATGGTAATTCTTTAGTAGTGCAATTTTGAAAAATATCCCTAAAAGGTTTACTGACGTGAATTTTTTTTTTTAAAGAAGAGAAAACCACATATGAACATACTTGGAGGAAATTTTAAAAGACTGACATTTTAATGTATAGCTGGTATCTTGACTAAAATGGTGTGCATCCCCAGGTGTGGGAAGAAACCTTGTTGAGCATGATGCATGCTGCAACTCTCTATGTAACTGTGTGAATTAAAGTGCAGTCAAGCCACAGTTCAAGTGAATGCTGTTCCCACCCCTGTCATCTTCGCTACCTGCACAGTCATACTTCTCCCATTGCTGCTGCTGTGGTCCAGCTGTATTGCCACACACGTTAATGTACCCCACCATGATATCTCACTCACCACTTCTTAACGTAGCCATGCTTTGACTAACGTTTAGAGGTTGTAATTAAGATCAGAGAAATAAAGACTGGATGGAGACCAGAGAAAGGAAAATGTGGGGATGAAAATTATGTCGGGGTAAAAAAAGCAATCTGTGTGAGAGAGTGAGCAACCTTCCAACTCTGAGACGTGAGCATTTGGTACGAACATAGGGCTACTTTACAAAAATGCCCCTTCAAGGGCCATACAGATAAATCTGTGTTTAAAAGTTCTGTCTACTAGGTGGCCTTTCTGAACACGTCTGTACAGGCTCTGCATGGTGGTTATTTCGTTCTGGGAGGCGTATGTGATCACTCTCTCCTCTCCATTTCCCTATCCACTCCTCAGCTTTTCCTACTGCCTTCTGCCAGACCTCTCATTCTATGGCCTAAGTGGAGCACTGAGACTACATAGAGGTAGCGATTATGTTTTTAAATTGTATTTCTGTGTAACATGAAAAGTGCACAGATCCTAAGTGGACAGCTCAATGAGTTTTTACACATGTATGCACCTATGTAACCATCCTGTACATCAAGATGCGGCTCCCTGTGCATACTAAGACATAACCACTGTTCTGTTACTGTAGATTAGCTTTGCCTGAACTTGACCTTTCTGTAAATGGAATTCTACAGTCTGTACTCTTTGTGTCTGATTTTATTGGGTCAGCAGTATGTCTGTAAAATTCATCTACGTTGTTGCATGTAGAAATAACAAATAGTTTTCTCTTTTTCATAGCTGTGTAGCATTCTATCAGATGAGTGTATCACAACTTATTCTACTATTGATGAACATTTGAGCTGTTTATGATTTTTAGATTTTATGTCTAGAGCTGCCATGAGCACTCATATATACAGGGTGGAGCAAAAGTGGGTTTATAGTTATTTGTATGAAAAATAATACAATAACTAATCTATATATATAAAAGCCTAAGCAACTGGCCAACCAGCCAATGAGCCAGTAGCTATGACATGCACTGACCACCAGGGGGCAAATGCTCAGCGCAGGAGCTGCCGAGTGACAGCAACTTTGCAGAGTGCCCTCTCACACTCCAGGACCCCTCGGGGGATGTTGGACTGATGGTTTCAGGCCCATCTCCACAGGCCAGGCTGAGGGACCCCACCGGTGCATGAATCCATGCAACAGGCCTCTAGTAAATAGTATGAGAATAAACTCTGTGTTTCATGGACTCACAACTATAGACCTACTTTTGCCCCACCCTGTATATCTTTGAGTGGACATGTGCACTCATTTCTCTTAGGTTTATACATAACAGTGAAGCTCCTAAGTCATGGATGTGTATTTAGCTATAGAAGATACTGCCAAGTAGTTTTCAACAGTGGTTGTACCAACTTACACTCCCACCAAGAATTGTGAGATTTCCAGTTGCTCCACATCCTCTTCGGTACTTGGTACCATCAGCCTTATTAGTTTTGACCATTCTGTGAAGGCTGTATTTCATTGTAGATTTAGCCATTTTTGGCAAGTGTGTATTTTATTGTGCTTTTAATTTGCAGTTCTCTGAGAAGTAATGACATATGGAACACCTTTTTATACTTTACTAGAGGCCTGGTGCACGAAAATTATGCACTCGGGGCGGGGAGTGTCCCTCAGCCCAGCCTGTGCCCTCTCGCAATCCTGGAGCCCTCGGGGGATGTCCGACAGACGACTTAGGCTTGCTCTCTCTGGGGAGCAGACCTAAGCCAGCAGTCGGACATCCTTAGCACTGCTGCGGAGGCAGGAGAGGCTCCCACCACCACTGCTGCGCTCACCAGCCTTAAGCCCGGCTTCTGGCTGAGCATTGCTCCCCCTGTGGGAGCACAATGACCACCAGGGGGCAGCTCCTGCATTGAGCATCTTCCCCCTGGTGGTTAATGCATGTCTTAGCAACTGGTCATCCTGCCATTCGGTCAATTTGCATATTAGCCTTTTATTATGTAGGACTAGAGACTTGGTGCATGAAATTCCCACTGGAGAGGGGGGTCCCTCAGCCCGGCCTATGCCCTCTCATAGTCCAGGACCCCTTGGAGGAAGTCCCTGTGGGGAGCGGGCCTAAGCAGGCAGTCAGACATCCCTCTCGCAGTCCAGGATCCCTCGCTCCTTACCACCCGCCTGCTCGCTGCTCCTTACTGCTCTGCTGGCTGCTCCTTAGGACTGCTACAGAGCACTGCCTCTCCTGCCACCTCCGCTGTGCTCACCAGCTGTGAGCCCGGCTTCTGGCTCAGCGGTGCTCCTCCTGTGGGAGCACACTGACCACCAGGGGACAGCTCCTGCACTGAGCATCTGCCCCCTGGTGGTCAGTGCACATCATAGCAACCAGTCGTTCTGGTCATTCCACCATGACAGTCACTTAGGCTTTTATTATATAGACTAGTAGCCCTGCGCACGAATCCGTGCGCCAGTAGCTCGCCAGTAGCTCACTGCCACCCTTCAGTAGCTCTCCGCCCACTGCCCTTCCCCCTGCCCCCCCCTCATACCTTGCTGCCCTGCCCCCTCCTGTAGCTCTCCACCACCAGCTTGTAGCTCACTGCCCCACCCTCCTGCTGATCCGTGATCCGGTCGTTACGCGGTCGGTCGTTATGCTTCATGGCGTAATGACCATTTGCATATTATATTTTTATTATGTAGGATTAGCCATTAGTATATTCTCATTTGTTAAGTGCCCATTAAGTCACTTTGTCATATTTATTGCGTTGTCTGTTTTTTCCTTTTGATTTTCAAGGGTTCCTTACATATTATTGATGAATATTTTTGTCTGATATGTTATTACACATTTCTTCTCTTTGGCAAAGTCTTCATGTAATGTAAGGCTTCTAACTTTTATCTTCCATGTAGTCTTGGCTAGTCTTAACCCTTTGTATTTCCATACACATTTTAGAAACAGCTTGCCAATATCCTGAGGGGCAGGGGTATCTATTAGGGTTTAATTGGTATTGCATTGAATATATAGATATATTTCAGGAGAATTTATATCTTCTCTGTTTTGAATTTTGCAATCCATTGACATGGTATATCCCTCTATTACTTAGGTCTTCTTTAATTTGTCTCAGCAATGTTTTAAGATTTACATGTCGAGATTAGATTTATTTCTAGTTGTTTGATATTTGAATTGTATTATCTACATAATGATATTTTCATTCCTACCTTTCCATTTTTTCTTTTCTTGCCTTATTGAGCAAAATGTTGAATAGAAGTGGTGACAGTGGACCTCTTTGACTTGTTCCTGAACTCAAAATAAGAATTCAGCATTTCACCATTCGGTGTGATGTTTGCTGTAAATTTTTAATAGAAGCCATTTTCCAAATTAAGTGATTTTTACTCCTAGTTTTCTGAGAGTTTTTATTAAATGCTTCTGTACCTCTATTGAGATGATCATGTGGTTTTTCTCCTTTATCCTCTGACAGTGATGAATTGCAATAGTTGATTTTCAGATGTTGCATTCCTGGGATAAGCCCTATTTGGTCATGGTGTATTATTCTTTTCACTAGAGGCCTGGTGCACGAAATTCGTGCATGGGGGGGGGATTGTCCCTCAGCCCAGCCTGCACCCTCTCCATTCTGGGACCCTTCGAGGGATGTTTGACTGCCCATTTAGGCCCGATCCCTCTCACAATCCAGGACTGCTGGCTCACAACCACTCACCTGCCTGCCTGCCTGCCTGCCTGCCTGCCTGCCTGCCTGATTGCCCTTAACCAATTCTGCCTGCCAGCCTAATCACCCCCTAACCACTCCCCTGCCAACCTGATCAACACCTAACTGCTCCCCAGCCGGCCTGATTGCCCCTAACAGCCCTTCCCTGCCATCCTGGTCACCCCTAACTGCCCTCCCCTGCCAGTCTGGTTGCCCCTAACTGTCCTTCCTTGCAGGCCTGGTCCCCCAGAACTGCCCTCCACTGCAGGCCTGTTTGCCCCCAACTGCCATACCCTGCAGGCCTGGTCACCCTCAACTGCCCTCCACTGCAGGCCTGGTCACCCCCAACTGCCCTCCCCTGCAGGCCTGGTCACCCCCAACTGCCCTCCCTGCTTGCCTGATCGCCCCCAACTGCCCTCCCCTGCAGGCCTGAGTCCCCCCCAACTGCCTCCCTTGCTGACCTGGTCACCTCCAACTGCCCTCCTCTGCTGGCCTGGTCACCCCTAACTGCCCACAACTGCCCTCCCCTGCAGGCCATCTTGTGGCAGCCATCTTGTGACCACATGGGGGTGGCCATCTTGTGTCTTAGAGTGATGGTCAATTTGCATATTACTCTTTTATTAGATAGGATGTATTAGTGGATTCATTGTGCTAATATTTGGCCTAAGATTTTTGAGTTGTCTTTTAATTGGATTATCTAGTGCATTTACAGTTTATGTAATTATTGGTTACTGGTTTTAAATCTGTCATCTCACACTTTGTTTTTAATTTGTCCCATTTCCAGTTTGGTCCTCTATTTCTCCTTTTTCTGCCTTCTTTTGTATAATAGTAAACCAAGTATTCTCTGTTACCTATTTTTCCCTACGATGCTAGTTTGTTGGAAATTTTTAAATTCATTTAGCAGTAACCTTAAAAATTACAACATGCATCTTTGACTTGCCACAATCTACCTTAAATTGGTACATTACCACTTGCCAACAGTGCAAGAACTTTTTTAGTTTAAATCTGTTTACCCCCTCCTTCCTTTTGTGTTATTGCTGCCATGTATTTTACTTCTGTAGTCTATATATTTTTTAAAGTTCACAACACATTGCATTTGGGTTATTTCCCCTACTTTCTTAATAATTGGAAAATGTTTTCTTCCCCTTTTATTTGTATCTTCTTCCATTTAGTATTTATGGTAGCAAGGCGGGAAAGAAAGCCTCTTTTTAAAATGCACTTCTGTTCTTACCAAACTATGGCAACTGCATCAATTACTGTCTCCTACTTAAAGGTTCTTCCGAGCTAGAAGCCTGGTAAGCAGTGTTGGGAGCTTTGGGGACCCCAGAGTGGAGAACAGTGTCTGAGGAGCCTCCTTCTGAGACGTGGCCCTGTTCTCCTGTGGGGCCCTGTGAGAGGCTGTGGAACCATGGGAGGGTTTTCCTTTATCATAGCAGGGTTGGGATCTCTCTCTCTCTCTCTCTCTCTCTCTCTCTCTCTGCCCCCACCACGATATTCCTTCTGCTTGCTCCCATTTTTCTTCCCTTTCTTCCTTCCTCCCTCCCTCCCTCCTTCCTTCCTTTCATTAATCCTCACCTGAGGATATTTTCCCATTGATATTTAGAGAGTGGAAGGGAGTGGAAGGGAGAGTGGAAGAGAGAGAGAAACATTGATGTGAGAAAGACACATCCATTGGTTGCCTCCTGCACACACCCTGACCAGGGACAGGCATCAAGCCTGCAACCAAGTACATGCCCTTGCCTGGAATCGAACCCGGGACCCTTCAGTCCACAGGCCGACGCTCTATCCACTGAGCAAAACGGGGTAGGGCTCTCCCACCTTTCTAAGAGAAGCTGGAGTTGACCTTATTGTCGTCCAAGTTACCCTGTACTCTACGTGAAGTCTATAGGTGGGGCTTGCTTTGGGAGCAGGTGATTTCTTCTCCTGTGGGGTGAGAACATCTATTTGGATGGCAGTTAGAGCAGGCTCTTAACCTCTTTGAAAAAGCCCTTTCAGGGCAAACCTTTGACAAAGTCCCTCACGTGGTATGCAATCCCAATTTTATTACCCTGTTGGGATGAAGCAGCCTTAGACGCTGCACCTGCAGCAGCTTCTGTCTGCGTGCAGCCACCAAGTTAACTATTGCAGACAGTGTTCAACAGCTCTTTGCTATCGGGCCACCTCAGCTGTGTAGCGGCCCAAGGTGGCCTTTCTGGCCAAAGAAGCGCGGACCAGAGTGGGTGTGTCTCTGACATAAAAGCGCTGTCCTCTGTGCCCCTCTTAAAACTTCTCTTTTCACACGTAACATGGGTGCATGTTCATCTCTGGCCGAACCTTCGTTTCCAGTGTCTACAGGGCTGGCTCTGAAGGTGCCTTTGCAACCGCTGCCTGGCTGGTTCTGTTCGTCGCCTGATAAGAGGCCGCTAATTCATCATCCCCTGGACGGAGAGGCGCATCTGTGCTGCTCAGGCGCACCGGCTGCCTCCACAGCCTGGCCCCGGCCGAGTGCTCATTTGTCATCCAGGGAGGAAGCGTCTGTTTGCAGAAACTTGCTTGCAGCTTTCCTCTTGTTGGTCTTTGCCATAGACTCTGCCTGGCTTGACGAGGTTCTTTTTCACCTGCATATCTGTCTCCTTTTCTCGTCCACTCCGAATGTTCCAATAGGAAAAGTCAAACTGAAGAAAAGGAAGAAGCGGAAGGTACTCTACGTGAAGTCTATAGGTGGGGCTTGCTTTGGGAGCAGGTGGTTTCTTCTCCTGTGGGGTGAGAACACCGATCTGGATGGCAGTCAGAGCAGGCTCTTAATCTCTCTGAAAAAGCCCTTTCGGGGCAAACCTTTGACAAAGTCCCTCACGTGGTATGCAATCCCGATTTTATTCGCATGGTTTCTTTTCTGAGTCTCTCTAGAGGAACATAAGACATTTTTAAGATGCAAGAAATAAAATCGTTCTCACGTCACAGATCAATTTTATGTCTGCCCTTTATGCCATCTTCCTTTATCTTTGTTAGTATTGATCTCCTATTAATTCTCCCCAAGGGGAGTGGCTTGTTCTTCTTTGCTTGGTACCTCCTGCATTTAGGTAGGAGTAGCTTTTCTAGGCCTGCTCTCCTGAAACCCATATTTACACTACTTTGTGGTAGATTTTTTGAATGGACTCATTCTTGCCTGTAGAATCTTCAAGTATTAATTTATACTGAACTTTTCCTCTTCTTGACTTATTTAGAAGAGCTAATTACATGTTTCTTTTGTTGCTGTAGATATGCCTCGATAGGCCGATGGTCTTTGAATGCTTTATTACAGTGACAATTGCTGTTGGTTACAGGTAAACTATACGCAATTGAGAATTTTTATACTATGAACTATTGATTGTTTTCATAGCTACTTGTCTTCAACACGTATGAGAGGCATGTTTTTCTTTTTCCTTTCGTGGTCTTAGTTTTCCCTTTGTTCAGGCAGGTCTGAATGAGTCGTATGGACTGGGAAACACACACATACCCCAAAAATGGCTGTGGTGTAGAAATGCGATGTTTTCTTGCTTCGGGAGTTTGGCCAGAAAGTTTTATGGATGAGTTTTATTTTGTTTTTGTAATCCTCGCCCAAGGATATTTTTCCATTGATTTTTTAAAAATATGATAACATTCCTTTTTTTAAAAAAATATTTCTTTATTGGTTTCAGAGAGGAAGGGAGAGGGAAAGAGAGATAGAAACATCAATGATAAGAGAGAATCATTGATTGGCTGCCTCCTGCACGTCCCCTACTGGGGATCAAGCCCCCAACCCAGGCATGTGCCCCCCAACCGGAATCGAACCTGGGACCCTTCAGTCTGCAGGCTGATGCTCTATCCACTGAGTCAAACCAGCCAGGGCGGGTTTTATTTTTAACAAAGCAGGAAGGTTTACTTTTTACCAACTTCTCTGTGTGTAAAGATGTATGTGTTCAAGCTTTAAGAAAAGAATCAACCCGTCAGCATTCAAAGACTTGATATCTGATTTGAATTTGTGTGTAGAAGGTTTATGGAGGGGAGGGGTTTACAGTACGTTTTTGGAATTAAGATTATGAAAGAAACACAACAGTATCGGTAATTTTGCGTCTTAGAAGAATGGCTCAAATCTACTTGCTGGAGCTGAAACTGTGTAGGTAGCGGAACGCAGTCTCCCATTGTCCCCCATCTGCAGGAGCCTGCCCTCAGCAGGGCCTTGGAAGGAGCAGACACTGCTTCTGTGCAGAGTCCTCTAAAGGTCTTGCCCCCTCGCCGCCCACTCAGCACTCTCTCCTGCCCTGTGACCTGAGGGCTCCGCGGAAACCAGCCCCTGAGTGATCAGAAGGGAGGGGGGGCCTGGGCCTTCATCGCCTCAGCTCTTGGCAGCTGGCTCCTGGTCTCCTTGGCTGCCACCCACCCAATCTTCTGGGACTCAGACCTGCCTTAGACATGACTCTCCTGCCGCTACCTTCGTGGTTATCCCTCACCTTCATCCTCTTAAACTCCCCCGCCTTCCCATCCAAGGCCAGCTCCTCTCAGTCTTCCAAAAAGAAACAGTCACCTAATTCCATTGTTTTGGAGGCAGCAGCCATTGATGGGACGAGCACAGGCCTGGGGGCTGTATTAGTTACTTACTGCTGCATAACCAATCATCCCAAAACTTAGAGGTTTGAAACAATAGCCATTTATTATTTCCCAGTTCCTATGGGTCAAGCATGGTGGAGGCGGGGACAGCTTAGCTGGATGGTCCCTGCTCAGATCAAAGTCTCGCGTGGATTGCGAGAAGGTGCTGCCCAGGGCTGCCATCATTTGAAGGCTTGACTGGGGCTGGCAGATCTGCTTCCAGAATGGCTTGCTTGGCAGGCAGTGTGCCACCTGGGCCTCTCAATAGGGCTGCCTTACAATGTGAACCGGCTTCCCCTCAGCTAACGATCTAAGAGGAAGCAAGGAGGAAGCCACAGCTCCTTTGCTGTCCTAACCTCCGGTGTCACTGGCATTATGTTCTCTAGAAGCCAGCAACCAAGTGCAACCACACTGAAGGGGAAGAGAATCAGGCCCCGCCTTTTGAAGGGAAGAGCACTAAAGAATTTGTGGGCGTAATTTTTAAATCTCTGCAGGTGCAAATTCTTACTCCCCCATTCTACAAACCATGTGATGTCGAATGAGTCCTATTCCTAAGCCTTAGTTTCATCTCTACAACCAGTCTAGCACAATCTCCCCCCAGGGTAGACGTATGGATTCCAGATGTTTAAAAGCACCTAGCACAAGCGACGGTGGTGCACAGTAGGTGTTCAATTAGTGGTAGTTATTGCGACCTGGGCTCCGGAAGAAAACCAAGCTGGAATCTGCCAACAGCACCGGTGGAGTGGGACCTCAACCTGGTGGGGAGGGAGCATTTGGGGCCCTCCCGCGCCCCCTCCCCCCAAAAAAGGGGGTTAGGGCAGAAACGCCGGCCTCTGAGCTTGAAGCAAAAAAAAAAAAAAAAAAAAAAAAAAAAAAAAAGGCCCAAACAGTGCCATCTCCCAGGGCCTTTAATTGAGCAAATCTCTCCTGCTTCTCACCTACTTCCGGGAGTGGCCCTGCCCGGACTGACACCTGAGAGCTTTTCTCAAGATATTGTGATCCTGAGCTCAGCCAACTAAAACGAACATCTGAGAGTGAAATACATGTGCCCTTCACGCAGAAGCCTGGGTGGTGGTTTGGCCCATTTGTTTACGGCTGACTTAGGGCTTCCTGCCTCTGGACTGTGTCCAGCTCACTGTTTATGATTTGCATCAAGTTTGCAACGGCAGGACCTCTTTCTGAAGCGCGTTTCAAACTGGATGCACAGAAAGAGCCGTGGGTTTTCGTTTGCTGAGGAGGCAGTCTGCTTGCCAGTTGTTCGTGATTTTGTGGCATAGCTCTCTTTGCAATCTTTAAAAAAATATGTTTTTATTGATTGTTAGAGAGGAAGGGAGAGAGATAGAGAGATGGAAACACTGGTGAGAGAGAAACATCAATGCCCCCCCGCCCTCAACCATGGGATAGAGCCCACAACCCAGGGAATGTGCCCCGACCCGGAATTGAACCAGTGACCTCTTGGTTCTTGGGTCGCCACTCAACCGCTGAGCCACACCAGCTGGGCTCTTTTTGCAATCTTAGTCCTTTCTTATTTCTTAGAAACTATAGCCCACCCTCCTGTTCTCCAGTCCTGTTCTTAATCCCTGTCCCCTTCCCTCCCTCTCTCTGGGCCCTGAAACCTCCTGACCAAATGGGAGAAGTTTATTGCAAAAAAGAATTACCTGGGCCCTAACCGGTTTGGCTCAGAGGGTCGGCCTGCGGACTGAAGGGTTCCAGGTTTAATTCTGGTCAAGGGCATGTACCTTGGTTGTGAGCACATCCCCAGTAGGGAGTGTGCAGTGGGCAGCTGAATCGATGTTTCTCTCTCATAGATGTTTCTAACTCTCTATCTCTCTCCCTTCCTCTCTGTAAAAAAATCAACAAAATATATTTATAAAAAAAAAAAAAAGGAGAAGAAGAAGAAGAAGAATTACCCGGGAACGGTGCCGCTGTCCCCTTGGGAGGGCCTGTGGCCGGAGGGGGCGATAGGGATGACCGTACCAGGATTGCTTCCTGAGGCCTGTTCTCAGCCTATTCCGTTCTGTGATCGGGCCTCAGAGCCAGGCACAGCCTCCAAACGGGACTTGTACTTTGCTTTTGTGTTTCTTTAACGTGGGTCGCTGTGTGGTGCGTGCTATCAGCTCAGACTGAGGTAGACGTGATTCTGAAATCTCAGAGCCCGCCCCGTGGATTAACAGCTAACCCGGGCATGTGTCTGGCTATTTATAAGACAAAGAAGAACTAATCCCCAGTGTAAACCCAGGCAATATCAAAGGCCGGGACTAAGCTGCCCCACGGAGGCGTGGGCTGGGGGCAGCCTGGGCCGCCGGCTCTCAGGCGCCTCCTGCCCGCTGCTGCCCGTCTGCGTGTTGACGTGGCAGGATGTTCGGCTGCAGATGACGCTGAGCCACATGCTCAGATTGGGTCAGGAACCTCACTTTTGTAAGATAATCATGTATGTCAAGCATCCATGGATGTTTCTGGCAAATATTATTCGTGTTTATTCTCTCAAACTTTCATAGTCACAGATGATGCAGCCGAGCCAAATCACAAGTCTGCTTTCCAAAATGCACCCCCGTGGCAGCGTGAGGCTGCGGCTGGTGTTGATGGGGAATGCAGAGGACACCCTGAGTCAGGGCACCCCGGGCCCCTTCACTGAACAACGCGGCGTGCCCACAAGTGGGTAGAAAACAACCAAAACGATGCCTGGCCCGGCCTGGCCAGACGTCAGAATCAGCCTTCGGTGGGAGGTCTGGGGAAGATGCTGCCTCAACATTCCATCTTCGCAGCAAGTTTGATACCACCCCTCACTGCTGCCTGGGCCCCCCACTGGAGGGTCAGACTTCTCTGGGCCTCAGTTTCCTCATCTGCAAAATAGGGCTAATGTTATCGTTCTCCTCCAGTCACTGTCTCGGTGGAACAGGCCCTCGGGCTGCCGAGGACTGGAGCGTTCTCCGGGGTAGTTATACTGTAAATTCTCTGTAGCGTCTGATTCACTCCTAGTGCTCCAGCATCGTAGAAGATATTGACAGATTACAAATATTGAGGGAGGGTCTAAGGCCAGGAATGCACTATGCAGCTTGAAGGGAGAGCCTAGAGTGGGAAGAGCCAGCACGACCTGAAGAAGCTGGGCCTGTAGCCCTGCGGGAGGTCTGGGCAGAGGGGAAGGTCATGGGCCTGGGTGATAGGTCACAATTCGGGCCTGACCTGCACCCCCACCTGGACTGTATGGTTATTATTAGGAGAAGGGGACACAGTGGGCTGAGGTCAAAATTTCAACTCAAGCCCTAGCTGGTTTTGCTCAGTGGTTAGAGCATTGGCCCACAGACTGAAGGGTCTCGGGTTCGATTCTGGGTCAAGGTGCCTCGGTTGGGGCACATGAGGGAGGCAACCCATGGATGTGTCTCTCTCACATCAATGTTTCTCTCTCTCTCTGTCTTTCTCTCTCTCTCTTCCCCTTCCTTCCACTCTCTCTAAAAGTCAATGGGAAAATATCCTTGGGTGAAAATTAGCAACAACAACAAAAATTCCAGCTCAATGCTTGGGCCTGCCTTAACTCATTTTGGAGGCAGAAAAATATAGCAGTAGGGGTAATAATTATTAGCAATTTTCTCGATCGGTTGAGAATTGCGGCCCACGTTAAATTGCGGCCCACCCCACGTGCATGAGCGAGCGGCACAGCGCTGGTTTAGAGCTGGGCTGGGTAAGCAGGCACTTACACAGGCGCCCCAACTGTATTTCTAATGCTTTCTTCCCTGAGCTCAGTGGTAGCACACAGGTGTTTGGCAGAGTTCTTTACATTTTTGCATGTTGGAAAGATTTCCTAAGGATTTTTAAAAGGACAGTGCAGGCCTAGTCCCACCAGCAAAGAGCAGCCGGGGCTTGGTCTCAGCCTGGAGGGAAGAGCAGAGATACAGTAAGAGGAGAGCCACAGGCAACAGGTTGGCATTTCTGTGGTTCTGTTCAAAACAGTTTTAAAACATTCTCTGAACAACGGGTAAGGGAGACCGCCCAGAGCGTGCTGACTGGTGGGAGGAGGCCGATCGGGGATGAAAAGTTTAACCCAGATGATGCCCAGGGGGAGGGAGCAGATGGTACAAAGTTCAGGACCTACTGCACCCACAGGCCACTCTGAGCAGTGAGTCCCCGGTGTGGGATGTCCCATGCTGAGCGTGTGGGGGGCTGTGTGTGTGTGTGGGGGGCGCTCTGCACAGTTCTATCAAACTCTCAAATGCTTTCCAACTCTGATGGACTTAAAATTAACCTTTGTCCCACTCAGGTTCTTCGTTTGAAAGCAATGAAAACTACTCCTGAATAACTTAAGCAAAAAAAGGAATGGGTGACAGGAGGTGGGACAACCACAGGAACAAAGACCCAGGTGTGGCAAGGAAGGGCAGGGACCTGGACTGCCCTGGGGCTGAGGATGGTTTCATCTGGGCCTCAGTGCTGAAGGGAGCCTCAAAAGGCGTGTGTGTGTGTGTGTGTGTGTGTGTGTGTGTGTGTGTCTGTTGCACGCGCATGGGGGTGGGGGTCGTGTGCCAGCCATGGCTGGAGGAGGGCCCCACATCACCCTGACAGGCACTGAATAGATGCTAGTTTGAGGTCATTCCTCAAAATCCAAGGGGGTGCATGACGAAAAGGGGTGTTGGGCGGAGACCCCATCAGGAGCCACGCCCCCAAGTCATCTGCTCCGCCTTGCCTTCTTGTCTGGCCTTTTTCTCAATCCATCGTCTCCCCAGCAGATCCTGAACTCCAGAACAGGGGCTTTTCCCTCCTCTTTTGTTCCGTTAGGAGGGGTGGGGAGGGAGAGAACTCAGCACCATCCTGAACACTTAGGAGCTGCTTAATAACTACCCATGGGATTGAATTCAGTGAAATGAAAGAAAAACGGAAACGCAGACCTTTTCAAAGTACAGCAGTTACAACATTTTTGTTTTCTAGGAAAAGCGGCAAGGACTGAATACCGGGTGGGGCAAAAGTAGGTTTACAGATGTAAGTACGCGAAACACAGTCTATTGTTGTGTTACTATTTATTTGTATTACAGCTGTACACCTACCGTTGCGCACCGCCGAGTACCAAGCCGACTTTGTGTTTCGCGGCCTCTTTACCTGGAAGCTACTTTTTGCTCACTCCCACCCCCTCCCCCATGGTCGGGCCACTCCCTGTGATGTCGCGGAATACTGGAATGATTTCCATTTTCAAGACACTGAGGGGTTTATCCTGAGATAACCTTTGGGAAAAGGCCCACTAGATGCCAAATATTGATTTGCACGCTTGCGGAAGAAAGAAGCCCAGATCACAGCGAGGTGGTGTGATTCAGTCTATGGTGCTGGAGCCCTGTCTTTCCCTCCACAGCGTGGCAGGCCGTGACTCACCGCCTCAGCCACGGGTCGCCCGCCTCAGCCACGGGTTCCCCCGGCATCGGCGCACCTCACTTTCTGAGACGTGAGTCGACAGCCACTGTAACAGGGGCCATGCCTTCTCTCTGGGAAATCTTCGCCGGGGGCAGCCCAGTGGCCAGCCCTCATGGGAGCTTTGTTCACAATAGCCAGGAAGTGGAGGCCACCCTTGTCTGATGAGCGGACGAATAAATGTGGTGTCCACACAATGGAACATTATTCGACCATTATCCACAGACTGAGTGAAGTGCTGGTACTGTGCTACAGCATGGAGGGACCTTGAAAACACCATGCTAAGTCAACGAAGCCAGTTATGAAAGAGCCCATGTAGTATGATTCCATGTATGTGCAATGGGCAGGTAGGCAAGGCCACAGGGACAGAAAATCCACTCGCGTTTGCCAGGAGCCGGAGTGGGGCAGCGAGGAGCGGCTGCCAGTGGGCCCGAGGTTTCTTTCGAGGGTGACAAAAAGTCCTCGCGTTGATTGTGGTGACGGTTGCACAACTCTGATTATATTAACAGCTACTGAATGATATCATTTAAATGAAGACTGTATGCTACATGACATATCTCCACTGGCTTTAAAGATTACACATTCTGCCCTGACCGGTTTGGCTCAGTGGATAGAGCGTTGGCCTGTAGACTGAAGGGTCCCAGGTTCGATTCCAGTCAAGGGCATGTACCTTGGTTTCGGGCACATACCCAGTAGGGAGTGTACAGGAGGCAGCTGATTGATATTTCTCTCTTATCAATGTTTCTAACTCTCTATCCCTCTCCTTTCCTCTCTGTAAAAAAATCAATAAAATATATTTTAAAAAATTACACATTCTAAACCACTACACAGATGTTGTAGGTAGTCTCTGACATGACAATTCCATTCGATGAATGTTTCTTCATTCAATAACGATGGCATGCCACCCATCAACCCAGATGATGTGAGGGATGTGGAAGTGATCAAGACCGAGTCCTGGACTTCCGGACACTCGGGATCTATTCAGAGAAGCAAACACCCAAATGCCTGTAGCCGGAGGAGTTGTGGGCACCTGTTATATAAAAGCACAACGTGTCAGACAAAATGACAGACAGAGAGCTGCAAACCCCAAGTGCTCCTTCCTCTTGGAAAGGAGATGAGCCTGGGGAAGGGGGAGGGACCTCCCTTCTCTTTCCTTTTGGGGCTCCCCGAAGGCACCCTTTAATGGATGGGTGGCTGATGAGCCCGGGGCAGCTGTGCATCCGGGAGGTTGCACGGAGGACTAAGGCACAGCGCTTATTGCCCAGGAATCCAGAGCCCGCAGGAGGGACACAGCGAGAAGTGGATGCACAGAGCCAATGGCCTGCCGAAGGCCGCAGGTGGCGGGTGCTGGGTTGGGTGCCCAGGATGCTAAGTGTGACAGGAAGTCCACTCCTACTTAAAATAGTACCTTAGGGTTTAGGTGAAGGACTTAGCAGCGTTTTGGGCTCGAGGCCTGGGAGCACCCCGAGATTCCCAATCGAACCTGAGTAGCTGCCTGTGATGAGGCTGATAGTAATTTTCCCTCCCAACCCCACTTCCCCTCCCGCCGGGGAAAGCCCGGGGGTCTTTGCTCCGAAAGCAGCAAAGGCAGGAAAACCCTCCCAGATTGGCCCTGTGAAGAGCTGGAGGACTTGACGGCTGTGTGACTCACTTCCCTCCGCACAACTTGTGACTCTGAGGGCAGCCGTGCTGCGGGGCCTCTCCAGGCCCCACCGCCACATCCTCTCCCTGGGCGCCCGCACCTCTTCCTGCCCCGCCAGCGCCTGGCCCAGCTCCGGGAATCCTCCGCCCGCACCCTACTCCCTTACAAGCCACACAAACCACCCCTGGCTCATTTAGGCAGAAACGGGTTAATGTCAGGTCTTCATAATCTCCGGGAGGAAGGGGGCCAGGCCGGAGCTGGGCCATTGGGGCGAAGAGGCTGTTCTGGCAGGAGAGAGACCGCTGCGGCTACAACTGGGCCTGGGCACCCAGGGGCAGGGAGAGAGGGTGATGCTGCCACTCCTGGGCCTGGGCACCCACGGGCACCAGCACCAACCTCATCCCCAGCTGCCAGATAACCGCAACCGAATCGAAACGCAGCTGCCCTGGACTCTGAGTGGCGTCTGCCTTGCAGGGCTGGGGTCATTAGCCTCACTGTAGCCATAAGGGAGTCTGGCACCGTGAGCGCCTGGCATTTCAGCTTCTCCAGCGGGAGGAAGGTTCTGCCTTATCAGGTGGGGGATTCTCCAAATGCACGAGAGGAGATCAAGACCCCAGGTGGCCACAACGCCCACAGATGGCCATTCTGCCTCCCGTGAGCAAGGGCATCTAATTCTACCTTTTCTGCTCCCTGCCTTCCCTGAGCCGCACCAGCTCTGAGTTTGACAACAGTCCTCCAGGTGGTCAAGGCTGAGCTAGCCGCTCAGCGCACATCTGTTGAGGTCCCAAGCCAAGTGCCAGGGCCCCACTTCCTTGGAAATGCTCCTTAGAAGAGCGTTCTGGGGCAGTTGGGACCGTTTTCTTCTGGGCCAAAGGGTTGGCTTGCCTGGACTGCAGCAGTAGAGACTGTTACACAAGGGCATCTTTAAAAAGATGTCCTCTTACATCACATAAAAGAAATCTGGGTGGGGTGAGGACCAGTGTATTATGGCATGCACCTTCAGCCGCAGACTCATTCAAGCCATCCTGTCCACCGTAGTTCATCAAAAAATAAAATAACTTCCTAGAATAGAAATTGCTGTCAGCATCTTTCTGCTGACCACAGACTATTCCGAGCAGTATTTTGCAACAGGAGGCACGAGGGTTGACTTGACAGTCTCGCTGTGGAGAGAGCCCTGGGCTGCTACCCGGGGTCACGAGGGAGAGTCCCCGGGGAGGTAGCAGTGGCCTGAACGCTCATTTCTCTTGTCCCCACTTTCCCACGGTGTCCCTGGTTGCCACATGACCTGGGCAAGTCACTTGGTCCAGTTTCCTTGTTTGTAAAACAAAGCTGAACCCCCTTAGGAGTCCTTGAGTGGGTGGTGAAAAATAATGCAAAAGCAGCCAATTCAAAATGGAATCGATGCCCGGCTGGTATGGCTCAGTGGTTGAGTGTGGACCTATGAACCAGAGGTCATGGTTCCATTCCCTGTCAGGGCACATACTCAGGTTGCAGTCTCTATCCCCAGTGTGGGGCATGCAGGAGGCAGCTGGTCAATGATTCTCTCTCATCATTGATGTTTCTCTCTCTCTCCCTCTCCCTCTCTAAAATCAATAAAAATTTATTTAAAAAAAAATGGAGTCGGAGCTGCCATCCCAGAGGAACTGCGTTGCACATCTTAGACCTCAGGCCTTTGTTACGTTTGAACTGGGCAAAATAACCTTGGAACTGGCCGAAAGCAACATCGTGTTCCAAACCACAGTTAATAGGGAAGCAGACATTCTGACTACCAGACTGAAAATGACGGACATTCCTTGGAATTAACACCACCATGTTGAGCTAAAGAATAACTTCACTTACTTGCACCTGCAGACATCTCTTCCTTCACTTATTAACCCCAACAGAAATTCCTTCCTCCTATTCATTTAGTTATCCCCTTCCACATAAAGACTCCTTGCCTTCACCCAATAATCTGAACAACTATTTGGATTTCTGCCTGAGTCAGCACTTCCCAAATAGCAATTCATTTGGATCTCAAATAAATACGTGTTGCCTCTTGCTTTGGCCTTTTACTTTTGGGTTCACATTGGTAAATCACAGGAACCCACACGGGTCAGCTGGGAGGGGTGTTTGTTATGAGAGAACACAGGCTGCGGGGTCTCCTGCAACCCACGGAGGGGAAGGCAGCTGGGCCTCAGGAAGGTGGGGAAAGTGATGTTTTCTTCAACTGAGGTTTATTGATTTACTACTAGAGGTGCCGGTAGGTCTGGGCTGGCACGGCCCAGGAATTTGCATTTCTAACAAGTTCTGATAGTTCTTTCCTTGCGTTGTTGCCCAAAGTGGGGCCCACACCCCTGGCCCTGTCATTTTCTTCAACTGCAGGCTGCAAAGACAGGACTGGAGAAGGGGGCATGGAGGCTGGTGTGCAACCCGCGTTCTGGACCCCTTTGCACTATCAGGGTTTGAGAATCACGGTTTAAAAAAGTTTCAAAACGTCAGAAATGTCCTTGTTCCCGACCTTGAGTGGGGGAAATAAAAGGTGACCAGCCAGCAGACTTTGCTCAACGTCCAAAATGGCCAGTGCGTTTTATTGGACGATAACAAACCACCCTCCGCTTTCACCAAGGAACACCAGGGTCCCCCCCCCCCCCCCCCCCCCAATAAGTAAATCCAGCCTCCGGGCATTTTCACTTCTTCCTGCAGGAGGAGACCGGGTCGCACTCATTGAGTGGCTCGCTCCTCGGGGTAGATAAATGCTGGGAGAAAGTCCCAGTCCTGACTCGGTGGCCCGGCTGCGACCCATCACCCCGCCCCGCGGTCGGCCGAGGCCTTGCGCATCCACCAATGAAACGCCGAGGAACTCCATGACCTCATCGGTCGGCTCTCTCATTGGCTGCCGCCGCCTTTCATTAGTGCTGGAGAGCGCGGCGCGGGCCCCACCCCCGAGGCTGAAGAAGATTGAGTTGCTAACTGGGACTGCAAGCCTTGCAGGCTGCTCTTCAAACAACAGATCCCGCAGGAGGGCATTCTGCTCTCCGACAGAGGCTTTTGTGTTCCTTCAGCCAACCAAAGTACTGGTTTGCTGCGCTGACCTGAACTGATGTGTTACTGGGGTTTAGCTGGTAACGTCATCTTCCCCGTTCCTTCCCCAAGTACCTAACAGATCATACTTACACTGAGTGGCCAGATTGTTATGATCTCTGAACGCATAATAATCTGGCCACTCAATATATATGAGCCCAGTATATATTAGAGGCCCAGTGCATGAATTCGTGCATGGGTAGGGTCCGGCCAGCCTGGCCAGGGGGAGGGGACATGGGCGGTTGGCCGGCCTGTCTGCTGGTGGAGGGGACAATTTGCATATTAGCCGTTTATTATATAGGATATACACTGAGTGGCCAGATTATTATGCATTCAGAGGTCATAATAATCTGGCCACTCAGTGCATTTCCCACTTATTCTAATCATGTATTTAAATGAGTTTCGTCTTGCTCCTCAGTGGATGAATTTCTCAAACTCGACCTGACTGTGGAATGCTAGAGATCATCTCCCCCACAATTAATTAACTGACACCCAGACAGGGGGTATGACTTTCACAGGGTCACACAGCAGGCCAGTTACAG
Organism: Cnephaeus nilssonii; assembly: GCF_951640355.1. NCBI lineage: Eukaryota > Metazoa > Chordata > Mammalia > Chiroptera > Vespertilionidae > Cnephaeus > Cnephaeus nilssonii. The sequence continues at coordinate 99,664,359 of NC_137075.1, read as the reverse complement.
CGATGGAAATCAGACCCAGGCCTCCTAACTCCAGCTTCCGTGCGGCATTCCTCCCTCCGCACCCAATCTGCTGCCTGAGAGCTCAGAGGGGAGCAGCAGTCCCCTTCTTGGGAGAACCCACGTATCAATAAGGGAACCTGGGCTTCCTCACATTCTAGCAGCTGTCCAAGCCTCACTCTGATAAGATAGGATCGTGGGCGGGAGCCCAGCAGCCGCCTAGAGACGTGATCTCATTTTATAAATGAGAAAATTGCAGGGTGCCTCGTCATAAGCCAGTTGGTGATGGGTGGAGGCAGGGCTTGACCCAGGCCCCCTGCTCTTCTCATCCAGTGATGACCTCAAAAGCCGAAGGAAGGAACGGAATGCCCGCGACTCCCCGGGGAAAGGTCCTGCACGGTGATCCTCCCGCAAGCAGGCATCTGATTCTGAGTGAGAAAACAATCAGGACTGTTTGTATGCTTCTCTGGCTGCCCAGCTGGTCAGATGATCTCTCCTTTGTTGTTATTTACACGTAGAAGAGGGTATTTTATCACAAGCCACTCTTTGCCTTTCTGGAGAAAAGTAGGACAGGAAAGTGTTCCCAGAACTCTGAGTGTGAGAAAACACTCATGAAGAGAAGGGATTCCTCTCGCACATGTTTAAACCAAAAACAAGTCCCTAACAACCAATTCAGCTCTGTACGGAGCCAAGGTTCCCACCGAAGGGACAAACCAGTGGGGACCTTGCAGAGCTACTTCGGTCCAGGCACTGAAGCCAGTGTTTCTGATTTACCATCAGTTGCCATTCGAGAGGGATGGACAGATGGAGGAGGCTGGCTGGCCCCTCGAGGGGAGTCTGTTCCCAGGATGGCCTTCAGCTTTGCGAGTCCAGAAACAGGTGGGTGCTCCCGGGTGCTCCACTATCCCACCCATGAAGCCCATCAGAGACCATTGTTACACTCCACGCCCACTTTCCTATGTGGTGGAAGCCATTCTCCCAGCATCCCCTACCCGGAGGCCCTGTTCCCTGGGTCCAGGCAGCAGCAGGTGACACCTGGGAAGAAAGGAGACCTTGAAGGGGGAAGGGGCACAGAGTCATCTTAAATCATCCTCTGAAACCCTGCTCAAAACGTGGGCATGGGGGCAGCTCCTGTGACGGCAGGTTCGTTTGTAAAGACAAACCTGGGCACTGGAGATAGGAGCCTGGAGAATGATAACTCAAGCGTGGTGGAGGCACAGAGGGAGCATTGCACGCCGGAGAAAAGGAAGGAACCACAGGCAGCCACGTGCAGCAAGGACAAATTCCGGAACATAATGAGCAAACAAAGCAAGTCACAGAACAGGGTGTCATCTTTAGGAAGTGGAAACCAAACAATAGCATGTGTACGGGTACACAGCACACTCACGTTACAAAGCGTGGCAGAAAGTGAGTTTGCTGGGTGATAAAACTACTTTTTTAAAAAGCGAGGGCTTAACAAAAACACAGAAATCAAGCTGGTGGTTAACTCAGGGATAGCCTGTCAGTTCCCTGGTGTTCATGTTATGACTTTATTACATAGGTGCCTCTTGATGATATGTTTTCTCATGTATCAAATATTTCATCATTAAAACCATCCAAAGGTGCTGAAGCTATCATCACCCAAGCCCCAGGCCTGCAAATTGGGGGCCTGGCTCCCATGTTCCCCATGAGCAATGCTGCAGCGCCTGCCACAGGGCCAGCTGCTCGGGGCTCAGGCAGCCAGATGACTGGGTTGCTGCTCGGCATGGTGAGGTCAAAGGGTCAAAGGTTAGAAGTGACTGTTGTGTCAGCACACAGACCCCTGTCCTTTCCTGCTCCGGGATTTCTGTCCCCCCTTAAACCTGACCCAAGTGCTTCAGCGAGCTGCCTCCCACTTCTCCGTGGGCCTGTCCACTGGGGTGCGCATGCCTGGAGTCCACCTGTCCAACCCAGCCCCACCAACGTCCTTCTGCTCATTCACCCGTTCCACAAATATTTCCTGAGCACCTGCTACGTGCCGGGTACCATTCTCAGTGCTGGGATGCAGCCGTGAACAAAACCACACAAGAATCCCTGCCCTCGTGGTGCTTACATTCCAGTGAGGGGAGGCAGAAAAGAAACACTAAAGTAACAAATATAAGTTCAGGTGGCAAGAAGAAAACCATAGCAGAGTAAGAGATGAGGGAGCCAAGGGTTTGTATAGCTAGCTGGTCAGGGAGGGCCTCTCTGAGGAGGTGACCTTGGGCAGAGACCTAATGGAAGGGAGGGAGGAAGGAGCCGGTGGGTATGTGGGGAAGAGCCTCCCAGGCTGAGGGAGGCACAAGGGCAAAGGCCCGGCCCTTCCTTTCACTTGTGTCTGCTTCCCCTGAGCTCCCCCCACCCCACCCGGCCAGTTCTCTCTCCTCCCCCTCCCGCTGCCCACCTCTTCCTCTATTCTAGTTGTACAGGGAACCTAGGCTCTCAGGAAAAGAGGAACGGGAGATTTCCAGACCACAGAGGCACCCCCATTTGCGCTGACCTTTGCTCTGAGGCTCTGCCTGGCTCCCCTGTCCCAGACAAGCCAGCTTTTCTCAAGAAATTAGTCTGAAGCCATCTTTCCTGCCGGGCAGGCGTTGCCAGGCTTCCAGGCTGGATTGGGCTACAGACTGTGATTTCTCACATTCCTGTCAAACCTGTAACACCAATGCCTGGAAAAGAGATGTTGGCTTAATTACTACCCTTCGCACCAATGACCTCCCACGCCCGAATCTCCCTCAGTGCCACCTACAGGTCCGCTCTCCTGGAAAACAATTTGGGGATCTTCTCCTCATGTCATGCTTTGCCTCTGCGGTTGTTGTGACAGCTGCCAGAGCAGCCGGGGCAATGGGCGAGGATCAAACCTCGCAGGTGTGGGAAGGAGCCCAGAGAGCGAGAGGTCCCGCGCTCTGGCTCCACGCAGTGAAGGCTCAGAAAGTTCTTTCCCTCTGCTGGGTCAGGCTGACAATGTTTGTCAGCCTTTGCTCTCCACCCTGTACCCCAGCAACCTCCGCGCTCAAGCAAACGGTCCAAAGAGTCCGTGGTGGCCGCAGTGAAGGTGGAAGCCTCGCAGGCCGTCGCTGTTGTGTGTTTATCATTGTGCTGAACCCTCAAGGAAACCATTTGCAGGCTGATTCTAGACCTTGGAGATCTCCAGCTTCATTCATTCTTTCATTCATTCATTCGTTCATTCGTTCGTCACTCTCATATTCAAGCTCCTACACTGGGTGGAAAGGGTACAGAGACACGGAATGACAGCTCACATTTATTGCACTCGTAAGGCAAACCAACACCATTTTATTGCTTTTCCTGTATATGCTCATTTAATTCTCAGCCAGCTCTGTGGGGTAGGCCTTACAGCTGAGGAGCTATAGGTTTGGAAGGCACGGGGAGGTTAAATACCACTGCCCAGAGCGCACAAGCTGAGTCAGGGTTCAAGCTCCACTTTGCCCTTGTGAAACCACAGGCCTTGTCCTAGAACTTACCAGCTGGCTGGGCAGAGAGATAGACACCAACAATGTACACGACAGTGCAGCAACTGAGGCCGGATAAACATTACCTACTCTGACGGCAAAGTTTGCTACGAGAAAGTCCTATCCCAGAGGAGATACCACTGCCGTGGGATCACCCGGGGTCTGTCAGAGGTTGAGCAAGGCTTCGTGGTGACCTTTGGGCTGGGTCTCAAAGAATGAACAGGTACCTCCCTCCTGGACCAGAGGGGAGAGAACATTCCAGGCAAACATCTGGAGAGACAGACCGCTGTGCTAGAGAGGACAAGATAGGGGCCTGGGGGAGGGGAAATTCCTCCGGTGGAGATTCCTTCTCCTCCCCTCCCTATTCCCCCGTTGGTGGAACCAAAGAGACCAGGGCACCAAAGCGCCCCCTGTTGAAACTTTCACATCCTACTCCCCCTTTCTGGGCTGTCCACAGCGTCTGAGGTCCATGGGGCCCACCTTCATCACCTTGTTGGCCTTGGGGGGGGGGGGGGGGGTGCCTGAAGGTTATGCTGGTCCCAGCAGAAGGCCCCTCCTGGTGTTCCCTCATCACATCTCTCAGTGTCTGCATTTCCGCTTCCTCATTGGTAGACGGGGGCCACAACGTCTGTTCTTTCCACCAACAGCCCAGGGCTGCTGAGGGGCGGAGAGGCGACCCTGCAAGGAGAGCTCCCCGAAGGCGGAGGAAGGTACCGGGAAGGGATGCTGCTGCTGCTGGCTTGGTGCTTCCTCATACCCGGAGTTCCACCCTCAAGGGGATCTGCGCTCCCCCGGGGCAGGAATGTTGTCTGTTTGGTTCTCCACTAGACCCCCAGCACCTAACACAGTGCCGGGCACACAGCAGGTGATCACAACATAGCTACTGAATGGCTGAAAGAAGGCGCAGCGGGGCACCTGCCCCCCGCCCTGGGTCGACATTCACGGAGCCCCTCCCTGGGCAGGTGCTGTGTCTGCCTGGCGTGGACTCCCATCCACCTGCGGCTGGGGGGCGGCCAAGGTGCCCGGGCAGAGAGGGCCTCCCAGGGGCGCACGCCAACCAGGCCCAGACGGAGCTGCTGGACACCCGAGCCGGCAGCACAAGCTCAGGCAGGCCCGTCCCCCACACCTGCCCCATCGCGGCCCCCGAGCCCAGCCCTGAGCCGGCCTGCGCCGTGACCTTTCCCGGGGTCGCTGGCCTCTCCAGGCCCCGCCTGCGCCCCGACCGGCCCGGCTGCGGCTCCGGCCCTGGCCGGCAGGGGCCGCTCCTCGCGCCGCCGCCGCCGCCGCCGCCTCCCCGCCCCTTGCCCAGCCGGCGCTCCCGTTACGCCGCGGAGCCGGGAGCCGGGAGCCGGGAGCCGGAGCCGGAGCCCGAGCCCGCGGCAGCGGCGGGAGCGGCGAGGGGGCGCCGGCGGCGGCGGGGCCTGCGGGGCCTGCGCGGGCGGGCGGGCGGGCGGGCGCCATGGCCTCCAGGAAGGCGGGCTCGCGGCTGGAGACGGAGATCGAACGCTGCCGCTCCGAGTGCCAGTGGGAGCGGATCCCCGAGCTCGTCAAGCAGCTGTCCGCCAAGCTCATCGCCAACGGTAGGCGCCGGGCCGGGCTGCGGGAGCGGGGGCCTGCGGCGGGTGGGCCGGCCCCGGGCGCAGCGGGGCGGGCGGGGCGCGGGGCGCGGGCAGGGCGCAACCGGGCCGCCCGGGCGCCGGAGGGGAGGGGCGTGGGGCCAGGGCCTTGGGCGCCGGGGTCCCTGGGAGTCACGCGTGGGGTGTCCGGCCGGCGAGGGCTCCTGTGCAGTCGGTGGAGGGGTCTCAGGAGTCGGGTGCTGACCCGGGTGCCAGGGGGTCAGCGGCCGGCCTGGGGGTTCTAAGAAGTTGGAGGTGATGGGGGGAAGGCTGCTCCCCGGGACATGGGTGTGCGTGTGCCTGGGACCCCAGGCTGTGTGGATGGTGAACTCAGGCGGTCAGGCCGTAGGTATAGGGGTGTTGAACAGAGCCCCCTGGGAAATAGGTTTTGTAAACATAGGGGTGAAGGGGGCTCCAGGTGGAAGCTCGGGCCTGGGCTGTGTGTGGGGCGGTGAAGGCGGGCTGAGATGATGGTCCTGGGGTTGAGAGAGTAGGATGTCCAAGCTGTGGACCTAGGGAGTCAGGGTTAGGAATACAGGGAGTCAGGAGGGACAGTGCTGGAGAGAGAGGTGGGAATGTGGTTGGAGAACGTTGGGAAACGGGGTTGGCTGGGTGAGGGGCTCGGTGCCTAGGGGAGCGGGGTCTGCGGGAGTCACTGAGTAGGAACCTGGTGCCTGGAGTTAGTCCATGACCCCATTGGCTGATCTGGTACTTGGACCCAATCAAATCTAAATGGCATCGGAAAAGCCCAGGTCAGAGCATCGCTCCGCGTGGCCTTATTTGTTTTGGAAGCAAGTGCTGTTGATAGCTGCTTGTCTTTTAGTACCTGCCAAAACCGCAGGCCCCAGTGCACTGGTGAGAGGGCAGAGGTTTTGTCTCGTCTCACCTCTGGCTTCCTGAGGCTGGGTGACACCTGTGGGCTGAACAAAGGCCTGAAGGAAGGAATGCATGAGTGACAACTCTGTAAAGAAGGACATCCGCACTATTTTCAACCTTCTCACCTCAAAGGACCCAGGCGTAGAGAGGGATGTCACCTGCCCTCTTCAAGAATGGCTGAGATGTGTGCCTTTTATGGTTTTCTTGCCTCGAAATAAGGACTGGGTGGTGCGTACTCTCCCCCGCGGTACCCCATGCGTTGGGTAGGTTTCTTCCTGGGCGAATGCAGGCGTCAGGACCAAGTCAGGGACATGGAGGAGGCCCAGACCTGCCTGGGCTCAGCATGCTGGAAATGGAAGAATTAACTCTTTGCGGTGAAGCCAGCATTTGAGGAGATGGGCTCCCCTGGGCAGCGTGACCCTGTCCTTTCCTGGGGGGGCTCACTGGCTTGTCCTGTTGCTCCTCCTCTTCTCACCTGCAGCATTTTCCCGTGTCTTCTTGGGGTTGGGTTTACTTTGTCGCTTCCCAGCTCTGTGGGCAGGTAATACCTTGAGGGTATTAGATGACCACGTCAGGATTAAATGGGTTCATGTGTGAGGCCCCTGGCTTTTTCCATGAGAGCCACTTGTTTCCTGCTTCACTTGCTCCTTTATTCAACCAGTATATGCGTTGCCCACCACTGGCCAAGCCCCTACGCTTGTGCGCTTACCCTCCTTAGAGGACACAGACAATAAATGCGGAAATTAGTAAGTAGGATAGCTTCCGAGAGCAAGCGGTTTAAAGAAAACGGAAGCGTTAACGCAGCTGAGAAGGATGGGTAGGGGAGACAGGGCAGCCCCAACCACAGTGGTCTCTGGAGTGAGGGGAAAAGGGCTCCCGGTGGCCTGGGCCCATCTTACCTTCACCGCCATCTGGACTCGTCTCCCTCCCCAGGGCCTTGTCCCTGAGGCCTAAGCCACAGGCATTAATGGGTGTTGGGGCGGGGAAGTGAGTTGTGAGGGGCCCTGTGGTCCATGGGTCTGAGTGCAAGTGACACTTCTCTAGAAAGTTTCCCGTGAAGGGACAACTCATATGCTTAAAAAACACATGTGAAACCCACTGATGTGGTTCAGCCCCTCCACGTGACAGGTGAGAAAACAGGCCCAGAGCGGGAGGTGTCTTCCTGAAAGCCACCAGCCCGCGAGTGGCAGAAGCAGACGGAGTGGGTCATGAGAGAGAGATTCCTGCCCCAGAACCCACACTGGTGAGCAGCAGCCATTGATGGCAAAAGGTCACCAGACTGAAAAGATCAAAGAGATGGCTCAGGAAGATTTAAAAAAGAAAAGCAAAGAAAAAAAGGGAAGTAAAAACAGCATTATTGTGGCACTCCTTTGGGGTTCAGAGAAATGTTTGAAGGAAGTTCTTTCCCTTCCTTTGGCTGATAGGGGCTCCCCTGAACCAGTGGTGGGCCTTCCTCCTGGTTTTGGGGGCATCAGCCCCTCCTTAGATCCATTGGACCTCAAGTTCTGGGTGGATTTGAGAAAATCCTTAAGCTAAAGCATCTGTTGCTTAGAATAAGGAAAGTGAGTTAATGCCGTGTTTATAATATTAAGATAGTTACTCTGAGCCTGAGTTTCCTCATCTTAGAATGGGGATTAAAAGCCTACCTTCGGTCCGACTGGTGTGGCTCAATGGTTGAGCGTCGACCCATGAACCAGGAGGTCACGGTTTGATTCCCTGTCAGGTCCCATGCCCAGGCTTCAGGTTTCGGGCTCGATCCCCAGTTAGGGAGCGTTCAGGAGGCAGCCCATCAATGATTCTCTCTCATCGTCGATGTTTCTATCTTTCTCTCCCTCTCCCTTCCTCTCTCTGAAATCAGTAAAAACATATATGTAAAAAGAGGGGGCAGTTAATGGTGGGCTGGCCGCAGGGTCTCCTTTGGAAACAAGGATGAGGTTGAACTGAGAGTCTGGGGGTGAGAAGGTGGCTCTGTTGTTTAGAATGACTTCTTTGGACACTCCCGGGTATAGCAGTCTCCTGCCCTCAGACACCAGGACCTCCGTGACCCTCCATCCTCACCTTCCCGGGGCAGTCATCCCGCTTTCAGATCTCCGTCCTGTTGTAGGACATGCTTTTGTGGCAGACCATACAGCCTGATTTTTGAATTCAAAACACTCACTAATTCGACAGTAACACATGGATGGCTGTCAGTTGGGCATTGGAGCTCATGGTCACTGCAGTCAGGACGGAAGGGTTGTGACCTTGTGGCCACACACAGTGGGGCCAGGACTGCTCAACTTTCCCCCCAGCCTCCTGTTTGGAGGAATTTCAGGCTCCGAATGGGGAGGGAGGAGGATTTCTGACATTCCTTCCCTTGATCAGCCAACCTTTCCAGCACGTCCTCCCTTCACCGTGGCTGGTAGGGGCCTCCCGGATCCTCTCGCTCACCTTGTCTTTCCTCCGGGGCTCGTGCTGTTTGGCTCGGGAGGCCTCTCTGCAGGCCAGAAGCCTGCCCGTCTGTCAGGGTCTGGTTCAGATCCTTCCCAGCTGTCCTTCCTTCACAGAAAAGGTTGTTTGCCTCAAAGAAGACAATCATACATTGTTAGAACCAGATGGGACCTGAGAGACCACCTTGTATAGCAGTTTTCTTCTTCTAAATATATATTTTTTATTGATTTTAGAGAAAGAAGAAGGGATGGGGCGAGAGCGAGAATGAAAACATCGATGTGAGAAAGAAACATCGACTGGCTGCCTCCTGGTGATCGAACTCGCAATATTTTGGTGCATGGGACGATGCTCCACCAACTGAGCCACACCGTCCAGGGCTGTATAGCAGTTTTCAAACTGTGCTGTGGAGGAACCCCTCGGGAACAGGCTTTTGGGTCCTGGTCGCTGGTGGGCAGGTCTCACTCCCTGGAGCAGTAACACTTTTCTGGAACGTTTCCCTTGAAGGGACAACTAATATGCTTAAAGAACACATGTGAAACCCACTGATGTGGCTCAGCCTCCCCATTTGACAGATGAGCAAACAGGCCCAGAGCGGGAGGTGTCTTCCTGAAAGCCACCAGCCAGCGAGAGGCAGAAGCAGACAGAGTGGGTCGGAGGTCTGGCCCCAGTGTTCAGTTGTGTCAGCTTGAAGTGTGGTTCTGTGGTTTCCTAACCAAGAGAGTAACTTCACTGGAGAAACCCCGTATGTACCGTGTTGTCACCCGCCCCCCCCCCCCCAAATCCCTTTTCTGAAACCCTTGGGGCCTCATATGTTTCAGAATCCAGAAATTTTCAGCCCTGGCTGGTGTGGCTCAGTTGGTTGGGCATCATCCCGTGCACCGATAGATCGGCAGTTCGATTCCCGATGAGGGGACATGCTTGGGTTATGGCTTAATCCCCAGTCGGGGGCATGCAGTAGGTAGCTGATCGATGTTTCACTCTCACATAGATATTTCTCTCTCTTTCTGCCTTCCTCTCGCTCTAAAAATCAATTAAAATTATTTTTAAAAAGAATGCAGAAATTTTCAGAACATGGTACATATGCTGGACATTATGTGACACTCCCAGTGGGGTCAGGGGCAGCCCTTCCTAATAAAACACATCAGTATTTCTGCATCAAAACATATGAACAGTCCTTGCAAAAGGGATACATAGCCTATAAATAGCATCATGTTGATTCAGTTGAGGTTTTGCTGCCCAGTAAGGTAACAGCTTTTGGTTTTTAGAGAATTCTAGATTTCAGAAATTATGGATAAGGATTGTGAACCTGTAATAATAGTGCCAAATTTGCCCTAACCGGTTTGGCTCAGTGGATAGAGCGTTGGCCTCGGACTCAAGGGTCCCAGGTTCGATTCCGGCCAAGGGCATGTACCTTGGTTGCAAGCACATATCCAGTAGGGGGTGTGCAGGAGGCAGCTGATCGATGTTTCTCTCTCATCAATGTTTCTAACTCTCTATCCCTCTCCCTTCCTCTCTGTTAAAAATCAATAAAATATATTTTTTTAAAAATAGTGCCAAATTTGTAGGGTAGTTGTAAGGACTGAATGAAAAACAAAAACAAAAAACCACCTAACTGTGCTTAAGAGGCTGCTGCCTGCTCAGAGTAAGCCCTCAGTGGATGTTAGCTGCGTCTCATAGGGGTGTGGTCTCCCATTTCCTGGTTCAGGGCTGTTTGCCCTCCCCGAATCGCCTCCCTGGGCATGTGCCTCACCTCACTTTGGTGGTCAGCCTCCACAGGACAGGGGATCCTGGTTCTGCTTTAATGAGCCATTGGGCTCAAAGCCCATTCTTGGCGTGTTGTATTGAATTGGTCCACAGACTCAGAGGGGAGGCCTCTGAGCAGTTGGAACAGGCGTAAGGAAGGAAGGCGGAGGTCTTCCAAAATGCAGTGAGGGCCAAAGTGCAAGTGAGGACTACCCCTGAGAAGTGATGTCCTGCAGGGACGGGTGCTTACCTTTGGGGCTGCTGCCATCCAGTGAGTGTCCGCCAGCCAGGGGCTCCCTGGTTGTCAATCCAGCATTCTCCACCTGCACTCATCTTCCTCCCTCCTGACTGCGCCTCCTGACAGAGAGTTTGCTCAACTTTCAGCCCCCCACCTGCCATGTATCATATGTTTTATTGGAGGTGGGCGCTGGGTCCGCCCCCTTGCCTGTGATTGGTTGAGGGATGAGCATGTGCCTTAATTTTAGCCAATGAGATATGTACATTTGCTCTGGAAGGGGCTTCTGGGAAAGATTTTCTCATGGTTAAGAGTGATGTATACTTGCTTAAGAGGGAAGGAGAATGGCCCAGCCAACGTGGCTCAGTGGTTGAGCTTGGACTTATGAACCAGGAGGTCACTGCTTGATTCCCGCTGGTGGCAGGTTCCAGTGGAGGGAGTGCAGGAGGCAGGCGATCCATGATTCTCTCTCATCATTGATGTTTCTGTCTCTTTCTCCCTCTCCCTTCCTCTCTGAAAGCGATAAAAACACACTAAAAAAAAAAAAAAAAAAAAGAGGGAAGGAGAATGGTCCCTCTTTTCCCCCTGGAAATTGTTCATGTTTTTGAGGCCTGGAGCTGCAGCCATCTTGAGGGCACGCGGCCCAGGGGTGAGGCCGACCCAGGGAGAGTGGTAGCACAGAGACAAGAAGAACACGGCCCCTCGTCACATTGCTGACCTTCCCCGGGCTGCCTGTTATGAGAGATAATCAGTGCCTCCTTGTTGAAGCCACACAGAGTCAGGTGTTTGGCCCTTACTTGCTGCTGAAGTCATTCTAAAGGGTGCACCACGTTACTTCCCCGGAGCACCCGCAACTGCCGGGCAGCTCCGCACTGGGCACCCCATCAGGCCTTCCTCCTGGTTCACACTGACCTCACGTGGGTGGATTCCTGCCCCTCTGGGTGACCTCATGCTTGGCAGATGCTGCAGGGCTGCAGGCCTTTGACTTGTGTGAAAGCCAGCGTTTCCCGTCTGAGAAGCCAGAAAGAGAGAAGAGGTTTTCTGGAGGCATCCCCAGACCATCCCCATCAGCCACCACGACGAGAAGGAGCAGTGTTTGGCAGATGGATTAGGTTGGTGCCACATAAAACATAAAGAGAAGCCACAAGCCACAGGAAACCTAATGGCCTGGCTCCAGCCTCTGCCGCCCTCCGGGTTTGTCTGTCCCTGCTCAAGTGCAGCGCTGGTGGGGGTGCCAGAACTAGACAGAACAGATGTGTTCTGGTCCTTTCGGAGGCCTGCCAGACCTGGAGCCAGAATCCCCGGACCTCTGTCCTCTGCGTGCCCTTGTGCACATCACTTGATCCTCTGGAACCTTAGTGTTCCTGACTGCACGGGTGTTAAAATAGTGCCAGTAGGTACGAAGGATGAATAAGCATTTCTCGAGCGTCTGCTGTGCACTGGATTCCGGACATGAACGTTTACACGGACCCCAGTCCATCATCGGAGCCGCTGCAGGAGAAATGGAGTAGACTGAGGCTTGGAGATGTTCACTGAGTTGGAGCCTCGCCCACTTCTGAGTCTAGGTCCATTATTCTTTCTACCTCACTGGTGTTTTTTGTAAACTTGCTCGATCCCAGAATCGCCACGCTGGCTTGTTAGAGTCCAGATTGCCCCATTTCTAGACGCAGCCGGTCTGGGGTGGGCGATGCTGAAGCTGCTGGCCCGTGGACATGCTCTGAGGAGCACTGGCCTTGGGAGCCTGGGCATCAGGGATTCGCAGACCTCTCATCCTCAGGGGTTACTCCCTGGGTCCAAGATGGAGGCTAGAAATCTGCATTAAAAAAAAAAAATTTTGTTGTTGTTGTTAATCCTCACCCAAGGATATCTTGCCATTGATTTTTAGAGAGAGTAGAAAGGAGGGACGGGGGTGGGGGGTGGGGGCCAGACAGAGAGAAACATCGATGTGGGAGAGACACGTTGATTGGTTGCCTTTTGCATGGGGCTGCAACTGCTATGTGCCCTTGACTGGAATTGAACCCGGGACCCTTCAGTCCGCAGGCCGTCGCTCTATCCACTGAGCAAAAACCAGCTAGGGTGAAATCTGCATTTTTAAATCAAGCCTCGGGTGATTTGTGTGTTCAGGCAGGTCTGGAAGCTGCTGCCCTCAACCTCAATCCTTAGCATTTAATGAGCACCTCCTGTGAGGGGAGCCCTGTACCCCCCAAAAATAGAGTGAACAGGTCACCTGCCTCAGGAAGCTTACAGCTCAGGGCAGTCACTCAGCCCTGGGCAGCTGGGTCACCTGGGCTGCTCAGCAGCTCAGATTCCCAGGCTGGGCCCGAGCTTCTGCTTCAGGAGGTCTTCGCGGGGTTGGGTTCAGGAAGCAGGATTGTTCGCCAGGTGATTGTGGCACAAGGTCTTCCAGGAGCAAACTCTGGCCATGATTGTCCAAGGGGCGGGGCAGAGTGTCACCCGGCAGCCTGCGGGGAACAAGGGCATCGCTCACAAGGCCGCAAGGAGCACCCGAGTTCCTGGGGCTGAGAGCTGGGTGGGCTTATGTGGCAATGGGTGAGGCCTGGCAGGGAGCCAGGAGGAGGGTCTTGGGCAGAGAGTGGCTTTAGGGTAACTGACTCATCTTAGTTGCCGTGAGACGTACGTGGTTTTAACACTGAAAGCAAGTCCCACATCCGGGGGACGCCCGCAGTCCTGGATAGCAGAACAGTAGTTCACCCTGTTAGGCAGAGGCAGGTGTTGTAGCAGAGGGGAAAGACACCCTGGTGCAGCAGAAGCCAGTGGACGTGGCCATGTCAGACCCGGGTTCGATTCCCGCTCTGCCACTTACTGCTGTCTGGCCTCGGATGAGTTACTTATCTTCTCTGAGCTCCACTCTCTATCGCAAAGGTTGTTTTGAGAAGTGAGTGAGATAATGAAGTTTCCAGCACCAGCGATACCGGAAGCAGCCGTGAATCCGGAGTATTGTGTGTGGAAGGAGGGTGTCCAGCTACTGAGTCCTTCACAGGGAGAGGGGAAGCGGGCAGGGTAACAATAAGAACAAGAACAAGCAGAGATGTGCTGTGGGGTGGGGTTCCTGTCCTACTGGACTGTGACTGAGGCCCGAAGCTGGGTCACAGGACTAGTAAATGCACAACCAGGGCTTCAACCGGTTCTGACAGACTCCCCTGACCTCCTCTGCCAGCCATCCATTCACCACTTTAGTGAGCCCAGGATAGCACGTGGGCGCGCGCGGAGGTGTGTAATGAGGATGCAAAGATGAATGAGACCACTGGGCTGTCGGCCCCATGAGATAGGGATATTTTTACTCTTTTGTTCATTGTTAAATCTCAAGCACCAATAACATGTTTGGAACACAATAGGTACTCAAGTCATCGTTAAATGAACAGCTTGGCCTCTGCCCTTAAGGAGTTGAGTTGGATTCATTCGCTCATCAAACACCTACTGAGCACCTACTGTGTGCCAGCCCCTATCCCGAGGACTGTGAAGGCAGTGATCACTAAGACCATCCTGTGCTCAAGTCCAGTACATAGAGACGTAGCTTACATGTAGTCAGGGCTAGAGTGGCAGAGGGACGAGGGCTATGGAGGCCCATGGGAGGGAGTGCCCACCCAGGGCCTGGTTCCACATCTAGGAGTCTTGGTGTTGCCCTGAGGGTGACTGTCCGTGGCTCTGCCTGCTGGGACTCTGCGTGAATACTGTCTGTGATGGATTGCTGTTTGGACTGACTGACTGCCTGTGACCTCATCCTGTTTCTTGTGGAACTGTAGGGTGGACACTTGCTGAGTGGCCTTTTCCAGGGCAAGATGCCGGTCCCCTCTGCTGCCCTTCCTTGTCTCTCTTCTCTCCTCGCATACGGCTGGCTCAGCCCCTTTGCTGTGAGCCCTGGCTCCCTTGGGGACCTGCTGTCTCTGGCCCTTGCAGGGTCAACACCCAAGTTAGCCAGCCTTGGAGGAGTGCCAGCCGGCGAGGGGATGCTGGCAGGGGTGCCAAGCCCAGGGACCTGCAGTAAATGCCACTTTTCTTTCCCTGGCCACCAGGCCAAGGAGTCAGCCCTGTACTGAGTCTTTGTCCTGGAGGCCTGGGAGGTAGGTCTCCCAGGCCCTTCACAGCTGCCCCACTCCCCGTGGTCGCCTTCTTCCTGCCCCTGCCCCTGCCCCTGCCCACCACACACACCAGTGTGCCCAGTCTCCCTTCTGCCTGGAGTCTCACTTGGAGACATTCCTCAGGCCCAGCTCAGACCTCACTTGCTTCCAGCACCCTTCTGAGCGTACCTGGTGGTCCTTCCGCACCACATGCGGGGCTCGGTGGTTCCTATCTCCCCTCAGACCATTCCTCTCCAAGGCAGGGACGGGGCTGGGGCTTTGAATTTTCACAAAATGCTTGGTGATCGTGTGGGTGTGCATTTAACTTGCCTGCGTGGAGCTGACTTCCGCAGAGAGCCGCTTCCAAGCCTTCTGGGCTGGCCTGATAACGTGCCCCCTGCCCCGCTAGAGTCACTTCCTGCACTTCTCGGTCTGGGGACAGGCCCAGCCAACTGCAGGCTAATGACTTCCCAGTTACCTTTTCTTTCCTTAGGCTGCGTTTCTCTAGGGGAAGTGTGTGTGTGTGTGTGTGTGTGTGTGTGTGTGTGTGTGTGTGTGTGTGCGTGTACGCGAGCGGGCGCGCATGTGTGGCCAGGGCAGCAGAATGACTGTCTTCTGTCCACACGTGACTCTCCCGTCCCTGCCTTCCAGCGTCTGCATTGTGTGTGGACATGGGAGGAGGCTTTGGCACGAAGCCTGGACTCCAACTACCAAGATTTTCTCAAAATATCGTTCCTGCCAGCTTGTTTTGAGCTCTTTAATCTTTGACTTTTGCCATCTTTGCCTTTCAGTCAAGAATTCCAAAGAGCCAGGCCAGGCCCTCCACACTGGGTCAGAGTTTGAACTAAGGTAGTGGAGAGGGAGCAGCGAGGCCCTGAGGTGGAAATGCCGAGGCTTGGGTCTCGCTCAGCAATCAAGCCCCCCCCCCCCGCCCCTCCGCCCCCCTCCCCCCTGCCATGCACAGGCACCTCCAGGAGGGGCTGAGTCTCCAAAGGCGAAGGTACTCGGGCGGGTCCTGTCCGTGAAGGGGAGAAGTACCTGTGGATTCGTTCCGGAAGTACACAGGGAACACCTGCTCTGGCCAAGCAGTCCAGGCAGAGCATGAATGTGAGAGCGCGAGGATGGACGTCAGGGCCAGGGTGATCCGTTACGAGGATTTTGGCTTTCACTTTGGATGAGATGGGAGCCATTGGGGGGTTTTGAGGGGAGGGTGACATGATACGACTTACATTTTACATCAGGTATGGGGTCCCTGGCTAGCTTGGCTCAGTGGATAGAGCGTCGGCCTGTGGACTGAAGGGTCCCGGACTCGATTCCAGTCAAGGGCACATGCCCCGGTTGCGGGCTCAATCCCCAGTGGGGGGCATGCAGGAGGCAGTTGATCGATGATCCTCTCTCATCATTGGTGTTTCTATCTCTCCCCTCTATTCTTCTCTGAAATCAATAAAAGTATATATATATATATATATATATATATATATATATATATATATTATTTTTTTTAAATCAGGTATGGGGACAACTAATTGATATTTTCTAGTTGTGGTGTGTGCCCTTCTCTTCTCCATCCTGGGGCTTGTCAGTGCCGGTGCCTCGGTTACACCCAGCTCTGCCTCCCCACGGCCCCCCTCCCCCATGCGGCCGAGCAGCTGCCTGCTGCCGGAGGAAAGCGCTCGGCCTTGCTGGCCACTTACACTTGGCGACCAATGACCTCAAAGGCACTGCCATTCTTCCAGTCTGTTTGGATTCCCACTTTCCAAAATGTCCATCTCAGTTGTCCTTTTCTCTTCTGAGACCTCTCACATCCCCTGGATGCCATCCTGTCACTCCTCGCTCATGACCTTGCCTCATTCTTTATCGAGGAAATAGAAACAATTAGGAAACCCGCTCATTTCCGACCACCGCTTTCCCCCTGCCACTGCCGGGCTTTCGGTTCCTCTCAAAGGGCCGCAGCCCTTCTTCCCCTTTGCTCGGAATCCCCGTCCTCACCCTGTCAGGGCGTCGCTGCTACGGCCATCTCTTCTCTCTCCTGGTCACGTCTCTGCCTCTCTCTTTCCCGACCTCTCCCTGCGGGAAGCACAGCGGCCTAGACTTTCCTGCTAAACCTTCACTAACCTCCCTGGCTGTCTCCCTGGTCCTTTTAGCAAAGCCTCTTCAGACTCGGCACGCCCTCAGCCTCTGCCACTTGGGCTTGTCTCCCTTGCACATCCCGACACTTCTGATGCCAAGGTCACCCTCTGACCAACTAATTGCCATATGTAACGATTGTTCTCTTCTCTGCCTTAGTATTCCCGTTGCTTTTAACCCACTTGACCTCTCCCTCTTTCCGGAAACTTCCTGATCTCGGTTTCTGTAACAGACACGGCCCTGGCTTTCTCTTCCTTGGCCTCCTGCTCAGTCTCCTCCATCCACCGACGAGTTCTGTACTTGGATGTCGAATGTCATTTAACTTGGTCAAAGCAGAACTCTTGGTTTTACTCCTCCTCGCCTCAGTAAATGGCAGAATGGTACCACTGTTCACACCATTGTGCAACCTGAAATCCAGAATTCATCTTTAATCCCTCTCCTTTCCTCATCCCTAATGCATTAGTTTCCTGTTGCCGTGGCACAAATTTGCTGGTTTAAAACAATGCAAATGTGTTTTCTTACAGTTCTGGGGGTCAGAGTTGGAAACGGGTCTCAGTGGGCTAACATTGACGTCAGCAGGAGGCTCTGGGGAGGGCTCTGCCCTGGCCGTTTCCAGCCCCTACAGGCTGCCCACATGCCTTGGCTCATGGCGCCTCCTCCCTCTTTAAAGCAAGCACTTTAGTTTCCTCCAGTGTCTGTGACCACTCCTGTGTCCTTCGCCACATCTCCTCTCTGACTCAGTTCTTCCTACTTCCCTCTTCTAAGGACCCCAAGTGCCCTCCCAGCTAATCCTCCCACTGCCAGGTCCTAAACTTAATTATATCATGGGTTCCAGCAACTAGGACATAAACAATTCTGTTTACTGTACCTTCGATCCAAACTGTCCTCACTCAGTCTTTTACTCCCTTTACACACCATTTCTTGCCTCATCCCTTGTCTAAGTGTCTGTCACCTCTCACCAGATTGCTACAGTGGCTTTCTAACCATTTCTGCTCTTGCTCTGCCTGGCTCCAGCCTCCAGCTCACAACAGACAGGGAGCTTTTCCAAACCTAAATCAGATCATTTCATCCCCCTGCTTATCCCCCCTCCCCACCCCAAAGATGATGCCACACTTTTTACCACAAAATACGAGAATGTCAAAGTCTGCTTTTACCCGCCTCTCTGACTGCCCCTGCCCCGATGGCTCCCTCTGCTCCAGCCACCCTGGCCTTCTCGCTGTTCTGGAACACACCAGCTGTGTTCCCACCCCAGGGCCCTCCATGCGCTGAGCCAGTGTCTTTCTCTCAGCCATTTGCACAGCCGACTCAATCTCATCATCCACGTCTCCTTGGAGACTCTCCCTGGTCTGACCACCCATCTCAAGTGGCCGCCCAGTCACCCCGTCATGCTTCAGTTCTCCGCACATCCTGACCACTGTCGGGCCTTTTCCTGTTTGTCTCTTCATCCCACCTGCCTGGGAATGTAAGCTCCATGAGGGCAGAGACCTCCTCTGTGTCAGTCTCTGCTCGAAGTCCCTGAAGCTCGCAGGCACTGAATGAACGCTGGCTGATGTGTGCATGTGCAGAGTGCTTCGAGGAACATGATTCGCTCAGGCCAGAGCGCCGGGCAACGCTTCTCCAAGGTGACCCTGAAATGCATCCCAAAGGACGCCTGGGATTTGGGCAGGAGAAGGGAGGGAGGATAGCATGCCCAGGCAGGCGCCCTCGGCCCGGGAAGGATGCTGAGGGCCTGAGGGTGTGTGCATGAGAGGCTGGTGGCCCGGGACAGCGGGAGATGGGCTGTCGGTGGTAACCACAGACCTGAAACTCCTTCCCTTGGTTCCAAGGTGATGGACTAGGTCCTGTGTACTCTCTGTGGGTGGCCAGCCAAGCTGCTCTAGTTTTTTTTTTTTTTTTTAATTACCTGGTTGTTTTGTGCAGGTAATGAACGCATGTGGTAGTAACGATCAAACGTTAAAAAAGCATATAGTGGCCCTAGCCGGTGTGGCTCAGTGGATAGATCATCGGCCTATGGACTGAAGGGTCCTGGGTTCGATTCCGGTCAAGGGCACATGCCCGGGTTGTGGGCTCGATCCCCGGTGTGGGGCGTGCAGGAGGCAGCCGATGAATGATTCTCTCTCATCATGGATGCTTCTGTCTCTCCCTCTCCCTTCCCCTCTGAAAGCAATAAAAATATATATTTAAAAAATAGTATATAGTGTAAGGTAACTGCTTCCTGCACTGTCTCCGTGCCCTCTCCTCCCTTCCACAGAAACAACCACTCTTTGGACTTTCCCGGGGCCCTTTTAGGGGTATGCTGTATATCTGTACATTTTATGAAAATTTGTTGTTGGTTTTGTTTTTTACACATAATAGTGATATGCTACTGTACACCCTAGTTGGGGTCTCTGTCTCTGAGGTTGTTACCTATAACATTATGTTGCTATATAACAAACCACCCCAAAACTCAGTGCCTTAGAACAGCCAGCTGTTACTGTTTTCACGATTCCGGGCTTACCAGGGCTCACTGTGTGTCCGCGGGCAGCTTCGGGTCAGCTCCGCGTCATCCCTGCCCTTGGCTGGGCTTCTCACCTGGCCTTCCCGCCTCCCAGGCCCAGGCCAGCCCGAGCATGTTCTCATGGTGGCTGCAGAGAAGCAAGAGGGAAGCAGAAGCGGCTAAGGCCTTTGCCACGCGCTGTGTGCGTCAGATTTGCCACTGTCCTGTGATCGGAGCAAGTCACGTGGCCACGCCCGGGGTCCGTGGGAGAGGCCACAGAGCATGTGGATTCAGGGAGGCTGAGGACCCGGGGCCATGAGGGCAGTCCGGCCACCACACACCTGTATTTAGATCTGTTCCTTTGTATAATGGGCACACTGTGTCCCATCGCATGGGGCACCATAGTCCATTTAGCAGGACACCTGTTATCTCTGTCCTCTGCTGTGACCAGGGGGCCGAATGTAGTAAACATCCCTATCTGCCCATCTTCGTGCTCCAAGTGCACGTATCTGTGGGGTGAGTTGCTAAAACTGGAATTTCTGGGTCAGATAGTTCAGGTACATCAGTCATTTGGTAGATGTTGCTAAATTGCCCTCTGTAGACACTCATACTAATTTATGCTCCTACCTACAGCGTCTGACAGTGTCTGTTTTGTGTCAGCACTCTATGCTGGGCAGGGAGATGACCAGCACACAAACGTTAAGATGCCTCTAAGTTACCTGCGACTTACAAGAAGCCAAATGAACCAGGGGATGGAATTCACTGAGATCACCCTGAGACTGAGACACGAGAACCAAGAACCGGGCTGTCTTTGCTGGGTAACAAAGGGGCCGCTGAAGAACCAGTTCCTACTTGAATAGGGGCTTGTTTTTTCCTCTTGGATCGGAGCCCCAGCAGGAATGGTTTGAATAGGCCTCAATGCTTCTCTATTGACATACAAACCGAGTCCTAGAGATTTTTTTGTATTGATATCAAGTACTGCCTGAAATAGAGTAGAAACCCTAACTTTTCCCCCTCCATCGTCTGATCAAATCTCTGTGTGTCAGCTGCTTATCCCACAAGGGAGAGGGCTGTGAGGAAGGGATGGTTGCCTCAAGTGGCAAAGGTCACAACCCCTCCTTCCCTGAGTGTATGGGGGAGGCCGAGGCCATCTGGGCACTGCACTGTGCCAACCACCAGGCTTACCGGATTGGGGATTGTCTGTTGGGAGATAAACCAGGGGACCAGAGACCCCTCCTGGGGGCTGAGTCCCATGCTAATCTCAGGAGTGGTCTCTATTGGATGTCAGGCTTTATCTCGCTAAAAGTCACTGGAGAGCTGGTTTCTCAGCCTCACTTACACCCCCCCCCCCCAAAATGTTCGTGGGGTGGGGGGCACCCCTGAGCTTCTCCATCCTGGAAGGTACATCCCGGCCCCGTGTTGCAGTCCTACATCTCTGCCTGCCGCTGTGGAATGCCCAGCTGTGCCCAGCTGTGCCCTCCTCGGTGCCTGGGGAGTGGGACAGGAAGTTGGGGAAGAGATACTGAGACTGAAGTCTTCCATGAGGCAGAATTCTGCTGTAAGTGTCCCCGTTCCCCTGTTGCTGGCAATCCTAGCGCTGACCTGGTTTGTTACCCAGTTCTCAGGGATCACTCCTCTGTCGCCTGATGTCTAGTGTCTTGAAAATTGTTTTTATTTAAAAATATATTCTGTCATGTTTTTGTGAGTTTCCGATGGGAGGTTAAATTTGGTCTGTCTTGGCTGGAAGCGAATGTCTATTTTTACCATTTTGATCCTCTTTTATTTTATATTTAACTCTTTAATCTGAAATTGACCCCGAGGTGTCTTTTCCCCTTGAGTCCCACTGTCCTCCCTGGTAGCCGGGCACACGATTGGGCAGTAACAGCCGGCTAGGTGGCGCCCTTTTCTTCTGTTGCTCGTGGATTCTGCCTGGGAACCCGTGAGGTCCTTGGCAGGTGCAGCCAGTGCCCGTGGTCAGGCCGCCGAGCCGCCCTCACCGTTAGCACTGAGCCTCGCAGCCTCGGTGTAATTGCTCTGGCATGAGCTCCTGGCTGTGGTTAAGATCTCTGCCTCCTGGTTGGGAGAGTGAATGGCAGTGAAATCACCTTTTTGCAGGGGAATAAAGAAAACAATTTGCTTGAGAGATTAATTGGAGGCTGGGAATTTAAAAAAGTTCAAAAATGATTTTGTAGCGGCCATGCTGAATTTCAGCTTAGATTGTAAGCTCTTCGCCCGGAGCGGGAGACTCCTTCCAGAACTAAGGAACTGATTCTCGCCTACCTGGCAGGAAACTCCCACGACCATTCCCCTCTTCCTCTCCCTGCCCTTGATGGTTCAGCTCTAACAAATCACTTACGAGTTCCCCAAACAATCAGGCTGTGCCACGCCTTTGCACATTCTGTTCCTTCTGCCTGGCATGCCTTTCCCACATTTTCCACCTTGAAACATACATCTGTCACGTGTGCATTGTATTGGTGTATAACAGTCAGATCCCGTTGTAGCAGTACTTCTTGTACGCCTTTAATACTGTGTGTGTGACTGCCCTGGCACTCACCAGCAGGCCCTTTTGCCTACACACCCTTCACCCTGAGCCCTAGATTTCTTTATTCGCTGGATTTCCGTTCTGGGAGGAAGCTGCTTGTTACCTTCGTCCCTGACCAGCGCTGTGGCTGGTCCATCCACGGGGTTACACAGGCGTCCCTGAGCCCTCTGCAGGCGTGGCTTTATTGTTTGCTGGTGGGGGACCTTGCTGTGGGTCCTGCCTGATGTCCTCGCGATTGCCTTTTTCTTCCTGGACAACTGAAGAACCTTTGAGTTCAGATCTCCGAGTTAACTCTGCCCGTTCTGGTGATGCTTAGCTCCTCCCAGGGCCCTCGGCATCATCTCTGGCAGGCTGTTGTTGGCTGCTCAGAACTCAGACAGAGGCACTGCTGGGCACGGGAGGCCCAGCAGCTTTGGGTCACTGAGCGGAGGGCTTGGGAAGGCTCTCGGTCCAGCTCTTGGCCTTTGGAGGCCCTGCCCCGCGTCTCAGTTAACTTTGGGTTGCACAGACCTGCCTGTGGCGGTGTCTCCAGGGCCGGCATGCTCAAGATAAAGCTGAAGTCCCCTTTGGCCACTAACCCCAGTTGGGGTTCTTTTTCCTGCACCCCAGTGGTAGCTATTAGCATGGGTTTGAGGTACATCCCTCCAGACTTTTAAAGGCTGCCTTTATATTTTAACACAATTAGGTTCTGTCCCACCACAGAGGAGAGAGACCGTGCTCAGGCTGGTGTACAGATTGTTTGGGTTTGTCCACAACAGCTTGGATGTGTGGATTCCAAAGAGCCGCTGCTGGAGTGAGCTTTTATTCTGTTAACCGGCCAGCACCGACAATAGCAACGTCATTGCTATAAGTATTGCACTCTTGGGAATAAAGCCTTCATACAAACGTTCCCCGATATCAGTGTCTGTATAGTTTTTTAAAACATATTTTTATTGCTTTCAGAGAGGAAGGGAGAGGGAGAGACAAAAACATCAATGATGAGAGAGAACCATTGATCAGCTGCCTCCTGCACGCCCCACACTGGGGATCAAGCCCGCAACCCGGACATGTGCCCTGACCGGGAATCGAACCATGACCTCCTGGTTCATAGTTCGAAGCTCAACCACTGAGCAACACCGGCCGGGCTGTTTGTATAGTTTTGACTTTTAGACAAAAAACAGACTACCTGCATTCAGGTTGTGTTGGCACAAGCTCGTTTGAAGAATCTGACTGTACAAGACATTCTCCCGGCTCGTATCCGGGTACGAAGGCCATAGAACACGGCAGGGCTGGGAGGTTCCACTGCATCCCTCTCAGGAAAGACATGGGTTGGGTCCTGTGTGTGTTTTGTAAAGATCAGACTGAATGAATCACAAGACAGCTTTATGTTTTTCTACTGAACTGGAGCTCACTCCATGTTACTGTATCCGTCTTTCTAGATTCCGTAATTTCGTGACAAAAGAGGACAGTGCTTGAGTCCCCCGCCCTCCCCCCCTCACCCCCCCCCCCTGTTTGAGTGCGTACACTGGAACATTCTTTACTGCCGACCCGACTGCACCCTAAGATGGTGCCTACTTGGACCCCATCTGAGGTTATGAGGTTCCAGGTGGGCCTTGTTGGGGGGTCCTGAGGCCCTGGGGGTTCCCAGCACAGACCACTCCTTGCCCCCACTTAGCCTCTCGTTTTGTCCTCACAGATGACATGGCAGAGCTCCTCCTTGGGGAGTCGAAGCTGGAGCAGTACCTGAAGGAGCACTCCCTGCGGCAGGGGGCCAGCCCCCGAGGCCCCTGGCCCCAGCTCACCGAGGTCCGTAAGCACCTGACCGCCGCCCTGGACCGCGGGAACCTCAAGGTACCCTGGGCCTCCGGGCGAGGGGAGGCCCTGGGGAGGTGCTGGCGCCACCTGCTCTGAGCTGTGTGGCTGGGGACGTCGCCCATGACGACCTGGGCGGGGTTGGAGCATCTCCCCGCCAGCTCCTGTGTGATCCATGGGTCAACCCCCGGGTGGCGACCCCATGGGGGGCTTTCGGAGTCTCTCCGATGGGAGCCTTCAGTGAGATACTGTTAGGACATGGCACTAATCTTCCCCAAGTGCTTGGAGTAAGCTGTCATATGTGACCCAGAGCTCAACCTGCCACCCTGTTCCACTGTAGGAAACAGGTTAATCAGGAGTGCCACTTATTACCCAATTTCCTGCCTGAAATATGTGGTCCGTGAGTGCCCCAGGCCGCTGTGGCCCAGAGCAGTGCGGGGTTTCCTACTGGGGACGGCAGGCCCGGTACCGGGGTGCTGCGGGAGGGAACCAGGCCCGAACTTCCCTCGCCTTCCTTCGCCGAGCCGGACCCCAGGCCCCCCCTCCTCCCCGCACAGGAAGCCGTGCTCACCTCACCGCCCTTCTGTTCATCTGCCTGTTCTCCGTTCTGTTTAGACTCAGCTCTCCGCCTCCCTCTCCAGCCTTCCCTCTCTGGCTTCCTTTGGATCCCCTTTCAGCTCACCTTCCCTCGCCCTGCCCCTCCCACCATCCTCTCCAGTGCAGCCTGTTGTCTCTGCTCCCTTCCAACAAGTGCCCGGAAGCGGCCGCCGTGGCTGGCACAGCTGCTTCGCCATGCCCTGGCTGGTTCCCTGAGCCGTCGACCCTGTCACAGCTTTAAATGACAGAATTCGTGCTTCTGGAAGCGGAAAAACCCAGCCTTGTATAGCTTAGCTTCCGAGGGAAGGCCTGGGAGATAAATCTATCTCCTTATATAGATGCTGGGAGCCTCTTCTTTCTCTGCTGTGAGGGGGGCAGGGGAGCCAGCGGTCGGAGCCGGCGGGCGTGGCCTGGGGAAGCTGACCACTCTGCCTAGATGGGAAGGAGAGCCCATCGGGGCCGTGCAGCGTGCAGCCGCTGGCTGGGAGAGGGCCCAGGGGCAGTGACCGCAACAGGATGGAATGGCTCCGTGGGGAAAGCCGACCTTGGAAAGAGAGCAGGTGCTGGTTTTTGCACCTATTTAGAAAGCATCTCTCCTCCGGTTATTTGGGTCCTGCCCAGTGCAGTGGGCAGGACCCCCGGGAAGCCCGTGGAGCTTCCTTTTTTGAGACGGGCGCTTACATGTTTTGTTCATAAAGTATTCCTTCTGTTTTTGCCCCAGTCCAGCCGAGCTGCCTTAGGGGAACCTCAGGGTTTCTGTTTCGTTTTGCAACAGCTTCATTGAAATATAATTCATCTGCCCATTTAAAGTATACAATTCAGTGGTTTGGGGACTATTCACAGAGTTGTGCAACCTATACCTGAATTTTGGAACCTTTTCATCACCCCACAATATACCCCTCACCATTAACAGGTTCCTCCCATTCCTACTGTCCCAGCCCTAGGCAAACACTGGCCTACATTCTGCCTATAGCTTCGACCTTTCTGGCCATTTCATATGCATTCAGGAGCCTTTCACAACCGGCTCTTTTTACTTGGCATAATGCTTGGAGGTTTGTCTGTGCTGTGGCTGTGTGCTATTCCTTCCTCATCATGGCTGAGTCATACTCGGTGTGTGGCTCCACCACATTTGTTTATCCATCCTCAGTTGATGGACGCTTGGGTTGTTTCCACTTTGGGCGACTGTGAGCAATCTTGCTGTGACCATGTGCACCCCGTTTCTGTGTGGAGAGCCCCAGCTTTGCGGTAGCAGATGGGTCCCCAGGCAGCATCCCTCATAACATGGTAGGAAAATGTGCTTTCCTCTCCTTTTCCTTCTAGTCAGAGTTGCTACAAGAATCCAATCTGATCATGGCCAAGCTGAACTACGTGGAAGGAGATTATAAGGAAGCTCTCAACATTTATGCGCGGGTGGGCCTCGATGACTTGCCGCTGACAGCCGTCCCCCCCTACCGGTTGCGGGTGCTGGCGGAAGCCTACGCTACCAAAGGTGAGGGCTGCACCGTCTGTCCCTGGGAGGGTGTCCCCCAGGGCCGTGCTGTTTGGAGCCAGCAGAGCCTCCCTGGAGCCTGCGGCTTGACCCCTGGGCCCTTGGCTGGTGATGGACTCCCAGCAGGGCGCCGGGCTGGGCTCACGGCTGGCATTGGATAATGTGCGGCCCAGCAGCACGAGGTTACCGCAGAGCCTAGGTCTTCGGTTGTCACCGAGGAGAGGAGAGACAAACATCTCAGTCAAGTTTTCCGATAATTAATATGCAACGTACGCAGGGACTGTTCTTGGTAATTAAGATGCTGCAGAACATTTATAGGGATTCTTATTATATGGCCGGTTGGCCATATGGCTGACCACGTTTTCATTCAGTAATGCCACCTGTGTGATAATTAAGGGCTAAGTGGTTGCTCCAAGTGGCAGTGACTGTAACAGTCAGTCATCCCGTGTTTACCTGTGTGCCCTGGGGCTCGGGGGCTAGAAGGCAGGGTAAGTGTCACCCTGGTGGCGGGGAAGGAGTTTGTAATCCAGTGTGAGAAGATGTAGTCTCGTGGAAAGAAATGACAGAGGGAGGGCATGTTGTTTGACTTTTTCACGTTGCCACTTCCTCCTCTGTGAAATGGGTATAATCACGCACGTCATAGACTTGTGAAGACTACATCACATATTGTACATAAAGCATGACACAGTACCTGGCACGTACTAAATGTTACTAAATGGCATTTTAAAATGTCAGCCCCAAACAAGGCAGCAAATGGTGGAAGCTGGGCACGGGTGACAGCTTTTCAGAGGCAGGAGTGGTCACCGCAGGCCAGCAGGGCCAGGAGGCCTCCTGCAGGAGGAGAGACACTCTGGACTTCTGACGGCCACGGTGAGAAGTGGGCCATCTGAAACAGCCACCCACAGCTCACACTGTGCATCGTGACGGACTGTGGCTGGCCCGGAGGCCGCGGCCCGGGGTGGGCGATCCTCCAGGGCAGCAGTGCGCTGGCCTCCCGTGTGCTGCCGGCCGTCTGACCTGGTGTCCTGTGCACAGCTGAACAAAGACCCAGCTCCAGACACACTTAGAGCTTTGTGATGGGGTGACATAGTCACCAAGTTCCCCGGGGAACTCCAAACACTGCCAGGTCCATCTAATTAATCTTCTAAACGTCCCGTAGGCTGGGAAGGATGCTGTCACTCCTGACAGGGCATGCTGGCCGTTTACTGGGCACAGTCCTTTCAGGCTGCCTCAGGGGGTCCTGCGAGCGCCCGGCCTGTGTCTGCATCCGTCTGAGTCATGGGGTGTGCTGGGGTCTGTGCCACATAGCTGCCCCCTTCTCTCTCGGATGCTCACTGAGCCACTGCACGTGCCTTGGCTTATGGGAGGGGCGTGTGTGTGTGTGTGTGCACGCGTGTGTGTGTTGTGTGTGTATTATTTCGGGCCAAGAATGATATTCTGCAAAGCTTCCTCTGGCGGTTTCCAGTTGCCTGATTGACGTGGGGCCCGGTGCAGCGTAGCCAGAAGTTGTTTTGCTAGTGGGGGTTGGGGGATGGCTCTAGGGCTGCTTAGCAGCAAGAGCTCAGGTCTTAGTATTGGCTCTGAGACGGCCTGGTGGTAGCAGACTGTCTACAGGTGGCACTGCCAGCTTAGTCTTGTGGCTGCCATGCACAGGGAGCGAGGAGGACAGGAGACTTGGTCCCTGAGTCTGGCCCTGGTGATATGTGGTTAGCAGTGGGTCCCCAGCCCTGGACGGAGGACCTGGCTCCTGGGACACACTGGCTGGCTCAAAGGAGACCCGGCCCTGGCTAGTTTCTAACTTTGTAGGCACATGTGGAGTCACAGGTGTACAGGGACAGGGAAGGGTCACGTTTGCCTAGAGCTGTGGTCGGCAAACTGTGGCTCACGAGCCACATGCGGCTCTTTGGCCCCTTGAGTGTGGCTCTTCCACAAAATACCATGGCCTGGGCGAGTCTATTTTGAAGAAGTGGCGTTAGAAGAAGTTTAAGTTTAAAAAATTTGGCTCTCAAAAGAAATTTCAATCGTTGTACTGTTGATATTTGGCTCTGTTGACTAATGAGTTTGCCGACCACTGGCCTAGAGGGACTGGCCTGCAGCCATGGAGGCCCCAGGCCTCGAGAGCCTGGGTTGGCCAGGTGAGAGGCTGCTGAACCACCTGCTTAGGCCCAACTCCCACGCTGTACTCGCTGTGTGACCTTGTACAAGTTCTTAACGCCTCTGTGCCTCAGTTTCCCCTATCAGGCTCTCATTGGACTGTTGTGAGGATTACATGAGATAGTATATGTTAAGTGCTTAAAACAGTACTGGCACACAGTGAGCCTGATGGAAATGTTAGCCTAGAGGGTAAGTGTTTGGTGGGAGAACCACGAGAGGTGACTTACAATAGCAGGAAATTGCCCCTCTAGTTCACAGAAATGCCCAAAGACGGGCCAGTTCTCTCACGAGTTCAAGAGGCTCTTGGCCGAGCTCTGAGTCAGAATATTTTGCTTTTCCTTTCTTCATCAGGTCCTTGAGAATTTTTCAGGGGAGATTGCCAACCAGGATTGGAGGGACGTCAGTGTACAAAGCCTCTTAAATCAGAAGGCGTGAACCCCTGGCCCGCAGGCACCGGGGCAGGCTGTGCTGAGTCAGTTCAGTGTTTCCAATGCTTTGAATTAGTGGCCGGCATTTCCAAATCAGGAATACTTACCAACTTGGCTTTCCATCTTCTTGGAAAGAAGGGAAGAGCTGTCCCCACATTCTCCCAGGGCAAGACCAGGCTGGAGCCAAGCACAGCTGCCCCTTGGATGGGCTACACCCCATCCACACCCCTCCCCTGGGTGGCCTGCATAGTGGTAGGCAGCGGAGTTGACCTGCACAGGTTCATAGGTCACCTAGACTTTTGCATGGTCTCCTGAGGTCAGACTCGACCAGGACTTTTAGCCAGAGCCCGGAATGTCAGTGAACACCCACATCTAATTCTTCCTTCCAACCATGGCCGGGAGCTCTTCCCCCCTGGCCTGGTAACGTTAACGTGGTTTACTGGGAATCAGAAGCCAGCGTCATTCAGTTATGGAGGACCTCCTGTGGGCCAACACCGTGTCAGGGCTTTACTGTCTCGTTAACCCTCCCAATCCCTAATTTACAGACAAAGGAAATGAGACTGGGTGAGGTTTCTAGGAACGATGTCAGAGCCGGCTCTGGGCCAGGTGCTATGCCCTTTGTTTGGGTAGAGCCAATTTCCACAGCCACCCTGTGAGGTAGGCACTGTTATTTTTTCCATTCTGCAGATGAGAACACTGAGTCCAGGGAGGTTAGATAACAGCCAAGGGTGCTAACGCTGGGAAGTGATGGAGGCAGGACCCGACCTTGGATGGTTCCAGGGCCCAGGCTCCTACTGAGTGGCAGACGGGGACTCAGTCTGAAGAGAGGTCAACTCCAGAGCCCATGTTCTGATCTCTTTGCCCTGTTGGTCTGTGGACCAGAGCTCGCTGGGGCAGGTAAGGTTTCCTCAGGGAGAAAGCATTCAGGTCACTCGAGAACGTCCTAGATTTGCACCTACCCCCTCTCCTCAGCCCCACTCCCACTCGCTTCTTGCCCTCGCCCAGGTCTCTTCCTGTAAGTTCTGTCCCTCAAGCTCATGTGTCCTATCTTCAGAGTCAACCCTGCTCAGTACCGTCCCAGCACAGTGGATTAGAACCACCTGAAAATTGTCCTAGAATTAGTTGCACAATTGCCAGACGCCCCTGCTAGTGAGGAGTTCCCCTAAAGGAAGAACTCTGTTTTGTTTGTTTGCCCTTCTCAGAACTTAGCACAGTGTCTGGCACATAGTTTGTGCTCAGTTATGGAATGGCGTGTATGAGACTTCCCTTGCTTGTATTTCTACCGAGATGCCTATCATGTAATTCAGGTGATTCTGGGTGTCTCTGCTTCTAGCCTGTCATGGTGAGATGTGTGGGTTTTGTTGTGGGTTGTTTGTTTATTTGTTTGTTTTTGCATGTAGATAGCATACTGAGCATATTTTGATGATTCGGAGTCATTTCTGCTAATTATGGGAATACCTGTGAGATCATACTGACATCCCCCCATCACCGCACCTGACATGGGTGTCTTTCCTGAAGGTGGTACCTTTCAGTTCATTTCCATTATCAGGGAGTTCCTAAGTGGATCTCAGTTCTCCCGACCCGATCGCCCCCCACACCCTCCTCCTATCTCTTCAGCCTAAGTAGAGAAACAGAGAATGGGAATAGAAGAAGTGGAGAAACTCTAGTTTCTGGCAGTACTGGGTTAACCAAGTGAGTAGAGGTCTTTGCTCTGGGTACAGATTGAGATAGCCATTGGTATCTCCAGGACACCGAGTGGCCACAGATGTTCTTTTCCCAAATGGGGAGGCCTGGCTTGGGAACAGTGGACACATGGCCACTCTTTTTTTGGAACTTAGACCTCCTGGACATGGGGTGACTTTCTGCAGCTAGGACAGTGGGAGCTGAAGTGGCGTGCCTTCCTAGAGATGGCCTTTATAAATGCCTTGGTATGTACCTGTTGTAATAAAGAGGCCAAAAGGCATTGGCTCCCATTTGAGGGAAGTCCTCTACCAGTCCTCTGATAGTCCAGCTGGTCAAGGCTGGTGGTGGCTGTGTGCGCTGCGGTTACTATTCCTCCCCCTCCTGCTGGGCGCAGTCCACAGCTGTGTGATGATGCGGGGTTGCTGGACTGTTGCAGCTCTTGGAAAGGAAGAGAGAGAGGCGTCCAGGGGGCGCGGAAGTAACACACCTAAGTTCTACTGACAGTTCCTTGGCGAGAAGTTACGATAGGACCACAGCCACCAGGAACCCCTGTTAACGTTTGAGTGTATTCCTCTGTACTTACCATAGGTTTGAACATTTAAAAATAAAAATGAGATGATATCACATCTCCTGCTTTGCGACCTGCTTTTTCCACTTCACTGCAGTCATAAACACTTCCCGTGACAAACGGCACATTTGTGCATCATTTTCAGCAGCTGTACAGCATTTCATTGTATGGGAAAGCTAAAATACATTGACCTCAAAAGCCTCTGTTTTTGGACATGTCGGTTGTTTTCAGCTTTTCACTGTTACATGTAAGTGACGAACGCCCTCTCAGGTGGGCTTTGTGCTTGTTCTCCATGGTTTCCCTAGGAGGGCTTACCAGAGGTGGAGTTTCTGGGTCAAAAGGGAGGTATTTCCAGACTGGCCTGCAGACCGGCTGTTCCTGTGTGCTTTCCTGCGCAGTGTGTGGGACGGGCCGCCTCTCATTCTGGCCAACACTGAATAGAATCCCTTTGATCTGAAAGGGAACATTTATTCTTCCGTTTTTTTGTTGAGTATAGGCTATATGAAAAATAAAGAAAAACATAAAGCAGAAAATAAAATCTGTCACCATGCAGCCATTTGAGCTAACCACTTTTATAACATATATATTTTTTATATAAATATCTATGTATCTTTAAACTATATATAATCTTTAAATATATAAAGTGTATAAATATATAGACATACATACATTATTTTATGCACAGTTAGGATTACTCTGTATATATTGTTTTATATTCTACTTTTTCACTCTATGTATATATGTATATAATTATTTTCCATGTCATTAAATATTTTTAAAAACCTTTTTGATATCTCTTTTTTTAAAATCCATTGATTTTTAAAGAGAGTGGAAGAGAGAGGGAAAGACAGAGAAGTATCGATGTGAGAGAAACACATCAATTGGTTGCCTCCTGCATGGGCCCTGGGGCTTGGGCTGGGGAGGAGCCTGCAACCGAGGTATGTGCCCTTGACAATAATCGAACCCGGGACCCTTTGGTCTGCGGGCCAACACTCTATCCACGGAGCCACACCTGCTTGGGCTTGAAAACACTATTTAATGGCTGCACAGTGGGTTGCCTTATGGGTATTTTGAACCAGTTGCCTGTGGAACATCTGTGTTGTTTCAGTTTTTCATATTACCAATATGCTCTATAGCTTTTTTAAAAACAGCTTTATTGAGATACCATTTACATACCATAAAAGACAACCTTTTACAGTGTACAGTTCAGTGATTTTTATTATATACAGAGTTGTGCAATCATCACCAACATTAATTTTAGAGCATCTTCATCACCCCAGAAAGAACCCTGTACTCATTAACAGTCACTTCCCATTACCCAATTAATGCTCCCCAGCCCTCGTCAATCACTAATCTACTTTCTGTCTCTATAGATTTGCCTATTCTAGACATGTTATATAAATGGAATCATATACTATGTAATACTAGAGGCCCGGTGCATGGATTTGTGCTCCGGTGGGGTCCCTCTGCCTGGCCTGTACCTTCTCGCAATCCAGGACCCCTCAGGGGATGTCAGACTGCTGGTTTCAACCCAATCCATGCAGGCCAGACCGTGGGACCCCACAGTGCACGAATCCGTGCACCATGGTGGTTTTGGCCCAATCCCCACATGCGAGGTCAGTGGTCAGCAAACTCATTAGTCAACAGAGCCAAATATCAACAGTACAATGATTGAAATTCCTTTTGAGAGCCGAAAACCGACTTCTGCGCATGGGCCACGAAGTTTCAATCGCACTGTACGTGCGCGCCCGCATGTGGTATTTTGTGGAAGAGCCACACTCAAGGGGCCAAAGAGCCGCATGTGGCTCGCGAGCCACAGTTTGCCGACCACTGGGCTAGGCCAAGGGACCCCACTGTTGCACGAATCTGTGCACTGGGCCTCTAGTATGTATATAAGATCTTTGGTTAATCTCTTCCTGCCCTCCCTCCTCCGCCTTCCCGCTGGGATTCATCAGTCTGTTCCAAGTTTCCATGCCTGTGAGTTGAGTGTGGTCAGTATGCATCATAGTTACTGGTCAAATGGTCAAATGGTCGCCGAGGCTTTTATATATATATAGATTTTGTCTGGCTTCTATTACTTAGCGTAATATTTTCAGGTTTCTCACATGTTATAGCTGGTATTCTTTTTTATGGCTAAATAATATTCCATTGTGTGGATATACCCCATTGTGTACATTTTATTAACACATGCATGCATGCATCAGTTGATAGACATGAGGTGGTTTCCACTTTTTGGCTATTATCATTAATGCTGCTGTTAACATTTGTGTATAAAATTTGAAGTTGATATATGTTTTCATTTCTCTTGGTTATCTACTTAGGAGTGGAATTATTGGGTCATGTGATAACTCTGTGTTTAACTTTTTGAGGGACTGCAAATTGTTTTCCAAAGTGGCTGTACTACTTTGAAGGTTATAGCTTCTCTACATCCTTGCCAACACTTTATTTTCAATTCTTTTGATTACAGTTAATCTAGTGTGTGTGAAGTGCTATCTCATTGTGGTTTTTATTTGTGTTTCCTTAATGACCAATGATGTTGAACAGTTTTTCATGTGCTTATTGGCCATTCCTCTTATCTTCTTTGGATAAAGGTCTATTCAGATCTTGTGCCCTTTTTAAAAAATACATATTTTTATTGATTTCAGAGAGAAGAAGGGAGAGGGAGAGAGAGATAGAAACATCAATGATGAGAGAGAATCATTGATCGGCTGCCTCCTGCATGCCCCCACACTGGGGATAAAGCCTGCAACCCAGGCATGTGTCCTTGACCAGAATTGAACCTGGCTGACACTCTATCCACTGAGTCAAACCAGCTAGGACTTGTGCCCATTTTTTAATTGGGTAATCTGTTTTTCTATTATTGTGTTGTAATAGTTCTTTATAGAATCTGGATATATGTTTACAGATATATGTTTTTCAAAATATTTTCTTTCATTCTGTGGGTTGTCTTTCAGTGTAAAAGACTTACATTCCTTTTGTTAAATTTTATTAGTATCTTTTGAAACAAAAAAATTTTAAATTTTGATTAAGTTCAGTTTATCTATTTTTTCAGTTATTGCTTTTGTGCTTTTGGTGTTGTATTTAAGAAACCATTGCCTAATCAAGGTGGTGTTATTTTTTGTTTTTTTTTTTTTTTTTAGTTTTATAGTTTTAACGCTTACATTTAGGTCTATGGTCTATTTCAAGTGGATTTTTGTATATAGTGTGAGGTAGGGGTCTAACTTCATTCTTTTGCATGTGGACATTCAGCTTTCCCAGCACCATTTGTTGAAAAGACTATTTTTATTTTTCCCCACTGAATTGTCTTGACATCTTTGTTGACGTCAATTGAACATGAATGTAAGAGTTTATTTCTGGACTCAATTTTATTTCATTGGTCTATATGTCTATCCTTATGCTAATACCACACTGTCTTTATTACTGTAGCTTTGTAGTAAATTTTGAGATTGGGAAGTGTGAGTCCTCCAACTTTGTTTTTTTTTGTGTGTTTTTTTAAAGATTGCATTGGCTTTTATGGGTCCCTTACATTTCTATGAGACTCAAATGGTCAATTACTGCAAAAATAAGCTTGCTGGGAATTTGATAAGGATTATGGTAAATCTGTAGATCAATTTGGAGAGTGTTGCTATCTAAACAATATTAGGTCTTCCAATCCTTGAACATGGGATGTCTTCTTTCATTTCTTTAAAAAATGTTTTGTAGTTTTCAGTGTACAAGACTTACATTCTTTTTGTTAAATTTATTCCTAAGTATTTATTCTTTTTATGCTATCATAGTAAAATCATTTTTAATTGATTAAAAAATTTATTTTAAATTGTTGTCTGCTAGTATATAGAAAATACAACTGATTTTTGTGTATTGATCTTTCATCCTATCACCTTGCTGGACTCATTTTTTAGCTCCAATAATTTTTATAGAATCTTTAGGGTTTTCTATATATATAAGATCATGTCATCTGTAAATAGGATAGTTTTCCTTCTTCCCTTCCAGTCTGGATGCCTTTTATTATTTTTGTTGTTGTTGTTGTCTAATTGCATTGGCTAGAACCTCCCATACAATGTTGAATAGAGGTGACCAGACCAGAGGTCTTTGTCTTGGGGTGAAAGCTTTCAGTCTTTCACTAGTCAGTACCATGTTAGCTGTGGGTTTTTCATAAATGGCCTTTATCAAAGCCAGCTTACCTTTACTAGTGTTTTTGAGTGTTTTTATCATGAAAGAGTGTTAAATTTTGTTAAATGTTTTTTCTACTAAGATAATCATGTATTTTGTGCTTTATTTTTTGAATATGGTTTATAACATAAATTGATTTTCATATGTTAAACCAATCTTGCATTCCTGGGATAGATCCAACTTGGTCACGGTACATAATTCTTTTTATATGTTGCTGGGTGTGGTATGCTAATGTTTTGTTGAAGATTTTTACATCTATGTTCATAATGGATATTGGTTTATTTTTCTTGTGATGCCTTTGACTGAGTATCAAGGTAATACTGGTATCATAGAGTGAACTGTGAAATGCTCCCTCCTCTCCTATTTTTTTGAAGAGTGTATGAAGGATTGGTGCTAATTCTTCTTTAAACATTTGGTAGGATTCACCAGTAAACCATCTAAGCCTGGGCTTTAGTCTGTAGGAAGTTTTTTGATTACTAATTCAATCTCTTGTTACTCTATTCCTTTAATAGAGTTTACTAGCCTTTACTTCTTCTCCACTTTCTTCTGTATGACATCTTTTCATTAAAGCCGTGAGCCTCCCAGTCATGGCAAACAGTTCTGGTCAGAAAGGATTTAGGGTGAATGACTTTGAGGAAGAGTCTCTATTTTCTTCTACCGTAGTACCTTGAGCAGCAGCTCATCCCATGTTGTAAAGTAAGCTCAGTATCATCAAGGGAAGCAGCGTTTTCTATGTTTGCAATTGATTGACGAAGTCAGCCTGATGGACGAGTCCTATTTTTTCTGCAGGAAACTACCAGCCACTGCCAGGTTTTAAGCAGGAGGACCGGATTAAGTTTATAAGTGGGAAAGATCTTCCTGGTACAGAGTGGAGGATAGATTAGAAGGAATTAAAGATCATGGTGAAGGAGACTGATAGGGGAGGTGAGCTGGCTTTGAGCCCTTCTCCTCCGCTGTTCTGCATTTCAGGGGGTCTGGCTTGTACAGGCTGTTTCTGAGGTGCCCAAGTCCGTTCGTTTCTGCCTGGTTTGGCCAACTGGAAGCACTGGCAGGACATCAGAGGGCAAGAGGGGAGGGAATCCTTCTTTGCCTGAGGCAGCACCTTGACAGCAATTGGGTGTCTTCAGTTGCTCCAGCTTCTGTCAGACAAACCCTTCCTCTGTAGTTCCGACCCCTATTAGGGAGCTTCTGCTGGGTCCTGTTTCCCACCGGATAGCCCCAACTTCTGGGCTCTTGTAACTCCGCCTCCTCCCTTTGTCCTTTCCAACCCTAGGGATGTTAGTGGCCTCCTGCTGCTGCAGAATTCTGGGATGCAGTGCCATCCTTTTTGGCTTCTCATCTATTTCATCCCCGATGCAGACAACTCCATACATTGTCTCCTGTATGTGAAAGAACTAGATTGATTGCTTTGTCCCAGCTGGACCCTGACAGATATTGCAAAAGCCTGGAGTGCTGTAGGCCATAGAGACAGTGTGTGTGTTGGAGAGTTGGTGTGGGAAGGTGGTTGAGGGAGGAATCGAGATGACTGAGATTTTTGGTTTAGCTCACTGGGCAGGTAATGATGTAGTTAAAACAGGCAAGGAGCACTGGAGGAGATGCTGGGCTGGCGCTGAAGGTGAGGATACCTCAGTGACCACAAGAGGGCGTGTCCAGGGAGACTTTCTAATTCTGGGGCTGCTGCTCAGCATAAGGGTCTCTAGGCTATTTATTGTGGGTTTTTGTTGTTTGTTTCAGGATTAAGGAATTGACTGTGTATAGATTTGCTTACACCTCGGGAGTGGCTGAAGCTCACGCAGGACCACAGAGAGTGAGGAAGGCAAGAACTGCGGCCCCAGTGTGTAACGGGACCTCCACCTGTGGGCGAGTGCGGCCAGGCCGACAAAGGGGAGGAGGGATGCACATGACACAGAGCTTTCCCGGTGGTCCCAGGGCCTGGACACATGAGCATGTGAACATGGTGGCAGATGTAGACTCTTAAGGAGGTTGTAGTTAAATGTGGTGAAGGCCGTGGGTAGACAGTGGCTTAGTGCCAGAACTAGTTGGTCTGGTCTGAGGCTTCACACACCAGGGAAAAGTCCACACTGAGGTAATCAAGAGCGGGCCCCACCCCACACCCTCCCCAGAAGTCACCTTTTCCCTCGGGTTCCTGATGAGTCCTTCTGCTAACCATTCGGGTCTCAGCACGGCTGAGCATCTTTCCAGAGTTTGGAGGCCGTGTCCTGCTCTGTGCCACCCACACTCTGCTCCAGGCCGCCTGCGGCCCGCCCACCCACCTGCCCTCACGCTGCCAGGCTCATTCCCACCTCTGCTTGTCTTCTTCTCCAGCGTGGCGCCTCTCGTTTTTCCCGTGAGGAGGCCACACTCAGTGATACCTCAGTGCCACCCTCTCCTGCTCCGTTGTCCACGTCAATCTCTCCTTCCTCTGAGCCACCTCTATTTATAGTTGGTACCATCCAATTTGGTGCTCAGTTTTTGTTGAATTCTTTTGCATCTGCCACTTGCCTCTCTCAAACTAGATCATATAATTGATTCATTAAATCAGCAAATACGTGAGTGCCTGCTCTGGGCTGTGTCTCATCTCAGCTGCTTGCTTCGATGTGGAGACATGTGGGACGGTTCTTTAGACATTTCCCCCGGCATCCAGGGGCAGACAACCGAAGATAAACTGTATCTGAGTAACATACAAGTTACGCAAAAGTGCGGTGTTTTCAGTGTATTCTGAAGTCCTCTCCGTTTTAGATGAAAAGAGATTTTGTTTTGGGCCTGATAGAAAAGCAGTAATCTTGTCTCTAACTCCTCCCTCCCCACACTCAGCTTCAGGCTGGGTCATCCCAGTCTGTGGCCTGGGTTTCAGCCTGTTTGGCTCTCAAGAGCCCATCTCCTGTGGCTCATTTTCTTTGAAAGCCAGTGACTCCTGGGGCCTCTGTAATGTAGCTTTCTCCCCTGCATTGTGTGCTAGCT
This sequence comes from Cnephaeus nilssonii, assembly GCF_951640355.1. NCBI lineage: Eukaryota > Metazoa > Chordata > Mammalia > Chiroptera > Vespertilionidae > Cnephaeus > Cnephaeus nilssonii. Next base: position 99,626,933 of record NC_137075.1, on the reverse strand, counting down.
GCTGTGTTGTGCACTCTGAGGATTTGGGTCCTTGCTGCTGCTTCTCCTTAGGGCCTAGACTCATACAAAGCTGGCCAAGTTATTAAAAAAAAGGCACCTAGTTAGTCCAGACTCCTGTTTGATATTTCAAAACCAGGACTCGTGACTCCTACTACAGCGCTTGGCTGCCACCACCCATGACTTAGCTCCCATCATTTTCAAATCATGTCTGGTGCTCATTTTCTTCCCCCAAATGTTCCTGATGCTTTGGGAATGAAAAACGTATCCACATTTGGAAAGCTCAGAGCTCTGGGGGTGGGAGCAGAGCACAGACTGTTCTGTGCAGAAGGAGGGCGTCAGAGCTGGCTCTCTTGGCTGTCCCCCAGCCACACTGGGGCTGGGCTGCAGCTGGGCCTCCAGGGCCTTGCTTGACCCACGAACCAGGCAGACCCGGGCACACTGCAGCCTCCCAGCACAGGGACAACTCAGGTTCTTGAGCTCCTACTATGTACTAGGTTCTGGAATAACAGTAGTAAATGATTAATCATTAAAACGTTTAAAAAAAATTCCTTGTAAACACCCTCTAAGCATTTGCCCCTTAACATCCTTAACCCTGACAACAACTATGAGAGGGAAAGGGGGTGGGCTCCCCATTTCAGAGGCGGAGCGAAGGGTGGGTCCCCTGTTTTAGTCCCGGCTTTTTCTCCTTGCTGTCAAGTGCTTGCTTCCTAGATTGAGGCTGACGTGTCATTTTTGTAGAAGCGCCCAGGTGCAGAGACTGCTGAAGCTGACTGAAAGAGGCCGAGTCGCCCTGGGGTGCTGCCAGGTGCCCTGGTTTGTGTCCAGTGGCTCCCAGAACCAGCGTGCACCTCGCAGGAGGTCTTGGAAACGTCTTCTCCCTTGACAGCACTCGGGCTTCTTACTTAAACAGTGGGGTTCAAAACCCGGAATTCCACAGAAGGCCTCTGAGCGAGTCCTCTGCTAAAGGCTCTGCAGACCATGCCACCTGCGACTTGCTGCTAGCCGCCCTCCGAGGTCATCCCCGCTGTGCCGGCCGCGGCCGCCAGGGGGCGCGGGAGCCGCGTCCTCGCCCGCGTTCGCGCTTGCGCAGAGCCGCTAAGCGCCTGCTTCCCGCACGCTCCCTCCAGTCCAGGGCGCCCGCCTCCCGCCTCCCGGGCCGCTCACCCCTCGCAGGCCCTTAAATTTGTGAGGTCAGGGATCGGCGAAGAAGGGTGCACTTGCCAGCCCTCTTTATTAACCTCGGGTCAGTGAGGCCCTGAGGGAGCGCAGGCCGTTTCTAGAAAGCTGTGCCTTCAGCCTGGCTGGCGCTCACTGGGCTGGGCCGAGCCCCTGCTGATGTGCGCGGCTATTCTGGTTATTCTCTGCGAGGACGTTCCCCAAGGGTTCCCTGGAGGATTTCTTGGTAGATGAACGTTCAGCTCTTGAAGGGACAGAGCCTAATTCTGGCCTTTCTGAATGGGATATTTGGTAATGACCATGACCTTCTAGGGATCCTGACAAGGACAGACAAGTAACCACTGGCAGTGCCTCCTCCCTGGCAGAACCTCCCCCCACCCCCACCCCCGGTCTGTTGGGGTCTGTGGCCCAGCTCTGCGGCCTTGCTGTGGTAGTTAGCTCATCCTGCAGGGCTCAAGGTCAGGGCTCAAGGTCGTCTCTGCCCGTAGGCTCTGTATGACTTGGGTGCATCTTGAACCCTCTCAGAGCTTGAATTTCCAACTTACTGAGTGAGAGGAAGGGGGGAGATAGGGGATCCAGGTTTTTCCTCGAGAAGCTGCTTTTCTTCCTTTTTTGAAACCTTGAGATCCTTTCAGGTGCAGAGAAAAAAGTAGTTTTATTGGAAAGCCCATGAGTGGAGGGAATGGGGTAGAAGCGGGGCCACGAGTCCTTGCTGAGTGCTTTTGCCTGTGTGCAAAACCCAGAAACTGGAGCGGGGGGGGGGGGGGAGTAGGGGCATGAGAGTGGGAGGCGCTGTGCTGTGCCAGCCTGGTGCCAGCTGAGGTCTCCACTGGTGAGCTCCCAGCCTCTTCCCACCCAATGTAACAGTTCTGCAATGGTGGGAGCTGTACTGCATGTAGCCACTCATCTCAGGTTGCTAGCCAGAGCTTCCTGTTTATATTTAGATGGTGTCAGAAGAGCAACAAGCCCGTTTACTGCCATTGACCCATATTCCCAGCTAATGCTGGTTGTGTTAGGAGACTTCTCAGTGGTCCTCTCTTTGGAAGCAAGCAGAGACTCAGAGCCCAAGGAAAGCCTGGGGCTGGAGCCTTCGTGCGGGGCCACGGCGGCGCTGTTCTTGGTTCTGTGACACCACGTCTGTCTCAGTGATGTGCTGTTTTCATTGTGTTGAAAACGCCTGCCTGCTCATCCCACCAGAGGTGGAGCTTCTGGCGGGAAAACACCGCGTCCCGCTCCGTGAGGCCCAGCTCGCCAGAGTGCTGCACAGTTGGTGCTCCGTGAGAATCTGTTGAGCGAAGAAAGGACATCTTTTCGCTGGCAGCTCTCACTCCTTGCTGCGGTTGGGACATCAGGGGCTACACTTTGCACTGTAGGGGTCCCCCTGGGTGATAAGTCCACTTTTTTTAAGCAAAGAAACTAGAATCAAGACGGAGTGTACATGGCATTATGTATTATTTGAGGTTGAGGGTCTGTGGGCTTAACTGGGCTTAATTCCGAGAGGTGGGGATGTGGGTTCTGTGTTCTTCTCCTTGCTCTTCCGGATTTCTCAGGTACCCCTCAAAGAAACTGAGGATTGGAATCGCCCCAGGAAAGGGGTTTGTTAGTAAGTGTAGTTACTCTTTGTCAAGGACATATTTATTATATGCCAGGCACTGAGCTGCACCTCATAACAGTCAACGGGAGCAAAGGCTGTTACTCCCATGTGCTTGCCGAGGAAACAGCGGCCAGGAGATGCTGAGGAGCTTGCTCGCTGTAGAGCCAGTAATTGGAGAGGCCAGGGTTTGACTCCAGGTCTGCCTGCTCAAAAGACCATGTATTTTCACTTCTTAATATTTTACCCAACTGTTTGGGAGTTAGAGAATAGATGTGAATTTTTAAAAAAAAATACATTTTATTGATTTTTTACAGAGAGGAAGGGAGAGGGATAGAGAGTTAGAAACATCGATGAGAGAGAAACATCGATCAGCTGCCTTCTGCACACTCCCTACTGGTTATGTACCTGCAACCAAGGTACATGCCCTTGACCGGAATCGAACCTGGGACCCTTGAGTCCGCAGGTCGACGCTCTAGCCACTGAGCCAAACCAGTTAGGGGAGAATAGATGTGAATTTTAACACAAAGATTAAAAATAATAAAACATAGGATTACCATATGACCTACCGATTCCATTCTAGGTATGTATCCAAGAGAATTTAAAATATACATCCACACAAAAACTACTACATGAATATTCATAGCAACATTCTTTATAATATTCTAAAAGTTTAAACAACCCACATGTTTATCAATTGATGAGCAGATAAATAAAATGTATTATATTCATGCAACAGAATATTATCCAGCAATAAGAAGGAATGGACTGCTTGAAACTAGATAGAGGTGGAGGTTTACAATATTATAAATGTAATAAATGCCACCGACGTGTTCACTTTAAAGTGGTTAATTTTATGTTATGTGAATCTCACCTCAATTTTTAAAAACGTAGTGAAGTTCTGGTACTGGCTACAAGTATGAACCTTAAAAACATGCTGAGTGAAAGAAGCCAGATACAGATAGTCATATATTATATGATTTGCTTTATATGAAATAACCGGAATAGGTGATTCCACAGAGAAAGTAGATTAGTGGTTGCCAGGATCTGGGAGGAGGGTGGAGTGGGAGCAGCTACTAATGGCTACGAGGTTTCTTTTTGAGATGATGAGAATATTCTGGAATTAGCTAGTGATGATGGTTCCGCAATTATGTGAATATACTATAACCACTGAATTGTATACTTTTAAAGGGTGAGTTTTGTGGTATGTGAGTAATCTCTCAATAATCTGTTATTAAAATGTATATAAAATAATATAACAAAAGAATAAAATGCTCCCACTTGGAGACCTCCCAGCCAACTGTTACCTAAAGATAACAGTGATGCAAAGAATAGTCATGGCGTTTTACATATGAAGTCCTCTGTGGACTAGGAGCCCGGGAATCTGGCTGCAGGGCCCACACGTAGCCACTACTTAGCACTGCTTTGCATGTAAAGACACACAGATAAATGAGAGGTATGGGAGAGTGCAATGTAAGGGCTAAGAGCAAGCACCTGGGAGTCAGAGTGTCTGGTTGGAGTCCTAGCTCCGCCATTCACCAGTTGTGTAATCTTGGGTGAGTCACTTAACACCTCAGAGTCCTGTTCCCTCGTCTGGAGCACGGATGACAGTAAATCCCCCTCGCGCTGCGAAGGTTAGAAGAATTGTGTCACACTCTCAGCACAGTGTCTGGCGGGTAGCTAGCACTCACTACATGTGGTTATTGCTCTTACGTGGTTACTAAGTAGACGCTGAAAGAGCAGACATTCGGATTGCAAACTCTCACTTAGCATTTCAGGTCGAATGAGCATCTCATTTGCTCCCAGAACTGTGGAAGGGACATGGAAAGATCATGTGCTCTAGCAGGTGAATGTCTAATTCAGGGTCTGGCATGCTCTTCTTTCGTGAGTGACGTGTGTGTGAGTGTGTGTGTGTGTGTGTGTGTGTGTGTGTGTGTACACACGTGCACAAGACAACAATGTCTAAAAATGCCCAGAAAGGGCCAACCATGGCTCCCAGCCAGCGAACCCCAGAGCTCACAGCGACTCTGGATTGACAGGGACTGCACAGGAGGTCTAGGGCAGCTGCCGCCCCTTCCGCCCCAGCCGGTGGTGGGTTCCATCAGCTGTCTCCTCTCCACGCCCTGGACAAGGGCCTGTCTTCTCGTTGAGTGAGGAACACCTGACACCTGTGGGAGTGTGGCCTTTCTGGAGGTGAGAACACAGGACCGGCAATCCGGGCTGCCTTTGCCAGGACTGTGCTCTGAGGATCTTGAATCTTCTCCCGAGTTTCTTTTCAGCCTTGGAAATTGAGATCCCCTGGAAATGGTCCCAATGCCTTTGAAGTCCATACCACAGGGCTCAGTTATCAGAGACGTGGTGTCATAATAAAGTTTTTCTGGTACTTCCAGTAATAGATTCCGCCGTGGGTCATGTTACAGCAAAGCAGCAGGGTGTACCTGTCCCAGGCTTGGCTTCCAGAAATGCGATTAAGAGAAATGAGGAAACAGTGCCTCATGTTGTGGTACATAGTTCACATAATTATGTTTTATGGTCTTTTCTTGTGTTGCATAACTTCACAAGAAATTAATTCCCTGTTCATTTTAATGCGATTAAAAAATCAAAATATTTGCTTTGACTGTTAATCTTCTAGAGTTATACCGCTACGATGGTATCCCCGGAGGTCACCCCTTCCTAAGGCAGATGCAGACGGCTCGGGAGGCCCGCATCCAGGGCGTTGCCTGGGTGATGCAGCTCTTAGTGGGAGAACAGCACCACTGCCCTGGGGCCCTGGACTTTGATTTCTGTGCCTGTGCAATTGGAAACTCATTTTTATTGTCATTGCTGTTAGCAGGCACTGAATGTGCTGTCAGCGGCTCAGGGGACACAGGATATTGTGAGCAGGGTTTTGTAGTCATATAGACCAGGGGTCAAAACCTGGCTTTCTCATTAACTAGCTGTGCAGCCCTAAGTTCAAGCTTATCTACGAGGAGCTGTTAACACCTCCTTGCAGAGCGGCTGTGGGGATTATGAATGGTGCATGCCACACCCAGGCATAGTGCGGGGTGCTGAGTAGGGCCTGGACGAATGGACCGTTCATGCTATTGGAACTGTTCGGTCCTACAGACCCAGATCGGGCTCCCAGCTGAGGGATCCTGAAGGAATTTGGGGTGCTAACCCCTGAGTGATCACTGGATGTCTTGGCAGGAGATTGCAGCTCTCCACTTCCTCAGCCAAAGCTCCGATGGGTAGTCGCTGGGGAGATAAAATGGAGCTCCTTTCACAGAGCATGGCACTCGATGTGGAGGGAAACAGGGGTGGAGGCCCGTTTGCTGAATTCCGTTCTGTAAGTCACACCGACATAGAACACTTGAGGCTAAGCACACTTGAACTTTTATTTTATTTTATTGTTAATCCTCACCCGGGGATATTTTCCCATTGATTTTTAGAGTGGAAAGGAAGGGGAGAGACAGAGAGAGAAAAACATCGATGTGAGAGAGACACATCAATTGGTTATCTCCAGCATGCGCCAGGGCCAGAGATTGAGCCTGCAACCCAGGTACGTGCCCTTGACCAGATCGTACCTGGCCGATAGAGTCCACAGGCCGACTCTATTCACTGAGCCGAACTGGCTAGGGCACACTTGAACTTTTAAACTGGCCAGGGCACCCTGACCGGTTTGGCTCAGTGGATAGGGCGTCGGCCTGCGGACTGAAGGGTCCCAGGTTCAATTCCGGTCAAGGGCATGTACCTTGGTTGCGGGCACATCCCCAGTAGCGGGTGTGCAGGAGGCAGCTGATCGATGTTTCTCTCTCATCGATGTTTCTGACTCTCTATCCCTCTCCCTTTCTCTCTGTAAAAAGATCAATAAAATATATTTAAAAAGAAAAAAAAAAAACTGGCCAGGGTCCTCAGCCTGCTCCTCAGCTACCTGTGCCCCTCCCAGTGGTGACACCCCACCTGTCTGCTGGCGTCTGTACAGATACTCCACTTTGCATCAGACTCAGCAGATCTGTTTCCTGCTAGAATGCTCCCCAGGGCAGGATACATTTTCCCTGGCTCCCGCTCCCTTATAATATCCAGAGCTGGTCCCTGCTCAGACCTTAGGCAAGTCACTTAACTCTCTGAGACTCTTTTTTCACAACATTGGAAGGAGATAGTGCCTGTGAAACAGGACCAAACAGGTTAATGCACACAAAAGAGCTTCAGAAGCAGTCAGGTGTGACCGGGATGATTTCCTTATCATTCATTTATTTAACATGTCTTACCCTCCACAGAAAGCACCTTTCAGAAGTCAGCCTACCTGTGGGAATTCCCTCCCGTGGAGGGAGATCAATTTGGGGTCCAGTGGCTACTCCGCAGCACGTGCTCAGCCACTTTCTTCACCCATGCATGATCAGGAAACGCTTAATTTCTATTTTGTACAAGTTTTGATTCTGGACCTGCAGATCTTATTGAGCTGTCCCTTAGGTATTGCTGTCACACCGGTTATTTATCCAGTCTGGTTTTTGCTTTTTTTGTCATGCATTTCTCTGGGACAAAGAAAGTAACTAGAAACATTATTGATGATAGCTCTCCAAACTGACAAGGTGTCATCTGACATTTTAATGAGGGCCAGTTTGGGCCGTGACCTCAGAACTCTGCTGCTCAGACGATGTTGATCTGTTCCCAGACACTTGAAATAGTCTAGTCCAGAGGGCTCATAGCACCTTTTGACAGAGAACTAAATATTCTGGAACCAATCTACATGGCCATGAATTCCCCACGGGCCCAGTGGCACATGGGATGAATGGCATAGCATTTGGGAGATGGAAAGAAACAGCGTTTACCATAAAGAGCCTTCTCCCCAAAGATAGACTCCTTGCTGGGGACCCATTTGCCAGCCAAGACTTAGGGGTCCACATATCTGCCTAATTAGAACATAAACCCACAGAAGATACCAGTCTCTTCTCAACTGGAAGGTTAAGTTTTACAGTGGGTTTAAAGTTCTTACTGACTATGAATGGTCATAGACTGCAGCTCTAGGTCACTGGGTTTCAATATTTCAGAACTCCAAATGCAGTTGATAGTCAAACTGGATTTGCCTTTTCTTTGATTCTGTGGGCGTGGCAGGTCCCAGAGGGCCTTGGTCATCTTGGTGACTCGTAGTGGTCCGAGCCCAGCTGCAGTGGTACAAAGTGCCAAAGAGTAGACATGTTTTCTTCCTGGCCCTTTGACACACTAGAGAATTTTGTTTTCTTTACATTAAATATCTGATACCAACTTGCTCATGTTTTGGTTGCTTCTCACCCAAGCAGAAGGGAGATTATAAAACAATTTGTCTCTTTTTGCTGTTTTCTGGTGGTTTTCATTTTGCACAAAGGAGAACTTAGAGCACACTTTGGGAGCTTAAATCAATGCTTGCTCTTGAGTGGTTCTGGAGCTGCCCTACAAAGTGGTGAATTTGTTCAGTTTATCTTGCATTCTTCAAAGACAATTTTAAGAGATTGCAACAGTTCACACTGGTGAGGTTGCTGAGTATTTTTTGCAACTGCATAAACAACTTTGACTGGAGGGACATTAAAACAGTCATTACAACTGTAATCCTTATGTTCAAAAAGGTCAGTAGAGACATGGAAGCTAAAAATAGACCCAAATAAAATTTCTAGAGATGAAAACTACAATGTGTGATATGAAAAATACACTGGATGTAATTAAAGGCAGATTAGACATCAAAGAAAAGATTAGTGAATTTGAAGATATAGCAGTAGAAATTTATCCAAAATGAAACAGAAAGAATAAGTTAGAAAGTGGAAAGAGCATGAGGGAGCTGTGGATAACTTCAGGTGGCCTAATAATGTGTGTAATTGGATTCCCTAACGAAGGAAGAGTTAACAAAATATTTGAAGAAATAATGACTGCACATTTTTCAAATTTTATGAAAACTATAAGCCCTTAGATCCAGAAAGCTCCGTGAAGCCCAGCACAAGAAACATGGAGAAAACGAAGCCAAAGCACTTCACAATCCCAATTTCTCACAATCAGTAAAATCATAAAAGCGGCCAGAAACAGGCGGATGAACAAACATGAGGGTGACGGCAGATTTATTGTCAGAAACCATGCGAGTGAGAACATAGTGGAGCACATCTTTAGAGTAATTGGGGAAGGCGGGGCAGAGGAAGCAAACTGCCAACCAATGAGAATACTTCTCAGAACTGAAGGCCAAATAAAGCCTTCTTCAGACACACAGTGACTGAGAGACGTGGTCATTCGTTGGACTGCACTGTAAGAAATGTTGAAGGAACCCCTGTAGGGAGAAGGAAAAGGCTGCCAGAAGGAAACACGAGCCTGCACAGAGGGATGAAGAGCGCTGGGCGCCATGACTATGTTGGCGACCGAGTTTTCCCTTATTATTTCAATGTCTTCAAAAGATAATTGACTATTTCAGCAAAAACAATAACCACGTAGGGTGGGATTTGTAACCTATGTAACAGTCAATTGTGTATATTAAGAGAATAAAGACTGGAAAGAGGGAAATGGAAATATGTGATTATAAAGGTACTAGTAGCCTTGCGCATGAATCTGTGCACCAGTAGCTCTCTGTGGGGCCTGGCCACTCCGTACCCGCTGCCCAGCGGCTCTCCGTGGCCCAGAGGCCCATCCGCGCCCCAGCCTGACCAGAGGTCCATCTGCAGCTGGGCGCGGAATGCTTGCCTCGTTGCTGGGGTGACGACGCAAGCATTCCACCCCCCACCGGCCGCTCCGTGCCTGCTCCCCAGAGGCCCTCCACGGCCAGGGTGGAACGCTTGCCTCGTCATCGCGGTGACGAAGTAAGCATTTGGCCAGGCTGCTCACGCTCTCAGCGGCCGCCCCTCCAGGACTGGGGGACTCCAGCGGGGCTAAAAGGACTGGGCGCCGCCATCTTGTTGCTATGGGCGCCACCACGTTTGTGATGGAGTGACAGTTAATTTGCATATTACCCTTTTATTAGATAGGATTATACTGTATGTGAAATGATTTAACAGCATTTGAAGAGATTGTGTTAAGTGAAACCCTGAAAGCAACCACTGACAGTTAGGCTCGAGAATTCAATAAATAGAACAAGTAGATGGATGGTCAGTAAGGACAGAGGAACCTGGAACAACACGAATGATTTGTAAAGAAAATATATTTATTTAGCTATTTCTTACAAACATATTCTTACTGTACAACCCTCCAATTGTGCTTGTTGGTATTTTATCTAATTGAGTTGGAAACTGTGTTCATACAAAGACCTGCACACAAATGTTTATAGCAGCTTTATTCATAATTGCCCCAACTTGGAAGCAATGGAGATGCCTTTGACTAGATTAATGGGTAAATGGGTTATTATTTAGCAACAAAAAGAAATGCACTCTCAGGCCGCAGAAGGATGTGGAGGGGCCTTGTATCAGTATTCTAAGTGAAGGAAGCCAGTCTGAAAAGGTTATAGACTGCATGATTGCAGCTGCATGACATTCTGGAAAAGGCAAAACTACAGAGACAATAGAAAAATTAGTGGTCACCAGGAGGAGGGGATGGAGGGGATGTTTTAGGGCAGTGAATCTATTGCATACAGCACAGTAATGGTGGATACTTGACATTATTAAAACATTTGTCAAAGCTCATAGAACTGCACAACACAGAGTGAACCCGAATGAAAACTATGGACTTGGGTTGGTAAAAATGAAATAAATAAGAACAACAAAAATATGGAAACATTGAAAACACATATAGTTTGTTACAAGCCAATCTTATCCCCAATAAAGCTGTTAAACCTATCAGATTGGCTGAGCTGCACCTTCTGTGACAGGTACGGTCCTGAGGTGTTGCCCCCGTGTGCATAGAAGTGGTCTCTCCTGCCTGCATAGTACAGCCGCCTCCCCTGGCCTCTGCAGCCGGAGGGACTGTCACTGTTTAAGAGCTTGGATGAGGCCAGTCTCAAAATGATGCACGTGAAGCTTTGGGTCATTTTCTGATGACCCCCTCTCTGAAGTGGCATCCACTTTGAAAATCAGCAACTAATGATGGGTGTTACTTGAGAGGCCAAAGGCCTGTGTTCTGATTCCTGTGGTGCCGATAACTGATCTTCAGGTTTGGGGCAAGTCACTTGCTTCACCATGGCAGACCTCAGCTTCTTCATCTGCACAGTGGGTGGGTTTTCCTGGGACCCTGTCTGGCCCCTTCCCATTGCAAACCCCGTTTCTGTCGGTAGTAAACCTTGTCACACTTTTACATGGAGTGGGATGTGTGGGATGTGTGTCTACTACATCCCAGGCACTTGGCGCAGCAGCCCTATTGCATGTAGGGGCACCGGAGACCCTCCATACAGAGTCCCTCTGCCTCCGGTTGTGGGTAGAACCCTAAGTTCGACTTGCTCCAGGCTGGGTGCCCAGGGCTGGGTTCAGGCGGTAGCTGCTGCCCTCAGCATGGTTATTTTTTCAGCCTTTCAGACATCCCAGCCCTGAAATCTGTCTTGGCTGAGAGAACCTCCATCTGCAAAGACATGCCCACAAAGCAAAGTCCTGGGTGTTTTCTTAGCCCAGAACTGAGTGGTGGTCCATGGTGTGATTGTCAACCCAAACACTAAGGCTGTGAGAGTTGGACGATTTTCCTAGTAACTGAGCCTCCTGAGTGCATCTAAAAATGTCTTTATGTTCAATTGGTTAAGTGTACATTTGGAGATAGAAAATATCCTTTAGCTAGTCTTGTTCCACGAGCCTAACTTACCTTTAACATTCTTTAAGGACCTTGGGATGTAATTGACTGAGAAGCTCTGTTTGGTCTGAAGGGGGTCACGGTGATCGAGGTCTCAAGCTGGATATCAGAATCAAACGGTGCTTTGAGCACGGTCGGGGCCCTCTTTCCTCTGTAACTTACAGATGCTCTTCTTGATGTTCCATTTGTCCGAGAGGAGGACAGAGGATCTGCGTCTCTGACCGCTTGTGATCTCCTGCGACCACTTTCTCAACCTCTAGATCAGGGGTCCTCAAACCTTTTAAACAGGGGGCCAGTTCACTGTCCCTCAGACCGTTGGAGGGCCGGACTATAGTTTAAAAAAAACTATGAACAAATTCCTATGCACACTGCACATATCTTATTTTGAAGTAAAAAAACAACACGGCAAAAACACCCGCATGTGGCCCGCGGGCCGTAGTTTGAGGACGCCTGCTCTAGAGCAAGAGTTTAAAAATTAAGCCCCATGAAAAGCAACTCTCCCAGTGTTTGTGTTTGATCTGTTTTTTTTAGGACTTTGTTTAGAGAAGTTGCCCGTTTCTTCTTCTACCGGTAACCTCCACGCGGACCGGGACCAGGAGGTCATCACCTGCTATGAGAAGGCGGGGGACATCGCGCTGCTGTACCTCCAAGAGATAGAAAGGGTAAGTGAGGACCGTGCGTAAGTGAAGGGTAAGTGAAGTTCCCGTGGACACTTCAAAAAAAAATTCAAGTCAAATCAAATTGTGGAGGACTGTGGTCAACCTCGGGAAAACCGGCAGCTTGTCCGCCTCTGGGCGTGAAGCTTTCCTTACTCTCCCTGACGCCGGGGAGAACCTGGTGGCGACCGTGGCGCCTCGTGAGCGTAGACGGGTCAGTGCTTGGGAGGCGTCGGAACACGCTCTGAGCAGAAATGACCGTGTGCATCCGTTTATGCCCTTCCACCCTGACGCTGGCTATCATGTCCGTTCTCCTTCGCCACGTGGGTGGATCTTCGTGTGTCCTCTGTGGACTCTGTGCCGGCACGGTGTACATCCTGGTTTGGGAGGCTTTACCTCGAAGGCTATGCCGGAGGTCTGCTGGGGACTCTCAGCCGACCTGCTCGGAGCAGGTGTGTGTCCCCTGAGACCACCCGGGACGGTTTCTCCTCAGAGTCCCCGGCTTGTCTGTCGTATGGGGAATGGAGACCAGCAGCTAACGGGGACACCCGAGCAGTGAGTGAGTGGGCAAGAGACCCCGAGCCCACCCCCTCGGGCAGGGGGTGTTGGAACAGGATGGGCCAGGGAGGTGTGCGACGCGTCTTGTTTAGAAGGATCTCTGTCGTTTGGCTCTGCTCGTCCCTAAGCTCCTTCACTTCTCAGCCTCAACATCCCCATCTGTAAAAGGAGCATAATAATGGCTCCTACTTCATGGTGTTCTTGTGGGGATGATAACAGGCCATGTAAATAAGGCCCTTAGCCCAGGATTCTTGAATGAATGTCACTTGTTTTTACTAAGATCTGCACCCAGCAGAGATTTCTGGAGTCTCACCAAGGAGAGAATACACGGGTATTTCCCCCTTCAGACCCCGAGATGGATCCTGCGAGGAATTTTGAAATGATCAGAAATCCTCTGAGACTTTGAAGATGGCCATGATCTTATTTCCCATCCATTTCATAGGTCCTCCGTCTCTGCGAGGATTGGAAGAGAAAGGAACTACCAAGTCAGGGTTAGTTTTTGTTGTTTTATAAGTGTACAGACTGGAGGTGATTTCTTCATAAATAATGTGTGCAATAAGGATCAGAATTGCCTTGTGGGAGGCCGGGAGAGGAGATGGGAGCACAAGAGAGGAGGGGGGAGGATGGTGGAGTGACGTTTGGCCTGGCCTGCACCAGAATGGACTCTCAGCCACGGCCCGGCACATCTGGGAATTCAGGAAGATCTCTGGCCATCTTGCCAAAGTGTTCTATCCGAAGGCTGCTATGAGGAAGGAGTTTCTTGTTGTTATTCAGAAGTTACGATTGATCTTTAGAGAAATGATCATGCAGCTTGCTTCCAAAATCACATGGTTTTCCCTGCCTGCCTCCTCGATAGCCAGGGCTCCCAGCAGGGAAGCTGCTGACCCCAGCTGAGCCGTTCTTGTGGGTTCCACAGCCCTTGCCACTCCGGGCCCTTATTTTGCACCTTCTTTCTCCAGCGGCTGCCCAGCCCTATCCTGGGGGGGCTGCCTTCTCAGGCCGGGAGGAAGGAGGTTCCTCTGTTACACATGTCTTTCATGGCATGGGAATTGGCAAATCTGAATGTACTTCCTGTCACGTTCATTTATAACCACCCGTTCACCACTGAAGTCTTTAGCCAGACTGTCAAGGAGACTCATAGGATATAAAATATTTTTTTTGGTGGTTTTGTGGAAATGGTGATCATAGGACATTAGGTTTTGAGAAGAAAATGCCCGGAAAAGGAGAGCCCAAGGGCACAGAGGAATTTGGGGCCAAAGCTAGAATTAGATCTTAGCTTTTTCTTTACCTAATTCAGCACTTACTCGCGTCACTGTCCCAGGCTACTGTGGTTTCCCACACCCTTATATATAGAAAATGCTCACTAAGTATTTGGCCAGGCGAACCCTCGCTCTTAGTAGCTTGGGGAAGCAGCCTCGGCCCGGGGTTCGGTCTCAGGGTGTGTAGACGACTTTCACGTTTCTGGCTCCATTTTCCGGTCTGAGCATTCCTTCATGGGAAACCACTTGGAGCCTCCCCAGATCCAGCAAGTTGAGATAGTAGCAGTGACAGCGATTGAGTGAACCCGACATCTGTTTTGACTGTAGTGGGTGCTCAAGAAACAATCTGTTGATTGATGAGAAGTCTAGAGGAAAAATGACCTTCCGTAAGTGACCTTTGGGCTTAGTGCAAGTTCAAGGGTTTTTATGAGACAAGATAATGAGGATACCTGCTTGGACTTAAAAACATTTTTTTTTTTAACTTAAATGACTTGAGAATTATGCAAAATTGAAAACAGAAATTTTAAGGAAATCGGATCTGAAAGAAGTGCAAGACTGGGGCAGGCTTGGGCAAATAGTGCTTTGATTTTCTGGGCAGGCAGCTCTTATAAGTAGGAAATGCCACGTGCTCTGTTCCTGCGTTGGTTCTGCCGGGCCGAGGCAGTCCGTCACTCAGTGGCTTCCCCTCATTTCCCAGCCATTCTATAGTGAAGAAACTTCTATTTGCCAGGACCTTTGGGCATTTTACTTAGTAGTGTTGGCTCTTAACTTCATGCACTGGCAAGAATAAAATTGGGGGGGGGGGGGGACTTTTGAGGACAGTTGGAATATTGTGGCCAGACTCTTCCCGCGTTTGGGAACACTGGATTGCATTTCCGAGGCAGCTCCCTTCTTGGAGCTTCCCTAAAAGTGGGTATGTCCAGTGATGTTAGACGTGTTTGCCCCCTAAAGGGCGGTGACTCTTCAGAGAGGGGCTGACCGTGGCTTCCCCTGGAGCTAACTTCAGCTGTGAGAGGCAGCGGAGCACAGCGGCCAAGCGGCTGCTGGTATTGGGATCTTAGCTGTGGCACTTTGGGCAAGTTACTCAGCCTCTCTGTGCAGTCTTAGGATCCTCATTAGTAAAATAACAATAATAATTGCTAGCTGTTGCTGTGAGGATAAAATGATTTGACTCATGTTCTTCCCAATAAGTACATGGTCACACAGTAAACGTTCGTTTCCTTGTCACTCTCTGTTCCTGTGTCACCTGGCAGTGGAATCTGTCCTAATCTTAGGAGATTTCAGATATTTAGGTAAAAATCTAGAGTATTATAAACACAGTGTTTTATTTAAAATGTTAAAGAATTTTTAGGGGAATGTTAATGGGAGAAAAATTACTTCATTTTTCTTTTTTTAAAAAAAATATATTTATTGATTTCAGAGAGGAAGGGGAGAGGGAGAGAGAGATAAAAATACCAATGATGAGAGAGAATGATTGATCAGCTGCCTCCTGCATGCCCCTTACTGGGGATGGAGCCCAAAACCCGGGCATGTGCCCTGACTGGGAATCGAATCATGACCTCCTGGTTCATAGGTTGACGCTCAACCATTGAACCACACGGCCGGGCTGCTTTCTTTTTCTTGTGTGGGAGATAATGGGACAACATTCTGCCTGGAGTTCCTATGTGATATCTGGGTTCTGGACCTCTGTTCACCCAGACTATTTGACCTTGGTCCAATCATTGAGTCGAGATTTCCGTTTTCATGGTGGGTCTGATACTGCCTGACTGGTCTGAGGCTAGAGAACTAGTGAGTCTCTGTGTCTTTAGCTGGGATGCAAGGAGCTTCCCACGTGTTATTCTCTCCTCCCCCTCCCCCCCGCTTGCCCCACCCTGTTCCAGATGTGGAGGCAGGGCCAAGGAAAATGTGAATACACAAAAGCCGTGGGCATTAAATATTTGTTCAGTATTGTCCTTGTTATTGTAGGGTTACAGAGACATCTACTAATATTTTTCTCTGATAATTTGTTCTCTAAAGGGGAATAAAAATAGCTCTAAAATTGTGTACATAAAATAATTTAATCAAACAAATTGAATTGGAGCAGATAGAATTAGAAAGGACACAGGACGGCCTTGATTCGTTTACCTTCAGGTGGGGGCACCGTGCCAGCAGTAAATAATGTTATTTGCCCCGCAAGGAGCTTCTGCTGCTGCAGCGACAGGAATAAAGATGACTTCATCCTTGACTCTCCTAGCGCGAGCCCTGCGTCTGGCACATGGAATCATGCTGTCCTTGTCCTTCGCAAGCATCAGCCCACCAGCTGGTGCTCCTCCTCGAGCAGAGGCTGTGCCAGGATGGAACCCTACCTTCTGCTGACAGTTCATTCCTTTACACCCTTTAGCACAGGAGTTGCTGCTAAGTTATGGGACATCCGCAGACCTGCTTTGGGCTGCTTCAGTGCTGGGGTTTTGAAAGAAACAACTGGACCCCAATGCTGTAGGGTCCGGCCCAGATTTCCTCCGCTCATCAAGGAGTCGCTCAGCGGTCAGCACGGTCGTTGTCATGCTGTGGTTCTTCTGTCCTCCCTCAGGAAGAATGTGCAGTGACATAGCTGAGGTGTTGGATTCGGAACTGGATTAGACTAAAGTTACCGTGTGCCTTGAATTCAAACCAGATGTCCTGGGACAAGTGCTCAGTGCAGCCGTGAGAAAGGCAGGGCGTGACTCTGGAGGTCCACGTGGCTGTGCTGTTGGCTTTCAAATGTGAGACGACAGGAGAGGACAGTCTTCCTGCCCGTCCCCTTCCCCGTCCCTGCCTTTGCACTCGAGCCGCAGCCGCGGGTCACAGCTCAAAGCTTAAGGCAGCATATCTGAGTGAACACTTCCTTCGGAGAAGGTCAGGAAATGACGGGCCAGCCGTGTGCTCGGACTTGGGGGCTGCCGTCTGAGTAGCTGGAGGAGGAGGCTGCAACATCCCTAAAGCTGACTTAGAAAAGTCTGGAAAAGTTTCATTTTAATTTTCATACATGTTCAGTCAGTCTTTGCCTTCATAATTGTATAGCATTAAAGTATTTTTAACCTGTGTTTTTTCACTCAACATTATGTCAGAACCTGGAAGTGTCTTCAAGGTTGTATCAGAGTTCATCAGTGGATGGCCGCTATGCTATCAATAACTTACTGTCGGGTACAGCCTGTAGTTGGGAATAATGCTGCGATGGGAACTCCCTTCAGGCAGCGTTGTCCTTTGCTTCACGTTGTTTCTACGGGCAAGTCTCCAGAAGTGGGGATAGGTTTTAACATTCTCGTTACTACATACTGTGCTCACTTGCTCTCTACAAGTCAGGCTAAGCTCCTCTCCCTTTGGCAGTGCAAGAGGGGCGTGGCTTTGTGCAGTCTTGACAGGCTTGCTGTATAAAAGTTACTTTGCTGATTTGCTAGGTGAAAATGGCCCTTGCAGTTTTAGTTTTTGCATTTCTTTGACTATCAGACAGGTTGAATTATTTTCATCTATTTGTTTACTAGCTGTCTTTTTTTTCTTTTTTATTACAACACTAGTGGCCCGGTGCACAGATTCGTGCACATTGAAAGGAAATTAATTAGAAGAAATATTTTAATATCGCTATTCGCCCTTTCTCTATAATAGAAGTGTCAACCAAATTCACGATCAACAATGACAGATTGAAACACACGTGTGCAATTGGCACCAGCGAGAGCCTTACATGTATCACGCATGTGTGAGTCAACGATTATTATTAAATTGCCAGTGCGCGTCATATGTACCGGTTGGTTGGTCGGTCAGATGAATGGCTAGTTGGTCACTTAGTCTTTTATATACATAGATTATAAGAAGATAATATGAAGTATGAAATATGAATACTGTATCTTAATTTCCTCATCTTTACTGTGAATCAATAGATACTTTATAAAGTTGAAACATGTAGGTAAAAGAATCACCTACTTTCATCTCTCTCTCTCTTTTCCTGCACACACGCACATATACACACACACACGAACACACACACAATATGAGATATTTTAAACTTTAGAGAGACCTCTTATGAACTATGTGGGAAAAAAAACAAATTTTTCTTTAAAGTCGAGTGATTACTTTGGTCACACTTTAGTTTCTTCTATCAAATTAAAATTAAATGTAATGGTTCAAATTTGAACACACATAGAACGCAACCTCAGTTTCTGCAAAATGATTTTTAACTTTCTCTCCTGACAACAGAGCTATCTGGACTATTGTTCAATCAATGCTAACTGGTTATTCCTGTGGTAGAATTTTGAGATGATTTTAGATTTTATTTTTGTACTATACTGAATTGTTTTTGCTTTAAAATAATCATGGCATTCTTTGACATTAACAACTATTCTCAAAAGCCCATGAAGGATCATTTTTAAAGGTTTCAGAGTCGGACCTCCACATGGAGATGCCAAGGAAGTAGTTGGATACATGAGTCTGGAATTCAGAGGGAAAGTCTGGATTAGAGATGATAAATGTGGGAGTTGGCAGCATGTGGCTGATTTTTGAAGCTCAGAGGAATGAATGAAGTCATCTTGAGAGAGATTTAAGGGAGAAAGGACAAGTGCTCAGGTCCCCACTGTGTGCATCTCCATCACTGGAGGAAGGGTGGGGGAGGGGCCCGCATTAGAGCCAAAAACACCCATGCTTGTTGGAGGTAGGAGACACACCTACCTGTTAGCACTTGCAGAGGTCATGAAGCAGCAAGGCAGTTTTGATAAGATGCTGGGATGCAGTTCAAATTCAGGGGTTACCCACTGGATTTCATTCCAGGACATACTGTTCAGTTGGGTGCCTCATCCTTTTCTTTTCCCCAAACCTGGCAAGTTAGAGAACTAGCGGTTGCTTTAACTCCACTTGGAGAGTAAGTTCAAGACCTCTAGAATATTTGGGGGTTTGGCTAACATCTGGGTCTTTAAAGAGCTGCTGACTTTCAGTAGATGTGGCCAGTGTGTTTAGAGAGCACTAGTATGGATTTTTTTAAAATACATTTTTATTGATTTCAGAGAGGAAGGAAGAGGGAGAGAGAGATAGAAACAACGATGAGAGAGAATCATTGATCGGCTGCCTCCTGCACCCCACTCCCCTACTAGGGATGGAGCCTATAACCCGGGCATGTGCCCCGACTGGGAATCGAACTGTGACCTCCTGGTTCATAGGTCGATGCTTAACCACTGAGCAACACCAGCTGGGCATATGGATTTTTAATGAGCCACCAGCAGCTTCTGTTGGATGAGTGCTTTATTTGGCTTGTGAGTTCAAAGAGAGTGGCCTCTGTATACATCACTGTGACCCACTCAACTTGTAATCCTGTCTCCTGATTAGTAGGGAGTCTTACCTGCAAAGCTAAAAACTTAAGCTTTTAAAAGCCTCCTTATCTGTTGACAAGAGGTCAAGTGCGGGAGACTTGATGCTTAGGTTGTTTTTCTCAACTTGCCCCTTGAGAATAGCCAACTGCTACTCAGCCCAAAGGCCTCACTTTGGTAGCCTGGAGAGTTTGCCCTCCCCGGTTAACTTTCAGCCAGCGCCAGACACAGCACTTCTCAGCTCTTTCTGGAGCTCATCAGGCTCATGGACGGCTGAAGCTGCGTCTGCCAGCCAGTGACCTCGGCCTTTGGTGGGTGATGACTGTTTCTGGCCGTTGCTGGGACCTGCTTCTGTGTCATTCAGCCTCTCTGTCAACAGCCTGGCATTCAGCAGAGCCACTCCGGCTCTAATGCTTCTCCTGGCACCAGGCACGCATCAGCGTCCTTCACGCCTCAGCCCCCAGTGCCAGGAGGGCCACACCTGTCCCCAGGTTGCTTGGTTGCCTCCTATCTCACAGTCGTTTTCTGTTTTCCTGATCCTGCCACATCTGCACCAGGGCCTTTGCACAGATGTTTGCAAAAGGACGTTGAGTTTTCCAGTTGTGCACTGCATTTAGCGATAGGGTTTGAAGGAAGTAGAGTTGGATGTGGATCTGATTAGTTTTCCAATTTTCTCCCCTTCTAGGTAATACTTACTAATATTCAGAACAGAAGCCCTAAGCCTGGCCCTGCTCCCCACGATCAAGAACTAGGTTTTTTCCTAGAAACAGGACTTCAGAGAGCCCATGTCCTCTATTTCAAAAATGGGTAAGCCTTCTTTATTTTTTAATCAAGGTCCTCAAGCAGGAGAATAGAAAGCCTTATAACGCTGTCTTCAGTTTAGTTATTATAACAAAAGTATTTAAAATATGAACTATAATTGGAAATTTTTTTTAAAAAAAAGAATGAACATAGGCTCTTTTTTCTCTCCTCACCTGGCTCTCTCAGTTTCCCATGAGATTTGAAGGTGGGAGGAGGGGGCGGGGGGCTCTTGTGTGGGTCTGGGTCACAAGTGTGGAGCACCAAGCCCAGCGGGGAATCTGATGGGAGCTGTGCTTGATGGGACTGCACAGCCCCCTCCCGCCCTTTGTTAGGGGAAAGGGTAGTGAACTGGAAACCCTGGCACACAGGATCGTCTTCCTCGGAATGGCTGATCAGTTCAGAGAATCGGATTTGCCAGGTCACCGGCGGTTTTCTTTTTTTAAATATGTCTTTATTGATTTTAGATAGATGAAGGGAGAAGGGAAAAGAGATAGAAATGTCGACAAGAGAGAAACATGGATCGCTGACTCCTGCACGCCCCCTACCGGGGATCAAGCCCGCAACCCGGGCATGTGCCCTGACCAGGAATCGAACTTTGATCACCTGGTTTATAGGTCGACTCTCAAACACTGAGCCACCCTGGCCAGGCTCAGACAGTTTTTATGAAAGTGAGCGTGGCTGTGATGCCACACAAGAACGTTTTCTACCCGAGCTGCCTCTGAAGAGGGTCTGAGGAAGGTCTGAGAGCCTGAATGTAAGGGAGAGAGCTCTCGAATGCACTTGATGTTTGATCTTTTCTGTGTTGCTCTTATGAGAAATGCCATGATTCTGTTCCAAATCTCTTCAGCTGTCCCTTGTTTTGACATTGTGCTGCAGGATAGATGTGCATGAAGACCAACAGTAGGTATCGGTTCCTCTGTAGCTCCTGCTGGGCTGTGCATGGAGGCCCGGAGGCCTGTTCCCTTCCTCTAGGACCCAGTCCCAGCCTCTGGATACACGAACAATGGAGTTGCTCCCTCTTCATTGTTACGAGCTTCAAACCTTGGGGTGCAGCTCGTGGAAGTGGGATTTCATCTTCCTGGGGGCCCAGAGCCACACACATCCAATTTCCATTTGCCTATTTCCCAGACCCTATTAACCTGTGGGCAAGGCCTGCTGTGCCCTGCGGGCCACTGGCTCAGATTGGCATAGTCCACACCAGACACCCCAAGGTTTGGAATGGCTTGGTGGCTTTGGCACTAAGATGTGCTCAAATTGGATCTCATCTGCCATTGATTGAGATCGTCTGAGCGATGGTGCATGTCCTCTAAGCTGAGTTTTGCTGTTTTACTAGTAGATAGAGGGAGAAGGGAGGGAATGTGGAATTTTTTTTTCTAGTGATCTGATTTTTCTTCGTTTTCACAATAAATGGTGGTCATCACAGAGGACCCCCAACCAATACCCTCCCTCCTTCTAACCTGTGAGCTGTGTGGTGGATACGCTGTTTCCTGGGGGCTCTCAGGGGAGCCACCCACCCCTTCCATAGAAAATGCTTGGTGTGAGATTGATAAGGATGGGCTGGGAACACATTTTCATCTCCGAAGGCTGTTTGTTGAGGAGGAGCAGCAGGACCACTGGGCTCTGACCTCCTGCCATGAGACACGGCTGCTCCCTGAACCCAGCTGAAGAGTAATGAGGAGGAGAGGTGTGTTATTTCTCACTAGATGATGGGTTACACGCCGGGAATTTTACCCAAGTTCAAGGAGTTTCCCACTGATGTAGCCAGAGTTAAGGGACTGCTCAACTTGGAAGCCTTTGCTTCTCTTTCCTTGTCCTTGCCCTTCTCTCGGGGCTCTGAAGACCCATTGTGATGGCATTGGGCCAGCTGCTCCACAGTGTCCCAGTTCTGAAGGCTGGGCTGTGCAGCAGTAACAAGGGATTACTTTTGGGGGAGGTGGAGGTCAAGGCCAGTTTCGAGACCACAAAATATTCACGGAAGGAGAGAAATCTGTGGGAAGTTTTGGTCAAGCCAAGTGCCATCAGGGTTACTCAGGGCCCAGGGGCCACACCTGGGGGGCATTTATCAGTGGACGCCTACAGCAGCATCTCTGAGAGCAGGGGCAGCTGGGGCAGCTGGTTCCGTCTCCTGATGTGTCTGCTCCGTGCTTGTCTCGCACCTTTTTTGATTTTCTGCACTTTAAAAACGGGCATCTGGGAGCATATAATGGACAGGGTCTGACTGATTTTCAGGGATAGGGAAATGCATTAGACAAGAGTTTTGCAATGAGAGACAGAAATTGATAAAGCACATCTTTTTCTTTAAAAATATACTTAAAGATATTCAGTTTTTTGGTTGTCATCCCCAAGGATTTAATGAGTTATAGTAATCACTTTTATTCTTTCATAATCCCCCATCTTTTTTGAGTGAGCGCCAAACTAGTGACCTTGAGTCTCCTTCAGAGAGAACCTGGGCCCCTCCTAATCCCTTAGACCCAGGGATGCTTTCATGTACCAAGTGCTTTTCCTTCACCGTCCTGACTCCTCATGGTGGCCTCTCTCCATGTCCTTTGCCACCTTTGAGGTCGTCAGTATCCGTAGCATGGCCCCTGTTCTACACACGGTGACCTGGCTGCGGGTTCAGTTGTTTAGCACTGTACCCCTGGGGTCACTCCATGTGGAGGGGCTTGGTTGAACCCTCAGACAGTGGCTTTGTCCAGCGCCTGCCTTCTGTGAGGGAGCGCTTGAGCCCTGGTGTGAGACCTGCCCAGGGGATGGTTCCCAGCCTCCGCTGATTGGTGTTTTCTCGCCAACTTTTCCTCATGCCTCATCTACATGCCACAGATCACCTGTTTCTCCTTCTTTCCTCTCCTGGTCCCTCTGCTCCCCCTTTTCCTCGCCCTCTCTTCCCTTCCTCTCACCCCCAGACCTCTTTCTGGTTGCTGTCCACCCCAGTGTCCGGGTCAGGGCTGACTTGGAACACACATCTGCTTCACAGCTGTGTCTCTTATCCCGCTGGGTGGCAGCGGCAGGCCTGTTAAGGATGGAAAAAAATCCTGCTCAGGCTCTGCAGAGGGTGAAGTCAGAGAGCTGTAGCCTCAGAGGACCAGGACGGCTGCCTCTGAGGGTTCTTGCATTGCCCCGCCCACGGCAGGCACTGAGCTCCTGCAGCAAGGGCCCTGGGACCAGAAGGCCTGGGTTTGGAACCAGCCCTTCTCCTCACGAGGCATCCGTTTCTTTATCTGCAAAATAGGGCTAATCCCACCTACTTTAGAGCTGTGGCGAGGCACAAATAAGAAAAGGCATGTGAAAACACCGGGAGGCAGCAGGCAAACAGCAAGTGGTAAATGGTAATTTCCCATGTTGGTGTTGCCCGCCGACCTTCCAGGGGGACGAGGGACCAGATGAAGGTCAGGTTGCAGCTGAAAAGGAAGCTCACGAAGCAGGCATCTGTCACTCATTGCATTGCTGAGCCTCACACCACCAGTGTTCAAGGAGTGGCACTTGTTTAGACGGCTGGTTTAAGCAGATGCTGCTGCTGATGCAAAGCAGTTAGCTAGGGCCGTGGTCGGCAAACTGCGGCTCGTGAGCCACATGTGGCTCTTTGGCCCCTTGAGTGTGGCTCTTCCACAAAATACCATGGCCTGGGCGAGTCTATTTTGAAGAAGTGGTGTTAGAAGAAGTTTAAGTTTAAAAAATTTGGCTCTCAAAAGAAATTTCAATCATTGTACTGTTGATATTTGGCTCTGTTGACTAATGAGTTTGCCGACCACTGAGCTAGGGTAACGCCTAATAACAGTATTTCAGAGGGGGGCTGACTGGGCTGACGCAGTAACATTGGATGTTATTTGGGCCGGAAAACGACCTCAGTGTGGGGATCCCCTCAGCCTGATAAGAAGAAGAGAAATGTCTCACACACACACACACACACACACACACACACACACACACACACCGTGAGTCTTTGCAGCCAGAATTGCCAGAGAAGCTTGGGTCTGGGATGCCACTTACTTCCTGCGAGTCTTGGTCTCAGTGTCACTTCCTTGCGAGGCCTGGCCGAGCACCCCGTCTCAGCAGGTGCCCTCTGTTATTTGCTCTCACTGCACACATTCCTTTCCCAGTACTAACTGCAATTTGTAACTCTGTACATTGGTTTACTAGTTTATTATCTGTCTCCTTTACTTGACTATATCCTCCCTGAGAACCTGGGTTATGTTCCTTAAATTCACCAATGTAGTACCAAGCACAGTTCTTGGCAGGAAGCCACACTCAATCAATACTTGTTGGACGACTGAGCAAACCTACTATGTGCCAGGTCCTGTGCTTAGAGGCTTACATACCCTGCAGGGTGTAAGGAGGCCATTCTGCTTAGAGTGAAGGTTTATATAGAAGTCTGTGGATTTCTTGAGAATTGGTTAGATGGAATGGGACCAAGGAGAGGGTCGGATTTGGAAATGGGGCTATCAAGGATTTGCCATTGGATGTGTTATGTTTGAGATGCCTATGAGACGTATAGCTGAGTGGAATTGTCAACTAGGAACATGTATGAGCACAGAGGGAAGGTTGGAGCTTGAGTTATAAATCAGGAGTTTCATCACATTGGACTGGATGAAATCAATGAGGGACAGAGTGTAGAGAGGGAAGCAAAGACTGCCCAGGACCCAGCAATAGTTGGGTGTTGAGTAAAGGGGAGGAACTTGTGCAGGCGCTGCCTGAGGTCAGAGGGACGCCATGAGGGTGTGTCCCGGGAAAACCTACAGGGGAAGATGTGCCGGGAGAAGGAAGGGACCACGTCCATGTTGAATGGTGCTGTGATATTAATAAGGGCAAAGACCAAAGCATTGGAGTGGATAACGTGGAAGGCATCAGTGACCTCGAATAGACTTTTGGTCGATGGTTTAAGAGCAGAAGCCAGATTGGGTAAAGAGCAAATGAAACAGGAGGAAGTGGTGGCATTTTGTAGGTTAAGTCATTTTCAATAAATGTTACTTCCTTTTCCATTTTAATTTCTAAGGTAGAGTTCCTGCTGGAGGGAGAGATGGTGGAAGACTGAAAACCAGGTTAAGGAATAGAGAATTTATTCTCAGGCGTGGAGAGGCCAGGAAGGGCCAAGAATCAGGTGGTTCATTTGGCAGGAATCCAATGCCAGCCGTCATCTGTACCATTTCAGTTGGACGTGGCTTATTTTACTTGTTGTTTTGTTTGTTTGTTTGTTTTTTTGTTTTGGCTAGTGGTGACATTCTGACCTGAGCAGTTGACTGAGAGGAAGATGGGGGTGATGGAGGAAGTGTGGAGAGGGAGAGGGAGGGACAGGGAGAGAGTCTGTGTACGGGGACGACTTCCTTTACTGCAGCAGCCTCAGGAGGGAAGCTCGTGGAGCAAGCTGAGCCTTGCAACTGGCCAGCCAGGGCCACCGTGGTGATGCCACCTGTCACCCAGGCAGTCGTGTGTCCGGAAGACGTTGATCAGTGTAGCTTACTGTGCTAAGCACTTCACATTTCCCTCCTCAGGAAAGTTTTTGTAATAGCTGAAAACCCAGGAGCTCAAATGTATGAGAGCACATGTGTGTTAGTCACTGTCCTTTAGAGATGAGGAATCGGGTCCAGAGGAATCAATGACATTCAGTAGTCATTCGGTAATTTTTTAAAAAGTCTCTATTTGTCCCCTTGTGCCTTTAAAAAAATGAACAGTGGCTATTTATTCCCTTTTTAAAAAAATGTTTTTATTGATTTCAGAGAGAGGAAGGGAGAAGGAAAGAGAGAGAAACATCAATGATGAGAGAGAATCATTGGTTGGCTGCCCCTTACTGGGGATCGAGCCTGCAACCCAGGCATATACCCCACTGGCAATCAAACGATGATCTCCTAGTTCATGGGTTGACACTCAACCACAGAGCCACACCAGATGGGCTCATTCAATAAATTTTTATCAAGAATCTCACTTCTAGTGCCAAACACTGTTCTAAGTGAACAAGTCAGACCAGTCCCTGCCTTTATGGGGTTGACATCTTGGTTGGGGAAATAGTCAATAAACAAGGCAATATGATTTACTCAGGGTCACACCACTAGTGGGTGGCGGAGCTGGGACCTGTACATCCGCTGGCACCCAGTTGGAGTTCTAACCACTCAGACCACGTTGCCCACACTCAGTACTCTCTTCTTAAAAATGGAGTACTAAGTAGCACAGCTCCAAGGAGTGCATTCCACTTAGAAAATAAGAACTTTTAAAAGCCAGTCCAGATGTAATTATGTCATAAAAAGTGTCAGCGAATTTTCTCTCTCTGTTTAAATGTATATTGGTCTGGCTCATCCCTTAATGCCACCAAAACTTTAGTATGGAAACAAAGGAATCTTTGTCAGTGTTAATTATGGATCTCCAAGACCACGTCCAGGGTGAGCCACGGGGCACAGGTGATAGCTTTCAGTGCACTTCGTAAGTGCCAGCACTTAATGAGTGTTAAGAGTCCTGTGCCACCTGGACGCTTTGTCGGTGTTCAGTAAGGTGGGTGGCTCCGTGATGGTCTGTCCTTGGCTTCAGCAGAAGCACGGGGAGATCGTTCTAGGCTCCCAAAGTGCAGGGGTGGGATGGGCGGGGCGGGCATCTGTGTACTCCATTGTGTGCTCCCTACCGGAAGTTCAGTTTCCTTTAGCAAATAGTTGATCCCCTTTATCCACTTTGGTGCCCCCCAGGGTCATTTTTTAACATAAGCAATGTTGCCTGGTAACATAATTGACATTTTATCTTTATTAGGTTGCCAAGGAAACAGAATTGGAAAGTTAACCTAAGGTCAAATTCTCAAGCAGAAGAGGAAAGGAATTTGTTAACCCTTTGTCCACATTCTATTTTTTCCTGATATAACTTGTTTACTGTCTGTCTCCAATCATTGGAATATAAGTTCCACTGGGGTAGGAACTTTTGTCTGTTTTATTTGGGGAGGGATCTGTATCTTGAGCAGCGTCTGGTGTACAGTTGGACATGAATGAATGAATGAATGAATGAACGAATGAATTCATTTTCAGCTGAGATGGTTGTGGCTCACAGATGCCTAGCAGTGTGTTTTCTTTAGTTAATGCAACATACATGTATTGAAAGCTAGATATGTTTATTGAACACTGTGCTAGGTCCTGGGGATATAAGGATGAACAGAACCACCTGGACTGGCTTCATGGGACCTGCTGCCCTGATCGCTGCTTCTTGGTGGAAAGGAGGGGGATGTCACTGACCATCTAGGTCTTACTGCGTATGATGTCCTTCTGTGCAAAGAGGGTGAAGGGGGCCAGGTAGCAAATGACTTCCTGGATCTCAGGAACAAATAGCGTTTCTGGGTCATAGGGACCTCTGTTTTGTGCCCTGTCTCTGCGACTGGGGGGGAGGGGGTATTTACAGTGATGGTGGCTTTATTACGAGTAACTCCTTATGCAGGTCCTGGCAGACTCGTTCATGTCTAGAAGCTCCTAGCGTGGCAGCATTTTGGTGCTCTAGGCCTCCTTACTTCAGTGTACCACATACACATCTGGATGGGATTCCGGAGTTCCCACCACAGGAAAGAGAATGATTGTCTTCTGTGGGTTAGTTGTTTGAGAGCATTTGCTCCAAGGGCCTCCCAGACCCACGTTTTAAAAAAAGATGTGACTCTTCGAGTTGAACCCTTCATGGGCTGAATGAAATTGGACACAGAAGCACAGGAGAGTGTTTTAGCAGCCCCTCAAGGGCAGGCCATTGAAATGACACATGTGTGTTGGGAAAGAGGAATGCACATCCTGTCTGGACAGAAGGAAGCCAGACTCGCCTTCTCTGACTGTTGGGAGCTTTCTTGATAATTTGGTGAATGTCTGTGCCGCAGAGCAGGCCATGCTGTAGCTGCCTGGGAGGGATTGTGGGAAAGTGCGTAGCATCCTTATTCCGGCTCATGGTTAACCTACTTCTTTCCTCCTCTGGTTTAGGTGTCAAATGCATTAATATTTTACATGAGGGAAGGGTGGGAGTGGAGGCCCCAGCTTTTTTTACTTCCTACCTATTTCTTTTTAAATCATTGTTTTTCTCTCCTTTTTTTTTTTTTTTTTTCTTTTTCGCAGAGGTATTTTTAGTTAACTCTTAAGAGAGATTGAGCTAAAGCCCAGAAAATG
Organism: Cnephaeus nilssonii; assembly: GCF_951640355.1. Lineage (NCBI taxonomy): Eukaryota > Metazoa > Chordata > Mammalia > Chiroptera > Vespertilionidae > Cnephaeus > Cnephaeus nilssonii. The sequence goes on along the minus strand of NC_137075.1, from coordinate 99,598,787 downwards.
ACTGAGACATCTTTGGAGAATTTCTTACTTTTTTTTTTTTTTTAAGGAAACACTAGAACCTTCTATTGAAAATGAGGGGGGCCATACATTTTCTTACAAATACCTGCCTTTGTATTTGTGTAGCAACGTCTGCCATCGATCTGTACACCAATAAGGAAATCTATGATAAAAATGTATTTTCTCATAGCAAAGTCCTGCATTAAATTACAAGATTTAAAAAAATTAATGAATTCTTTTTTTCAATTGATGTTTGGGTTTTCCACCTTCTCTGCTTCAGGTTTGAATTTTGACTTCTTATTCACAAGTGACTTTGATGCTAATTCTCTAGGCCCAGCACTGACACGCCGTAGCTCTCTTCTGCTGCTCGCTCTGATGCCAGGTGCTGGGTTGGTGGGCGTGGTAGCTGGTTCTCCTTTGAATCTGGCAGAAAAGCATCAGAAGCAGCCATCTCTTCATGTTGTAAACAAGCCACTAAAATATCAGGACGAATCCAATGCTGTGTTTCTTCCAAAAAATACCCAGAAAAACATTAGCCAGACTTGGTAAAATCTCTGAATACAGATTTTTTTTTTCAAAAAAGATGCAGTTTTATTGCTTTCCAAGTACATTTTGAGCTAGTTAAGGAGAAAAACAATTGCCTACTCAATTTCACAAATGCTCATTGAGAGTCTGCTAGGGGCCAGTCACTAGGGTGTGCTCTGGAGGCACGAGATGAATACCAATGTTCTTTGAGCTCATGGGGAAGACAAGGGTGTCAACAGTAAGTGTAACACCTGGTGAAAAGCACCAGCCTGAAGGATGGGAGGGGGAAGGAGAAGGTGGGGAGGAAGGAGGAAGAAGCTGCTTGCCTGGGTGAGTTCAAGTTTTTTAGAATTGACATTTGAACTTGGTCTTTGAGGGAGGGGTAAGATTTCCCCTTGTTAGGGAGGATTGGGGACAGGAGGTAGTCATGGTTGAATGCTAGGTCTCCCAGACCAGATACACATTATAAGCTCTTGAGAGCAGCGTAAGTCTAGTGGTCCAAGAGCACTGGCTCTGGATCCAGCTGCCTGGGTTTAAATCTTACATTTACTGTGACATTGGCGAGCTATTTAACCTCTCTGTGTTTCAGTTTTCTCACTTGTAAACTGGGGATAATAATAGAACCTACTTCATAGTGTTGTTAGTGGATTAAGTGACTTAGTAATTATAGTGTGTTTGGATGGTGTCTGGCCCATAGTAAGCATTATACATGGGCTTGACAAGTAAGTGAAGGGTTTGTCAGCTCCCTGATGGAAAGGTAAGAATTGGCAACTGAAATCTGGGAAGATGATAACAACAGTGGTGGCATTTGGATCTTCTCACATAGCCACATAAAAAAGACACAGTAACCAGATAGGAAAACCACAACCCGTGAACAACATTTACAATAAAACTAGATGACAGGGTATACTCATGAATCCCTAAGGACAGGCTGATGGGGACAAATTACCAACAGCTACAGGCTAGCATGTAATTTGCATTTGTGTGGGTGTGAGCAGAAGGAAGCGATGGGCCATCTGATGGACCAGAGAACAGGAGACCCTAAAATAGCCAACAAGTATTTATTGGAGAGCGCCTCCAGCCAATTTGAGATTAGCAGCTGAAAATGGGAAGTAAGGTCTGTGGGGCGGGAGCAGCCTGGCCCTTCTGACCCCGTAGAGCTCTTTTCTGGGACTGGGCCCCACAGCGAGGGGAAACTGCTGAGAGTGGGATGAAAATTGACCAAGAAGAGACAAAAGAAGGAAAAGGTAGACATAAAAATGGGGAAAGGAGCAATAGCCAGGAATTATCAGAAAGCAAGCTGATATATATTTTAGCAGCTTTATTCAGGTATACTTTCTATAGCAAAAATGTTATAAATACACAGTTTAATTGTTTTTTAATATATATACTGATTTCAGAGAGGAAAGGAGAGGGAGAGAGAGATAGAAACATCAATGATGAGAGAGAATCATTGATTGGCTGCCTCCTGCCCGCCCCCCACAGGAGATTGAGCCCACAACCTGTACATGTGCCCTGACTGGGAATCGAACCATGACCTCCTGGTTCACAGATCGACGCTCAACCAGTGAGCCACACCAGCTGGGCTACAGTTTAATAGTTTTAAATAAATTTATACAGCGGTGCAATCATCTGCACAATTCAGCTTTACAACATTTCCATCACCCTAAAGAGTTCTTCAAGCCTATTTGCAATCAGTCCCCACTCCCACCCCCAATGCCAGGCAACCACTTATCTATTATTTGTCTCTATAGATTGGCCTTTTCTAAAAATTTTATATAAATGGAATCATAGAATATCTAGTAGTCCTTTATGTCTTCTTGTTTTTGGTGTCAGGAGTGGGATCTGAGTCCTTTATGTCTTGCATCTTCAACTTAGTATAATGTTTTTGAGGGTCACCCACATTGTAGCATGTACCCAGAGGCCCCTCCTTTTTGTTAGTTATTCCGTTGTATCGATATGCTGTATTTTGTTTGTCCATTCACCAATTGATGAGCATATGGATTGTTTCTATTTTGGGGCTCTTATGAATAATGCTGCTGTGAACATTTGCATACAGATTTTTCCACAGACATATGTTTTCATTTCCCTTGGATAGATTCATGGGAATGGAATGGATGGGTCATCTGATAAGTTCATGTTTAACTTTTTAAGAAACTGCCAAACTGTTTTTCCAAAGTGGCTGCACCACGTTACATTTCTACCAGCAGTATCGGAGAGTCCCAGTTTCTTTCCATTCTCTTCAACTCTTGGTATTGCCAGCTTTTCACTTAGAGCTAGTCTAGTGGATTTATAGCTTTAAATTGCATTTCCTTAATGATTAATGTTGTTCAGCAGCTTTTCATGTCCCTATTATCTATTCTTACACGTTCTGTGGTGAAATATCTGTTTGAATATTTTGCCCTGTTTTCCTTTGTGTTGTCATTTTCAGGATACAAGCTCTTTATCAGATATAGCATTTGTAAATATTTTCCGCCAGTCTGTGGCTTGTATTCATTTTTAATGATGTCATTTAAAGAGGAAAAGTTAATTTTAATGAAATTCAATTTTTCAGTTTTTCTATTTATGGATTATCCTTTCGGTGTCATATCTAAGACATTTTCACCTAACCTAAAACCACAAAGATTTTCTCCCATGTTTTATTTTACAAGTTTTATAGTTTTTACTTTTACATGTAGATCTTTGATCTATTTTGATTTAATATGCGTGTGGTATGGGATAAGGGTCTGAGTTAAATTTTTTTGCATCTGAATATCCATTTGTTTAAGCACCATTTGTGGAAAAGTCTTCTTCTTTCCTATTAAATTGCCTTGACATGTTAGTAAAAAATTAACTAATTGAACATAAATGTAAAGGTTTATTTCTGGAGTCTCTATTTTGTTTTATTGATTTATATGTCTATCCTTAAGCCAATACCACACTGGCTTGAATATATAGCTTTATAGCAGGTTTTTAAAATACTAGTATATAGAGTAAGTCTTCTAACTTCATTCTTTTTCAAAATTGTTTTGGCTATTCTCAGTCCTAGATATTTTTATATACATTTTAGAATCACCTTGTCCATTTCTATAAAAAAAAAGCTGCCAGGATTTTGATAAGGACTGCAGTAAATCTCGAGATCAATTTAGGGAGACTTGCCATATTAACAATAGTGAATTTTCCAATCCAAGGTCTCTCCATTTATTTAGATAACTAGAGGCCCGGTGCACAAATTCATGCACAGGTGGGGTCCCTCGGGGTGGCCTGTGGAGATCGGGCCCCAGCTCGTGCCCTCAGCCTCGCAGCCCTGCAGCCCCTCCTGGCACCCCGCCTTGGCCTGGCGCCATCCCCTCACCTGTTCCACCATCCTGCCTGTGGGGCGATCAATCTGAGCTGGGCTCCCCCCAGCCCCCCTGCCCGGCTCCCTTAGCGCCTGGGTGCTGGGCAGTGGCCCCGTCTGCTGCTGCCACCGCTGGTCTCTGTCTGCCAGGTGATAGGTGGGGCAATCGGCTCGTACTCACCTTGGCCTGGCACCACCTGCTCACCTGCTCCACCATCCTGCCGTGGTCCCACTCTCCTCCATCAGGGCCGGCAGTGCCTCCACTGCTGCCTGCTGTCAGCGCCGTGTCGCTGACATCTGCCATGTTCCACGTGCTCCCTGATGTCAGTGCTTGTCATAGCAATTAGTCGAACTCCTGGTCGAGGGGACAATTTTCATATTAGGCTTTTATTATATAGGAAGATTCATCAAGTAAGAAAAAAAATGTGGGCAAGACTAAACTATAGTGTAGGGATGCATACCGGAGTGATTGAGCCATAGGAAAATGAAATGAGGTGTTTCCTATACAAGGCAGTGTAGCAATTCCTTTTGGACGGAGGGAGGGGCCTGTTCATTGGGATGGGATGAGTGACAATGGTCTTTTTTTTTTTTTTTTAATTTGGGTGGTAGTTACCTTATAATAATTCCCTAAGCAATATATTTGATTTTTTATGGTTTTCTGCATCTATATTTTATACAATAAAATGGTTAAAAAAGCATAGGAGGGGGATAATAAAAGGTGGGATAGAACAGTGCCCAGCAGAGGGCAGGAGGGGAACCTGCACTGGGAATCAAGAGGTCCGGGTTCTAGTCTTGGCTCCGCTGCTCACTCACCGAGCTTTGGGCAAGTCTCACCCTTCCCCTCTCTGGGACCTAGTTTCCCTCTCTGTCCGTTGGAGGTAATGAAGTCCAGCATGCGTCACTAGGTTGATTGGAGAACCATCTGGAACAATGGGGTGGGGGATGGCCTGGGACTGGCTACTGTTGCCTCAGCAGAAGATGATGATGGTGGCTAGCATTCACTGAGCAAGGACTGCTACCTCGTGTGATCCTCACAGCAGCCTGTGAGCAGTAGGTGTGCAGCCAGGTTTTATTCTGTCCTGGCATGTGAGGCCCGGTCACTGGCCTCGGGGAGCTGAACGTCTTAGGGGGCTCTCTTGATGAGAGAGTAAAATAACTGTTAACTGTCTTGCCAATGGTTTATTGGTAAACTAGAGGCCTGGTGCACGGACTCGTGCACTGGTGGGGTCCCTCGGCCTGACCTGCAGGGAACGGGCCGAAACCGGCTCTCCGACATCCCCTGAGGGGTCCCAGATTGCGAGAGGGTGCAGGCCAGGCCGAGGGACCCCACCGGTACACTATCAGGGCAGGGAGGGACTGTGGGAGGGCTCCAGTGTGTGTCCGGCCTGTCTTGCCCACTCCTGATTGGCCAGACCCCAGCAGCAAGCTAACCTACTGGTCAGAACATCTGCCCCCTGGTGGTCAGTGCACATCATAGCAACTGGTTGAACGGTCGGACACTTAGCATATTAGGCTTTTATTATATAGGATGTCAGCTCTTATAGATGGCTTAGAGGGGCTGCACAAATTAAATATTCGCCCCACAGGTGGCATTGGCCCCGCTAAGGTGCTTAGCAAAGCTTTTTCTCTATAGGTGGCTCACAGGCACAGTCCCAACTACCGTCTGAGTAATTGGTGTGCATTTTCACTGGGAAGGGCCAAATGAGGCAAGGACAGGAGGACTTCAGGTAGAAGCTTGTCCTAAGGGCCTTTGGACGGACCCATTTCCATATCGCTATCACTTTGTCAACGTTAGTCCCTCGTCTGACTGTCTGACTTCCGAGTTCTGTCTCTGCTGTCCCCTTGTCATCCCCTCCGCACGGGAAGGGGCCATGAATCCCGTTCCTTCTTTCGAGCCCATGTAGTGAGGAGGCGTCACCGGGCCCTGCTGCCCCCAGCCTCTCGCTTCTCTCCGGCCTCTGTGATGCTTTTTGTGTTTGTGTCACGGGAGTTAGTCACAGTTTCCAGTTTGTTTGCGGGCTTTTGCACGGCAGGGATCAGCGGCAGCTCTTCTGGCGCTGGAATGAGATTGGGCCCGTGTCAAACACCAGCTCCTCTGTTTGCAGGCTGCGTGATGGTCCCGGGCACGTTACATAATTTCTCCGAGCCTTTGCTTTCTCACGCACGAAACTACAGGAGGTGCTAAATAAATACTTGTTAATTGAGAAGAAAACTTTGACATAGTATATAATAGAAACAGTTCTGATTTTGCACTATTTTCTGCTAAACCAAAGATACACAAACATACCAGTGGCTGCTTTGGGCTTCTGCCCAATAAGTGTTTATCTGTGGGACGGAGGACCAGATGGCGGGCGGTGGGAGGTAGCGGACGGCTGGGCAGCGGGACGTTTGACGGAATTCTGAGCACGGCCAGGAGCTTCCCCAGTGTCCTCTTCATCGGGCGTTGGAAGTAGGCATAGTCCCATTTTATAGATGAGGGCACAGGTGAGGTCTGCTGCCCACGTTCCTACCCCTCTCGGCGTGTGCCTGGCATCAGGGTGTTTTCCCTCTGCCACGTTTCCACGCCTCACATCCTTTCTCCCTTCCCCTTCTGCTCATGATCACACTCAACCTTTGCCCCTTTCTTCTTTTCTGTCCCCAACTTACTGCCTTTCCCAGGCCCAAGCAAGTTATCTGGCACGACTCACGAGAATGAGAATCCCAGTGGCACGAGGCCTCACACTGAGCAAAACCACCCTGTTTCCCCAGGAGCAGATGGGAGGCTCCTTGTACCAGTTGCCCAGCAGATCCCCTTCCTTCCCCGTTGAGTGTAAGAGGCCTGGTTGGGAACGGACGCCTTGAGCAGCCTGGGCCTGAGCACCCCGCAGTGGCTCCCCTCCCTCCCCACAGCCGCTCCTCACCCAGGCCTGCCGCCTGCCTGGCTCCTGAAGCCACTGGGACCAGTAACCCCTATGTTGAAAGGCCTTTTTTTTTTTTTTTTTTAAACTGAGTCCCTTGGACCTTTTTAGTCGTCGTTTTTGAAACATTGTCCCCGAGGTGGTTTTGTAAATGCAGCCTCCTGTTTCCTGATTGGAATGGGAGGGAACTCCTGCTCTTATCCTGCTCTTCACTGTCAGCTCCAGGGTGTGGCACGTGGGAAAGGACTGCCCTCCCCCCGCGTCCTTTCCGCCTTTCTCCCGCTCACAGCCCAGCTGGCCTGGGAACAGGAGAGTCAGGCGTCCTTGTATCTGTGTGACTTCGCTGCTAAGAATCGATTCGTGCTTGAACTCATATTGGTAGCCGACCCTTTCTACCTCCTCGGCTGTCTTTCTTCTACGTACGTGCTTACTGACGTTTAAGATGGATGTGAAGTTGGCCTGGTGCTCCTCCGTGTTCCGTGTCGTTACCCGTGAGGCAGGTCATGCGGAGCCCCAGCCACTCCTGCTCTCCTCACCCCGTCCTCCAGCTCCGGCTGGACCTGCCGCAGGCAATTTCCTCCGTGGAAGTAAATCACAGTGTCAGCTTTGAATTGCACTCTCACAAAGCCCTGGTGGTTCAACTGCCCAAACCACCAATTGGAGCCACTCAAACCACCGTCCGTGGCTCAGTCCCCCGAGTTCACGTGTGAGTTTGGCCTGGCCCTGTTGATTGAACTCTCTCCAGTGCTAGCTACGTTCACCGAGATAGGACAGGACGGAGCCAGTCGCCAGCACCTCGGGTCCTCGGCTCCTCAGGGCTGCCCTGGGCCTGTGGCCTTCGGTGGACACTCTGCATGCCTCCCCATGGACACTGGCATCTTAGGAGATGTCGCCATGATTTCCTGAGAGAGGGACCAGAGTCCCAAAGAAGGAGCATTTTCCTATCCTCACCCGACATCAGTGGTCTTGCTATTGAGGACATGGTAGGCTTTCCAATAAATAGCAAAGTGAATGAATGGGTCCAACTGGGGAATGCCTTTTTCCTCCCTTCAAAATTAAATGACTCCAAAGAAGTAAAACAGACTTTCATGCGCTATAAATTGACGAGAAGGTAGATTCCAGAATTCCAAGACTGAGCAATGGCAGAGTTTTAAGGATAATAGTGGTAATAATGGCAAACCCCGAGAAAGCACTTCTACATGTATTAACTCATTTAATGCTTGCAACCAATCTATGAGGTGAGTGCATCTCTTATCACCATTTTACAGAGGAGGAAACTGAGGCACAGGCACTTTCCCCAGATCGACACTAGTGAGTTGTAAAGCTTGGATTTGAGCCCATACAGTCTGGCTCCAGAAACCCTGCCCTGTTTTGCCTAAGTTTAAGTACATCGACAAAGAGGTGGATTTCCAGGTGAATACTTTGAAGAACAATCCTTATATGTGATACTGGTTTGTTTGTTAAAAATATTATTAGATTGAACAGTCCAACTGTGTTAAATACTGTTTGGCTTCTAGGGTTAAGTTGAGCATCATTATAAGTTCACAGGGAAGCTTGTTTGTTGGCTGGATCACTATTGCCTCCCCTGTACACAGTAGGCCCTCAACATATGTGATATACATATTTAATTTTTTAAATATATGTGCTGTTACTGGGAATTGAACCATGACCTCCTGGTCCGTAGATCAATGCTCAACCACTGAGTCACACCCACCAGAGGATATGTTTATTGATTTTAGACAGAAACACCAATGTGAGAGAGGAACATTGATTGGTTGCCTCTCATACTCACCCCGACGGGGGATTGAACCTACAACCTTTTGGTGTATGAGATGATGCCCCAACCAACTGAGCCTGCCCGTCTGCTGCCTGCTGCCCGTCTGCTGCCTGCTGCCCGGCCGGCTGACCAAAATGCCCAATTCCCTCTGCTTTTGTCACGAGGAAGCCTCAGTTGCTGAGGTAGGCAAAAAAAAAAAAATGTTGTTAAGCCTGGTACAACTCTCATTAGGTTTGAAATGAGACTTCCGGAAGCTTCGCCTGCTTGTTCACATCCCAGCGCGGATGGTTGTCACACCCGTCACTGTATCTGGGCTGCAGCTGGCTGGCTGCGTTGGTCAGAGAGAGTCCTTTGCTAACGAGGCCAAGGTTGTGGGTCGGATCCATGGGCCCTGACGGCCGCGAGCCATCTGTCTTCACAACGCATGTCACTGGATCCCAGGCCAGAGTGTGCAGAGGACAGAAGCTGGGCCCGTGCGGGGAAGCAGCCCGAGGCGGCCAGGAGAGCCTTCGGACGGTGAAGGATGGCCTTTTCTCCCCCCACCTTCCAGCTCTGGGGCTCTGGTCTTGATTTCAGACTTTTCCAGTTGATGATACTAACAGTCATATAAACGGAGGGGAAGCGGTTCCCGAGCTGGAGAACGGAGAGAGATGGGCCTAGAGGGTCAGGACACTTCTCTGTTTCTGGGGTTATAAGTGTGGGCATTGTCCAGAATACCTATGGGCACGTCTTAGGACGTAAGAAGTACCTGATTCACTCGTTCCCTTGGTAATCAAGAAAGCTCTTCTCAGCAAAGAGAATGGGAAAGGGATTTCAGAACAGAAGATTGTGCTCACTCTGTGGGGGGTGGGGTACACCGCTTACTAGGCGTCACTGGGTGCCTGGTTAGCTCTGTGAGGCTGTTGGGACACGGAGAGGCGGGTACAAAGAGGGCCTGTGTTCTCAGGATGGTCACAGTTTGGTTGGAAGACAGGCCTAAATACACATGAAAACCAGTGTGTTAAGTGTCACCTATGCTCAAAATACATGGGCACCCACTGGGAGCACCCTGGACCGGTGCCTTGGTCTTCCCGGAGAAGCTGGGAGAAGGCTCCCAAGGGTAGCCTTTGACCTGGGTCTTGATGGATGACTTGAAATTTCTTTGGACACTTCAGACAGAGAGAGGAGCCATGTGTAAAGGCATATGGGAAGGAAAGTTTCCCTGAAGTGTCTGGAAGATTTATTTTAATCTTGAAATCCTCATTATCTACATAGCTGTCTCGAAGCTGTCAGGGCCAGGCATACCCGGCGACGTCACTTGGTACCAGCGTGTCACCCCTCCCCCGCACCCAGGCACGGCCACCGCGGGCACATGAGGATTCTGTTTAGGGGAGAGCTGTGCTGTGCTACCTACCCACCCCGAGCAGTGCCAAAAAAGGGGACAAGAAGCAGGGAGATGTACCCGCTGTGGCCTCGCTTCCTCTGACTCTGGCCGTTCTCAATCGCATTCATCCCATGAATATTTACTTTCTGTATCGCAGGCTCTGGTTGAGGGATTGGGGGCATGTTCGTGGGCAAAACAAAGATCCTGGTCCTCAAGGCGCCTGCATTCTTTGGGGGGCTGTGGAGCCTCTGGGCCCCCGGAGGCAGGGAGGGCGGCCTTCACTCGCCAGTGTGTCCTCAGGGGCAGCCTGGGCCTTGATGCTCAGTAAAGGCTGGGATAACCTGCCACCTGGGAGTTCCGGAAGTGATGGTTGGTCAGAGACCAGGGATTTGGCACCCAGAACAGCAAAAGTACTCACATCAGAACTCTGAGTGCGCGTAACAGGGACAGTTGATACTGACTGTAAGTGCATTGGTGGCCTGGGCCGAGCTCTGAGGTCAGACGGTCATTTAGAAGGATAAGTTAAGGGGGAGAATTGTATTTTCCCTTCTCACTCCCAAGAAGTGGGAAGAGGAAGAACAAAGCACTATTTTGAGCTTGCTGTTGAAGCAGCGCCCATCCCGAGGTGACGTGGCTCTCAGTCTCTTGAGTTTTCCGTTTTGATTTGGGGTTGGGAGCACTGCTTCCTTTCCGTGTACATTTCCCCCCTCGGTTAGATACACAGAGGCCCAGGTGACCGTATTCAGGAGCTGAGGATGCCGTTCCGAGTCCTAGGACAGAACCAGGCGCTGCTGTAGGCTTGTTCATAAGAACGTGCACTTCAGAGGCCAGACTTCCAAAGTGCTGCTGCAGGGCCCAGGGGGTCAAGAGGCAAGCCACAGGCCCCCTCCCCCCGGTGTCCGCAGGAAGTCATGCTTTTGCACTGACCTCATGGCCAGCGGACAAGCCCTAGAAGGAGGAGATTCAGGAGGAGGAGGAGGAGACCAGATAGAAAGGGGAGGAGAGAAGGAAAAAATGGAAGTAGGTCAGGGAGAGGGAGACTGTGTCCCCATGAAAAGGGACAGAGACCGAGCAGGAGGTTGCCTGAGTTTGAACAAGAGCAAGGCCATGGGACACTGGGTTGGGGACAGGCAGTGACGTTGGAAAGTGAAAGCGGGGTTTTGCCTGTTTTTCTGGCTGAAAACCGGCTGGTGCCCAAGGGACCTTCTGGTGTTTTCTCCTTGGTCATAGCTGAGCTGTTTGGGAGCCGTCTGACCTGGGTAAAAAGGCACCCAGCTCAGGGAGCTTGCCAAAGCAAGGTGCAGTGTGAACCCCAAGTTCTGACAGCTTGCCAACGCACCTGCTGCTCGGATGTTGGCAAGAACATTCCTTTTGGGAATCGTTTGCCATAATGAATTCGGACATCACTGCGCTCTGTCCAGGGTGTTGAAATGGAGTGAATGACCTCCCGTCAGGGGTCTGTGGGAACCCTCACCACCAGGGACACTCCTCGCCTCTCCTCATTCTGGAGCAGAGTCATTAAGCAGCAGTTCCTTCCACCTCGTTGCTGAATCACAATGTTTTAAGGATAAAGTAACAGTTCAGAGACATGAAGCAGTCCTGTGGCATTTATTTACTTCCCTCCAATCGGGGTATTTCATAGCATTTAGAATGTAATTCTTACAAGTTAATTTCCTTTTTTGTTCCTTTGTCTCATGATTATCCAACTAGATTAAAAATTATTTTTTTCTGCTGCCAACAGTGAAAGCGATTGGCTGAATAAAATGATGTGACCTAAAGGTGTATGAGTTGTGTAGGCATCCATGAGAATTGTATCTTTCTGCATTTGGGATTCTTTTTCGCTTTCTAATATTGAAAATGAGCAGCCTTCTCCCTTCAGCTCCTCCTGCTTCCTGCTGCCGAGTTGGTCTGTGGTTGGACAGCCAGCCTCGCGGGTGGCCTGATGGGGCCGCGGTTCACGTGGGCAGCACAGCCCCAGGCCTGCCGAGGCATTCGTGGCTACTGTGGATCCTTGGTTCACGAGCAGGATGCCTCCCAGTTGGAGGAAGAATTTGATTCTGAATCCCAAGCTCTCTCCAGAAATAAACTAGAAACAGTTTGAGAAAAACTTGTATCTGCTTCCAAGGTAACGTCAGTGCTTTGGGAATATGCCCTCGTTTCCCCTTCCGATGTGGGACTGACTGCCCCTTGGTCGGGGAGACTTCCTCCAGTCCTCCAGCAGAGGGCCTCGGTCCTGCACGGGAGAGCCGCCTCCGCCTTAGGGGGGAGGGGAATTGATCCATCCTTTCTCCTTTAAGGCGGTGGAGGCATTACCCTCGGCACTGGGCCGCTTCACCTGGGCCAACAGATTTTTCCCCATGGTGAACGGTTCCTGGGAGTATCTCATTGGCTGCCATCCCTGGAATGCATGAAATTTGCACCGTGTATATATATTAAGTAACTTGCCTATTCATGCTACAAAACATAGGCCTGAGCTCTTGCATTCACAGTCTGTGCTTTCTCCTAGAGTTGTACTTCGTTTCTTTTGCCCAGGAAGGTGACAGAGCTCCCGGCTCACTCTCTTGCCGGGTCTGGAAACCTGAGCAAGCCATGTCCCTTCTGTGTCATAATGAGGAGACAGTGTTAGGTCCTTACAGCTAGAATATTGTGCTTTTGCCTCGATAAGTCACTCCTTCTGCGAGGGGGACGCAGGGACATTCTGAGTGACCAATTCCCGTCGTGCAGCCTTCCCTGAGTTACAGTGTTTAGATTTGATGCTGCCCGTTCGAGGCCTGATTTCCACCCTGGTAAACAGCCCTCGAAATCTGGGTCTCCCATCGTGTCATCTCAATCCCACCCCGTCATACAGTTCGAAATGCCATTCGTTTTGTGCCTCGTGCATCGAGGGAGCTTCATCGGTGGTTCTGGAATAAAAGCAGACTACTCCTTTCTACCCGTCCATGTTTTAGCTGTAGCTGTCTCCTTCCCCCACGTTACTTACGAGAACTGAGCTTCAGTCCAAAAGCAAATGTACTTTGTTGCCTGAGAACACAGATCCATAAAAACAAATGAAGGGGAAAGCAAAGGAGATTGCATGTCCCAGGGCCTGTTACCTAATTTTTACCCACATCTCCGTTAGATCTCCTTCTGCGCTGCTTCGAGTCCCGAGCACACGCTTCTCTTTTTATGCCCCCATAAAACTCTGATCCGCTACCACCTGATCCGTGTGGGTGAGAGGAAGATGGGAGTATTTGTGTACCTGTGCCAATAAACTGAGCGAAGTTCTGGGGCTGTTCTTGTGAATGAGAGTTCTGGGATGTCATGTAGGTAGAAGAGGCGAATTGATAGCCCCTGTGAGGGTTTGTAACGTACAGAACCCACATTCAGTTTGATTTAATACCTTTGTGCAATTTAAAATGTCATCCAAGAAGAGGGCCAAATGCCTGGAGCATCTGCCACAGCCTGCAGGGCTGGCTGACAGGTTTGCACCGGCTGACCGGCTCTGCGGCGTCTTGGAAAGATGAGATGTGTTCTAATGAGCAGGTTATAAATATCCCCGAGTTATGTCATAGGTGGTAGCGGCGCTCAATGTAAAGGGACCGGCTGGGGAGTGCGCCAGCTGAGCAGCCGGGTGCAGCTTTCAGCGAGGACAAGTGGGGCCTGGATATATTGACCAGGATGTTACTCAGGAATCATTTGTCCCTTAATGAAATGTGTCACCAAACACGTCTCTGTGAGGTGTGTCGGGCAGCGGGATGCGATGTGTTCTGAGCCGCCGGCAGCTCAGGTTCCATGCTCTTACAGCTGCTCCCAGAAGGGGCCTCTGACCCTTTGCTTCTCCGCGGGGTTGGAGGCGGGGGTGGGGGAGCATTTGATGGATTTATTGGGCAGTAATTTATGTTTGCAAAGAGGCAGCGGGGTTGCTTGGTGGAGCCCTCCATTTCTCCCACCTTTTCTCTCTGTCTCGCCCACAAAAGTGGCAAGTTAAAGTAGCCTTTCCCCACACTGCATGCGGTGCCTTGTGGGTATTTCTGTTTCCCAGTTGCCACCCACCTTTTAGATGAAAAGACAGATTTCAGCGCCACTCAGCTGAGCAGGAAAACCACGCAGCCACGTAAGGATGAAGATAAACTCTGGCAAGATATCTTGCTTTTGTGGGGCGGGGAGAAGGGAGCCTCGGAATCGATTATCCAACTTTTGTTTTCGTGAGAAAACTTGGTTTCAGAAACACAAAAGTCCATCCGTCCTAGGTCATATTTTGGAGATTTGAACAAAGATGGACAGGCGCATTCGGAATAAGTGTTGCTTAAAATCTAGCCAACAGCTTTTATGGAGATAAAATGCATTGAAATATGTGTATAAAACATTTGATGTTAATACACGCGAGATGGAAACCCTGTCAAATTCTGTGTGCACACAGGAACTTGACCAGAGGAGTGGGAAGGTTCAGAGAGCTCCTCAGAGCGGTCGAGACGAGAACAACTCAGAACCTGCGAATGGTAAGTGTGGTGAATGACTCGACTAAGTGTAATCTCTCTCTCTCTCTCTCTCTCTCTCTCTCTCTCTCTCTCTCTCTCTCTCTCCTATATGTTAATAGATATAGTTTACTTACCATATAATTAACTGTTGTAGTCAGTGGTTTTTAGTATACGCACAGGATTGTTTAGGCATCGCTAATAGTTCATTTCAAAATGCTTCATCGCCCCCAAAAAGAAACTCCATACCCATTAGTAGTCAATCTCCATTCTCCCCATTCCCCAGCCCCTAGCAATCACGCATTTACTTTCTGTTTCTATAGATTTCCCTTTCTGGGACATTTTATATAATGGCATTATACAATATGTGGTCTTTTTGTGACTGGCTTCCTTTCTTAGGATATTTTTTTAAGGTTCATCCATGTTGTAGCCTGCACCAGCATTTCATTCCTTTTTATTACCAAATAATATTCCATTGTATGGATATAAGACTAGAGGCCCGGTGCATGAAATTCATGCATGGGTGCGGTCCCTAGGCCTGGCTGGCCATCAAAGTGTGAGCGGCTGGCATGGAAGGGCAGGTCCCAGCTGACCTCTGGGCCCTAGGGCAGGTCCCAGCTGACCTGGGCCCCCGGACCCTTGCACGCCCCCCTCCGCCTGAGTCACAGCGCCCGCATCCCCATGTGGAGATGCAGTGAGTGCGGCTCAACGCCACAGGCCGGGGTGCAGCGTGGGCCTCTGGGCCGCCCAGCGGTGCCGCATGGAAGCCGGGCAGGCAGCACACTCTCTCCCAGCTGGCCTCGAAGACTGGCTCCTGTGCAAACCCACGGGGAACTCAGCTGGCCCCTGCGGTCCCAGAGGCTGTGGCCTGGCTCACCCAGAAGACACTGCGCAGGTGTGGGGAGGGCTCCTCATGGGCACCCAGCACCTGAGTGTGGGGGGGGTGGGGGGGTAGGGGGGGCTTCCCCGGTGTGCGAGCCCTGACATCCAGGGGTCGGGGGAGGGTAACAGGGGGAATGAGAGTGAGCTCAGCACACACCCGGCAGTCTCACCGCACCTCCATCCCCAACACCCTCACCCCCAGGTAGCTGGCGAGAGGCCACAGCATGTCCTGATGCCCACCATGTTCCTCACTGCCCCCTGGTGGTCAGCACACGTCATAGTGAGCAGTTGAACTCCTGGTCTCCTGGTCGAACTCTCAAACAACCGTCCGAGGGGACAATTTGCATATTAGGCTTTTATTATATAGGCTTTTACTTATCCATTCATTAGTTGACAGACATTTGGGTTGTTTCACTTTTTAGCTGTTATGAATAATGCTGTTGTGAACATTCTTATGCAAGTTCTATGTGGACATATGTGCTCATTTTTCTTGGGTATGTACCTAGGAGTGGAATTGCTGGATCATATGGTGACTCTATTTTTAACATTTAGAGGAGTTGCCAAACTCTTTTCCAAAGTGGTCGCACCATTTTGCATTCTGGCCAGAAGTTATGAGGCTTCCGGTTTTTCCACACCCTTGACATTTGTTGTTGTCTGTCTGTTTAGCTGTAGCCATCCCAGTGGGTGTGAGGTGCTGTCTCATCGTGGTTTTGGTTTACATTTCCCTGGTGGCTAATGATGTTGGGCATCTTTTCAGTTGCTCATCTGTAGTGCTCTCTCTTGAAACATAAGATATGCATCCCGTAAGGCAGGTAGAATGTAAGCCCTCCCAGATGCCATTGCGGGAAGGGATCACTTGTATGCTAATGATTCATACAGACAGAGCAAAGCAGATTAGCCCTGAGCAGTACCTAGTTGTCTGACTAATTATATTGACCATAAAACTTAGAAATTAAATAACTGGTTGATCAGCCACTTGGCTCTCCTTTTGACTTGAGTTCTCTCTCTTCCTTTTTAATCCTTTCACTTTCCTTCCTGGGGACATTCCTTCATCACACCTTCATAGCTTGCCCTTCAGAGCCATAGCCATTGAGTGAGTGTTTGGGCAAAGGCCTGGTGCTTACTGGGAGCAAATGCTGCCTGTCAGCACGGATGCAGAAACCCCATGTAAGATTGCAGTTTCTTTTGTCTTCTGTCAGCCATGCGACTGCCCTCCCATTATCACAAATCCTTTCAATGCTGTAGGAGAGCATGCCCTGGGGCCAGGCTAACGGATTCCTGTCACAGAAACCAGGCTGTAGCTTCAGTTTGGTGTCTCCAGAGTTTTAGATGCAGGCATACTATAACTCATGGGGCCAGATGGCTAAGCCATAGGCTTTCCTGGAACTATGGGGGTGAGAGAAGATGGACTTCACACATGCCTCCCCCACCAACAACTCACTTGGTCTTCAATATTTATTTACATAGTCATGTGATTTATAGGTGCCTTAAGAAGTTCAAACAATTGTAGTAACAAATTGAAATTTTTATCCATGTTTTACAGTGGAAACCACTGCAAAATATGGATAAAAATCATTGCCTTCTTTCTCATTGATCTACTCCCAACAGTCCATAAAACTTCTCAACTGGTCAATATGAACAGCTTCTTCCAAAATTTGGAAGCATAATGTAAGTAACTGATTGTATTAACAAATGTTTTTATAACTTTTTCAAGCACATTGAAAAAGCCCATCTTTCAAAATTGCTTAAATATGGAGCATTTGTTCATATTGTTGACTCTCAAAAAATATATATAAGGAAATGAATGGTTTTTTTCTCATTAAAAGGAGCGACTGTATTGAATACACTGTTGGAATCTGCCTGCTGCTAATTTCAATGTTATTTTTCAGAATTAGAGAATATCTTTCATTATAAGGTTTATGATTTTTAAATTAATATATTTGAACTTATAAATAGATATACGTTAGGAAGGAAGACAGGTTTCTTTGTTTGTTTTCTGAGAATTACAGTGAAGAGGGCTTGAAAGAAAGTCTGGGTAGACTGGAGCTGCCCCTGGACATTCTCAGCTGTTCACTGGTTAATGTTAATATGAGAGGAGTAACCCGGCCGGTGTGGCTCAGTGGTTGCGTGTCAACCTATGAACCAGAAGGTCATGGTTCAGTTCCTGGTCAGGGCACATTTCTTGGTTGTAGGCTTGATCCCCAGTGCAGGAGGTAGCCTATCAATGATTCTCTCTCATCATTTATGTTTCTGTCTCTCCCTCTCCCTTCCTTTCTGAAATCAATAAAAATATATTTCAACAAAACAAAATGAGAGGAGTAGACCTTTGATTTTGGTTGATGATCCTCATGTGACCTAAGTTAAACTGTTTTTAATTCCTTGAGTATTTAACCAAAAGTGTGTGTGTCCTGGCTGGTATGGCTCAGTGGTTTAGCATCGACCTATGAAGTAGGAGGTCCCTGGTTTGTGCCCGGGTTGTGGGCTCAATCCCCAGTGTGGGGCATGCAGGAGGCAGCCGATCAATGATTCTCTCTCATCATTGACGTTTCCATTCCTCTCCCTTCCTCTCTGAAATCAATAAAAATATATATATATATTTTTAAAAAGGTATGTGTCAGAATTCTTGGAGAGACACTTAAATACAAGATGGGGCAAAAGTAGGCTTACAGTTGTGAGTACGTGAAACACAAAGTTTACTATTGTATTTATTAATTATTAGTTATTGTGTTACTTCCCATACGAACAACTGTAATCTTCCTTTTGCCCCACCCTGTACGCATCCCTGTGCCTGCCTCAGAAATGCCAGCTGGGTGGTTCTGGGCAGGACCTGAGAGCCTTATTTTCTAGTTTGTGCAGTGATTCTCAGCCCACCCTCACTGAGACACTTCCTGGGTCTTATTTACTGGTGTCTTGGCTTACACTGGACTTCAGAAAGCCTCTGCCATTCGTCAGACAGGGTTTTCATTGGTCTTAATAGACATTTGATTCTTTTTAGATTAGCTGATAACTGCAAATTTGTGATATTCATATGAGATGGAAAATTGCTTTGTCAAACTCAGTCTGTTGTGAGACCATAGCAGAGAAGGGTTTAGAAGTACATTTACAGCAATGCCACTCCTAGATAAATACTCCAGAGAATTGAAAGCAGGTGTTCAAACAAAAACTTGTGCATGAATGGTCATAACAGCACCATTCACAACAGCCAAAAGATGGACACAATCTAAGTGTCTGTCGGCTGACAGCTAGGTAAGCAAAATGTGGTGCCGCCGTAAATGGAATAGCATTCAGCCATAAAAAGGAATGAAGCACTGACACATGCTACAGCAAGGATGGACCTTGAAAACATTATGCTGAGTGCAAGAAGCCGGAAACAAAGACCACACATTATATGATTCCACTTATAGGAAAATACCCCACCTAGACAAATCTATAGAGGCAGAAGGCAGATTCGTAGTTTCCAGGGTCTGAAAGGACAAGGAATGGGACTCACGACTTAAAAGGGTTTGGGGTTTCAGTGAGAATGTTCTAGAACCAGGGAATGGTGATGATTGCACAACACTGTGAATGTACTAAATGCCGTTAGTGTATACACTTGAAATGGTTAAAATGGTGATCTTAATGTTATGTGAATTTTATTACACTTCGAAATACATACAAAAAAGTCCATTTCTTGACTGAGTTTGTATGTAAAAGTTCGAGTCTTCTTTCGGGCCCCTTTTCTTCCTTTCCTTCCTTTAATTCTGAGTTCATTTGATAGTTACCAGCAGTTTTTAAGCATTTAAACTGCAAGCTAAATGCAACCTTCATGCAAAAAATAAAAGGTATAGCCCAGCTGGCGTGGCTCAGTGGTTGAGCCTCGACCTATGAACTAGGAGGTCACAGTTCAATTCCAGCCAGGGCACATGCCCGGGTTGCGGGCTCGATGCCCATTGCGGGGCGTGCAAGAGGCAGCTGATCAATGATTCTCTCTCATCATTGATGTTTCTATCTCTCTCTCTCCCTTCTTCTCTGAAATCAGTAAAAACATATTTTTAAAAAATAAAAAAAATGAAAGGTATGATAGATATTGGTGATCTTGCTGATAATTTCTCATATTTAATCTTTCTTTCTGAACTTCATTTGAGCTCTCAGTGAGTGCAAGCAGACATCCTTTCTCATCCGTAGGGCACTGTGAGGTGATGGGTGCCTTTAGAATGTGCACACATCAAAACCTACTTTAAAGGTCTCTCTGGAAGGTTACTGCCCCGAGGGAATTGAGATCTAGTAGTGAGCAAGCAAACTGTGCAGGGCGGAAGCTTTTGTAATTTTAGAATCCCTCCATCTCCAGAAGATGAAGGTCCTTGTGCATTTTTTCCCTTTAGCATCCTTTTTTGCTCAGCTGCCGGGAGTGCAGGTAATTTTTGCCCATCGATGCTCCCAGCAGAAGTCATTAGCTATATGACTGCAGTGAGTCAAAGTGAAACTAGAGCGGAAGGTTTAGGAAAACAGTTCAGGAATCGTTTAGGTCCTGGAAATTGTGTTCTTAAGAGAGCTTTACAGATGGCTCAGTTGGGGATGATAGGAGTGCTTTAATTTCACATTTTTATAGACAGTTAAAGCCAATGAGTCTTACTTGAGAATAATCAAGAAAATTTGCCTTTACACGGTGATGATCAGAAACCACTAAGCTAGTTTTTTGGTTGCGTTGAAGTTTCCTTGTGGCATTTTGAGAGATTTCACATGGATGAAAGCCTAGCAGAGGTCTCCTCTGGAACATATTATTTAAAAAGGCTCCTTCTCAGGGGAGATCGGCATCCTTTGTCTGCATCCTGCAGAGTGCTGAGGCCTCCTGGAAAACCTGCCGGTGGACGTTTCTTTTGCCACCTCTGGCTGATCACGGGCCACCTGCCCAACTGAGGTGCAATGCTTCTGTTTTCAGAAGGGTTTTTTCTTTCTTCTTTTTTTGTTTTTACCTTTCCTCTTTTTTTTGTCATTGGAAACAAACTAATATGCATTAGTCAACAAAATACACTGAGTGGCCGATTATTATGGTCTCTGAATGCATAATAATCTGGCCACTCAGTGTGTGTATGTATATATATTAGAGGCCCGGTGCATGAATTCATGCATGGGTGGGGTCCGGCCAGCCTGGCCAGGGGGAGGGGACATGGGTGGTTGGCCGGCCTGCCTACTGGTCAAACTCCTGTTGAGGGGACAATTTGCATATTAGCCTTTTATTATATAGGATATACACTGAGTGGCCAGATTATTATGCGTTCAGAGATCATAATAATCTGGCCACTCAGTGTACTTCTTAGTAGAAGCCACATGCTCCTCCCCCCATACATCATACTGGGCTGCTCTGGGAGGTGGAGCTGGAGTTTGGAGAAGGTAGTAATCTGCATCTAATTCAGGAGGAACAGGCATTCCTGGGTTTTCACAGTGCGGAAAGAGATGCCTGTCCAACGTTGGACAAAGGCCTCTCTTGATCATTAGCCATACTCCCCACTTTGCCTTCTCCATTGCAAAGGCCCAGGGTCACCGAGAACAGGGCTCTCAGGAGTGGGGTCCCAGGGTGGGGCCATGTAGACCAGCCCGTGGCATTCTAGAAAGGAAGATGGTCTAAAAATCTATGCTGGACGTCATCTTATCATCAAAGAAGAGACTTTTTTCAGGGATAACATCACCTAGGTGGAGTAGTGGCTTTTTGCCAAGTGTGGGCTTTAGCAGGCATCATTTGGGAGGTGATGAAAATATTTGTAGTTCACCTGTTATTTATAAGGGTTTTTGAAAAAGAGCTTAACTAAAAGTTTCAGTTGTAAAATAGGGTTAGTGTTCCAGAGTGCAAACGAGGCAGGCAGCATTTGAAGGGCATGAACTTATTTTTTTTAATTGTCCAAATATCTCAGTGTATCCTGTCTTCGTTTTGTCATCAACTGATATAATCTCATCCAAATATTTCATTATGAGTCTTGGAAGAGTGCATAATACAAAGTGATGACTGGAAAATATTTAGTAGATGAGTGAATGAATGATACAAACCGATTCATGGCTATGCCTTTGCTCCTTTGTGTTCCCAGACAATAGCGAGGCAGTTGGCAGAGATCTTGTTGCGGGGTATGTGTGAACAGAGCTACTGGAACCCTCTGGAGGACCCGCCATGCCAGTCGCCTCTGGACGACCCTCTCCGAAAAGGAGCCAACACAAAAACCTACACCCTCAGTCGGAAAGCCCGCGTCTACTCAGGAGAGAAGTATGGGAGCTGACTCCTCATTTATATATGAGGGAATGGGAGGGAAACTTTGGCAAAATTCAAGGATGAGTAGAAGTTCAAGGGCAGATATTTTTCCCCTGAAAGAAAACCCGATGAATAAGTCTCACTGACCAATTTAAGCGAGGTACCTCATTATTTCTCACACTTTCAGCAAACGTCTGTACACTGGTGAGGGAAATGCTCTCATCTCAGCCATTGCTATTGGTCTTTGAATTCTCAGTCCATTTATCAGAAGAACCCCAGCGTTGAATGCAGTCAGTGACAAAGCTAGTGTAAAGCCAGCAAGTTAACTTTTTACTTTTCTTCAATTTCTTCATCTTTTTGTTAAAATTGTTTTAAACTGAATTAGCTATATGAAGGAGAATTAATGTGCAAGTGATTGGAAGATAATGTCTCCTTAGAACTTCTTGGTTATATTAAGTTTTAAATTTGGGACTCAATTGCCTGTGAGGATAATGGGCTAGTGAACCACTGTAGCCTCTACCTGGGTCTCCCCAGGCCAGGAAAGGAGGGGAAGGAGGGAGAGAGACCGTGAGAAGGGCGAGGAGGCAGGAATGATGTGGACTTATTCTTGACTTTTCCCTCAGAGCCTTTACTTCCCATCTTTGCCTGTTCTTAGACGGACAAAGCATGATGGCATTTCACAATCTCTCCATGAAGGAAAGGGAACATGTATAAATAAAGAGGGAAACCCTCTCTGGCTGTTGTCAAATTAGAAAAATGGCCGAGAGATTGCAGGTCTCAGAGAAAGCACCAATAATGACGGTTGGGGGGGGGGGGAATGGGGGGTTGGGAGATGGGGACTAGATTCTTACTACACATGTACCTTCTGAAAGTGGTTATTGCACTATCAGGGGACAGCTTTTCTCAAAGCACCTGTCTCTTAGTCCTCTTAAGCATCTCTCTCCCTCATCATCTTGATCAGTTTGCCTTTCTTGTACAAATTCAGACAAGTGAGCATGTTCTTAACGTTTTCCCTGGGCTTATTTCAATTTCATTTTTATCCTCCTTTTTTCATGGCCTTGTTGAGCCATGAGTTTGCCTAATTCATAGCCTGTTTATTCCTTAGTCCTTATCTGGATTCATAGAACATGTGTTCTTGCAATTCCCAAACTCACTTTAAAATGCTGACCCCTTTTTATGAACTATTTAGAGGTAGATTTGGGTTCATTTTGAACGTGATATTTATATCTTAAAAATAGACCCTACTTTTTTTTTTCTGCTTTAGATGCTTCTTAGTAAACAGGCATATAAGGTGCCGGGTATATTGAGGAAGTCAGTTCTTGCTCCCTGCCCAGATCCAGTTGGACAGATGGAGGACAGACGGAGGGAGCGCGCTCTGTTTGGGTGCTGCTCCAGTGTGGCCTCACCCCTCGAAGGCAGAAAGCTCACGGTGCTGGCACTTCCTTATTTCCTAAGCCACGGAGACTCTGTCACTCTTCTAACAGCAGCCTCCCCATCTGTACAGGGAGAATTGTGGAGGCAACATGCAGATATAGAAAATGCAGTTACTAGGTAAAGGAACCATCTTCATACCAGGACTGGTTACTGAGTCACATGTTTCATTTCAGACAGATACACACATGTGGGGCTTTTTAAACCATTTTGTTGAGATGTAATTCACATACTATATGTACCATTCACTTATTTAAACTGTACTGTTCAGTGGCTTTTAATATAGTCATATAGTTGTGCTTACATGACCACAATCAATTTTACAACATTTTCATGTGCAAGTGATTGGAAGGTGATCAGCCAAAATCAGCCCAGAACCCCTACACACCTTCCTTTGCATTTGAATTTTGGAGTCGGTTCACTTCTGTAAAGAAAAATGCAACTGAAATTTTGACAGGAATTTCATTGAATCTGTAGATCAATTTGATAAGTATTGCCATCTTAACATTATTAAGACTTCTGATCCATGAACATCAATTTCTTTCTATTTATTTAGGTTTTCTTTAATTGCTTTCAACAATTTGTAGTTTTCAGAGTATAAAGTTTGTACTTCTTTTGTTAAACTTATTTCTAAATTGATTGTGTGTGTGTGTGTGTGTGTGTGTGTGTGTGTGTGTGTGTATGCATGTAATTTTTTTATGCAATAGTGAGTTGAATTATTTTCTTAATTTCATTTTTGGGTTGATTCTATTGATTTTCTGTATAGCACAATCTTGCTGAATATTCACTAGTTCTAATAGTTTTTAGATTCCTGAGGATTTTTTATACACAAGATTATGTCATCTGCAAATAGAGATTAGTTTTGCATCTTTCTTTCTAATCTGGATGTCTTTTATTCCATTTTCTTTCCTAATTGCCCAGGCTAGGACCTCCAGTACAATGTTGAATAGAAGTGACAAGAGTGAACATCCTTCTATTGGTCCTGATCTTAGGAGGTGAAAAGCATCCATTCTTTCACCATTAAGTTTGTTGTTAGCTATGGGTTTTCATAGATGCCCTTTGTCAGGTTGAGGAAGATTCCTTCTATTACTAGTTTGAATTTTTTGGGATTTTTTCATGAAAGGGTGTTTTAAATTCATCAAATGCTTTTTCTGCATACATTGAGATAATTGTATGGGTTTTGTTCTCTATTCTCTTGATGTGATGTGATGTGATGTGATGTGATGTGATGTGATGTGATGTGATATATTACATTAATTGACTTTCAGATATTAAACCAATTTTGGATTCTTGGGTAAATCGCACTCATCATGGTATATACTTCTTTTATTTATTGCCAAGCTTGACTTGCTAGTTTAGAGAGGTGATGAAAAAATTAGTTGAGGACTTTTACATCAATATTCATAAAATGCATTGCTCTGTAGTTTTCTTGTGATATTTTTGTCTAGTTTTAGTATTAGGCTAATACTGGCCTTATAGAATGAGTTGGGGAGTATTCCTTTTTCTACTTTTTTAAAGAGTTGTGGAGAAGTGGTATTAATTGTTTTTTAAATGTTTGGTAGAATTCACCAGTGAAGCCATCTAAGCTTTTGTTTGTGGGAAGGTTTTCATTATAACTTCAGTCTCTTTACTTGTTATAGGTCTATTAAGACTTTCTATTTCTTCTTGAGTCAGTTTTAGTAGTTTTTGTCTTTTTACAATTTTGCTCATTTCATCTAAGATATCTAATTTTCTGGCATACCATTGGTCATAATATACCCTTATATATTTTTTATTTCTACAAGGTTGGTATAGTTGTGTCTTATCTTTCACTTCTCATTTTAGTGATTTGAGTTTTTTCTCTCTCTTTTGGGTCAGTATAGCTAAAGTTTTTATCAAATTTTGCTGATCTTCTTGAAGAACCAACTTTTGGTTTTGTTTATTTTTTTTAATTGTGTATCTACTCTTTTTTTCATTTATGTCTGTACTATTTCTTATTCCTTCAGTTATCACCATCCATTTTTAACTTTCTAGTTTTGCATGTTCACAATCCTACTTCTGATTTATTAGTAAAGAGAGAAAAGCTGTTGGGTTATTTTTGTCTTGGGGCTTCTATATGACCAAGGCAGGACTCTCTCATCAGTCAGTTCTCAAAAGGACATTATCACCAGTTCACTTGAGTACAAAGCAAACTTTAGTGGCACAGATCCTAAAACATGGTGCATTTTCACCACGTGAACGCATGCATGTAATTAGCATCCTGATCAAGAAATAAACATTGCCAGAACTCAAAAAGCCCTTTTTATACCCTCTCCCAATGACTACCCCTACCCAAGGGTGACTCTATCCAGACTTCTATCACAAGAATCAGTCTGGTTCATTTTTGAAACGTATATTAAACTTTTAGCTTAACTTCTTTTGTCTAATATTATATTTGAGAGATTTACCCATATTTTTGCATATAGTAAGAGTTTGTTTTCATTGCTGCATAGTATCCACTTTATTAATATACTCCAATATATTGATTTATTCTACTTGTAATGGACTTTTGAGTTGTTTCTCATTTGGGGCCAAGAAGACTAGTGCTATGAACATTCTCATATGTGTTTCTTAGTGCACATATGTGTGTATTTCAGTCAGGTATATCTTTCCTTTCATTGTATTCCTCCTTATAAAAAGTGTTTGAGGTGGCTTAGATAATTAAATGCATATTAGACTTCATAATTAGCAGAAAATAAAGAATGCAATTAAAAGCCATTATTCTGCCAGGAAGTGAATGATAAAAAGATTTATGGAAAGCTAGGAGGGCCAGATATTTTGCTTAACTTTTTTGTAGGCCTAGGAGGAGAAGGTAGTGATCACGGAGTACTAAATAGAGGTCTGAACCTCCTGGTAGCCGTGTAGAGGTTTGGGGTAAGTATGAAGACACTGTTTTAAGTATAAAGATAAGGGATATGAAGGGTCAGGAAAATTACATAATGGTGGAACCGAAGCTGTGTGAGCGACCTACATGCCCGTACCAGTGATCGAACTCCTAACCTGGGTATGTGTAACCTGTCATCGAACCTGCCACCTTTTTGGTATGTCTGTAGTGTGTCTTTTCTGGAGGAGGGATTATTTCCGATCATCTAAAAAATTCAGTTGTTTGTTGTTTTGTTCATGATTTTTACAAATTCTTGTTTTGGGATAACCAGTGCTATTGGAGGTATTTGTAACTATTTTCTTGCATTTCCCGGGCTCTCTTTTTGCTCTTTGGATAGCTTCTTTTGGTGCATAGAAGATGCTAAAGAAAAACATCACTTATTTGTCATGGTTTTGCTTGGGAAGAGATTGCCGCTGTCTCCTGAGCTCTCGGCCCACCTTCGTGCAGAGGCCCGTCCTCTCACCAGGAGCACAAAGCCCTTGTGCAAGGCCAGGCGCTGTGCAGGACTCACCCGGTCCACCCACGGCACAGCTCAGCGGGCTGGGGCTGATCTGAGTGAAGGGCCCTTTTGTCTTTGTTATGAAGGAATTTTGACCTAGTGGATTGACAGGAAAGGGAAGAATTATGTAGAAGCCTATGTAACCTCCAGATTGGATCAGCTGATCCCTCATAATCAAGAGGTACTCTCCATGCTTCATTTAAATATTTTCCTCTCTCGGAACCTCATCCTTCCGCACAAACCCAGGGCTGACGGTATCGTAGGCCTTGCGTATTTGACAGACAGTGCAACTCGGGGTGGGGCTGGAGGTGGGGCTGCAGCCATCCTTGGCCTTGATTTTTCAGCTTGTATCTGGCCGGCTGTGGATCAAAGGCAGTTTTCTCCAGGAATTCCCCAGAATTCCTTTAGCCAGGCGTAGTAAAATTGTAAAGACACCATTGCTGGACCTGGGAGCTGATGTCATTATTTACAAATCAACTTTCTCTTGGGTGAGAGGTGCTCAAGGCCCTCCTCACACCTAAATAGAGTTGCTTTGACACCTGGAAGGTGCCCTTGACCTCAGGACATCCGCCCTGTCATTAGCTGTAGAATAGCTAGATGACATGCATCTGGATCAAGTTGGATTAATTTCTTCTGTACTGTTGCTTCTACCACATACAGTGCCGTTTTTCAGAAAGGGCTGTTATCCTCTGAGAGTAATCATGACTACTGTTTATAAATGAGGGTTCTCGCCCTTATTCCCTGTGTCGTCTGTAAAATCAGGTAAGGAGGTGGTAAATTCATCTAAAGTACTGAAAGAGCAACTTGCCTGAAGGTCAGCCCATGAGGTAGTCATGTGGCCAAGACTAGACCGCAGCCTGCCCGCTCTGAGCCCAGCAGCCCTGCATTGCCGCCTCCTCTGTCAGCCCCCCATCCAGCTCCCAGAGCTGGTCCTCACTGCCCACTGATCCCCATTTGCTCCCTGCCCCTTTTTACCCCCCACTCTGCCCTTCAATCAACTTCCTCTGAGGTCTGAGCACCCCCGCATCGCCCCTGAACTCTGGGCCCCAAGAAGAGAATGTCACAAAAGAGACGTTCCCAACAATTTTGACTTTGAACTCTGAGTTCCATACTTTCCTGAACAGGGAAGAGGGAAGGAATGGCCAGAAATGGGTCTAGAGAATTTATAGTTATTGAGAGAGCATTCCAGTGTGTCATTTTTTCAGGCATGCCTCTTAAAATTACCCTTCCTCCCTCCCTGCCCCCACTTCTCCCACCAGCCCCGAGAGCTTTGCAGCTCCTGGGTCTCCATCTTGCCTGGCTCCAAAGGAAGGGTAGAGGAAGTGGAATTAAAATCAATGTGCTACTTGTTAGCAGCTCTGGTAAAAATAACAACCGCGCATTTAAGCAGTCTGGATGGCTCAAGTGGAATTTGGGGATTACCCATGGCTGAATTGGCTGGTGTTAAATCACAATTAGCATGGGCTCTCTCTCTTCAGTTAGTCTGGACAATGCAGGACTGGCTAGCTATGAAAAATGCTTAATGATCCCATATAAGCACAAGCCAGGATATCAGGAAATGGTCGCTGAGTGGACACACACACACACACACACACACACGCACGCACACCACACTCCTGATTCAAAGCCTGTAGGCTCTGTATCTGAGTTTAAGGAGGAAAAAGTATTCCATCTTCTCAAATCCCAGATCACCTCAAGCTACCTCTTTAAGGACGGCACTGCCGATTCCAGAATCTTGCTCTTTGTTTCCTAAAAGTTAGCTTTTTCCTAAAAGTTTAGCCCTACAAGAGCAATAGGAACGATTCCACAGGTGGTTTTCTTACCTGTAGGGAAGTCAGACTTGTGAAGAGTACAAGGCACTATACTTTTTCTGTCTTGCTTTTTATGGTCCTTTGATAAATATAAAAGTTGCCAACTCTTCAAAGAGAGCAAGTATTTATAATAATTTGGAAAACTTTTTGTTTTGCCATGATGTGTGTGTGTGTGTGTGTGTGTGTGTGTGTGTGTGTGAATCATTTCATCTCTTAAGTTAAATGATAGTAGTGTTACCCCCGAGAGGATAAATTTAGTTTTTATTTAGTCCTCTCCAAAACATCCAGGAGGTTTTTACTAACCAAGTTCATCTTTATTGCACTCCTCTTCCAATCCATGAAAAAGAGTTGAGTTTGGCCCAGTTGTAACACCCAGTTCTACTCAAAGGATTTTAGAGCTTCAGATCAGGGCGGGGAATGCTGTATGTGTTTTTAAATGCTCAAAGCATAAAATGTAGGATATAGAGAATGCATATTTGGGTTCTGTTTGGTTTTTATTGTTCTCTATTCCTGAGCAACATTGTGCTTAAGAGCTTTTTATAAAATCCAAGATGTTAGAGTTCAGCCAAATTCCATAAAACTGATTAATAAGACAGCTAGATCTTGCATGCCACCCCATAATAAAACACGTGGTTAAGTAAGATAGCTCACTACACTCTTACAGAATTCTAGAAATTATTCAAACTCTAAAATTCCTTCCAATCTCTTATTTCAACTTAAGGACAATATAAGATATGCCAGTTAGCAAGAAAGAGGTAAAAAAGCCTACTGTAATCACACCTCCAGAACGGGTTTAGGAGAATGCTGTGAAGATAATGTCAGTTTGTAGCAATCTAAATTTCTGCTTCTATCACGAGCTTACTGTTATTTGGACTTTCAAATTGGTTTTTACAACTTTACTTCACCCTGCTGCCTGCTATTAAAATGTATAGTTAGAACGTACAAATTCCATAGATTACCATAGAAATAAGCAAATTAATTCAAGTGTCCAGATTATACACTGCTGTCCATGGGTTCTATATAAAAATCTTAAAGCTTTTTAGCATTTTGTCCTGCTCATAGTCAAGGATTTTGTGTTATTTTGAGATTGCCCTATATCAAAGCTGGTTTTCTTTATACAGCATTTTTTGCCCTCAAGAAAATACTGAAGAAGCCCTGTTGTTATTGCTGATTAGTGAATCTATGGTAAGTAGAATGTGTTTTTACATTTTTTTCCTCCCCTATTCCTGTAGTCCCTTTTTTGATATGGCTACTCCACCAGTACAGTGACCCTTTTCCTTGGGAGAAAATAGATGGGATACCTGGGTGGGAAGACACAGTAGAGGCTTAAAAGGAGGGATGCTTCTTACTTCTTGGACTGGGTAGCACATTCCTTGGTCACCCCGGAGCATGGAGCTTCTCCTCCCCTAGCAATTAGTAGGCATCTGAGTTTATTCCTTTATCCACCAAGTATTGCTGGAACACTAACACAAGCATATACTATAGGTAAACTGGCTAGCCATGAAATGACCGAAATGACCATCAAAGATCCTGGCCAGGGAAAGAAGCCCCCAAGGGTAACCTTCCCGGGCCTTCTCGATTTGCCGTGGAGGGAGGGAGAGTTTGGAGAGCAATCACTTGTGTGTTTGAACCTCTGGTTTTCGGATGAAATTGCCTGGGCCTCTACACAGGCCCCTTCCCCAATCTCCCACTGCTCCCGGGCACTGCACGCCCAGCCGGGAGGGTTCACTCCTGTCACGGGCTCTGCTGCTGGGAGGGCGCTTTTGCCAGACCCTGAATTCCTCTGAGGTGTTTTCTTCGTGTTTGGCCCGGACATCACATTTCAGGTCTGGAATTTCCTTGCTCATCGTTTATTGGGTTTCCACTCTGTATATCTTCAGGCGGGACAGCCCTGGCTTGCATCTTTCAGGAGTGATACGGGTTATAGTAGTTACACCTTGGCAAGCCACTGTGTGTGCCCAGCCCCTGAGCAGAACGGCCAACGCCTGGGACTTGAAAGGACCTAGAGGTCCTCATGTCCGTTCACTCATTTTACACGTGGGGAACCCGAGGCCCAGAACAGGCACCTGGATTCACCGTGCAGTGGTCTCCCCGGTAGATCGGACATGGTACTGTCCCCTCCCACATCCCGCACCGCACCTGGCAGGCGGGAGTCCAGGGGAGGAGCAAAAGGAATCCTAGCCGAAGCGAGAGAAGTGTTTCCTTCTCGCCCAAGCACACCGTTTAAAGGGAGGTCTGAAAGGCACTCAGGTGAGAAAGGCTTAGACATGAGCAGGAGAATGTGCGTGTGCCACGTGTCGGAGGGAGGGGTCAGGAGGGTCGGACTTGGTCTGGGAGGACAGCTTCCTTGCCTTAATTCAAAGCTTTGGGTTTTCTTGTTCTGTGCAATGGCCCAGAGATGTTTACGAGAGCAAGACTGCTTGAGTTACCACTTCTCTCTACTTGGAAGCTCTTTGACGTCATTGGCCTGCCTTCCTCCGGAGGAAACAGGCTGCCCCGTTGGCTCATCTTTCCCTCACTGTCAGCTGGTAACTTAGCACGGTGTCATTTCACTCTCTCCGCTGCCTCGGCGCAGTCGGGGAAGGCACACATGTGGACGGCCTGGCACCCGCATTCGGTGACAGGTCTCCCTGTGCTTTGTCATCAGTTCTTCGATGGGGGCCAGCTCGCGTGGCCTCCTCGCCGACACTCCTGCGCCCGAAGCTGGACTCTTCACAACTTAGCAGTCAGTTTCCTTGGGGCAAACCTGGTTGGTTACATTGGAAAAGTCCTGGAAGCGTGGTGACCACACATTTTAGGTTTCTGGGACGGTTCTGATGGAAAATATTGAGTTCCATTGTCAATCATGTATTCGTTTGGAATCTGGAAAACACGGCCCCCTCTCTAAAATGCTGTGTCTTGGGAATGATGGCTCCATCTCTCCTGCTCCTTCACTGAAGTGCGAGGAACTCATAGGCTCAAAATGGAGATCCCTCTGAGACAATCAGATCTGTCTCTGTGGTATTTAATTTCCGGAAATCCCTCCAGGGGCTGGTGAAATCCAGTGACTTCAATAAATATGAAGGATGAGGTTCCCAACCAAAATGATTCTGTCCCCCCTTGGCAAGCCACTGTGTGTGCCCAGCACCCGAGCAGCATGGCCAACGCCTGGGACTTGAGAGGACCTAGAGGTCCCCATGTCCATTCACTCCGTGATTATGTAGGTAGAAACCTAAATGAAGTTGCTTTTGGAAGTCCCTTTTTCGTGTTCCTTGACTCCTTGATTTTTCTGTTTTGGGACAGAAAAAGAATGGGCTCAATTTCAGGACCAAAAAGAATTGCTGTGTGTTTTTTTCAGTACTTGAGAAAATTGTATTTTTTGTTGGTTCTGACTTTATCTTAGAAGCATAATTTGTCCATTGTCTCTCCACCTACAAGAACTCATTGGGAATTGTACTGCTTTCTTGCCTCAGATGAGTTTTCCCCAGGAGAAAGGAGTCATTGGGACTACTAGTCTATTTGCACAACCGACACTGGCACAGTACTCTGGGATCTTTATTATTTGTGGATCAGTTTAAGGTTCTGTATTCAAAAGAAAACCATAGACTTCCTCTAAAAATTAAAAAAAAAAAAAGAATGCATTTGGCATAACTTGAAAATTTCTCTTAAATAGCATTTTGTTTTGTTCTTTTCCCGGCATTGGTCTCAACATGGAGCATTTATAGCA
Source organism: Cnephaeus nilssonii (assembly GCF_951640355.1). Classification (NCBI taxonomy): domain Eukaryota; kingdom Metazoa; phylum Chordata; class Mammalia; order Chiroptera; family Vespertilionidae; genus Cnephaeus; species Cnephaeus nilssonii. Next base: position 99,567,007 of record NC_137075.1, on the reverse strand, counting down.
AATAAGTAAAATGAGACCACTTACAGCAAGCCCTGTTTTCCTCCCGCGCTTCTTTTGTTGCCTTAAAAGCCACTCCTAACAAGAAAAATTTAAGGATAAAACCTTCAGAATCAGGCTGTTTCCATAGGCGATGACTCACTTTGAAGGACGTGGCCTGACTTATATATTCTTATTTGTCTTTGACATTTAGGAGCGAGGAGTTTTGAAGTGAGTGAGTGCTGATGGGTGGCTAAAAGCAAATGCCCCGGACTCACAAAAAGAAACCCTCTTACCTCATTAGTGAGAGAGAAGGTGCGCGTGGTCCTTCTGAATGTCAGGCAGGAAGACAGACATCAGCCTGCCCGGACAAGCGGCCCGCCATCTTGTGTGACCACTTTCACAGGAAGAGCTGGGGGTCTCTTTTCGTGCTCCCAGGGACGGGTAGATCTGGAGACTTCTGGTAGTTAGCAGGGGAGAAAGACAGGAAAATCTAACTATTGAGCCCTAATTGGTTTGGCTCAGTGAATAGAGTGTCGGCCTGCGTACTCAAGGGTCCCAGGTTCGATTCCGGTCAAGGGCATGTACCTTGGTTGCGGGCACATCCCCAGGAGGGGGTGTGCAGGAGGCAGCTGATTGATGTTTCTCATCGATGTTTCTAACTCTCTATCCCTCTCCCTTCCTCTCTGTAAAAAATCAATAAAATATATATTTTAAAAATCTAACTGTTGATTCTAACTCCCTATGTGGGGGGGAGGGGGGGGGAGGGAGAGGAAAAGGAGCCAGTGGTTAGAGTCTCCCGCATGGGTTTGTCTGGAGCAATCTGTAGAGAAATTACATTTCAAAGGTAATGAAAACAGGTTGCTGTAAGGAGCCTTTGATGTCTAGATAGATGAGATTAATAAGCTCGGAGGTGCCTGCTGTCTTTCTTGCTAAGCAGCGGCGATGTGAAATAGGCAAGGTGTTCTCTTGAGTCCTCTGTGGTAATGTCTTCAAAATAAAAATCGGTTTGCTTCTTGCTGTCACTTATACATCTGCTTTGTGCTTCCCTAAACAAGATCGGATTAGTCTTTGTGGTCTGTTCCAGCGAGGATGTCACCCAGGGACCTGAATGTTGCTTTGGTGGTGGAGGAAAAGTATGACATGTCTCTGTAGGACGGACAGAGCTTGATGCCACCATTTGGTGACGGGGAGGGTGGGGCCGGGAGTTTTCTCCCACCCAGTCACGCACAGCAGAGCAGGATCTGTGAGTGGGGAGCAGCACATGTAGCCACGTGTCTGCTCTCATCCTGCTGCCCCAGAGCACAGCTGTGCCTGCTGGAACCTGAGCCCAGGAGAAATCACCCCGCTTTGCACTCCCTGGCTCTGAAATCTCCCTCCACATACCTGCCAACTGGTACACGTGTCCTACAGGATCGCACCTCCAGGCCCCACAGTTTGGAGAACACCATGTACCGCCATGCGCTGTGGTGCTCTGGGGAGTCTGAACAAACAACCAGAGGTGACAGACCCTTCCCCATTCCCGCCCTTGTCTCCAGACCCTGCTGTCAGGGCAGGAGGCCGAGATGGCCGCCCAACAGTGAAGGCTGTGTGCGCGGGCTGGCTCACCATCTGCTTCTCTCCTCTGTGCTGCTTCCAGGCCAACCGGGACGCGGTGCTGAGCAGGATCCCCGAGCACAGGAGCGACCGCCTCATCAGTCTGCAGAGCGCCTCGGTGGTCTACGACCTGCTGACCATCGCTCTTGGGAGAAGAGGCCAGTTTGAGATGCTGTCGGAGGTACAGCCCTCGAGTCCGGATGGCTTCCGGGCGGTGGGGGGTGCTGGCGGTGTGAACACTGGGACAGCTGAGGGACCTGGTCCTGAACCCCTGTCACCAGCAGCCACGTGGCTTTGGGGTTAGCTTTGGTTTCCTCCTCTGTGAAAAGGAAAGGGGGCTAAGCGATTAGGTGGGGGCAGTCACTGGTGGTCACTTCCTACCAGTGGTCCAAACACTGGCTGTGAGTTTTTGGGGAGGGAAGGCAAGCATTTCTCTAGCAGTTTCTCTTTTAGTGTAATTTCCACCATACCCCCAAATCACCCATCTGTGATATTAATTTCCTTATAAAACGGGCTATATTTGATTGAAAGCATCATTGTGTAGCTCCTGCTGAAACGGCAGCTGTGGGCACAGGGTATCGCCCGGCGAGCTGGGACAGGCTTTCCTGTCCACAGCGTCTGCGTTCAGAGGGACGCTCGTAGCATCGGATCTCGTGCGAGGTGCTGGCATCTCCTTCCCTCCGTCCTAAGAAACATTGGGATGGAAGCTTGACTTTATCTCGCGCTGTGGTTATGCATAACTGAGCTGCTGCCCAGAATACCAGATTCCACGGTGGTAGAGGCGAAATAAGGATTAGGTCATTTTATATTTTCTTTAGCGAAGTAAAGAGAAAGAGAGAAAACAACTCATTTGGTTAAAATGGACTTTTCCATGTTATGAATCTTTCTTTTTCTAAATTTATACACATTGCAGCAGCCTCTGGGCGGGAGGACAGGGAATGAAATACAGTAACAGACTGGCTGAAATCAGATAAGCGCGCGTCTCGCCCTCCAGCCTGCAGAGCGCGGCCACATTGCCCAGAGCCCCGGAGAGCTGATGATCCTGCGTGGCCTGGATCTTCTTTTAGGCTTTGGTTTGGTGACTGTACAGGGCAATGGTTACTCGTTCTTCAAAAACAGCCCTTCACAACCCAGCTAGATAAGGCGATCTGTCCTGATGTTCCTGTTACACCCAGCACCCCCCACCCCCTGGGACCGTGCCCAGGCTTGGGGTTGGCCTGGATTCGTCACCGCTCCAGGTGCTTTGACTTCCTGGGACCCGCCCCTCCTGGCCAGCGTGGTTCCCACCCCCCGCCTCTGCTGCGGAGCCCTCTGCAGGGACAGGGTCCCTTAGCCCAGGGGGAGTTCTTTGAAGGTGAACCTTTGCCCTCCAGATGAACCCCTGGAAGTCTCTCTGGGTCCCAGGCTGAGTGTGGGCACGTGTCCGCTCTCATGCCCTCTCGGGGCCGCGCAGCCGCTCCCCAGCGTGAAATGGCCTGCGTCTGGGACAGGTGTGAGCCGCCGGAGGTGCTGCCTTAGTCACAGGCTGGGCGAGCCCTGCCCACGGACTTCTCTTCATGACAGGAATGACTGCAGGGGGCGACTGTCACCTTAGCAGCATTCCTCTCGGTGGCGCTCCCGGGCCTGTGTTTCCTCCTGGCACGGAACGCGGCGACCTGGTTTTCACCAGATGACTTTCATCTTGATGTCGCATTTAGCTGCCATCTTGTGGCAATGACCTGGCGCCCAAGTCACTGGCTGGTCCCGTTGGTTGTCCGAGCCTTTGCAGTTCCGAATTTCACTATGGGAGTCGCATTTACAGCAATGGCGACATTGCCAGAGGTTGCCTGAGGAGCTCCAGCAGAAGGGTGGGGGCAGGGAAGTGTATCAGGGTGTATCCCTGGGAGCCTTTTGAATTTTGTACCATATCTGTGCTGTATCTATAGGTCAGTTGATAAAATAGAGGACACTCATGTCGTCAACACATGTGTCCGCAGTCCCCTGTTCTGTGCCAGGGGCTGTGATTCAGGCCGGGACACATGAGCCAGGTGCGGTCCCTGCCCATCAGCAGCTCCCAGTCTACAGCGAGGCGGCCAGGCCCCAAGCCGCCTGGTGTGGCTAGCGCTGGGGAGGCCTCCCCGCAGGGTCTGCATCCGGTAATAAAGGATTCGAATACTTGGCTTCAACCTTTCTTGCCATTTCTACTTAGTTTTGCAGTTAGAGCTTCCCCAAGCCCCGTGGTCTCAGATCTTCTAAGTGAAACGGGAGGTGTTGTAGGTGGAAGGCGAACACGAAGGCACCTGGAGACACGGTTCCGTCTCTGGTAGCTCGGTCCCTGAAGAGCAGGCATGTCACCCTCGCTGAGCTCGGACCCTCCCTCCCTTGGTCTCAGGCCACATCTTACTTAGCGTGTCCTGCTTCCCTCATTTGCTGGGGTTTTCTTTAATTCTAATTTTTCCTTCCATTTTTCTCAGGACTTTAGGTTAAAAGACTAACCAGATTTTTTTAAATTGAGGTAAATTCATATAACATAAACATAGCCATTTTTAAATGTCCAATTCGGTGGCCTTGAGTACATTCCCACTGTCGTGCAACTATCCCCTCTATCATGTTCCAAAACATTTTCATCGCCCTAATAGGAAACCCTGTCCCATTAAATGATTTTTCTCCATTCCCCGACCCCCCAGTTTCTGTCAGCTGCTCATCTGCTTTCTGACTATGGATTTACCTAATTTGGGTATTTCATATAAATAGAATCATCCAGTATATGACCTTTCGTCTGGCTTCTTCCACTTAGAAGGTTGTAGCGTGTGTCAGTACTTCATTCCTTTTTTATGGTTGGATAACATTCCATCGTATCACGATTTGTTTATCCATTTGTCAGTCGGCAGGCATTTGGCTTTGGTGAATAGTGCCGCTGTGGGGGCAACTGGCATTTAAACTTCCTGTGTTACGTCTCTGGGCCTGCGATTGTTAGTGGTTATCACTATCATCACTCGACGTGGTCGTATATTGTTTCCCCTCCTGCAGCTCCTGCACCGGGACCAGTGAGCCTTCTAAACCAGGAATGGGCACACCACCCTTCTGTTAAGAAACATTCGATGGCTCCTCCCCACTCCCCTTCTTTTTTCCTCTCTTAATTTTGTCTTGTTTTACTTTTTCTCCCATAATGAAATTGACTTCATTGTTTGTGTGTCTGCCATTCGCAGCAGCCCTGCAGGCTCCTTGAAGAACCAAGCAGCACATACAAATGTGGGAAAGAAAATGAAGCCCCCTGGGAATCCCACTCTCTGGGGGTCGTTACCTGTTCGTTGTCCATCTTTCCTCATGTGCCTTCATGAATGTAAATGTATGGAAGTGTGAGGAGCAGGGTAGTGTTGTGCATGTTTTGTTGTGGATATTCCCAATCATCGCTCTCCCTTGCATTGGTACCCCTGCCTCCGTACCCCTAACCCCAGGCCAGCACCTTGTGCATCCTGGGCACAGGCCTAGAGAGCTTGGCCTTGAGTTCTGCCCTGCCATTGGCCAGTTGTGTGATCCTGGAAGTTATTAACCTCTACTGCCTCAGGTCTTCCTTCTGCAAAACAGGGAGGGTAGTCATACCTGCCTCATAAATGTGAAGGTCATTCACTAATCCATGCAAAGTACCCAGAACAGAGCACACGAGCTCATTGAGTGTGTGCTTCCGCACTGCTCCTACCACCGTATTCCCAGGGGTTGCCAGGCACCGGGAAGCCACCAAGTATACAGAAAGGTCTTTGGCTTCTAGAATTTTCCAATCTAGAGAGATTGAATAGAAACATGAAAAGATGACTACAGTTGACCCTTGAACACATGGGTTTGAACTGCACGGGTCAACTTACACATGAATTTTAAAAAATAAAAGCCTTGCCCTGACCAGTTTGGCTCAGTGGATAGAGCGTCGGCCTGCGGACTGAAGGGTCCCGGGTTCGATTCCGGTCAAGGGCATGTACCTTGGTTGTGGGTACATCCCCAGTGGGGGGTGTGCAGGAGGCAGCTGATCGATGTTTCTCTCATCGATGTTTCTGACTCTCTATCCCTCTCCCTTCTTTGTAAAAAATCAATAAAATATATTTAAAAAAATAAAATAAAATAAAAGCCTTACTCTCTTCCATCCAAGGTTGGGAGTCCCCGGATGAGAAGGGCCGACTGGGCGCGTTGATCTGCGCCATTTTTATACTAGTGACTTGAGTATCCAGGATTTTGGTATCCACAGGGGGTCCAGGAACCAGTTCCCCACAGGTACCAAGGGACAGCTAAGTTTTGGGGGAGACAAAGTTTTACGTAGATTTTCGACGGCACAGGGGTCAGAACCCCTAACCCGTAGTGCTCGGGGTCACCTCTAATCAGAGAAGACGACAGTGCGGCAGCGTCATGGCAGGGCACAGAGCAGGCCACTGGCAGCAGAATTGGCAGGTGGGGGCAGCAGCAAGAGGTTATGAGCAACTGAGACATGGATTGGCTGCTCAAGGCCTGATGGGAATGAAAGTCTGATTGCCCAGGAACACCCTTCATCATCAGGGTCATGGCGGTGTGAGGGCGTTTGGCCTGCGGGTGGGAACTGAGGGCTTGTTCTCACGGGGACGTGGGAGAGGGCGTTGGACAGAAAGCCTGGCTGTCAGACCCCGCATCTTGGTGCAGACTGTGCCTGGCTGATGGGAGCAGGTCCATCCCCCTCGGCTGGTCTGTGAGCAGGTCCCCTGTGCCTCGCCACACTGCCCAGCAACACTTCCTTTACGCAGTGGACCTCTTATGACCAGAAGGTGGACAGCCCCCAGGCCACCACGGGAGAAGAGGTGTCACCTCCTTCCTCTCCTGTCCCAGCCGACGTCAGCACTTCCACACTAGGCCGGCGTGCTTTCCTCCGGCCCCTCTCCCGGGCGGACCTGATCCCCTGGGCACCCTGCACCAGAGGGGACGGGCGGGGGTGCCTGTGCTGGGGGTCCCAGCAAGCCTTCTCACCTCTGTCCTCCTGCCGTGGACACCTTGGGTGGGCTGTGCAGACCCAGGCTTTTAGGAACTGCTGGCAGGAGTCGCAGAGCTACTTGTACATCAACGCCGACCTCCCTGCCTCTCTCCCGTTGTATTTATTCAGGATGAGGGCTCCTGCCCACCTCAGGGTTGGCTGCGTCTGTGTATGCCCATGTACAATGCCTTTCTTTCTTCTGGGCACTGATCAGCCAGGTGCTGGGCAGGGAGCCGTGTCCAGAGGCAGTCCACACCCAGGGGCATCACATCCTCATTCTGTCAGGTTAAATATAAGCACCGTGTTTACCGTGTCTCCCGTGCTGTGAGCTTGCATGTTTTTAAAGACTCACTGTGAGCTCCCCGAAAGGCTTATGTGGGAAGGAGCACTTTCCCCTTCGGTTTCAGCAGCAGCTCTGGTTGGCATGACAACCCGCACTATTAAAAGTAAAGCAACAAGCCCGGCTGCCTTTGTTTTCTAGGATGAACCCAAGCCGCTAAGGGGTTCGTTTCTTTAATTTGACTACTAATGGCTCCATTCTGACAGAATGTTAAGAGGTCCTTGTCGAAGGACGCATGCGTCCCCTCTGCAAAGACATGGCAGCGTCAAAGACAGAAATGGTATTTTTATTTTCCTTGTTGACTTGCTTTTCATCTGTTTATGGTAAATCTCAACAACATTATAGTTCTGTGGGCAGAACTGTCTGGCTAGTGCTTGTAACAAAGGGACATTTTCCCACCCCAAGCCAAACGCTTACTTAGTCAGGGAGCGCTGTGAGAGGCGCCTGAACATCTGACTGGATCTGCCTACAGGCCTGCCAGGTGTCCGCTGACATCAGAGTTTGGTATTTAAAGGCAGCCCCACCCGTACCATGGAAACCCAGCCTTGACCGCGGCGCCCTGGTCCGTGGGAGGCACCAGTGTGGCCTGACTCCGGTGGACCACAGACTCCTGGGAAGTCGGGGCCGAGGGTTTGGTCCACGGTAGGTGCTCAGTAAGAACCTGCTGAATAAACCAGTGCTTCAGGCCACGTACATTCTCACCCCGCTCCCTCTTCCTTGGTCTTTGAGGTCACTTAGCTGGGAAATGGCCAGCGGAGGAAGAGATGGCCCACAGCAGGCAGCGTTGGGGTCACCCGTACAGGAGGGACCGGCTACGTCATTTTCACATGACAGGTCTGCCCTGAGGAATCTCAGCCCCTGCCATGGCCACTGGCACCCACAGCCCCGCCACAGGAAAGCATTTTTTTTTTTAAATTAAGCATCATTGCTCTCTTCTTATGGTCCTTAATGAAGAAAAAAAAAAGTTTTTAACTTAAAAAAAAATTTTAATGTGCCATTTTAACCTTTTTAAAGTATATAATTCAGTGGTATTAATTGCATTCACAGTGTTGTGTCACCATCATGATACTATCTAAATTTTCTGTCACTCCATGTAGAAACTCTTTACCCAGTAAGCAATGACTCCTGACTCCCGCCTCCCCATAAACTGGTAACCTCTGGTCAGACGATACTTGTTTTTTTGTGTGTCTGGCTTATTTCACCAGCCTAATGTATTCAGGGTTCTGCCATCTTGTGATGATACATCTGATAGAATGTCTCAGACTTTATTCCTATACTAGAGGCCTGGTGCATGAATTCATGTACAGGTGGGGTCCCTCAGATGAAAATGTCTACTCAAGGACCCCTCTCACCCAGTCCCGATCAGGCCGATGGGGGCTGGCTGGCCAGCGAGGGACTGCGGGAGGGCTCCAGGGCGTGTCCGGCCCTCTCGCCCAGTCCCGATTGACCTGGACCCCAGCAGCAAGCTAACCTACCAGTCGAAGCGTCTGCCCCCTGGTCGGACACTTAGCACATTACGCTTTTATTATATAGGATTGGCTGAATACATGCCATTGGATGTGTAGGCCCATTTTGTTTATCTGATGGTCTGTTGATGGATGGGCCCATGGATCGTTTCTGCCTTTTGGCTGTTGTGAATAAGGATGTAGGGAACATATCTGAGTGCCAGCTTTCAGTTCTTTTGAATATATACCCAAAAGTGGAATCGCTGGGTCATATCGTAATTCTAGGTTTCACTTTCTGAAGAACCACCAAACTCTTTCACAGTGCTGGGCCATTTCACCTTCCAGCAGCAAGGGATGTCTCTGTATTCTCACCAACACTTGCTACTTTGTTGTTGTTGTTTTTGCTATAATAGCCATTCTAATAGGTGTGGAGTGGTATCTCATTGTGGGTTTGGTTTGCTTTTCCCTAATGACTAATGATGCTGAATGTTTTTTCATGTGCTTATTGGCCATTTGGGTATTATGTTTGGAGAAATGTCTATTCAAGACCTCTGCCCATTTTCAAATTGGGTTATTTCTCTTTTTGTTGTTGAGTTATAGAAGTTCTTTATTGATTGTGGATAATAAACCCTTAACAGCTATTTTCTCCCATTTTGCAGTTTGTCTTTTTTTTATGATGTCATATGATGCACAAAATTTTTTAATTCTGATAAAATCTAGTATATCAATTTTTTTCTTTTGTTGTTTATGTTTTTGGTATCATATCTAAGAATCTATTGCCAAGTCCAAGGTCATTAAGATTAATTCCTATGTTTTTCTGTGAGGATTTTATAATTTTTGCTCTTATGTTTAGGTTGTTGGTCATTTTGAGTTAATTTTTGTATATGGTATCAGTTGGAGTCCAAGTTTTTTGTTTTTTGTTTTTTGTTTTTTGCATGTGGAAATCAAGTTGTCCTAACATTCATTGAGATTATTCTTTCCCCATGGACTTGGCACCCTTGTTGAAAATCAGTTGGCCATAGATGTGTGGGTTTATTTCTGCAATCTCAGTCCTGTTTCATCACCCTATATGTTTATCCTTATGCCAGTACCACACTGTTTTGATAGCTGTAGCTTTGTTGTGAGCTTTGAGAAATCAAGAAATGTGAGTTCTTCAACTTTGCTCTTTTTCAAGATTGTTTTGCCTGTCCTGGGCTCCTTGCAATTCCATATGAATTTGAGGATTGGCTTGTCTATTTCTGCAAAAAAAGACTTGGAATTTTGATCAAGGTTGCATTGAAACTGTAGATTACTTTGGATAGTATTGCCATCTTAATATCTCATGTTTTGATACCAGGTCTGAGTTTGACTTCTCAATTCTGCTACTTTACATGCCAACTATGAACTGGAAGAGGTTCCTTTAACTCTAAACCTGTATGTGGAAAATACAGGTAATACTAGGATCTACCTCCAATGGTTATTATGATGATTAAAGAGATAGTGTGTGCAAAATGTATGCTACTGTTCTTATTGATGGTGTTGATAATCTGCTTTCTAATGTAAAAATCCCCTCTGTAATGACCCTTAGTAGTGTCTTTCATAGCATAGTGTGCATAGTGAAGAACTCAGCCTTGGGGTCAGGCGTGTCTGAGTTCAAATTTTGATGCTGCCCTTTCCTAGCTGTGCAACTTTGGGAAAGATACTTAGCCACTCTGGACTTCCACCTCAAAGACTGATGGTGAAGCTCAGCAAGACAATAGGTGTAAAACAGCCAGCACAGGTCTTGGTATATAATTCGTACCATTCCATTCCTCTTTGGTTATTAGAAAGGATTGATCTGAAATTGTCTCCTTGTAACTTGCACCTGTTCTATGTCTTCGAAACAATAGGGCAAGTCAGTCCTGCCTCAATGGCATCAAGTGCCCCATCATTATTCTGGGGGTTGACAAACTTTTCTAAGAAGGATCAGATACTAAATGGTTTAGGTTTTGATTACCAAGAACCAAAATCAAGGATGCTTGTAGGTATAACAAGAGAGAAAACAAATTTCCACAAAATTTTTATTGATTAAATTAACATATAAGAGCGACTACACCTTTTTGTAGTACAGGTGCATTAAGATGAATGGGATTGTTTTGGGGGTAGCGTTTTATTTAGTTTGGATTCAAAGTCAGTATGCCCTCTCTACAAATTGGTGGCAAGTGCTCATCTATAAACGGTTCTTAGCTTTTGGACTCTGAAAGCAGGCAGCAGCTCGGACTTGGCCCTCAGGCCATGGTTTACCTGACGTGGCATCATCTCCAAATTCTTTGCGTTTTGCCACACTCCTCATAGTGCTTCTTGTTTGCCCCTGGCTATCCATAAAGGATATGCTAACACTCGATCCATATTTATCCCTTCAGTCAAGCATTCACTGAGCACCTATGCCGTAATGACACCCCCTGGGCTGCTATAGCCGCGACTCCTTACTGTGTGGGTGAGGCGACAGCTGTGGTTGAAGGTTCAAACCTGAAGCCCCAAGCCAGGGAGACAGACTGAAAACAGAAAAAGACCAAAAGGTGAGAAGCCGTTGAACAGGGAATTTCTTGAATTTAGAGATTCATTTTGCAAGAACAACGAAGAACAGCAATATCGGCAGAAACAGCAGGTGGAGTATGTAGTAGAGGGCGATCCCGGAGACCCTTCACTCGCCGTGCAGACTTGATCAAGATGCATCATCTAGTTGAGCAGAGAGCATGCTGGGGGATGGCGACCAGCATTCAGTTCTGTAATCAAGTCTGTGACCGCTGAGAAGCAGCCCACCCTCCCCATCTCCCACCGTGGCCAGAGGCCGTGGTGCACGTTCATCTAAGCGTGTGCCAAAGCAATCAGCTGTGAGGCTCCGCTGCTCGGAGCAGTATTGCTGTTTTAAAGCCAAAAGAAATGGGAGAGGGACACCAACGTGGGGCTTGCTCTATTTTATTTTTAATTCAAGGGGAGAAAACTCTGAGCAAGATTTGATGGGAACCACCTGTGTTTTCTCAAAACTTGGGGTGGGAGGGTTTTTATTTGCAGCCCAGAGCCCCATGAGCATGTTCTTTAGAAACGTTTCCTGGACTCTTGTGAATGAGATCTATCAAATTCCACTTTAATTTTTTTTTAAAGTTAATTCAGAAATAAGCGTTCTGAACTGAGCATCCTGAGACCTGGGTTCTAATCCCAGTTCTGCCGCTGTGTGACCCGGGCAGGTCCTGTCTCCTCTCTTGCTCATGGTTTCCTCGTCCATAAAGTAAAAATATGTCCACATCACCTCAGAGTTCAGCATACTCTGATTATGCCATTCTGTGGGTTCAAGATAATGGTCCACAATGTCTAAATTGTTTAGTTTTTAATTGCTAAAAATAAAGGCACGAAATATTATCCATATACCATGTTAAATTAAGAAACACTGTAACACAACTGCAAAGAATTACATTTGTTAGCTGGCTCATTAAGCACAAAGGACGTAGGAAAGAAAATCTTCCTAATCGATGAAAGGATCTGTGTTATGAGAACTCTCAGGGTTCGGCCAACCTGTCCACAGAGGCTAGTAATGAAGACGGTGCACTGTGTTATTTATTCTGTTTTAATGGTGATGAATTTTAGACTTCAGCTCCAGGCTCAATTTGAGGCAAAATCTGATTATTTTGTTACAGCCCCCTCCTCCACGGGCTCTTGGATGCTGAGTCTCCCTCTCGAATTCCAAAAATAGACTCTGGCTTCCCTTGCTGTGCTGCTGTACAGCTGTCGCTGCCATGTGCCCGGTTCATGTCACTGGGCTTTGCCTACCAGGAAGGTAATTGCCAGATCCCGTTCTCATGCCAAAGAGCTTCTCATTCCTGTGCCCCCTCGGAGACGGCTGATTTATGAAAAGCCACAGTGACAGCGGGAAAGGGTACGCTTCGGCGACCACGGGAAACATTTTTGCAAGTACCACTCAGATGATTAGGATGCCATTTAGAGTCTGAGTCTTGTCCTACCAAGTATTCGTGGCATCAAATGAATGTGGTCTGGGCTTTGGAGAGATGGCGGTAGTATGGTGATTACAGCGAACGGGCCTGTCTTTCCTGGTAGAAATAATCCTACTGCCAAATCCATCTTCGCTTCTGGTAAGGGGATGATTTGGAGATGCCGCTTGCTGTTTTGTGTGGGTGACTCGGGGATCTGCAGGCCTGGAGAGGACCCCAGATCCCTCTCCCAGGGCACACGCTCACCTCTTCACTGGACACCGCAAGTGAAGAAGGGCCAGCGTCTCCTCTCATCTCTCCTTTCCACTCAGAGGGTCCAGACCACTCCCCTTTGCCATCCCCTGCCCCCTGCCCAGAGCTCCCCTCTCTCCCCTGCATTCCCCCTTCATGTAGAACCCCCAAGCCCACAGGATCTGCTATGTCTTTGTTTCATAACAGCTACATCACCAGTAACGTGTGTGTAGCATTCATTCTGTGCCAGACAGTCTTCTAGGCATGTCACGTGCATTTAAAACATTACTTCATGTAGCCCCATAACCACCCTGTGGCTGGGGGTCAGGAGTTTGGATTAAGTGTGGCCCCAATGCCCTGCGGCTGCTGTCCTCGCCCCAAGCCTGCCTTCTCTGTCCCCTCCCGGCCGTCAGCCAGCTGGGCCTGGGGGATTGAAGCAGCCTCTTAAAGGCCCCCAACATGCACAAAACTCCCGTGTCTCCTTTTGTTTTTTCTTTTTTATTGCATTTACTGGGGTGACATTGTTCAATAGAATTATATAGGTTTTAGCACCTGTGTCTTAAAAGTCCATTTTATCAGTATTTCTTTTAGACTGGAACCATCGTTAAAATGTGAATGCTCTTCTTTTGTTTTTATAGTATATATTCTGTTCCCAATCTCCTCGCTCTATTAAAACTGGAAATTTTTACTTTATCACATACAGATATGATTAAGGTGCTGAAAAGGGGTAGTCAAAGAGAATTGGGGTGAGCAGACACCCCTTCCAGGGGGCGGATGTTATGGATAGCAAATGCCCGGTGACCGCCCGAGTTCTTGGTTCTCTTGGAGGCATTCTTTGGGAGAGGGCGTCCTTCCGTGGCTGAGGAATGTTGACCTGAGCGGCGTGGGGAGTTATGTAACCTGGACGTCTGCAGGAACATGGGGAGGGCAGGTTATATACCAAGCGGTGTGCTTGGCATTGAGACTTCAGGAGCATCTGCAGCTGCCTGGGCGCTTTCTCGGGCAGCGCATCACCGTATATACGATGCCAGGAGCCCACAGGAAGGAGTGGTGATGCCGGAGCCCAGACCCCTCTGAATTAGGGTGAGGGGCCAGTTCGACATTGTGGACTTTATTCCTGAACTCCCTGTATGATACCCCTGTGGCTTACTGTGGGCTATCGGTTGTTATAGTTACGAGAAAGAGGCCCAGGCGGGAAGGGGTCTGTGAAAGATTCGGCAGTGAATGTGGAGGAAACACGTGACTCAGGACTCAAGCCAGCTGAGCGCCTTGAGGTGGGCTGGCTGGGGCTTGGCATCCTCGCGCGGTGGTGCTGGTGGGTATTGTGGGATCTGAGGCTTCTTGAAAGTTCTGCAAGCTGGAAAGACCTCAGTCCTCAGTAGCCTCCAGGGTCCCCAAAAGGCCAAGGGAGCAATGCCCCATTAACAGTCAAAGATCTTGCTGGATCTCAGAAATAGTCCGGGCACCCTGTGGCATTTTGGGGGCCTTTTAGTTAGCTGTATCTTGCTCCGTGCAGCATGAGTGGGCCTGCAAAGTGGGAGTGGCATGTCGGAGCAGCGGAGTGTGGTGCTGAGAGCTGCCTGGTTCAGATCCTGGCTCCACCAGAACCTTCTGGGACCCCACATGGCATGCAGCAGTCTGTGCTCCGGCTTCCTTGTCTGTGAGTGGCGGGACAGAAAGTACCTGCCTGGGCCTCGTGGGGTCAGCATGACCAAATGAGGCAGCTCTGGTGCAGCAGCGAGAATGGATCCTGGTCCATAGCCCATGTTATCCAAAAGCCGTGTCCTAGTCCGTGCGGGCTGCTACAACAAAATACACAGACCGGGAGCCTTGTAAACAACCAATGCTTGTTTCTCACGGTCCTGGAGCTGGAAGCCCGAGATCATGGCTCCAGCAGGTTGGCAGTCTGGTGAAGGCCCACTTCTGGGTGGCAGGCTGCCAGCGTCTCGCTGCGGCTCACATGCCAGAGGGACTAGGGACCTCTCCTCTTTTATAAGGACACGAATCCTATTCCTGGGGCTCTGCCCTCGTGCCTCAATCACCTTCCAAAGCCCCCACCTTCTGGCACCGTCTATGGGGGTGAGGTTTCAACATATGAATTTGGGGGGGCGGGGATCACAGCATTCAGTCCATACCACTTGTTAAGGAAACAAAAAGAAGCAGTCTAGTCCGTAAAGCTGCAGCATCTCGCTTTGGGTTCAGAACAGATGGTGTCAGCTGCTGCACGCCTTTTGTTCATCCGGAAAGCAATGGATGTTTGTCACTCCTCGTAGCAGAGAGCTGGTAGGACACACCTTACATTTTATCATCATCGACCCTTTCTCCCCGCATCCCGGCTCCTTTGCCCACTCTCAGCCAATGTGATGATTATTCTTGTTCCTCCTCCATCATTTCTGCCCCCTTCCCTAAGTCAGTTTCTAAGTACTGTCAGCTTTTCATTGGTGTTCTCTCCATAGCACCTGTCTCCCCATTATCCCCAGCCCCCACCTCCCCCTCCTGGGTTAGGTCTCCCCCCCCCCACTACCCCATCGCGCTGTCAGGCGGGGCCTTGTGTTGGAGCTGTTGGCGCCCCGGCCTCTTTCCTCGCCGTGGAGGGAAAACTCCCCGAGACCAAGGCTTGTGCTTTCGTCAGCCGTGGGTTGTCTTGGCGTCTGGCACAGTGCATGCTGCCCCGTGGGCTCTGGTGGGAGATGGTGTTTCAAGCGTTCAGGGAGAGCAGAAGTTGTAGGTCTCACCGCAGTGTGCGTAGACCCAGACTCGCGTGGCGTGTGACGGCGGCCAGGCTCACGTGTCTGCATCTGTTCTCTCCCGCCAGTGCTTAGAGAGAGCCATGAAGTTCGCCTTCGAGGAGTTCCACCTCTGGTACCAGTTTGCTCTGTCGCTCATGGCGGCCGGAAAAGTGAGTCCCCCTTCCGCGTGCGGTTCTCCGCGTCCACGCGCGATGCCTTCCAATCCCAGGGGCGGTGGCATCCCTCGCGGGAAACCCAGCCACAGGAAACTGCCCTGTGGTCATTTATAAATGAACAGTCAAGTTTAATTATTTGGGGGCCAACACGGGCACATCACTGAGAAGAAGAATTCTGAAATATTTGCCTTTTTCTCGCCGTTGTAACTTCGTCCTGTGACGATGCGGCTTGAACTAAGGCTGGCTTCTTCACCTGTCTCCCCATTATCCCTCTCGCTCATTTGGGAGCATACACTGACTCCCGGCGGGGAAGTCGTGTGGTTCTCTGTGGCAGTTTGTTACATCGGGATGTGTCTGATGTTAGTGGAAAACGTCGGCTTTGGAGTCCAAGTGCCAGAGCTGAGGTCTGGGCTGTATGACCCAGGGCAGGTCACCGTGTCTTTCCTTCCCAGTGAAATGTGGTAATAATAGGGCCCACTTCTAGAGTGGCTATTGGGTAAATGAGATAAGACCCACCAGGTGCTCAGGATAGTACCCCCATGTGGTACGTACTCAATAAAGAGAATTAATTTGGGCCATTTAATGAATCTGCCATTTAGCGAATTGTTCAGTCTGTGACTTAAGATTATTTGGGCTGGGTGGAGACAGAAGTTTAGGATGGTATGCTATAAACATATGAATTTATGTTTTATAATAACTCCAGGAAGGAAGAAAATGAGGGTGACTCCAGGGAAGCCTTTCCGCGGGTTTCACCCCAGTTTACGCCCCCGTCACTCAGGAGCCCCACGTTCTGGTTGTTGCTGACCCAGGCCCTTCCGGGGTTGGGCTCCCGTTGGAAAACCGCGTTAAGAGGACAGCTAACTAAACCCCCTGGGGGAGCTGTTAGTGTTTGGTTCTGTCGAACATTCTGAGTTTCACAGAAATTACTCTCCTTTGCCAAGTCTGCCCGAGCCGTGAAGGTGCTGAAGGAATGCATTCGGCTGAAGCCCGACGACGCCACCATCCCGCTGCTGGCCGCCAAGCTGTGCATGGGCTCCCTTCACTGGGTGAGTAGCTGGCCGCGCCCAGGGCAGGGCTGCCAGCCGGCCATCTCCAGGCACAGAGAGGAAAGCGCAGGGACTCAGCAGCTGCACACACACAGGCTGCTCAGAGCCCCAGGCCCCGGCTCCTCTGGCCTCACCATCCCCCCCCTCCTCCCCTCCTCTCCCCCGGACTGTGGGGAATCAACATGTTCCCGGGGGACTCCAGTTTTTCTTTTTCATGGGAATGTGCTTGAAAAGTAGAAATGATAGAGTGGGAATTCATGCTCAGATACATCTGGCAGTGGAAGCTAACATAGGACTGAAGAGCGGGAGGGAGAGGGAGAGAGCTAGAAACATCTATGAGAGAGAAACCTGGGTCGGCTGCCTCCTGCACACCCCCTACTGGGGACGAGCCCACAACCCAGGCCTGTGCCCTGACAGGGAATCTGTCGAACCGGGGATCTCCTGGTGCATGGGACGATGTTCAGCAACTGAGCCACACCGGACAGGCTGAACCCAACTTCCTTCTTTCCTCTGCCTTCTCACCCACTTCCCTCTTCAGATATTCTTGTTCAGACTAGGATTTGGGAATGGTATGATTTGTGACAGTTTTAGTACCTCCAAAATCTGCCATTTCAGTAGAAAGCTCAGACTAGCTGCTGAGATGGTGGTCACTGCCATATACAATGCAGTTTTACTTTCTTTTCTTTGACTGCATATCAAGATTAGTGATAAGAAGCCCTGGCCAGAGCCTCTGCCCTCCCACCAAAGGGTCTCAGGTTCAAGGGCACATACCTGGGTTGCAGGTTCGCTCCCCACTGGGGGCACGTGTAGGAGATAACCAGTTGATAAGTCTCTCACGTCGATGTTTCTCTCTCTCTCTCTTTCTCTCTCTCTCTCTCTCTCTCTCTCTCTCTCTCTCTCTCTCCCCTTCCCTCCCTTCCTCCATCCCTCTCTCCCACTCTCTGAAAAGCAGTGGAAAAAATATGTTAGGTGAGGAGTAACAAAAAACAAACAAAATAACAGATTAGTGATAAGAAGAACTTCCCCAGGAGACTGGGGAGACTTGCTAAGGTTTTTTACCATTATGGTCCTTGCTGTTTGTGTCCCGCCCCGCCCTCCCATTTATTCTCAACAACAGGACAAAAGTAAGCCTGGTAGGACACACCTTACTTTTTATCATCACCGACCCTTTCTTGTGAAGAAAGTGTTCTACCATGGTTAAATTTTATTTGGTAAAATGTGGGAGGAAAAGACGTTTTGAAAGAGCAGGCTTTCGCCTGAAACAGAGAGCTGTGAAGGTCTGGGCAGGTTTCGACACGTGGGGCCACGGTGCGGGGCGGTGTGGGTAGCGGCGGAGTGGGTGTAGGAGGGGCCAGGAGTGGGCGCAGGAGTGGGCCCAGCCCCCCTGTTTGAAAATGCGGACCCCCAGCTGTGACCGCTGCCCTCCCTGCAGCATGACATTGCTCATTACTGTGACACATGTCTCCAACGCCTAAAATAAGCCTACTCCCTTTTTTTTTTAAGATAAGAGTAACAAATCTTTTCTGTATATATTTTTTTCCATTTTTATTATTAAAACTTCCAAATGCCACAGAGTGTAATGAGCTGCCACATACTGTCACCCAGCCTCAATAGCATCAACATTCGCCATAGTTCGAAGGAACAGATCTTATTATCTGCCTCTAATATACTATGTGAAAAGTCTCATTATGGGTGCAGCTTACAGGTGCAGTTTACAGGTGCCAGGTCCATGTGCTGTGCGGTGCAGAATAAGTAGATGCAGTTTTGTCATTTTTAACAGCTTATAAGAAAGAGAAACCAAGCTTCAATGGATTCATTATGGTTTTTTTTTAAAAATAAATAAATAAGGTAAGACCCAAACACAAAACATTTCTGTATGGGTAGGCAATGCTGGTTTACAGTTGTAATACAAATAATGCAATAATTCATAAGTAATAATGCAAGAATAAACTCTGTTTGGCACACTCACTGCTTTTGCCCACCCCTGTATATCAAATTCAACTTCTGAGCACCTTGCACAAACTCTTGCAGAGCCAATCAGTAAAAGGGAAAGGTGGAGAGGAGGAGAGCGACTTTGGAAAAGAAGGCAGAGGTCAGCAGGAAAACCTTAGCGGGAAAAGGCGAGGTGGGGTCCTCGGACTGTCGGAGGGCTCAGACAAAGAGACAGAATTGCCACAGTGGACTTGGAAGATTTGGGAGTCATTTTCACGGTGACTCATCAGAAATCTGTTCTTGGCAGCCGATGCTTCTGGTAACTCGTGTTGGGAATTCTGCAGGTTGTCATTGTTTTTAACGTGTCTGGTTTTTCAGTTGGAAGAGGCTGAGAAGTTTGCCAAAATTGTCGTTGACGCGGGAGAGAAAACGTCCGAGTTCAAGGCCAAAGGCTACTTAGCTCTGGGGCTCACGTACAGCCTGCAGGCCACTGACGGTGAGAGAAGCCCCACCCCGCGGGCCCTGGGACACAGGAGCCCTCCCACTGTCTCCGGAGGGCGCATAAGCTGGGCCGGTCTACGTGCTGCCCTGGGGGGCCTGCTGCTGTGGTCCTCGTCGCTTGTACTGCTCGGATGTGGGAGGGCAGGGGCACTGGGCGGTGGGGCACGGGGGGCCAGCTGGCAGGTGCCGGGGCCTTGAGAACCGATTCATCCCACCCAGCCCGGGCCTGCCTCTGCCCCGGCACTTGGCTGGCGGTCCACCTGTGAAGGGATGTGGGGTCTTCAGCACAGGAATATAGGCCAGGTCAGGGCCAGCCTCTTCCAGGAAGCTTCCCTGGATTGGTCAGGACCTGCCCTTTCTCCACGCGTTCATTCTTTTCTTTTTTAAAAAATATTTTTTTGTTGATTTTGGAGAAGAAGGGAGAGGGGGAGAGATAGAAACATCAATGATGAGAGAGAATCATTGATTGGCTGCCTCCTGCACACCCCACATTGGGGATCGAGCTTGCAACCTGGGCATGTGCCCTGACCGGGAATCAAACCGTGGCCCCTGGTTCATAGGTCGATGCTCAACCACTGAGCCACGCTGGCCGGGCTCACTTGTGAACTGATTTTCCCGGTTCAGTGCTGGGCGGGTCAGGTCAGTCCCTTGTGTTCGTATCAAGGTGGTAACGGTCCTGGCCATTGCATAATGTGAATTAAACTGGCCTTTCCTGGCCCAGGACCAGGGCTGCTCGGGGCCAGAGGCCCTCTGAAGGCCGTCCAGCCCAACACCCAGGGTGCCTGATGGTGTGTCTGCTCTGCCTCCTGGGAGAGCCAGGCTTCACCCAGTTACATGCCTGCACTTGAGGCAACAGCCGGCTCCTCTCTGCAGTTCCCCGCTGGTCTTTCAAAGATGGCCCCCTATGCCTGGGGCACCAAGAATGACCCTCAGCTCACGCTGTCCCCTCGGCATCATGCCAAGTCACACCCACGAGTGCAAGGGCCCGTCTCCCGCTGCGCCTGGGGCAGCACTGAGCACACACACACCCAGAATGTGTAGTTTTTGTGATGGGCTTTGTATCTGTCCGAAACTTGCCACTGACGGATCGAACCCTTTTCAGCTTCGTTGCGAGGGATGCAGGAGGTCCTGCAGAGGAAGGCGCTCCTTGCATTTCAGAGGTGAGTGGGAGTTCACCTTTTCACTCGGCTGTACATAACGACACCACAGTGTGAGGGGTATAAAAGGGAGAGATATTTATAAAGATTATGTAAACAGTGTTTTCCCCCGGGACTCTTTCCCCTCGAGCACCGAGCACCCAGCGTGGAAGCTCGCCGCATCATTTGTCACCATGTAGATCTGCGTTCTTCATCTGTCCGTCCCTCATCCTTCAGGCACATTTTATTCCTTCCTAATACAGCCAGTTCAGCTCTGGGAAGACAGATACTCTGTATGTGTAGGGGAGATGATCCTTTTATTAAAGACATTTGTCATCATCTAGAAAAGGGATCGTTCTCTCCTAGCTTTTTTTTTTTTTTATTGCCTGTGAAGCTGCAGGTTTTTATATTAAGAAATGAAAAAGTCGGGTTTTAGGACAGTCTCTGAAATGCTTTGTGAAGACAGTCAAGTCACCTCCAGCCCTGCCTTGCTCCATAATACCTATGCTGTCTCCATCGTTGTGCCTTCCGTGAAATTCGGAGAATGCTTTATACTAGTGATTAGCACGTGTTCTCCACATCCCTCATTTCACCTCATCCTCACCCACACCAGGAAGGTAGACAGGACAAGCAGGATGTTCACTGCAGGTGAGGGACTCGCATGCAGGAGTGGGGAGTTAGAGAGCCACATTGCCTTTGATAGAATCATCATCTCCTGACTCTAATGCAACTCTTCTGGTACCTACTGTACTTCACTGCCCTGATTTTATTCTTATCACAGCTATAATAAATCACTAAAATGAATCATTGCTTGAAAGTAAAGCTGCCTGATGGCAAATCTATAATTGCTATTGATCCTCTCACTTTAAATACATCTGAGTTACATTGCTTTCTTGGAATTGTATTAGAAACTTAGTTACTTGCACCAAAATTTCATGAGGACCTCTGTCACTAATACCCTTTGCTAGATTTCTTTCCCAGAACTGGGGTTGCCTACGGATTTACCGCAGTGTTCGCGCCCCTTTCTTCATGAAATCCTTATTACTTGGTTTCAGTTGGTGTGAAATCTTGCATCTCACTGCTGTTTCCTGCCAGGCTTGCCGATTGTGCCTTCACCTTGCCCGTCCCAGGCTGGTTAATGACAAACAGTCCAGATTGACACCTGCACACAGATCTATGTCTGTGCTGAGCTTTTGTTGATGTTCTTCAGCATGGGAGTGTGGGAAGCCTTTCATTTCAAACGTTTTGGAGTTTTAATTTTTCCAGTCCTAACTTGTAAAACACATGAATGCCTCAGAAAGTGGCCATTACATCTGTTTCCCTTTTCTCAAGTCAGCACATCTCACTGGCTCTCTAAAAACAGCCATGGTGGTGGTCTGCCTTGAGCTGCCACAATTCGTAACTTCATGTTAGGTCGCAGCTGTTCCTTTGACCCGAATTCCTTCTTGTTCCTTTCACTTAGGTTTCAATTCAAAGAGATTTCCTAAAATATGAGTTCATGCAGAAAAAAAGAGTAATAAAACCCTATTAACCTATGTGATTTATTGGCAAAGGCTAATCTAAATTAATATTTGTGTGAAATGAATATTTTTCAAGGAAATAAATTGTTTTGTTTCAAGTACACATTAATGAGGGCTAATCTAGTACACTGTAGACCTGACATTCTATAAGGAAAGGTTTTAAGTAAATATGAATAATTTGTATTCCTTCTTAAATATAAATGGATGTTTAAAAACCACTTGGATGAGAAGTACTTTTTTAAAAAATATATATTTAAATCCTCTGCCAACAATGCTGTTTATACTATTGTTTGGCAATTTTTGTTTAAAAAGAAAAGAAGGTAACTCAAAAAGGGGTGGGGTTGCAGATATAACATGTAAATATTAGCCCTTAGTTATGCCTGGAGTCAGAATTCAGGAAGATTTGCTGTCGGGTAGATTTAAAAAGGTGGTTTTTGAAGGCCTCCCACTTGCATTTCTGCATCTTAATATTGAGGCCCTCAACTGTTCATAAGTCCAGAAGCTCAGCCCCAGCAGCGGGGCCAATTCATTTGGCCCGTACAGAGGTATAGTGAACAAGACCATGTTGTCTGCAAAGCTGAGAGCATGGCGCAGAGACTTGACCCCACATGCAGAAATCGGCTGCTCCGTGTGGTGTTGGTTGTGTTTGTCACTCAGTGTGAAACACAACCTCACGTTATGGTTCTCTCCCCCTCCTGGCTTAAATTAAGTTTGCTTGTGGTATAATTTGTGTGTATGGAATGAGTGACCATCCTAGTTTTTCGGGAAGTGAGCAGCATCCCAGAACTTGGGACTTTGAGTGCTAAAACCAGGGAAAACCAGGACAAGTTGGTTATCCTGTGTGTGTCACTAATGGGAAGGCTCCTGAGTGATAGATTTAACCACGTGTGTACTTTTTCCCCCTTAACTGACTAATAAATACACTGATCACAGGTCCATTGTAATCTGGATAGAAGGAGACTTAGAGGAGAATTGACTGAACAAGGCAGCAGGGTGATATGGGGGAGAGAGCAGGCCTCAGGATTTCACTTCTAGCTCTAGCTCTTTTGCTGGATACTCTTGGACCAGGTGCTTAAAAGTAGATTCTTATAAATTGTAGTTATTATTGTTATAAAGTGTGTATCTTAATGACCAGGGTCAAACTTGTTCGGCCTTTTCTATATTCTTGGTTCTAGAACATGTTGGAACCAGAGTCTTGGAGAGCACTCAAGGTGTTCTGGGTCCTAGACAGGTGATCTCGGGGGCCCATCCATGCTCTCCAGCGGCAGCCTGGCATGCCTCTCTCGGGGCCCTGCTCCCACTGTACTGTAATGGTCATTTTGGGTCTCCCTGGCTCTGGGGGAGAAGGGATGTTCTCCCTTCTCCAGGTTGGTGAATGGTTCATCTCCAGGCTCCCCAGAGGCTGGCACAGGCCTGGCACCACATTGGTACTAAATAATGTGGGTGGTTGGGTGAATGGATGGATAGGTGGGTGGATGGATGGATGGATGGATGGATGAGAGGATAGATGGATGGATAGATAGATAGATAGATGAATAGATGAGTGGATGGATGGATGGATAGATGGATGGATGGATGGATGGATGAGAGGATAGATGGATGGATAGATACATAGATGAATAGATGAGTGGATGGATGGATGGATGGATGGATGGATGGATGGATGGATGGATGGATGAGAGGATAGATGGATGGATAGATAGATAGATAGATGAATAGATGAGTGGATGGATGGATGGATGGATGGATGGATGGATGGATGGATGAGTGGATGGATGGATGGACAGGTGGCCTGGTGACCCATCAGTCTAACAATTCTTTTTTATGGAAAATACATTAAATTAATGGGCATGGAGTTGCTTTGACAAGGGAAGCGCTTTGTGAGCATCCTGTGGTGACATTTTTAGATGTCTGGGTTTCTCCTAACATCTCAGATGCTGCTGTATGGGAATGGGGTTTGTGGGGCTGCTTTGTATTCATGTGCAGCGTTCAGCAGGGTTCTAGTTGTCAGGAACACGAATGCCTTTCCTCTTACATGCATGGCCTGATGACGTCTGCCGAGCAGGTTGGCTCTGGGTGTGTCACAGGGAATGTAGCTGCCCAGCTGCTCTGTGTGACCGAAGCAAGCACTCTAGTCTGTTCTGAGATCAACACCATGTACTTTGTCTTCTTTTGTTGAACATTCTCCTTATTTTCTTTTTTCTTTCCTGGGCTAAAGTAGTCAGTTTAACTCATTAGCCAAAGTATAAAAATAAGACTTTCAAAGTGTGTATGTTTAAGTTGTGCCTCGTGAGAAATTGGCAGTTGGATATCCATCATTAGCCAGGTTTGCAGTTCTTCAGCTGCTGCCCCAATCTTCCCAGAAACGCCGAGACCCCCGGCACGTCTGGTTGTTTTTGTCACAGTAAGTGGCTCACAGTGCGTGATCACTGCTGAGGCCAGGGTGGGGCTCGTGTCAGAACTGTCCTCACCCATCCCCCAGAGCCACCAGGCCATGGCAGCTCCTCACGTGGGTGGTGTCGGGTGGAGGCAATCCTGGTCTGATCTAACTTCACCTTCGAAGACCCTACCCTGGGCTGAGAAAACGGTAGCTCTGAGGGGTTCTTGTGAGGGTTGTAGAAACCTGGCTTTGTATTCATTAGGAAAGAAGTGAAATAAAATAAAGAATGCTGAATAATTCATTGTCTCTTCATAACTCACTTTGTATTAGTTTCCCCTGAATAATGGAGAGAGACAGAAACCGTGACATCCCGATCTCATTTCTCAGGAACACCAAAGAAAAAGATTCTTTCCCCCTTTTCTGTGTATAGAAATGATAGTGGCCCGTTTCGTGTTCAGTCCACCTCTGAAGCAACAGCCGTGTACAAATTCATGGGAAAACCAATACTTATGAAATAATAAAAACTGGAGCATAGTGGTAGAAGCGAGAGATTTAAAAGGGCAGCGCGGGCAAATAGCCCGATCCTGTTACCCTACGGTGAGGGGAGTCCTAGGCACAGTTCCTGGTGGAGTAACCAGGGAGGGGGTTTAAGAGCAATAGAAGGACAGACTCCCCTTGCCCCCCCAGTCCCCACAGGAGCTGCCACATTTGCCCAAACAATGGCTCAAACTGTGTATTTTCTGGATGGCAAATGCCTGGAAGACTTCTTAGTCTTTTTCCCCACAGCAGATGGACAGTTCCATGAAATGGCCTTATTACTGCGTGAAGCCATCCCTAATGTGTTTGCCTGGGATATGGCTTCCTTTTTTATCCTGAATTTGTTTTCTGTCCCTAGAAGATCCTCCTTTAATCACAGAATGTTGACAGAACAGGATGAAAGTCTGTTTGTTATCGGGGCCCCACCGTTATTTAATTAGTCTGCTCCATCATGCCTTTTAAAGAAAGTAAAGTTGGTTTTCTCTTCCCTCCAGACTGTTCAGCAGAGAGGATGTCTCGTATACAGCCCCATTTTGAGTTGCTCATGGTGAAATATGATTGATTCCCACATAAGAGCAAGAATGACCACGTTGGCAGTTAGGAGTCCAGTTCAGCTCTTCCCAGCTGGTGTCAAAGGCCAGTCAGTAGCCCAGTGTTTAGTTTTACATGTCAGAGTTGCGTGGACAAAACTAGTGAGCTGCATGGAGCTTGGTAGCTTTGGAGGACTGCATGAGTCTCCTCCTCCTCTCCTAGAGTCAGTTCATCAAAAACCGGAACCTCATTTTACCAGCAAAGCCGGGTCTTGATTTTTGTATGGTTTCTCTGAAATCCAGAAATTTGGATGAAGGTAGCGTTAAGGCCAAGCCCAAACTCAACCAAAGCGCTACTGCCTTGCCCAGGACACCCATGGCCTCACCGGGTCCCAGCGTGACGGTGAGCGGTCAGAGCTCAGGGCCTGCGGATTCTGCACCTCCAGGCTGCTCCTCAGAGCCCAGGGTCACAGCTGCTGCTTCAGAGGTGGACTGAGCACAAAGCAGGCCACTAGCATTCCTGTACACAGAAAAGGGGGAACACAGCACATTTGTTAGTAAACCTTTGTTTAAATGAGACATTCAATAGTTAAATATGGGGTCTTAGTATAAAAATGCAAATGATAAAAATGCAAATGTGGCTTCTTGTTGGATAGGGAACGTAGAATGGTCTCTCCCAGGTACTAACAGCCGTAAATACCTTTTCAGGGCCCACAGTCTGTCGCCTACAGATCACCAAGCAGCTTTCTACCTCGCTCTGCAGCTCGCCATCTCCAGACAGGTCAGTTTCTCGGATGTTCCTAAACTGGGTGCACGCTCCGTCTTGATGCGGTTCCTTTAGCGCCTCAGCTCGAGTTAGTAGCTGGTCCTCCGCCCGGGCTGACCTGGACCAGGGGCCCTCATCCACGCAGCGAAGATCCGGGTGCTCTGGTCAGTTTGAGCATCAGCTGTATAGACACAGGCCAGGCTCTGCTTTAGGAGTTTTAGTCCATAGACCCGGAGGGCCCGGCCCGGGGTCGGATGGCAACGTGGACGCAGCACGTGGCAGACACCCTAAACCCAGGGGTCATCGAAGAGCCCGTGTGTGACTTGCCAGCAGAGCCCATGCTGAGCTCTCAGCAGAGGGGAGATTTAGGGTGGGGCCTGGTTGCCGTTAGGTATCAGTGATTGACGATGCCGGTAGGCATAGACAGAAGCACCAACCAGTGCCTTTCAAATACGTGGAGGTCTGAACATGACACGCGGTGACTCCTGGAGTAGGAGCGTCAGCAGTGTCCTTCATCCTCCCTGTTGCAGTCTCCAGAAGCCGCCTTTGCCTTCTCGTCCCTTCCTGTCCCCTCCCAGCTGTTCTGAGACTCTGGCCACATGCCTGCCTGCCCACCAGGTGCAAGACACGGGTGGTAACCCCAGCACATTCCAGAGAGCTGACTGGAGGGTGAACGAAAGGTCAGTTCCCCAGACGTGCCATTCCCCTGGCAGGCCCGGCTGCAGGCAGGCATCTGACTTCTCGGAGAGGCGGCTCCCTTTGGCGACCTGGGGACTACGGAAACCAAGGTCCCCGCACCTGGCGTGGTGTGGCTCACAGCTGCAGGCTCGTGACGGCCACCTGGCCTCTCTCCCCCACCAGGACCTTCTCTCCCCTCCCCCATGAAGCCTCCTACCTGCAGCAGCCTGCTCTGCCCCTTCCTCTTGCTCAGCTCTCCTGTTTGGTGTCTTTCCCGCCTGACGGGAGGCTCCATGCGGGCAGGAACCATGGCTGTCATCGTCACCGCTTTGCCCCGGCAGCTGGGACGCTGCCTGGCACTTGGGAGCACTCGCTGAATGAAGGAGCCAGCCTTGCATTCCTTCAAGTCAGCTGTCCCTGCAGGATGCCGTGGTGAACCCTGTGTCAGTCGTCCCCGGCTGCTTTGGTCAGACTGCACATTGACACCCTGCCTTTCCACCCTCCCCACAGCGCAGGCTGGGCGCTGTTCACACCGTCAGTCCTCACCTGGGGCATGGACAAGGTCACAGAGCCTTTGTGAGCACACAGCATGACAACCCCAGACCCCGGCAGCTGGATTTCCTGCTGACCGCGGGCAGGGGGCTTGTGGCCTGTTATCTGTAGAGCCAGAGCCCTTTGAGTAGGGGGAGAGGGCGGGAGGGGAATCAGAAGATCTAGCCACTCTCGTCCCAGAAGTTCAACAGCTGGGTGACCTTGCTCCAGTCATTTCACCCCTGGACTCAGCTTCTCCCGTAAACGATGGGTGGCAGATGGTCTCCCTTCAGCTGTATCAGCCATGACTCTGGCTCAAAGCAGAGAGCCTCCGTAGCCAACATTTGTAATCAAATTCATCCAAATGAAATTTCAGAGAGGGAAACTAACAGATTTGGAAAAAACAAAAGTTGTGGCTTCCTACTAAGGAGTGAGGTTTCTGAAAGTTTGGGAAGAAGCAGGAGGGCTGAGAGGGGTCCAGCCAGGGGACTGACGTTGGGAGGGGAGACGGGAGGGGTCCCAGGCCAGCTGTGGAGAAAGCTTCAGGTTGTAATTCTCCCCGGGGACTGCTAAACCTGCATGGAATCCAGGGTGTTCAGTATTCATCTGTGCATTTGATCAACCATCGTGCTTGGACGATTTTGAAGCAAGTCTTGAACAGCTGTTGCATTTTAAGGTCCAGGTTGTGTCCGGTCCCACTTGAGTTTGAATGTGGCATTGAACGTAGCACCTGCCATTTGTTTCTTGGGTCAGGGTATTTGGGTTGTGGTTTGGAAAGGTCAGGAGGAGAGGGTTGTTTGTATGTGTGTTTATATATTTCCCCGATGGAGAACCAGGGCAAAGGAACTTGGCCGGAATCACAGGTGTCTGATCATTTAGAAAGCTGTTATAAAGTTTGTGACTTATTAAGCACTTTTATTTCAGTAATACTTTAAAAAACGAGAACAGCTCAGTTAAGGCTGTTTAATTCCACTAAAATCCTCTGGCAATTGGTATGTGCCTCCATGTAGTGAAATTATCTTTAGCATGATCCAAAGTAGGTCAGTTTTTCAGAAAAAAGAGAAAGTGTTTACTTAGGGAAAAATGAAAGACTGGTTATTGGCAGAAACAGTATTACTTCAATGATTAGACTATTGCTTGAAGAGAGCATCTTGTTTTCGTGTTTGTGGCTAATATCTCGGTGCTTTCATAAAGATGGCTTCGTGTGTGTGTGTGTGTGTGTGTGTGTGTGTGTGTGTGTGCGCGCGCGCATGTGTGTTTAAAAATTCTTGTTGGTTTTGTTCTAAACCAGATACCGGAGGCTCTGGGGTATGTCCGCCAGGCTCTTCAGCTTCAAGGCGATGATGTCAACTCCCTGCACCTGCTCGCCCTCCTGCTGTCGGCACAGAAGCATTCCCACGACGCGCTGAGCATCGTGGACATGGCCCTGAGCGAGTACCCGGAGAACTTTCTGTGAGTGGCCCTGGGCTTGCGTTTTCCTCACGCAAAAGCTATTACGTTTACTTCTTCCAGCTTCCTTCTCTGTAATCTGACTTCTTCGTGGACATCCTGAGAGTAAATAGTACAAAACTCCTTTTACTCTTTCCCCCATGATATTTAGAAACACATATACTGTTGACCCTTAACACAAGGGCTAGGGGTGCCGACCCCCGCACGGTGGAGGATCTGGGGAGAGCTTCTAACGCCCCAGAAGCTTGACTGCCTACTGCTGATGGAAGCCTTACCACTACACATACACAGTGGGTTAACACATTTTGTATGTTACATATATCCTATATACTTCACTCTATAATAAAGTAAGCTACAGAAAAGAGAATGTTATTAAGAAAATCATAGGAAAGAGGAAATACATTTACAGGATTTATTGAAAAAAATCCACATGTAAGTGGACCCACGCAGTTCAAATCCGTATTGCTCTAGGATAGTGGTCGGCAAACTCATTAGTCAACAGAGCCAAATATCAACAGTACAACGATTGAAATTTCTTTTGAGAGCCAAATTTTTTAAACTTAAACTTCTTCTAACGCCACTTCTTCAAAATAGACTCGCCCAGGCCGTGGTATTTTGTGGAAGAGCCACACTCAAGGGGCCAAAGAGCCGCATGCGGCTCGTGAGCTGCAGTTTGCCGACCATGGGTCTAGGGTCCACAGCAGTCTGTTAGGTCACCCTTAGTAAGTTAAAATACGTGATATGTTTTTCCATCGTGTACCCTTGGGCACAGGAGAGGATGTTAGATGGGCTGTGGATGAACGTTTTTATTTTACTAGTTATGCAATCCTCAATGTACATTAGAAAAATATAACTGCATATCAAAGTGTGATTTCAGGGAAATGGTCGCTCGGAGGGAGGCTAAGAAATTTTTGTCATGAGTTGCTTTAAAGTCACTTTCAATAAAAATGTTAAGCAAATACCGATAGGCAGCCCTGGGTATGGCAAACATGGTATTGGACGAACCGCAGTGACTGGAACGCGGGAACTGCAGCGTCAGGGCTCGTCTGTCCTGCGTTAACTCCAGGGTCTCCCTTCCCAGGTGTCAGATGCTTGTTATATGTCAGCAACTTCAAACAAGATGCCTTGGTTTTATTCGCTAGGAAACTGAATTCCTCAAATCGGTCAATATTTGTACATCACCTAAGAACTGTCGTTCTAGACTGCTAGACTCTTGAATTGTCTGCTTATTGTCACGTCTCCGTGGAATCCCCGAACCCAGGCTTGTCGCCGAGGCTTTGCTGAGCAGGACTTTGTCTTTGGCTCCTCGGCTCCTACTTTTTCCTCAGGGGAGTAGCTTAGTAACAGGTGCACAGTGGCCAGAGACAGTCAACAGCCCTGCGCCTGGCAGGTTCTAGCTGTCTCAGGGGCAGGGGCAGTAATGGGGCAGGGGGGGGGGGCTTGGGGCGGGGGGGGGGGCGGGAAGGAATGGAGCTGGTGGCCGGGCTGGCTCTCCCCACTTTCAGAAATAAGTGCAGCCAAGGCCGGTTTGGCTCAGTGGATAGAGCGTCAACCTGCGGACTAAAAGGTCCCTGGTTCGATTCCAGTCAAGGGCACCTCGTTGGTTGCGGGCACATCCCCAGTGGGGGGTGTGCAGGAGGCAGCTGGTCGATGTTTCTCTCTCATCAATGTTTCAACCTCTCTATCTCTCTCCCTTCCTCTCTGTAAAAAATCAATAAAATATGTTTTTTTAAAAAAAAGAAAGAAAGAAAGAAGTGCAGGCCCATATTTTAAGTGGATCGCCTTTGGCTTGATTTCTCTGCCTCATCACCTCACTGTGTTTTAATCAGAGTTTCAGCAGCTCCCCTCGGAACACCGGTGCACATATTTCCATTACAAACATTTCTTTGTCTCCAAGTGAAAAGAGCACTTCTCTTCTCCCCATCCAGAGAGTTCTCATTATAATCCAGGCAACCTCCAACTGGAGATTTCTTTTGTAGGTTCAGCTATTTATGCAGAGCGAACTAAAGGGCTTTGCTGCAGTGTTTGCTGCTGGCACATCTCAGGCTTGTTCTTTTGCATACCGAATATATTTCGGATTTTAGCCGAAGCTGGTTAGCCCATGGAACCGTAAGTGGTGAAAGCGCTTGAAAAAGTCTCCCATCCTTTACCCGTCGGTAAAGTACAACCCAATGCAATTAAATTCCGCTTCTCTCATCCATATTTATAAAAGCCACCTTCCCGCCTCGCACCCCCAGCGCCTTCATTAGAGCTTAGACTCGCCGGCGGCTCCTGCAGAGACGCCTGGGGGACCTTCCCGGGGAGGGCTTCTTAGACCCATAGCCACCCCACACAGCAAGCAGTAAACAGTGGTGGCTAATACGGTAATGCCTCCAAGTGACAGCAGCTGACAGACAGCCTTTCAGGCGGTGTAAGGAAGAACAGCAGTAGAGATATTTGAGGAATGCAAGCCTGTTATTTTAATGTTAGGCTGTAAGCTCAAAAAAAGCAAGGCATATGTCAGCAGGTCCGAGAGCAGCCATGACTTGTTTGCTTTTTAAATATTTGTATTTCTTCCTTTGCGACGAGAGACTTCTTCCCGAGAAGACTTTATTAAAAGTTGGGCCAGATGTAGTCAGTCGATCCCATGGTTTGTTCCCAGCCTGGGTAAGACATTTCAACAGCAGCCTACCCGGGATCCTGCGGGCCCCTGTCAGGCGGTATTATCTGCGTGTTTGTCAGCCTTGTCTCCAGGCTGTGGGGCTCGGAGCGGGACTGCCCTGTGGGGTTGGGCCCCCCAGCCATGCCTCCCACAGGCTGAGCCGTAGTGGACGTGTGCTCAGCACCTGCTGGATGGAGGTGAACCCCTTCCCACTGTTCAGCTGTTGAACGGAAAGCAACTTAGCCAGCCTCTTAGCCTGAGATAACAGAACTTGCTGGTCCCTGTTAAGCTTACCCAAGGTACTTAAACCTCTATCATGTCCAGTGGCAGTGAGGATGCACACCAGAGAGGCCAGAACGCCCAGGGCCTGTAGGTATTGCAATCAATGTCTTCCTTCATTGTAATCATTGCATGGTAGTCACTCAATAATTCGTAGGAATTCCTCTTTCTATTACTGATACAGTGTTTTCAAATATGATATTTTAGAATCTTTTAAAATTGATATTAAATATTAAGTAGAAGCAAAAAGACTACTTAGTAAATATATTTAAAACAATACAACTGATATATGTGTGTATACCCCTTCTTCATTTAAGAAAAAGAACATTAATATTGCCTTTTAATTTCCTGTGTACCCCTCTATCCTAGCCTTACCTCTCACCTCACAGGTTAACCACTGTTCTGAATTCTACGCTGAGAACTGTCTTGTGGTTCTATGCCATATATGTTTTACTCCTAAGTAATGGAAATTTCTAATTTTGCATGTTTAAAAAAATTGTAATGGAATCATACTGAATATATCCTTATAGTACTTGCTTTTATTGCTTCACATTATGTCCCTGAGGTTCATCCATATTGCACACAGCAGCAATTTATTCATTTATCATATGAATAGCACCTATTGTATGAGCTTACCAAGATTTGTCTTTCTAGCCTACTGTAAGTGGTGTGTGGGTTGTTTTCAGCTGTTATGAACAATGCTGCTGTAAACATTCTCGCACAGGCTCCCTGTGCACATGTGCAAGCATTTCTTTAGCTGTACACCCACCTTGGAGTGAAATTGTTGGGCTATGTGTATCTTCAATTTCACCAAATCATTCCAAACTGTTTTCTAAAGCGGTTGTGTCATTGTACACTCCCACCGGCAGTGCCTGGGGCCCCATGTGGCTTCTTACAGCAATACTGGATGTTGTCAGACTTATTTTTGGAAATGTGGTTGTTGGTTAATGGTATCACGGTGTGAGTTTAAGTTGCCTGTCCTTCATTATTAATGAAATTGAACACCTTTCTGTTTGTTTATTGGTCATTTCGCTTCTCTCTTTTGTGAAGCACAAGTAGAAGCCTTTTTCTGATTGGGTTGTCTTTTTTCATACTAATTTGTAAGATTTCTTTATATATTATGATTACAAGTGCTTTCATTGGTTATATGTGCTGCAAAAATCTTCCAAGCTGTGCCTTGTCTTTGCTTTCTCTTACTGATGTCTTTTGATGAACAGAAGTTACTGATTTTAAAGTAGTTGAATCTATCAGTCATATCCAAGGATAGTACTCCTGTGACTAGTTAAAACCTTGGCCTCCTCCAGGACCATGAAGGTAGTCTCCTAAGTTATCTTCTGAGAGCTCCCTCGTTATCTTTCACACTTAAAGCTGGGAGTTCATCTGGAATTGGTTGTTTTATGTATGTACTAGAGGCCTGGTGCATGAAATTTGTGCACTCGGGGGTAGGGGTCCCTCAGCCCAGATTGCGAGAGGGCACAGGCCAGGCTGAGGGACCCCACTGGTGCACCATCGGGGCCAGGGAGGGATGCGGGAGGTTGACCAGCCAGGGAGGGACCGTGGGAGGGCTCCAGGGCGTGTCCGGCCCATCTCACTCAGTCCCAATCTGCTGGACCCCAGTGGTAAGCTAACCTATCGGTCAGAGCGTCTGCCCCCTGGTGGTCAGTGCACATTATAGTGAGCAGTTGAGCAGCCTTAGCATATTATTAGCATATTATGCTTTGATTGGTTGAATGGCCAACCAGACGACCGAACACTTGTCATATTAGGCTTTTATTATATAGGATGATGTGAGGGATCTGATGTAATTTTTCCCATATGGATCCCCAATTCTCCCAGCATCCTATATTGAAAAGGTTCCCTTCCCTGGTGCTCCACAATGCCACCTTTGTCTTACGTGTTCATTAGTCGTCGTGCCCTTCTCTGTGTGATGACCAGTCTTTCATCATTACTTTATTTTACATGACGTAGGTCCATCCTGTATCTTGCTATCCTCAGGCCTTTGAGTTTGTCAAGTAACACACAAAAATTTTTGTTGAGAGTGTTTTATTGGAATTATTTTAAATCTAATAGCTCACACTGGGGAGAGTTATTTATGACATTGGGTCTTCTAATCCATGGTCATTAAAGCTCTAATTATGTAGGCCTTTTAAAAATGCTTTTTAAATGAAGTTTTATAATTTTCTTCATAAAGATTTTGCTCAATTTTTAATTAGATTTATTCCTAGCCACCTGAAAAAAGATTTCCATACTTAAACCTCTGTTTCAGAGGTTAAGGAATTTTCTTTCTCCTGGTTTGCTAAAAGTTTTTTAAATCATGAATTGATATCAAATTGTATCAAGTGTTTTTTCTATATTTTTGAGTTGGTTATATGATTTTTGCTCCTGAATCTATGAATGTTGTATTAATTGATATTTTAAAATGTTAAATTAAACTTACATTCTTGAAATAAGCCCAAGCTGGTCATGATCTATTCGCTTTTTTATGTTATCAGTTTACTACTTTTTAAAAGAATATTTACATTTACGTTCATTTGTGAAATAGCGCGTATTTTCCTTTTTCAGTATAACCTTGAAAAGTTTTGGCATCAGGTTAAAGTGCGTTGGAGTTGTTCTTTTTTGTGTTTTGACATCATTCATGTAAGATTGGAATTATTTGTTCCTAGAATAACATGTTTTGGTAAAATTCACTTGTAAAACCACCAAGGGCTGGTCTTTTTTTCTATGGAAAGACTTCTGATGCTTTTTAAAAATGATTATGAGATGTTCAGGTTTTCTACTTATTTTATTAAGCTATGTATAATGCATAATACATATTTTAAGGATTTGTCCATTTCATATCAATTTTCAATTTTATTGGCATAAAGTTGCTCGTGATGTTTTTGTTTATTTATTGCACACAGCATCTGTGGTTAAGTCTTTTTAGTTCTGATATTGTTTAATGCATCTTCTTTTTCCCCCTGAACAGTCTTGCCAGAAATTTGTTGGTTACATTAATCTTTTCAAAGAACCAGAAGCTTTTTTATCTTCTCAACTCTGTTTGCTTTCTCTTTTATGAATTTCTCTTCCTATTTTTATTTTTTTCTTCCATTTTCTCTGAGTTTGTTCTTTTATTTGGTTTTCCTTCTTAACCTTTTAAATTGGATGTTTAGTATATTAATTTTTTTTGCCTTATTTTCTTTTTTTAATTTTTTTATTGATTAAGGTGATTCCCCCATTACTCCCCCCATCCCCCACCCCACTCATGCCCTCACCCCCCTGGTGTCTGTGTCCATTGGTTAGGCTTATATACATGCATACAAGTCCTTTGGTTGATCTCTCCCCCTTACCCCCACCCTCCCCTGCCTTCCCTCTGAGGTTTGATGGTCTGATCGATGTTTCTCTGTCTCTGGATCTGTTTCTGTTCATCAGTTTATGTTGTTCATTATATTCCATAAATGAGTGAGATCATGTGATATTTATCTTTCTCTGACTGGCTTATTTCACTTAGCATAATGCTCTCCAGTTCCATCCATGCTGTTGCAAATGATAAGAACTCCTTCTTTTTTACCACAGCATAGTATTCCATTGTGCAGATGTACCACAGTTTTTTAATCCACTCATCTGTTGATGGGCACTTAGGCTGTTTCCAAGTCTTAGCTATTGTAAATTGTGCTGCTATGAACATAGGGGTGCATATATCCTTTCTAATTGGTGCTTCTAGTTTCTGGGGATATATTCCTAGAAGTGAGATCACTGGGTCAAATGGGAGTTCCATTTTTAGTTTTTTGAGGAAACTCCATACTGTTCTCCACAGTGGCTGCACCAGTCTGCATTCCCACCAGCAGTGCACAAGGGTTCCTTTTTCTCCGCATCCTCGCCAGCACTTGTCATTTCTTGATTTGTTGGTGATAGCCATTCTGACAGGTGTGAGATGGTACCTCATTGTCATTTTGATTTGCATCTCTTGGATGATTAGTGACTTTGAGCATGTTTTCATATGCCTTTTGGCCTTCCTTCTGTCTTCTTTCGAAAAGTATCTATTTAGGTCCTTGCGTTATTTTCTGACATAAGCATTTAAGACTAAAAATGTCCTGCTATGTACTCTATTAGCTTTAAACCACAAGTTTCAATATGTGAAATTTTT
This sequence comes from Cnephaeus nilssonii, assembly GCF_951640355.1. Lineage (NCBI taxonomy): Eukaryota > Metazoa > Chordata > Mammalia > Chiroptera > Vespertilionidae > Cnephaeus > Cnephaeus nilssonii. The sequence goes on along the minus strand of NC_137075.1, from coordinate 99,531,534 downwards.
GTTACTGCTTAGTTCTAAATATATTTAAATTTCCATTATTTTTTTACTCAATTATTTTAGAACTGTGTTTTATAATTGTCAAACATATGCAGGGGTGTTTTTTTTGTTTGTTTGTTTGTTTTACTTATCTTTTGTTCATTGAATTGTGTTCAGAGACTATATATATATATATATATATATATATATATATATATATGAAATTATTTGAGACTGGTTTTATTAACTGTGCTATTCAGATCTTTATTCTTATTGATTTTTTTGTGTCTAATTAATCCAAAAATTATTGAATTGAAATCTAACACTAGGATAGCAGGTTGTCCTGTTTCACCACGTAGTTATAGCAATTTTTGCTTTATGTGGTTTAAAGCTGGGTTGTTAGGTACATATACATTAAGAATTGCTTCATCTTCCTGATAAATTCAATTCTTTATCACTATGTAATAGGTCACATAATTCATTTTGCCTCAAAGTCTATTTTGTATGACATAGTCATACATCTACATACATATATCTACATGCATGTGTGCATACACATATATATACAAACTAGAGGCCCGGTGCATGAAATTCATGCACGGGAGCGGGAGATCCCCTCAGCCCAGCCTGCACCCTCTCCAATCTGGGACCTCTTGGGGGATGTCCAACTACCAGCTTAGGCCCAATACCCTAAACCGGCAGTCGGACATCCCTCTCACAATCCTGGACTGCTGGCTCCTAATCGCTCACCTGCCTGCCTGCCTGGTCACCCCTAACTGCCTCCCCCCGCCCCCTGCTGGCCTGGTCCCCCTAACTGTCTCCCCCAACCCCCGCTGGCCTGATCACCCCTCACTGCCTCTGTGTGCTGGCCTGATCGCCCCTAACTGCCCCCCCTGCCGGCCTGGTGGCTCTAACTGTCCCCCACTGCCAGCCAGGTTGCCCCCAACTGCCCCCTCCCTCCCAGCCTGGTCACTCCTAACTGCCCCCCCCCGCTGGCCTGGTCACCCCTTACTGCGCCCCCTGCCAGCCTGGTTGCCCCCAACTGCCCCCCCTGCCAGCCTGGTTGCCCCTAACTGCCCCCTTCTTCCAGCCTGGTCACCCCCAACTGCCCCCCCTGCTGGCCTGGTCGCCCCCAGGTGCCCGCCCCCCTCTGCTGGCCTGGTTGCCCCTAACTGCCCCCACTGTCAGCCTGGTCACCCCCAACTGCCCCCCCTGCTGGCCTGGTTGCCCCCAACTTCTCCCCCCCGCCCCCCCCGCTGCTGACCTGGTCGTCCCTCATGGCCCCCCCACTGGCCTGGTCACCCCACGCAGCCTGTTCAGTCATTTGGTCGTCCCTCACTAACCCCCCTGCTGGCCTGGTTGTAGGTAGCCATCTTGTGAGGGCATAAGGGTTAATTTGCATATTACCTCTTTATTATAAAGGATGTGTGTTTATGTGTGTGTGTGTAACATCTTTTTTCATTCTCTTATATTCTTATGTTTTAGATGTTCTCTTGTGCTCATTATGTTCAGCTGGTTTTTCAAAAATCAGGCCAATGTTCTTATCTGGAATATTTAGCTCATTTCCCTTTATTGTAAATACTGATATATTTGTATTAGTGTCTGTCATCTCACTTGTGCTTTCTATTTGTGCTGCCTTTTTGCATTCCTTATCTTTTCCTTTCCCGCTTTCTTTTAGATCAGTTATGTTCTTATTGCATATTTTCCTTTACTGGTTTGGAAAAGAAAGATGCTGTTTTGGTGGTTGTTTGATGATTAACCTAGAGATTTTATTTAGCGAGGGCTGGCTAGCTTTCTGAGTTTGGGTCTAAAAACGGGTTTGTCTTTACTCTCAAACAGAGGTTGTGAAGCGGATATAGAATTCTAGGCTCGCCTTTTCTACAGCACAAGTGCTCAGCTCTGTTGTTGTTGGGAAGCTGAGGGTTTACTCTCCGCTCGTTTTCCTGTCCCCTGTCTTTCTCTCTGGCCTCCTTGCCGTGGTTGCTGATGCTTCATGTTTCATGACAACACTGGTAAGAGTGGGTCCTGCCTGGGATTCATCTGACTTTTTAAAACTGTGGGTTGGTATTGTTTGTATTTTTTTATCACTTCTAGAAAATTCTCAGCCACATGTCTTCAAAGATTTCTTCTCTTACAGATAGCATATGGTTGGGTCTTGCTTCTTTAATTAATTTCTGCCTTTGTCTCAAGTGTTTGCCCATTTGCATTTACTATAATTAATGATATGATTGAATTTATGTTGGTCATTTCTATATGTGTCTTGTCTTTTTCTTGTTCCTTCTATACTGCCTTCTTTTTCTGTTGAAAAAAAACACACGTATTTTTAACCCTTTAAATATTAAACACCTAAACAAATGGATGAAAAATTGATATTTGCTAATTATGTGTTAAATCTCTCTAACAACATCCTGAGGTTTCCCAAACTATAATTTAACAAAGTTCATACATTTTTATACTGAACAGTGTTAATAAATTCTGAAAGATTCACTATTTACTGTACTTGGTATAAGAGCCTCGAACTTTCTTTTGAAATACAGGTTTGTAAAAATTTTCTAACTGATTCGTACATTTTATTAGTAATTTTCCTCATTGGCCTGAGAAGGTAGAAGTCAGTGCCAGGTGCGGTCTGGAACCCTTATCTTTACAGACAGTGTGGCCGTCTGCCGCCAGGGCTTGATCAGACCCTCAAAGACTTTGTGTTTCTGCCACGGAGAGTCCTTTGTAGATGAAATATTGGGATGAGAACTGACGTTTTGTTACGTTTTGTTAGTGTAACTAATATGTGTTGTTATAAGTCAGTAAGCCCCATGCAGCTTCTAAGAGCAGCCACTGCCAGCGTTTAGTTCTTGCCCTGAAACAAATTGTGGTTGAGCAACTTTCCTCATCCTACATTTTTAATTGATTTTAATTTTACTCCTTCCTATTTAAATAGAATGCATACAGGTTCTTTTTCATGTGCTCTAAGAGCGGTCCACAAATCAATAGCACACTTGAGAAACCATCAACTGTTACCACAAAGCACAGGGAAGCAACTTCTGAGACCTCTGAAGGAGGCAAATACAAGGGGACCAAGTGTGTTTTCTGGCCCATAACTGGGCTGTATCGGGAGATGCTGAACAGATTCTCAGTGGCCTGATGGGAGGACCACACCCTCGTCTGCAGCACCCTCCTCTCTGTATGTGGTCTCTGCCCTGCACAGGTGAAAGCAGATTCTGTGCAACAAACCCATTTCTTTGTACGCCAGTGGGAACTAACTGTATGGGAAGAAGTGCACATGTGTAACATTCACTCATGTAGTGATAATGATCACTAGCATCTATACAATGCTTTGTCATAGGCAACTCTTACCAGCACTCAACACATTTTAAATAATTTAATCATTATTACAACCAGGGTAGGTAGTATCATTCCCATTTCACAGATAAGGAAACTGAGGCACAGAGAGGTTAAGTAGTCTATCTAAGATTATGTACTTAGTACGTGGTGCAATGGTGATTTGAACCCAGGCAGTCTGGCCTCCACATCTGTGCTCTTAACCGCCACTCCCATCTTCCCAGAACTCTGCACGTCTCTCTCTTCCTGGCTCCTGCCTGACTTTAGGGGAGGGAGCCATTTCTGTCTTGCAGACTGCGTGGATTCCTTCGAGTCCACGTCACATCCTCAGACTTGGGAATGTGGGGAAGTCGGCCAAGGGAGCTGAGTCAGGGACCCCTGGAGTCACACTGCCCCGTGTCAGCGACCTGGCCTTTGGGGAGACAGGGACATGGCCTTTGGGGAGTAGACTCACTTGCGGGTCACCTGCTCCCCATTTAGAAATGACCCATGGCTTTGTGGATTAGGGAGAATAGATTATTTTATTTTAGAGCCGGAGTAGATCAGATAGTTCCTGGTCACACATTTCCTCACCAGTGGCTGTTTGACACCCCCTGTGCCAAAGACGCTTGCTCGCCAGCTGCTCCCCAAACTCCAGGGCAGGTCCTCTGCCTCGGACTTACTTTCCACCCTCTGCCCCCAGCTCCGCCGGTCAGACAGCACCCAGGCACCGTCCTGCCTGCTGGTGTCCACCTGCTGCTGCTCCGTGGACGGTGCTAAATGAAAGGGCTCCCTTCATAAAGGTGCCGCCCTCGGGCCTGGGAGGAGGCCCCTGACACGGGGCGGTGTGACTCCAGGGGCCCCTGACACGGGGCGGTGTGACTCCAGGGGTGCTTTCAATCTGGGCCATTTCCAGCTCAGTGCTGGCTCTAGGACGCTAATCCGATTAGTAGCTGAAGCAGGAGCAAAAAAAAATGAGCCAAACTGGGGTTTCTTGAGGTGATTTATTTTAGCGAAATATCTCAGTTATTTATTCTAAAAATATCACCAGAAGGATGGGGGAGTAGTCCAGATTGTTGACACTTTGACTGAAATGAGAAGCAAAATGTAACTGATATGGGATCTAGCAGGAGCTCCTGCCTGTCAGAAAGAGGAGGCGGGACTAGACCAGGAGCCCTCCTCTTTGCCAGCCCTCAGAGAGGATGAACTGTCCCCCAACACCCGCCACTCAGGAGCAGCCTCTCAACCAAGGATGAGGGGCTGCTAAGTTCAGTAGAGCCAGGCGTCTGCTCCCAAGACTTTCTTTTGCTACGTAAGTGTGTGCGGTGTGGCTTTCCCCAGGAACCAGCAGATCTGGGAGCCTGGGCTGGGACAGTCACATGACAGCAAGGCCGTGGTGGAGGAAGTGCTGAGTGGCCTGCCCAGTCTTGTGGGCACATTGCACAGCGCCTCCTTCTTGAGAAAATGTGGGCCTTCGAAGTGGTCAGAGTCTAGAACTTCCTCAGGGGCTAAAACTCCCAGGCGGAAGCTTGCCAGTGCACCTCCTGGGTCAGTTGCTCGACGGGGCCTTATCCTATTTTTTAAAATGTCTTTATTGATTCCTTTTCTTTGGAGAGAGAGGAAGGGAGAGGGATAGAGAGATAGAAACATCGATGAGAGATGGACATCATTGATTGGCTGCCTCCTGCACGTCCCCTACTAGGGATCGAGCCCACAACCTTGGCATGTGCCCTGACCAGGAATCGAACCAGCGACCCCTTGGTTCCTGGGTGGACACTGAGCCATACTGGCCAGGCAAGGGCTTTATCCTAGAGAAGACACATGGATGGGAAGAGCCCTGCCCTCCCACCCTCCTGTGGTGGCTCTGCAGGCAATCCGACCAGCAGTAAGCGTGCATGTGCTTTGGGGTCTTACAAGGGGAACAGGTACTCAGATTCGATCCCTGAAAAGCCCATAGTGTAGGGGGTTGCGTTGGTCGGCCTGTGAGCTGACATCTGCTGGTAGAGTTCCTTTAGGTCTGCACACATTTCCTTTCGTTTTAGTGAAAAGGAAAGCCTTGGTTAACTGGACCTTCAAATGACTAGAATTTCATAGGCGCCTGACTTTTAGGTGAAAGAGACAGGTCGCAGAGAGCACAGGCCACAGGAGAGTATATTAAAGACCCGCGTTGATATACCCCAGGGACAGTGCAGTGCCCCCAGCCCAGACTCTGGCTCTCCTGCCGCCCGCTCACGCCTCAGAGCCATCACCTGCCCCCGTGGTCTGGTCGCTCCTCCTGGTTGGACTGTAAATTCTCTGAGGGCAAGGAACTGCATTTTATACCACGTTTAATTCCACACGGTACTTAGCACAGATCTTTACATATCGTAGGGTGTGAGCTGTTTGGCAGTGGATTAGAAAATGCCGCACGGCATCATGAGTGTCGGTAGTGTGGTGAGACCAGTTGAAGCCATTCTCCTCGTTCAGCGCCCTGAAGTCTCATGGGTTTGGGTTTGCATCGCTGTCCTCCCAGTGCCTGGCAGTGTGAACTTGGACACACACTTCACTCTCAGCCTAACGTGCAGGGTTGTTGTAAGAATCGGTGATTAAATATTTAAGGTGTCTGACAGCTGCTGCTATGTCACTTGTCCTGCAAGCAGAAGTTTTCTGGCCTGTAGCTTGTTGTTCCACAGTTGAGAGCTCTTGTCTTTTCTGGGATTGCATTTCCGTTTGGCAATAGAAAGCTCTGAGTACTTGAGGCTGGCTTCAGTGAAAGGGGTGCTATTGGGCCTGAATCTTAAAAGATGAGTAGATGCTTAAAAAGCAGAAAAGGATGGAAAGGCATTTCAGACAGAAGGAACAGCGTGTGCGGAGGCCCAGGGGCGTGAAGGAGGGTGGCAGGTGGAAGAAGCTGATGGTTGAATGAGGGACGTGCACCATGAGCTGTGGAGCCAGATCACGAAAGGTGTGTTGCGTGAGACGCTAGATTTGGGCTGTTAGTAACAGTCAGGTTGACATCTTAGCAAGTTTCTCCTGTTCCTCATTAATTTCCTGTAAGTTTTCATCAGTCTCTGAACAACAAGTGTTTAAATTGGGTTCATGAACTTTGAGCCAGGGATGGGGGGTAGGAGTGTGGACTGTTTTCCCAGGTGACTTCTTAACTATTCTTAGAGAAACATCTCACTTGATTCACGGTCAGACTCGGGTGACGGGCAGCAGGCGGTCTCTGGCCGTCACTCTCCACTGTCCCCACTAAAGGTGCCACGTACTGAGATGCCGTCCATGCTGGTTGGTCCCACGTTTTCTCATAGCTTGCTTTTTGGCCTCATGGTTTCCTTGGTAGATTGAGTGTAATGCCTTTGGACAAATTAATGCTAGTCGTCGTCGGCGTGCTCAGGTGACACGGTCAGAGGCCCCCAGCAGCCCTATCGCGTGGGAGCAGGCTCGGCGGATATGGTGATGGTCTCCTTGTCCTGTTGTTGGTGTTGTCTTTGCCTGTGAACGAGCTCGGGGCTGGGGACATGGTGATGAGGAGCAGTCTCTGAGGCAGTGCCTCTGTCTCCCGCCTTCACTTGTGCGTTCGAGGGCGTATCACAGGGGGAGGCTCCTCGGGGCGTCCTGCCCACTGTCTTGGGAACAGCCGACGGCGGCTGAGCCTTCGCTTCTCCCCACCCGTGCTTTCGGGCTCCCTGTCTCTGCCAGTCTCTCTCCTCTGCTCCTCTGCCTCTCTCCATCAGCGGGGCTCGGCAGTTCGCCTATTGTTCTTCCTGTCTGGTTCCCTTAAATCCAGCCCACACCTCTTCAACTCCACATCCTCAGTCAAGTGCATACAAGCTGTTATTTCATGTTAATTAGAAGTTCTTTTTCCAGCCAAGAACCTAGCTCGGAACTGTTCCCCAAGCTGAGGTGTGGCGATGGGCTCTGGCGTTTGGGCACCGTTAAAGGGTCCATGGGCATTGTTCTCGGAGCCACAGCGCCGTCTGTGCGGGGACACCGTCCCCACCAGCTGAGGCCCTCCCTGGGGCAGGCACCCTCCAAGCCCGGCCGAGCCCGAGGAACTCGGGTGGCTCCCAGAGAACATCGCCCCATCCTAGGCCGGTTTCCGTGGCCAGAGTTGCTCAGCAACCAGCCCGCATCCAGGCAGGTCTCGGCCTCCGGTAGGTCTCCACCAGAAGCTGACAGGTGGCCTTCGGCACCTCTCCTTCTGTGGTAACACCTCTCCCAGTTGACCCTCTTGGGTGGGAGGTTCTGGTGGAAACGTTCCACCACCTCCCGGGCTCACTGAAGACATCAGCAGGCGTCAGCATCTGGCCCCTTAAAAGCCCCTCCACACCCCCGAGTGGCTGTCAGGTGGGCCTGGAAAGGCCTCAGGGAATTTCCGCTTCCTGAGAAGGTTTTTAGCAGAAACCGAGTCCTGGTCTGCTGTCTGGGCTCACTCTTTATGCCCACCCGCTCGGAGATGAGAGACCACATCCCTCGCATCACCTGGCTGCCGTTCCATCATCCGGCTCCTGCAAACCCAGGCTTGAGGAAGCTGGCCCCCCGACTCCCCAGGAGCCCCCATGTCCCCTTGGGCATCCTGCGTTCCATTCAGAGGGAGTGTCGGTGCCAGCTCACTCCTGAGCTTGGGCAGTGACAGGACACCCTCATTCCGTCTCGGGACTACGGAGGAAAAAGACTTTCCTCCTCCAGAGGGCCTTCAGACGAGGCCGTCACGCTGTGGGGGGCTGAGGAATTCTCCTTGATGTCTAACTTAAATCACTAGAAACATATTTCTTTACATCCTGGTTTATAGAGAAAGTAGTCGGTGAGCAAAGGCTGATTTCAGGCCCATTGACCTCCGAGCACAGCTCTAGGCGCCATGGAGGTGAGGCCCGAGACAGAGAGAAGCACCAGCCACTGAGAAGGGGTTTTACAAAGATGGCATTGACATTGTTCTTAAAGGGCCAAACGCAGGGCCAGACGCACAGGCCTTTCAAGGAGAGGAGCTCCTCCCTCCCTCCTTCTCCTCCTCCTCCTCCTCCTCCTCCTCCTCCTCCTCCTCCTCCTCGACAACAACAACAACAAGCACCAGCATACTGAGTAGGGACTGTGAGAGTGTAAAAGTGGTATTAGTTGAAGACTTATTTGATGAGGTGAGGTTTTAGGTGAATTTAGGAAGAATGAGGAAATATGTGGATGAGTAGAGATTAAGATTGAGAACATGGCATATATATTCATAGAATTATGACAGAACCATAGCCTTGGGCCAGTGAACTCTATTGGCAGGAGTAAAGGGTCCATTGGAGGGATGCTCAGACCAGGATTGTGCCATAGGCCAGTGGGCAGAGTGCCTTAAAGGGCTCAGTGAGGGATTTGACTTATTATTACAGACAGTAAGGAATCACTGTAGTTTCTTGAGCTGGGAATGAGAATTATTTTTGGAGATTTTTTAAAATCCTCATCTGAGGATATTTTTCCAATGATTTTTAGAGTAGAAGGGAAGGAGGAGGGTGAGAGAGAGAGAGAGAAACATCAATATGAGAGAGAGACACACTGATTGGTTGCCTTCCGCACGTGCCCCAACCCAGGCCAGGGATCAAGCCTGCAACCAAGTTACGTGCCCTTGACTGGGAATCAAACCCGTGACCCTCGGGCCAATGCTCTAACCCAGGGGTGGGAAACCTTTTCTCTGCCAAGAGCCATTTGGATATTTATAACATCATTCATGGGTCATATACAACTATCAGCTTAAAAATTAGCCTGCTATATTTGGTCAAACATTTCATTAACTCACCCCTAATGCCTTGGCAGGGCCAGACCAAACGATTTTGAGGGCCTTGTATGGACTGAGGCCAGACGTTCCCCACCCCTGTAACCACTGAGCGAAACCAGGGCTGGAGGTCTTTATAACACAGTTTCTTAGAGCCGTGCAGGTCAAGGGGTAGGAAGACCATGAAGCGGTGCCTGGGCTCATGCTGGGGCTTTCGCAGGTCCTTGATCGTGATGAGCGCAGGACCAAGAGAGCTGATGTGTACAGAGAGACCTAATTAAATTTCTGGGTGGGAGAACTCTGAGGGTCTGAGAAAGAGAGAAGGGTCTAAGCTCAGCGCTCAGAAGGTCTGATGGAGGTGAAGCCACTGGTGATAACAAAAATAGGGAAGAGACAGCGGTTGTGGAGGGAGTTGGTGAAGTCCTCGCTGCTAAATAGCAGGCGGGGGAAGACAGAGAGGGGAGGGAGGGGTCGCCTTCCTCTCGGCACTTCAGCTCCGGCTTTTCGAAGCTCATGAGATAGATGATCTGTCCACCTTCACATGATGAGGATCACTGTGGAAGGTTAATTGCAGATATTTGCATCAACTGAGTCATATCTTCTGTGTAGTTTTGTAGATAAATCAAGATTAGCTTTCGATGAATTTTTGTAGTTTTGCAGGTAAATTGGTTTTGTTCTGAAAAAGCATGCTCTTAATGAAATCCCTGTGTCCTGAATAAAATTAGCCACTCTGATGAATTTCACCCGACCACACGCGGTCATTGCCTGCATTGGCCTCAGTGGTGAGGCTCAGACAAAGCCCCACGCTGAGCCGGGAGTTCTGGAGCCCTTTTTGGGGTGAGGCCTTTGGACACCCCATTCCTGAGTGAGTGCAGTAGCTCCTGAGTCCGAACCAGGCCACTCCCTCGGGTGTAAGCTGTGTCCTCTCCTCCCTTGTCTCCCCACCACAGACTGCTGTTCTCCAAAGTGAAGCTGGAGTCACTGTGCCGGGGCCCCGATGAGGCGCTGCTCACTTGCAAGCACATGCTGCAAATATGGAAATCCTGCTACAACCTAACGAACCCCAGGTAAGAGGCCAGCGGGGCCTGTTCTGTGTGGGGTTCCCATGGGCCCCTGCCTCTCAGCGCCCTCTGACTGGCATTGAGCAGTGGCCCTCCAGGTCCCTGATACAGCAGGTGGCACGCTCTCTCTTCAAGGGGATTTTCTCCTGGTGGCTAATGAGGCCATAGGTCATGGGTTTCTTTTGCTTTTGCTGCCACGGTGGCCACTCAGCTCAGCTCACAACTGATGACTAGCTGATGATTTATGGTTAGTCGGTTATATATTCCAGATCGGATTCTTACAGGAATATTTAAAAGACCTGCACAGACAACAGGCCACATCCTACTAAGGAGAGTAGAACTTGCTGTGGGCATGGGAAAGTGCTATTTTCAAAAAGTTAACATCATGACTCAAATAGAAATTAAGCATGTGTCAAAGATTTTATTTTCCTCATTAGCTAAAGAGGGAATCAGTAAAATGGTAAGGCTCGTTCCAAGAAGACTTTAAAAAGAGATTCGCTGAAACGAATTTGCAAATAAATGCAAAAACACTGTCCTGTGGGACAATGAAATACGTTGTTTGGGATTACCTTTTGTGCAAGGTGGAAATGGATTGTATCTGGACCAGGCGTGGTCAGGGGAGTCAGTCCTAGAGCCCCACCCCACAGAGGCAGACCATCTGGGGGCGTGCACTGTCCACCCCCGCATGTGCGGAAAGACACCCCATAACCTGCTGTGGCCATTTTCAAGCCTGGGCAGTTTTTTCTGCTGCATGTTTAGGTTACGGAGTGCACCCTGCCTGTCAAGCAAGTAATGTAACAAACAGGGATGTAATGATTCCAGTGAATTCAAACAACTGCTCCTACATTCAGGGTGTTTTTCAAGCTCGTAGCTAGATGTATGGCCAGCTCACGTTATGCTCTTAAACTCAGGAGCCTAAAAATGTACGGAAGGGTGTGGTAAATGTGTACTAAGGGTGTGGCTTGCTCAGTCTGGCCCCCCAGGAGGCCGGCCCGTGGCAGTGGCCATGGCCCGTGGCAGGAGGCCGTGGTCCCCAGCTGCTGGCCTGGGGAGAGGAAAGGTGGGTGGGCAGAGGGAGCAGCAGAGTGTAGGTGGGGCTCCAGGTGAGATTCTGTTTTACGAAAGTTTCTGTAGTTAAAAAACATGTCATGATCAGGGCCCTGCTAAGGGCGTGGGTCCTTGGGAACTGACATTAACAGACACGACCGCAGGCCCCCGGGGGTGCAGCAGGAGGGGGCGCATCCTGGAAAGCCACGCAGTCCCTTGCAGAGCTGGGGGGCAGGACTTAGACGAGAGTTCCCTTCGTAACCATAAAGCCTCCTCTTGATGAGAAGAGTGTCTTTCCTTTTGAGGGTATGTTCTGAAAATAAAGATCATTTTAATTTTTTAAAAGTTCTCCTTCTCTAATTCTTTAAGCAGAAATAGAAAATGCTCATATTTGTGCTCCCTAAAGCCCCTCCCTCCTGGCCTATCAGAAGCAGCAGGTTTTGGGGAGACTCTGCCACCAGCCCAGCTAGCAGGAGATCCTCCCCTGGCCGCTGCTTCCTTCCGTGGCCGAGCACGGTCCTCTGCCTGTGCCCCCTTTAGAAAGGAGAAAACAAATCCATCAGCGTGCGCATTGCCAGTTTTCCCTCGTTTCTCCACACTTCTCCCACCTCCCCACATTTCCTCCCACTTAGCAACCAAGAATATTGAATGTGAAGAGGAAAAAAAATAGCAGAATTGGAAAGCTTTTTAAAAATACTTCACCAAATGCCTGGGCTGTGTCCCTACGTCCTCTGTTTCCTAAAGGGTCTTTGAGGGCTGGAGCTGGAGGAACCCTCGCTTCAGGCGCAGCCGGGATGGGGGTGGGGGTGGGTAGAGGGGGACCCATCACAGAACTGCACCCTCCAGCTACTGCTCCCTCCAGCTACTGCTCCCTCCAGCTATTCCTCCCTCCAGCTACTCCCAAAGCCTGAGGGAGGGGGTGGTAATCAGGCAGCCCCTTATTAAGGAGCTTCCTCTTTTTAAAAACACTTTATTTATTTTCTCTGGGATATAAATAAATGTTTCTCCTGCAGCCCTTACCATTGTGCAAATTTAGACATCCTCCCCGAATGGTGGGGAGACGTGACCTTGGCAAGAGAATAGAGCATCGAGATGGGAGGGCTGTGTCCTGACGGGGACGGCACGCGTCGCCGTTCTCCAGTCAGCGCTGGGTGCAGCAGCCTTGAATCTACGATGGGGTCACACGGGGTTTTAGGAAAGGGTGGAATCGCATGAACAAGTGCGTGAGAAGTACCCCTGCTTAAAAAACAGCAGCAGCAACTACAAAAACTGGGCAGCAGGCATCTGGGCGGGAGGCCGTTGGTTTCTACCTGGAGAAGGTCCACACTGGCTTCCCGCTCAGGGCCCCCTTGGTTTGGAGCCTGACCGGGGAGGGGCGGGTATGAGAGAGGGGGGGACTCTGCTCAACCTGCCAGGGCTCCCTGCCCCTCCCAGCTCCATCCTGAGGCGGGCACAGGCCTGCAGAGCACAGAGGACCACACGGGCAGTAACGGGGCCAGATGAGAACAGACCCAGCTTCGTGTTCTCTGCGCGTTTCTCTTTTGCTTGAAGGAAGATCTCTGAGCTGGTCACTGAACCGCACCGGAGACACTTGCAGAGCGTCCCACCTGCCGCCGAGGACGGGTGTCTCGCTGTGAGCAGAGTGGTGGGTGTGCTCTCGCGAGTGTCCCTTTGGCAAGGTGTCTGTTGCGGCAGAAGCCCGGACTTGCTTCCCTAGGGCTGCAGTTCCGCTGTGTTTTGGATAGAAATCCATCTCCTGTTTGGTCTTCACTCTCTTAGTCGTCTCTAAGGCCCCCTCCGCTTGTGCGTTTTCACCTGGCCACCCAAGACAGTGTGACCTCTGACCGACCAGAGCCCCACCCGAGGCCCAGCAGCCTCCTGGACCGCACAGGACAGCCTTCGCTAGGCAGCGGCTCCCCTGCGGTCTTCAGCCCCCGTGCTGTTAGCCTGGCAGGATCGCCACTGTCCTTTCCATTCGTGGAAGATAACATGGGAGCTAAGCAAGCTTACGTAACTTGCCCGAGTCCTCCCAGTGAAGTGAGCAGCAGAGCTGAGTGAAACCCAGGTCTAACACTAAAGCTCCCTCCACCACGCGTTCTGCCTCTCTGCGTGGATAACCAGCTTCCTTGTTAAAATATGTTTCTATTGATTTTTTAGAGAGAGAGGAAGGGAGTGGGAGAGAACCTGCAACCTGGGCCACCGGTGTCCTTTTGGTCTATGGGATGATGCTCAACCAACTGAGCCACACCAGCCGGAGCCAGCTTCTGTGATTTCTGTTTCTTATTGTTAACCGCCCCTTTCCCCCGCTGTCACTGCCACGGGGACCATCCCCAGCAGGCAGCCGTGTGATGGAAGAAAACTTTTTCTCCCTGATTCTTACTTCAGTCACTTATTAATGAGTAGCATTTAAAGTTTGGGGTTTCTTCTTTTAAGACGATTGCTTTGCTCTAACCTCAGTTGGAACGGGAGGCCCCATTTCATGTTATTCACAGCCATCTTGGTGGAACTTTTCCTTTACAAAGCGTGCCCCCATTTCATCTTGAAAGGAGCTCTATAAAGTGGGAGAATGTCATGCCCATTTTACTGATGAGAAAATTGAGGTTCGGGATGTTGGGAACTTGCCTTGATTCTTGTAATCCAGCCTTCAGCATCCTGCAGAAGGCCAGGCCTTCGGGTGTCCTGCCCAAGGCCCCTTCTCACATTGGCTCATTGTGTGCCAGGCACCCCAGGAGCTGGGAGGAGGCAAAGCTGCAACAGGAAGTCCAGGTTCCATCCCTAGATCACGACAAGCTTGTCTCTTGTTTACCCTCCGTGTGGTGACGAGAGATAGAGGATTTCCAAGAGAAGCTTCCAATCACCACTGTAGCTTTAACTGTCACTACAGCTCCCTCTGAATTTCAGTCCCGGTGGGGGGCGGAAATCATCCCTGTGCACATTACATCGGCGGATGTCTTCAGCTTATGTGCTGTGGATTTGGGGTTCCTTCCAGTTTTCTCTCCCTGAGTCCTCTCGAACCACTGACCAGGAATGGTTTCCTCCCCTTGGTGGGAGCGCCTGGCAGCCTAGGGCCCCACAGAGAAGATGTGAGATCCCTGGGGGGCTGGGAGGTCCGCGGGAGGGGTCCGAGCAGAAGTGACCCGGGAGAGAGAGGAGGCAGCTTCCAGACTTCCGGGAGAGACACCGGCCAGAGTGAGGGGGTGAAGGAGACTCGGGTGGGCAAGGCCCCCTTTGCCCCTTCCTCCACATTCTCGTCCATCACAACATTCAGAGTGGAAACCAAGCATCTTCATGTTGAATAATTATGTGTATATTCTGTTTTCAAAAGGAACTAGGGAACGTAGCCAAATATAGTTCCTCAGCTGGTGGAGGGGAAATAAATGCTGTGTCATTGTCGGTGGGTGAAGTTCATGGTTAAGATTTTGGCCCCAGTTGGGGTTTCTACCATTTGGAGTTGGAGGAGGTTCTTCACCCGCCTTCCCCACCTGCCCATTGCACCAGACGGCTGGGAATTCTCCAGAAATCAGCCAACCACACGGCCCTCAGAGGCGTGTTTGTAGGTGTATCTAATGACACCTGGATGTGCCTGGAAGCCCTACCTCTTCCGACTCCTCCATCTGATGGGGACGTCTCTGCGGCACAGGAGGTGGCCTTGCCCAACGTGACCTACTTGTTAGGACAGATGTAGGGATAGATGCCCGCTGAGTCCCAGGACCCAGCGTCACACGTGGCAGCCAGCCCTGTGCTCCGAGACGTGGGGAGATGGAAAGCCTTCAGGATTGTGGCTGAAACGGACATTTCTGATCCACTTTCTCGGATTTGGTCCATGGAAACCCAGGCATGTCCTCCTTTTCAATGCCAGCAGCTCAGGGCATGTCCTGGGATCCCCAAGGTGATGGAAAATGCACTCCATTTTGAGATAACATCTTCTGAAAAACTCCTAAGTGGGGAGCCATTGCAATATTCATATTTTTGTAATGTTTTTAGTTATGTTTACATTAAAAACACATAGACCCGTGCTAGAAATATTTCATCAGTAATGTGTTCAATGAAAATTTGCATGTCCTTTGATGTTATCTGCTGTTCAGAGACATTTATTGTTTCTTGGTGGTGGAAATAACTAATAGGACAGTTTCCGGAAAACACGTACCCAGTGATGTAGAACGTCCGGCTGCCCGGTCCTCTGTCCTGAATGAAGCAGGTTTCCTCCTGTTTCCTGTGGATTTCTCTAGCTCCATCCCTGAGCGTGGAAACTGCAGCCTGCAAACCATATTAAGTTTCAGACCAAACCTTGTTTGTGCCACTTTTTGCAACAGCTGCAGTGAGGAAGGAAATTGTGTTCCTTTGTTGTGGAATTTGAACTTCTTAACAAAAAATACCACCCTTAGAGCCCCCAGATTGATAACAAATGGACAAAGGAACGTATTAAAGACTCACAATTCAAGAGGCAAATCAGCTTGTTTTTGGAGGTTCTTTGATGGAATATCATGAGAGGAAAAAAGAAGAAGACTATTGTTTTTGCTTACAGGCTTCTCGGAATTTTAAAGAACAACAACAACAAAAACAGGAGTCTGTATAGCGGAGGTCCCTTAGCTCTGTGTCCTTCCAGTTACGCCTGAGGGGGTCCCACGTAGGAGAAAGCTGGAGAGGGGATTCGTGCAGGAAGCAGCCACCGACCCAGCTGCGCTCTCCACCCCACCCCCACCCCCACACACAGCCACTTCTCCGGCTCAGGAACACTGGGCGGGGCTGTGGCTCCAGCCCTACCCAGGACCTGCTCACTGTGTGACCTCACACCTCCTCTTCTTCATGTGCCAAATGGGTATCAAACACCCAATTTATCTTAAAGGCTTGTTCTGGTACACAAACGAGGCCATGGCTCTGATTCCTCTTTGAAGAGTAGGGGCCGGGGTCCTTGAATCCAGCTGCACGTTAGAACCTTCTGGGGAGCTTTGAAAAGTGTTGACTGCCCCAGAAATTCTGATTTTGTGTTCTGGAGTGGGCCCTGGGCATGAGTGGTTTTAGAAGTGCCAGGCAACATCCCTGTGCAGCGAGGGCTAAGACGCACTGGCACCGAGTGGACACATGAGGAGAGCGTGTACGGGCATGATGATCTATGGACTCGGAATGCCAGCCAGTTTCCCCAGTAAGGTGGATGGGGCCCTGGGCTTGTAGCTCTCATTTTTATATTTTATAACTAGAGGCCCAGTGCATGAAATTCGTGCACGGGGGGGGGGGGGTGTCCCTCAGCCCAGCCTGCACCCTCTCCAATCTGGGACCCCTCGAGGGATGTCCGACTGCCCATTTAGGCCCGATCCCAGTAGGATGGGGCCTAAACGGTCAGTCAGACATCCCTCTCACAATCCAGGACTGCTGGTTCCCAACTGCTCGCCTGCCTGCCTTCCTGATTGCCCCTAACCGCTTCTGCCTGCCAGCCTGATCACCCCCTAACCACTCCCCTGCCAGCCTGATTGATGCCTAACTGCTCCCCTGCCAGCTTGATTTCCCCTAACTGCCCTCCCTTGCAGGCCTGGTCACCCCTAACTGCCGTCCCCTGCAGGCCTGATCATCCCTAAATGCCCTCCCCTGCTGGCCTGGTCCCCCCCAGCTGTCCTCCCCTGCAGGCCTGGTCCCCCCAACTGCTCTCCCCTGCAGGCCTGGGTCCCCCCCAACTGCCCTTCCCTGCAGGCCCCATCACCCCCAACTTACCTCCTCTGCCGGCCTGGTCACCCCTAACTGCCCTCCCCTTCAGACTTAATTTCCCCCAACTGCCCTCCCCTGCATGCCTGGTTCCCCCCAACTGCTCTCCCCTGCAGGCCTGGGTTCCCCCCCCCCCAACTGCCCTTCCCTGCAGGCCCGGTCGCCCCCAACTTCCCTCCTCTGCCAGCCTGGTTACCCCTAACTGCCCTCCCCTGCAGGCTTGATCACCCCCAACTGCCCTCCCCTGTTGGCCTGATCGCCCACAACTGCCCTCCCTTGCAGACCTGGTCCCTCACAACTGCCCTCCCCTGCTGGCCATCTTGTGGTGGCCATCTTGTGTCCACATGGGGCAGCCATCTTTGACCAGATAGGGGTAGCCATCTTGTGTGTTGGAGTGATGGTCAGTTTGCATATTACTCTTTTATTAGATAAGATAGAGGCCTGGTGCACGGGTGGGGGCCGACTGGTTTGCCCTGAAGGGTGTCCTGGATCAGGGTGGGGGTTCCCTTGGGGCGTGGGGTGGCCTGGGCCAGGGCCCTGTGGTGGTTTGTAGGCCAGCCACACACCCCAGTGACCCAAGCGGAGGCCCTGGTATCTGGGATTTATTTATCTTCTATAATTAAAACTTTGTAGCCTTGAGCGGAGGCCAGGGCAGGCCGGGGGTGGGGGGGTGGGGGGGGAGGGCGGGAAGCTTGGCTTCCTCCATAGCCAGGGAAACCCAAGCCTCATGCTCACTCCGTGGCTGCAGCCATTTTTGTTGGGATTTATTTATCTTCTATAATTGAAACTTTGTAGCCTTGAGAGGAGGCCTGGGCCAGCCAGGAAGCTTGGCTTCCTCCATCACCGGGGAAACCCAAGCCTACTGCTTTCTGCAACTTCGTGGCTGCCGCCATTTTTGTTGGGATTTATTTATCTTCTATAATTGAAACTTTGTAGCCTCGAGTGGAGGCCAGGGCCGGCCAGGGTGTGCGAGAAGCTTGGCTTCCTCCATTGCCGGGAAAACCCAAGCCTCCTGCTCGCTCCGTGGCTGCAGCCATCTTGGTTGGGTTAATTTGCATACTCACTCCTGATTGGCTGGTGGGCATGGCTTGTGGGCATAGCTGAGGTATGGTCAATTTGCATGTTTCTCTTTTATTAGTGTAAATGACAAAAAGAGGCTGAAATCAGCAAGGTCTGTGGGTGTGGTTTAAGCCGCTGTGATGTTGACTGCTGAAAGCAATCCCAGCCCCAGCCAGGAAGCAGGTGCTCTGTAATAGATGAAAAGGTGCTGAACAACATCAGAAACGCACCCAACATCAAAAGCTGCTTTGCAGGAGTCCGTATTGGTGGAATCTGTTTCCACCTGCCCACCCTTCAAATGACGGACATTCCTCACTGTTGTTTTGCAGTGACTCGGGACGCGGGAGCAGCCTCTTAGATAGAACCATTGCAGACAGGCGGCAGCTCAATACAATCACCTTGCCAGACTTCAGCGACCCGGAGACAGGTGAGAACAAAGAGCCGGCGGGGACGGAATGGTGTCAACTCCAAGTGTGAGGCCTGGGCCCCCTGTGACAGGGATGCGAACGGCCGCTGGGGTTGGGAACACAACTCACGCAAGTCGGTTCAACTCTCAGCTGAGGTGCATTTGCCCATGTCCTTTCCAAGTGTGTGCACAGTGGAGAAGTCATGTTACATGGCCAGCACGTCGCTGAGGTCTTTCTATTTCTCCCCCTTGCTCTTAGAGCCTAAAATTCAAAACTAAAATTAGATTGTTCCCGTCTCCACCAGCTTCCTCTCTGCTTTCCCGTTTCTCCCTCTTGCTTTAGATTGCAGACCTTGCTGGAACCCAGGTTTTGATTCCTAACTAGTTGCACATGGGAACACACATACATCCAGCACAGAGCCTGTAAGGAGGCAGGGGGCTGAGCTCTGATTGCACTGCCCCACGTGGCGGCCTGCAGCACTCGCCGCCACTGAGAGATGTCTGCGCCTCCCTCTCCTTGGCCTTTCCCCATCCCCCAGGTACAGAGGAGTACATAGTCCCCTGTCATTCCAGCACTCCCAACAAGCAATGCTAATCATAATTGCGACTGTTCAGTGCAATTTGGAGGACTTGACAGACCCACAACATATACAGAAGTTCCCTCCACTTTGAGCCTCAAGGAGTTCCAGTGCATCACTCAGAACCTGGCTCTGCTGCTGCTCCGCTGCCCCGGGTCTGCGGGAGGCCAGTCCCGGGCTGGGTGTGCCTGCTCTTCATGGGCTGGCTTTTGAGAGGAGCCTGGGCCTGAGTGCCTGGCGACATCCCTGCGCGGCGAGGACTAAGACGCACTGGCGCCGAGTGGACACCTGAGCAAGCCCCCCCAGGGGAAGCGAGGGAGCAGGCCTGAGGCACGCACAGCCAGCTCCTGCAGGCTCTCCTCCGTCAGGATGGGAGGGATAGGGCCTCTGGCAGCCAGCTGTGGTACCCACCCAAGCCAGCGTCACAGCGGCCTGGAGGCTGCGTCCCTGTGCTAGGCTCCCTGTTACTAAGCTGAAAATCGGCTTGGGAAGTCCCATCCCAGGGCCCCAGGTCAGAAGGACATCGGGCCTTGGAAGCAGGCTGAATTGCACACTAGTGCAGTTTAACATTTAACATCCCGCGGCCACTGCGCCAAACGCAGACTGACAAGCCGCACTCCGCCTCCCCCTGCGATGGCCCGGCCCGGACTGATCTGCAGGCCTTTCTGGGTGGAGACTACAAACCAGGCAGAGACTCTGACTCAGACTAGTCCAGTCCTGCTAGCGGGGACTCGAACCCCTCGTTCTAGAATTGGAAGGTCGGCTGTCAGGACCAGGCTGTCTTCCTCCTGTGCCCCTCCCCCAGGAGCTTGTGAGGACAGTCGTACTCAGACCCCTTTACCTCCGGGGCCTCGCTGCTCCTCTGAACCCCTGGCTTAAAGGGCACTGGCATCCGCCACAAGCTAAGCCTTACCCGTTGGCATTGGCAAGGGCATGTGGCCAGTGGACGTGTGAACTTCCACCTCACGACCCTGCCGATTCTGTGCCGCCCACGGCACATCGACTCCTTGTGAAGCCACAGGCACGCTTCCAGCCCTTATTTTCTGTTCCAGAACTAAAATTTACTTCCTATTTTTTATCTTCTCCTGTGGAAAATATCCAGATACACCAAACTACAATATAATATAATGAATCCCCATGTGCCTGCTGCCAGCCTTCAGGAACTAGTGTTCTTTTTCCAGCCATCTCTCCCACCCCACACTTGGGTTTTGGAGTATTTTAAAGCAAATCTCAGACATCATATTTCACCTGTTAAAATGTCAGTGTAGATGGCAAAGATAAGAACCTTTAAAAAATATTGCCACAACACCATTACTATACACCTAGGTCATTATACAGTATAGGCTCGGGTGCTTGATTTGGGGAGTGGTTAATTACTGAGATTACGGGTTTCCACCTCTGAAATTGTCCATACCCAGATCTGTGGAGTCGCATTAGGGGAACCCATGTCTCGGAGCTTTGGACTGGCTGTGGGTTTTATGAAATGGATGTGGCAAATTGAAAAGCCCTCCCCGCTAAAGAACATGATTTCCCAGCTAACATCACCTCTGGCCCTCCAGCCCCTCCTCGGTCATCGAATGGTCCCAGCCACCGATAGAGGAATCCAGTGGGGTGACAGTCGTAACTTTGAAGCTGCGAATTGCTATCTTTTCTTTGGAACAAATCGGTAGTTCCTTAAATAGAGGGTGAAAAAAAGTGTTTTCTTTCCGTGGCCTCCAAAGCAGGATGCAGAGTAAGGGGCTTTGTCTTTAATCTAACCCAACACCTCGCCTAAGCAAAATCATTCCTTTAACTTGTGAACTGTCGCTGTGGTGGTCTCCCCGCTGCTGGGTCTCTCCGGCCGAAAGGCAGGCAGGTGACGGCGCTAGCTTCCTCCTCCAGTGCCCAGCGCCCAGCCACCGGGCAGCTTAGAGAGCTCACGCCCCACCGCCCGGGCTGGACTGACACGTCCTGTACCTCAGTATCCGCACCTGGAAAACGTAAATACATACAGTTCTGGCTCATTTCTGGAATGTCTCCCATCCCATCTCGAACAATTCGGTTCTCCACCAAGTTGCTCACAGAAAACATGTCTGGGTTGTTGAACCAAACTTCAGTTTTCAAACTGACAACCCTTTCAGGCTGATACCCTAGCATCACAAAAAAGCGTCTCTCAGGCAACAAAGGAGAGGATGCTTTTGTGGCTGGTGGAATCAATGATTATTAGCACAATTTAAAAACATACAAAGGCCATCAGAAGTGCTAATGTTGCTAAGGGTGTGAAAGGACCTGATCACGGGCAACAGAAGAGGTAGGAAAACCGCTGCTGATTGGATAAATGAAAAGCGGTTAGCCCCTGACCGCATTTCGGAGGCAGTGTATGTGAACAAGCAACGATGCTGCAGGCTGACCTGAAGGACACCCCTGGAGCGAGGCTAGGAGCGGGTGGTTTGATAAATTTTAGAAAAGAAGTGTTTGTTTATAGATTAAACAGTACATTAGACAGGTGCTGGATATAAGAAAAGTTAAAACAGGGAATCATCTGGAGGTCTGGAACGGATTAATTCCGGTCACATTGTTTCTAATGGGGGGGAATGATTCGGTTTTCGAACACATCGCCTCTCGAACAGCCGTCCGGAAGGCATTAAGTCCGAGAACTGAGGTTCCACTGTACACTCTTGAGTAAGTGCTTCTCATAGAAAGCAAACCTAGGGAAAGTCCAGTTCTCACCCTTTTCGATGGAAAGGCCAACGGTTTTCCCAGAATGCCCTGGGTGTTGTAGGTTACAGACATGTTCTTTTCAGTGGGTCTGTGGCTGAATCGGTGCCCAGGCAAACCTGAGTTGTGTGGACTCCATGCTGTTACTACAGCGCAATTAAAAAGCCAACGGGAAACAACAGATTTGTTTTCTTCAAAAAACACTTGTATTCTGTTGTCGAGTAGAGGAATGATTGTGTATTACATGACCTTGTTTTCTTTGCAGCTTATGTGAGTATATTAAAAGCTAGTTTTATTTTTTCTTTGTGTTTCTAAAGTTTTTTTGCTTTTATCCTTTTTTTTTTCTCTTTCACTTTTTAGTGTCAGATTCCTCCTCCTCCTCTTCTCTTTCAAGAACCGAATCTCCTCTCCACCTGTTTGTATCTTCTCATCTTCATTCTCATCCCAAACCCGATACCTTTGTGTGGCCCCCAGCAGCTCACTCATTCCATGGCCCAGGTCCCCGCCAGGAACCCTCTCGGTGTAAACATGGTTTTCCTTTCTTGTTAGATCTGCTTCATTTGCCTGATGTTTCATTTTCTGATAATCTTCCTAACTGATAAGCTGGATGGGAAACTCCATCAAATTTATCTGAGAGAAAAATCTTACTAATTTGAAAATCCAAAAGGCCATTTGGGGCAGGAGGAGGTACTGGTGCCCAATTTCCAGCCTTCTCTGTGAAAAGTAAAGACACCTGTTTTGAGCAGAAGAAATAGACGCTTTTCTAGGTACTTCTGTGCTTTCCTGGCATTGATATAAAGGCATTAAAATTGCAGTTTTTAATAAAGGCAAATTAGGACAATTGGCAGATCATTTATTCTACATATTTCTGGTTTTTCAATTTAGAAATTCATTCACTAAGTATGTAATAATCAAGCTAATTCTCTAAAGATAATGGTCATATGCCCTTTAAATATGTGGTTCTCGAACTTTCCTGTGCGTTAAGATCACACGAAGCGCTTTGAAAGCTGTGGATTAGATCCCCTGGGCCCCACCCCAGGGTTTGTAGTCCATGGGGCCTGAGCTGGGGCCCAGGAAGCTGCATTTATAAAATACCCCATATAATCCCAGGGCCCGTGGGTTCTGCACAGCATTTTGAAAAGCAAAGCTATAAATTATTTTCCATTTGCAGGAAAGGGAAATGTAGGGTTTATGTTGTGAAAATACTCAGAAAAATTGAGCAGCATTTTAATCTAATCTTGCTTTTAAATAATACTGAAATGTTCGAGTCTGTTTAGGGTGTCTGGGAACCTGTCAATGAAAAGAAAAAGCCTGAATTAAATGGAATGCTGGTTGGTAAAGGCCTTAAATGGGACCTAAATATGGCTCTCACGAGGAGATCCACCCTTGTTTTCTTAGACTCATTTATTTAATGTTCACTTTACTGGGAGGGCCAGAAAAATTAATCTCTATATCCATGATTTATAAGGGCTCATCTTTGTTCCAAATGCGCAGTTATATGCTGACAAAAGCTCATGAGGGGAACTATTGCCAGAGAAAACTACTTTCTCTAATGTGCTCATCTTTTGGATGGCTAACCTGCTTTGTTACACATGCTCACACACACACACACATACACACACACACACACACACACACACACACACAGCCAGGGCAGAAACAAGGCTATCACCTAAAATAAGTCATCCAGACCTTACCTGTCTGCATACCAGGTTTTCTGAACCTTGCTTGAATGGCAATTCCAGTTTCATGAACTGGAAGACAGAAATAATGCTATCCTATATAATAAAAGGCTAATATGCAAATT
Source organism: Cnephaeus nilssonii (assembly GCF_951640355.1). Lineage (NCBI taxonomy): Eukaryota > Metazoa > Chordata > Mammalia > Chiroptera > Vespertilionidae > Cnephaeus > Cnephaeus nilssonii. The sequence continues at coordinate 99,508,163 of NC_137075.1, read as the reverse complement.
GACTGAACGGCCAATCGCTATGACACACACTGACCACCAGGGGGCAGACACTCAACACAGAAGCTGCCCCCTGGTGGTCAGTGCACTCCCAGAGAGGGAGCACCGCTCAGCCAGAAGCCAGGCTAGTGAGCATAGCAGCGGTGGTGGCAGGGAGCCTCTCCCGCCTCCACGGCAGCGCTAAGGACCCCTCGGGGGATGTCCACCTGCCGGCTTAGTCCCGCTCCCCACCCCCCGAGGGGTCCCAGACTGCGAGAGGACGCAGCTGGGCTGAGGGACACCCCCCTACCCCAGTGCACGAATGTCATGCACCGGGCCTCTAGTGAACTATAAACTGCTTATGTTGTTTTCAATCCCCGTCTTAAAAATAGATTTTTTTTCCCCTCAAAACAATGCCTATCAGCAATTGCCAACTTCATTTTTTTTTTCATAAAAACTGTTTTTTGCATTGATTTTTGCCCAGTTTTTTGGTCATTAAATGGGATCTCACTGTTCTAGAATACCTCAGTAATGTCCCCATGCCCATTCACTCATTTGCACAACATGCCCTCCGACCTCCATTCCCTGCCAGTATGTATCACATTGCATCCCGGGCACCCTGTGTTCCTTTAAACCCGGACAATTGAAATCCTGGCTCTAGTGAGGCACTTTATAGCAGATTAGTTAGTAAAATGCTGGGTGAGGAGCACCCACTTGGCTTTCTGCTGAACGTCTACGTCCCAAATGGTGCTCAGTTGTTCGTTTTTGAGGCTATGAGTCATCTCGCCCACCCCCTCCTTTAGGGAACACCTGGCCAGTAACCAGGTGTTTTAACTTAGACTGACTCACCCAGGAACCTTCCCCGCCCATGGATGCAACGTTTAGTTAGAGACGGGAAAGCATACCCTACGTCGGTGGTAAGTGTAGAATTTCCTGATTAAAGTTGTTATGAACTTGAATCCCAAGTCTTTTCTGTAGGACAGACAGCCACGACCTGACGTTTTATGAATTTCTCCCTCCAATCCTTTGACTTCATAGAAATGAAAACTGGCCAAACCCTGCAAACGCTTGGAATCATAATCAGGGTTCATGTGTGGAACAATCTGAAAACCGCTTGTTTGATTATTTTTCCCTTCCCTTTGGAATTTCCTGCCCTGGAAACAAAACACAGCACATGAATCGGTCAGCTTGCCTGCGCCCGGAGCGCTGAGACCGAGAGGGGAATGCCCAGTTGGCCTTTGTTTAAAAAAAAAAAAAATCATTGTTAGTGGAAAACTCTATGTCATTCTTGAGTTAAAATCCGATTCCAGACAGCCGGACTTACAGTTGGAAGGTTATTAGAACTCTATTTGCTTTTTTAGCCTTAATTTTGATTTTTCAAATGTTTTGTTTCTTGGTTTTAATTTTTGGTTTGATTTGTTGTTCCAAGGCAACTCTCCAGAAGTATACTTTCATGGTTTCCCCTCCCTTTTTTCAGTTAGTAAGTAGTCCACCGATCTGTTCACCTTCCCCAGGGCCTCAGAGTCACGCTTCCCTCCCTCATGGAATGTGTGTGGTGGTTGGTGGTGGGTGGTTGTGGAGATGGTGTGGACATTCAGCTGCCACCCGCTTGCCCACTCGCCCCCCGGGGCTCATTCCTCCTGAGGTGCTAATGCTTCCCCCACCGCTTGGATGTGCATTCTGAGGAGGCAGTGCTTGCCTGGAAAGGACCACAGAGGAAGGCATAGCAGGGGGGGGGGGGGGGGGAATGCCCAAGTAAGGCTGTGCCCTGGAGGGTCAGAGCCCCCCTGTGCTGATCAGAAGTGAGACAGCCGGTGGCCCAGGCGCGGGCCATCTGTAAATTTTGGGTCGAGGGAACCAGTCGGATCTCGAAATTCCTTTTTAGTTCAGCCATTACTGCAGCATAGAAAAGCAATTCTAACACTAGTTTTCCTAAAATAAGCTAAACAGACATCATAAAACGTAAACTACATCTGCCAAAGTTTAAAGGAGACGAAGCAATTCCCTGGATGTAGAACTAGTGCTTTAGGTGGTATTCTCTAAGGCCCTAGTGAATGATCACGTTTTCCAAAGGCTGTTTCTTAGACACTGATTCTGCCTGGGCAGATGTTTTTAGACTCACAGTTCACGTGAGCACATTAAAGGCTCTGAGAAGTCCTGCAGTTAAAAAAAAAAAAAATTCAAGACTCTCTTAGCTCCGGCCCAGTGTGTCCAGCCCGATTTCATCGCTTTCCCCACCCTGTGGAATCGCTGTTCCAGGCACCGCATCTTGGAAATGCTAAGGTACATGATGATCCGGTGCATTTGAGATCTGAGCCTCTACTGCCTGTGGCACATGCACCCCTCCGGGAGATGATTTTTCCTCTGAAATCTTGCTCGACCTACATGTGACTTCATTTTGCCTTTAAAAGTCCATAAGAGAAAACAAATGTTTGCAATTATCCTCACATTAGGGATTTTCAGAAAGAAAAAGGTTCCACGCCAGGGTCCCTTCAATAGCAGGCTCCTCGGATACATGAAAAAGCCTTGATTTTTAGAAAGTCAGGCGACAGTAGACCTTCAGGCAGCCCCTGTGAGTTACAGTGGGGCTTCATGGCGGGGGCGGGGGGGATATATTTATACCAGGGACTTGTATTTTCTACTTTCCCTAGAAGCAGCCCAGCTCTCAAAGGTCAGGAAGCTGGGTCTGAGGACAGGTCTGCAGAGGAACCCAGGCAACTCACTCCATCTCCCTGGGCCCTAGTTTCCTCCTCTGCAAATGGCAGTTTGCTGAGTCTCCCTTTCGCATATGCCTTTATGGTTTGCCGGTCGCTGGTCCTGATTCCAGGCCTCAGCCAGGCACCCTTCCCCCAAGTCCCAGGGCCGCCCAGGGCTGTCCATGCTGCCCCTGCTGCCCCTCCTTAGACCGCTGGACCCTCGGCGCCCCCACCCGCGAGGATGCTCGCAGTCATCATTTTGGAGAAGAATGTGTGTTGACGTTTTATTCTCCTCTCCAAGGACGAGCTAAAATCAAGAATGCCGCCTTGGGTCCTTGGCTCCTAGGCTCTGTTTTTCATATCAGATTCCGGTGACTCTCCTGCTCTCTTTAGAAATGCGTAACCGGGAGAAGAGAATAAACGGATTAATGAAAACACACACCCTCAGATGAAATAAGGTTGAGAAATAAATTCAAGGTAGTAGATTTTTCTCTTTTTGTTATGGCTAGCATTTTATTATTGACTTGGAATTTTCTAACATCAAAATGTATATCACGCACGATCAGAAGGTAATTGGTCAGGTGGTATATTTCACCCCCTGCTCCTGCCTAATAGAATAAAGTCACTTTTAAAAAAACCTGAATATGAAAAACTTACTCTGTGGCTGACCCCACTGCATTTGAGGGGTGTCCATCTTAAAAGTTCAGCTTTAATGATTCAAATATAAATATTTTCTTGCTAATTGGATTAAATTGAAGTCTCCTTCATTAGTCCTGTGGTGCTTTTCTTTAAACAAGATTGAATGGGGTTTTAGGAGATTGACAAGTCAATAACAAATGGCTCTCAGGTAGAAGCTGAGGAGTACGTGTCCAGTGATTAGACGGTCCCCCAAACCTGGGAGGCTGTTCCTGTCCGCTGCATTCAGAGACGAACACACCTTCCCCAGGCAGAAGGGCACTCAGGCCAGAGACACAGCCTCAGCGATCGGGGATGTGGTCCTCCAGCAGGTACTGCCTCCAGCCCAGGCCGCGTGGCCCTGACAGCTGGCATCTCCCTGCATGCATGGGAATGGCGTCCCCCACGCTTCTGTGTGACCGCCTGGCCGGGCCAGCACCCCCAGCAGCCTGCTGGGCCACCCCGCATGCCCGCCTGGGACCAGACCTGCCTCTCCCTGCCTTAGTGCGACCCCTCCCCAACGCTTTCCCGGGAGAACCTTCCCTTTCGGAGGCACGTTTTGTCAGGTTTCAGCTGTGCTTGATAATTCTGTTAGTCGGTGGGAAATTGGGACCTCGTCTGGGGCCTGGGGTTGCTGTCCTGGTCTCTTCCATTCAGTGAAAAGGAGCAGTAGCTACTAGAATGGTGACCAAGCTACTTGTCAGAGGGGCCCGCAGCTGGAGGCCTCCTTGCCAGTGGGATTGGGGGAGGACCAGGCAGCTGTCCCTAGAGCCGCTCCAGCCCCATGTCCCCGTCACATTAGTGGGCATGCTACAGAGAGGGGGGTGGCAACCCTGGGATTAGAAATGTGGGAGGGAGGGCGGTGGCAGGCAGCTCCAGGAGGCCACACCCCTGTCGCCTGCTCAGACAGACAGGACTACCCCCAGCAAAGACGGGCGGTGGAGACCGAGACGGACCAAAATGTTTAATGTTCCTAAAAAGGTACAGAGAGAAGATGCCTGATTTGAGGCTTGAAGTGAGCATGGACTCTATCTCTCCTCCCCCTTCAAAAACTAAGAGAGAATCATCATTAGCTACTCAGCCGCCTCCTCCTTCAGCCCGAGGACACGCCGGTTCTCCGTGCACAGGTGCACAGGTGGCAGGGTCAGGGGTCACCGGCCGCCAGCAGTCTGCAGTATTGGACTCATTTGCTCCCAAGCCCTGTCTGGAGGAACAGAAAGTCTCTTCCAGCTAAAAATGAAAAAGGTTAAGCACAGCTCTGCGGCAGGATGCTTAGTCACACAGATTGCAGCTCGGCAGTCAGGGTCTTTAGGAGGTGAACTGCCCTCTTTTCCTGCTTGTTTTAATAGTTTGGGGGGGGGGGCACAGCCGCTAGGAACTGGAAGCTGAGTAAACTCTATTGACAGATAACCTTGAATGACGTCTAGACTGAGGGAAAATAAACAGAGATTCATGCGCGGCAGGTGATTTGGATGCCAGGCTGGAGCAGCTCCGCGTCTTACCAACGCGGGAGGGCAGGTCGCTGCCGCGGCATCAGGCAGCGAGAATGTGGATGGCAGGCAGAGAGAGGGGCTTGTGCTCCATCCTGGTCCCATATTCATGCACATGAGGCTCCGGAGTTCATGCTGGGGCCGGGAGGCAAAGAGCAGCCAATGCTGAGCGCACGTGTGTGCGATGTGCCTACTGAGGTCTCTTCGGTGGAGGGTTTTTTTTCTATGCATCACGTGACTGTTGTCCCTTGTTCCTGGACCCTGCTGCTCGCCTGTCACTGGGCGGGCAGGGATTCCTCTAGAGCGAGTTTATCTTCTGCGTGCTGTGAAAATAGGAGGGAACAGGTGAGGTGGCTGTCCTTCAGACCATAGCCACTCACTCAGTGCCACCAGGCCCGTCCGGAGGACAGCGGGACGTGAGCATGCTCTGTGTTCAGTGCCCTGCTTATGAAAACGCCGGGTTCTCAAACATAACCCAGCCCCCTAATGGAGCGTGCCTTTGGCTTAACGAAATTGCTGGCTCTGAGATCCCTCTGAATGATGAACTTGGAGAGATGGCATGCAGGCCGTGTGCGATTGCCACACTGGAGGTCTGCGTGAAATGAGCCGCAGGTCTCATGTGCTCCGGAAAAGGGATTTTGGTAAAGGCTTCAGCCGCAAAGGCAATTTGAGCTGACTGTTCCCAGTGTCCTGCTTGTGACAGGGTTTCTCAACAGGCTCCGGCATATGACAGGAGCTGGGTCAGAAGTCCTTGGGAGAGGCCAGAGCTTGACGCACAGCTTCCGAGGTCAGTGGCCTTGGTTCCTGGTCCTCTTGGTCCGCAGGGCAATGCCTTGGCCCCACATTCCCTGGGTCCTTCTCCCCCCCCACCCAACTCCCGCCCCAGCACACGGCGGTCCGAGGGGAGCCCAGACAAAGCCCTGGGTGCAGGGCTCAGGGCCGCTCTTAAGTGGCCCCCTGCCTCCGTGTCAGGTGTCCGAGAGAACGTTTCCACTTGGCGTCTGGGTGAGGAGAGAAAAGGCAGTGGACTTGGGGAAGCACAGATCTCATCAGCCATTTCGCCTCTTACGGCGCCTGGACCATTCAGGCAATTAGGTCACAGAACCTGGGCCAGATCTGGGGGCACGCTCCCTCCGCCTGCAGCAGCTCCCAGTGCCCGGTTTCAGAGCCACTGTGTCCTGTGACCAAGGGACTCGCTGGAGCGAGCAGCTGCTCACCCTCAGGGTTGCCACGGTGACAAGCACTTCTCCAGCAAGTGTGATAAACAAGAGGCCCAGCAGCCGCACTCGCCCTGGCCTACCTGTCGAACCTGATGATTCAGCGGAAGCTTATTTCTCCAGCCATAGGTTTCCGTTTAGAGATATGTCCGATACCCTTCCCTCCCATTCTCTTTCCAAGCTTCACCCCATGCACACTGAGGAACACTTTGGCTTTGGTGAGGAAGAAAAGGGTCGCTTTAAACAGATGTAGGTTGGATGAGCACTTCTTGGTGTTAACGTATATAAATCAAAAGCCAGTATCTGTTTTGACATTTCAGTCCTATGAAACAGTAAGACACAAGTTCATTTGGATTATATTTGGATTATATTTTTTAATCAGATACATTCATTCTGATTCAAAATGATGTTTAGCCCTTGTTTTCCTCCAAATTCGAATCCAGTGGAAGAATTTCATTTCCTGCGCCATTGCCAGGAATATAGATGTTAACTATTAAATACTTTTACCATTATTGTTAGTCCCCTGCTATTATTAGTAAATATCTGAATGCTCCAGTATCCACCCCTGGCCCAGAACATGAAGGGTCTCCGCCCTGTGACGTGTGTATAAGAGGGGTTGACCAGGAAGGAGAAATTAGTTCTGATAAACCTCACTTACGCTCCGTACCCACATGGGTTGGTTCTACTCGAGATGGGGGTCCCTGAGTGAGGTGCCGTGTTTACGTCCACTGTCCGTTCTAGTCCGGGGCATGACGACCACCACACCGAGCAGCCCTGTGAGACAGGGAGGTCCGGCTGTGAGCCGTTATCGGGGAAGGAGAGCAGAGCATCCGGAAGAGAGGGCCACTCGTCCAAGCCCGTACAGTGCCGTGTCTGCGGACAGCACGCACTCATTCACGCATGCATTCCGCAGGCATCTACCACGTGCCTGGCACCGCTCCTCCTGAAAATGCCTCAGTGGCGGGCCTGGTTCCTGTCTTGTGGAGCCGCCCACGGTCCAATAGGAGAGACCGTTACTTCAGCTTTCACATAAGACGGTGTGACAAGCTCCTGGGAGCCCCGAGCACCGGGGCCCGGCTGTCTACGGGCCAGCGATGGGGAGAAACAGAAGGCTCACACAGCCTTCCTGGAGGAGTGTTGTCAGGGCTGGATTTAAAGGCTGCATTTGGGTCCCGACGAGTGTTTGAGTCCGGGCTTTGCCATCTGTTGGCTGTATGCCTTTGGTTAACTTACATAACCTTGTTAAATCTCAGTTTTGCCTCAAGATTAAGTGAGATAATATATGTAAAGTGCTAATTCCAGTGCCTGAAGCATGGCATGTTCTCTGAAACTGGTAGTCGCCACTGTCAGCATCGCCATCACTCGCCAGACCTCATTCACAGGGAGACATTTTAACGAGAGGAATCCACTAATTTAGTTGTATGTAGGTACCACGAGGGAAGGAACTTTGGCAGAAGTTCTGATCCGTTCATTTGCGGACCAAACCAACAAAACAATTCATCCAGAAAGCAAACTGAGCCCCTCCCAAAGCCATTAAGTTCTTGTAGCAAAGGAGACAGAGAACCTGGTGGGAAATTTGCATGAGTTTTCCAGCACAGTCATTTATTATTATTTTGAAGTGAATTAATGACTCTTTAAACATATCTCAGTTTTGATTTCTATGATAAATACCAATAGACATAACCCATCTGGAGGTCTCAACAACTCTTCGGTTAAAGGGGCTGTGAGACCCAGACGCTGAGGAGCTCTGTGCCCTGTGGCTGGGCCGCAGGGAAGCGGTAGAGCCAGGCCGTTGGCACGTGTAGAACACGCCTGCGGGCTTTCCTTGATGAATAGCGGTTCCATCCATCTCAGCCGCACCTGGAACCACGGGGTGGCCGACGAATCGACGCCTGGCCCACCCCTGGAAGTAGTGATGCCCTCGGTCTGGAATGCATCTATGGCATCATGACTTTTTAACCCCCAAGTCATTCCGAGGTGAAGCCACGGCTGAGAACCGCTTGTTTATGATAGTCAGCGAGGAGGTAAGCCAGCGTTGTCAGGTCAAGTCAGGCCCAAGCAGCAGCCACCTCCTTTATTTCACTAAAAACCTCAGGGAAACTGCAGCAAGTCCTGGTTATTAAAGTTAAAATATCACTTTTCCATAAAAAGGTTAAAACCAAAATAAGAACTGAAAAAAACCAACAGCAGTTCTTCCACCAGCTTCCGCGGGCCAGTGGCGAGCGCCTCTGCTCTCCCTCCCTTCCAGCACAGCAGGGCCTCCGGGAGGTTAGGCAGGCGCAGCCGCTGGCCCGGGCGTCTTCGCGGGAACCCGCCCTCCGCGCATCTAGTCCTAGCCTGAAGTCGTGTTCTAGAACGTGGTTTCCAATCTGGGGGTGTTGCCCACCTCCCAAAGGCCAGGGAATGAAGTGCGGAGCTGTTAGGTTTGTCCTGAAAATGGCCCCCATCGACTGCAAAGGTCACCCAGGAGGCGAGCGCAATTCCTTCCCCCCGGGCTGTTTCTAGGGTTAGGCCCTCACCGGGATGCTCTGTAAGCTCACTGTGTAGACGTCATGTGTGCCGTGTTTAACAGGTGTGTCCCAGCCATGCACTGGCCACGCCCCTCCTGCCCCCACGCACACCCACAGACGGCTTCTGGAGGGAGCTCGGAGCTTAGCATGTGCGCTGGTTGTTGACTGAGAGATGAGCTAAAGCAGAGGACAGGAAGCGGTTTCGGCTGCCGTGACTGTATGTCTTTATAGACAGTGAAACTTAGAAACCTCGTGGGCAAAGGGGCGTGTGTCCGTCTTGCACCCCTGTCTGTGTGTGGGAGGGGGTGGCAGTTGGTTGGTTGGATCCGTCCTTTCATTCCTAATGTAATCTTCTCGGAAACCTCTCGCAGGCTCTGTCCACGCCACATCCGTGGCAGCCTCCCGCGTGGAGCAGGCGCTGTCCGAAGTGGCCTCGTCTCTGCAGAGCAGCACCCCCAAGCAGGGCCCGCTGCACCCCTGGATGACACTGGCACAGATCTGGCTCCACGCAGGTACGCTCTGCCCCGCTGTGGGCCCCGCCCCGCCCCCCACAGTGGGCCCCGGGCCAGAGGCTGCAGGATCCGTGGGCACTGCCTCTGGAGCCCACAGCCCCTCAGCAGGAGAAACCAGAGCTTTTGCAGTCACACCGTGGTCCCCCTTACCCGCGGAGGACATGTTCCAGGCCCCCCGTGGATGCTGTAAACTCTGGGTGGTATCGAACCCTCTGTGTACTGTTCTTCCTTTTCATACACACCTATGGTAAAGTTCAATATATGAACTAGGCACAGTAAGAGATTAACAACAATAATATTAAAATAGAAGCACTTTACGGCCTCTCTTTGGCGTATCTGAATCGTCAGCATCCCTACTCTTGCACTTTGGGGCCATTATTAAGTAAAATAAGGGTGCCTTGAATACAAGCACTGTGATTCCCCAGCAGTCTGTCCGATAACCCAGCCGGCTACTAAGAGACCAGCAGGCGGGTCAGGTATCCAGCGGCCCTGGACAGAAGGAGGATTCTTGTCCCAGGTGGGACGGAGCAGGATGGTGCGAGATTTTGTCCCATTGCTCAGGTTGGCGTGCAATTTAAAGCTTGTGGATTGTTTATTTCTGGAATTTTCCATGTAATATTTTGGGACCACAGTTGACCGTGGATAACTGAAACATAGGAAGTAAAACCGCCGATGAAGGGGAGACTCCTGTACTTCTTTGCAGGAGCCATGAATTCCTCTGTCTCCCCACCCTCCCCTGACCCAGAGCCCGGCACAGAGCAGCGCCCAGGAAAGCTCTTCGAGTTGGACTCTAAGGGTGGCAGGGAGCTTGCTGTGTGGGCTGTGCTGCAGCAGGGCCCAGAGCTACGCCCCAGCTTCTCTGCGGGAGACAGCGTGGCACGGAGGCCCAGACCCGGAAGTCTGGAAGCCCCGCAGGCTTGGAGGGGAGTCCCAGCTCTACTACTGAACAGCTGCACAGACTGAAGCTAATGCTTCCTCCCAGCCTCAGTTTCCTCATCTGTACAGTGGGGGTAATAGTGCTCGTCTCCGGGTTGATGAGCACAATGCCTGGCACATCCTGGCAGTGAGACTCGGAGTCCCTGGGAGAGGCGCCGGCATAGTGCTGGCACGGTGCCTTTATCAAAGCAGAGGCCGGGCAGTGTTTCCCATTCCCCGCTCCCCTCTCCAGCGCCCCTGGTAGTCCACAGCGAGGACGCAGGAACTGCACCGCTGGCTGGAAGCTAGCCCGGGAGGCAGGCACCATGTCCCTCCTCCGTTTCCGTGGCTGCGTTTGCGTAGCTAGAAACCCCCCAAATAAACCCAGCATGCAGGCCTGTCAGCAGCAAGAACCCAAATCCAGACTCCGGGCCAACGATGGCTGTGGGCTGCTTGCATTTTTGTTTGCATATAAAAGATCACTTCTGTTCCTCTGTTTTATCACTTGATCGGCAAGGCCCTCCCAGGCCTTCCCTGGCTGGACTCTCGGGGCGCGTGGTGAAAGCCCAAATGTGGCTGGGAAAGTGCTTGTTATCCTCACTGTCCATCGGTCTGCTCGCTTGCCAGGCCCAATTGTATGATGTTCAACCTTGTTTGGAATATGGAAACCCGGTGGGTTTACCTGGCTTTGGCGAGTCACAGACAGGGCTCAGCCAGCCTCTTCTGCCTTGGCCTTTAATTGAGCCATAAAATGACAGTAAATTAACAATTAAATCCTTCTAAGCATAAAACACGCGAGGGATGATTCAGGAATGTGCCGATGGTTCTTCCTGCGCGGACGCGGGCCAGCATCGGCCTCTCCTGGTCCTGGGAGCTGGCGGTTAGCGCAGGGAGCGGCGTCAGGCCTGCCCCCACTGCTCTCTTACAGAGGCCAGGCCCGTCCAGGCGCCTGGCGAGCCAGTGTTCTTTATGAGCAGTGACTGCAGAAAACGGGGAGAGGAGTACGGGCTACTGTCAGGTCAGGAGAGACTGGCTGAACCTGCAGGGCCAGGTGGGAGCCACTGGGGAGGCGAGGTTGTCTTTCAAATGGGCCATAGACCCTAGTTTGTTTTTTTAATATACTGTATATTTTTATTGATTTCAGAGAGGAAGGGAGAGGGAGAGAGAGAGAGAAACATCAATGATAAAAGAGAATCATTGATCGGCTCCCTCCTGCACGCCCCGTACTGGGGATTGAGCTGCAACCCAGGCATGTGCCCTGACCGGGAATCGAACCGTGACCTCCTGGTTCATAGGTTGATGCTCAACCACTGAGCCACACTGGCCGGGCTGGAGTCTAGTTTTGAAGGCCAACGTCTGAAAAACCAGAAGAGCTGAAGGTGCCCCTCTGGGCTGGAATGAGCTCCGTGGACCTCACAGAGTAAGCCTGTGAGGCTTACTCCTCTTGCCTCTTTCTCGGAAAAGTTGACGGCCTGAGAGCCACAGTCCCAGAACGGCTTCCCCTGTGGCTTGCGGCCACTCACTCAGTTATCTAGACTTTGTTCCTCTTTGCTCGGCTGGCCGTGACTCTCGGGAGGAAATGCTGTAGCTGCTTGTTGGAACATTGCAGAGCAGTTTGGAGATGTCCTGGGGTTTTTATATAATCATGTCGCATCCCTGTCTCACTGCCATCGCCTGCAGGGCAGAATAAAGCCCTCACGGCTGGTAACAGGGGTGGCGGTGGACATTCTGCCTGTGAGTGAAATCGGGTGCCATATCTGCCCGACTCTGGGCAGAATATGCATCGTGCTTGTGTGTGCGTGGCGAACGTGTATGTCATGGGAATGGCTGGAGTGGATTAGGACCTTTGTAGGGTTTGTGCCATAGGGACCCAAAGCAATGGCTTTGTTAGAGTCAAGATTTAGAATCTTATCGTATATTCATATCATGTCTTCATATAGTCTTTGAAGAGGTCAACCCATCGGGCAGGCTCCCCCAGACTGTGACGTGTGAGCTACCGTGAGGGGAACTCTGCTGCTCTGAGAGGCACAGTAAACGTGACCCCGCTCTCTGGCAGCTGATGGGAACCAGGTGACATCCGCGTCCACATCAGCTCTGGCAGCCCTGCCAGAATCTGTCCGTTTTGCAAGCTTTAGAAGCAGCTGGTTAGATCCAGGTCTGACGCCCACGGCGTGGCGTTTCTGTGACTTTGTGGGTCTCTTCTCTCGTGGTTGTTTTTCTGGTGAGCTTAGTGGAAACCCATGATGGGAACCCAGGTGGAGCTAGCTTCAGATCTGAGGGTCATAGGTCAGGACATCTGAGACGGTCTCAGATTTCCCCGCTATTGTAGGAGAGGGTCCCTATGTGTCCATTTGAATGGCAGAGAGATCGTGAATAGGACCCCCGAGCCTTCATCTGCTCTGTGGGGGTCCGGCCAGAGCCCAGGGGAACCACAGACCCAGGCCGACCAGGGGTGCTTGGGACAGGGTCCCGCCTTCCGTGGGTGGGGGGGACCCATCCCCTGGTTGCCCTCCCCCCGCCAGCACCTCCTCAGATTCTTCCTCATAATACCTGGCCGCCGACCTGCAATGGGTTGTGCATGTTTTTCCCCTGGTTTGTTTGGATCCATGTGACAGTTTTATTTAAATTATTTTTTAACAAATAATACAATTTTGAATAAATAGTACACAATGTATTTATTTGTACAAAAGGCATCGAACGAAAAGACTCTGCCCACCTCCGAGCCTGTCACCCCCACGCACAGGCACCCACTGTCAGCAGCCTGCACCTTTGAGATGCCACACTCGGAGGTCACTGCTTCCCCACACGCGAGGCTGACTCACACCTTCCCGCAGCTGCAGAGCGTGAGCCCATTGTATGAACTTGCCATCATTTCACCAGGACTCCCTCGCTTAACATTTAGATTCTTCCTCGTATTCTGCTGTTAGAGACAATGCATCAATAAGTATTGTTATATGTATTGTCCTGTGTCTGTATCTAAGCGTGGAAATGATGCATCGAAGGGTGCATACTCGAATTTTGATAAATCGTGTCACATTGCCTTCCATAGAATTGTATGAATTTATATTCAGTCACTAATGTGTGAATGCCCATTTTCTCGCATCCTTGCCAACACAACGAATTACCAAACTTCTCCATCTTTGCCAATCTGATGGGTGAGAATGGCATTTCAATTGTCTGCCCGCCCATTCATCTGCTTAGGTGCTGAGCTGTTCTTTTCACTTGTAAGCATTTATTATGGCAAAGAAATTTGCCTTGTCTGATATGTGCTAGAAATATTTCTCCCCGTTTTTATTTTGTTTATGTTTTTTGTCCTTTTTATTGCCAGTTTTTAAAAAAATACATTTATCCATCTTTTCTTGATGGCATCTGGCCTTCATCTGACATTTAGAAAGCAACTACCCATTTTTACGGTCTCTTTTCCTGGAAGTTCGGGGTATCTGCCAGTGCCACTTGTACATTCGTTTATAAAGAAGGTCAGGGGGGTTATCTGCCCCTCTTGCAGGAAAGAAAGCCAGGCTAGACAGAAGTAGGCGCCTCTGAGCTTCCTGCGGTGGGAGTCGGAGGTGGGATAGAGGATTTGATGTTTACTCCACGCGCGACACATCCCCCCCGGCTTTGTCTGATGCAGACCTCGGTGCTGCTGTTGGAGTCATTCGTTGCCAGTGACTCCGAGCAGAACCAGGACCCTGCTCAGCCAAGCAGCCTGGGTGCCATCTTTCAATTTCCACGTTGGGATGGCAGCTAAAAATGACTCTGCAGTAGGTGGTTAATTTCTGCTTGTTACTTACTAATAATTATAGCTTTCACTTTGGCACCTCTCACAGTCGAAACCAACGGCTATTCTTAGATGTGCAAGATCAGATTTTCTGATTTCTCTGGGAACGGAAAGCCGCGATACTCTCACAGATTCCTTGGCCCTGGCCTGGCCTGGCCCTTTGCCCTTCCCCCTGCCAGGCTCCTCCCAGCCACCAGCAGGCCGCATGGGCAGAGTCGAGGGATAACCCTGTGGCACGGCCCCTGGCCCCCTGGCGAGATGAAGACAGCTCCCAGGCAGGTGGCCTGCTGTCACTCAGAGGGAGCGCCCGCCTGTGGGGCGGATCGGCCCCCGGTCCTGCCGGCTGATGCGCTGTCCTTGTTGCTCCGTCAGCCCCACTGCCCCTTCCTCTGCCCGGAGGTGGGTTTTAATTAATGGTCTGCAGCTTGCAAGGACTTATCGAGGACTCTGCGTGTGTCAGACATTATTTCATGAACTTTATGTCTCGCCTCGTTTAGTCCTCATAATAGCCTTATGGGGCATAAACGCCCTGTTCACCTCATTTGACAGATGAAGAAACTGAGGCCCAGCTGTCATCCCTTGGGTGGCTGGTGGTTCGCTTTTCTGCAGCGGGAAGCCTGGGGAAGAGCTGGTGTGTGGGGTCAGCGGGGACGAGAACCTGTGTCGGGTGCCTGAGAACATGCAAGTGACAGTGTCAGGCAAGGGAATTTGGGGGTGGGGTTCCAAGCCAGGGATGTGATGCGAATGGCTAGGAAGAGAATGTCGGTGGAGGAGGGAGAGGGCTGGGGCAGGAGCTGAGGCCCCACATTTAAAACCTGCTGCGGGGAGGAAAGGCCAAAGAAAGGGAAGGAGTGGTCCGCAAGGCGGGCGGGGACAGGAGGGGCGGTGGGTGGCCGCAGAAGGGGTGCACACAGGAGCCCATGCGACAGTGGGGAGCGAGGGCTCTGGACTTGGACGAGTGGAACCCTGGTCCCGCCATGGTGTGCACGGCAGGGCGACCCCTCTGAGCCCTAGCGCCCTGCTCTCCAACATGAGGACAGTTGTGACCGAGGCCCAGGACAGTGCGTGGAGTGCCCAGCGCGTAGCAAGCACCGCATTGTTTTTAAGTCGGAAATGGCTGGTAGGAAATGCCGTTGAGCGACTGAGTCCGGTGGAGACGGAGTGTTTGTTGGATTCAGCTTGTGGTGTTGGCGGCCTGACAAGACAGGTCGTGGCGTGGCGGAGACGGGCCACACTGGTGTGGGCTGCAGCGCGGATGGCGAGGGAAGCGAGAAGGGCGAGGGCACATTTCTCACAAGAAGAACCCTGGGGAGCACAGTGGGGACGTGAGGGGAGCTGGGGAGGAATGCGGGTCAAGGAGGAAGGTTGGAGGCGGACACGGAGCCTGCTGATTGCCGATGGGTGACGCAGTCAGGATTGAGACCCTGTCTGTCATCCAGCAGACAGGACAAGCGCCGGCGTGACGCGCTCGAGAAGGCCGGAGAGCGCCGGCGTCCAGGGCTCGGGCAGAGGCTGGCCCTCAGAGCGAGCAGAAGGGGCAGCGTGGGTGGGCACAGAGGGCAGCGAAGGGCGTGCGGGCTCAGTGGCGAGAAGGGGCTCAGCTGGCTGTGTCTCCTCTTTGCATGATGAGTCAAGTTCAGCGGGGGCTGGGGGCGGAGGGCTAGGGGAAAGGGTTGAGGAGTCAGGAGAGCATCCGGACCAAGGCCTGGGGAGGGACAGAGTGCATGGCCAGCGCAGCCAGGAGCCAGTCTCGCCGTCCCACCGAGCCCCTGGCCGAGGGACCCCTCTGCACAGCCATTCGCAGACTCGGAAATAAATGTCAGCCATGCAGCCAAGCCCTCGGTGAAGACAGGACCTGGGCAGTGTTCCCCCCGGGGGACTGCAGGCCCATGTGGGGCCCGGCCCCGAGAAGCTCAGGGTAGGACCAACGCATGGAAACAAAGTCGCCGCCTCCTTTCGCTTCCCGGGTCCCCAGAGGCAGTCCCAGTGAGCCCGTCGGGGTGAGGGCCTCCCCTCGGCCTTGAGGATTGGGAGGGTGGCGACTGGACACTCGTCAGGACACACGGCCCCTTTCCTCTTGGCCCTGGCGCTGAATTATATGAAAGAGTGAGCACGGGAGGCGGGCTCGAGCACCTGCGCTCCTGGCGGGACACTGCACAGGCCTCCCTCCCCCCTTGGCGGGGGTGACGTGTCCCCTTCAAGGCCCCGTGATGTGAGTGGCTCAAGTCCCTGTGTGTGTAGCAGTGGGCGTGAAGGACTGTCAACCTGCAGCGTTTCCACTCGGGGTGGGGGCCTGGCTGGCTCTGGGCCCTGTGTATTCCCGACGGGCCCCTGCCAGGCTCTTGGGGTGGGGGGAGGGGGCGTGTAAATGTCCCCACTAGAGTCTCACTGTCCCGGGGCCTCTGAAGGGCAGGAACCCAGAAAAGCATCCCCCTGCTCTGTCCCCACAGCCGAAGTCTACATCGGCATCGGGAAGCCTGCAGAAGCCACAGCCTGCACCCAGGAAGCTGCCAACCTCTTCCCAATGTCCCACAACGTCCTGTACATGCGAGGCCAGGTGGCCGAGCTCCGAGGAAACATCGACGAAGCCCGGCGGTGGTACGAAGAGGCCTTATCCATCAGCCCCACCCACGTCAAGAGCATGCAGCGACTGGTGAGTCTGACAGCCGGTGGGACCCCTCTTCGGTGGGGCCCCCCCTTGGAAGCAGCAAGGAGCTCGTGACGCTCAGACCCTCCTGTGGTCCCAGAGGCCGGAGGCGGTTCGCCTGCCCGGCTGCCCCGATGGGCAAAGCCAGCGGCACTGCTCCTCCCGAGGGTGGGAGACTGGAGCCCTAGGAGCTGGCCGTGCACGGCCGCAGCAGCCTGCCCGGTGCGGCGGGCAGTGTGAGGCAGGGTCCCCTGGCCACCGCTCCCAGCCCCCCTGTGGCTCCGGGTTAATAAAGACCGTCCCATGGCCCTGGCACTGTCATTGTCATCTGGGTCTCTGCACTGCTTTTAGCAGCCACCTTGGGGGGGTCCGCCCCCAAGGAGAGACTTCAGCACAAAAGTCAGAGCACTTTACAAACTGGCGCCTCTTACCTTGTGGGGCCCCGAGACTCCAGCTTGTCTCCAAGGTCAACGCCTAGTAGGGGCCTCCTGTCAGAGGACCCAGAGGGCCAGGTGAGTCGCTCCAGGGTCCACGGTGTATGGGGTGCTGCTCCCCACAAGTGTGCACACATCCCTCGTCTGGATGCCCCCAGCCCTTGCCGTGGAATGGGCCCCCCCCGTACCCCAGTTTCTGTCAGGTGGGGGAGCAGACCGACCCCTCCGGAGGGTCTGCGCTGTTAGGAACAGACACAGCCTCGCTGGTTTGGCTCAGTGGATAGAGCGTCGGCCTGCGGACTGAAGGGTCCCAGGTGCAATTCCTGTTGCGGGCTCAACCCCCAGTAGGGGGTGTGCAGGAGGCACCCAATCAATGATTCTCTCTCATCATTGATGTTTCTCTCTCTTTCCCTCTCCCTTCCTCTCTGAAATCAATCAAAATATATTTTTAAAAATTACCCAAAAAAAAAGAAAAGAAAAAAAGGACAGGCACTGAGCCCGCTGCACAAGCCGCCGGTCTGCTCGCACTTCCTGCGAGAATCTGCATGGCAGCGCAGGGGAACCAGGCCCACGGGGCTGGTGGAAAGCCGTGCTCTCTCCCTGGTCTGCTGGCCAGGCCGGGGCTCTGGACGTCTGTTCCATTGTCAGCACAGGACCTCTGAGACAGTGAGCCACAGGAAGGGAAAGCCTGGTGATGAAGCGGGGGTGCCCTCGGCACCGTCACGGAGTCCGGGGCCCCCAGTCAGCGGTGTGTGATCTGTGAGGGCGAGCACTGGACAGCTCCAGGGACGGGGTTTCTGCGCCAGCGGGGTTACTTGCTGGCCCTTTAACTTCGGGAAAAGCTCATAAGTTCTCTGCACCAAATGGAAACATTCAACTAGACAGGCCGTGAGTTCCTACCAGGTGTTAAGAGGATATGGTTTTGTAAGGAACAAATAGGATGTTGTCTGAAGGAGCCCAAAGCCTTCGTTCTCCTGCTGATCGGTAGTGACTGGTTCTCATCAGAGAAAGCCGGGCACCCAGCCCTGGGGACCTCCGGCTTGTTGCCTGACCTCCAAGGCCCCCGAGTTCCAGTGACTTGGGCTGTGACTTACCCAGTCATCTGTGAGACCTGAATGAAACAATTTACATAACAAGCCTGGCAGAGTGCCTGGCACCCAGTAGGTGCTCATTAAATAGAAAACTGACAACAGCCCTTTTCAGTGTTAAAAATAAATCAGACCTCATAGTAATTACAGCTACTTAATTTTCTTCAACTTCCCTTTATCCACATTTCGTAGCTCAGTACAGCTTTATAACTTTACATACTATCCAAACACTAGTTTGTTTGATTAGAAGTGGCTTTTCATTTTTGTCTCACTATTCCAAGAGGCATTCGCAAGAGCTTCTGAGACCTCCGAGCTCTCTCTAGCATTGCAGGAAAGGTGTAATCAAGGTGTGTACCCAGCCTTTTTATTAAAAAGAGGCAGCATGCCTCTACCTCAGGGCGTATGAATTATTCAGAGAAGTATTTCTTGTCCATCCCCAAGGGGAACACATGAGACAAAAGATCAGATAGGAAAATCGCACCAGGGAGGTTTTCTGTTTCACCTTCGGAGCGCCTCAGGACACCTGAGCTCCCTGACAAATGCCAGGCGCTTCCCTCGGTGAAAGGAGCCGCCGCAGTGGGCCCAGCACCCAGGGCTGGTGAGCCCGGGATAGTGCCCCGCCTGGGCCTTCTCTGGCCGGGGGACGTGGGCGCTTTGGAGGTCTCACCAGGAAAAGATAACAACAGTGAACTCTTGAGCCTGTTCTCAGGGCATCCGGGTGTGTTTGAAAGCTCTCCAGGCTGGAGGCAGGCCGAGGAGTGCAGATACTCGTGGTCCAAAACCACCCAGGGACTGGGATCAGTGGGACTCCCGAAAGGTGGCCCCAGGGTTCCTTCTTGGTGACCCTGTGAACAGTGCATGCTGGGCTGTGTGCTCCAAGCCCGCCCCACGGGGACAGTCCCTGGAACTCTAGGCCTCCGGCCGGCCGGGAAGCATCCCAGCCCTCCCTCTCCTCCTCCCTCCCCAAGCTTTGCACAGAGGAAAGGGGGGAAGTGGCCTTGCCTACACTCTGGAGGCCACGGAGGGGCTCCAGGCCACACTGGCCTGGGAGGCATCCCGGTTCTGTCTCTCACTAGCGTTGGGACCTTAGGAAGTTACTCACCTTCTCTGTGCCTCAGTTTCCTCAGCTGTATAAATCGGGGTAATATTAGCACCAGAGGAACTGAAAATCTCTACCTGAGTCACCAAAGACCCTGCCTGACCCTCATGGAAACCAGACTGGCCCTCGGCCCCTAAGTGCAGAGGAGGGCCCGGCAGCGAGGTCACAGCTGTCTTTCTACCAGGTCAAGGCCAAGGAAGAGCCGGGCTCTAGACTGAAGTGGCGAGGGAGGCGGGAACAGTCTGGGCACGTGCCTGGCACTCCGGAGAGGAGTGTGCAAATGAGAGGTGGGCCAGGAATGTCTGCCCAGGCTGGATCAGGGCGGGACTTAGAAGGTGAAGACTAGAAGGAGTTTGAAGAACGTGAGCACCTGAGACCATCCAGGAACCAACCAAGGAGGTTCCAGGGGAAGGAACCAATTGTGGTTCGTGGACAAACCCAGAGGAGGGGAAGTGGTCAGTGCTCACGGGGGAGGAGAGGAGCAGGAGGGCCGTGGGGAGCGCTGTTTGGAAGGAAGGAAGCCTGCGTCTGTTACAGGTGGAGACCAGGTGGCTGAGGTGATGGGAGAGCAGTGAGCAGTCAAGAGCTCCTGCCTGTTCCATAAAGAACAATTATTCGTTAACTTGGGGGTTGGGGGGTGAGTGGCGCATGTGCCAGATCGCCCGATCCAGCTCGGAGGAGAGGTGTGATTTAAGCAGAAATGCACACACATTAATATTGTTAAGAAGCAATAATGACATGGAGGCAGATGGTATTCATTAAAGTTAATAGAAGGTCAGGCTTGACAAGAGAAATGTGAATTAAACCCCAATGAAAATTGACAGTTTTCTAACAGTTTTAGCCTTCATATGTGTTTAAATCCACATAGAGAGAGAAGGGAGAAGAGAATTAATGTGCTTATTGTTAATAATGAGTTGGCACAAGACAAGAGTGGCAGAGAGCTGAGTGTGGGCAGATAGAAGGGCGTGCTGAGCTAGGGGAGAAGGATTGCATAGCTGTGTTGACAAGGGAAGCATTCATAGGCTGATAGGACTTTTTTTCCCAGAAAATCTAAGGGCATATTTTCATATCAGTTTTGCATGTGGATAAATGTACATACATTTGCGTGCTATGCCTAAAAGCCTTTTGCTCCCAGCACCCAAAATGAATTCATGAAAGAGAGCAAGCTTTTCCCCACCAGTTTTTTGTGACCTGGAGGAGGGGAGGGGTGGGGAAGGGAGGGAATGAGGCTGGAGGCGGGGGGGTGGGGGGGGCACTGAGGGCAGAGGAACCGCATCCCTGGGCAACGCTGCCCAGGCCAAGGACAGACACGGAGACTCGGGCGGCCAAGGACCAGTTACCAGGACGGGGACAGGCTCCGCAAACAAGGACATCTGCTTGTCCTCTGGTAACGTCAGCCTGGGCTTTGGAGGACAGAGTGTGAGACGTGAGGGTGAGAAAGGAACCGGCGCTTTCAGGGGAGAGGTGAGCGTGGAAGGGAGCCAGGAAGGCGGGGGGGGGGGGGGGGGGGGGGCGCTGAGGCCGCACGGAGGAGCACTGCTGAGAAACAGTGTGTCCTGGAAACAGGAGCAGGTGCTCCATCTCCCGCGTCCAGGTGACAGGTGTGCAGCAGAAGCAGATGGTGGGGCCATCAGGGCTTGGCAGCGAGGGCAGCTGTGGAGAGGGAGGCAGACAGGCCTGAGGCAGGTTTCAGAGGACTGGGCCCAGAGAAGCCTGGGAGGGGGCAGTGGGGAGCCAGGGCACTCTCCCTCCGCGTGCCCCCCCCACATCCCGCTGTGGGGAAGGAAGAGCACTAATGAGGGGGGCCTGCAGCTCAGGCGAGTCTGGCGCAGCAGGCACAGGGCATTTTAGAGCTGACAGGAGAGAGGGAAGTGAAGGTTAAGGATCCATCCCCTAGATGTTGAAGTTCCCAAGGCAAGGCGGGCCAGGGAAGGTCAGGGAGGGTAAGTCCCGCCCCGCTGGTGGAGCTCTGAAGAAAGGGGACGATGATTGGGAGGAGAGACGTTGGAGGTGATGGGTTAGGCCCAGCCAGCCACCCAGGAGCATGGCCGAGGCCCACCTGCCCCAGCTGAGGGCGCAGGGTGCGGGTGGAGAAGGGAGACCACAGGAGGTTGCTCGTGTTGAGTCACTCTAAGGGGCCACCTCATCACAGAATGAGCTTTCTGTTTGGGACACGGTGGGTCCAATGGTGCTAGCGTGTCCTCTGTGAATGGACGGTAACATGAAAAACCCCAGTTCAGTCAGGATGGCTTCGACTAAAGGCTTCCAGGCCATCTTTGAGGGTTTTCTCCACAGTCTTGGGTTTCTGAGGAAGCCTGACCTCGAGTGTAAAAACGTTAGAAGTGGTGCTGGGCTGTGTTCCCAGGAAGCACATCGGTAGCAGAGGCTGCCAGAGAGAACGTGGCCTGTCTGAAAAGTGCAGTCATTGGCGATCTGCCTGAAGGCACATGTGCAGTGCAGGGGGTGGGGTGCAGGGGGCGTGGTGCCGGGGGTGTGGTGCCGGGGGTGTGGTGCAGGGGGCTCGGATCCTCACTACACCCTAAGTTTAACATCTCCAGCGTTTGATCCTGCCGTGGTCATCACAGCAGCACTGCTCTGAGAGAAGGCTGAGCCTCTGAAATCTGTCTACAGACTCACGGGCATGTTTACGGGGAAGAGCCCCGCCCCCCCCCCCCCCCCCCCCATGTGCATGATGAGCCAGACGCAGGCAGAGGGTCCGATGGAGGGAAGGGGTGAGCCCTGGCTTGCCTGGGGCAGCATGCACTGCTAAATTACGAAACTTGGGTGTTTTTCTCTCTGCCCCATCTTTTAGTGTCAATCTGTTTAATGAGATTTGGGCAAGATCGCTTGTCTCGTATTTGGTTAGCTAGCAGCGTGTTTTCCAAGTTGTGCCTCTGTTGGAGGAGAGACACAGCCTGAAGTTGATGAACTTCTGAGGGTTACTCCAGAGACGAGTGTCTGTGTGTCTGTCCGATGTGTCCGTCAGTCTAGCCGGGGGGACCTGGGGCCGCAGCAGCCCCGGGCACAGACAGGGCAGGGTTACACATCTCTCCCGGGGAGAAGCCAGTCTTGAAGAGGGGCCGTGGGTCCCCTCTGTTCCTCTGGACAAGACCCAGGCACAGTTAAGCTAATGAAACAGAGTGGAGATGCCCTTCCCCTTGCAAATGCTGATCCTCAGAAGTGGATCTCTTTCATCCCAGGGCTCCGTTTTCTTTCCGAGGGGGCCTGGGAAGAATGATTGGCAGGAAACAAAACGTCGCCGTAGTCTTTCATCCAGTAATTGTGCTTTATTTTCCTTCAGGATGAAAGGTGCTTTTAAAATTGAGAACAATCCTTGTCTTTGAAGAAAGACGCATGAAATATTTAAGGGTCCACCCTTCCTGTGCGTGTGTGCGTGTTGATAGTACGTGTGCGTGTTGATAGTACGCCTTGGGAAGCGTACCGGCCTTGCTTTCTCTAACGTCTCTCCTGACCGTGATTGGGACTCGGACTAACGGTGCAAAGCACACAGGAGGCCCCCTTCCACTGGCCGGCCAGGCCTTCCTTCCTCCCTCCACCTCTCTCCCTCTGACCGTCCACCCTGCGCTTTAGCTCCTTTGATAGCTGGCGGCCTTTTTAAGAATTATTAATGGTTGGCATGAACACACCTTCCACCTCTACGGAGAAATGTAAAGCCTCGTTCATCATTTTCTGGTGTGTTGGTTCTCACTGCCTGAGGTGAAATGGAGAGTTTGGAGTCAGAGAAGCGCTGCAGCCGGAATGACAGGACCGCACAGAGGTTAAGAGCGTGGCACCGGAGCCAGCCCGCTGGGCTCAGGTCCCAGCTTGTCACTTACTGACTGTGTGGCCCGAAATGAGTTCCTTTTTTTAAATTTTTTTATTTTAAAATATATTTTTATTGATTTCAAAGAGGAAGGGAGAGAGAGATAGAAACATGAATGTTGAGAGAGAATCACTGATCGGCTGTCTCCTGCATGCCCCCCACTGGGGATGGAGCCTGCAACCCGGGCATGTGTCCTGACTGGGAATCGAACCGTGACCTCCTGGTTCATAGGTGGACACTCAACTTCTGAGCCAGGCCGGCTGGGCTGGAAAGGAGTTCCTTAATCTTTCTGTACTTCCATATTCTCCGCTGTGACCGGGATAATAGCAGTGCCCTCCCGGGGGTGGTATCGCTCAGGGTGAAGGAGCAGGCTGCATGGCACTCCGTGAGCCCAGCTGTGAGCATTCCTGCCATGCCCTCACCAGCCACGAGCAGGACGGCCATCTCCATCACTGGGCCACACCTGCATCTTCGTGACAGTGAGCGAAACATCTCCTCTCCGAAGGAGCTGGCCGTGGGTGTGGCTTTCCTTCTGGTCTAGCATGACCAAATTTTAGCAACCGGAGGAGCTAAAATAAGAGTATGTCATTCAGAGCAGGTGGTTGGCCAAAAGCATGGTACTTCTGCTTTAAAGTATTACTGTTTCTGTCGAGCCTGTCTCCCAGGGTATTAAGGCTGAAAGGAACCAGTGGAGGCCCCAGGGGGCATGACTTGTCCAGTAGAGACAAAAGCATCTCTTCTGGCCGGGCTCGGACTGCTGTGGGCGGGGCGGGGGGGGGGGGTCCAGGAGGGGTCTGGGGCGGGTAGCCTCGGCCTGAAGGGCAGGGGTTGGTCAGGCACCAGAGATGGGCTGGGGGGCAGGAAGGGCAGAGCCTGCCCTGGGGCCTAGCTCTGATGTCACCACCTCTCCCACCGGCAGAGGGGCTCAGCCTGCGACCCCCCTCTCTTGAAGCACTTATTGAACCTCGCGGAGTGTGTGCTCACGACCTGTCTGCCTGCCCCTTGGGGAAGGTGTCAGGCCTGAGACGACACAGTGGCCTGTGGACACCACGGGTGGCAGGTGGGCAAGGTGGGTGGGGGAGGGGGAAACGGAGACCAGCAGCTACAAGTGAACTCGACCTTGACAGCTGTTTTTATTCCCCTTGACAAACGAAGCCCCCCAAGCACTGGATGCTGTTTCGCTTGAGGAGATGTTGAGGCAATGTCCTCGGAACGTGCAGGTTCTGAATAGTCAGGTTAACGGTGTCTTTGTGGGTTTGTTGGCCTGGCCTTGGCACAGTGCCTTCCGGCCACGAGCACAGGAACTGGCGTCGAGGTGGGAGTGGAGGCCGGCCGGAGCTTGTTAACTGAGCCTCCCAGGGCAGTGGGCTCTCAGAGGCTGGTCCCAGTGGAGAGGACGCTGAGTGAGGGGGCGCTGGGGAAATTTTCTGGGGGAGAAACAAGGTAATTGAAAGGTTTTTTTATGATGCAAGCTATATCCATTTGGAACTGCATAGTTTTAGCTTAAAACACTCTCTGGCTGCTGGGCATGTGAGTCCTCCTTGGAGCAAAAGGAGCGTCACGGGGAATCTGGACCTTCTACTGGATGTCCACAGGACCCCGAGTGGCCATGGCCTACGTTCTCGCCACCCCTCCCCAGGTGCGCCCCCAAACAGCATCGTTGGTGCAAGGATGTTCTCTGCAGACGTTTTCTGCTTGGTTTTTGGATTCCTCCTCCCACTGCAGCATCTCCTCAGGGCTGGCCAGGGAGAGACGGCCCCAGGCCTCCCTGCCTTCCCAGGACCGAAATCGAAATCGCAGGGTCAGAAGCGACACAGACCCTGGGCGGGCGGGGAAGTGCAAGCCGTGTCCCCCGGTGCTGCTTTGCTGCAGCTTAAGGAGAAATGAATTCTGTTTATTTCTGTTTTCTGCTTGGAGTCTTCCATGACTAATTACAGGCAGTGCCGTGCAGTGTCTTGTTAGTAATGATGATCTGAAATTATTTGAAATCGGACATACTCTATCCAAACCATTTAGTCTTAGAGATTCTGCCCCCTTGTTCCAGTACCATTTGACATTTCGCTTCCACTGCCTTCCTGCCTGCCACAGCTAACGCTCCGGCTCGGGTCAGGTCATCTGATCCCCGTTTTCACTGATCAGCTCTGGGCCCAGGGAGCTCCGCCCCGTGCGGGGGAACGGGGGAGGGAAGGCAGCGGAATTTTCCACTGTCTTTGGGGATTGAAGGGATTGGAGGGCTCCCACTCTGTGTCTTGAGGTCAAGCAGCATCTACGCAGCTTGTCTCCTTTCCCTTTGCTCCCAGCTGGAGTAGCCTTGCTCTCTCCCTGCTGTGTAGCCTCCCTTCGCACAGCTGCCCAAGCCCCAGATATGCCCGGATGGCCAGCTTCCGCCCTGATTTCTGAGCCTGGCTGGGTGCAGGGGTTTCTAGGTTAGCCTCTGGCACCCCTCCTTCCTGTTACCTAGGGGGTGAGGGTTTGCCTGCTTGGGCTCTGGGGAGGCCATGAGTAGAGCTTGGCCTGACCTTTTCCTGCACAGATTCGAGACCCCATGAGCGTGTCTGGGAGGGGTTGGCGCGAGCGTGCGTGCTGCTGACTAGAGAGTGTGGTGCAGGTGGCGGAGGCTCCACCCAGGGACCTTTGGCGAGAGCACTGCCCAGGGCAGAGGTGGCCCTGCCCGTCGTGTTTCCCAAGGCCTCGGAGCCTCCCGGGGAGCGATGAGAACCACAGTCCGAGCCCCACCACCAGCTCTCTGACCTGGGCCCCAGCGTCCAGAGAGTTCCCAGTCCCCGAGAGCTTCAGGAGAGCCTCTGAGAGCTCCCTGGCTGGACGGCCTCCGCCAGGGTTCCTGGGACCCCGGCCACTTCGCCTGGCGGCAGATGCCCCCTCCCCGGGGCGACTTTGCCTCTTTCGCTTCCCACCAGGTTCACCCCTGATACTGACCCCGCCCCCTCCTCCAGTCGGATCCCTTCCTTCTCCTCTGCTGGGTGTTCACGGAACACCTGTCTCTGAGAACACCTGTGTCGGAGTTGCTGCTATTCAAGGCTTTCAGAACATCAGCGGCCCCTCACCCAGAAGGCTGGGGGCGCAGGAAGGACTCAGTGTGCGAGCACCTGCTGTTGGGCTCTGGGGAGGCCATGAGTAGAGCGAGGCCTGCCCTTTTCCTGCACAGATTCGAGACCCCATGAGCGTGTCTGGGAGGGGTTGGCACGAGCGTGCGTGCTGCTGACTAGAGAGTGTGGTGCATGGGAGGTCTGCATGGGGGCCAGGTGGTAGACCATAATGAGGCACTATTGCTTTTGTTAGGTGTGATATGGTTGGGTGCTTACGTAAGAAAACATCCTTATTTTTTAGGGATTCCTACTGAAGGATTAGGGGTGAAATGCCTATAATTTACTTTAAAATACTAAACCTTGCCCCAAAAGTAGATAAAGCAAATATGAAAGATGTTAACAGTTATTAAATTTAGGTGACAGGTATATAAATGTTAATTATATTAGCCTTTCTACTTTCCACGTTCGACATTTTTCAAGATAAAAATGTTTAAAGTAAATTAACGTGATCAGGTTTGCATTCGGAGAGACCATTCTAGAGGCGGTGGAAGCGAAGAGTCACTAAGGTTGGACTCAGCTGATGACACGTGGACAGTCCCGGGTGGGAGGCGTGGAGAAGGGGGACTCCGTGCTCACAGCTGATGGGGAGCCGCAGGTCCAGGCTGACTCGGCACACCTGGTGCTGCGCCTGGATGGGGAGATGAGGCGGGAGGAGGAGCAGCTGTGTGAAGAAGGAGGCAACACGCCTGGGTGGCCATGTCCAGATGGGGTGACCCGGGTCCGTTCAGGAAGAGATGCCCCTTGGCGTGCGGCTGGGGCTCAGCCATGGTTGGGGGGCAGTGGCCTGTAGGTGGTAGCAGGAGCTATGGGAGGGCATGGGGCTGCCTGGCTGTGAATCACAGAGGAAGAGAGGGGGCCGAGGACAGGACCCAGGAGCGCCAAAATCTGAGGAGCAGAAGGGACATTTACTGATGATGAAACAGGCTTTTCCAGGTCCAGACAACTAACCCCAACTGGGGACTTGGGCCTGGGAATCTTGCAGGAGGAAACACACACACACACACACACACACACACACACACACACACACAGCTGGGATCTGGCCTTGCCTCGGGGTCAGTCTTGATTAAATCCGTAATTGCAATGCTGGCTGATATCCTTCCAAATGAAGCAGAAGCGGGGGGCCCGCCCCCCATAGGGGAGCCTAGCGGATGTGATGCTCCTGCGTCTTGCTTCATAAATAAAGGATGGAACCGTGTCTTCTGCAGAAAACAGCCTCTCCCCTGCAGGCACCCCTGTCCCCACAGGTTCTCTCATCCCCTGTGTCGGGGCCACAGGCATCCAGACAGATGCGTGGGGCTGGGACCAAAGCACACGCAAGCGCCCCCGCGGGGACCTCCCGGAACAAACTAGAAGCAAAATCTGCTTCTTCCTAAGACAACATGCGTTTTCCGGCCTTTGAAAGTCAGGCAGGCCGGCCCAGTTATAATTGGCTCTCTAATTGGAACTCCCACAAGCTGTTAAGTTCTTTACCCTGCTGCCTGGCATCTTACGCAAAGGTGACAAACTGCCTCTGCCTTTGGAATGATTTTAAAAAGCCAGCTGTGGTCTTACCTCTCTGCTGACAGCAGCCCCCTCCAGCCACCCCACCACCCCAGGCACCCACACCCACCAGTGAGTAGGACATGGGACACAGCGGGATTGTGAGAAAATTGGCTGCAGGGAAATCAAGCTCAGAAGGCTGTGTCGCTGGATGATCTCTCCTTCGGAGACTGAATGGGAGAAGACCAGGACCCCAGCCTCACTGCCCAGACGACGGAGGTGTTTCAGGGGTGCCTTAAGCTTCCCCAAGTCGAGTTGTTGGATGACAAAAGGAGATGTGTCTCTCTTCTCCCTTTCTGTATTTTCTCCCTGAAGAAAACAGTGTTTTTGTGCTGACCCCTCAGTCATCAAGACAGCAGTGTGCTTCGGCCGACAGATGGGCGTGCGTTAGGGTACCACCTGCAGGTCCCTGTGGTCTCTGGTGTCCCGGGACCTCCTGCAGCTCCTGCAGCTGAGATAGAGGCAGGCAGTGCTGGCCTGAGCCCAGGAGCCTCTCTGCGCATCTCTCCCCAGCTCCACCTGCATGACTTCATGCCAGCTTGAAATCAGCTGTGGTGGGAGTGTTTATACCACGGAAATTGGCAAACACTGCCATCAAGGCTGTTGTTTTTCTTTCAGACAGCCAGTTTGCCGGCACACTGGACTCCGGTCCAGATGGTTTAATAGGGGGAGGGGAGGCAAAGGAATTGCGGGGTGGCGGGGGGTATCAGTGGACACAGAGAAGAACAGTGTCCCTGACTCGGGACTTTTGGGGTGGAGGGTGCTTGTGGCA
The DNA here is from genome assembly GCF_951640355.1 of Cnephaeus nilssonii. Lineage (NCBI taxonomy): Eukaryota > Metazoa > Chordata > Mammalia > Chiroptera > Vespertilionidae > Cnephaeus > Cnephaeus nilssonii. The sequence continues at coordinate 99,479,882 of NC_137075.1, read as the reverse complement.
CAGGTACTCCGGAGCGCACCTGGCTACTCCAGGTAGAGACAGACAGCTGAGTGGAGGCCCGGGGAGAAAGAACAAGACTCGGAATTGTCCGGGCAGGTGGACTAGAGGGGCATATGGTTGGGACCCATTTCAGAGCATAAAAGACGCATGTTTAAATTCTATCCCTCCCCATGCCCTTGGCCATGGTAGCAGGCAGGAAGGAGCTCTCCAGCCTCAGGGCTGTCGTGGGTGGAATGAGTCCTGAGCTGCTGCTCAGCACACAAGCAGCTGTTAGTCTCTGTGCCTCTCACCCAGCGGCTGTGAGAGTCGTGTGTGCAGTGCGGGTCCCCCTGGTCCGGCCCTCCCCCATTCTGCAGAGGAGGAGGAAAGGGTCACTTCTCTGCAAAGCATCCCAGTCAGAGAGCAGGGGGTGCCCAGGCGGCCCCTCTGTGGACCCCAGCGAGCGGTGCGGCGTTATCTTTCCTGAGCCCACACGCTGTGCGCGTCACGTGGCCTAACCACCAGGAGCAATATTCGTGGCGGCTTTAATTTCCTCTCCAATTTCCTCTGTCTCCCTCCAAGTGGTGTTCAGCCCCTCGGGGTCCATCGTGGATCCCTGCACCGGCGCTTGGCTGGGGCGGGCTCCGTGCTCACGTGAGCCCCAGCAGGTGGCCGGCACACATCCGCCCGCCCAACGCCGCTGTTCGGAGGAGGGACCATCCGTGTGCTCTGCCCACCGGGGATGTGGGAGGAAATGGCTCCAATCCTGACGCTGACTTGTTCCACGTTGAAGTGGCCAGGACAGGAGCTCATATGTGCAGGAAAGGAAAGTGCCGGGCTCAGTGTCTGTTCCATTTCCGCAGCAGCCACGCGGTTCCCACGGCAGCCGCTGCCGGCACTGGTGTGGTGGGGGCGGGGGAGGAGGGGTTTGTGACCAAAGCCCCCCTTTCCGAGCAAACGGCCATTTTGCCTTTCCTGTCCAAATCACAGCTTTCCCTGCTGTCACACCAGGGGTGCCGGGCAGAGCGAGCACGGTCCAGCGAGCCCCACCCCACCTTCCTGCCTGACTCCATGTGTGAGTCCCCTTGTTATCAGTGGAACACATTTTCCAAGTCTTATCAATTCCAATCCTCCTCCCATCACAGAGCATCTTATCATTCCGGTCTGTTCCTGTTTAAAATGGAAAAATAGTTGGTGCCAGATCCCGGCCGAGAGGGGGAAGGTACTCGCCAAAAGGGCCACATTCCCCTTGGCAGGTAGTGAATCGCCGGCCTTTGTGTGGAGAGAACTGTCCCTCCCCAGCGGTGGCGGGCACAGGGCGGGCCTCCAGGGGTCAGCCCCCAGCAGGGCCTGGGGGAGCACTCTGGCTTGCTTGTGTAGCCCCGTTCCCCAGGAAATCCAGACGGAGCCTGCACCCCCAGGCGGGTTCAGGGGTGAGACCTGGAAGCCTTGCTAGCTGTCCTGGCTGCGGGGCACACTCATCATCCAGCCACCCCAACAACACCCTCTCCTCCCGCCGGGGCACGGGTCCACTGCACCCAGAGGTGCAAGCTGGCCAAAACCATGGGTTTCCATGCCCTCCTCCTGGGGCACCCTGGGCTGGACGGGAGGGGGCAGCTGCGTGGAGCTGGGCCATGGCACCCAGGCCACACGGAGTGCCCACAGCGCTCGGGGCCCTTGCCAGGGACCGGGACTGCCTTTCCGTCAGCAGGCACTTCCTCGTGCCCACTGGGTCCCGAGGCTGAGAGCAGGCTCTGAGGCGGGCAGTTGGTGGTGGACACGGAGCAGGCCTGGGAGGGCGTCCCCCCGTGTGACCTCTCCGGCCCTGTCCTGCCGGGGGGGGGGGCGGGCGCGGAGGGGGAGAGGGCTGGGGCAGGACTTCTCACTGTGTTGGAACAGCTGGGACAGGCCTTGGCTTCCAGTTGGTGATAAACGGTCAGACCCAGGTACTGTGACCGCCCACCCCGTGCCCCGTCTGAGGACGGGCTGACCCGGAGGCCTGGCATTTGAAGGGGCTCGGGAGTGGGGCTGGGTTCCAGGGCCCTCACACTCTTGGCTTCTCCCGGGACCCCGCTCCGCTCTGTGGTGGTCACGAGGGGACTGTGTTTCTGACCATGGAGAACCTCCACTCCCCCGCCCCCTGAGTCCTCTCTCCCACCATCCCCCGTGGAGTGTGTGTCCATCCCACCCGCCCCGCAGGAGCTATGTGGCCACCTGGGCTGCTGCTCTCACCTGTGGAAGCAGGTTCCGGGCCCCAGGGGAGGCCTGAGCCTGCGCTCACAGCTTCCCAGAGGCTCACGCCTCTCAGCTGGGCTCGGCAGGCCTGGGGTGGACGCTGGGCCTCAGCTTGGGAGGGTGGTTAGCACCAAACTTTCCCTGTGAGGATAGTCCGTCGTGGGGAAGCGCCGGCTTCCAGGCCGCCCTGTGCTGTCGCCTCTGCCGACTTGCTGTTGGGGAAGGTGGGTAAAAATAAGTGTCAGCCAGGGAGATGTACAAGTAAATCAGCAGGAGCCTCTTCCCCATCACCAGTGGAAAGCGTTCGCACCCATAGGAGTCGCGGGCTGGGTGAGGCAGGTCCCAGGGCCCGGGTCAGACTGCGGCTTTCTCCCGGCGAAGAGCTGGGGGCGGGCATTCCTGTCCACGCTGAGCCTCTGGGCTGGTGATCACGGCAGCAACAGAGCTCGCCATTCCAACGGCCAACGGGGGAGGGGAGGCCAGAGCTTCCTCAGGAATGTTACCAACCGTCTCGGGCTGCAGAGTAAGGAGGATGCCCAGCGTCCCCACATCTTTCTGGGACCCCAAGGCTTCCTCCTGCCCCTTCACCCCCCCAGGGCCTCCCGCCCAGCACAGATGCCGACCTGAGAGTCCTCTCTGGGGTCCCCTGAGGTTGCACGGGACTTGCTGACTTTTCTTCAGTGAGGTTATCACCGTAGAGCTTGGGGGGGTGCTCACCTGGTGATTCTGGGGCGCTCTTGAGTTCTGAGTGCCCTGCCTGGGGCTGCAGGGAGCCCCTCCACCCTGGGGCTGGGACCCCATCACCCTGTGGCCTGGTGGGACACCCGGCACTAGGATAAAAGTGATCCCACTGCCCGGGCTGGGCTGGGGCTGGGAGGACGGGGAGGGGGGGGGTGAAAAGAGGGAGCGGCTCCCCGCACCTTGGCTCTGTGTTCCCAGGAGGAAGCAGCCCCCTGAAGTCAGCGGAGCTCAGACAGATCTGTGTTGAGGGGAACCCATCCTTCCCCCTCTTTCCTGATCCCGCAGGCACATTGAAAGGACTCGGGGTTCTAGGGAGCTGGCTTGGAGATGGGGTGGGGAGACTACCAAGGGCACAGTGTACCCCGCCTCTGATTTGGAGTTTGACCAGTTGTCTAAATGGCCTCATCTCCAGGGGCTTGTCTTGGATGAGCTCAACAGGCAGTGCTGCTGCGGGGGAGGGGTGCTGCTGGGGGAGGGGTGGTGTTGCTGGGGAGAGGTGCTGCTGGGGGAGGGGTGCTGCTGGGGGAGGGGTGCTGCGGGGGAGGGGTGCTGCTGGGGGAGGGGTGCTGCGGGGGAGGGGTGCTGCGGGGGAGGGGTGCTGCTGGGGGAGGGGTGCTGCTGGGGGAGGGGTGGTGCTGGGGGAGGGGTGGTGCTGGGGGAGGGGTGCTGCTGGGGGGAGGGGTGTTGCTGGGGGAGGGTGGTGCTGTGGGGAGGGGTGCTGCGGGGGAGGGGTGCTGCTGGGGGAGGGGTGGTGCTGGGGGAGGGGTGGTGCTGGGGGAGGGGTGCTGCTGGGGGAGGGGTGCTGCTGGGGGGAGGGGTGTTGCTGGGGGAGGGTGGTGCTGTGGGGAGGGGTGCTGCTGGGGGAGGGGTGGTGCTGTGGGGAGGGGTGCTGCGGGGGAGGGGTGCTGCTGGGGGAGGGGTGCTGCTAGGGGGAGGGGTGCTGCTGGGGGAGGGGTGCTGCTGGGGGGAGGGGTGCTGCTGGGGGGAGGGGTGCTGCTGGGGGAGGGGTGCTGCTAGGGGGAGGGGTGCTGCGGGGGAGGGGTGCTGCTGGGGGGAAGGGTGCTGCTGGGGGAGGGGTGCTGCTGGGGGAGGGGTGCTGCTGGGGGAGGGGTACGGAGAGGGAGCTGGGCTGCGGCCCATCCTGCTCTGTGCAGCGGATCCACTCTGTGTGCCTTACCCTCCCGGACCCATCAGAGGGGGCCCCGCTCCAGCCGGGCCCTCCCGCGGTCACCTGGGTCTGGAGAGCCCACGGCCTGGCGCCCCTGGAGTCTGGCCGCCACCACACAGAGCTGGATGGGGAAGTCACGTCCCCAGAACTTCTCCCCCAAGAACGGTTATTCTCTGGGCGCCCCACCGTGAGCCATGGGGTACAGCGCCAGCTACCCAGCTCCGAGGCCCCCAAATGCCCAACACCCTCTCTAGACACCCTGGCAGGCAGCCTGATGGGAGCACAGAGCCCTGAGCTGGCCCGGACACTGCGCTCTGAAGCCCAGCTGGCCTTCACCGGGCTTGGCACCTGGGCCAGGTACTGCCCTCCCGGGTGTGGCTGCTGAGGTAGGAGCCTGGCCCCAGCCGTCGGGAATGACCCGGAAGAGGCGTCTCCTCCCGGAAGAAGTGGACACGCAGGGCCAGACATCGCACAGGAAGCTCCCTCGGGCAGGGGTGGCAGCCCCTCCTCTGCAGCTGCGGGGCGACGAGCTGGTCACCCCGACTCTGCGCCCGAGCCTTCTCGCCGGTTTAAAAGGAAGGGGGTGGGGTGGAGCACCTGGCTGTCCTCCTTCCGGCCGGCCTCGCTCCGCTGCCCTCCCTGGGCCTCCCCACGTGAGAGGCGGCCCGGCCGCTCACAGACACCACCCTGTCCGGGCAGAGAGGCAGGGAGCCCGGCCCAGTGACAGCCGTGCCCTGAGCGCCTGGGCCGGCACTGTGCCCGGCGCGTGGGTGCCGGAATGGGCACGGGCGCTTCTCAGGAGGACGGAAAGAACTAGAACAGCTTTGGTTGTAGCCAAGGGGAGGCACCCCCTGGAACCCTGGCCCCGGATGCTGTCCTCCGCTCACTGCGATCCCGGCGAGTGCTTCCCCGCCCAGGCCCCCACTTCCTGCCTGTAACAGAGAGGCTGGCCCTTGGGAGTGTCCGTGTGTCCTTCTCTGCCACCCTGACCCCTCGGTGCCTGCTGCCCAGAGGGGACCGCTGTGGGTCTTTGCTGCTTGGAAGCTGCTGGCAGGCTCGCTGCGGCCCTTCCCTCAATGTCCCCCCACCCCCACCCCCACCCCCACCCCCGTGACTGTTCTCTAAAAGCCACCACAGCCTGGGATGTTTCGGCACCAGCGCTGAAGCACCCGTTTGGAAGAAATTAGGCCAGAGGAAATGTGGGGCCCAGGGGCCTGAGTCTGTGAGGTGGCCTCGAGGCCGACCGCCCCACCCTCCCTGCTGGTGGTCACCCTGGAGCCCACCGCTCTGCGGATTGCTGCATCAGACCCTCTGGGGCATTCCAGACCATCCTGGGGAAAGGAAGCAGCTGTAGCCGGTTCTGTGAGTCGGATGCTTTAAAAAGGGGGTGGGGGGTGCGGGCTTTCCTGGGCTTACTGGCTCCTTCATCGGACCCACGGCCAGGCCTCCTGCGGGTGCCAGGCTAAGCAGCGGAGCTCCGTGAGGCAGGGGAGCCGGGGCAGGCCTGGATCTGCCACTTCTCTGCAGCCCTGGCATGGGGGGAGGGGCTGTGTGGGGCTGTTCTGGAAGCTTCTTCAGACCCTGAAGGGCTGTCAGGAGGGGGAGGGGACGCTGCCCGACTGCAGAAGCCTCAGCGAACATCAGAGTGGGAATTGGGTAAAAGGGCTCCTTAGGGCTCCGCGTTTTTAACCAGCAGTTCAGACTGCCCACTGAAGGTGGGGGCACCCGGGGAAGTGGTGAGCTCCCCGTCACTGGAGGGTGCAAGCAGGAGTAGGAGGCTGCCCGTCGGGGACTGAAGAGGGGCTTGTACGTCACAGAGCAGAGGCCCGGGCCCCCTCCTAACCCCGAGGGTTTCTGCTTGCAGAACCAGCTGGCTGCTGGCTTAGAAAACTACGAGGTTTTTGAAAAATTGAGTTTTGTTTCCTTCTGAGTTGAGTTCAATGCTGGAAAGGTCTGGTCCTCAAAAGGCACATTTCTTCAAATAAAACATTTGACCTGGAAAAGGGGCCCCATGAGAGCGCAGCCTCCTGCAGCGTCGGATCCCTGAGTGAGCAGAGGTGTGGGCAGCCCTCGGGCTGCCTGTGGTCACCCCGAGCCGGGAGGAGGGGGGCGGCGGAAGGGGCTGGGGTCTTTCCTCCTCCCTCTGGAATACTCAGCACCCGTTCACAGCACACACTGGTGAGGGGGCGCCTGCAGAGGTGTCTGTTTAGTGCCAGACTCCTGCCTCCTGCCCAGGCCTGCTCCTGCCCAGCCTCTGCCCAGACCCTCTCTCCTGCTGGGGCCACAGGCTTCTCCTGGGCACTGCGCCCCATGTTTGCCTGAGGTGACGGGCACTTGGTTTAGTTACCTTGCAGAGGAGTGAGGGGAGGGGCCACCCCAGTTTTAGTTCTGGCATGTGAGCAGGGAGAGGGGGAGTCGTGGGGGACAGAGGCCACAGGGGTGCCGGGAACGTTCCCCGTCATGTCTCCAGCCCCGTCATGGACGGAGAACGGCCGGCCACCATGGGGCTGGCTCCTGCTCGCCTCCTCCGGAGCCTTCCTCCTGCACGGCCTCGGTCAGGAGCTGCTTCCCACTGTGGCTGGCCCTCCGCCAGGAGCCGCTCGGCGCACCTGCCCTCCCTCCTGTGCCCCTCGTGCTCTCCGTCCAGTCCCCAGCACAGGACGCCTGTGGCCCTTTGCTGCTCTGAAGGTCAAGTGGCCTCGTGAATGTTCGGTCGCCTCACCCCAGGGCCAAGGGCAGGCTGGGTGGGACTTGGGGACCAGCAGGTGCCGGCTGCGGTGCACCAGGACGCCCTGCTGAGCACGCCGCCTAGATGGGTGCGAGGCTGTCAGGACTGGCTGGCTTGGCCCATGGGGAAACGGTGTCAAATTGAATAAAATGGCCAAAACAGAAAGACCAGCCCACTCCAGGCCCTACCCACATTTGAGAGAGGCCGAGAGGTAAATGGACTTGTGCCGACTCCCAGGGGGGTCTTCTCTAGGACGCCCTTGACTCGCCCTTGACTGACCTAGGGAAGGGCTGAGTCGCAGTGTGAACCCGCGCACCGGGAGCTCCGGTGGGCATGGGTGCGGGGCTCAGCGCCCTGGGCCTCAGCAGGGGGCCAGGACCGAGCTCCTGTGGGCCTCCTGGCCTGGTGAGGCCGGCCCCCTCGGCGGGAGGAGCTGGCAGGGACTCGCATCGGTACCTGGCAAGCTCTGCAATTTCTAAGCCCTGAACACAAACAGAGGGAGACACAAAACAGAGCCCAGCGTGGGCCAGGCCCCACGGAGCGCTGGCATCCAGGTGGGGGCGCGGGGCACTGCCCCTCGCTGCGTGTGCCCCGTTCCTTTTCAAGGCACGGTTGGAAAGCGGGGCGGGGCTCAAGGCCCCCCTCAGCTGCGCCCACAAAACACTCCTGCTCAGACTGACGGTGCCTGTGGTGCTCACCAGGGGACGGGCGCCCGGGAGCAAGGGCTGGGGGAGGGGGGGCTGCGCGGGGCTCTGCATTCCTGGAGCTGCTCCGGGGAGAGCCTTTCAAAGCCGCAGCTCCTGTGGTCTCCTCGGACCGGCACCGGCTGCAGGCTGTGCACATTCCGAGACCACCCCCCCCCCCCCGCCCCCTGCTTCCCTCTGGCCCGCTGCGTCCTCAGGAAGGAAAACGCAGACACCTGGACACACACGGCGGCGGGAGTGTGCTGGTTTTCCCATGTGAGGCTTAGAGTTCCCCTAACGCAGACTTCCAGGCCAGCCAGCCAATCCACAGCTCCTGGGAGGGCAGGGGCTCTGTGGGGTCCCCGTTCCCTCCTGGCTTCTGGAAGCCACTCTTGGGGGCCTGGTAGTCTTCCAGAAAGCTCTCCCTGTGCCATGCACGTCGCCCTGGCAGGACAAGCAGAGAGCGGCTGGGGTTGAGCACTGTGCTCGGAGTCGGAACCTTGGGGACTTGCCACAGGCCGGGCCTCTCCCGACACCGTCAGGGTCTGGCAGCGGGCAGGAGGTGGTCCTGGGATTTCCTGGGGAGCCGTGTCAGATCTGTGGCGCAGGAGCAAACAGCTTGAGTGGCGGCCATGGCAACCCTTTGGGCTCCTGTGGGAACAGAGCAGCTCTCCCATGGGGCTGCTCCCTGGGGACCGCCTCCCTGCTGGGCCGCATCAGGCTTGGGGGTGCAGAGACACCACCGCTCACCCAGGCCCCGCCCTCCAGGCAGGCACAGCAAAGCCTCATGGGAGCAGAGGTGGAGGTGAGCCACCTGGATGAATCAGTCCCTACCACACAGCACAGCTGTGAAAGCCCTTTTTAACGGGAAGACATAGGACACGTTGGTTACAATCCCTCGCACGGTACGTTAATAGAGCCCGTGGTCCGTGCCTTTGTCCTCCAGGTGGACCTGTATGTTTGAAGGACCTCCTGACATCCCCGCCCTAATTCCCACTCCCCTCCCTGCAGTGGTGTGATGGCGTCGTTTGCAACCCAGGATGGGACAGAAGGATCTTTAAGGGCTCCTTCCCACCCCTGACACCGGACTCTCTCCCCTGCCCTGGCCTTGGCCGGCCCCGCAGCCTCCGCAGAACGCAGGCCGGCTCTGCCGCAGCGAGGGCAGCCTGCCCAGAGCAGGGCCCGCGAGGAGTCTGCAGCAGCCAGGCCGGCACGGAGAGCACAAGGGAGGAGTTCATCTCCATCCTGCGGCTGAATGTTTGCTTTCCAGAGCCTCGTGCCTGGGGAAAAGCAGCCGCCAGAGAGAGAGAGAGAGAGAGAGAGAGAGAGAGAGAGAGAGAGAACGAGAGAGAGCGAGATTGACCCCAGCCAGAGCTGAGCCGCGTGGCTTCTTTTTAGCGGTGGCTTGGCTTTGGGAAGGATGCTTTCATGCGCGATGCCATCTCCCTGTCTCCTAGGCCTGTGGTCGGCAAACTGTGGCTCGCGAGCCACATGTGGCTCTTTGGCCCCTTGAGTGTGGTTCTTCCACAAAATACCACGGCCTGGGCGAGTCTATTTTGAAGAAGTGGCGTTAGAATAAGTTTAAGTTTAAAAAATTCGGCTCTCAAAAGAAATTTCAATCGTTGTACTGTTGATATTTGGCTCTGTGGACTAATGAGTTTGCTGACCACTGTCCTAGATCTAGAGGGCAAGCAGTGGCCGGTGATCCAGCCTTGAGCCCGGAGGGCTGACTGGCACTTGGGCACAGCCAGGGGGGTGTCTAAAACCTCCCAAAGGGGCTTTTGCCCTGCAGCCCCGACGTTGGCCTGAGCCGCAGGAACCTGGGGCCCGACAGCCCGCAGGCATGGATGGGCGCCCTCGGCATGTGGCAGCAATTATCACACACACACAAAGACTGAGTGGGGAAGGTGCTAATTGTCCTCCAACTAGCCAAGTCCATTTTGTCTCATTTGAAATAACAGGTTTAATTTAATCCCTTATTTCCAATTTGGTGCAGCACCGAGAGCTTAATGTACAAAAGACCTGATTATAATAATTACAGGCTAAGCTGGGGAGGCCGACTTCGTTTGTGTCTGAAGAAAGGGACTAACAGCCACCTCCTCAGTGGCTCCCCCTTCTCGGAGGCGGCCCCGGCTGCCTCCTCACCCCCAGTGGCTCCAGCAAGGCAGGGTGGCGGCAGGTGGGAGCTGGTTGGCACCTCCGCCCCAGAGGAGAAAGGAAGGTTCCATCTCAGCTCTGCCGCTTCCCCTGCAGGCGCGCCTCAGGCAGGGCTTGGAGGTGAGGAGGGCGACTGCCGGCGCCTGGCACGGAGCAGTCGCTTGGCTGCATTAGGATTCTCACTGGGCCCCGCGCTTTGGAGAGCAGGACTGCTTCGTGCCCTCTGTGTCCCCAACACATGGCTGGGATCTGGGCCGTCATTCCGGTGGTTTGGGGGGTTTGATACGGGGGAGGGCAGGTGATTGTGGTAATGACATGTCCGTCATCGAAATCTGTCTCCTACCAGCCTGGAGGGCTGGGAGTGGAGTCATGTGCTCCAGGTAGCGCTGCCTCGGAGCCAGTGGGACCTGGCCCTGGATCAATCGGTCGTCAGGGCTCTGGGCAGATGGACTGGAATCGATGGCCCCCCAGTGGGGGGCCCAGGCTGGGGAGTGGAAAGGGGCTGGGGAGTGGAAGGTTGGGGATGGAAGGGGGCTGGGGGCTGCATCCCCCAGATATTCCTGGGCTGTCTGAACCAAGGAGTTCATACTGGGAGAAAGTTGGATAGAGCTGGTGGTGAGAATAGTTAAATGCCAGCCTCAGGAATTGGGCCTTTGATCTTTAGGCCTGTAGAATTGGAAAAAAATGTCTGGGTTCTAGTACCTAAGAGCACATCACAGCCAGGGGAGGCCTCTCACACCGCAGAGGGGCTTGGGTGGGGACTCAGTCCTGACGTCCAGCGTGCCCAGGTCCCAGCCCGCTCTGGCCCCCCGCCAGCACCGCTGGCCCCCAGCAGTGGCCAGACCCCAGCCGGAGCTTGTTCTGGTTGATTCATCGTGTGACCGGTTTCTGAGCTGCGCTTGGCTCGCCGGGGCACTGGGGAGGGGCCGCGTTTCATTCCCTTGCCCAGCCCGCGCTGGCAGCCCCTGGCAAGTCTGCGATGTTTCCCGGGGCAGCTCCAGCTTTCGGCATTAATCCCGCTAACCAGGCTGCTCAGGAAGCTTCAGGGTCACCGGAAAGGGCAGCCTGTTCCTAGCTCGGCATGCGAGTTCAGGCCTGGGCGGGACGTCCAAGCCCACAGGAGCCCTGGAACACGAGGCCCACCGGCTCCTGGCTGCCCAGCGCCGAGGGTGATGGGCAGACCGGCCCTTCGCCTGGCTCTCCGCCAGCTTGTGGGGGGCAGGGCAGGTAGACTTACCCCTGCCGTATACCCTCTGGGACCCCATGGTACCAGATCGAGCACCCAGATCCAGCAGCCGGCCCCGTTCTAAGTAAAATGCCCGGCACAAGGACTGGTGGCCCTGTCGCCACTCCAGCGGGGGAGTGAGGGGGGAGGTCAGAGCTGCTGAGAATGGTGGCCTCTGTCTCACTCTCGCTGGGCCGAGGCCCTGCTCATCCTGAGACCACGTCTTCTTGGTCCACTTAGTGGCTAACAGGACCCTCCCCACCCCCCCGAGTCCTTTGTGGCCTGTAGCCATCCAGGCCTCAAAATCACAGCCAGTCTGAGGGTACGAAAGGCGGCAAGGAGCCTTCCCAGTCCTTGAGCGAGTCTCCGGGATGCTCCCAACAAGCATCCTGAGCGGAGCAAACCTGTGCCCCGGAGAGGAGCGACTTCTCAGCCCTGAGCGGGCCGAGGAGCCACCGCCAGTGGCTGGAGAAATGAAAGGGAAGACGCAGCAGGGCAGCTGCCCATCTGCTGCTGCTCAGATGTAACTGGGTTAGTGCCTCAGGGGCTCCGGGCTTGTCTCTTAAAGCGGCAGAAGCCAGACGCGGCAGAGGCGGCGGTGGCATGCTGGGGAGAACGGGGCCTTGGGCCTCAGGCAGCCCCGGGCTGGCCAGCAGCTCCGCACTCATTGGCTCTGTGACCCTGGGCAAGACACTTGGCCTTTCTGAACCTTGGCTCCTTGAATCTAAAGAGGTGGCCGTGTGAACAAGTGCCCAGCATAGTGTGACCTACATTATAGTCTCTTCTTGCAGCCGAGTAACCCCAGAGGCCTCTCTCCATCTTGCCAAGTGGTGTGTCCCCCATCACCCCCTTGCCAAGCACACGCCGTGTGTCTCTCTGTCTCGTAGAGCGAGCCCCTCAAAAGAGGGGGTGTGCGTTCAGCACTGTAGATGCCCTGAGAAAGCCATGCCTCGGGGATGTGATGGGCTCCTTCTGTCATCCTTTCGGCGGCTGCTGGCTGCCAGCACCCAGAACCCCTCCCACCCTCGCTTCTCTGCTGGGTCAGTGGGAATGTTCTAGAGGGAGCTCCAGCTGATAACCTCCCCTGGAAGAAAGAGGCAGGAGCTCATTAGCCCTCACATCCTGTTGACTGCAGCTGGGCAGGTGGCCTCCGACTCTCCCACCTGCCCTGCGAGGTTGGGAAGTGAGGGTGTCGGCTCTCGGCTTTTCTCTAAAGGACCAGAGTGGGGAGAGCACCACCGAGGAGCTGGATGTGCTTGCTCACCCGCCCCCCACCCCCACCCCCACCCCTGGGCTCCTCCCAGATGGATTTCAGGCAGCGAGGAGGTGGGAAGGAGGTGGGAGGGCCGCCCTGGCCGCTGCGGCAGGAAGCTGTGTGACTCTCACCTGCAGACGGGGGAGGAATCCGGGTGCCTGTGGATAGCTCTCCACCGCGTCAGGTGCTCCCCCACTGCGGGCTCGTTCTCCGCAGCAATGACAGCAGGCCTTACGCCAGGTGCCCGCGCCCATGTGAAATGGCTTCGGGGCCCCCAGATGAACTCAATGAACTAACGTCAGCACTTAGAACCGTGCCTGGTGTCATCAGCACTGCGGAGGCATCTGCTGTGTCCCTGCCGGGAGGCCCCAGTCCATGCTGGCCACTGGTCACCCCGCCCCCCACTTTGGGGGCAGGTGTCAGTGGGTACGTACAGGACAGCCCCCTGGGTCAGAACGGACCGTGCCGCTCCCGCTGGCTCTCTCCTGGTGCTAAGTATTCAGATGAACAGTGTGGAACGGCTGTATTTCTCATTCAAAAGTGGCTGAATGTCGGCAGCTTCATCCGGTTCAGGTGGCTGCTTTGGCCGTTGCCCCCGAGTGCAGGAGACCTTGAGCTCATTGCGTGCCCAGCCTGCGCAGACACGTGTCTGCCTCCAAGGAACTTGCTGAAACGCAAGGACGGATGGGAGCCCCGAGCTGACTGACTGACTGTCTGTCTGTCTGTCTCTCTCTCTGATGCCTACAGGCCCTGATCCTTCACCAGCTGCGCCGCTACAGCCTCGCGGAGAAGATCCTCCGGGACGCGGTGCAGGTGAACTCCACGGCCCACGAGGTCTGGAACGGGCTGGGCGAGGTCCTCCAGGCTCAGGGCAATGACACGGCCGCCACCGAGTGCTTCCTGATGGCCCTGGAGCTGGAGGCCAGCAGCCCCGCGGTGCCCTTCACCATCATCCCCCGGGTGCTCTGAGCAGGCGCCCGGCAGCCGCACAGCCGCTCAGGCAAGGAGGCCCCGCCTGGGGTGCCCCGAGGGGACACGTCTGCCACCTGAGGCCCTGGGCGGACGTGCGACTGGCCACGGTGATCTGACCGGACGACCCCGCATCATCGCTCTCCCCGCGCGCACGCCTGTGGCCTCGGCAGCCCAGCGACCGTTTCTGAATCTACTGACATCGCTCCACGTGGGTTATGTGCCATATTTTGTTAGTTGACATCTGAGTTTTAAGCAACATGGTTATGGAAATAATCCGCAAATGTAGAAGAATATACTCAGAGTTAAAATTCAGTGGCAGAACAGATTATTTTTATCAGAGCTGTAAAGAAAGCTGTTCTCTCCTCCTCGCCACCCTGCCCCACCCCTGGCCCAGAAACCAAATGTGAATCTTCTTTTCCCACCTCAGTGCTAGGCCAAGCCAGGACTCCGGCCAACGATTTCTTGGTTTTGTTGTCGATAATTGTACCATGTGACGAATTACTGTCCTCACTTAGAACAAAGCCTGAGTCCAAGAATATTTATATTTTGCCAATATATGCCTGTTACAAGAGAAGGAAATATGAGTTATTTAAGTTTAACTTTTTTATGTGAATTCAGAGTTTATTTATCAATGGAAAGATGTACAAAGAAGCTCCAAATGGAATATTTACCGACATTCCTTATACATGACAGACACTTGGCTAAATGGGAAGATGATGTTAATAATAAAATGATTTTAAAATGGACCCATGGCCTGTGTCATTAGCGAAAGCACACAGAAGCTTAAGGCTCGGTTCCTGGGGTGGGTGGGGAGCTGTCTGCACCTGGGGGCCACCCTGATTTTAGTGTGGGAATTCACCTTTCCCAACTGTCCCCACTTACCTGGGATTGGAGCATGTGACTCAGGCCTGGCCAATCAACCTCCGGCGTTCACAGCCACAGAGGATCAGGAATGAGCATGTGACCTGAAGTGGCCCAATCACAGTGGGAGCTGCAACGAAAGGCTCTCACTGTCCTGCTGGACTTGAATTAAGCCTGAGCGGAGAAGCTAGAATTGCAGCAGCCCTCCAGCCACCATGGGGGGAGGGGTGGAGATGGGGGGGGAGGGGAGGGTATAGAAGTGTTGGGGCCAAATGTGAAGCCAGGGACTGAATCCAACAGAGTGGATAGCAAGGACCAAGAACCAGAAACAACATGAGCAGGCGGGTCTCCCCAATGCCCGGGTTTCTCAGCTGAGCATCTATGGGTGGCCCTACCTTGCCAGGGCCCGGGAAAATGTGGAGGGCACTCAAGCTCTGATCTTATACACCCTAAAGTCTTAAAGACCGCCCCCCCCCCCCCCCCCCCCCCCCGCCCAAGCTAGGCACAACCTCCCTGACTCATTGGGCCGGCAGGCAAGGGGGCAGCTGAGGTGGGGAGAGACCGCAGGCAGGAACCTGCTATGGGCAGAGCAGGTAGGCACCCCAGTCTCAGCACTGACCTGCCAGGTGGCATCTGGGACCCCATACATCATGGAATTTGCACCAGGAGACAAGAAAGCAGGTGCTCAGTGGGGCAGCAAGTCACCTACTGGAGGGTCGAGCCCGGCCCTGCCATCCTATGCAGAGGTTTGGGGCAAGCAAGGCCAGCCCGGATCAGGACCTGGAAAGCAGGATCCAGGGGGTCCTTGCAGGTAGAGCCAGAGAACCTTGGGGGTTCTCCTTCCAAGGATCCCACCTCTCAGGCAGCTAGAGAACAAGCGGGGGGGGCGGTGAGGGGGGGGAGTTAGAGAAGACCAGGGAGGGGAGGAGGGAGGGAGAAGAGGAGGGGAGAGAGGAGGCCCTTCTTTAAAGGATGCCAGCCCCTCCCAGCAGAGGACCTTGGGCACAGGCCACGTTGGGCCTGGATGGGGAGGGTGTGGGTCCCAGGCTCACTCTCCGGGCTGGGGAAGGTTGTGAGCTCAGGATCCCCACCCCCACCCCCAGGTGGGACCAAGGTCTCCGTCCCCTGTGCTCCTTACCTGTCTTCATGGCCTAGGGCAGTGGTCGGCAAACCTCGGCTGGCGAGCCACATGCGGCTCTTTGACCCCTTGAGTGTGGCTCGGCGTTAGAACCACTTCTTCAAAATAGACTTGCCCAGGCCGAAAACCGACTTCTGCGCATGGGCCACGAAGTTTCAATCGCACTGTACGTGTGCGCCCGCACGTGGTATTTTGTGGAAGAGCCACACTCAAGGGGCCAAAGAGCCGCATGTGGCTCGCAAGCCGCGGTTTGCCGACCACTGGCCTAGAGGGCATGCATGTGCCCATGTCCGACCACACGGAACAGCCCGACTCCTCCAGATGGTCACTCAGATCTCCTTTGTGGTCACGCAGTCAGCCATCTGCCCACAGGAAGTCCAGCCCTTAGCCAGGTACCTTCTCCACATTCTCTCTCTGTCCACCCTCCACCCTGTCCATGTGGGGCACCAGCCAGGGCCCCAGCCCCGTGGCCCTCCCCCAGCTCACCCCAGCATGGCGAGTACTGGTCAGGGTGGGCAGTACGCCTCGGCTGAAGGCCAATCCATGCCCCGCTGGCTCCCTCTTCCATACCTCCCTGCCCACCCCATCCCCCAGTCCCCCAGGGAGTCCTCTCACTGCTCAGCTCCCTCTTTTCTTCTCTCCCCTTGCTCCCCCTCCCCGCCTCCTGTCCCCACACCTGTCATGGCCCGCAGAGTAGGTTTGTCCAATTCAGGGGCCAATCGCGTTGGAGAATTGTGACTAGCGCTCTCAGGCCTGGTGCAAGGAGCCTGGTGACCCAGCAGCTCTTAGCATCCCTTGCCACTCTTCCTTCTTCCCCACCCCCTCTGTTTCCTCTCCCTGCCCTTACTCGAATAGCACCTCCACACCTGACGGAAAGCTCCTGAGAACCTTGTGGGTCCTGTCTTGGGGAGTCAGGCAGTGGGCAGGCCATACTGAGCCGGAGGACTCCACGTGCACACACCACACACACACACACACACACACACACACACACACACACACAAGTGACAGGCCAGTCCTCGGGGGCTGACCCTCAGAGCTCCCGTTCCTGCCACCAGCCTTCCTCTCCTCCCTCCCACTCCCGGTCACTCATTTCCTGCTGCCCCGCCCACACTGCAGCCAGATGGGACCAGGAAAAGGACATCCTGTGAATGTCTCAGACAGGCGAAGACCTCCTCTGGAAGGTCTTTGGGGGCCAGCCTGAGGCCCCCTCCTCAGGGCCATACCCTGGGATACCCGTTCCAGCTCTGCACCTGCCTGGGCGCCGCCCTGATTGAGTCACCATCCCTCTCTGCATCTCAGGGTCCTACGAGGACAGGCATCCCTGCCCAGCCTGCCTTCCGGACTGAGACTGAGTCAGCAGGCAGCTGCAGGGATCCTGGGGTGCAGCAAGGGGCCACCGCCCCACGGGGCCACCATGTGTGGCCTCAGAGCCAGGCTGCAGCAGGACCCCCCTGGAGGCTCAGGCCCAGTGGGGCTCACTGCAGGAGGTGGCGGGCAGGTTGCAGGGCGCCTTCTGCAGGTCTGCCTGGAGCCAGGAGCTCCAGAGGGTGATCTGGGCTGCCCACAGCCTCCCCGGCCCTGCCTGCCTCCCCCTTCTTCTGCTGGGTGACCCCTGACCCCTGAGGACAATAGGGCTTCCTGGTGACGGCTGCGCTGTGGGTCACACCGATCTGGCTGGAATCCAGCTCTGCCTGGTCACGTAGCCTCCAATGAGAAAGGGCCTCCAGCTCTGTCTCTCGGTGGGGGTGACTGTGGAGCATGTTGATATAATGAAGCACGGTGCCTGGGCCTGGGGGGACCCTGCAAACTCATGCCTCTTCCTTCCCTGCCCAGCACAGGGCGGGGGGTGAGCGGCCAGGGGCACACACGGAGCTCTGGCGCAGGGCAGGAGGGGACGAGCTGGCTCTCTTCTCCCTCTGCCCACGCAGAACTATTTGCAGCCGAGCTGGAGGCCACGCGTGATTCCCACTGCACTTCCTTGCTGCCTCCCGCAGGGCCCCTCCCGTGGAGGAGGAGGTGAGGGCCCGCGGTGGGGCCTGCCCCGTCCACAGTGCCAGCTGCGGCCTCTCCGCTCCTTTGCCTTCTGGGCCTCAGAGGGTTGTCCTCAGGCCCTGAGACCAGCGTGAGGCGGGAGGTGAGCTGCGGCCCTGCCCCCATGCGCTGTGGGCGGCTCACGTCTGGCTGTGGGGCCAGCTGGCTGGAGTTTGAATCTGGGCCCCGATGCCCACTCTCTGAGGAGCTTTCGGGGGCTCACTAGTTCTGAGTCTCAGTTTCCCCATCTGTCAAATGGGCAAACCAAGGCGGCTGCAAAGATTCAGAGCGGGTAAGACACAAGCCGTGCTCACTCGGCAGCGCGTGCTCGGCAGGGGTGCCTGTCCTGGCGTTCCTTTGGCTCCCTTTCTGGACCTCAGTTTCTTCATCTGGCTTCCCTGGAGCCAAGCCTGACTCCCCCTCGCAGCACCCAGGAAGGTACAGCCCAGGAAGGGGGACCCCCCTCCTGAATGCCCCCGAGGCTTCCTGGGCACCCTGCCTGGTGTGGAGCCCAGCAGTAACTGGGCCTTCCTCCTTTTGTGGGTGACCATGTGCCGAGCACCTCCTGTGGCCAGACACAGGGCCCCTGGCCTCGGGAGCTGCGGAGAGCCCGGGACTGGGGAGACCGCAGCAGAGGTGGAAATAAAGCATGACCAGGGGGGTGGAACCCCTGGAGAAGTTCGAAGTGGTGAGTGGGGGACGACTGTAGGTCGGAAGAGCATTCTCGAAGCTGAAAACAGGAAACAACTTTGTCCTCTCCAAGTTGTTGTTTTTGTTAATATGGTTGTTCAAAGGCAACTAAGTCAGTATTTACAAATATTTTCATTTAGCCAGCAGCAGCCTTAAAAACAATAACATTAAATCAGAAAAATAGCCCCTGTGTGAAAATGAAGCTCGTTTACCCACAACTCTGCCTTTAAAAAAAAAAAAAAAAAAAAGTATGTTTTTATTTCAGAGAGAGGAAGGGAGAGAGAGAGATAGAAACATCAATGATGAGAGAGATTCGTTGATCGGTTGCCTTCTGCACACCCCTCCACTGGGAATCAAGCCCACAACCCAGGCATGTGCCCTGACTGGGAATCGAACCGTGACCTCCTGGTTCATAGGTCGACGCTCAACCACTGAGCCATGCCAGCCGGGCCACAACTCTGCCTTTTCAAACAAAAAATTAGCAGCGTTTTCTTTTCTTTTGTGACCATAGCATCCACAGCCACTGTGTTAGCTTCCTGTGGCTGCTGTAACAAATTGCCACGATCTTAGTGGCTTCAAACAACACACCTCTATTAGCCTGGGGTCTGGGGCCAGGACTCTGACAGGTCTCAGAAGGTGTCAGAGGCCTGTGTTCTTTTGGGGCGGGGAGGAGGGTTTCGGGGGAGAACCTGTTCCTGGCCTTCTCCAGCTTTGAGGGGTTGCCCACATTCCTCAGCTCTCAGCCCCTCCCTCCACCCTCGAAGCCAGCAATGAATCCTCTGACCTTGATCCTCCTTGTCTCACCTCCTTCTCCGGCGCTGACTCCTGCTTCCCTCGTTCACATGTAAGGACCCCGTGGCCAGAGCACAGCCGGTCGGTGTGAATTGCTAGGTTCTGTGTGGCCGCTCCGTGTAGAGGGCACTCATTAGCAGCAGTGAGGGCTGTGGGCTGCCCTCCCACAAGCTCCCCTCGCCAGCTGGTGCCCCAGTGTGTGCATGGCGCAGGCAGATGGTACCATCAGCAGGGACGCCGTCTCGGCTGGGCGGGGTCCTAGCTCTCTGGCATCTCGGGCCTGAGAAGCACCCCCCTGGAAGGCCCTCTGGAGCTGATGCAACCGCATTCTGAGGGCAGGATTCTGGATCCGGCCTCCCTCCTGGTCAGCTCAGGCAACCGAGTCCTTAAAGGCATCTGGACACAGAACTAGATCGAGTCTTGGGTCCTGGAAGGATAGAGGCTACTGGGTTCATGAGCAGTGCCTGTACAATATTGCTAGGATTTAACACCCTAATTTCACACACACCCCAAAAAGGGCCCTTCTCATGTCCACCCTTATTTTATAGATGGGAACGCTGAGACTCGGGGTGATAAGGCATTTCCTATATTCATTCCATCCAGGATCCAACTGATCATCTGATTCCACGGCCACCCCGCGGGAACCAGGGCAAAAACGAGTAACATTTTTAATGCCCTTGATATGTATTAATAAATTGCCCTTCCACGTTATGCTCACACCTGTGTCTGCGCACCATGGGGCCCTAGCCCCTAACTGACCACCTAAGGGTCATCGGTAGCCAGCTGAAACCCCAATCCAGCTTCCGCCAGCCTTTCTGTTGTATGGCCAGCCTGGGGGGTATTCAATGGTTACAGCAGAGTGTGGCGTTGTCTGCCCTTTGGCATCAGGCATCCTTGCTTCTCTGGTTTGTGCAGGTAAGTGGGAAGGGGCAGGTGTCCTGCAGGGCTGCCTACATTGTCCATCGGAAAAACTTAATACTTACAAAAACCCTTATTCTTCCTTCCACCTGCCCACCTCACCTGCCAATCAATGCCTAGTGAGCGTTGACTCCGGGCCAGGACATCCTTCCCCGGCTCCGCCCTGGTCCAATGCCCCAAAGCCGTTTTCCTTCTGGTTGTGGTGTGATTGTAAGTGAGTCAGTCACCTCCTCTCTGGGCCTCAGTTTTTCCATCTGAAAAAAAGGGTGAGCAAGGGTTTGGCTGAAAGGCCCCGGATCCTTTGTCGTTTTAAACGTTGCCAAGTGTAGGGATTATTGGGATCCTGGAGGGACAGTGGTGGGGATGGGGACTCAGTGCGTGTCAGCGTGAGGCGCCTGGCACAGAAGAGCCTCCAATAAAAGTGAGCCTGGGGAGCTTGAACACTTGAGGGTGGGCTGGGCTTCGTGACTCCCATCCAAAGAGTAGAGAGTTGGGAAGGGGAGGAAACGGTAACGTTACAGTGGAGGAACCTGGCAGACACCACGTCACCAATGACCGAGCATCGGCAGCGGTGAGTCGTGTGGAGAGCACGGGCCCCCTGAGAGGGTGGGAGGAGAAGGTCCTTCCCCTCCGTGGTCGTCTTCCCCAAATCCCAGAACCCCGGTCCTGCTGTGGGAAAACATCAGAAAAAAACAAAATCGAGGAACTTTCTGCAACGTATCTGACCAATATGCCCCCAAAGTGTCAAGAGCAAGAGCAAGGAAAGTCTGAGAAATGGACACGACAACCAGAGTGTGGCTCGGGTTCCAAGGTAGGATCCTGGAGCAAGAAAGGGATGGAGGTGTTGCAAATGGGGACGTCCGGATCCAGCTGAGAGCTTCCTCGGTTATGACAAACGTACCCGGGAAATAAAGGGTTAGTATAAGGGGAAGCTGAGTGAGGGGTCTACGGGCATCTGTATCATCTTTCAACGTTTCAGTAAATCCAAAATTATTCCAAAATTAAACGTTTGTTTGCTTTTGTGTGTGTTTTTTTTTTAATGAGATCTGGGCCAACCAGCACACGAGAGGATGTTCGCCATCATTAGTCAATAAGAGAAACGCAAATCAAAGCCACCAGGAGATGACTGGCCCGCTAGGATGGACGTCATCAAAAAGACAGACAATAACAAGTGTCGGCGCGGCTGTGGACACACTGGACTCCTTAAATATTGCCGGTGGGCAGGCACCAGGGTGCAGCCACTTGGGGAAACAGTTTGGCCGTTTCTGAAAAAGTTAAACGTAGAGTTACCCAGGAGCTCCTCTCCTGGGTGTTTACCCCAAAGAAAGGGAAAGATCTGTCCCTACAAAGAGTTGTTCATGAATGTCCAGAGCTGCCTTATTCATAACGGCCAGCTACTGCAAGCAGCTCCCATGTCCATCGGCAGACGAACGGATAAACAAAGTGTGGTACGTTCACTGATGGGAATGAACTATCGCTGCCTGCGACAACGTGGATGGATTTCAAAATCAGGAGGGTGAGTTAAAGAAGCCAGTCAAGAAAAAGAAGATACTGTATGATTCCATGTACAGAAAACTCCAGAAAATGCCAACTAATCTACAGTGACCGAGAACAGACGAGTGGTTGCCGAGAGCAGGGAGGGACTGAGGAGGGTGGAGGGTGCCGGGAAGGGTTGCAAACAGGATCGGGAAATGTTTGGGGGTGATGGGTGTGCTCCCTCTCTTCGTTATGGCTTCATGGATGCCTACATATGTCAAAACATATCAAGTTGTACACGTTAAATACATGCAGTTTCTGATGTGCCGACCGTACCTCGATAAGGCTGTGTTTTGAAGGATGGGGACACGGACAGCATGGCCTCAGTCCCCTCAGCTGTAATGTGGGGTGACTGTGTGTGCCCTGCACCCCCTGAAAGCCCAGGGGGAGGCGGAGGCCCAGGTGAGCCCGTCTCCAAGCCCTGAGCTCTTAGACCCAGGACTGGGCAACTGCAGGGCCCTGGCCGCTGCCTCTCGGGAGGGGACCATGGACGGCCTTCCCCGTGGTGGGGGATCCACTTACTCCTTCTCATTTCTCCTTCCTGAAGAAAAAGAAATGCGCGATGCTACGCGTACTTTGGGGATTTTTCACCACAATTGTCTAAAAATAGCCTGGCCACCACAGCCCGATTCCTTTTTAGGGAGGGTTTCGGCAGCCTAGCCTGTCCCAGCAGCCGGCTCAGGAAGTGGAGGCTCGGCCAAGCGGGCGGGGGGCAAGGGCCGTGGACCGGGGCCACGGGGACCCTTCCCCTGCTCAGGCCAGGCCCACCTGCGGCTCCCACCTCTTGAGCCAGGCGGCCAGGAGCACGTGGTGGAGCAGGTAGCGGGCTCCTCACCCTCGCCTCCCCTAGGCCCCGTCACTCCCGGGGCTGGGCCCACAGCCCCCTGCTGCAGTGCCCTGCCTGGCTTCTCTGTGCCTCAGTTTCCCCATCTGAGGAATAGAGTGCTGCACTAGCTTGCCCCGTCCCCTCTAGAGCTGGGCTATGCCCGCCGGTCCGAGGGCGTGGTCTGGACTTAGGAGCTGGGCGCGCCTGCCCTTCCCTGTGGTAGGAAGGGCCGGTCAGGCTTGGGGGCCACGAGGGCCCACCTGAGCCAAGCACCTCGCTCTCTCCCCCTTCGGCTCCTGGGGTGCAGGCCTGCGCATACCCTGGGCCGTGATGTCATCACTATAACATAATCCCAGGACAGATGGCAGAGCCAGGCTTGCTAAGCTGCAATTCATGATGAGTCATTCTC
Source organism: Cnephaeus nilssonii (assembly GCF_951640355.1). Taxonomy (NCBI): domain Eukaryota; kingdom Metazoa; phylum Chordata; class Mammalia; order Chiroptera; family Vespertilionidae; genus Cnephaeus; species Cnephaeus nilssonii. The sequence goes on along the minus strand of NC_137075.1, from coordinate 99,457,535 downwards.
ACACCAGACCTACGAGGCCGGGGCTTGTATGACCTCCTGTACGGGTTGAACTGAGGTCCCCCAGATCCACATGTTGAAGTCCCGCCCCTCAGGAAGAGCCTCAGCGAGTGGCGGTGCTGGGAGGCAGGGCTGTAAGAAGGCGCTACGTTCCAGGAGGTCTGTGGCTGGCCCTGGTCCAACAGGACTGGTGGGTTTGGGAGGCAGGGAGAGGAAATAATGGCAGAGACACAGAGGAAGACCGTGTGAGGACACGGGGAGAAGGCGTCCTCTCCGCCACCCCGGCTGCCCCTTATCTCCGGCGCCGGCCCCGGAGCTGTGGGAACCAGCGGCCGCGTTCAGTCCCGCCTGTGGCGCTTTGCGGGCGGCAGAGCAGGCTGGCACGCGCCCTGTCCCCGGGGACAGGCCGGGCTGCGGACACCTTAGGGTCACATCGCTGGAGAGCCGCTGCGGCGGGACTTGAGGCCAGACTGGCTGTGTCCAGGCTGTTCCCCCCAAGTTCTCTCTCCCTCCAGCCCGGACCTCTCCCAGCGCCCCAGGACCCAGGGCCGGGCAGGAGGGGCCGGGCGGTGAGGGCCGGAAAGGGACCTCCACCTGCTGCGCCCCGCGGGCCGGGGGGGGGGGGGGGGGGGGGGTCAGGCCCAGCACCCGGGGCCCTTCCCCGCCACCTTCCGGGCTCCCTGGCCCTCAGCCCTGTGGGGTCCTCGCTCTGCCCCCGCCCGGGACCCCCCTGGATGGGCCCTCCTGCCGTCCCACCTCACCCCCGGAGGACGAGTGCAGGTGAAGCAGGAAATCTGCGGGACAGGCCAGCGCGAAGTCGGCCGGGACCCAGAAAAACGTGTCCTTCAGGCCCTGCAGCACCGGCAGGAGCGACAAAGGAGGGAGGGGAAGAGTCTGAGCCGGCAGGTCTAGGGGACTCCACCTCAAAACACGAATGTACCCCAGGTCCTTCGTCTATGAAATGATGCTTCCTCACTCAGCGGGCTGTTGGGAGGATTAACTAAGGCACCCTTTCCCTCCCCCACCCCCACCCCCACCCCACCCCCACCCCCACCCCCGTCCCTCCTCCTCTCCCCTCCCTTCCCTTCGCCCTCCTCCCTACTCTTCCTCTTCCCCCCACCTCCTTTCCCTTCTCTCCTTCCCCCCAGCCTCCCCTCCCCTGCAGAACTGAGGCGTAGATGCTCATAGGTCTCAGGTTCGTGTGTACACACAGCGAGACACACACACCCTGCTTGCACACCCAGGCACGTACCAGGCACACACTTCCCTGACAACACAGAGCGATACCGGGGGCTGGGCTGTGATTCCGCAACACCCAGCTTCCAGGCTCCTCTCCGCTGTCAGGCCTGCCTCCCTGAGGGCTGCTGTTGCCCTGGCAACCAACACAGGCTCAGGATCTGGAGCCAAAGCCCAGCTCCCCCATCACGCAATGCAAGGAGGGGTTTCTCTTGGGGGGGCCCTGGTTCCCTCTGGTTTTACCAAGGCTGGGAGGGCAGAGGGTGGTGTGGAGCCCAACTATGGCTGCAAGAAAGGACAGGACTGGGCTGGGGCTGGAGGAGGAGGCCCCCCTGCCCTAATTCCCCCTCCAAAAAACACGCAGCTCCCTCCTGGGACAGGCCAGCTCTTAGAGCAGAAACTCCCGGAGCCAGGCACGGCCTGTGGCCGGCCAGGGGAGAGCGGCAGCCGTGGCAAGAGCCTAGCCATCTCTGCCCACCACCAGGCACAGCCAGGACCAATCGCCCGGGGAAGCCGCTCTGGACCGCAGCCCCTGCATCCCCCAGCCATGGCTTCTCTCCCCTGCCCTGAGAGAGCCTGCCCTGCGCCCTGCTCCCCTGGCCCTTTCCACATGCATCCTCACAGACACCCCCACCTGCCCGTCTGTTGTAGGAACGGCCCCAGGCGGCCAGGAGCACATGTTGGAGCAGGTAGCGGGCTCCTCACCCTCGCCTCCCCTAGGCCCCGTCACTCCCAGGGCCTAGATGTCTAACCCGTGGGTCAGACCAAACCTGGGGTCAGCAACCTCGGTACGTGGGTTCCGGCCAGGAAAGAATTCAGAGCCCAGACCCAAACTGTAAGAGACCGTTTATTGGGTAAGTCGCAGAGGAGGAGAAGGAATTCCTAGAAGAAATGGGCGTAGGCAACAAGTTCTGGAGGTAAAGGAAGGGCCTTGGAGCTTGGGAGTGAGGAGGCTAATGGTTCTCTGCCTGGGGGGTGGGGGGGAGGGGGGCAGGCACAGGCGTGGTCCCGGAGGGAGAGCCCACTGGGTCCTCCATCCTAAGGCTTCTCAGGGGGGAGATTTTAGGGGCGGTCCCAGGGGAAGAGCTTCATAGAATATTCAGTACCTTCCAGGTGTGCCCTTTCGGGTGGTGGTCTCCACGGACTGATTGGCGGCACCGGGGCCGGGGTCAATGTTCCCTGCAGCTGGTCCTGACGTCAGCCTTGGCTGGCTTTGTGGCTCCTGTGGGCCTGGAGCTGAAATACAACTGAGGCCTAGATGCTCTCTCTAGGGAGGGAAGGTCAGGGGTCCAAACCTCAGGACCAGCGACGTGCTAGGGGGCGGGGTCTCAGCCTACAACTGATTGTCCGTTGCTGGGCACCTGGGCCTTTCCATCCTGGTGACCTTCGGCACCTGGCCCAGCGTCCCTGCTCTGCTCCTGTCTGCCTAACTGCCTCCAACATCCACTCAGAGGGGCTCCAAACTGTGGGTGCTGCTCTTTCCGTAGAACATTAATAGTAGACGTTAACGGTTTGTCCTGGAACTGCCCCTACCAGGCTCCTGCTCTGTGCGAAGTCCTGTGCATATGCTACCCCAGCCCCTTCCATTTCTCCTGGGGGGGGGGGGGGTCTCAGTCAGAGCGCCCCTGACTTTGACTGCTCAGCGGGAGTGGGGGACGGGGGAGGGGGCAGCACAGGCGTGGCCTGGAGGGAGAGCCCACTGGGTCCCTCTCAACATCTCTGTGAGCTGTGGGAAACAGCTCAGGAGGCCCTTCTTCCAGGGCCTGCTCTGTGTCAGCCCCCCCCCCCCCCCCCCCCGCCAGGCCCCCGAACCTGCAAGGTGGCCCTCCCCAAGCTTCTGGGCGCTTGTCCAAGGCCTGGGCAGGAATGCAGCTGGGCTCTGCACCCCAGCGAAATGCAAAGCCCTGGCCATAACCCCACCCCCCACCCCCCCACCCACCCCCGCCTCTCTCCCTCCAGCCCCCGCCCCGCCCCCAGAGGTTCTCTGGAGTTCCTGGGGGAGGGCCAGCGGCCCTGGCGGGTGACAGTGTTTGGCTTTATTCTGAAGAAGGGCAATTTTTTCCTCTCCTTGTCTGTACTTTCTTTTAATGACTTTTTGGAGCGGAGCCTGAGCTGGATCAAAGACTCCCTGGGGGGAGGACAGCAGGACTGCGTGTTTGTGGTGAGGAAATTGGGGAGGTGAGCCTGTGGGTCTGTCCCTTGCCTTGGAGGGGGTGGGTAGGGGGGCCCAGGAGGTCGGACTGCCCTGAGCTCTGGATAGGGGTGGGGAGGGCGGAATCTCCTCCTACCAGGGCTGCAGGGAGGTGAGGGCAGGGAGATTGGGAGGAGGAAGGTGAGACAGGAGGGGTGCCCAGCATCTTGCCATGGCTGAGCCACCTCTGGGCTGGAACTTGGGGTCCCAGTGGACCCCCGTCTTCGGGACAACCTGAAAATCTGCTCAGATGAGGAAGAGGGTGAGGAGCCTGGGACCGTCTCTCCGAGCCTCTGGCTTCCTTCTCTCCCCCAGGGGCCCCCACCAGCCCCCAGGCTGGGAAGCGCCTCTTGTTTGGGGGTCTTGGCACCAAAGGAAAAGGAGGCGCTCCTCAGGAGCAGCTGCACCAAGGCTGGCCCCAAAGGTGCGGGAGGGGAGGGGCGGGCGCCTGGGAGATGCGCCTGCTGGTGGCGGCCTGGAGCAGCCCAGCGGGAGGCCCGGCAGGTGGTAAACAGGAGGGACAGGCTCACCCCTGGGAGCCGTTGCTGCTGCTGCTGCTGATGTTGTTTGGGAGAGGGAGCACGAAGCAGCCGCTGTGAGGCCCCAGGGCCCAGAGAGCCACAGGGAGTGTCACACAGGCAGCCCACGGGAGCCCTGCCGTCCCGAGAGCCTATGTGACCGGCCGGTGTGACTGTGCCCACACACCCCTCCGACAACCCCTGCACATGCCCCTGCACACACACATGCACATGCCTCTGCACACACCCTGCACACATACCTCTGCGCACACATCCCTGCACTTCCCTCTGCACACACCCTGCACACATACCTCTGCACACACATCCCTGCACTTCCCTCTGCACACACCCTGCACACATACCTCTGCACACACATCCCTGCACTTCCCTCTGTACACACCCTGCACATATACCTCTGCACACACATCCCTGCACTTCCCTCTGCACACATCCTGCACACATACCTCTGCACACACATCCCTGCACTTCCCTCTGCACACACCCTGCACACATACCTCTGTACACACATCCCTGCACTTCCCTCTGCACACACCCTACACACATACCTCTGCGCACACATCCCTGCATTTCCCTCTGCACACACCCTGCACACATACCTCTGCACACACATCCCTGCACTTCCCTCTGCACACACCCTGCACACATACCTCTGTACACACATCCCTGCACTTCCCTCTGCACACACCCTGCACACATACCTCTGCACACACATCCCTGCACTTCCCTCTGCACACATCCTGCACACATACCTCTGCACACACATCCCTGCACTTCCCTCTGCACACACCCTGCACACATACCTCTGTACACACATCCCTGCACTTCCCTCTGCACACACCCTGCACACATACCTCTGCACACACATCCCTGCACTTCCCTCTGCACACACCCTGCACACATACCTCTGTACACACATCCCTGCACTTCCCTCTGCACACACCCTGCACACATACCTCTGCACACACATCCCTGCACTTCCCTCTGCACACACCCTGCACACATACCTCTGCGCACACATCCCTGCATTTCCCTCTGCACACACCCTGCACACATACCTCTGTACACACATCCCTGCACTTCCCTCTGCACACACCCTGCACATATACCTCTGCACACACATCCCTGCACTTCCCTCTGCACACATCCTGCACACATACCTCTGCACACACATCCCTGCACTTCCCTCTGCACACACCCTGCACACATACCTCTGTACACACATCCCTGCACTTCCCTCTGCACACACCCTGCACACATACCTCTGCACACACATCCCTGCACTTCCCTCTGCACACATCCTGCACACATACCTCTGCACACACATCCCTGCACTTCCCTCTGCACACATCCTGCACACATACCTCTGTACACACATCCCTGCACTTCCCTCTGCACACACCCTGCACACATACCTCTGTACACACATCCCTGCACTTCCCTCTGCACACACCCTGCACACATACCTCTGCACACACATCCCTGCACTTCCCTCTGCACACACCCTGCACACATACCTCTGTACACACATCCCTGCACTTCCCTCTGCACACACCCTGCACACATACCTCTGTTCACACATCCCTGCACTTCCCTCTGCACACACCCTGCACACATACCTCTGTACACACATCCCTGCACTTCCCTCTGCACACACCCTGCACACATACCTCTGCACACACATCCTTGCACTTGCCTCTGTAAACCCTCCCTGAACACACACATATGCACACACTCTTACACACACACACCCTTGCATACACCTCTGCCCACACCTTGCACACACACCCCTGTACACACACATGCACACACCCTGCACACACCTTGCACATACCCTGTACTCACACCCCTGCACTAACCCTGTACACCCCTGCACACATACCCCTGCACATACCTGTGCACAAATACCCTGCACACACATCTCTGTGCATACACATGCACACAGCCCTCCAACACCCAGAATACTGTGTGAGGCCACAGTGTGTGGTGGAGCAGAAAATCTGATTCAAGTCCCAGTTTCACCATGTCTTGGCTCATGACTGTGGTATAACACATAACCCTGCTGAGCCTCAGTTTCCCCCTCTGCCAGGTGGAGCCAGGATTCTTGCCCTACCTCTGGATTATCTCCCGACTTGACATGGTGTCCATTTAGTCCGTCATCCTCATTCTCCCCATTTCGTTGAGGAAACTGCCTCTCAGTGAGGGTAGGGGAATTCCCCAAGAGCCACAGCCTAGCCATAGGACCTGGACTGGAATCACATTCTGCCCCCAGGTGTCACACGGACATATTCTTTGCCTATCCAGCCATGTGTGCCCATGTGTGTAAGCAACTGCAAGCACGCACACCACACGCGCACACACATGCACAGGTGAGCTAGTGCTCATGGCACCACGGGGGTGCTCCTCCTGTGCTCACTCTGAGCAAGTCCCACCTCCCTGCCTCCCGAGTGTGTTTGGCTACAGCAGGCGTCCTCAAACTACGGCCCGCGGGCCACATGTGGGTGTTTTTGCCATTTTGTTTTTTTACGTCAAAATAAGATATGTGCAGTGTGCATAGGAATTTGTTCATAGTTTTTTTTAAACTATAGTCCGGCCCTCCAACGGTCTGAGGGACAGTGAACTGGCCCCCTGTTTAAAAAGTTTCAGGACCCCTGGGCTACAGTATCAGAAGCCATCGGAACCACAAGTGCTGTGACTGCTATTGACCAAGGACCTTGGGCATAGCAGCTTGGTGAGGCCACCAAGCACCACGTTCTTTCCACCTCTCAGCCCGCCGTCCTCCGTGTTAACCGGGTGCCACATAGCCACAGGATGGCTGCTGCAGCCCTGGACATCGTGTCTGCATTCCAGCATGAAAGAAGAGGCACGGTCCCCGAAGAAAACTCTCCTTCCACGCCTGTCCCTTCTATGAAGAAGCAAAAGCTCTCCCAAATGTTCCTCCTCCCCCTCCCCCCTCAGACTTTCCCTTGTATCTCATTGCTTGGAACTGGGTCAGTGGCCACCTAGAGCTGCAAGGGAGGCCGGGAGGAAAGAATCTGGCAAAGGCGCACAGGACCCTTGAGCAGGGAGGCAAGGTGTATCCCCCTGGCGGGGCTCTCTGCTGTTTTGAATGACATTGGGATTCTGATGGCCAGGAAGAGGGGCGGAGGGCCCGTTAAAATGCCTGGCACTGGTGCCTTGTGGCCCTGAGCTCCATCCTCCATCCGTCCTCCAGGGGGCAATGTGAGGACAGAAGACACAGCAGGCACAGGGGTTTGAGCTGCCTGGGAGGGAGGAAAGGGACCCCAGATTCTAGTGCAGCTGTGCCCACGAAGGCAACAAGCCCAGCTGAAACGGGCCTGCCCCAGACAGCTCACCGGAAGCTGCAGGGGGCCAAGTGTCTTCTGTGCCTGCCCCAGGCACCAGAAACCTGATCCCAGTGTCCTGTGTCCCCCGAACCCAGACATCGACTGCTGCCTTCCTCAACCTGTTTCTTCCCACCATGACGCATCTCGGGGGCCACTCGGAGCCGAGGGGCCCACGGAGGTGGCACGTCATGAAGAGGATTTGTGGAGGCTGCCTGGCTGCCAGGCACCTTCGGAAATAAAAGGGAATACGTTTGCCCTTCAATTAACAAAAGCCGAGGGCGAAGAGCCACAGCTGAGCTCCGGGGCCCGGCCGTCAGAGCCTGGGCCTTCCTCCCGGGCTCCGATGACATTCCTTTCCTCAGAGGCATGTCCCTGTCCGGGTTTTGTCCGAAAGCCTCCTCTTCAGGGTTCTGCTGACGCCCGGGGTGCCCGTGAGCTCCATGTCACCGTGTGCACCACGTTAGGGGTCCCCGAACCAGCAAACCCTCGGAGCTCCCGGTGTGGCCAGCCCCAGCCGGGCAGCTGTCACACGTGTCCCTCCTGCCAGGCACCATGCTGGCCGCCTGCCTACCTGGACGGCCTCTCGCTTTCTGTTCGGCCCCACTGAGCTGCCCTGATGGAAGGCACTTCGCGCCCTCGCCCATCTCCAGACCTGGGAAGTGAGGCCTCCGGGTTTCCATTCAGCACGAACTGCCTTTGAACGGTAAAGAAAGTAGCTTTGGTAAGCTTTTTAAAAACAACTTTATACATGTTTGTTTGACTTTATCATTTTATCTTATTTTTGTATTTGGCTTTATACAATACCAAACAGTGTAAAGGAGAAAATCAAAGCTACCGTAAGAGGAAAGGGCTGCGGGCGTTCCGGTGAGCATCCTCACCCACACCCGACAGCGTGCACCCACACCTACAATCCGTGCTGACAGTGTCACACAAGCGGAATCTCTTTGTAGCAGCTGTCACGTGACCTGCTCTCATCCATCAGCGTGACCTGTGGAACTTTCCATGTCGATACAAACATCCCCACCCTATCTAACCTAATTGCTGGGTGGTTCTCCACTGAGAGATGGATTATAATCTAACCGGCATGTTCCCTGTTAATGGATACTATGATTATTTCCATTTTTTTGTTTTTGTTTTTACCAAAAAATTATCTGATGAATATCCATGTTTAGAGCTCTTTGCCCATTTGTCTGATTATTTCTTTAGATCTGGAATTGGTGAGCACGTTTAAAACTGGGGTGCCTTTTTGCCAAATCGGCCTTTAGAAAGACTATCAATGTATACTTTGAACCAAGAGTAGTAGTACAGATAAATAATAGCCACACTGTATTTTCCTCGCCTGGCACTGCTCTAAGCACTTTATACCAATCACTCATTTAAGCCTCCCACAAGCCGCCAGGTGCGTATGATCACGACCCATTTCACAGACGAGGAAAGTGAGGCACGGGAAGTTCATGTCAGTGGTCAAGGGTCAGTAAGCGGCAGAGCATTCATTTGTGAAGGTGCCCATTTCCCCACACTCCTGCCAACACCAGAAGGAACATTTCCAATCTAAAGGGAGGAGGGGGGAAAAATCTCACTGTTGCTTTTATTTTCATTTTTGTGGCTGGTAAGGTTGACTTTTTTCATGTGTCCATCAGTCGTTCTTTTAGGAATCCTGTTATGAATTACTTCTTCATATCTTTTTCTCACTTTTCAGCCAGGCCGTTCATCTTTGTATTGAGTTGTGTGACACCTCACCTACTACAAAAACCGGCCCTTTGCGCCCTGGCCGGCGTTGCTCAGTAGTTAGAGCATCAATCCTCACACCGGACGGTCGTGGGGTCGATTCCGGTCAAGGCCACGTACCTGGGTTGCAGGTTCGATCCCGGTCCTGGTCAGGGTGCGTGTGGGAGGCAACCAATCAATGTATGTGTCTCTCTCACCTCAATGTTTCACTCTTTCTCCCTCCTCTCTCTCTCTTTTTCCCCCTCCCTCTCTCTTCCGCTCTTTCTAAAACGCAATGGAAAAAATATCCTAGGGAGAGGATTAACAAAAAAAAATAATAATCATAAATCAACCCTTTATCTTATCTGCCTTATGCCCCACCCTTCACAGCGAGGCCTTTAGAGAGAGGGTGTACCGTCCTCCCCCTTCCCCAGGGCCCGGCACAGAGCTGGCTTCCCGTGGTGAGACTTTTCCTCGTCCAGATGGGGCTCTGGGAGCTCCGAGCAGTGGATAGGGCACCACTCACTTATCCTGGGCTGCCCCTCGGCCTGAAATCCCAGCTCCCTCCGTCTGCAGTGGGCAGGGTGTTTAGAATGAGCATCATCTCGTTTGCTCTCCAGGCGGCCTGGTGAGGCAGATGGGGTGACGTGGCCTCTTATTGCAAAGGAGGAAACTGAGGTTCCAAGCCACTTCCTAAGGCGCCCGAGGTTTCAGAGCAGAACGGACATTGAGCCCCGTGGTCCAAGGCTCACTCTGCTCCAGCTCCGGCTGACAGGCCTGATGGGAAGAAAGGACAGAATTTCCTGCCTGTAGAGCAAGGGTCCTCGCGGGCCTGGCTCGCGACATGCCCCAGCCCCTCACACAGCAGGCCTGCACCCACCCCTCACCTGCCAGGCTGCCTCCTGGAGCCTCCCGGCTGGGCTGAGCTGGGGAGGGGAGGGAGGGGGAGGGAGGGAGGGCGGGAGGTGGCACAAGGGCCCCTTTGTGCCTGTTGCTAGGGCCTGGCTGTATTTACTCAGCCTCGGTAAACAGGAGGTGCCTGGAGGCCCGCTCTGTTATGACAACTTAAAGAGCATTTTCTTTCCTTCCTGAGGTCCTTCAAGCCCGGGGCTGCTGGAGGTGACTCCCCACCTCCCAGGGGCTTCCCCGGAGCGGAGCTGCCAGTGTCCTCATCAGAGAGGTCACTCAGCTCAGCCCCTCCAGGCTCCGGGCTGGGATGGAGACACTGAGGCCTGGGAGGGGAGGTAGCCCAAGCCCAAGGTCACAGAGGAGGGGCAGCTGAAACAGGCCCAGCAGCTGAGGTTCTGTCTTCTGCACAGAACGGAGGGGGGAGGTGGCCACCTGTCCCTCACACACGGAGCGTCAGCCCTGGGCTCAGCCCCGGCTCCCCACCACCTCCCCGCGTTGGCAGGAGAACGTCCAGGCCTATAGGAAAGTTTTATAAGAGTTTATTTGAATCAAATTTTTGAGGACATGCCCAGAAGCAAGATCACCACAGACTGAGAAAATGCTCTGGAGAAAGGCGGTTTTGCAGCTTATTTTATACATTAAAATCAACGAGAAAAAAAAAAAATCAAAGGAGAGGGCCTCAGGAAGATACAGGAAATCCATTGGTGGTGTATTAAGGACGGAGAAAGCAAAGCGAGGAACCCTCCAGGGCTGGATAAAGAGCAACATGGAAAAACACATGCTTCTTTTGCATTGCTGGCTACAGGAGAGTTAACAATTAACCTTTACAGCTCAGGGAGATGGCATGCGGGCAGCAAGATAACAATGAGGGGTTCTGTGGTCTCTCCTCTGATGCGGGCGGCTGTGCCCGGAGGGGGTCTGGAAAAGAAAATTATTCTGACCTTTCAAAGTAGATGCACAAAGACAATAGACAGGCTCACGTCAGGTAAAGCGTGGCCTTTGCGAAGGAAGCTATAGGCCTAGGACGTGACCGCCCGCCATGCCTGCCCAGTTAGGAATTTGAGATCAGATCATCCGGTGTGCTTACTTTTGGTCACCAAGCTTGTCAGTCCTGGCACATGGTCCCCTGAGCTTGTCAGGCTGACTTTTCCATTCAGACCGCCATCCCCGGGGTGCGTGGGGGAGGCTGCCCGGCCTACTGCCCGCAGCCCATGGGCCAGGCCCCTGGAGGTGGGGGACAACCCAAAGGGTGGTCACTTTTAAGACTCTAATGTCTTAGGAAACCAAGACACGCCAAGGCAGGGTTAGGAGAATCGTGGCGTTAGTTTTAATGCTTGCAACTAACAAATTACCACTTTTAACCAGCCTCCCAGGACGCTATCACCGTGGTAGCTGCAAACTCGTTATAGGATTTACCGGGGGATTTATATAGGATTGAAATGAACTTCCTTCAGCCCGGCAGACAGCTCAGCTCTGCCTCAGGCTGTCACCTCCTTCGGAGAGAATGCCGAAGGGTTACCATTGAGGCCCTCCGTGCACCAGAGGCCTCCCGCGAGAGGCCCAGCCCAAGGTGGCCGGTGGCCAGGGCTCCTGTGTGACCTTCAGCCAGCGCCACCCTCCCTGGCTCCTTCCTCTGCGGGAGGGGCAGACTGTGCTCTGGGCTCGGCCTCTCCTGCCTGAGGTCCCCGCTCTGCCTCACCTCCCCAGGGGACCCAGGAGGGTTGGGAAGGGGGAGCTTTTGGAGTTAGAAGCTGATTTCTGGGGACACCCATGGCCCTTGAGCAGGTGCCTGATAGGCTTCCGCCGGGCGGGAGTTCCTCCTGGCCCCAGCCCTGCCTGCCCACACCCGCCCTGCCCACACCCGCGCTCCACAAACAAAGGCCCTGCGTACCTTGGCTGGCAGGACTCACAGGGAATCCTTTGAGGAACAGAGTGGATTTCCTCAAAGGTGGAGGCGGGGTCTCCTGGAGAGGTCTCCTGACCCAGGGTCACCCCACCCTGGCACACAGCCCACCGCTCAGGGCTAGGCCCGGGATGGCTGCGAGCCCGGCCCCACGTGATTTAAAGGAGCCCGCCGAGCTCCCAGCCTGGCAGGGAAGGTCATAGAGGGCACGGGAAGGAGAAGAGAAGTGGGATCGGCGGTCACAGAAGATGATACTGAACAGCGGGCTCTTCGGAGACCATGATGTTGAACCACATCCTGGATGGGCACTGGGGCGGGGGAGGGCGGGGGTGTTTCAGGTGAAATCTGAATGGAATAGGTGCTGTCAGTCATCTTAGAAAGACTGTCCATGAAAGGGGAGCGTCTTGGGGGCGAGGACTGGGCAGGGTTTTCTCCTCTCCCCGACTCACATTTTTCTCTCCGAGGCCTGAAGCGGGCCTGGCGGTGGGTGAGCTATGCGGGGATGCAGGCAGGCAGCCAGGAGTCAGAGACCAGCTGGGCTGGGTGTCTCGCCGCCGCTGGGGAGGCGGCAGCTGGAGCCCAGAGCAGTGACAGTTTCTGGGACCATCAGGGTCAAGGACAGTAACCAGGAGCCCTCAGCCTCGGGGCAGGGGCCTCTGTTCTCGTCACTCTGGGAGGGGAGCAGCCTGAGGAGAGCCATGACCCCATGTGTCCGAGGCCTGGAGAGCACCAGCGGGGACCCCAGCAGACTTCACGCCCAGGAGACTCCACCGCCTGCCCCCGGAGAAGCTTCCAGAGAGCAAGGAAGCAGACAGAGATCCTGGAGGCGGGGCTGGTTTCCAGCAAGGGCTCAGTGCCACGTGGGCCCAGATCAGTGAAGCAGAGAGCACCTCAGCATCCACGCATTCAATGTTCTTTAGATCAGCGGTCGCCAACCTTTCGGACCTCAAGGACCAGCAGTGGCCCGCGGACCACCGATTGATGACCGCTGCTTTAGATCACAAATCGCCTCCAACACCTAGTGGCTTAAAACAACATGTCATTGCTATAGCCCACAGCTCTGGGAGTTGACTGGGTCTCACTCGGAGCCTCTCATGCGGACAGGGGCTGGGGCTGGTGTCACGTGGTTGCGGCTGACTGTCAGCTGGGACCTCAGCCAGGGGCCTCTATGTGGCTTGGGCTTCCTCACAACATGGTGACTGGGCTCCCAGAGGGAACATCCGAAGAGAACTGGACAGAGCTTTGTCACCTTTTCTCACCCAGTTTTGGAAGTCACGTGATGGCGCGTCCACCGAGGTCATAGGCCTGCCAAGGTCCCTGGGGAGAGGGCACGGGCCCCTATGCAAAGGGAGGAATGCCAGTGCCGTGCTGGAGGAAAAGCAAGTGGGGTGGGCGCTCTGGTGGCAGCCGTCCTGGGAAAATGCTCCCTGCCGTCTCCAGGAAGGCAGCAGGACGGGGCGCACAGGCTTGTGGGTCTTCGTGAGGACTTTGGCTTCTGCTCTGAGCCACAGCAGGGGCCACCGAGGGGCCGTGGGGAGTTCTGAGTAGAAGCAAAGGGCCTCTCCCTCCAAAAACAGGACTGGGAACGAAAGAACACCCGCCTCTGCTTGCACACCTCTAACCACGGGAGCTCACCCCTTGATTGTATATGGGTTTGTCTTGTCATGAATGAAAATAAACTCTGAGTCTTTTCCATACTAAACCCCACCCAGTTCTTTCACTAACCCACTTTTACCTCAAGCTCCTGAATGCTCACCATACTGGCCGTTAATGTCTGTCCTTTTTCTAAATAGGGATTAGCAAAATACAGCCCAAGGTCCAAGTCAGGCCCGTAGCCTGTTTTTGTAAATAAAGTTTTATTGGAACACACCCACGCCTCCAGTGTAGGTGCTTTGTGCGGAGTCGAGTTGCCGCCCTGGAGACTGGGAGCCACAAAGTTTGAAATATGGACTGTCTGGCCCTTTGCAGAAAGGTTTCTGACCCCTTCCGAAAGGTGGGTGCCTTAGGTTCCCCCCTGGCTGAGACGCCGAAGGCAGACAGCAGGGGCAAGACTGAGGCAAAGCGGCCCATTAGGAGGCCAAACAGAGACGGTAAAGATGCTCAATAATAAAACCCCAAAGTACGATGTTACCACACTTCTGCTGTGTGTCCGTCAAAGTCAGACATTCATTTACACAAGCACATCTTCTAAAAGGCGGCTTTCTACCTGGTTCTTTGCAAAGGTTCCTGGGACGCATCTCCGGCTGCGTACATGCAGATTTCTGCGTGTTTTCTTGAGTTACCAGCATGACGGCTGCAGACCTCACCTGGCTCCAGTCCCTCCGCTCGGCCCATCAGGAGAGCGGTGGTTGGAACAGGGCCGGCTGGTGTCCTGAGGTATAATTAAAAACCACAGATTCTTAACTCTGCCAGAGCAACATTAAAAACCGCAGCAGGCGTGGGGCCCACGGAGGGCTGAGCGTCGGAGGCTGCCCAGATCTGCACCAGAGGAAGCGAGAGAGCCCGCACCCCACAGGCAGGCCGGCCTCCCTGGCAAACTTGGGCTCTCCCGGACCTTCCAGGCAGACTTCTCAGTCGCTGTGGTCAGGAAGCATGGAAAGAAAGCACTGACTTGTTTTCCAGGAAGAAAGGGAGAAAAACAAAGCATGAAACATTGCTGTTTCAAAAGGACATGCTTTGTCCTTAGGCTGCCTTAGCGGGGGGAGGGCAGGGGGAAAGCAGCAGGACCCGCAAAATTAAACGTTGAGGCTAAAAAGAAGTGAAGGCTTTACCTCTCATGGAACCTTCCAGAATCTGGATGACCTCTCTGACCCCCTCCTGCCCTGGGTGCTGGGTCCATATCTGGGTGGTAGAGACCTAAGCCCCTCCCCCTCAGGGGGCTTGGAGAAGCCTCCGTGAGAGGGTGAAGATGGAGGTTCCAGGGAGGTAACCCCAGGAGTCCCAGAGTGGGGCTGAGCGTGGAAGGGGTACGAGTAAACGACATCCCTAGCACAGCTCTCCTGGGCCACTGCCACCCACACCAGGACGCAGGGACGCCGGACGGCGTGTGGGAACCACAGGTGTCCCAGCATCTTCTGGAAACTTCTTGATGAAGTCCATGGTGAAGAACTAAGAGAGAGCGCAGTGAGCTACCAGGGGGACAAGGCTGGAGACACAGGGAGAGGTCCCGCCTTCAGACCTTGACCACAGAGGACGGGGGTGGGGAGGGGGCAGGGTAGAGGGGCTACAGACTCCTCCGCGCTCAGACCCTGCTCTGGGTTCAGTGAGGGGCACCCTGACCTCCCAGCTCACCTCCCACGAGAGTTCTCTGGACACCCAGACGCTCTAATGCCGCCCAGACCTCCTCTGCGCCATGCCCCTGGCAGGGCGCCTAGAAGCTGGCACTGGATCACATTCTCTCTTCCTGCTCAGGAATGTGCCCAGGGTGACGTTTGGTGTGAAAAGGCAGCTGCTCAGGCCTCCCCAGCCTCAACCTTCGGCTGAGGTCATTTCCTTTTCTCATTTGTTCCATGAAGAAACTCTCCCCAGGTTAGTGGGCAGGCTGGCACCCCTCCTCCAGGGAGAAGATGTGAGCAAATGAAAGAGCAGAGTACAGAGCCCTGGAGGGAACTAGAAGACGGGGTTTGAGGTAGATGATCTCAGGACTGGCTATGACCTAGGCAGGCTGCTTAAACCCTCTGACACGCCCTTGAATCTGCTGAACTAACTAGCATTCTAGTTTTTCTTAATAATCACAAATAGATGATTAGTTTATTATCTAAGGTCTAATGTACCAGATCAGGCAGTTGGGAGCAGCTTCAGAGATGACCTGAGAGCCCCAGACTGCCCTGTGAGAAAGCTGACCAGTGGCAAAAAAATACTGTCACATCTAGCCCTGGCTGGTTTGGCTCAGTGGATAGAGCGTCGGCCTGCAAACTGAAAGGTCCCAGTTTTGATTCCGGTCAAGGGCACATGCCTGGGTTGTGGGCTTGATCCCCAGTGGGGGACTTGCAGGAGGCAGCCGATCCATGATTCTTTCATCATGGAAGTTTCTATCTCTCTCTCCCTCTTCCTTCCTCTCTAAAATCAATAAAAATATGTCTTTAAAAAACGGTCACATCTACCTGTGAATCACATCTAAGCATTCATTCGTTCACTAAGCCATCCTTCCATCGTTTCTCCTATCTTCACTTACATTCTTGTTTCCCTCTAGCCAACCATCCACTTATCCATCTATCACCCATCATTTTATCTTTTCCTGTTTCCTTTCTTCCTTCCATTCATCCATTCATCCTTTCTCTTTTCCTTCCTTTCTTCCATTTCCTTTCTTCCTTCCATTCATCCATTCATCCTTTCTCTGTTCCTCCCTTTCTTCCATATTTCCATCCTCCTTCCATCCACTCTTCAATCTTTCCATTCATCTACCCATCCATCCAACCATTCAACCAACCATCCATTCATCTAACCATCTATACATACATACATACACATTCTTTATCCTTACAACCTTCCATTCAATACCTATTTTTCTTTCCTTCCATTCACCTATCATTCCTTCCTTTCATTCTAATTCCTTTGGTATACCTATATATTCATTTTTCATCCATCCATTTATCAAATCACTCTTTCTTTCATCCTTCTATTTGTCCACCCATCTTTTCTATCAATCAATACATTCATTGATTACATATTTATGAACATCTACTTGAACTAGATATGTGATTTCATTTAAATATTGGAATTTATAGTCGTGTTCAATCTGTATGAACCAAAGGTATAATGTAAGAAACGTGTTTACAAAAAGTTGTACAAGTCTGAGGGGGAATTGTCAATTCTGGGGTGGTTAGGACCGGTTTCCCTGGATGTTCTTGAGATTTGAGGAACAGATGTTTATCATGTAGACAAGGGAGGCCATTGTACATTCCAGGCCAAAAGAATGGAATGTGCAAAGGCACAGGGCATGGAAAGAATATGGCAGTTCCTGAACTATAAGGGGAATGTTGTATAGCAGGAAGAGGGGAGTGTGGAGAGGGAGAAGGCAGGGGTCCAGAGTCCAAGGGCCATGCAGGCCCTGTTGAGGAATTTGAACTCTGTCCTGAGGACAATGAGGATCCCTGGAAAAGAAAGACTACAGCAGAAGGAATGGAATGGTGTGGGTGGTAGGAGGGTGTGGCTGGAGACAGACCAGTAGGTAAGAGGGGAGAGAAGATGTGGCCTGGCTGAAGTGATAGAGTTCAGATGGAAAGAGTGTTGGAGTTGAGAGTGATTTAGGAGGTAGAGGTAGTAGGAGATGGACAGGAGATGAAGGCGGTGATGCTGAGGGGACTCCTAGCGGGTGTTCAGGGGCGATGTTACTGGAGCTAGGAATGTGTGAGCAGAAGGAGGGGTGGGAGGGCAGGCAATGAGTTTGGGTTCAGTTAGGGAGAATATGCATCCTGAAGGAGGGGTCCAGCCACCAGTGCATGCACAGA
Source organism: Cnephaeus nilssonii (assembly GCF_951640355.1). Taxonomy (NCBI): domain Eukaryota; kingdom Metazoa; phylum Chordata; class Mammalia; order Chiroptera; family Vespertilionidae; genus Cnephaeus; species Cnephaeus nilssonii. The sequence goes on along the minus strand of NC_137075.1, from coordinate 99,440,259 downwards.
TCAAACACAGACTAAGTTGGCCTTTGCTGCCTATTAGCTCATCTGGCCTCCACCACTGCCCTCAGACCAAGGCTGGCACTCATTCACTCACTTACTCACTCACTCACTCACTCACTTACTTGTAGGCTCTAGGATACACAGCCAACTGGCCATCAAAGTCCCTGGCTTCCTAGAGGCAGTATTCTGGTGATAGCAACTGCCATTGGAAAGTTTAGGAGTCTAAGAGGTGAAGCAACCTGCCCAAGGCTACACAATCAGGAGGTGGCCAAGCCAAGCCAAAGCTGAGACTCCCAGGAGCTGCTGGGTCAGGAAATAGAACCGAGTGGAGACTGCTGACTCAGCTCTACAGGAAGCTCCAGGACTGCGTGACTCAGCAAATGGCTTTTCTGCTGCAGCCATTTTCTGCAGAGCAGAGAGGGGACCCAATGAGATAGCCAGGTGTCCGTGGCCCAAACTACCACTGCCCGGAAGGAGATGGCTCGGTTTCCTCTCCCCCTTCCTACTGGAAGAAAGACTCCCCCACCCCTCAACCCATCCTGTCTCTGCTGCTTCCTGCTCCCAACCCTAAGTTCCCACCACACCCTCACTTGGCAACGCCTCTGTCCTTAGCCAGACCCTGGACTTCCTGCTGTGTTTTACTCTGGACTGTCTATAGGGTCTGAGATATGTCATTTGGCCACTGAGTTGCCTGCATTACCTTCTCTGTAAAACAGGGCCACCTGAGCTGTGGACTAGAGCAGGCTTTGTGAACCATGGCAGACCTGTCAGCGTTTGCTTGGTGGAACACAAGCTGAGGCCAGTACAGTGTCAGGCCCCAACCATGATAATAGATGCTCGCATTTCTTGAGCCCTCACCATGTCTAAACTCTTCCCAGGTATTCTCCCACTTTACTAGTATCTACAAAGTAAGTCCCGTTACTATCCTCCTTGTCTATAGATGAGGAAACGGAAGCACATAGAGGTTAAGTAATTTATCCAAGGTCACACAGCTGTTAAGTATGGGATCTGGATTTGAATCCAAACTAATCCAGGCTCTAATCTTCACATGCTTGTACATTGTGCTATGTTCTCTCTGGAGACTCTCTCTTGGGCACTGCCTTTTAAATAAGGAGGCAGATCACACTAGACGTGGGGAGGGGGTGTGGAGCAGGAGATAGGCATGATCACTATGGAGAAGAACTGGCTTGGGGACATGGTACTGGTGGGGATTCTGGGAATCCCCTTTACCTCTCTCCATCTGGTTGACTCCTACCTACCTCTTTGGACTTAAGTCAAGGGTCTCCCTGGACCAGCACCCCCACCCCCGTGCTCTGGAGCACAGATGACTCTGTCTCACAGCTGATTACCTCCATTGCATGCAGCACCTTCTCTGCACCAGGCACCGGGCTATGTATTTGACATGTTCTCTCACTGACTCCTCACAGCCATTGTCAGTACTTGGCTTGACTGGGCAGGGGCCTCTGGGGGCAGGAGCAGAGCCCCCTGGGGCCAGCTTGAGAGGAAGAGAGCATTTGGGGAAAGCTCCAGGGTGTCTGAGGGAAACCTGGTCTCACAGAAGATTGCAACCAGGCACCAGGAAGATGTAAGAACCCATATTTCTCCTCTACGTCTCTCTCTGACACTCAGAGGCCACAGTGTCTCATCATGACTCCTCTCTCTGATCCTGAGACCCCTGGGACAGAAATCTGCTCAGTGTAGGAAGAACTCCTCTTGGTCAGGACTGTTCAAACATCCAGGGGCTGCCCCAGCAGACAGTGACGATGGGCAAGTAGTGGTAGAAACTTGTGGAGGAGTGCATGTTATGATGGGAGCTTGGGCCCCATGGGCCTTTTAAGAGCCCATCCCATTTGAGCCACTCGGCTCTGATATCCAGAATCATATTTCCAAATGCCTCCTCAATGTCTCCACTGGGATGTCGAATGGACATTTAGAAAAGAAGACATGGGAAACTGAGCTCGTGTCTGTCCCCTGAAACCTGCTCCTCCCACAGCTTTCCCCATCTCAGTTGATGGCAACTCCATCATTCCAGTTGCTTCAGTCATTCTTGACTCCTCTCTCTTCCATCCCCATTTGATCTTTCCGGAAGTCCTGTGGGTTATACCTTCAGAATCTGTCCAGAATCTGACCTGCTTCCTCCATTTCCCTGGCTACCAACCTGGTGCAATGACTTCATTGCCTTGGCTCCCACCCACTCAGAGCAGAAGTTGGTCATTACAGTGGCTCCCCATGACCTAGTCCCCTCTCACCTCCTTCCTGACTATTCCTTGCTATTCCTCCAGCACACCAGGCATACACCCCTTCTCATGGCCTCCTCACTGGCTGGTCCCTCAGCCTTGAGCCTCTTCCCCACATGTCTGCTAGGCCAAGTCCCTCATCCCCTTCAAGCCTTTGCTCAGGGTCACTTTCTCATTGAGCCCTACTTAGAGCTCCAGATTTAAAATTACAACTGCCCCTCACCCCCAGCACATGCTGGTTATTCTCCATCTTTCTTACCCTATCTGTTTTTTGTTTTCCATATCACTGACCAGTTCTAATGTACAATATCATTTTAAATTTATTATTTATTATGTCTCCATCCACTAGACTGTAAGCTTTGTGGGAGCATTGACTTTGCTTTTTCTGCTCATTGTTAAATCCTGAACATCCAGAACAGTGACTGCTTTCAATACTGGTGTGTAAATAATCAATATGATGATAGAGAGATGGGCTGCAGGTGAGTCAGGAGCCAGGGTCCTGGGGATGCCTCTAGCAGCTGGTCAGGGAGCATGAGGTCCCCCTTCATACCTAGCATGGGAAGTCCAGGCAGAATCAACCCAGATTCTCTTTTCATCTGCTCTCTCTCCCCCTCTCCCTCTCTCATGCAAAGTGGGTTATACCTTGGAGGGCAGCAGGTTCTTAACTGTATCCACAGAGGTCTCAGAAATGCTAAAAATCTCCTGAATTGCACCAAACTTATACATTCACTTGGGGTTTTTTGGGGGGGAATGAAGGAGAAGTTTTTTTCTCTTAGTATTTATCACCTTTCTGACATACTATATAATTTACTTATTATGATATGTTTCTAAATTTATTCTTTATTACTCATCATATTCTCAAAAGGCTTTTTTATTCTAAATGGTTGAGAACACTTGTCTCCATCATCCTTGTAGCCAGCAGGGTTCCTGGGCTCCGGGGCCTGAGCCAGCCCCTCAGGATTAGCAAGAGCAAAATGGTGGGAAGAAGGTCATTGTGGTGCTCTCCATGGTCCTGAACCAGCTCCTGGTCCCTGTTATGGGTGAGGTTGTTTCTTTTCGAAGTAGAGGGAAGGAAAGTGGAATTGTGTGGCCCCAGAGGAACCCTCCCCCTCCAAATTACACTTATCTTTTCTAGAGCTCTAATCCTGATCCCTTCATTGACATTAAACCTTATCTTTGAGGTCTTGGCTGAGTTGTCACTTCTTCAAGGAAGTCTTCTTAGGTTCTACAAAACTGAGGGTGGTCTCCTCTGTGTTCACATGGTGTCCTGTACTCCCCACATTCCAGTGTGTGGGGACCATCTGTCCAGCACCATCATTCAATTCTAAGCTCCTAGTCTGTCTCCCACACTGCTGCATCCCTAACACATAAGTAATGAGAATAAATGTTAGTTGGACAAATGAATGAACTAATAAATAAAATGAATGAGTAGTAGAGGTCTGGAGAAGAAATGCTTTCATCATTTGTTCCTTTGATTAAGTCAGGACTACTATCCAAGCTGTCTGTATTAGGAACATGGAAAAAAAAGAAAATGTTGGCATGGTTCTTTCCCTGAGGAACACATGACAGGTGGAGGAATTAACAGTGGCTGACAACCTAGGCCCCATTTTACAGATGGGAAGACTGAGGCTCAGAGAAGTGATGCTATTCTATAACCACAGCTCAGGAGTGACAGAGGTGAGACTGGATCCTCTGCACCTTGGTTCTGGACCTACCTGTCCTCTGCCTATGCCATCACTTCCCCCTCTAGACTGCAGTTTATGTCCCTGTGTAATGAAGACACGGGGCTAGACCTCTCTAAGGGAATTTTCCAACTCCCAGATTTCATGGAAAATTAGGACCATGGGCTTAGTCTCTATTCTTTGGGGCCACTAAGATTGCAGAAGGAAAGCCCTTTGTTTCCAATAAGTGGTTTTGTGATCCAAGTCATATGGTCAGAACACAGGGTGGGAGGCCCCTTCTTTCCAAGCGTTGGGTGCTCAGCAGCAACCACAAGAGACAACAAAGTGCCTGGACAGTCAAGGCCCATGGGAGGAGGGGGGGGTGTGATATGGCCCAGCCTGGCCTCAGTCTGGTCAGTGTCCAGAGCACCCACATCCCACCTGCTGGTGGTCACAGGACCTGGGGGCAATTCCTGGGAACCTTTGCCTGCAAGGTTTTGAGGGGTGGGGACTCTAAGACCTGAGCTAATGTCTACAAGGCTTTAATGATCAAAACTGGGCTGTGATGAACATGGTTACTCAATAAAGGCTGTTTGCTGAGGGACGATTTTGAAAACATGGAGTCCATAAGAAAAAAAGGAGCTGGGTAAGTCAAAGGTAGGAGACTCCTGGTTAAGCCAGGACCTACCAACCCCTGAAAGGGGTCCTTGGCTTCCTGCTGTGAATTGAGGCTCAATCAGCTGGGTAGGGGTAGAGTGAAGAGCCAAGATGGGGCAGTGGGACCCTGGTCAGGCAAGGCTAGAGGGTGGCTGCTGAAGGCTAGCTTTGTGACCTTTTTTGCTTTGGGGCTTTTGGGAAGAGAGCAAACACAGCACCCCAACAAACCCTGTGTCTGGGGGAAGGAGAGGCAGCCAGAGGGGCCCTCCCCAGGCGCCCTTGTTTTCCTGCCTGCATCTGGCTCTCAGCAGCTGGCCTGTTCCCTGGGGCTGGCCTGCCTTGTAGCTAGTCCTATCTGTGATGTCCTCAGGTGCAGGGTGCCTGCTGGACTCACAGCTAAGCCCAGGAGAGAGAACCCAGGGGAGTCAGGAGTCCTGGTCGACCTTGAACCAGTCACCTCTCTGACCCAATGTCCCAACTGTAACATGGAATGGAATAGATATTCTCTGAGGGTCCCTGGTGCCAGTCGTGCCAGAGCCCCCATCCTAGATTCAGTGAGGGGGGAGGCTGGGTCTCCACGGAGGCCTTGCTGGCCCCGAATCCTGGCAGCAGCCGTAGCTGGCCGCCCACGCACAGGCAGACAGGCGGGAGGCAGGGTGCTGCAGCCTCGTTGCTAAGCACTGAGAACTTTCCACTGGGTATAGGTTTCCATCACCATGGCAACTGCTGGGGTGGGGGGTGGAAGCAGAATGCCTCAGAATTCCGGGGAGATTACATGGGGAGGAGAGAACAAGAAAGTGAGCCCTGAGCAGACCCTGAGTGGACAAGACCAGCAGACACCCAAGTGGCTCCCACATTTTATCTCTGCCCTCTTCATTCCCTCTTCTCCCTCTTTTGATGCTTTTCTCTGTATCCTTTTCTCCTTTCTCTAGGTCTCTCTTTTCCTGCTCTCCTCCCTGGGCCCTTGCCCTTAGGAGCCGTGGCTAACATTTTCTTAGCACATGCTGTACATCAGGCACCGTTCCACGCGTGAACTCATTTAATCCTCCTACCCCTGTGTGGAAGATACTATGACCACCCCATTTTACAGATGGGAAAGTGGAGGCCCAGAGAGGTGGGGTGACTTGCCCAGCTCACATACTAAATGATGGATTCAGGAGTTTGGTTGGACTTCAGTGACTGCACACTCAGCCACTATGGTGTCTGGAGGATCTCTCTTGTCTGAGAAATTCCAGGAGTTGTTAATAAATTGAGGGTGGTGGTGGGGAAACAGGGGACATGGGTGGCACATGTCCATGCTCTGGAGACCCCACAGGGCCTTCCCCACTCTCCCCTCACTCTGTCTGTACTTCATACCGACCTTCCTGGTTAAGGCCAGGCCCAGGGCAATGTCAGCTGCCCACACCTCCCGGGCACTGCTGGTGGCTGAGTTCCCCGGCCTTGGCTGACAGTACTTGCTCTCTCAGGCCCAGGGGAGGCTCTTGGCCTATGGATGGCGTTGGGGGGTCTGGGAGGCCAGAAGCCCAGGTACTGTTCCCATCACCAACTCATTCCTGCAGGGAGCCCTGGGGAGAGAGAACCTGACCAGGGAGCCTGGCCTATGCCACTCCATGATCCTGCAAGAGAATTACTCAGAATTCCCAGGGGCGGGGGAGGGACGCGGTTCACTGCTCTCCTTGAAACCTCCCAGGTGACAGTGAAGGGCTAGTGGGAGATCATATATAAAGAGGTTGTGAAGATAAATACCACATGATCTCACTCATTTATGTATATAAAGAACATTACAAACTGTTGAACAAAAATAGACAGAGGCAAAGAAGCATCGAACAGACTGTCAAACTACAGCGGGAAGGTAGGGGAGGGTTGAGGGGGTAAGAGATCAACCGAAGTACTTGTATGCATGCATATAAGCACAACCAACAGACACAAGGCACTGGGGGTGGGGGACGAGGGCAAGTGCCGGGGGGTAGGGGAGGCTGGGGGAAGGTCAATGGGGAAAAAAAAGAGAGAGAAACATATGTACTATTTGTAATACCTTAAACAATAAAAAAATTTTAAAATTAAAAAGAAAAAAAAGAGTTTGTGATTAAAGAGAGAGAGAGAGAGAGAGAGAGAGAGAGAGAGAGAGAGAGAGATTGTGAAAGCAAAGGAGACAGCAACCCAGCCAGTCTCGTGGCACGACCTCCATGGTGAGCCACTCAGCCCAGGCTAATAAAGACCAGAACAAACTGGAGACTGAGGAACAATTGCTTCAGCTCTGGGGACTGAGAAGCCCCTCTTCATGGCTTTAAAGATGGTCGACCTCTGTCTAGGCTGGCTCTGCCACTCCTCGCTCCCTCCTGGCTTCCACATCCTTGTAGCTCATGCTCCTCTACTCACTACCTTCAGTGTGATTTTTGTCTTCTGATGCCTCTACCTATCATCCCATAATCTCTCCAAATCTCTGGCTCAAATTCGAGAGAGAGAGAGAGAGAGAGAGAGAGAGAGAGAGAGAGAGAGAGAGATCTAGCCTGGACCTCTAGCACCGTGATTGGACACAAATCTCCCTCTAGACCATCCCATTGGCTGCTGGCCAGGCTACTGATTGGCTGCTCTAAGTCTGGTGCTTCCCCTGCTCCAATCAACTGTGGCCAGGGAGGCCAGGTCCCATGTTACTAAATATTGTTGCTGAAATAGTGGATGCATTTCTTCATTCTTTAAGCCATTTGGAATTGAGGATTCTTTTATATGAGTAGCCATCTCACTAACTTGGAGTTGGGCCTCACGCCCTTGGTGATGAGTCGGTTGCTTCTGGTAAATGGCCAGTTGAATTAGGATTTTTGTTTCTTGCAGCCAAAACCTTCTGGCTGGCACCCCATTTTATAGGTTTATTGCAAGATTGAATGAGTCAGACCTGTTCAAGGTCAGTCATGACCTTACGGAACTGTGGTGGGGAATCCAGAATGTTGCCCCAAGAAATCTGGAGGCCCCATTTCTATTCATGGGCTTCCTTCCAGTGGCCAACCAGAAGTAACATGGGAGGCTTGCATTTCAATCCGCAGTCATTGGTGGCTATGCCCTGCCCCCAAGATGCCTATGCTGCAAAGGACCAGAGAAATTTACTCATCCAAGCTCTTCCCACCATCTGGTCACAGGAGGGCACAAACCAGGCTCTGAATGTTCAGTTCTGGGCCAGGGCCCCCATTTGAGGAGCCAAATTCCTATTGCCCATATGAGTGGGGGCACATCTCTGCAGCCAGCGTCCTCCCCAGTCCCCACAGGGCTTCACCACAAGTTCCAATCAGCCAGCTCTACATATGTCTCCCTAACACCTGGAGCCTCATGATCAAAGAGACTATGGCTGCATCTTCAATGTATTATTTATGCCTCACTATGTGGATGGGATGTACTAGCTCAGTACATGGTACCAGGAAGGGTGGGAAGACAGGGCCATCAAGGGAGGCAGAGAAGTTCCAGAGCAAGACTGAGCTTTACAGAACACCCAGCCCAATCCCCCATCTTTCGGCTTCTGATGACATAGAATCATCCCTTTGTTGTGTTATGGGACCTTCTTTGGCATGAATGAAAATAGCCTTTTTGTAACTGCAGTCATTAGGGTTATCCCTCTGGGACCACTGAGTGAGCATGCCTTGCTCTCCACACTTTATTCCACCCACTTATTTTACCAATCCATTTAGGCAGGCCCCCAAACTCCAGAATCCTCACCATACCAGTCATTTATGTCTGTCTTTTTTCCTAAAGTAGGGGTTGGCAAACTAGAGTCCAAGGACCAAAGCTGGCCCATTACTTGTTTTTATAAATAAGGTTTTATTAGAACACCATCACACTTACTTGTTTATTATTGAAATGGAAGCTCACCTATACTACCTGGCCCTTTACAGAAGGAGTTTTCTGACCTCTCTTCTAAAGCAGTAGTGGCCCCTAAATAGCACAGGAGACACCAGGTATGGCCTGACCTTCAGGATAATCACCTCCTTCCCCCTCCTTGGACTCCACGTGGGACTGCTTGGTGCAGCTTCAGATGCTATCAGGTTCCAGCAGCCAGGGCTCCAAGAGTATTGGCTCCAAGAGAACCTGTGTCAACAAAAGTGTCCAGGTCACTTTTGCATAGCCTGTTGCTAAGGTCTGTTGCCAAAACAAGCTCCCTCCGCCCTTGAGTTTTGCAGGACTTGAATTTACCTTAGTTCATTTCCCTTTGTTGCCTTTGTCCTAACATCTTACCTTAGAGAGACTATTTTGAACCATGAGTCTCTCATTCATTTATGAGCCAGCTTTCCCAGTTTGTGCTTCCCATATCTTTATTCTACTTCCTTTCTGTGTGTTTGTCCAAATTGTTGGCTTTTAAAAGAGCCCCGTAGTATGTCACTATAGTCCTCCTTTCTGGGTTGTTATTGATCTACCACTAATCTATGCTCCTTAAGCATCAACCTGCTGGGACCCACCTCTGCCTGTAATTTGTGAGTTTCTATTTTACCATATTTATCAGTAAAGTAAGGATATTTGGGGGTATTTTGTCAAATACGTGATGGAGTTCTATTTCACTTTTCAGAAAATAGAAGGGACTTTGGAAATCACCTAACTGATCCTCTCTTCTCACAGAGGATGGAATTGAGATCCAGAAAAGTGACTGGTCCAAGACGACAGAGTGAATTGGTGCTAGAACCAGGAAGAGGGTGTTCTTCGCATGACATTTGGATTATTCAGACTGTGTATTAGTTAGCATAGGCTAACTGCTGTAACAAATAGGCCCCAACATGTAACAAATCACTGCAACTGAAGTTATTTTTGCTCATACTAGTCCTGGGTATGTATTCAGGGTGGTTGGTCAGCTGACCTCCTCACTGTCCTTCAGAGATCCAGGCTCCTTCCATCTTGTGGCGCGGCTATCCTGTAAGGCCTCATCATAGTCCACCTCCAGGGGATAGAAAGAACAGACCCCTGGCCTAGTGAGAAAAATTCTACTTCTACTTTGCTGAAATCCCAAATGATTTTTTTCTGGCTTTCACTGCTCCCCTCATCCTGCCTTTGAGCCTTTCCTCCAGACCTCAGCCTTGTCTTGGCCCTTTGTGTCACATGTTGAACCCCTCTGCCCTTTCAGGAAGTGTCTGGTATGGAATCAGGACTGACCAGGTGGGCAGAGCTACAGTCCAAGTCACCAAGAAGAGGGAGGCTGGGTTCACTGAACAGCTGGTGTGCATCCAGTCATCATCCATTCTGCAAGGCAGAAACAGGGCGGGGGGTGGGGGCTCTTTCCTCCATCCTGTGGCAGGAGAGAACAGGAAGCAGCAGCTGGCAAGTTCACAATTGGAGCCTGCCCACACAGAATCACAAATCCTCCTCTCCAAATTTAAATGTGCCTGGTGCCAATGACGTAAAACGCAGTTCCTACCCTGAGGAGAACCAGTCAGGCTCAGGGGTCTGCCCACTGGGTTCTCTAAGAGGGCCTTCTCTGTCACCGCTCCTGTCGTGGCTGAATAACATTGTGAACCCCTGGCCCCAATTGTTAACTTTCTACATCCACCAGGCTCCTTCCCTGATGGTAGGTTTCTGGGAATCTATGCTGTAAAGTCTGGGCTTTTACTCCTAGCATTCGAGATCTTTCTGTTCTGGCCCACCCCCAGCTCACCTCTCCCTACATCTTCTCAAGCCATGTTCTTTCCTGAGGCAGCATGGCATCACAGGTCTTTGGACTCATGAGATTCCTGGTTCTGCCACTTACCAGTGGTATGGGCAATCTCTCTGGGACTCCATTTCCTTATCTGTAAAACATAATTAATAAGAAGCAGTTATCAGGGATTTATATGGATTAAGTGAAATAAAGGTATGTAAAAGAGCCTAGTACAATTCTCCATAAACAGCCATCTTCTCTGTGCCTTTCCCCTTTCTCACCTGGGTTCCCATGGCTTCCTCTTCCTCTACTCAGCTGCCACTTACACCTCAAGCTCTACCTCCAACGTCTTCCAATGACTATTGGAGGCAGACCTTCTCGAGCCAACCCCCTTCTCATTCTCCTCTTTGCTAATTGGTGGGGAGTAGTTATACATTTGTAACATGAATAAAACACAGGGCTCCATGTGAATCAGTCCCTGCATGAAGTTGCACTCAAAGACACTCTAGCAATCAAAAGTAATTTTGAAAACTTCAATCCTTATTCTTGATTCTCAAAAAAAGCAGTCAATTTTCATAACCCATCACATATATAATTATATATTGCCATGTTTATATATAATATATATGTGTGTGTGTGTGTGTGTGTGTGTCACACACACACACACACACACTAAAGGCCCAGTGCACCAATTCGTGCACGGATGGGGTCCCTTGGCCTGGCCAGTTATTGGGGCCAATCGGGACTGTCCAGCCGGGGGGGAGGGACCGCGGGAGGTTGGCTGCCCACAGGAGGTTGGTTGTGGGAGCGCACTGACCACCAAGGGGAAGCTCCTGCATTGAGTGTCTGCCCCCTGGTGATCAGTGCGTCATCATAGCCACTGGTCAACAGGTTGTTTGGTCGACTGGTTGTAATGGTCGCTTAGGCTTTTATACATATAGATATATCAAAATTTTTTCCTGAAATCATTTGCAAGTAAGTCAGAGATAGCATGCCCCTTTATCCCTAAATACTTCAGTGGGAATTTCCTTTTAAAAAAATTTTTTTAATCAGGAAATTAAGCATTTTAGAATTTCATTAATTGTCTCAATAATGTCCTTTCTAGTTTTTTTTAATTTTCTCAGTCCAAGATCCAACCCAGGGTCTTGAATTGCCTTTAGTTGTCATATTTCTTTAGGATGAAATGTTATATGTGTTTTTCCTGAATCCTTTCCCCTACCCACCAGTGCTTATCACAATGCTGTGAACTTAATGGCAATTCAGTACTACTTTGAATTGAATTAGAAACAAGAGGTTTAATAGTAATAATTGCAGCTTCTCATACCCTATGACAAACACTGCTTGTTATATACCCAACAGTCATTCCCCTGAGTTGATGGATGTAGTAGTGGTTGGATGAAAAGATGGGTAAATGAATAGATAGATGATGGATAGGATAGTGGGTAAATGGGTGCATAAGGAATAGTTGGATAGAGGGATGGATGGATAGATAGATGATGGATGATAGATGGACTCATGAGATTCCTGGTTGTAACCAGTGGTATGGATGAATAGGATGAGGTATATAGATAGATAAGTGGAGGAATCAGTGAATTTGTGGATGGGTGAATGGTTAAATGGTTAAATGGGAGTAATTGGTAGGTGGATGCTATTTGTAGCCAATTTCACTATGATGTCATGGATGAAGTACTCAGATGGGAACCAGAAGTCCTTGGTTCAGGCTCCACCTCACCTGCTACTAGCTGGGATTCTTGGCAAGCTCCTTCCCTACCCAGGACCTCAGCAGCATCCTCTACAAAACAAGAGGCTTTTTAAAATTTCTTCCAGTTTGGACTAATTCCTGTCTCAGAAACATTAAGTAATTTCCCCAAGTTCATGGAGCCATTGCATGATGGAGCCCAGATTTGAAGCTGGGCAATCTGGCTCCAAACAGCATGCTTTTCAACTATTCTGAGTCACTGCCACCACTGGGACATCAGAAGGAAAGCTGGAAGGCGCCCAGCCCCCAGCCCCCAGCCCACAAGCCACCGTCCCTGCCAGTCACTGGGAGGCCCTGCACTAGGACGCACCTGGGCTCATTCTGCATGTTCTGCCTCACCCGGAGCCCAAGGGATGGCGCAGGTGGCATTGTCCACAGGCCCCTCCCTGTTGGCTTTCCACCCAGCTCAGCCTCTCCATTCCTGGTCCCCAGCGCCCTTCGTCACACCCTCATCCGCACACTCTGCAGCTGGCAAGACTTCCTGCCTCCTCCAAGCACCACAGGCACCCAGGAGAGGTACTGCAACTCCAAGACCTGGCTCCTTTGCAACCACGTGTAAGGGGAAGTTTAGCACCTACCCACATGGGCAGGAACTGGGCTCTGCTCCCGCGGATACCAGGGACTCGCAACCTTCAAGGTGCCTTCAGATAAACATCACTTGCCTCCTGGGTCCCACAGAAGGAGGCCCAGCAAGTGCTGAAGATGACAACAAACAGGGGACCAAAAATAAATGAAGGAAAACAAAATATTTTAGACAAATTTTTATATGTAATACAGTAAAGACACCATCAAAATCATAGTCATGAAAAAAAAAATCAAAACTCAGCTGGACTATGGTATTTCCAGTGTTGTTTTAATTGTGTCTGACTTGGGTGGCCCACACACAGTCTTTTTTTTTTTTTCTTTAATATATTTTTATTGATTTTAGAGAGGAAGGGAGAGGGAGAGATAGATAGAAACATCAATGATGAGGGAGAATCATTGATCAGCTGCCTCCTACGTGCACCACATTGGGGACCTATGAACCAGGAGGTCGAATGCTCAACCACTGAGTCACACCGGCTGGGCCCCAGAAAGTCTTAATGTGTCCCTGCTTTGGGGAGTTTGGAGCAGTGAGACTGACTGGGCAGAGCTGACCAAGGCAGGGAGAGCTGAGGCCTGGGCCCCTGATTCGGGCATTCTGCTGACATGAGTGCCACGTGAAACCTCAGAGAAGCCATAGGGCTGCCTCTCCCAGCCTCAGGCCCCTGCAGCTCAGCTTGTCTAGGCCCACCTTCAGATCAGGAGTGGTCTTCCCCACTCCTAGATGCAGTTCCTGGAGCCAGAGCAAAGGTGGCGGGGGGGTGGGGGCAGGGGCAGGGAAGGGTGTGTGTGACATGTCCAAGGCCACATGGCCAGTTCCAGACACAGCCAAGACTTGAACCTTACGTGGTATGAAGTGAAGGACTCGAGTAACTTACGTCATTTGTACCATGCAAAAACAGGAGCCTTTGCTGAGAGCTGTCCCTGGCAGTGAGCCAAAGTGGTAACTGGGCCAAGAGTTTGCTCTGAGACTTAAAGTTGGACGAAAGCTTAAGGTGCTATTGCCACAGCCTTTTGCAGACGTTAGCCAGCCTTCAGTCTCTATCAGAACACGTACTTGATGCACCTGCACACTAGGCTGTCATTCTTCATTCAAGCTGGTAACCCTTGCTGAGCACCAGCTCTGGGCTAGGTGCCTCAAGAAGAAAGACATGTACACAAAGAACTCACAACCCAGTTTGTGACTGGGATGGGGTTGATGCTAAGTGCACTAGGAGCACAGAGAAAGAATGACTCATTAATTTTGTCTGAGGAGGTGGGAGAACGTCTCAGCAGGAAGCTGGCATTTTGATGTGGGTCATGAAGAGAAAAAAGTGAGAGGAAGGAGCCATATTTATTGAGCATGGTATTAGTTAGAGTAAGGCTAGTTGCTGTAACAAGCAAACCCTAAAATGGACAGTGGGCCAAATGTGATAGGAGTTAATTAAATAATTATTCTTATAGAGTCCCAAACTGTGTTTCCAATTAGCAGGTGACTCCCCTCCACGTGGTGACTCAAGGACCCAGCCTCCTTCCACATTGCAGCTCCACCATCTTCACCTTACTTGTCTGTATCAAACTAGCAGGAGGAAGAAGAGCATGGACAATTACATGTGGAAAGTTTGCTATAGGCCTTATGTGGAAGTGGCACACGTCATTCTGATCATGTCATCAGCTAACACACAGGCATAGGGCCACACCTAACTGCAAGGAAGAGTGAGAAATATTATCTAAGGCTATGTCAAAAAAAGAAGGAATGGGTTTGGTGAGGAGTTACAACAAGCATTTGTTTAATTGTGTTACTCTTATCAACAATCCTATGAGGGAAGGCATGATTGACTATCATTTCCATTGTACAGATAAGAAAGCTGAGACTTTGAAAGATTCTGCAACTGACCCAAAATCACAGAACTGGTGAATGGCTGAGCTGTGACTCAATACCAGGTTGGGCATCGATCAGACCATCAAACCTCATAGGGAAGGTAGGGGAGGGCAGGGGTAAGGGGGAGAGATCAACCAAAGGACTTGTATGCATGCATATAAGCCTAACCAATGGACACAGACACCAGGGGGGGTGAGGGCGTGAATGGGGTGGGGGGGGCAATGGGGGAGATAAGGACACATATGTAATACCTTAATCAATAAAGAAAGAAAATACCAGGTTGATATGTGTGTATCCAAGTCCTGTTCACTTTCCTAATACCTTCAAGCTTCATCTATTCCCAAGGAGGAGACAGAACACGAAACAACCATGAGGGTGAATGAAGGAAACTGAAAAACCAATGGAGCGTGAGGCAAAAAGGAAGCAAAGAGGGGGCATATTTTGAAGAAGACAACACCAGGGTGGTGAAAGAAGAGAAGAAAGTTGCAAAGTGAAGTTCATGAGAACCTGTCGTTCACATTATCAGGCATGTATAGGTCATGGCTACATCAAAAGGATGTAAAACAGACCCCACTAATCTCATGTATGATGCAGGTAGAAAAAAATATTAAATAAAGTATTAGCAAACAAACAAAAATACCAGTGAACAAAAACCAACCACACTTTAAAAACAGTCCATTGTGACTATTTAACATGTGTTGGGAATATTTTGTTACACAGCATTATTGTGGCAAAAGCTGCCTAATACACCAAAGAATAAAGAACTTGCTTGATATGCTGCAGCAGCTATTAAAAGACCTGGCTTTTAATCTAGCTCCACCGTTAACTATCTGTGGGACCTTTAATCTTTCTGAGATTTAGGTGCTTGCCCTATGGAATCTCTCTGCTTATTTGGGAAGTACAAGTCCAGCTGGGCCCACTATTCCCATGATCACTCCAGCCAAGGACCACCTAAGACCCATGCCTGTTCCTTTGTAAATACTGACCCAACAAGTGACAGGTAGGAAGGGTCCATTTAGAAGGTTTGTAAGCCCTTCGGAGTATCTGTCTATTTGATCTCGTCAAATTAAGCTTAGAATTTCTGCCATGTGTAATACTAAACACAGATCACCTATTTTGAGCCTATCTCACATGAAGTGTTTTTGAGAACTGTTTGTGTCTCTGAGCATGTATTTATTTAATCAAATAATTATCTGTGGGTATTTTTAAATGTTTATTTGGTCAGCCAAAGATTTATTCTGTGTGAAAAAGGACTGAATCATGTGTAAAAACTCTGGGAAGCCATAGAAGAAAATGCTAACAAACATCAGAGAAGCAAAGAAATAAACTATTGTGGGTGCGAAAGCTAATTTGTTTGAGTACACAAAGACAATAATAGAATTTTTATCAAGATCTGATGTAAAAGGAAAGAAATGAAGTTCTATGAATTCACTTCTAGGGTGTCCTGGTCAGGTGACCGCAGTGTAGAGGGGTTCATGGCAGGCCCCTTCTCATTAGTTTTACAATGTTGGGTAGTTTGGGTTTGCCCAGGCAGCTGGGTTAGCAAACTCTCTGTTGTTGTTGTTTTTCATTAAATCCACTCTCACCAAGTGGGCAGATGGCTTTCAAAGACTCCGGCAAGAATCTATGGGCTGAAGAGAGTACTAAACACATGAGCTCAGGAGAAAAACAAGCAAATGACAATGCTGACCCCCTTCTCTTCTGAGGACAGCCCTTACTTTCAGCTGCATTGAGATAAAACCGGTGACAATTCTGAGAAGCAATTACCTCTTGCCCCCAATTTTAAATTCTCAAGGAGACTCTCCGAAGAGTGGGGTTTTTTTCCATCATTGTAAAGGAAGGCATTGCACTAAGTCTATATTGGGCCTTGAGATTTTAATTCCTGATAGCAGTGCTTGAGCATAATTTATGGGCACTTCCATGCACGTATTTGGAGGGACGCATGCTCAGAAATTGGAGCTGGCAGGGTGCGTGATCAGATACAACATTAGAGAATGGGAAGGAGGGTTGGAACTGAGAGCAGGAGAGGCTGCTCAGCGGAGGGTCACTGCCTAGCAGCTTTATTTAACCTCTTCAGGTTTCTGTAGAATGTGGGTAACGATTGTACCTACTTCATAGGGCCATTATAAGGATTTAATGAGTTAACACCTGAAACAGTGTTGGCTCATAGTAAATGTTCCCTAAGAGTCTGTTGTATGAGTTGCAAAGTCCCATAGGATTTTAAGTGGAAACACTGACTATGAATAAATAATATTCCAGAACATGACCTAGCATGTCACCCATGTGAGCTGTTGGGAATAAGGGTCAAACACGAGTGGCAAGTGGAGGCCGATGCCAGGCTGGGTCCAGCTACTGGAATCACAATCCTGGAGCTCCCCGCTCCCATGAGATGCACAGGATATCATCTATCTGTCAAGCCCCACACTGGCTGCTGGGATGAGAGGTGAGTAAAATTCAGATGCTGATGGAGACCCCAGCCTGATGGCGGAGACAATGATGCCATCACACATGATGACCCAATGAGATAGGGCTGGGACCAGGTAGGGCCTGGCCTTGGTTTGGGTCTGCTTCCCTCCCTCTGGTATGGATAACTCTCCTGCTGACCTGGGCCCCCTCCTCTCTCCTCCATCTGGCCCCCTCCTCTCTCCTCCATCTGGGCCCCCTCCTCTCTCCTCCATCTGGGCCCCCTCCTCTCTCCTCCATCTGGAGCTCAGGGCATCAGCCCCCATAGCAACCAGGGTCCCTGAGGGAGAGCGCTGGTCTCAGCAACTGAAGTCACCAGATGGGGCAGCCAATGTGTGAGAGGCCACTTGAAGTCAGATGAAGGTGGTCAGTCCCCAGGAACAAGGGACACAGGGCGCCCCAGGGCGCCCGCCTGGGCTTTCCAACAGGGGGACCTATTATTTATCCGAGTGGTGTGGGCTGGAAGTCAATTTGTTTTACAAGAGCCCAGAGGGCGGGTGCCCTGTTCTTTCCTCCAAATTATAACTAAACAAATGCAGTATAATCGAGTGGAATTAAATCTGACGGCCCAGGCAGGCGTACAACATCAGAGAATGGGAAGGAGGGCTGGAACTGAGAGCAGGAGAGGCTGCTTAGCTGAGGGTCACTGCCTAGCAGCTTTATTTAACCTCTTCAGGTCCCTTGAGTGTATATGTGTGTAGGTTATAAGAGGGGCTGGAAGATATCATTGGAAATAACATCAAAGAGGTCCAATGAGTGGATTACAGAAGCCTGGGAGAGGCAGATTCACACATGTTCCTGAATTTGAAGCAATCTGTGGTTTGGGGGTGAGCGAGGGGGTGCCTGGTGGTGTTTCCATTCCCATTGCATTGTGACAAGCCATCCTACCAGTCAAAGAAAACACAAGTCCATCTGGATTGAGGGGAGAGCAGGCACTCCCTTCCAAGGGGGGCCCTAAGATAGTTTACATCTCACACACACAAAGTAAAGAGGTAGGCGGTCCTGGGCCATGACAGGGGCTCCACTGTGTCCTCAGAAACCCAGGCTCCTACCATGCGCCATCATCCTCAGTGCCCATTTTCTAGGTGCCCCCCTCTCCCTGGGAGGACTGTCGAGGTCACACTGCAGAAACACGTGTGGGGTGGGAGACACTGGGGAGCCATCTCGGGGACCTACAGCCTGGCACAGGAGGCGCCCTTCCTCTCTAGCACCTGCCTTGCTGAGAACCCCTGCAGGGTGGCTGCCTCCTCTTTCTTAGCGGTTTGGGCCTGTTGAGAAGTAGCAGAGGCTCTCGCTGTCTTGTAACCGGGATACGCAGTGAGCACCTAAATTATTTATGGAAGTCAACTATATCTTTGGTGGAAAATGTCCAAGAAAAAGCTTGAGCATTGAACTAATTAGCTAATGTAATTGAAATAAGGGAAGAGTTCACACTCAAAGTATGACTCAAAAGGAGAAATGGCTTTTTCCGTGGGAGGTGACATAGTCCCCATCGCTATCCAAAATTACTGGTTTTATAAGCCATTCGTTTAGCAAAATTTCCGGAGTGTCTCCGGGGTGCCAGGTATGGCACTAGGTCCAGGTTGAAGATACAGATGACCCAGCTCCCACCTGCAAGGCACTTAAACTTAGCAATAGAGATGACAAAAATGAAGATGGGCTGTGATTGCTAAGCTCTCTGATGGAGCAATGCGAAAGGTGCCCTGGGAAGATGGGCTTGGTTGGGCTCGAGGTTCCGCTTGAGCTGGGTTTTGAAGGCGTGTAAGTGTACAGGGAACCCAGGGGCAAAGCAAGGCAAGGGCCTGCCAGGTGACCCTGGAAGCTTTTTGCAGCTGGATATTCTGAACTATTGCTGAACATTGGTCTATCTCATCACCAAAGGAAAAAATTTTTAAAAAATTAAAAAGATATATATGTATATGGTTTCATATCTCTCACTGTAGCCTTAAAATGAGGGATAGAAAATCAGAAACACATCAGAGCCCAGTTGGTATGGCTCAGTGGTTGAGTGTTGACCTATGAACCAGAAGGTCATGGTTCAATTCCCAGTCTGGGCACATGCCCGGGTTTCAGGCTCAATCCCCAGTAGGGGGCCTGCAGGAGGCAGCCAATCAATGATTCTCTCTCATCATTGATGTTTCTATCTCTCTCTCCCTTTCTGAAATCAATAAAATATATATATTTAAAAATGACACCATTTAGCAAAATGAAATTCATCAGAGACCACTTATACAGCAAAGTGGGAGAAACCCAAGTGTGCATTGACAGATGAATAGATAAATAAGATGTGGTATATACATATAACAGAATATTGTTCAGCCTTACAAAGGGAGGAAATTCTGATATATGCTACAACATGGATGAACCTTGAGAATATTATGCAAAGTAAAATAAGCCAATCACAAAAAGACAAATACTATATTATTCTACTTAGGTGAGGTACCTAGAATAGTCAAAATCATAGAGACTGAAAGTAGAATGGAGGTTGCTAGGGTTGGGGGAGTGGAGAGGTATTGTTTCATGGGTTTAAAGTTTCAGTTTTACAAGATGAAACAAGTTGGAGATGGATGGTGGTGATGGTTGCGTAATATTGTAAATGTACTCATTACTACTGAACTGTAAATTTAAAAATGGTTAGGATGGTAAATTTTGTGTTAGATGTATTTTACCACAATAAAAAAAAATGGGGGGCAAGAGAGAACATTTCCGTCAAGTCACATTGATTTACAATTCTCACTGTTCATGACGCACCATGCTTCACTCGCCCTCCAAACCTCCACTCAAGCTGCTACCCCCAAACCCTTCCTCTGCTGCCCTAACACTATGGCTAGAGTATCTCCTGATGGGTCCGTGCCCCTGCCATTCTGGCTGTTAAGTATTTTTTATATCACCCCTGGAATTAGGTTCAGCTGCATATAACAGGGGAAAAAAGGGGGGTGACTTAAGATAGTTTACATCTCTCACACACAAAAAGTAAAGAGATAGACAGTCCAGGGACATTTCAGTGGCTCCACTATGTCCTCAGAAACCCAGGCTCCTGCCATGCTCCATCATCCTCAGTGCACATTTTCTACCTGCAGCGTCAACTCACATTCCACAATGGATGCTGGCGCTCCAACCATCACAGCAGCATTTCAGGCCAGCAGAAGAAAGAAATGGAGATAAGGGACTCTCCTCCCAGCTGAGTCAGATCCGTTTAAGCAGCCTTTCCAAAAGTCCTACAGAACACTGTGCTTTCACTCCTTGGGCCAGAACTTAGTTGCATGGCCATATCTAGCAGCAAAGAAGGCTGGGTAATGCAGTCTCAGCTTTGTTAATTAAGTTTAATTCCGTCAGGGGCACATACCTCGGTTGCAGGTTCCCAAAGCCCCATAGGGATGAGTTTGGGAGGCAACCAATCAATGTGTCTCTCTCACATAAATGTTTCTCTCTCTTTCTCTTCCCCTCCTCCCTTCCCTCCACTCTCTATAAATCAATTGAAAATCCTTGGGTGAAGATTAAACAAACAAAAAAAAGACTCCCCTTGTCCTCCTATACTCCCCAATCCTGGCTGTGTTGTTTGAGAGACAGTGATGGAGCTGGATGCTATACTTCCTGCCCACACCCCATCCCTGGGGAAGGCACACCATTAATGGAAGGCTGGGGAATTAGAAGGAGACTTGAGTCTGGGCTGAGCTCTGCAGATACCAGCTACGGAGGTTGCTAGGATACCCAGCCCCCAGCCTCCTCAGTCACATCCTTCTAGAGCAGTTCAGACACTGGATGGGCTGGTGTGCAGTGAGGAGGGAAAAGGAGGGGTGGCACCCAACAGACAAACCTACCAAGAAGGGGGAGCCCCCGGCCACTCCTGGAGCTCCATGGAGCTGGGGAGATGTTCCCCCAGATGCATCTCTACGTGGAGATTAATTCTGACCAGCCATGGTGAAAGCCAATCTGAACGTTGAAAGTCCCCAGTCCTATCCTCCCCGATACTGGCATCTTTCCTGCAACATGCCCTTCCAACTATAATTCAGAAAATTAACTTGAATGAATGAATGAATGCTGCCTGACACACTTCTGTCCTCCTTAAGGCTCAACAAAGGGCTGCATCCTCATCCTCAAAGCAGCCTTCAGACTCCCAGGCAGACTCCGACCCAGACACTCCCTCCCTGTGCTGACACTCACAGTGTTGCAGTTACCTGTTAAAGTGCCTGTTTCCCCACGGGGCCTCATTCTTCTCTGTACCCCCAGCACTTAGCACAGCACCTTGCATAGGTCAGTTTGGATGCATGAGTGAAAGTGATCTGCTTGCATGCCTCTGGAGACAGGGAGCTCACTCTCACAAGACAGCTCATTCTGGGAAACTTCAAAGCTCTTTATGCACAGCTGAATTCTGTCTACCAGAAACCTCTACCTGGGATCCTGCCAGTGCCACACTGAGCAAGCCAGCTGCCTCTTTCTCAGGACCATCCTTTGGGGTTGGATTTCTCTCCATTCCCCTACACAGCACTTACCAAGGAATAGTGGGAAATGGGTCAGGAATTCATGTCCTAAGTCTCTAAAAGCTTGCCTCCACAGAAGCTTCCCTGAGGTTAGAGGTGTTGGTCCTAGTAAGCACACAGACGCCTGCACCTACATGGTAGGGCGCAGGCATGGATGTCAGGGAGCTCAAGAGGAAGGCACAGGTTGGGCCCACAGGTTTCCTGGGTGTGAGAATATCCATCCCACTCTTTCCTGGTGCAGATTAGGGGACACTAAGGCCTAGAGAGGAGGCATTGATTTCTCAGGATCAATCAGAGAATCTGTGCAGACCTGAATCTAGAGCCAAGAGTGATGGGGAAGGTGAGGGGGGGAGGTCGGCGGGGGGGAGGACAGCAAAGAGAAGAGGCAGCGATGTGTCAGCATCAAATGCCACGGTTGACCTGACATGAGCCAGATCACTGTGATATAGGGGCCCCCATCCCTGGGGTGGCAGGAGAGCTGAAGTCCTTCTGACACCTCAGAACTGAACTCCTCAAACCCCAGCAACAGCTTTTCCCCATCACCATGCAGGCTCGCCGACAACAGTGCTGCGGGATAGCCCGGCCCTGGCAAGCCAGTCCAGGGAAGGCTCCTGACAAAAGCTGCCCATCGGGCCGGGGAGCTTGAGGCAGGCACACAGTGAGGGCTGGCTACTCATTCCAGTGGCACTGGGATTCGGGGCTCCAGGTGGAGCGCTAGGCCTGGGTGCTCATCACCAGTGCTATGGACCTGGGGCAATCCTCACCCAGCCTCGACGCCCATGGGAGTTCATGTTTACAACATGAGTAGAATCCTATGTAAGGCTTAGCACAGTGCCTGCCCTATTTTACACATGTCCACATCCTGGCGGGCGCTTTGGATGAAAAGGAGAGCGAGCAAGACAAGACCCCTGTGCCCTGAGGGCCCGCGGCCCTGCGGGGAGGACGCTCAAATGGCTGAATGTGTGGTGCTGGAGGAACCGGGCGGAACCTGGGCCCTGGAGTTCCGAAGCGTGTGGGCCGTGGGGAGAATGTACCGCGGGGACTTTCTCCTCTGGCACGTGAGGAAGCTGACGCCTGGTGGCACCGCTCCTCTCCTCTCATTAGTGGCAGAGCCTGGACCTCCGGCTCCATCCGGCCCAGCGATCAGCCCCACGGGTGCCTTCTCTGCAAACCTGGCACGGAGCTTTGGGAGCCCGAGGAGCTGAGGCCCATCGTCAGCGCAGGGATGCGGCGCCAGGGAGACTGTGTTCCCAACCAATGGGAGCACATGGTGATGATGTAATGCTCTAACTCCGCCGCCATTGGCTGCCCTGCCTGTCACTCTAGGTCCTGCTCTGGGGCTGTGCCTTTTCACCGCAGGAGGTTTATCCGCAGAAGGGCTGGCTCCTAGGTCGGGTGTTAGTAGGGGAAGGGGGAGGAGGGGGGTTGAGGGGGGGCTGAGGACTGAGCCAGGAGCCGTAGTCCCACCCTGAGCAGACCAGGGGACTGGCAGCTGCTGGCTGATACCGTTACCGAGCTCAAAGCTCCTGGGCAAGCGCGGGGAGTGGGTTCTAAACACCCTCACTCCATCATCACCTCCTGAGGCACGCAAGCGTTTTTTGTTTTTTTTTTTACGTCTGCGGTCCTGCAAGTCCTTGGAGAATTAGTAGGAGACCTGGGCACCAGCCCAGCCAGCCCGGGGGACAGCTGGATGCCCCGAGGGAGGAGGGCTGGGCTGAGAATGCGGGGGACCTGGGCTCAGCAGAAAGAAAGCATGAGATTCGGATACCTAGGACCTGCTCTAGACATATGGCGAATTATAAGTCTGAGTCCAAAATGTGGGGTTTGCTGCCGGGAGCTGCCAGGACTTGTCTTTGCCTTGGAAATCACTAGCTTTTTGTAGAAAAGATCATTCAAATGGCCTGAGGGGAAGGAAGTGGGGTTGGGGGATGGGGACCTAAGCAGCTTTTATTTCTTGGAAGAAGGAGCACCCTTGGGAAGACCCTCCTCCCTTCTTGTCCTTTGCCCCATAAACCCAAACCACAGGCAGGGCAAACAAGGGCCCTGCCCCTCCCCCAGCCCTGTGAGGTAATCACTCTCCGTAGGTCCCTATTTTACAGAAGAGGAAACTGAGGCACGGAGAAGGGAAGTGGCAGGAATCCAGGACCTGACTCAGGGCTGCCCAACTCCAAGTCCACTTTAGCTCACATAGGTGGCCCCCAGAGTGACCCAGACTGAAGGGAGGGTTCCAGCCGGGAGCATGGGGAGCAGCAGTGGGAATCCTGGGGATAGGGGAAGGTGAGGAAGGGAGACCCTGTCTGTAAACCCACTTCCAGCTAGAGCCCAGAGTCGGGACTGAAGGAGTATCTCTTCACCCTCCTCAGCAACCAGGGCAAGGCCAGGACCACCCATTTCCCCCACCCAATTGCATTTCCTGATGCAAAGAGGCAGTAGAACCCCCAGCCCCTCCCCTCTCAGAACCCTGGCCCTGGCTCTCCAGCCTGGGTCCGAACTAGCCCACTTTCTACTTGGGCGTTTGCCAGGGGTGGGTGTGCACAGAGCACCCTCACGAGCCCTAAGACTTGAGTTCCGATCTGGCCTTGTCCACTGGGGAACATGGGCATGGTCTTGGAGTCTCTCTGGGCCTCCCTCCAGCTCCTGGGTTTGCCACCCACACAGGCAGGTGCAAAGCCTCCTGGCATGCGAAGGACCTTACACAGGTAGCCTCCTGCCTGTTTCAAATGCGCATCTTCAGGGGGTAACCCACCAAAACTGCAGGCTGAGGACCAGGACAGGATCCCGGAACTCCCCTAGGCTCCTCACCGGTCGCTTTGCAAATGAGGATCCTGAGCCCCAGTGGGAAGTTCTTACCGAGGTCTGGGATTGTTGAGGCAGTGCCAGGACTGGGGCGGGCTCTCCAGACCCCCAGCTCCGGCCCCTTCCATGCCTATAGGTCTCCCCTGTCACTGTCACTGTGGTGTGGACTCAGTGGCCAGGGACTCCTTAACAAAGAGTCAGGGAAGGGCCAGGACAGGCTGGAAGGGGAGGAGAAGGGTGGAGATGCACCACTTATCTGTAGGTAGAGAATGGGGAGGGAGGAGGAGGGGCCCTATCTCTCTCCTTAATGACTTCTCTTTCTTCTCTGAGGATTGGGCTGCCCGGCCCCAGAGCTTCTGACCCAGAGTGGCCTCCCAGCTCGCAGCCCGCCCACCTCTGCTGTCATTCCTGGCTTTGAGGTGCGGAGGGCACTCTAGTGTAGCTCATGAGCCCTGGAGTGTGCCTAGCAGCAATGGCAGCTAGGTAAGTCACCCCACAGACTTGGGGACAGACTTGGGGACTTTAAGACAGGCACCAAAACAATGTTAGGCAAAGAGAAGCCAGCACTTCATTTTGTCCGGAGTGGATGGGGAGAGGGGCATTCAGGCAAAGCTTCAAAGAACTAAAGTGAGAAGGGCCTAGGACAAGCATGTCAAACTCAAAGGCTAACACGGGCCAAATAAATGAGGCATGCGGGCCCATGGGCCGTGAGTTTGACATGCTTGGCCTAGAAGGACAAGAAATGGGCCCGCAGGTGGAGGGAAGAGGGGCCGAGAAGGTGTTTGCTGCTGCCGATTGCATCGATGGCCTTAGTGAATGGCCTCCCTGTGCCACGACCTTTGCAATGACACTTTGCAGGTCCTTCCACCCCTGAACCTGGGATGCCCTGGGTACTTGCTTTGGCCGACAGAAGGCAGCAGAAGTGAGCTAGTCCTCAGCCCAAGCCCTAAGGGGCTTTTCATGCTGCCACTCACTCTCTCAGACCCTGGCCTCTTCAGTGTGAACAGCCTGGGCCAGCTTCTTGGAGGACGAGACACCACGTGGAGCAGAGGCAAGCCACCCGGTTGGCCAAGCTGAGGCCCTGGCATGTGAGAGAGCCCAGCCCACAGCTCATCTGCCAGCTGCCTGCAGACACAGACCCCTGAGTGAGACCAGCCAAGATGAGAACTGCCCCACTGACTGACCCCCAGATTCAGAGGCTAAAGAAATGCGTACTCTTAAGTCACTGGGTTTTTATGCTTTGTTATGCAGCATTAGAGAACTGATATAGTGCTCAATAAAGGCAGGGGAACGAAAAAAGACTCAGTGGGGTGCTTGGGGATGGGGAAGGGGTCCAGAATTTCCCGTTTGAAAAGGGGAATCAAGGTGCCCTCCATTGGCCCTGGAGCCTCCAGGGCAGGCTGGCCTGGACAGCTGGTGAATGATGGATTACGCCAGTGCCGGATCACCCGGTTGACTGCCCACCAGCCTGACTGCTCTCTGATGAGCTGATGGTTGGGCATCTGCCAGGCTCACTGACCATCAGGCCTGGCTGCTGGGATGTTCCCTCCGCCTGTTTTTTTCCTGTTTGCCAGGGGCCAGGCTTTTGAAAGTTCTCTCAAAGGGCTGCTTCCACATTCCCGGTGGAGCCTGGTGGAAGAAGCTTCTCTCCTCGAGTGGTGTGTTCCTGATTGTTGAGCAAGAACTACCAGAAACTCCTGGAAACTGCTCCTCAGTTCTGCCCACTGGTGACTTACGGCACCTCACTCATGCCCTCTGTTATGGACTAAATGCTTGTGTCCCCGTAAATTCATACGGTGAAATCCTAAACCCCAATGTGATGGTGTTAGGAGGTGGAGCCTTCGGGAGGTGATTAGGTCATGAGGGTGGAGCCCCAATGAATGGGATTAGTGCCCTTACAAAAGACACCCCACAGAGCTTCTCACCCTCTCTGCCATATGAGATTCCAGTGGGAAAATGGCTGTCTGCAACCCTCACCAGAACCCAACCATGCTGGCACCCAGATCTCAGACTTGCAGCCTCCAGAACTGAGAAATACATGTGTTTTGTTTACAAGCCACTCGGTCTAAGGTATTCTCTTAAACAGCCCAAGTGCAGCAGGGTAATATCTGAAACATCCCCACCTCCCAATCGTACCTGTGTGACCTTGGGCAAATCGGCTCATTTCTCTGAGCCTCTGTACTTCCTACCTCCCAAGGTGGCTAGAAGAGAAGGTGGCTGCCAGTGGATGTCAGCCTTGGAGCGGCAGCAGACATGACACATGGCACCTTCCCGTCTTCTGCCCTGTTCTTCCCTGCATGATGCACACCATGCCGTGACTCCCCTCCACACTGTTCTGCTGGGCTCCGCACAGGCTCATTGCCCACTCATGCACATTTGTCCCCATTTGAACACACAGCCTGGCTAACTGGGAATCACACATGCCCGCTCTCCTCCAGTCTGCCCAGATGCCCTTCACCCTGTCTGCTCCCTCCCACCCCCCCTTACCTCTGCCCCGCTGATGCCTCTGCAGAAATGCCCAGCCTGACCATCAGGGCCTCCCCTGGGGATGTCTGCGGAACCCAGCGGCAGCGGGAGGCTCCCGGCGGGCGGTCCCTGGCGGCACTGCCATATGTACCCATCCTGCTTGACTCCCAGAGCTTCGCCAGCACCGGGCGCTCAGCCAGGGCTGCCGGGTGACATCGTGACTTGGAGAGGAGGGTCTCAGGCTGGGCCAGACGGTGCTGTGCTGCCCACCCTCTCTCCCGGTTTCTATTTCTGCTTCTGGGTCTCCTATTTCCGAGGCAGCGCTGGGTCCCCCAACCCTCCCCCCAGGGTGTGTGGTCCTTCAAACCCCGAGCCTGTGAAATCATGACAAAGTGAGGAGTGTGCAGCGGTGTGGGGCTCCGTGCTGAAGAGTGGAAATGCTGGAGTCAGACAGTTGGAATTCAAAGCATCCGTCACTTTGCAGCTCTGTGACCCTACCCTCTCTGTGCCTCGTCCTTAACACAGGGATCGTCATAGTACCTGCCTCCAAGGGTTATTGTGAAGAGTCAGTGAATTAAAACAAAAAGCTCTTAGCAACTGGTTGAGTTCACGTAAAGGGCTGAGAGCCATGCCTGGTACCCGGAGTGGCCACGGTTACTTATTAACGGGGCTGGTACAGAGAAAGGCAGCGGCAAGCAGGAGAGGAACTGATGGTTTGGGTTTCAGCTACACTCGGGAGTCTGGGCCTGTATCCTGGCTCCCTTACTTCCTGCTGTATGACTTTTGGTCAGGCACTCTGAGCCTCGGTTTCCTTATCTGTAAAATGGGGATGAAAACGGTGACCATCCTGTAAGTTCTTGGGAGGGCTCGGTGAGGTCTGTTTACATTTTGAACATTCTCTCTCTCCCAGTATTTGGCCTGGAAATCTTTGTCCAAGTCCAAGAGTCTATTAGATAAACTTTATTTCCCAAGTTGCCACAGACAACAGTTTTACCTAATGATTCAGCCTACAGAATGGAGTTGCCATTTTTCCAGCCTCCAGCAGCAGTTTCCTTACTATTTTTCCATCCTTCTCTAATCGTTTACTCATTCTCACCACCCAATCCCGAAAACAATGCTACATATTTTAGGTTTGCTTATGATAGCACCCCACTTCTGGGTACCAGTTTATGTATCAGTTAGTTATCTACACTAATAAAAGAGAAAGATGCAAATTGACCATACCTTCGTGGCGCCCACCAGCCAATCAGGAGTGAGTATGTAAATTAACCCAACAAATATGGCAGGTTAATTTGCATACACAGACTCGAGCTGCCGGGGGCGGGGCAGGGCGGGATGCCCCAGCCGCTCCAGGCCTCTGGTCAGCGTGGGAAGGTGGGAAGGCAGCTCCGGGCTGGAGCAAAGGCAGAAAGGTGGCTCTGGTCCAGAGCGAAGGCAGTGCCAGCAGCCAGGGGAAGGAAGGCCCATTCTTGCACGAACCTTCATGCATCAGGCCTCTAGTTACTACATAACAAAATATCCCAAATTTCAACGTTTAAAGGCGACAACAATAATTTATTATTTCTCACAGGTCCGTGAGTCAGGAGGGGGTTGGCTGACCCAAGCTGAACTTGACTGGCTATGTGGGTCTCAGCTGGGCTAACCCATGAGCCTGCAGTTGGCTGGGGATCAGCTGATCTAGGCTGGGCTCCATTGGTAATACCTCTGCTCCAGGTGTCTCCCCTCTTCCTCCTGGGACCTGTGGGCTAGCCTGGGTATGTCCGTCTGAAGGCAACAGTAGTAGCATGCGAGAGCAAACTCAACTCTGCAAACCCTTTCCAAATGTCTGCTTGAGCCATGCCGGCTATCATCCCCCTGGCCAAAGCACAGGGGTGAGCTCAGAGTGAAGAGGAAGGAGGTACCTTCCACCCACAATAAGGAGGGCCCTGCAAAGTCACATGGCAATGAGCATGGACATAGGGAGGTGTGACGAACTGGGGGGCACTGATGCAACCTGCCACTGTGGTCAAAGACAAACACTCACTTCCAACCCTTTGCACCTGCTTTTTCCTCGTCCTGGAACATCATCCTTATCATTGTAGTACAAGGTAATAGCCTCATTCTTCAGATGAGAGGGATGAGGATCAGATCAGAGAAGTAAAGTCACTTCCTCAGGATCACACAGCTAATACGTAGCAGCGCCCACATTTAATCCAGTCCTGTGTGGGCACATGGTTGGTGCCTAGTAAATGTGTAGAAGTGAAAAGAAAATCCTTTCTGCAATGGTTGTATCCTAGGGTCCTTGAATTGCAGCACTTAATTCTGGCTAACAAGCGGAGGTGGGGGCATTTATTGGGAGGAAGCTGGACAGCTCACCGTGGCAAGAGAAAAGCTTTAACAAAGGCTATTCCAGAAATGGACTTTGGGGGGGACCCCTCTTTGAGGATGACTCAGGGCCTCTGGGTCACTCAGTCTAAAAGTCGAATGCCGGAGAGTCTGATTGGCCCAGCCTGAGCACTGCACCAGCCCATTGGTCAGGGCAGGGTGACTGACAGGCCTGGGACGCACGGATTGGGGCAGGGTGGCTTCTTTTTTTTTTGCTTTTTTTTTGCTTTTTTTTAATTTTATTTTATTTTTTTATTTTTTTAATTTCTTTATTGATTAAGGTGTCACATATTTGTCCTCATCCCCCCATTCCCATCCCACACCCCTCCCCACGGATGCCCCAACCCCCTGTTGAACTTAACCATTCGTTAGGCTCATATGCATGCACACAAGTCCTTTGGTTGATCTCTCCCCCCTCCCCCCACCCTCCCCTATCCTCCCTCTGAGG
The DNA here is from genome assembly GCF_951640355.1 of Cnephaeus nilssonii. Classification (NCBI taxonomy): domain Eukaryota; kingdom Metazoa; phylum Chordata; class Mammalia; order Chiroptera; family Vespertilionidae; genus Cnephaeus; species Cnephaeus nilssonii. The sequence continues at coordinate 99,410,879 of NC_137075.1, read as the reverse complement.
CCCGATAGTCCGATCGATGCCTCCTTGTTTCTGGTTCTGTTCTTTTTCATCAGTCTATGTTGTTCATCATTTCCCCTAGATGAGCGAGATCATGTGGCACTAGAGATATACTTATATGAACTGAATGTGAGATGAGCAATAATAGTTATGCTGACAGGCAAATGAATCAGTCTGTAGTGAGTTTCTTTCTGGACCAACAGTTCTTTTGAGACCCAATATGAATATCCACCAGTTCCTTATGTGTACATGTCGGCACTGACCCCTCAGCTCTGGATGGTGGACAAATGGTGGTAATGCAGGTTCGATTCCCTCTGGTTGGGTCTCGGCCGGACCCAGGGGCACGGCTTCATCCGGACCCAGGGGCACGTGGCCTCACCCGGACCCAGGGGGTGCGTGGCCTCACCTGGACCCAGGTGCGCGGCTTCCCCCGGACCCGGGACCCAGCCTCACCCAGATCCAGGGGCACATGGCCTCACCTGGACCCGGGATCCAGCTTCACCCGGACCCAGGGGCGCATGGCCTCACCCAGACCCAGGAGCGCGTGGCCTCTCCCAGACCCAGGGGCGCGTGGCCTCACCCGGACCTAGGTGTGTGCGGCCTCACCTGGTCCCGGGACCCAGCCTCACCCAGATCCAGGGGCATACGGCCTCACCCGGACCCGGGATCCAGCTTCACCCAGACCCAGGGGCGCATAGCCTCACCCGGACCCAGGGGCGCGTGGCCTCTCCCAGACCCAGGGGCGCGTGGCCTCTCCCGGGCCCGGGACCCAGCCTCACCCGGATCCAGGGGCACACGGCCTCGCCCGGACCCGGGATCTAGCTTCCCCCGGACCCAGGGGCGTGTGGCATCTCCCAGACCCAGGGTCGCGTGGCCTCACCCGGATCCAGGGGCGCACGGCCTCACCCGGACCCGGGACCCAGCCTCACCCGGATCCAGGGGCACACGGCCTCACCCGGACCAGGGATCCAGCTTCACCCGGACCCAGGGCAGGGTGGCTTCTTAAACAGAAAAGATCACAGGAAGGAGGAGGCGCATACACTTGGGAGCCAGGCTGGCTGGGTTTGTGGCCCTAGCTGTACTGGACAAGTGCAAGCGGTACTTCACCTTGCTCTGCCTCCGTTTCCTCACTGATAAGATGCTGTGGTGCAAGCATGTCTCAGCCCCCTCGGGTCATGGTGAAGGGTAAATGGACTCTCCTGTGCAGTGCGTGTTGGCTTGTTGTATCACGGTCTCAGGGACCTGGGAGAGAGAGTGCAGAGCTCTCCCCAGGGGACCAGCGGAGGCCGGAGATTGGCTGTTCCCTCCTGGCCTAGAGAGACGTGGGGTGCTGCTGGCCTCCTCCTGGGCTGTGTCTCGGGATTGAGGAGCTCCGATAACTCCGAGAAAGCGGGTGCAGTTGAAAGTGGGAGGTTCTCTTAGAGAACGGGACCAGCTCCTTTTCAGGTTTCTGAGTCTCATGTTTGCTGGCATTGCACTGGGGCCTTCTGGGTACCAAGCCCATATCCCAGAGCACATGGCTTCCCGAGCTGGGACCAGGTGAGAAGGCAGAGGCAGCAAGGTGAAGTGGACCAGTCCCCATGCCTGGCCTGGAGCGATCCCGTTGGAGTCAGCACTTGCCGTGTGAACTTTGAACTTGGACAGGTTACTCCGTGTCTCAGTTTCATCATCTGTCCAGGGACGGGGAGGTAGAGGGCTCCAGGTGCTGAGGCAGCTCCCCGATCCTGCCACTCGGAGCTGCAGCCCACTTTCACCTCTGACCCCAGGGCCTTGTTTGTTTCCAACAATGACCAGGCAGCTCTTCAGTGCCACCCAGTGTGGCTTATCTGTGCTGTTCCACTTAAGCAGACTCCGGAGTTAAGTCAGGCCAACGGAAGCATTGACTTTCCAACTCTGTAGAGGAGGTGGACCCCGCTTTATGGCAACCCACCGTTGCCCCCACGGGGGGTGGGCGCGGGGAGGATGAGGGAGAGGCCAGGCTCCAATCTCCTTGGCTGGACTGCTTGTACAAGTCCGGCAGGTGCGGGGGTAGCAGGCGGGGCGGTGGGAGGAGGTAAGGCATCCCACTGAATGTGATTAGTCCAGAGAGACGCAATGCAGGGGAGCTCTGAGGGACCCCTGGCTCACGGCCGCTCTCCACAAACCACAAGCAGGACGTGGCCCAGCCTGGCTGTTCTCTCGTAATCTCATGATCTCAAGGAAGGAAATCGGGTTAGCCTGACAGGCTCATCTTTTACAGAGCCGCTTGTTTTCCGCAGGTTTGTTCTCTTGCCCTGTGTGACCCCAGACTCTGCAGTAAAGCCAGCAGGAAAGACCATCCGCTGTTCTACTGGTAGAACGGGGACGAGTCACAGGCGGCACCCGGTCCCATCCCCTCATGTTTGTAAGCTTAAAAAAAAGTTTAAGTCAGTCACCAGGGTTCATATCCTGGTTCCACCACTGGAAGGCTTTATGCTGTGATTTAACCTCACGGTGCCTCGGTTTCCCCATCTGCCAAAAGGAAACAGTGATGTTCCTTTTTAAAAATATATATTTTATTGATTTTTTTCCAGAGAGGAAGGGAGAGGGATAGAGAGTTAGAAACATCGATGAGAGAGAAACATCGATCAGCTGCCTCCTGCACACCCCCTACTGGGGATGTGCCCGCAACCAAGGTACATGTTCTTGACCGGAATCGAACCTGGGACCCTTCAGTCCGCAGGCCGACGCTCTATCCACTGAGCCAAACCGGTTAGGGCATGATGTTCCCTTTTAAGATAAAGTAATGGGATGCCAATAAAATGGGCAGGGTCCTGTGAGTCTCAGATGAGTTAATACACGGGCCTCCTGAGGGCAGTGCCTGGCACCTCTGAGGACTCCCGACTCCTGCCCAGTGCTCCCTTCTCTGCCCAAGGCTGGGGCTCCTGGGGAGAGCTCTGTGCCCTCCTGGAAGAGGCCACAGGAGTAGTCACAAGCACCCCAAAGGCCAGGGGCTGTGACAAACTCTTGTCCTCACCACTCTGCCCCCTCCCCAAGCACTGTGATCCCCACGCTGTGATTGATTTTTATTGATTTTTAGAGAGAGAGGAAGAAAGAGAGCTAGAGAGATAGAAACAACGATGAGAGAGGGTCATTGATTGGCTGCCTCCTACACGCTCCTTCCCCCTCTCCCCGTCCCCCTCCTCCCGCCACCACCACCCCCACACCCCCTCACACCCCCCCCCCCCCCCCCCCCGCAACCTGAGGACCTAGCCGGCAACCGGGGCAGGTGCTGGGACATAACTGGCTGAGAGCCACTTAAAACGATGTGAGGAAACCATTTGATGCCACTGTTGGAAACTGTTTGAGAGCGGTTTTAAGACTTTGGAGGTCTCAGGCATGAAGTTGAGGGGCCAAGGAAAGGTGGGGTTACCATGAAAGAACAATTCCCCGGGCAGGAGCTGGGAAAGTGAGTCCTTCAGGCATCAGTGGCTGGAAATGCCGAGACTCCATGCCATGTTTGTGTCAGCCTCGGGAGCCAGAGCCTCTGAGGAGAACATACTAGGCTTTCAGAAAAACAACATTTCCATCAGCTTCGTTTGCTCCCTGCTGACCCAAGAGATGAGGATGGACCACTGGTACTTAGGGGGTATTTTGGCCCCTTGTTCTAACTCGTATTAAGAAGGGAAGCAGGAGAAATTAAAAATGATTGTCCTAGCCCGGCCAGTGTTGTTCAGTGCTTGAGCGTCGACCTATGAACCAGGAGGTCACGGTTCGATTCTGGTCCATGCCGGGTTGTGGGCTCAATCACCAGTAGGAGGCATGCAGGAGGTAGCCAATCAATGATTCTCATCATTGATGCTTCAATCTCTCTTTGCCTCTCCCTTCCTCTCTGAAATCAATTTAAATTTTTTTTTTTAATGATTGTCCCATATTTAGGAAAGGATGAAAGAGAAGACGTGGTGTTTTGGCTGTCCAGCATCCACCCCCCTCCCTACAGCAGCCCCATCTCCTTGGGGGAATTCTCTCTCCTCCATTGCTCAGACTCTCGATGGAAAATGATCCAGGCCTGGCACCCCGAAACAGGAGTACAGGGGACAGATGCTCTTTCCCTGGGGCCTGTGACCTCAGCTCAGCCACAAGAGCCATCTCTCCTGTCCCTGGCCACCCATCTGCCACATTGCTGGAAATGGAAGTCACCGACTCCGGGGAGTGGACTAAGCAGGGGGTGTGGCTTCGTGCCCAGCTTTGCCATGTCTAGTCATGTGAGCTTTGACATGTCACTTAACCTCTCCAAGGCTCCATTTTTTCATGTGGAAAAAGGGACAAATGTTAGTTATGATTTTGAGAAGCTGACACAACATATACTGTATGAGCTCATTTGCATATGGTTCAAAGTCAGGCAAGGCAACACTTTATTATTTAGGGATACATACATGGTGGCAAAACTAAACCAAAAATGAAAATGTTCTTCATAAAAGCGAAGCCAGGAGTGCTATGGGAGATGGGAGGGGATGTGAATGGGAAAAGCATTCTCTCATTTATTCCATCTTGAGCCGGGAGGTTTGTCCCACAGACTGTTTGCTTTACAATTATTACAATTATTCATGACACTTTACATTTGTGTATGTCCTTTTCCGTGTGGCTGCTATGATGATACAGAAGAAGAAATGGACAATGTTTTTAAAGAGGCTTGTAAACTGAAAAGTGTGTGCACATATTAGGGCTCCCATATAACCTCTTCCTCCTGCCTGGCTTTTCCTCTAGGTCCATAATCCGGAATGTTCAAGCTAGAAGGGACCATCCTGGTCCAACCACCCAGACCCCATCATACAGAAGGGCAAACTGAGGCCCAAGAAGGCACAGGCATTATCTCTGCTCCCTCCCCTCCTACCCTCACCAGCTTCCCAGCCCTGAGACCCAAGCTCACCTGGAACCTAAGGCTCCCTCCTTCCCTTGAGCTGCTGGAATGATGTGTGTGAATTCAGACACCACAGAACTCAGAGCCCCGGGCATTTCCTCTCCTTCGGAACCTGTTTCAACACCCCTCCGTCTCAGGCTGGAAAAAAAAAAAAAAAGTTCGCAATTTCCTCCCGCCCACGACTTCCCTCAGATGCCTCAGCCTCGGGAGTAGTAGGGAACTTTATTATATTTTTAAAGAACCCATACATACCCTCCCGAGCTCACATAAATCTTCTGAGCACCCTTCTACAAAGGAGTAAGAACCGAGCGGGGGAGAGCGCCGAACCGCTGCAGGTGCATCTAAGATTCTGGCTCAGACGTGACAAGCTTGCAAGAGGCTTCCTCGCCTCCCCATCGCCCCTGCAGATGGGGCCCGCATGTCCCTCCGAACAAATTGCCTCCAGCTTGGGAGCAGCCGGCAACTCTACAAGCAGTCCTGCTCCCAAGGCCAGTAATTGGCCGGTGACTAAGCTACACAGGCCTCGCTTTGTTCTGGGGGACGGGGACCGCTTGTCCCGCAGCTTAATGGTCAGCATGTGTGAGAGCTGTGGACACAGGCACCCCGAGGTCCCAGGCCTGAGGCGGGGGCTGCTCTTTGCCGGAGCCCTGGCCCCGTGCAGGCAGCTGGGGAAGTGTAACTGACTTTCAAGGGCATTCGTTGGTCTTCTTTGTTTCTCCCCCATTTCCCTGGCACTCGTCTTCCAGAACAAGAAACAAACAGAGTGGGCGGACTCAGGGCCATTTTCACTGCTTTGTCAAACACAGGGAGTTGTTCCGAGGGCTGATGAGATCCTCCACATCCCTGCCCTCCAAGAGCTGGAAGGAAAGGCCACTCCAATGTCCACCGCCGAGCCCAGCGCAGCCACGGGGCCACCCTCTCCCCCCGCCCCCGTGCAATGGACTCCGTTCAGTGGACATCCATGCCCGGGCCTGGCTCTGAACTCACAGGCATGGCAACTTTGTGCAGGTCATTTAGCCTCTGCGTGCCTCCATTTATGCATCTGTAGGTAAGGTGTGACCATGTGACATACGTATGTCCCACAGGGTGGCGTGAGCAGGCAGTGCTGACCACATCATTCACAATAGGCAGAAATCAAAACCGCAGGGTCCCTGGCTCGGAAAGTATGACATTTCAAGATGCCAGCAGCTGAGAATGAAACCAAGGGGGGTGCCCTGTGCGGCTGCCCAGGTCGCATGCCTGTGAAGCTGGCCCTAGGAGGAGGCATTCATTCCGCAAACGGGGGTTTTGTGCCAGGTACCAGCCGTATGGGCTGACAGAAGTCAAGAGCTCAGCAGATCTGCTGAAACCGGTTTGGCTCAGTGGATAGAGCGTCGGCCTGCGGACTCAAGGGTCCCAGGTTCGATTCCAGTCAAGGGCATGTACCTTGGTTGCGGGCACATCCCCAGTAGGGGGTGTGCAAGAGGCAGCTGATCGATGTTTCTCTCTCATCAATGTTTCTAACTCTCTATCCCTCTCTCTTCCTCTCTGTAAAAAATCAATAAAATATATTTAAAAAAAGAGCTCAGCAGATCTGGGACATGGTGGGTACTCCATAAGCGTGCCTTTATTCCACGTAAACCTCACACTAGAATACAACTGTACTATCATCTTCATTTCACATGCAAGAAAGCTGACACTGCGAGGCATGGATTCGGGTCCAGAGCTAGTAAGCAAGAAAGGAGTGAGTGGAACTCAGGTCTGTGGCCAAGGCCTCAGTCCCCTCCAGTTCCACAGGCGACTGCAGCAGGCAGCTTGGGGGTCCCAGCCTTCTGTCTAGGCCAGTGGTCGGCAAACTCATTAGTCCACAGAGCCAAATATCAACAGTACAACGATTGAGATTTCTTTTGAGAGCCAAATTTTTTAAACTTCAACTTCTTCTAACACCACTTCTTCAAAATAGACTCGCCCAGGCCGTGGTATTTTGTGGAAGAGCCACACTCAAGGGGCCAAAGAGCCTCATGTGGCTCGCGAGCCGCAGTTTGCCGACCATTGGTCTAGGCCAGTGATGGCGAACCTATGACACGCGTGTCAGCACTGACACGCGAAGCCATTTCTGATGACACGCGGCCGCTGAGGCGGCCGCATGCCAAGGATGAAACAGTTGCTGCTCCTGAGGATGAAACATTTGCGAAATAATGTTTTTTCCTCAAAGTGACACACTACCCGAGTTATGCTCAGTTTTTTGGCGAAGTTTGACACCCCAAGCTCAAAAGGTTGCCCATCACTGGCCTAGGCCATGGAATTCCCTGCCTCCGAGCTCAGCCCCCTCACTGCTGGCCCACCGCGACCATCGGGCGGGCCAAGCACCTCCCACTCCAGCCTTGGGCTCCCTGGGAACCCTCCCTGCTGCCATGTGACTGCAGGCTTGTGGGCCACATGCCTGGGTTGGGATAAGGCTCTGCCTTCCTGCCTGTGCACCTTGGAGGCTTCCCCCTTTCTGTGCCTCAGTTTACTCATCTCTCAACGGGGATACTAATGTTACTATTATCGTGACCACCATGGGCGGTGGGGATGACATGACATCGCCTAAAGCAGTGCGTGGGGCGCTGGGCAGCCAGGGAGTGCTTCTCAGTAGCTCTTAAACTAGTCCATCCTGAGGCGCTGTTTCCCCAAATGTGAAACGAAAGCTTTGAAGTGAATGGCAGCTGCTTTCCAACCTGCTGATGGCACCTCACAGTGAGAAATAGATTTTTACATCGAGTCCGGTGAACATGTAACTGACACAAAACAGGTACAAACCAACACTCACCCTGACGGTGTGCGACGCATTCAGTTATTGATTCCAACCGGCGGGTCTCAACAGCAATTTGAAGAGCACTGGGCAAGGGTCCTCAGAGACACTGGGGATCCCCCACTCTGGGGGGAAAAGACCCCCATCAGGCAGGACTTTGGGCCGTGCACCACCCACTCCTCCAGCCTCAACTGAAACAACCCTGCTCCTCTGTTTAGGCATTGGGTTCCCCCAAGAGGTTTAGCTAAGAAAAGGTGTTATTGCCCTAGCTGGTTTGGCTCAGGGGATAGAGCATCGGCCTGAGGACTGAAGGGTCCTGGGTTCGATTCCAGTCAAGGGCACATGCCGGGTTGCGGGCGAGATCCCCAGTAGGCAGCGTGCAGGAGGCAGCCAATCAATGATTCTCTTTCATCACTGATGTTTCTCTCTCTCTCTCTCTCTCTCTCTCTCTCTCTCTCTCTCTTTCTCTCTCCCTTCCTCTCTGAAATCAATAAAAATATATTTTTTTAAAAAGAAAAGGTGTGCTGAAACTGGTTTGGCTCAGTGGATAGAGCATCGGCCTGCGGACTCAAGGGTCCCAGTTTCGATTCCGGTCAAGGGCATGTACCTTGGTTGCGGGCACATCCCCAGTAGGGGGTGTGCAAGAGGCAGCTGATCGATATTTCTCTCTCATCGATGTTTCTAACTCTCTATCCCTCTCTTTTCCTCTCTGTAAAAAATCAATGAAATATATTTTTTAAAAATAATAATAAAAGAAAAGAAAAGAAAAAGAAAAGGTGTTCTCTGGTTAGACTTCCCCAAAACAAGAGTAAAATCAACTGGACTGGCAAATATTGGGTGATTCGAGCTTTGATGGACTATGATTCTGTAGTTTGAACTGAATTGAGCAAAATAAGTAATTATGAAAACGTAATAAAAATGGGGGGTGGGGCTGGGAAATGGCCCTAGAATTATTTCATCTGGAGAGGAGAACTTGAACTTCTTCCAAGTAAATACATGATTATTATGCATTAAATAAGATGATGATCTTTCTCAGGAGTCTTCTATATCCCAGACAGTTACATGACTCAATGTGATCCTCACTTTCTTTATAGGAATGATGGGAAAATTAAATAAGAATATATATAAAGAGCTGAGCTCAATACCTAGAACCTAGCAAATCTTTGTAAATGTTAGTTATTCTAATTATTGTATTAATTATTCTTATTATTTGTATCCCCATCACCATATTACAATGCCTGGTAAAAACATAAATGCTCAGTATATTTGTAGGAAGTAAACAGGCCAGAGAGATGGGGCCATTTATTAATCGCCTATTACCTACAGAATTTCTACTAAGTACTTGTATCAGTCAGCAATTGCCTTGAAATGCTGTGTAACAAACCACCCCCAAATTCAGAGAATTACAACAGCCATCCTTTATTCACTCAGGGGTCTGCAAATCAACTGGAGCAACTCTGCCCCCCATCTGTTCTCTCTGGGGCCCAGGATAAAGGGCAGCAGCAGCCAGGGGAGACTTTCCTCGTGGGGATAGCAGAAGGGCAGAGGACAAGTGGAAATATGCAGTTTCTTGTGGCCTAGGCTGAGAACTGCCACACTGTCATTTCTGTCACTTCTTTCCGCTTGCCATTGGTCAATGCCAGTCACATGGTCAGCCTCAAGGTCTTTCAGGATGGGAAAATCTACGCTGCCTCTGTGAGGTTCTTGCAAGGGTGTGGGTATGTTACATTAGCACAGCCCAGTGAAGAATTGCAACCAGTAACAACAAAAAACACACACCAAGAAAAGAATTGCCGCCTGGCCGGTGTGGCTCAATGGTTGAGCGTTGATCTATGAACCAGGAGATCACGATTGAACTCCAGGTCAGTGCATATGCCCAGGTTGTGAGCTCCCCAGGGTGGGGCGTGCAGGAGGCAGCTGACCAATGATTCTCTCTCATCATTGATGTTTCCATCTCTCTCTCTCCCTCTCCCTTCCTCTCTGAAATCAATAAAAAAGAAAAAAAAATGCAACCAGGAATCCCACCTGCCACAGTGCTGGCCCATCAAGTCAGTCTCTAACCTGCAGGTGACTGAGGGCAGATCACTCTACCACACTTTCCCCCAGTCTTTGCCCAGGAACCACTAGAAGGATGCATCCCCACCAGCATCTTGGGGAGAAAAATACCTCAGACAAAGAAGGAAACGTATTTGGAAGCATTTTGCAAGTGTAAGGAAGTAAAGCACAAAGAGCAATTCCTCTCATTTTGCCCTCTGCAGGTAGAGAGGTTCCCACAAACCATTCCTAACAGCGTGTTCAATTTCGAGAAGCTGGGGATGGAGCTGACAATGTGTTGTTCACTGCCAATTCCAGGGTCTGGCAGTAAGAAGAAAGCATGGTTCAAGCCCACGGATTATTTTTTCCATTAGGATCAAGCCTCCATTTTAACTGAACAACACCCCTCTTTTAGGCATATGCCCCCTTCTGCTTTTCGGAGGTCCTTAGGCCAGGCTGGTGGGAGCAAGGAGAGTCCCGAGGGAGGAGGCCAAGTGCACTCACTGATAGGGAGACAGAGGCATCCGGAACTTCAGGTGTCCCCGTGGCTTGTCTCGGTGGGACTCCCTCCGTCCTTGGATCTTCGTCCTCCCTGAGGACACTGGATGGTGCTGGAAGGGAGGAATCAGAGCTGTCAGGGCCGGGGATGGGGAAGGAAGTCTGAATTTGCTCCCTCGCAGCAGCAAAGACTGTTTACCTCCAAGTCTGTGTTTTTCAAGGAAGTGGAGAGCAGCAGAGGAAAACCGCCCTTGTGAAAACATTTCCATGAATTTATGTCGTTCATCTGGGGGGACACTACCCCTCGGCGAGGCCTCTGAGAATTGACATGGTCAGGATGAGGCTGGCCTGCCTCTGGCTGCTCGGAATCCACGGCCACTTGGTGACCAGCATGCTGCGTCCTCGTAGGAACAACACTGGCCAGGCTCTAAGGGTACAGGTGCCACCGTGGGCTCCGTGGCCAGGCAGGCCTCCTTCCTGGAACTGGGGGTGGGATTACTTCCACCCAACGCACGTGCCTGAGACTCAAGGATGGTGGTCTCCTATGGGCACTCAAAGAACAGTTCCCAGAGGAGAGAGCAACGAGTATGTGCTACCAACACTCCCAGCCAGCAGTGGGGCCCACCAGGCAGCGTCCCTCGGGCCAGCGTGACACATTGGGAGAGGAGACTTGTATTCACAGGAGTGGACCCAGCATGTAGGCAGAGGTGCTATGGCCCCCGTGAAACAGAGAATTCGCTCAATCCCTGCTTACCCATCCCAGCCCCCCACAGTACTGGGATGCCTTGTTCTGGGGCCTCACCTCTCAGACCCTGCACTGGAGGTGGCGGAGGGGAGGGATCGGACAAGGTGGGGCTGGAGTGATGGTCGAGCCCACGGAAGAGATGGGGTTCTGGAAGGATTAGGGGTCCCCAGCTTTGCCTTAGATCCCCGTGCCCAGTTGGCTCCATCAGCTCCCTCCCCACCCTTCTACCTTCTCTCCCTTTTAATCCAGCAAAAAAGCTTTTTACCTTTTTAGTTCATCTGCAGTGGAGCCTGAGGATTTAGATCTTTTGCATTTCAAATGTGTATTCGTGTTTTAATTTAAAACCCTAAAACTAATTCTGGGGATTCCGCACAGACCCTGAATCCTTTCTCATCCTGGTCTCCCATCTCATCAGACTAATGTGGTACAGGAGGATTTGTAGGTGAGTGTGTGTTTTTAAGAGAGGGAAAAACAACAACGAAAGGGTTTTTGAGATATTAAACTGTTGTTTTTAGTCTTTGAAATTTGGGGTGGTTTCCATGGTAACTGGTAAGTTTGCCGCTTTGTTCTCTCCAATTTTCTAAAGAGGCCAAGATAGCTCTGGGTAGCTTCCCATGTAGGTTTGGATCAAAGTCCCAGCATCCTGGTGTGGGAGGGGTCCGGCTGCAGCCCCAGTGGTAAGAAGCTGCCCCCCCCACCCCCGGAGACTCCACCCCTGATTAGTAGGAAGGCAGGAGCCAGAACAAGCCTCACTATGACCCCACTGCCCTTCCCACATCTGCCCCAGGTTCAGGTCCCATCGAGGTCCAAGAGGGCTGCGTGCATGCTAGAAGCCGAGGTCAATCTCCTGCAGGAGGCATGGGGGTGGGGGAGTGGGCATAGGGAGGATTGGCCTACCTCCGCCTCCCCTGCTCCCCTGGGGCCTGCCCAGCTGCCCTGGGGCCTTCCTGGGGTGCCTGTCTGAATGCTCAGACACCCTCCCCCTACTGCCTGGGCTTCAGGATGGCCATCTTGGGCTCTTCCTCCTGGGAGCCAGGCCTCCCTGTGTCTGTGGGCTCAGCTGGTTCTCTCACCTCAGCCCCAGGGCCCTCAGTTGAGTCTGGGGTGTAGTGCTCAGAAGTGTGGCTCCTCAGGAGAGCCTATTCTGGGGGTGAGCCTCCTTCTTGCTCACCATTTCCCAGCCCGCTTGTCAGCTGGCCAATCAGGTGGGTCCATCTGACTCCTGAACCTGGGAGACCAGGCCACAGGATGGGTACCATCCATCCATCCATCTATCCATCGGATGGGAGCTGTGGGAAGGCAGGCCTCCAGAATGGCCATGGGCGGAGCTTGAAGAGAACACTGTGGGGACCCTCCCTGGAGGTAATCTGAGTGGGGGGGTCCGGTCACCCGTGACCTGCTGGAGTAGAAGGTGTGCCAACGCATCAGGGGGCCTGGCTTCTGCCCTAGTCATATATATATATACTAGAGGCCCGGTACACGAAATTCGTGCATGGGGGGGGGGGGGGCGGGTATCCCTCAGCCCAGCCTGCACTGTCTTTAATCGGGCATCCCTCTCACAATCCAGGACTGCTGGCTCCCAACCGCTCGCCTGCCTGCCTGCCTGCCTGATTGCCCCTAACTGCTTCTGCCTGCCAGCCTGATCACCCCCTAAACACTCCCCTGCCAGCCTGATCGACACCTTACTGATCTCCTGTCAGCCCAATTGCCCCTAACTGCCCTCCCCTGCAGGCCTGGTCCCCCCCTAACTGCCCTCCCCTGCTGGCCATCTTGTGGTGGCTATCTTGTGTCCACATGGGGGCAGCCATCTTTGACCACATGGGGCAGCCATCTTGTGTGTTGGAGTGATGGCCAATTTGCATATTACTCTTTTATTAGATAGGATATAATTTTTTTTTTTTTTAAGAGAGCGGGAGAAAGAGATAGAAACATCAGTGATGAGAGGGAATCATTGATGGTCTGCCCTGGCCTTACCACCCTCTCCCTAGGTGACTTGGGTTGCTCCTCCTCCCTCATTTGGGACCAGGTTCTTCACCTGCTAAGTGGAGAGCATGGACTCCGCCCGCCTTCCCAGCTCCACGTGTTAGGAAAACCAGCCAGAGCCCATCCCACAGGCCTCTTGCCAAGAAGGACGCCGGAGAAACCCTGCCTGGGGTGTGTTTTCTCCCTGCAAACATGTTTGGCAGGAGGGAGAGCAGGGTGGAACCCCCGCCAGGAGGCCTCGGCCCGCCCAGAGCAGGTGAGTGTTCAGGATATGAGTGGATTTTTTCCCTGAAGCTTCTCAGGCCAGAGGAGGGAAGATCAGCAAGCTGGCGGGGTGCCGCCTGAGTCAGCCCAGCTCTGGCCTCATTCGAGGAAAACTAACTGCAGGAGGTCAGGGAGCCGGGGTGGGGGCAGGGTGTGTGTGGTGGGGGGCGGGGGAGGTGCGCTCGCTTGCGCCCTGGTGTGTGCCTATGGATAAGTGAATGTTCAACATTGACACTCATCTGATGCACGTCTGATACATCCCGTCATGGCCCTAATAATTAAATATTTTAAAACGTCCTTACCAGCCCATAAAAAAGCCCCTGCCCACCCAGCCAGCATAGTTCAGTGGTTGAGGGTTGAACTATGAACCAGGAGGTGCCGGGTTTCGGGCTCGACCCCCCAGTAGGGGGCGTGGAGGAGGCAGCCGATCAATGATTCTCTCTCATCATTGTTGTTTCTATCTCTCTTTCCCTCTCCCTTCCTCTCTGAAATCAATCGAAAAACAATAACTTTTTTAAGTCACTGCCCCAAACACTGAATGCCCTCTCTGTTGCCCCAGCCCCGCCCTGGACCCGCGGGGCCTCCCACAAGCCCCCCTCCGCAGGGGTTGACTCCTGGTGCGGTTGGTGGAGGGAAAGGGGGCCCTGCCCCTCGGTGTTCGTTATCTTGAGGACGCCCTGCTCGTGTGCGCTGAAGGTTGGTACCTGTCAGCTCACACGGGCTGGTTTCACAGAGAGCCCGTACCGCACCTTTTCCATAAAAGTTTGATAAAAGGTGTCCCCCTTCCTTATTTCAGAGGAAGGAATCTGAAGTTTTGGGGGGCGGGGGGGGGCACAAACCAAGTTTCCAGCCCGGCTTGGCTCAAGCGGGGAAAGTACTAGTAGCTCAGAGAAGCTGACCACCTGCTTAGATCACTCGGCCTGCAAATAGAGGAGCCAGGACTTAGACCCAAGCCGTCTGGGTCCCAGGGTCCCAGAGTCTTACTACTCCACGTGGGTCTGGGAACCAGCAGCATCAGCCTTCTATCTGCTAAGCTTCTCAGCTCACAAGGCTTCTTTCTTGCATCCACAGGAGACTCCCAGACAGCACAAGGATCGCGGGCTCCATTAGGCAGGTGAGATCCGGGGAACCCATGTGGCAGGGCTAGGACTCAAATACGAGTATCCTGAGGCCAACTGCTGGGCTCAGCACTACCCCTCAGGATAGCCTGAAGGGGGCAAGGGACTCCGCGGCACAGCTGTGTCTTCTCACTGGTGAGATGGGCATCACACACACTGGGACCAGCTAAGATACATGCATCACTGACCACAACTAGGGAGTCACCCAAATGCCCATCAACTGAGGGATGAATTGTGGCCTATCCGTACAATGGAATATTATTCAGCCAGAACATGGACCAAAGCACTGATACATGCTGCCGTGGAGCTGGAGGCTGGGGACACATTGGTGGACCAGACCAACCTGGTCCCTGTCCTGAGGAGCTTTGTCTTACACAGGAGACGGACAGTAAACAATGGAGTGATCATGGGAGTTATGCTGATGTGAAGCATGGGTGGGCGTCTTGTTGAGGGGTGGTCAGGGAAGGCCTCTCAAGGAGGAAACATCTAAGTTGAGAACCAAGGGCTAAGGAGGAGCCGGCCATCCCAGAGTTGAGGGACAAGCATTGTGGCTAGAAGGAATAGTCTGCACCAAGAAGGGTGGCATGAAATACAAGACACACTCTACTCATCAAAGACAACAAAATCCAAGAGAAAGAGCGGCCGCTGGGGAGGCGATGCTGGAATGTAGAAAGAGCGTCAGGAATGGAGTTTCAAACTCTGGACTCAACACGGACCCTTCCCTAGCCTTGAGTCACTCACTGAATCTCCAAAACCTTCACAGGGCTCCTGCATTTGCCGCCCTAAATGCTGTCTCCCCCATGCGCAGGTGTGATTCCGGAACCTCAGCACAAGATGTTACCTAAATGCCTCTTAAATTCCCGGGCGCCCGTCCTGCCAGCCTGAACTTCCCATATGCTGATTCTGTCACGCAGGGTGTTATGTCTTCATCGGGCCAAGTAGGAATGTAGACCAGGGCAGAGCCCAGTGGCAATCCACTAGCGACCTCCCGCCATATGGAAGCTGATCCCTAACACATTTTTTGAGTATCATATCTACATACCAGCCCCTGTGGGTTCAGGATTCAGACATGAGTAAGACAGTCTTTATTCTCACCCCATTCAGTGTGTGTCGGGGGGATGGGGGGCGGGGGGGGGCAGTCAGTCAGTGAGGGGCCTCATGAGCAAGTTGGATTAGCCAGGGCATAAAATGTCTGGGAAAGCCGCTACAGAGGTGGGCAGAGCAGCTCATGGAGGGCCTTGGAGAGCATGTTAATGAGGCTGGACTCTCCCCTGGACCCGTGGTCAGCAAACTCGCGAGCCACATGAGGCTCTTTGGCCCCTTGAGTGTGGCTCTTCCACAAAATACCACGGCCTGGGCGAGTCTATTTTGAAGAAGTGGCGTTAGAAGAAGTTGAAGTTTAAAAAATTTGGCTCTCAGAAGAAATTTCAATCGTTGTACTGTTGATATTTGGCTCTGTTGACTAATGAGTTTGCCGACCACTGCCTTAGGTGGTAAAAAGAGGCTTTGTAAAGGTGATGACGTTAAAGATCTGGAGGTAAAAAGAGTCACCTGGATTATCCTGATGGGCCCAGGAAGACCTAGGTGGGTCCTTATGAGGGGGAGGCAGGAGGATCACAGTCGGAGGAGAATCAGTGGGTGCAGGCCACAAGGAAGCAGGTGTCAACCTATTAAGAATGTTTTCACACTTAGAACTGCTCCAAATGGAATGTGCCAAATGGCCTTTATTAACTAAAGGATTAACTAAATCATGCCATATTGACATACAGCTCCTAAAAATAATCTCCAAGAATTTAAGTTTATGGGGATGTTCAACATAAGTTTTTAAAAGAAGAGAGAAAAATTATGAAAACACGATTCTATTTATATACTAGTATGTCCAGAATAAGCAAACCCATAGATATAAAATAGATTAGTGGTTGTCGGGGCGGAGGAAGGAGAGGGTGGGGAGTGACTGCTAACCCACACATGGTTTCTTTATGGATGATGAGAATTTCTGGCATTAGATGGTGTCAATGGTTATACAACCTTATGAATATATCAAAACCATGAATTTTCTACTTTTAAAGGGTGAATTTTATAGTACATGAATTGTATCAAGAAAATAAGTATAAGGAATAAAAACTGAAATACTTATGTATATATACAATATGTAATTGTATATAATAAGGAATAGTATGCTTAATTTTTCCACACATATAGAACCCAATTTTGTCAACTATATCTCTGCATCCATATGGTGAGAAAAAATTCTGGAAAGAAATACAAAGAGTTAGCTAGTTTTGTAGGGTAATGGGGTTATTTGGAGTCACAAATTTTATAATAAACAGCTTCTCTTTTAGAATCAGAAAAAAAAAACACAAAAAACACTTTTGTAAAGATGGGACTGGGCTGCCTGTTGTGGTAACAAGCTTCTTGTCATGGAAAATATTCCCCAAAGTTTGAGAATCAACAGATGTGAATATTTGCACTGGGAGTTTGACCTACAGTGTATGGCCCAGTCTTTTTCTAACTGAAATATTATCATTTTATAATTATCCTTTTCTTTTCTTTTTTTAATAATCCATTATCTCAAATCTTGACTCTGGTACCAGTCTGTGAGTAGGGGGTAGGCGGTGGGATTCAACTTTTGTTTTCTAAAAACTGATCACAATTTGAAAGGTATATTAAGACTCAAAAAGGGTAAGAAAATTAGTTTAAAAGCAAACTGTACATGCTTATAAGCAGCCGGAATAAAAAGATTATGTTGCATTGAACTATTTAAGAAATGATCTGACTAGAGAAGACTTGGGTTTTCCCTTTCCTTTTTGTAAAAGTGAAAATAAAAATCTTAAGTGTGACATTTGAAATACTCTCTGTGTAAATAGCACACTCTCTCCAAAGGTTGCTGACACACAGGCAGAACATAACTAAGTCTTATGAGGGACACTGCCACCTTTTTCTCTTTTTTTTTTATCCCAAGTCCAGGGAGTGTCAGCCATGAGATGGGAGAGGAGAGCCAGCAGACTCCTCATCAGCCTGGGGTGGGTGAGGAGCGTGAGCTAGCTCCTCCCACCCGCTGGCAGAGGGCTGGGGGCAGCGGGAGAGGAGATGCACCAAGCTATAAAAAAACGTTTGTTTTACTTCCTTCTAAGGCGTCCTGAGTCACTGGGCGCCCCAGCCCCCGGTGCCCAAAGAAGTGCAGCTCACATCGGAAGTGTGTGCATGGAAACGTGTCAGGAAAGAGACCTGGGCCAAAGCCGCTGAAAAAGCAGGTGTTGTTGTCCCTTGAACCGAATCCCGTGCAGGCCGAGTGGCAGCTTCCTATTTCCGTCCCGTGCGGAGGGTGGATGTCACCGAGTGGTCAGCTTCTCTGACCCGTGTCCCAATAGTCCATCAGCCTCCACAGCAAGCTTGCCCTGCGCGCCTCCCCCGCCGTGGAGCTGCCGAGACTTTTTAAAAACCCCGTTTGTCATCTCAAAGCATACGGCGCTCCCACGCTATTTTGCCTCCCACCCTTTAGGCTGCAGTTTCCATTTAAACACCAAGTGATGCCAACCCGGGTTGGTCAGAATCCTAGAAAGCCACAGGTAGGAGGTAATCATCTGTTTACCAAGGGGTTGGAGGTGGGGGGCAGGGGGGACAGGTCCACAGAAGGTAAGAGACCATGGCTACGGAGGGACAGAACCAAAAGCAGGCAAGGCCTGTCCCCATGACGGTGTCCACATCCTGGTAGTCGCAGCTGCTGCATGCAGGGGGCGCCATCTCAATGCTCTCTGGAGAGGTCTCCAGCTCTGTGGCCACAGCAGGGCTTACTTAACTTGTGACCATTCCGCTGCTTTTCAGCCCCCTCCCTGCTTCTGTGCAGAGTGGGAAAGGACACGGGCCAGGCAGCTGGGAGATCCTTCTGGAAATAGGTGGCAGCCAGAAGGTGGCCTTTTCTGCTTGAGAAGCTTGTCTGGGAACCAGGGCCTGGGATGGCACTGAGGAAGGGGGAGGTTTCAACTCCAAGACTCTGAATGGAGGTGTAGCCACTCCCCTTTTCCTCAGCTACCCTGCTCACGGCAGCGGGTGCTTAGGTAATTTAAAATGCCCATCTTCTTCTTAACGTGTATTTCTTCCCACAATTCCTAAAGAGACTTGGATGAACGCGGAGGTTAAAGGGACATCAATCTTTTTTATGGTGTACATTTTCTGCATAAAGCAAGCGTGGATACATTACGGGGCCAAGAGATTGTGTTGAAAATGTCAGCTAACACCCAAACTACCTAAAACTGGAGCCAGGCTGCAGTAGCCGGCTGTTATTTCTGGCCCCTCACCTAGAGGTTAGGGGGGATTACATCCGTAGGCAGGTACCTCTCGCTCACTGAGCAAAGGGATTGGAAGCCACACAAGCTAAAAACCTACACAGTTCGCAGTTAGAGATGAAAGGCTGCAGAAATGTTTATTGAATACAGTGCCAGGTTTATAAATAAAACTTATTTACAGTTTCCATAGAGTTGGTCCCCCATCAGAGAGGTGGTAAAATCTCCAAACAATTTATCTCAAGATTTACAGAAACTTTCAAGTACATTTTCTCCTTTGCAAATCGCCACGGTGAAGGGAAGCTTCGGTACCGAAAGAACTACCACCACCTTGGCTACAGACGTGTTTAATGAACATTATAATAGAGCTGGAGAGCACACACACTCCACCCATGCCACTACCTTCTCACCCCAAGGGATACAGACAGCCACGTGTCTCCTACAGGACAACTTCAAGGGATTAAAAAAAAAGGAAATAGTCATGGTTAGCTGAAGGGATAGAGTAAGACACATTCGTGGAATCTAGTCACTGCCAGAAGGGTAAGTTTAGGATATACAATAAAAGGATTATTGAAGATATACAATAATTAGTTCCAATGTTTAAAATAATCGAATGAACAAAGAGCAGATGGACCAAATTTACATTCTTGGTTTAGGAAGAAGTTCCCAGGATGCTGAGGGGCTGATCATATGCTGCTACTCGGGACGGGCCACAGCAATGCCAGGCCTACTGGACAGCCACTCATTACAATGTGGTTACGGGTACAGTCAGACATGCATTTATAAAGAGAATATAAAAATATGTACAGTAGCTAATTTTCAATGTGTTTAAGTTGCTGAAAGATACCAATTAAAGTGTGCAAAAATTCGTTTTGTCAAAAAATCAGAAAAAAAAGCCTTCCTTGGCAACAGTGCGTTAAAAGCCCATCCGAAATATCAAGCTACATTTGCCTTGCTCAACACCTACCCCAAACAGATGGAGAACGAAACCAGGAAAGTGTTTGCCAAGTACTCAGCAGATTTTTACGGCAAGTCTCAGGCTCAAGCGGGATGCCAGTTAAACTAGTCACCTTATATATATATATATGTATATATATAAATATATATGTATGTGTGTACATTTAAAGAGCAGTTAGAAGTTAGGGGCGAGAGTTTACAGGAAGGTGCTAACCCACTTATAGGAAGGACTGCCACGACATCCAGCTCTTGCCACTCTCAAACTCACGCAGACTGCAAACACCTCACCCCCGGGCTGGCCGTCCCCTCAAACGCCAGAGGAAAAAGGCTACCGTGGACCCGCTGCATCCCTGCACCATGCTGCAACTCCACATTCCCTGGGGAAAGCTCCTGTGCCCACAGGATCCTGGCCCTTTCGGAATCTAGTTCCAAAGTCAATCTCTTAGGAAAGACTGTAGGACCACTGAAATGGAGTCCACCCAGCTTCTAGAAAGACAGAAGGCAAAGTTTCCAAGAAGTCAAGTCACCCCCAACCCTCTTTGGAACTACCAACAGGTCATCGGCCACAGGCCTGAGACTGGGCCAACAGTCAGGCTGTTGGAACTCCCTGCGAGAATCACGCAGGTCTGTCACTTAGGCGAACCAGGAGCCCTCGGTCCTCCTAGCTCATCAGAACCCCCAAGGTATTCTTAGGTGTCCCTTCCAGATGCAGGAAATGATGAAAGCCACACCTAGCTCGTGATGTCAACCTCTCTTCCACCAACCACGGAGTCTCAGGACCAGTCGCAGAGGCGGGCGGACGGACGGGCGGGCTCCTCTCCACGGCTCTGACCCACCCCTCTGGCAGGAAATCTAACAAGCTGCAAAATGCCAGAGGGGCAGGGAGTAGGAGAGGGAGAAGCCAAGGGTCTGTATAAATCAGCCCCGAAATGCACCCGGGTGGCTGCCAAGAGCTCCTCGCTGCCTCGCGCGCAGCCTGCCACTGTTCCCTGGCAAAGGAAAACCTCCCACGCCAACACTCAGAACCCCAACCTCCTGGCTAATAAGACACCGCCAGTTAACACCCTGAAAAAATGCACATCCAGCCTTCACTTCAAAGAGTTCTGCAAAATGCAACATGCCTCCAAAGGGGCTTTTTAAAAGCGGACCAATCCCACGGCAAAGACCAGTACCAGCATCTTCGTTTTGGTTAAAGGTTTATAATTAGACACAACATTCCCTCTGGGGTGGTGGTTTACTTTCAAGCTGAGGGCTACCATTAGTTCTACTTGGGGGGGGGGGGGGGGGGGGAAGCAGAGTCAACTTTTTCAAAAAGGTAAAAGGAGGATAGAGATAATCATAACTTAAAAATAATCGTGAATCAAAAGGCGACTGGTAGTGTCTTTTAGGCATGAAGAGACTGGCTTAGAAAAGTGACTACTGCTTCTACCACACACAGCGAGGATCGAGTTACAGACACACTAAATCATGTCTCTTGCACAGATGGTCTCTAGTTACATAAAACAGGTAATCAGCAGCACAACTGAGACGAACCCCTAAATACATGCTTGAGAGAAAGTGGGTTTTTTTCCCTTCATTAAGAGCTCTACTGTCTGAATAATCATTAAGTTACCATGAGTCACTCTCCCCCCTCCCCCCCGGGTGAAAACACAATAGACCTACATGTCCACAAACATGATGCAGCAGTCGGAATTTGCTTGGTTTTAGGCGAGGTCTCAGCTCGGAGGTTGGTGCTGGGATGCCGGGAGGGAGCGGGGGAGGGAAACCCAATGCCGGGCTGGGGACAGTTACAGGTGCACTGGGCCTCCCCCTCCAACTGCCTTGTCCCCGTTTGGATCTCAGCTTTACAAAGCATTTAACACCACTTTAAGTTAATGGTCTTTTTATTGGAAAAAAAAATAAAATAAAAAGACTAGCATTTACACAACTTGGAATGGACGTTAAATTGTAATTTCTTGAACAGCAATGTTGATGGTTGTGCTGAAGTCCACAGCCACAGCCTACCTCTGCTGGCTCCAAGTCACGGTTCAGGAGGTTTTAAAAACAGAGAGTCCAAAGATGCTCCCTTGGTAAAAGTTTCTTTTTTAAAAATTTGTGTGAATGGTGACAGCCTGACACCCATTTCGCTCTAGCACAATGCAGACCATGCTAAACCAACGCACGTGGGCATGCCACCAGGATGCCTCACCATCACCACGGGGCGGGGCACATGGAAGGACAAGAGGGACCATCATCCTGCTCGTGGGGCTACGTCTAGACAGTTTATCCTTCACCCATTTTTCTACCCAACATCCTGAGGTAAACCAATTTGAAATGCGTTTGCTTTCAGCAAACCAACTATGACAATTTCTACTAACAAACTGAACTAGAACCCATTTAAATAGGCTTTGAATTTGTTTTTTCGTTTTTCGTTTTTAATACAAATGCCTGACTGTGCTCAATTGTCAAGCTGCATGCATGAAAAACTGGCCAGCCCAAACAGTGTATTAATCATTAGCAAATGGAACTGCAAGGAGTCCACTAAGTGCTTCCTTATCGTTAAGGTAGTACGAGGATTTATACTGTAAAACGGATGTGTAGCTTGATCTTTAGGGGACAGGACCACCAACCAATACATGCAGATTTTTTGTGTGTGTGGACAGAAGGTACTTTTGACATTCAGTTTTGCTATATAGAAACAGAATGAGTAAATGATTTTTTTTTTTTTTTGCAAGAGGTAAGTAAAAGATTCAATTTGATTCTTCTAGAGGAGGGGAAAAGTTGAAAGTAGGTCTTCATTTTGCAGTCATCATCTGTACGAATTCTGAAAAGACAAATAGTCATAACTCGGTTATCTTCAAAAGCAGCTGTATGAACCCACCATCTCTGCGTAAAAAAAAATTAGTGCATGTCTCACAAAACAGTTAACTTGTTTATAGATTCTGAAGGGAAGACTCTTAAGAACTAAGCTAAAGAAACGCAGTGTTTTACCTTCATAGTTGACTTGTCCATCTCCATCAATATCTGCTTCTCTGATCATTTCATCTACTTCTTCGTCTGTTAGTTTTTCTCCTAAGTTTGTCATGACATGACGTAGCTCTGCCGCACTGATGTACCCATTGCCATCCTGTGAACATTCAGCAATTGTTAGCAAGAGGGGCTGATAGTGGGTCAGTGTGGGCAAGCAGGTCTTTGACTTAATCACGCCCTCTCAAGTTACTGCCGACTCTGCTCTCGTCGACAATTCTCCGATCTCCAGTCCCCTCCTCTACCCACCATGTACATGCAGTCCGCGAGGGCAGAATACACAGGGGGGTTTCAGAAACTAATAGAAATTGAAAGTAACAATCAAGAAACTTGGTTCAAATTTTCTCAGGTACTTATTATGCTTTCCCTTACTGGATAAGGTTACTGCAATAAGTCGGATTATTTGAAAGTGAGATTTCAGAGGTTCAGGCAGTTAGGTAAGTGTTTTTAACTAGGACAGATTGTTGAAGCTTTTAGCAAGGAGAGAAAAAAAGCAGTACTTAAGTACCATCTGCAATGCAGATGCAGGATTACCTTGTCAAAGACTCGGAATGCCTCGCGGATTTCTTCTTCGCTGTCTGTATCTTTCATTTTTCTAGCCATCATAGTCAAAAATTCTGGGAAGTCAATGGTGCCATTGCCTCAAATGAAAACAAAAAGCTCGTGTAAAGTAAGTGCTCCAGCAATGCTCCCCTGCAGTAATAATTTTAGAACCACTTTATGGAATTGGTAAGCGCTTGCTAGGACAAACTGGTGAATTATTTTATTTGGTTGAACCATTTATAGGTCTAAACTGTTGCAACACTTCACAGGGCGATTTCACATGATTCAAATTAATGATCAATGCCCTGGACAGCATTTAAGAATGCAAAGGAAACTGCATATACAGAACCTTGACCACTGAAGGGGGTTGTTCGGTTCAGGAGAAAAAAAGCACACAGCACTGACGGCTGACTCTTTCCACTCCCAAGGGAAGCATTCCAGATGGTCTCTCCCGCACTCCCCTCCCGCCCCCGCTCCAAGTTAGGGCAATCAGTGGGATCCAACTCTGCCTTGGCTAGCGGTGCTGGTCCAGGCCTGGATTTGGGCCCCCAGGGATGAAAAGGATCAGGAGGGGGACAGACTGACTTGATTATGCCATGGACCATAAAGCGTTAGAAAGTCTTCTCCGGGGGCATTTCTCAGGCACGTTATGGTAAGTCACCTAATCGCTTTCTCTCCACTCGGTATCTTTATTTCCCATTAAGGGCAAAACTCAGAAGTGTTTTCACAGCTCAGACCATTAACATTAGAAAACTGTGTCAAAAGAATCTGTTCTATGGCCAATATTCCAAATAACGCCTCTGAAAACGAAGAGTCAGATGAACACGCCAGAGACAAACCACTCGATTAACAATGTAACTTGAGCCCTAACCGGTTTGGCTCAGTGGCTAGAGCGTCGGCCTGCAGACTCAAGGGTCCCAGGTTCGATTCCAGTCAAGGGCATGTACCTTGGTTGCAGGCACATACCCAGTAGGGAGTGTGCAGGAGGCACCTGATCGATGTTTCTAACTCTCTATCCCTCTCCCTTCCTCTCTGTAAAAAAAAAAAATCAATAAAATATATTTAAAAAAAAAACACAAAAAACAATGTAACTTGAATTAAGTGGAAATAAAGTTAAACTAAAAGAAAAAAACTTTAGGTCAAGCTACTCATTTTCACCAGTACCTTTAAATCAACAGTAATTCAACAGATCCTTTCAAGTTCTTTTGGCCTCCAAAAATGGAAAGCATTATTGATATTCATGTAAGTCAATATTAAGTATTTAGCGTGCTCACAGCCAAGCAGAGATGCGTGTCCTTAGGCATCATCATGTTTATTCACTGTGAATACCAGACTCTGTCTCCAGGACCTCACACCACACCCCCGCCCCTTGTTCCATACAAATCTCGGGGAGCCTAATATACTCTGCCAGCCCCCAAGCTCAGTTTCCCAGGGTTTACAGGAGAAACTAGATCACCTTAGCAAACTGGAGAGAACTATGTACAACCTCTCTTTCCAAAACAATATTAAGGCTGAAGACAGTCTTTGGAAGTAGTTTGAATGGGCTAAAACCATTGTTAAAGAGTTTAACCAAAACCCCTGCTTCTAAATGTATGGGGCACGTCTGACTCAACTTTATCACCTTTCAAAACCCCATTTTTAAATGACTACTATCAAGTCAATCATCTAGCAAGTAGTCCAGACCCAAATTCTTCTTAGATCACCTTTTAAAAATGTACTATGTTCTACAATGTTGTGTAGTACATTTACTGTACACGTATACATATATATATGGTTTTTTGGAGGGCGTGTCTCAAAAACCGTTTACTGATGGAAGCAAGCAATAAAAAATCTATTGCCCACTGTTCTAGAATTCAGAAGACGATGAACAATTGGTGAACAACTGCTACAGGGGTTCTTGCTTGTTCCTTCCTGCCCCATGCCTTATACATCCTCTCCTTCTGTTAGATTCTGCAGATCTATTCCCTACAGTCCATCATGACCCCACACCTCCAAGCCTCACAAGGACTTAAAAATTCTCTTCAATAAACACATCTACAGCTCACACGGTATCCAATTCTGTTAGCGTCTAACAATGCTCTTCACCCACTTCACTTAAGGGATTTTTCTCCTCCTCTTAGAGACAACAAGCTTTTTAGAAAGGTCTATGGCTATTTGTCTTTTACTTCCCCACAGAACTGGATGCAGACTCATGGGCCAGTTGATGAAAGACCGAGCTGTGGGTCACGGCAGGTAGAAAAGAACAATACAGTGATCCGATTCAGGAAACATTCTAGCCAGTGAGCAGGGCAAAAGGCAGGCCCATAATCTCCTATTTACATTGTCAGTGGCCAGAAGGTAACCACAGAAAAGATCTTTGCACATTTGTTTCGCTGTGGGACCTGAGAGACGATCTCGTAACATGTTTGAACTTGAATGAACACTGGTGCTCATTCACAGTTCTAAAGCCCTTACCATCAGCATCCACTTCATTGATCATATCCTGCAATTCGGCTTCTGTTGGGTTCTGACCCAGTGACCTCATGACGGTGCCAAGTTCCTTTGTTGTGATGGTCCCATCGCCATCTTTGTCAAATAGGGAGAAAGCTTCCTTGAATTCTGAAAACAAAAGTTTACCTTTTAGAACGAATGTCTTCACCCAAGCCAGCCACCACGCGCACTACCCTGGGGCTTGCCAAAGCAAGCGGTCCAAGGTGTGCAAGCGATCCGAAACTGCCTGGCTTTATCTACTGAAATAAAGACTACAGCAGTCCTGTAGGACTGGCCTCTATACAGCAGACCACAGAGCAAACACTGCTCCTGTTAACCAGCTCTGTAAAACCACAATATTCTCACATTTTTAAAGAAGGCTAAGCTTCAACGCACTGAAATGAGCCCCACATCCAAACTGACAAGTGGAGATTGGTCTGTGTTCCCTTAAGGCCCCTTCCTTCCTGTTAAAACTTCTACAGCCATAAGAACGCCTTGTTTTCCTAGCAACCTGTCGGCTACTAAAATGTGCATTCCAGGTAGCCAATGTGTTCTCTCTACAGGGTACTCAGAATATTCCAAAGGCATTTCTGGTTTCCTAAGGAGAAACCATCCCCAAAAAGTCCTCCAGGGAATATTGGAATCTAAACTAAAACAACTCCCTTCCCAATTATTATAATGGTCCTAACACTCATTTTCACCCATTCCCATAGATTTTAGAATAGCAAGCACAGGTTTTCAAAGGTGATTACTAAAAGACCTGTGACATAAAAATTCTAAACTACACGTCTGAGTAGTAAACTCAGCACAATCTCATTATATACAAAACCTCGCACCGTGAAACATAGTCGGCTACCCCAGAGTGTAACAAATGGATATTCTTAGTTCTGCGTCCTTTCACTTTATCTCCAAAATACTGGCGAGGAGTAGCATCTCACCTAAATATTTCTGCTTGTTTTCATTTATATAGATTCTTAGGAAACTGTTCATATTATAGGGGAGAGGAGACTGACTGATGCCTAGCTCTGGCCTACTAGGGACTCCCTGAAGCCATGGACTTACCAGCAATCTGTTCTTCAGTCAGTTGATCAGCCTACATGGAGAAAGAAAAGGTTGTAATTCAATCTACAACACTGAGATCAACACTGCTGCTCCAATTACACTTTTAATTGTGACCTTTTGTCAATATTTAAAATATGTCAACCGTCTGAAGACTTTAGCACGGTTATTTAATGAAAACAAAAATAAAGAAAACTCTTGATGCTATTAAAAAAAAAAAAAAAAAAGGATGACAAGGAAGTGACAGCTCCCTTCAGGTTTTCCTTTCTGGGCCTTGGGCTGTGCGCTGTGAGGAATAACTAGGAAGGGTCAGCTCATAACTTGAAAAATGGCACCTCTAGCGGCAAAGGGTCCCACAGCACAGGCTGCAGCAGCAGCAGCAGGCGCTGGGAAAGAAGGGCGCCACCTACTGCACCAGGGCGCCGCGGTCCCCGCTTCCGCCCCAGCAGGGACCTAGCCTGACGTTGCTGTCCCCGCAGCCAGGATCTCGGATCTGTCCAGGGGCAGGCTTTTAGCGCACCTTGCGCATTGCTGCGGGCACTCCAAATCTCCAAACTGGCGTTACATAATGGCACTGGGTTGGATTAACGGGCTTTTATGTCCATTTTATGAGATACAATTAAGAGGGGGAAATAAATATACCGCAATGGGTTATCCCGCTAACTTCATTTCCATGTAGTAAATGCTTTCAATCATTTATATTAGGCAGTTATTCGCTAAAAGTCCAACATTCACAATGGCTAATGCCCTCTGTCAAATTATCCTGACTCAGAAGCCAGGAAGGGGGGGGGCGGGGGATGGAACCTCCGATAAGTGAGCTGTTACAAAACTGCAAATACGAAGTGCACCGAAAACTACACCATTATGAGACTAGACCCCCTCTTTTCTGGAGAGGAGGGACTCTGCTGGAGGGCGTTTACCTACCTTAGAGATGACAACAGAGCTGCTCACAATGAACATTTCACTGGAGGTGGTAGTGGGCACGGAGGTAACTCTCACGGCAACATAAAACCTGCATCTCCAGCCAGGGGCATTCGAGAGCTCAAGGAGAGCTAATATGTATTTTTATTTTAATGAAGGGCACCTAATGAAGCCAGCCACAAAATAGGTCCTAATAGAAAGCTGACGGTGTTAAGTTTATTCTAACTCTTAAAGGAAAACTTTCACAAATAGGAACGGTGTTCCAATATTATTGAAAACTTTTTTTTTTCGTATTCGAATGGAGTCTTCTTCCTTTCTACCCTAGTTGACTGCCTAATAGGTTTTCTTTCTATCGAACGAGGGAGACACGGTGATTTATGTAACGCCAGAGCAGCGTCTGTCTTGTACAACAGGAAACGGCTGCCACACCTCGAAAGAGAAGCTGTCACCCTTACCCGGGAGCACAATCCCACCACGCGCCAGGACTGTCATGTTAGAGGGGTTATGGAGAGCATCAGCCTTCCTCGACAAAAATAAAAAAATAAAAAATAAATAAAAAATAAACATCGCCCAATGGCACTGGCCTGAGGGACAAGGGTGCCCCGAAACTGCCAGAGGGCCGTCTCCCTACCCAGCCAAGCCGAGAAGGCTGTGGGTGATGTCAGCCCGGCGCAGGGAGGAAGGGGGCCGTGAGAACACACCCAGCGAGGCGCACAGGCGCATCTGGCCAGCTAGAAGCTGCAGAGAAAGCGGAAATGTCGAGGGCATCTCCCTGCGGACTGGGAAGTGGCGCCGAGCGGGGAAACGCAACGCGAGGGGCCCGGCAGGGGTGCGTGCCCCAAGGGCAGACGAGGAGGGGGAGGGCAAGGGGATGGCCCCCCGCGAGGGAGTGGGAGAGCCGCCCCTCACCAGCCGGGGCGACCTCCCACTCCCAAGCCCGGACTGCACGGCGGGGAGCGCAAAGCCCGCCCCGCGCCTCCCACCCGCTTCAGCTCCCCCAGGCGGTGAGCCCGCCGCGCCGCCTCCTCCCGGAGCAGAAACTTTGCGTCTCTAATGGAAACCGAGCCCCGCGCCAGCTCCCTCCTCCCCCATCCCCCCCCCCCTCCACCGCCCCAATTAGCGCTAACCCAGCGCCTCCCGCGGGAAGGGGCCTCCGGGTGTACCGAGGCTCCCGCACGCCTTTACTGCCGCCCGGGGGTGTGGGGTGCGGGGGGGGGGGTCTGCTGGGGTGCGAAACGGAGAGGCGAGTGCCGGCCACACCGCAGGGCCCCGCCCGGGCGCAGGGCGGCCGGCCCGCCGCTTCCGCCCTCCGCCCCCCCTCCCGCCTTCCTGCCCCCACCCCACCCTTCCCCGGTTCCTTCCTTCCCAGCCCACGCCCGCGCCGCGCCCCCCGGGAGGTAGGAGGGAACAGCGGCTGAGAGATGGTGCCCAGCGGGGTAGGCTGGTGGGAGGGCGGGGGCTACACTGACGGCGCCCCCCACGCCCGGGCCGGAGCAATGTGCGCCACCCGCTCGCCCCGGCCCATTCATTCTCCCGGGCCCGCCGGACCCGCCGCCTCCGAGCCTGGGGAAAGGCGGCAGGGTGGAGGGGACTAGTGCCCGGCCCCGCCCGGCTCCCCCACCCCCCCGGGGCCCCGGCCGAGGCGCGGCGCTGCGGGCAGCCCGGGTGCGGCGCGCTGGATGCAGTGGTGCGGGGCTGGGGGTGGGGAGGGGATGCGGAAGCCCCGCGCAGCGGTAGTCAGAGCCCCTGGAGGACCAAAATTTAAACGAGGATCCCTGGCCGAAGAAACTGACATGCAAATCCGAAAGGTATCCGTTTTAGCCGCAACTGCTGCGTAATGCCCGGGAAAGAGAGGGGGAACCCCCCCCAAAAAAAAAAAAAAAAAGAGACAAACGAACAGCAAAAAAAGAATAAACCCTAAAAATTTGTTTAGAAATCATGGGCAGGCAGCTGCTACGCCGGCATTTGCCATCCCCGACCTACCATGGTGCAAACGGAGGGAGGAAGCGCAGAAGGACCGAGGGAGGTGGCACCAGCGCGGGGCTGAGACGGCGGGAGCCTCCGCTGCTGCTGCTGCTGCCGCTAAGGCGCGGTGTGCGCTGAGCGCTGTGCTGAGCCGCTGCCGCCGCCGCCTGCGCCGCCGCCCGACTGCGAGTAACGGCGCCGCGCCGCGAGACTCCCAGCACGAATGCCGAAGCGCGACCCTGCGCTCGCGGGATATATAGGGCGCTCGGTATCCCTCCGCCGCCGCCGCGCCGCCTCGCTCAGCGCCGCCGTCTCGCTCAGCGCCGCTGCGAAGGCCGGGCCTTGCCCGCCTGGCCCCGCCCCCGGCGCGACCGGCCGCCCCCGCCCTCTGCGCGCCCGCCCCCGCCCGCGCCGGCCCAGGCTCGGGGAGAGGTGCGGAGTTACCGGGCGGGCCCGCTCCGGGCCGCGGCGAGGACCGAGCGCCTGCATAGTGCGGCCCTAAGGCGGCCCTGGGCTTCAGAAGCCGGCCGCCCCTCACCCCAGCCCCACCCCACCTGTGAGACCCCCCCCCCCCACTACCACCACCCCCTACCCCCCCACACTCACACCTCCCTGCGCTGACATCTCCTACCTCTGCGCTGGGCACCCCGTCCTGGGGCAGGGGCGGCCGTGGGGAGCTGGGGACAGGACAGAGGAATTGACCATTGACCGGGCACCGTCAGCTGCAGAAGGGGCAAAGCAGTTTTCCTCGTGCAAGAAATTGGGCGTTTTCCTTCCCAAAATTTGAAGCAATATCTGAGACAAATTCTAGGAGCCCAATGGCGAAATCTACATAATGCCCACAGATAAGCTTAGCCACTCTTAATGGAATGTTCTTACATTTCCTCTAATTTTTTTTTGTATGCCTGGATAATATCTCTCCCCTACTGTTTTGTTCTCTTTTTCCTATGGAAAATACTAGTATTCATCCTGACTGCAGTCTTATTAAAACTTAGGTACCTGTACATCTCCTATAGACCTTAAAAACCATGCTTTGATTAGTTTTCTTAATTTTACTGATTCTGAGAGGGATCCGATCTTTATTCATAAATCCAGAGAAACAAAGAAAGAAGGAATATTTAGAATCCCTCTGATTTCAGTTGGAAGACACAGCTAATTGGCACTGCTATGGAGCTAGACTAGATTTTAACCTACAATCTTGATTACATTCATTTTAAATGGTATTTTAATTTTTAAATTTACTGTTTTCAATTTTTCTGTAAACTAGAAAAAAAAAAAGGACAATTCCAGCTATTGATTTGAAACCCAAAACTTGTAAAAAGAAGAAAAAAGAAATCTTGACCAAACAAAAACGCTGCAGTTTCTTTTCTCGCCAAGGCAGAACACAATTTGATCTTTTGTTTACAGGGCCTGGGCAGCGGTCGCACGTTATCATTTGCTCATTCTTTCAGAGAAAGTGGCAAAGTGTGTGATTGAGAAGCTCTGCTCTGAAGGACTTTGGTTATGTTTGTTTCTGGCCTTAACAAAATCTGCAGAAAGATATTTTAAAAGAATGGGAAATGTTCGGGCACATTGCAGGTGCCACAGGACTGCTGAGGTAACCTAGACAGTCATCTGTGGAGCTGTTCTTACTTTTATGTTCCTTCTAGAATACCACAGAAAGGGTGAACCTGCTGTCAATAGAAAGAGGCTGGGGGAGAGGGAGAGAGAGAGAGAGAGAGAGAGAGAGAGAGAGAGAGAGAGAGAGAGAAAGGAATTTGTATTCTTTTGTCAGGTTTCTCACATAGAAGTTAATTTAATATATTTTAAAACATGGGATATAATGTATGAATAGGAGGAAATAATGGCCTAGAAATGAAATGTATTATTTCATTATTAAGGATTCATTAGCTTCTAATATTCTTTCATTTCTTATCATCATTTTGGTTAAATTGCTACAATCCATGGTTTTGAAAACCAGGCATTTTATAAAATAATATTTCTCCCTCTCTCATTTAACCTATTTCACCCAAATACAAAGCTTTTCATGACTTTACTTGCTAACAATAGAATCATTCCACTTATTACAGGAAAATTCATTATTCTGAGTCTTCATATTTACCATCTAGAGTTATCTTCTGGTAATTTTTAAATGTATCAAATCACATCTTAGCTTTCAAGTCTAGTGGGTTTATAATGAGGTCATACTTTATTCAGTTTTATGGCTAGTTTGCCACACTGAAATATAAGAAGGTCAAGTGACTTGCCCAAGATCTTACCATGAGTCAGGAAGGAGCATAAAATAGAGCGTGAGCCCTTGTTTCGGGCTCTAATCTTAGATTATATATGGCTGAAATCAATATCTGAAATTTTTAAACATGCAATGTGAAGGATTTGCCTACTTCATGAAGCAGATTCTTCTAACAACTTAGATGATTACAGGGTTTTCATCTTGACCAACACAAAGATCACAGTTTGAACTCTGTGGGTCTACTATAGGTGGATTTTTTTCAATAAATACCTGCACTGTTGGGAGTCCACAGATGCAGAGGCCGACTGAATGCATTGACCTGCGCCATTCGTATATTGGTGATTTGAACATCCTCGCATTTGGGTTTCTGCAGGAGGCCCTGGAACCAATCCCCCATAGATACCAAGGGACAACTTAAGTTTTGGATGCATCAAAAGTTATACTCGGGTTTTCAACTCCCCAGGGGGCCTGCACCCTTAACCCCCACATTATTCAAGGGTCAATTGTACAATAGGCTCCTCTGGTCCACACTTTCGGAGGTTTCAGTTACCCACGGTCAACCGCGGCCCAAAAATATTAAATGAAAAATTCCAGAAATAAACAATTCATAAGGTTTAAATCTCATGCCACTTTGAGTAGCATGATGCAATCTTGCGAGTCCCGCTTCATCCTGCCTGGGACATGAATCATCCCTTTGTCCAACATATCCATGCTGAATAAGCTCCCCACCTGTTCTATACGTAGTGGCTATCTGGGTTATCAGATAGACTGTTGCTGTATCACAGTGCTGTGTTCAAGTAGCCCTTATTTAACTTAATAATGGCCCCCGAAGTGCAAGAGTGGTGATGCTGGCAATTCAGATACCCCAAAGAGAAGCTATAAAGTGCCTCCCTGCCCTGGCCAGTGTGGCTCAGTTGGTTGGAGCATTGTACCCTGCACCGAAGGGTCTCAGATTCAATTCCCAGTCAGGGCCCATACCCAGGTTGTGGGTTCGATCCCTGATTGAGGTGTGTATGGGAGGCAACCAATCAATGTTTCCCTCTCACATTTTTTTTTTCTCTCTCCCTTACTCTCTCAAGTCAATAGAAACATATCTTTGGATGAGAATTTAAAAATCTATATATATAAAAGCCTAGCGACCAAATGGTGGAACAGCCAAACAACCTGTCGACCAGTCACTATGATGCGCACTGACCACCAGGGGGCAAACGCTCAACGCAGGAGCTGCCCCCTGGGGGTCAGTGCGCTCCCACAGTGGGAGCACAGCTCGGCTGATCAGGGTGAGCAGCGGTCCCACAGTGGGCTGATCCCCACAGGCCATGCCCCCCACCAGTGCACCAGGCCTCTAGTAATAATTATAATACTAAATACATAAATAAAAGTTTAAAATTGTTTCCTTTTAGTGAAAAAATATGTATATATAGGAGAAAACATACATTATAGGGTTCAGTACTATCCATGATTTCGTGCGTTCACTGGGGTCTTGGAACATAATGCCCACAGATAAGGGGGGACTACTGTAGCCTCCTGTAAGTGGATAAACTTCTTTTTTTTTAAAATATTTTTTATTGATTTTTTACAGAGAGGAAGGGAGAGGGAGAAAGAGTTAGAAACATCAATGAGAGAGAAACACCGATCAGCTGCCTACTGCACACCCCCTACCGGGGATGTGCCCACAACCAAGGCACATGCCCTTGACCGGAATCGAACCCGGGACCCTTCAGTCCACAGGCCGACGCTCCATCCACTGAGCCAAACTGGTTAGGGCGATAAACTTCTTAATTTATGGAGAGATCAGCAATCAGGAAAATAAGCCACATTATTATATATCAATTTACTGAGAACCAAGTCTATGGAATATGTCATGATATTGAGAGAAAATGGTTATCATTGTTATTTAAATAAAATAATGTTAACTAGACCAAGAGTAGAAAGAATGAAGCCCCAAACCAGAAATCTCCAGTTTGAATATCATTTCTGTTAGTAACCAGATCA
Organism: Cnephaeus nilssonii; assembly: GCF_951640355.1. Taxonomy (NCBI): domain Eukaryota; kingdom Metazoa; phylum Chordata; class Mammalia; order Chiroptera; family Vespertilionidae; genus Cnephaeus; species Cnephaeus nilssonii. The sequence continues at coordinate 99,377,160 of NC_137075.1, read as the reverse complement.
CTCCACCCCTCTGAGTCTAACAGAAAGAATACAAATGCAATTATTGTACATACTCCTGGGGAAAACAAGAAGTTTGAATTTAATCTGTAAGTTCTTTCCAGTTGTAAAACCCTGTGCCTGAGATTATAACATATGATTATAAAATATACATATATCCCATATACAGATATTGAAGATGAAGTGGAAAAAATGGAGAAATGGAAATAGTTTAAAAATTAAAAAAAGAATTTGCTGAGCATTGACTATGGCTAGGTCCTGTGTTAAATGTGTTATTTCATTCTTCTGCCAATTCTGTGAGGCAGGTATCACAATTATCCTTATGTGGAAACTGAGGCACTGAGAGATTCAGTGATTTGCCTAATTTAAGCGGTGGAACCCAAGAATCTAGCTCAGAGAACCAAGCATGTAAGAATCACACTATATCTCCCATTATTTAATAGAATTTATTTTTTATGTAATTTTTTGTGGGGGGAGGGGAAAGAATAAGTTTAAATTTTGACTTTAAAGAGATACTTCTAACCCATTTAGTTAAAATTAAAGTAAGATCATAGGAACGTCATAATAGCTCTATCTGACACACAAGGAGTAGAGTGTCTGTGAAGGAAAACTCAAGCAAAACCTTGCCTTTGTGATGCTTTCTAGGTGAAGGGCATTTCTCACCGTGCAGATGAGGCCTAAGGAGGCAAGGAGCCCTTCTCACCGTCAAACATTCAGTTGATGTCTCTATGCTTTCATCAAAAGAGGTGACTGGGTGTGCCCTAACCCTAGTCCTGTTCCAAACAGGATTTGGTCTTTTAAATTTCTCTTCTACAAAATTGTCTTGGAGCAAACCTGATTTTAAAGACATCAATTTATGCAAATCAAAGTATAGTCCTGATTTATATATCTATTCAGAGACTATATTTACATATCTAGATCTGCCTCAGAACAAAGCTATATTTGAATATTATTATATCCCACACTCTTCTAGGCCCTATGAATACAGTAGCTAAGATAGATAGGTAGATAGATAGATAGATAGATAGATAGATAGATAGATAGATAGATGATAGATAGATAGATAGATAGATAGATAGATAGATAGATAGATAGATAGATGATAGATAGATCTTCTTGCCTTTATGGAACTTAAATTCTTTTGAGAAAATGAATGTGTGTGTGTGTGTGTGTGTGTGTGTGTGTGTAAAAGAGAGAAAGAGAGAGAGAATTTCATGGTTTCTACAAAGTAACCTGTCTAAATTCATCCATTACATATAACTACAGTCAGTTGTGTCTTCATGGATGGATTATCGATTTAGAGTATTTTCCTCAAGAAATCTGTAATCACAGGAGAGAAATCTTGTCTTCTGCCTCCCCACCATCCCCGTTCCCTCCTCTCTGCCCATAGTCCAATGGCACCTTGGTAATTATCCACCATTTGGGATTCTCTACCTCACTAGTCATCTCCAAGACCCAGAACAGATTCTTGCTCTTTGTGTGTGTACATTTCATTTATTGTTATACAGGATTATTTTTAAAAGCTTTACTCTCTCTGTCAACAACAAAATACCTCATTATCCTCCCATTTAACATTTTGCTATTATCATTTATGAATGACTCCTATAGGTAAAGAATAGAGTAAGGATTCTAATAGTACATTTAAATTGGAATAGACGTTGCCATCAGAATATGACAAGCAAAGGTTAGACCATGACTTTATACCGTGAGAGAAAAAAACACATTATCAATGTTAGCCCAGAGGTGTCTATTGAGTGTCCCATAATCTCAGTGAGTCATAACCAGACTACATGTCCTGCTGTGTGCTCCAGCTTGCAATGCTCATCGATGTATTTAGTTAACGGTCTACAGTGCAATCTTCCCAAACAGCACATTCACCTGGCATGTGTGCCCTGTTCCTGTTTTTCTTTTTTTCTCAAATGCTTTCCTTTGAATAGTAGAGGACACCTCTTGCCCTCCATTCACAGAGCTTGTTTTGCCAGTAGCTGTGGTGATGGATTTGCACTAGTCCCTCTCTGGCCTGTTCCACCCTTGTGACCAAGGTCATGAATATGCAACACAGCAAGGGGTCAGGATAGAGAACAGAGCAAAATAATGGGCCATTAATGAGACCAGACCAATGACGCGGGGCCTCATTAGCTCTGTGCTTTGACCTGCTGAGCTCTTAAGTCACAAGCAGCCACTGGTTAGACCAGTGGTCGGCAAACTGCATTAGTCAACCGGGCGGCAAACCGCAGGTGGCTCGCGAGCTGCGGTTTGCCGCTCTGTTGACTAATGAGTTTGCCGACCACTGACCTAGACTCTCGATTCCAATAATTACAGGCTGTTGTTGTTCCTTGTGATTAAACCCCTGACAGACTTAGGGACCAAGTATATGAATTCAGATTTTAAATACTCGATGGGATAAGATCATAGGTTTTGTGCTTTAATTGTTTACACTAAATTCACGCTGACTTTTTAAAAATGCGGCTGACCTACTGAGCAGTGTGTTTTCTAAATTATACTATTTTGGAAGTTCTTGAATCACTATTTCCCTATTAATAAAAAAGAAATCAAGTGCAAAAGTAACTTTAGTCAACATAAAACAGTAACCAGCAACTTCTCATTTCTACCCTACAGAGAGCAGATCTAAGACATCCCTGCAACAACAGGCATTTAGCAGCTTACAAATGATTCAAGGACTATTCAGTTGAGGGATGTGTGGCCACCGCGGTAAACTGGAATGGCAGGTTTGGGGATGACTCGGTTTGCCTGAAGAGCAGCCCCAGTGATTGGCGCAAATTGATACTTTCGCTGGGGGCTTGACATGCAGAAAACTGGCCCATAATGGTAAATCAGGTAAATTGATGTTGATTGTGGGTTATACCAAAGAATGAGCCTCACCACTTCCAACAGAGGGAAGGTCTACTCTGGTAACGGTGTGGTTTGGTTTTGAATCATAATGAAAAACCTTTGTCCTACCTTCTGGATCTGTGCTGTCCAATATGGTAGCCACCAGCCACATGTGGCTATTTAAATTAAAATAAAACACTCAATTCCTCAGTTTCACTCGCCACATTTCAAGTGCTCAGTAGACCCACGTGGCTAGTGGTTATCATATTGGACAGCATACATTTCCTCATCGCAAAAATTCTATTGGACGGCACTACCATGTTGCCTGGATCAAGAATCTTGAGGGTCTCAATCAGGGAAAAAAAAACGAGACATATATAAAACTTCAATTAAAAAAATGAAAAAATTAATCTTGAGGGTCCTAAAAATTTTAATATCACATCCATGATTCTTTTTTTTTAATATACTTTATTGATTTTTTACAGAGAGGAAGGGAGAGGGATAGAGAGTTAGAAACATCAATCAGCTGCCTTCTGCACATATTGGGGATGTGCCCGCAACCAAGGTACATGGCCTTGACCGGAATCGAACCTGGGGCCCTTCAGTCCGTAGGCCAATGCTCTCTATCCACTGAGCCAAACCGGTTAGGGCTCATCCATGATTCTTTATCATCCCAGTGATCTTGTCCTCTTCTGATCCATTTAATACACAGCTGCCAGATTAATTTCACCATATCACTCATCTGTTCAAAAACTTTCATTGGCTCCCCAGTGCCGGCAGGATTTAATGCTAAGTCCTTGTGCCCAGCATTCAAAGCCCTTCAACAGTTTGTTGATCTACTTTTTCAACTTTTTCCCCCGTTATTCTACAAATATGAACTCTCTGTTTCAAATTGGTTTACTCTCTAACTCCTGAATACATATTGTGCCCTTCCAACTCATTGCCTTTTCTGAGCTGTTCCCAGGATCCACATGCCTGTCCATATCTTCACCACCTCTCTCCAAGCCCGGTTTAAATGCCCCAGCTTTCAGACATTCCTAATTATCATAGCTCCTTGTGAACTTCTCTCCTGAATTCCTATACCTCTTACCCACTCTGCTTGATATCTTTTCTGTATCTTACCTCTTCAACCAGATAGTAGCAGAAGCTACCATCATATACTCTTTGGCCTCACCATAGTAGCTGAGTCAATAAATACCGAAAGATCATTTAATTAGTTCATGTTGAGCTCAATTCACTCATGGAACTAGAGAAGACATTAGGTGAGAAATTTCCAAAGTAGAGAAAAAAGGAAGAAGAAGAAGAAAAAAAAAAAGTCCTTTGCTCTAATGCTAAACCTCCTGAAGCAGTGCGTTCTCTATTAATCCAAAAATCAAGCCAGTCTTCCTAGATTTGGTGGCAAGCCACACCTCCTCAGGAAAACGCTGGACTGTTCCTGCTGGGATCCCGCCCCGCCCCCTGTATGACCCTGAGCAAGCACATACCTGGCCTGAGCCTTCCTGCTTCGGCAATTCTCTCCCTACTTTCACCTAAATGAACCCATTCCCTGCTTCCTGCAATGGAGAAAATATGGCCAAAGGCAAGTGGTACTTGAACAGAAAAACTGGGTCTCTTTCTAAGTCCAGTGAAGATGTTCCCTGAGTCTTATTCATTCCAAGTAAAGACTCCCAGTCCTTGGATAATAAACCAATTTTAGGCATCACAACAGGATAATGGGATCACTTGCTCCCTGATTATTTCCTTCTGGAGAATTTTCACGTTGTACAAATGAATATGTCCCTCTCTCCTCACATTCTCCTCCACAAACCAAGAGTTTATTTATTTATTTTTAAAATATATTTTATTGGTTTTTTTTTTTACAGAGAGGAAGGGAGAGGGATAGAGAGCCAGAAACATCGATGAGAGAGAAACATCGACCAGCTGCCCAAACCAAGAGTTTAGACAGAAATTTTGTCCTATTTCAATGAAAGGTTCCTTTTGTTGTTGTTGTTGTTGTTATTTTGTTTTGAAAACAGTTATTTCCCAAGAAACCTCTTTTACAATATTGTGGAATATTCTTTGGTAGGTTAAATGGTTGCTTCCTTCGCCGCTTAGCCACACAGACTCAGTTATCTCATTTGTAAAATGGGCATAATAATAATATACCTCAAAGGCTTGTGTGAGGATTACACGAGAGGAGAAAAAAAGATCAAATTAGTTTGTAGACAATAAAGCCCTAGAGTCTAGGCCCTAGACAAATATCAGATGTGGTTCTTTACAATATTTAAAATGTCGGTTCCATTGACAAAAGTCAGATCAGAAGTCAAGGAAAAATCAGTTGGGATCTGAGGCTATAGTCTAACGTCTTGAGCAGTGGGAAGATCCCAGGTCTTCCATCATTCTGCGCCCTCCACAGGCAGGCTCCGGGGAACAAGCCTTCCAGGCCTCACTCCCTTCACCACTCCAGCGGAATGCTGCCGAGTCAGCACCCTCTTGTAGAGCAGCCGAAGAGATTGGTGACAAGAGAACCGATTTATAGTTTCACGTTTCACTGCGCTGGCCCTTCCCTGCCGCGCAAAGTGGCATCGTTGCACCTGTCTCGCACTAAGTTTGAAACCTAGGAAATGACCTCAAAACTGAATAGCAGCAAAATACATAACAGTGGTTCTAACAGAGGCATTTCTGATTTTCAAATCCCAAAGAAAGGAGAAGAACCCGTGAGAGCTATTCAGCACTCTGTAGCCGTGGGAACTTGTATTTTGTAATACCTTGAGGTTGGAGCATATTTCTCAGCCTGTGTTTTGTATGGTGATACCATAGGCTTCCACCGAGCCATTGTTATTTTCTAAACAGTGTTTTGCTTCTGAACATTTGCTAGTCAGCCAGCTAGGTTAAGGGTTAGGTGCTGCTGGAGCCATGGAACAGGGTTTTCTTTTTGCAAAAGAACGCCGTCTCTGAACAAGTCTAGTCCATACCTGTTTTAATCAGTTGAAGAAGAGGACCATTTTTTTTGTGGTTTTTTTTAGGAACCAGCCTAAAAGTTTCATTATGAGAAATGAAGCTATAACCATGATTATTCTTTTTTTAAAATATATATATTTTATTGATTTTTTACAGAGAGGAAGGGAGAGGGATAGAGAGTTAGAAACATCGATGAGAGAGAAACATCGATCAGCTGCCTCCTGCACACTCCCCACTGGGTATGTGCCTGCAACCAAGGTACATGCCCTTGACCGGAATCGAACCTGGGACCCTTGAGTCTGCAGGCCGACGCTCTGTCCACCGAGCCAAACCGGTTAGGGCACCAAGATTATTCTTCATTAGCACTTTGCCATACCCTAAAAAATACTTTGTAGTGTTACAGAAGAATTATAATCGTGTAGCTACATTCCTTTGCATTTGTTTGTTACCCACCTTAAAACATTAGCTTTGGGGGATAAGAAAGGGAAAGACGGCTAGAATTAGGAAGACATAAGTAAAGAAATCATGATAACGCTTAACAGGAAAGGGTCAGCAATTTAAATGAAGGTCAAAGATTTTAAACAACTTTATAGATAAGGCCCAGCACAGAGAACAATTCAAGACAGCCAAACCCCAAATGGAATAACAAAGTCCAAAGCGAAGTCATTGCAAGATTTTTCCACAGTCCCTTGGAGGCCTTGTGGATGGCAGCATTCCTCTGCTCTTATTATAATTAATCTTTGATTAAAATGTAATCAAAGGTCAAAGGCCAGATCATTCTAGTATAATTCTAAAGCCTGCTCTGTCCCTAGCTAATCACTTCTCAGAACTTACCTGAAAAGTGGAAAAGGTGGACCAGATGGACTTTTCTCTTGTTCTTCCCAGACTTAGAATTTTATGATGCTTAATATTTTGCTTGTGAATTCTGTGAGGAATTTGTACAGAACTCCCTAGTAACTAGGAGACCCCTGGAGATGTGGCTATAAATAGAGCTTCGGTCATAGGGGACTTGACTCACGAGTTTCATCTTTTTATAAATGGTAAAACTTAAGATCATTAAAGAATTCCTACTTTGTTGAATGATACGCAATTAAAATACTTAGAACAGACTAAGCTGTGCCTACTCAAACTGACTGATCAATCCTGACATTTATTTCAAAAAACTCAAAAAAAGATCAAAAGCTAGGTGCAAGACATTATCTCTTTACAACGAGAAAAGCAAGAATACAAGGGGAAAGTGAGCAATTTTGTTTGAGTAAGTCAGATTTTTTTGAAGTCCTTTTCTTCTAAATCTTTGTCTTCTTCAAAGAATGTAATAGAATGCATACAAAGGAAGGCTTGGCGATAAGCCCTACTACTTAAGAAGTCATTATTAATGTCCCATAATGATGATATTTCCTTAATTTGAAGTAAAAAGTGGAGACAGAGAGAGAGAGAAATTTGTGATGCTGAAAGAAAACACTTCTGCATTGTAGACTCTCAATAAGTATTGATTGGAACTCAAAAACACTTTTACATCCAATTCTTCTACCACTGTTGTAATTATTGTTCATTCAGTCCTTCAACAAAACTCTATTAAGTGCCTGGAATGTAAAATGAAATTTACTAAGCACTAAGAATATAAAGATAAATTGGATGAGCCCTGTCCTTAAGGAACTCACAATTTAGTGAGCTAATTTGCTGACCACCAAAAAGCAGCAAATTTGGTGTGTACCAGGATTGAAGGAATAAGCCTAAAGGGATATTTTGCGGCCCACGGATTCATGTTTTAGATAAATCTGGGGCAAACTTTTTAGCAAACCTAACTTCTTTGTAAATGGGGGGACTCTCCCTCTAGAAAAATTGTGAAGATTAAACATGAAAATAAATATAAAGGTGCTATTATAATCAGGCTGAATGTAATGACATAAGTAAGTTACATTCCAAATTCTTCACAGCAGAATCAAATGTTAGAGCTGGAAAGAAATATGGAAATCAACTAATCCAATCGTCTCATTCTACAGAATAGAAAACTGAGGTACTGAGCACAAAGGAACTCATCCAAGAATTCCCAATTTGTTAGTAACACAGTCAGATCTCTTTCTCACATCGCCATCTGACTCGATACAAAGATGTTGCGGCACCTATTTCCTATACCACACGCGTGGCAAAAGAAATGCGATGTATTTTTTCCTTTGGGCAGGTATTTATATGGTGAGCAGCTCGTTGGAAGTTCAGATATTTGCTCACTTGGCAAACATCTTTGGGGATGACGACTCGCCGCCCACAGAAAGAAAACCACAGCTTTTGAACAAGGCTCTGAGCAAAAGTTGAAGCAGCAGCAATAAATGGCAAGTGGCAACTCTGGCCTCAGATCAAAGAACAACCTTTACCTCGGTACAGTGCAGTCACCACCACTGGTTGTAAAACCTCAAGAAAAGACCATTCATGGCGTAATCTTCGAAACAGGATGTGAATATAGTGCAATCACGAAAAAAAAAAAAAAATCATGAGATGATCCAAGCCCTATTGTGCCAAAATCACAGACAGAGGATGTTAACTGAAATGGCAGTTCTGAGACATCCACTAGATTTCATATTCTTAGCTCGATTCCTAGAGTTGGGAGAAGAACCAAGTTAACACGTCTTCTCTGCTACTCTGTCTGTAGGGCACGATTGAAAATCATGTTCAGGAAGAAAAAAAAAAAAAAAAAAAAGATCCCCTTAGCTCCTACAGCTTCCCTCGGTTATACAATAAGGTTCCCCGAATAATTGAGCCATCTCACAGCCACAGTGTCAGCTCTAGCTGGGGTGTGACTGTAGGAGAAACTCGCAGGCTCGGGGGACGGACAACCTAGATTCCACGCTGTAGGCTCTGCCACTAAATTGCTGTGTGACTGTAGGCGTGTCTGTTGACCCTCTTGGGTCTCGGATTTTTCACTGTAGAATCGGGGCTTCGCGATCTCTTCCAGCACTTAGACAGACAAGGGTACCAGACCCGGCCCATCGTTGCAGTCATTTCGCTAATCCTCCAGCTAGCAGGGCGTTTTTCGGAGAAGTTAACAAGCTTTCCATGGGGGAGGACCAGACGAGTCAGGCCACTGCCCGGTAAACCCCCCGTCCCCTCCCCGGGCCCCCAGGCGGGTCCTCCCGCTCGCACCGGGCAGGACACTGCAGCCCCGCGAGGGGATACGGGAGGGAATGGGAACGGGCCCTTCTGAAACGCCCGTGCCCACGAGGGTGCCCTCGGGCGCCAGGGCCTGCGCTCGTCCACGGGAAGGGTCGGCTCCATTGCAGTCTGAGTCCGGTTTTCGAGATCAGGGAAGGTTTTCTTATTTCTCGGGCGGCAACTGCTTTCCCAAAACGTGCCGCAAGCAAAGCAAACCAGCGCTGCCCTCATTGAGCCAGGGGAGCCGAGCGAGGGTGCTTTGCGATCGCCCCTCGGAGGGCCACGGCAAATGCGTTTAGCACGGTTCCTAAGCAACTGTGTGTCCCCAAGAGGGAGAGGAGGAGCCAGCCTCGCACCCAGGCTTTTCAAGCGCGCGCGCGCGGGCAGGCGGGGCGGGGCGCGGCGCGGGCGAGGGCACTATATCTCCCGGCGGAGGAGCACACCGGCGGCCGCGATCCACGCCCCAGACCGCGCTGTGCCTCCGAGTGCTTAGTTGGCGCTGCCGAGCCTGCTCGCCCCGCTCCGTTCGGCAAGGACGCTCTGATTGGCCAGCGCGCCCCTGCAGTGGTTGGCCGGAAAGAGCTGAGCCTTCTGATTGGCTGCTCCGCACCTGCAATGCGTCAAGCCGCGGCGGGCGTCGAGGGCTGCGCGTGAGTGGTCTAGGCTCGCGGGGCAGCCCGCGGCGGCCGGGGAGGGAGCGGCCGCGCCGAGGGCGGCCATCTTTACTAGTGGCAGCGAGGGCCTGTTCACGGCGCTCTCTGAGCGGTAGAAAAGAGGTTGCGCGACAGACGTTTTGTGGGGGGGTTCCCCTTTTTGTACTTGGCGGGGGGTGGTGTTGTTTTTGTGCAGGTCCCAGGGGTGTGGCGGGGAGAGAACTCGCGGGCTGGCGGCTGGGAGCTCGGAGCAGAGTGGCCGCCCTGGGAGGAGCAGGAGGAGGGGGGGTGGTTCTCACAGGGGTTTTAGCTGCCGCTTCCATCAGACCACTCGGTTCGCTTTCCCTCCCCGTGCGCGGGGAGGGCGAATGGGTTCCTCTTCATTTCTAGGAGCAAACATGAGACTTGCCTCCCGGGCATCTTGCTGGCGCTGGAAACCGATTCTGGAACGCTCTCCCGCTTACGTCATGGTTGCGCTCGCGGTGCGCGGTCCCACCCGCACGGAATGCGGTTTTCTGTTTTGTTTTCTTTTGTTGTTTTTTTTTAGAACTGTAAATGAAACAGCCCGTCCTGGAAGCTGTTTATCGCTCCAGAAACAGTGGCCTGCAGGGGCAAAACTGAGCTTGCCTGACAGACATGCTACGAGATGTTGGCTGAAACGAGGCTTTTGATCCTATCAGCTCATTTGCCTTTTTAGGCAACTTACGTCGGTGTGTGCATCCGGGTTTCATGCGTCTCTGATGTCCACCCCCGCAAAAGAGAAAAAACTCTTATCTTTGACTGCAGCAAAAGTGGTGGTCGCTCAGGACTCGCCCTCTCCTCCGGGGACATGGCTGTAAAGAATGAAAGAATATGTTCCCTGGATGGGTTAGAGAGAGGAACACGGAAAAGCCCTGGTTGCCTTGGTTGGGCGGGAGGCGACGTCCTTGCTGGTTTTATTTGAGCTGCGTAGGTGCAAGTTCGGTGGATGGTGGCTTATCCACAGGTGAACTCTGGTGCTGCCTTGGCGTGGGTGTTGCCATGGCTACAGGGAGAGGTAGTTTGGTGAATTGCGGGCCAATAAACCCAGCAAGGCCAGACCTCTCCGACTTAGGAAGCCTTAGTAGTAGTTGACTTCCCTGGTTTATGCAGCCTGGCTTTCCCCTTTCCAAAAATTCCTGGATTGATCAATACAGGCACACATGGGCGTGTCGATTCAATCCCCTATTGACTAATACAGGCGCGTTCATTGCCTTGTGTAGATTTTCTGATTAGATGCGGAGTAGGAGAGTACAGCCTTCGTACCACTTGCCTTCTTTTTTTGGTTCGTAAGTTATTGCTCCTCTTACCTAATCTCACCAGTTTTGAATATTTTCATGATTGCCTGTTATGCCTTTTCCCATAGGTAAACCATCCACTGGCACCCTAAAAGGAACACTCCGTGTTTTTGTGCATCAGTCTACTGTCAGAGCACTGAGTCCACAGGACATTGCAAAAGACAGAAAACGGCGGTTTTGCATAATCTCCATATAGCAACAGCCGCTCGTGCTTCTGTGGAACACACAGTGTTCTTTGGCAGCCACGGTGCTAGGAGCCGGCGCTTTGCCTGCTGTGTGCAGTAGATAGAGCAAAGGACCGAATTTCCCCGGAGCCTAGGTTTCTTCTGTCTCACAGCCTTCTTGTGAAGGCTGCATGAGATGTGAATGTTGCCCGCACTATGTGAATTGCAAAACCTACTGACATAATGCTATTTGGTGACGGAGGCATTTATTGGGTGCCCTTAACTGTCTTGACTTTGTGAGAGGAAGATTTTTCCTTCAGGATTTTCTACTTTGTGGGAAGAGCAGATGGACAGACTCGGATCCAAAGTAAACTTTAGGGATCACAGTTGTTTTTTTCTTAATTGAAGGCATTATAGTAATACAGTCTTATTAGCATATATTGCCAGATTTGGGGCCCGTGGGGTCACTAGCTTATCACAGTTGGCCTTGGAATTTCCTGGTTTTAGCCCTCAAAGGCCCATGTCCTAGAAAGCCTCTTTGTCCCAGGCACACTGGGACAGTTGGTCAACCTTGGACTGTTGGCAGTGCCACAAGCTGGGAGGATGAGCCGAATGGGAAGTGAAGGTTCTTAGTGTATAGAGGTGATTAGGGTTCCCTGCAGCTGGAGGTTACTGGACACAAGAAAATGGATGTCCTTGTATAAAACAAGTGTGGGCTGACACCTGAAACTCAGCACATCCAAAATCAAAGTGATAATTTTATTCATCTTTATTGTTCTTCCTTCTCTCAATGCCCACAAATGGGTTCTTTAAAAAATATATATATGTGTGTGTATATTTAAAATTTTCTATCTAATTCTAATATTTATCTCTGGTAAAGGCTTTACCAAACTTTTAGTCACTTCAGAGTGAAGAAGTTCTTTGTTATGCCATGTTACTATTTGCCAGTCTGATGAAGCCTAATGCTGCCACGATTTGTTGCCCATATCCATAATTGAAGGTATGCTACATTTCACTTAGGGGTTTAGTGGAAATAAAGATGTTCTACTTTTCCAGCCACGTTCATGGACTCCCTGAATTGTTCTTGGGGAACCCTGTTCTTCCACTGCCCCATTGCAGTTCTCTTTCCACTCTGTCCCCTTTTACATTCTTTCATCTTTACATTTCTGCTGTCACCATCATAGTTCAAGGCCCTGTTGCTGTTTTCCTAACTCCTGTAAAAGTCTTTATTGGTCTTCCATACCTAGTTCCATCTATGGCCAGCTGATGGAGTAGCTTTTCTAAATCAAACTTCTGACTATATTATTTCCCTGCTCAAACCTCCCATGGCTTCCCCTGCTTCTAGGATTAAGTCCAGATTTCTTAGGAGTTCCTTCAGGTCCCTCAATAATCTGGCATATTCATTCCTAATAACCTAGTACCCTTTCCATCTTGTAAATTTCAGCCATATAAATTGTTCTTAAGTCTTGGCTTTCCCCACTCATTCTTTATTCACATTGCATTCTTGGCCTAGCTCTCTGTCCAAAAAGTTCTAATATCCGTAAAGCTTTCTTCAAATGCAAAGTCAGCTAAAATAACCTCTCCCTCCACTGTGCTTCCTTAGCACTTCATATCATCCTCTTCTGTTACCACATTCTACTTTTAGTAATAGTATATGGTTACTCGATTCCATAAATATTTGTTAAGCACCTTTTGTAAGTGTGGTCCTGTGTTAGGGACCATCTATATATATAAAAGCCTAATATGCAAATTGTCCCCTCAGGAGTTCTACTGCGAGTTCAATTGCTCGCTATCACGTGCGCTGACCACCAGGGGGCGGTGGGAATGAAGGAAGGCCCTGGCTGGCAGCTGACAGCTGGGGAAGGGAGGCCCTGGCCGGCCCTGATCGCCAGCCAGGCCTAGGGACCCTACCCGTGCATGAATTTTGTGCATCGGGCCTCTAGTAGGGATATAAAATGAAACAGATGGGAACCTTGGGTTTGGAGGACTTATATTTTGGTTGGGAGATAATGTGAACCTAAGTAACAATTTTTGAAGGTAGAAGAAATGACAACTATTTCAGGAATCTGTAGGGGAAAAATCACTTTTCTAGAGGAATGAGAGAAAGCTTTGTGGAGCTGGTGGCACCTGAGCTAGCTTAGAGGGTCAGCAACTTATATGGATGTACAGAGGGAAGGCATTCCATGCAGATGGAATACCAGGAACAAAGCAAGGAGGCTGAAAAGAGCAGGGTGTGTTGGGAAAGGAGAAGTTTATTCTGTTATTAGGGGCCAAGGGGGGAGACCAGGGTGGGTTTAGGGTAGTTAAGGCTAGCTAGAGAATGGCCACACGTGCCAGGCAGGAAGATAAAACTATCCTGTTTGCATGAAATCTATTCAAAATTGACAAATAGAGACTGAATAGAGATTGACAAAAATCAAAGGTATCTTCTATATATATATACATGAGGGGCCGAGTGCACCTTGAAAGGAACTGTGGGCTGCAAGGCTGCGGTAGGCATAGGGTCAGGTCTCGGCCCACCCTCCACGCCCCCACCCAGCCCCTCCAGCCTCGGCCCCCAGTCCCCAGTCTGCTGACAGCCCCGCTTCCACCAGCGCCACTCGCACCCGCTGATGGTGTGGAGTGATTGGGGCCGACGCTGTCAGCGGTTGAGTGGTGGCTGCTGCCCCGATTGCCCCTCAGGAGCAGGGAGAGGTGGAGAAGCCCTTGGGTGATCAGGGCCGGCAGCTGCCACTTGCACCCACTGCTGGCGCCGAGTGATTGGGACTGGTGCCAGGCACCAGCAGCGGGTGCGAGCAGTGGCTCCGGCGCTGGCAGAGGGTGCGAGTGGGGCTGGTGCTGGCAGCAGGTGCGAATGCCGGGCGGGACCGCAGCGCATGGGAGCAAAGAATTTTCAATAACCACCAGAGGCTCACCCCGATGACAGCGACTGGCACCCGGCCTTGGTCTAGTGCCCCTGCTCACCTGATCCACCATCCCACCATGGCCAACGCCTGCCATGTTCCACACACGCCCCTTGGTGGTCAGCGCATGTCATGTTCGGTTCTGCCTTTTGGTCTATTTGCACCTTAGCCTTTTATTATATAGGACTAGAGGCCCGGTGCATGCAATTTGTGCACTGGGGGTTGGGGTGGTCCCTCAGCCTGGCCTGTGCCCTCTTGCAGTCTGGGACCCCTCAGGGGATGTCCGCCACAGGGAGCGGGCCTAAGCCGGCAGGCAGACATCCTTCTCACAGCCCAGGACCCCGCACTCCTTACCGTCTGCCTGCTTGCTGCTCCCTACCACTCGGCTCGCTGCTCCTTAGTGCTGCCACGGAGGCTCCTGCCACTGCCGCTGCACTCGCCAGCCATGAGCCCGGCTTCTGGCTGAGCGGTGCTCTCCCTGTGGGAGCACACTGACCACCATGGGGCAGCTCCTGCATTCAGCGTCTGCCCCCTGGTGGTCAGTTCATAGCGACCAGTCATTCCACCATTTGGTCGATTTACATATTAGGGTTTTATTAAATAGGATAGAATATTGAATTTGAACTGTAAATGAAAAATAAAATTTAAAGAAGAACCAAATAAAATTTTAGATCTGAAAATTTTTTTAAAATATATTTTACTGATTTTTTTACAGAGAGGAAGGGAGAAGGATAGAGAGAAACATTGATCAGCTGCCTCTTACACACTCCCTATTGTGTATGTGCTTGCAACCAAGGTACATGCCCTTGACCGGAATCGAACCTGGGACCTTCAATCCGCAGGCCGACGCTCTATCCACTGAGCCAAACCGGTTAGGGGGATCTGAAATTTTTTAATATATATATATGTTTTTTAATTCTCACCTGAGGATGTTTTTAAAATTGATTTTTAGAGAGAGAAATACCGGTAGGCTGCCTCTGCACCTGCTGACCCACTGGGATCTAACCTAAACCTAAGTATGTGCCCTAACCTAGAATCCAACAGGAAATCCTCTGGTTTACAGGTTGAGACTCCAACCAATTGAGCCACCTGACCAGGGAAGATCTGTAAAAAAAATTTTTAAGTGTAACTCCAAGCCCTAGTCGGTGTGGATCAGTAGTTAGAGTGTCCTCCCACACACCAAAGGGTCATGGGTTCGATTCCAGGTGAGGGCACATACACAGGTTGTGGATTCCATCCCTGTTGGATTGCTTGGGCAACTGATCGATGTTTCTCTTTCTCTTTCCCTCTCCCTTCCTCTCTCTGTAGAATCAATGAAAAAAACAACACATATCCTTAGAGGAGGACTTAAAAAGAAAAAAAATGCTGGTTTGGTTCAGTGGATAGTGCTTCTGCAGGCGGACTGAAGGGTAATGGATTGGATTCCGATCAAGGGCACGTTCCTGGGTTGCAGGATCAATCTGGGGCCCTGGTTGGGGATTCAGCAAGAGGCAACCAATTGCTATCTCTCACATTAGTTTCTGTCTTTCTCCCTCCCTTCCACTCTCTCTCTCTAAAAAAAAAAAAAAAATCAATGGAAAAATGTGCTCAGGTGAGGATTAACCAAAACAAATAAACAAACACCCATCCCCAGTTCGATTATTGAAGGAGTATATGAAGTATTTGTTGAATGAATGGGAAGGGATGGGACTTTGCTTTCTGTTTTAGCAACTCTGCAAGCCAGAGGGTTTGTTTTTTATTTTAATTTTTATTGATTGATTGTTTTCGGGAGAGGAAGGGAGTGAGAGAAACACCAGTGTGTTGTTCCACTTATTATGCACTCTTTGGTTGCTTCTTGTCTGTGCCCTGACCAGGGATCCAGCCCGCAACCTTGCTGTATCAGGAGGAGTTCTAACCCACTGTGCTGCGCGCTGCCTGTCAGGGCCCCTCAACAGAATCCCTCCGGCGTGCCCTGGCTCCTGCTGTGGGCCGGAGCTCCTTTGCCACACCAAAGGTTTGGGTTCCATTCTGTCAGGGCACCTACTTAGGTTTCGGGTTTGATCTCCGGTCAGGGCTGACTGATGCTCAGGAAGTGACCACGGACCATGAGGTCCGTGTGCTCTGAGTCATTTGGCAGGGAGCTGGGGTTCCATTGCTGACATGGCCAACTCCGATCCCTGCTACCCCCGTCCTCCATTGAGGATGACTTCAACTATGGCAGCTGTGTGGCCTCCGCCAGTGTACACATCTGCATGGATAGGTCGACCTTTCCACGGCTCGCCCAGCCCCGCTGCTGCCCGGCCCGGCTGCTGTGCAGTTGCCCTGAGAGGCGGATTTCTGGGTTCCCAGGGAGAGTGGCCTCCGCGCCGGACTCCCAGGGAGAGCGGGGTCCTGGAGGGAAAGCACTTTGTTCCGCCTCCCCTCGGGGCTCCCGGGCCAGAGCGCCCATCCTGGCAGGGCTCAGAGGGAGAGCCGCCCCAGGGAGGCCTTCTAGCTGGGTGCTGAGAAAACGAAACGAGCCCTTCCTCCTTGAACCCTGTCATCTTCGGTGTAGAAAGGGACAGATGAAAACCTCAGCAGCCTTACTGGGGTATGCTGCGTGTGCAGCCTGCTGAGCGGTCGTGACGTTACAGCGTCACGGATAATTTGCGTATTCCTCTATTAGTATAGATGAGGCTAAGTGACCGTCCAACTGGACGAAAGATATGATGTGCACTGACTACCAGGGGGCAGACACTCAATGCAGGAACTGCTGAGCTGCGGTGATTTGGCAGTGGCGGTTCTTGGGTGACACACCCCAGAACCAGAGAGGAGGGAGCCCAATTCCTTGCAGGGCTGCGCAATTCCACTTTCGGCTGTGGGTTATGTTGTTGCTGGGCACTGTCAGCCTTGAATCTGGTTTACTGCACACTTGCGTTTGCGTTCCACACCCTGTACGACAGCAACTTTGCAGAGTGCCCTCTCTCACTCCGGGACTCCTCAGGGGATGTCAGAGAGCCGGTTTTGGCCCAATCCCTGCAGACCAGGCCAAGGGACCCCACCTGCCAGAAGGACCCTGCTCACTCCGCAGATGCCCTTCCAGCTGCGGTGCCGCCCCAGGTGTGGCTCACTGGGGAGGGACCGCGGGAGGTTGGCTCCAGGGCGTGTCTGGCCTGTGTCGCCCTGTCTTGCCTCACCAGCCACCTTCTAATTAACATCCTTTCAATGTGCATGAATCCGTGCACCAGGCCACTACTTTAAGAATAATTGTGTGGCAGCAAAGTGGGAGGTGAATTTTAGAGAGGGAGAGACTGTGGACAGGGACACTGATAAAGGCAATAACTATAAGAAGAATGGCTAGTATTTACTGAGCACTTACGGTGTGCCATGCAGTGTCTTACTTACGGTATCTCATTTATTGCACACAGAAACCCTGTTATTTCACTCCTTTTCACAAATAAGGGAAGTTAAGCTTAGAGAGGATAAATAACTTATCAGGCTCACCCATGGAGACAAAACTAGAAGTTGAACCAGTTTGCAGTAGCTGGTCCACAAATTAGTTATAATTTGAATGTGTTAGCAGTGGAATTAGAGAAGATCCAAGAATTTATACTCTCTTTAAGTGACAGTATTTTCATGCTTTACGTTGGAGGTGAAGAATAAAAATGCCACAAATGTCACCATGGTTGGGCTCAGTTCCTGGACTATCTTCTCCAGTACTGGTTTCATCATGTGTCTCCTACATCTTTTTCTACAGTAAATAAGACACCAGTAAGCAGTTGTACCTTACTTTCCAAAAACTCATAATGCCAAAATGAGGAAAGGATATAGATACTAGTTGGACGTGACCTTCTATTGGGACTCCTCAGAAACCTCACAAGGAAGTGGCAACAGTACTGGCTTGGATGTGTACCAAGTTAATGCTTCCAATATCCCTATTGGGAGTGTTCCCCAAGTGTGAACTAGAATTTTCAAGGCAGTTGCTTCTTTCTTGGCCTAGTATCTGTTTAAAGATGTTTAATAGTTTCAGGGCCCTGGAGGAGTGCTTTTCCTATGTTCTGGTCAAGTCAGCGACCTCTACGTTCCCCCTTTCTCCCCCTGCCCCCCAAAGGCAGCCGTACAGAGGAGCTAGTGAGTGTGCTCGTCAGGAACCTCTGGATCTCGGCATTCCCCTTGCTACTCTCCTCCCAATAACTGAAGACTGAAAACACTTCCTTCTGTTCCTCTTCTCCCTACCATTTATACTTTCGGTCTTCTCCTGATTGTAAATGGAAAATTAAGAACTGTATGTCAAAACTCCTTCAAACCCAGGAAAGGCTTTCACCTTCAAAACTTCTAGTATACATTTTATAACACATTGACTCCTCTATTTTCTTTGCTAATATTCTTACATCGTTCTGTGTATCTTATCATTCTGATTAGCTTCTTAAAAACAAATTAACAACAAGAAAAGACTAACACCTGTCCTGCATATAGTAGTCAGTCTTGATTTTCCTGATTTGTCTTTCCTGTTCAACATTTATCTTTGATGACAGCATCAGCAGTTCAGTGATATTCTAGAAAAAGTTTATTCATTCAACAATGTTTATTGAATTAATTCTATATAGCAGGTACCTTAGAATGTGAGTACTGATTAATCTCTCCTGGAGTCATGCTTCTTAGTGGGGGTTTTTTCGGGGGAGAGGGGGGAGAAGAAACAAGGTCATCAACACCTTTGAGGGTCTGATAAAAACCACGGAGACCTCCCAGAAAAACATATATACATCAAATAATTATGTGAACCCCGTCATAGAATCTCGACTTTCTGACTCTCTCAAAACCAAAACAAACAAAAAAAATTTTTTTTAATCCTCACCCGAGGATATTTTTCTATTGATTTTTAGAGAGTGGAAAAGAGAGGGAAAGATAGAAATATTGATGTGAGAGAAACACATGATTGGTTGCTGGGGAGGAGCCTGTTTACTGGAGTAGAACCTGGGACCCTTCGGTCCGCAGGCCAGTGCTCTATCCACTGAGCAAAACTGGCTAGGGCCAAAACAAAAAAACGTTAAATCCAAAAGATCCTCTTCAGTGTGATGTGGTTAGTGTTTACCACTGTGTGAACACAAATGATCTCTCTATCGGTAAGTGCATATGTAGTCATTCATATGTAATTGATCATCTAATATTAAGGGAACTATTTCAGTACTTGAACTGTTTGGTTTTTTATTTTATCAAATAAGACTCTAAGGCAAAAACTGGCCATCTTTCTGCTACTAGAATTTGGAAGGCAAAACACATTTTAGCATTGTTTTTTCTTTAAGGTAAGCATTCTAATTAATCACTGATAACAGCATTTTTCAAATTATAATATGCCATATGGGCAAACCTAGTCTTTGACATTTTGAAGTTTTAGTCTCTTGTTTTAAATTTTGTGCTACCTGAAACATATAATTAAATTCAACTCTGATCTGGAGTACATAAATGAGATTTTTCATGAGATTTTCCCATGAGATTTAGTACAATTGATATTTCAATAAATGTTTGTTTATTATCTTGAAAACATTTTCACTGAGAGAATGCGTAGTGATTGCATGAGTAATTTTCATAGCAGTGTATCATGGGTTTCTTTGTATTCCTTCCCTTGTGCTGCTCTTCCTAATTAACACCAGCATTTGCTAAATTTTATTGCAGAAAGACTGATAAGATGGAACCCTGTCATCTGGAACCTGTGATCTCTGAATTTGTGTAAAATCTGTCTGTTAAAGGGCACAGAGAGGGGGGGGGGGCTGTCATTTGAGAATTTCCTCTATATATGAATAGTTAATGATGAGATAACTGAACACAAAACAAAATTTGTAGACTTCTACAACTCCTTACCTCTACCTGGAAACTTGTTGCAATGATTATTATTTCAGTAAAGCAAGGTTATTGACAGTCCCCAAAGGATGAGATTCCAAGTGGCTTTAGGAATCCTGTATGACAGATTTCCTTGTTGCTGGATGAAGTCTATTTTAAATGGTAAAACGAGCTGATTACAACATAAAAAATCTGCCCCTAAAAATATCTATAGGCAGGACAAACGTCATCAAAATCACTAGGAAACATCATTGAGCAAGGCACTCTAAAAGGTACCAGGCTTGCAAAGAATTACCCCATAGCTCAGTGCTCACAGCTAACTAGCTGTAACCTGCATGAGGACAGGAACTGTCTTTTTATTTATGCTGGTTTGTTATTTATATTTACTTATGCCCTTACAACCATGTCTGACGCATAATAGTTGCTAAATAAATATATCTTGAATACTTGAATCAACCATTGAGAGAAAAAGAGGAGTTAAATGAAAAAAGGAAAGCTTCTCTTTTACAATGTAGCTTTTTAAAAGGAAAATATGTTCTCTTTATTTTAATCCTCACCCAAGAATATGTTTTTATTGATTTTTAGAGAGAGGAAGAGAGAGAAACATTGATTGGTTGCCTCCTGTACGCACTCTGACTGGGGATTGAACCCCCCACAATTTAGATATGTACCCTGACCAGAAATCAAACCCACAACCTTTTTGGTGTGCGGTATGACATTCCAACTAACTGAGCCACCCAGCCAAGGCTATTATGTTCTTTTAAAACACCTTTATTGTGTAATATTTATACCTATAAAATTACATGGTAAATGTAAATTATTAAGCAAAATATTAAAGTGAACCCACCATCTATTCAAATAACTAGAAAATTACCAATTTTGTGGAAAATACTTGTGTATTTCCCACTGTCAAACTAGGTGTGCCATCTTATGGATCCTAAATGGTACTACCAAAACACAGGTAGTATGTCTGTTAGTGTCAGGACATGATTTTTGCACAGATTAAGAGAATACCTGTTTATGTATATGTAGCTTATTTCCAAAGGAGTTTATACAGCATTTTGAAATTTATTTTCTTAATTTTAGCTCTCTAGGAAAGAATCCACAGAAATCTAAGAAGTCCCTCACCCCAATTTTCATTGTTTGTTGATCCCAATAAATATTTTCTAGGCACCATTTTATTTTTTTGCTTTTGAAATTGTTTGGATCAAGAGAATGGGTCTTTGAAGTAATTGGGTGCAAATACTGGCAGGCATATTTTATGAAAGCTGTGGTCAGCTGCTCACACATTGTGAAATACAACAGTGTTCCTTTTTTCTTTTTATATTGCTGGAAAGTGATGAGGCTAGATGGTTTCCCATTGCAACTAGGATATGTGGAATTCACTCTTTCCACCCCCTGCTGATGTACCTTAGCGTTTATCTTTTGTCACATAAAGGATCCAAGCCACAGCACTTTGGTTCACAGTGAATATGGGGAGGTTAGATAGTGGGAAACATTTTTCAACTATTTCAAAATTACAACTAAAATATTACAAATAAAAGATGAACAAAGACTGATTCTAAAGCGAATTATGGAATTTGTCTCTAATTAAACTTTGTTTTGTTCAAAACAGATCCAGATAGAATTGTTTTGCCTCCCTTTGCACTAATACAATTGGAGACATTGAAGTATTCTAGGGATTGCTTTTGATGGGCGTCCTGAAATTTTATCTAGGACAAAAATGGTAATTCTGTTTAAGGTTGTTGATTTCATGAAGCTTTTTAAACTGCAGTCTATTTCCCACTGGTTTTCAATTTGCTTCAGCATTTGTGGAGGTTTTAATCCCTTTCAAGAGGAAACGTGATGATTATAGTACAGTAGAAGGCAGCATTTGGACATGGCTGACAGTGCAAGCATTTGCTGTAACTGATTTTCATCTGTATGGATACTTACAACTGAACCAAAAACATCACCTTATCAATCATAGAGGACTATAGGGGCCTTGCATCCAAATCATTTAACTTCTCAGGGCTTCCTTTTTTGCTGAATAGAAACGTTGGCTGAGATTACCTTCTTCCTGCTGCCTCCTGGAAGGTTAATGCATCTCATGATTTAATTATCAGATCCCCTTTCTTTAGAATTTTATCTCGGTTTGACTGTTGTTATTATTGACTTTAGGCAACAATGTAAAGTATTATTTCCACATTGAACCAAATCAGAAGGTTGTGACCTCCATATTTTTCTGTTTATTTTGGTCATATATTTTAATATTTTTCAAATATTTAAGATTCTGGTCAAAACTTAAAGTATTCTTTTGTAGTCTGGCTCTAATAGTTTACTTAAAACATATTTGAGAAAGCTTTTGGTTTTTACTTCCAGTTCAATTCATGTTTCAAAATGTCTATAACTCATCTACATTTGCTTGTACTCTTAACCTTTTGCACTCGGATGTCGAGTGTGACTCGACACGGTTAGCATCGGTAGCAAAGGGTTAGCGAGTGCAAAGGGTTAAAATATGCTGTCGTTAGAAAATTAAATGACTATCAAGTGCCAACAATATATTTTATAGAAATGAAATTGTTCACAAAAATAAATCACTACAGGGAAAATATCTCTCAAGTGTTTTTTGAGGTTCAAATTTCAAGGAAAAAAAGTAAAGTTTGAGATAATCCTAATGCTGAAACCTGATTTTGGGGGAAGGAATGCAAATGCGTAATTTACTTGTTAAAAAGTTAGTGTATAGCTATCTATTAAATTTCAAAGTTTCAGTTCTGCCAGTGGACTATTCCAGTGAACATAAATCCAAAAATAAAATCATTGCCCATTCTGTGGCTTTCACTTAAATATGCAATCACAATATTTTTCTTTAGGCAATTACTTTTGGAAAAATAAGGTGCCAGTGAACATTTTAATTGAAGCCACTGTTAAAAGCAAAGTCAACATTTATTCTTCAAAGCCTGGTAAGAAACTGCAAAACAGAAATAAAGAATTAGGGCTTTAAAGTCTCATAAATCTGGATTCAAATTCTGTCACTCACAGCCTGTGTGAATTTGAGCAAATTACTTAACCCCTCTGACCTATTTTTCCTTATCTGTGAAATAGATGAAATAGTATCAACTATCTCATCGGTTGTTATAAGGGTGAAATAAAAGTAAAAGCAAATGTGAAATAGCACCAAACACACAGAGAATTAAAAAGCTTGTTATGCCTAATAATGGAATAAGTTGGATAGAAAAGAAGTAAACTGGGTCATTATTTCTGTGAAAACTCAAGCATAAGTTGGGGTCACTGTTGGGGATTTTGTAGGTTATATTTTTTCACTAGAAGGGAGGTTGGGCCAGATACACTCAGAGAAACTTTCTAATTCAAAAATCCTGTATGCAATTCACCTTAACAGTAGCCCAGGCTCTGGCTCTGGCTCAGGCAGCACCTTGGGGGACTCGGCGGGAGGCAGATCTGGAGGCACACTGGTGGGTGGAGGTCCTCCTTCTTCTACCTCCCCTCCTGCTGAGCCAAACTCCAACTCTTCCACCTCTTCCAACTCTTCCTCCTCCTCCTCCAAAACTTCTTAACAGTTTTGGAGACTATGAATGGGAGGCATTTTGGAGTGTGTTTAATAATTATTCTGGAAATACATCCTAAGTTGGGGCAGTAGAGAAAAATTCATTTTAAGTTTCTCTTCTATTTCTGCTGATCTTCAGCAAGTCATTTTTAATAGAACATGTGGATCATTTTCTGTTATTATTGGGTTCTAGAGTTTGATCTTCCCCAAAAGATAACTATCCTTTGATAACTGGCCATGTGGGGTGGTACGAACGCTGTAGGGTCTGGGTGTTGACCGATGGTGGAGATTTTTCCATTCTCTTTTCAGTAGAAAAACGCTGTGATCAGAACCCAAGGGCAGGATTCTTCCCTTTTGGGTACCAGCTACACATCCTCTCACCTTTCCCCAAGATACGTCTAACTGAAGGGGAAACAGTTTCTCATTGCCGTGCCTGTGAAGTGTCGGAGAAGCACTGTCAGAATTCCCCAGGGAGAGGTCTCATGGACCCAGAGAAGCAGTAATGCGGAGGTTTCTGACCAGTGGTAAACTGACCCTTAGTAAAACTATGACATGGTTTACTCCTGTGGTCGGCAAACTCATTAGCCAACAGAGCCAAATATCAACAGTACAACGATTGAAATTTCTTTCGAGAGCCAAATTTTTTAAACTTCAACTTCTTCTAACGCCACTCTTCAAAATAGACTCGTCCGGGCCGTGGTATTTTGTGGAAGAGCCACACTCAAGGGGCCAAAGAGCCACATGTGGCTCGTGAGTCGCAGTTTGCCGACCACTGGTTTACACCATTCACCCTGGTTTCCACTTTCTCCTCCCTGGTCTTCAAGTCATGGCTTCCATTCTCGGACATTCAGGGTCTTGATTTAGTATCCTCCACAATACACCTTCTCCTAAAGCTCACTTTCTGGAAAAGATGAGTTATTAATATGCTAAAGTGAAATTTAGGTTAATGTCTTATCTCTCTCAGGGATATGTGCATTTCAAACCTTTTTTTTTAAAAAAAATGTTTTTATTGATTTTCTAGAGAGAGAGGAAGGGAGAAGGATAGAGAAATGGAAACATCCATGTGAGAGAAACATCAATCGGCTGCCTCCTGCACGCCCCCTACTGGGGATCAAGTCCACAACCTAGGCACATGCCTTGACTGGGAATCGAACCAAGGACCTCTTGGTTTATGGGTTAACGCTCAACCTGTGTGTAACATCGTATATGCATATCTAACGAAGAATTCTTACAAATAAAGAAAATGACAAAGTCTCCAATAAGAAAATGGGTAAAAGTCATGATTAAGCAATTTATCAAAGAGGAAATACAAAGGTTCACAAATATTTAAGTATAAAGTAGTATATTTCTGGAGCTAATGTACAGCACAGTGACTATATTCTATGGATTCATGCACATTGAAAGGAAATTAATTAGAAGGTGGCCGGCAGGGCGGGACGGGGCAGGACAGGCCGGACATGCCCTGGAGCCAACCTCCCGGGGTCCCTCCCTGGCCGGCCACACCTGGAGCAGTGCCATGGCTTGGAGGACATCAGGTGGGGTTCCTTGGCCTGGCCTGTGGGGATCTGTTCAAAACCGGCTCTCCAACATCCCTGGATTGCGAGAGGGCGGTTCTTGGGTGATGCACCCCGGAATCGGACTCCCTCCTCTCTGGTTCTGGGGTGTGTCACCCGTGAACTACCACTGCCAAGTCACCGCAGCTCAGCAGTTCCTGCATTGAGTGTCTGCCCCCTGGTGGTCAGTGTGTATCATAGCTACCAGTTAGAGCATCTGCCCCCTGGTGGTCAGTGCGCATCATACCTACTGGTCAGACAGATGCTTAGCCTTTTATATATATGGATACCTGGAAGTTGCTTACCACACACACAAATGGTAATTATGTGAGGGACTGGAGGTGTTAGCTAACCTTACTGTGGTAAACATTTCGCAATATCAAATTATCACATTGTATGCCTCAAACTTACACTGTTACATGTCAATTATCTTTCAATGAGGCAGAAAAAGAAATAGTCTATATAGTTCATCCTCTCTTGATTCCCAAGAACTCAGTGCTCTTATCTACTTAAAAGCAGAACTGCATCTTCTTGAGCTGTTAAGATTCAAATTAGGCCCAGTCTTCTCCCAATAATATAACTTTGTATTTTCTGCTTCGGGCCAGGTGCCAGGATAGGCCAACTCAGGGACACAGAACAATTATGACCCACTCAAAACCCTAGTTCAGCTAACTAGGGGATGGCAATGCAGAGGGTGGGAATGTTCAAGTAGTCATAACAATAACAGCAAAAACACCTTGAATGACTTCTCAGTAAGACGCTATTGTCCCAACAGATCATGGGTGTGCTTTTTAAGCTCTGTTAAATGTCAAACCAACTGATAGAGTCAAATGTTGGTAGGCATTCAGAAGGGTTATTTCTTATCAAATAGAGAACCGTGTTGCAAAATCATTATCTGCAATCAAACAGTTGGTAATCTTGGTAGGAACCTCAACTCAAAGGCCTTCTGGGTTTATTGTTTCCTTTAACTTCCCTTCAAAAATGGGTAGCATGGAGGGAGAAGTTACCATGGGATACCATGACCGGGAAGGTGATTTTACTGCTAAAAAGGTGGTCTGGCTGATACAATTTAATACCAACTGCGAGAGCAGTTGAAAATTAGAAGAATGATTTGGTGCAAGCTCATGAAAAATCTTCAAGCATGATTTGCTCTGGTCCCCTTTTCAAACAAAGGTGCATGGAAGAAAAATACCCCTGCATTTCAAACTGCCCCGTCCAAGAACCCACACCTTGCCTTCGGTGAGGAGCCACAGAGGAAGGAATTTACCCCGAGTGGAAAGTTCACTGAATAAGCTGAGCTGACGACTTGAAAATTACCTGTTCCAAAAGCCCTTCAGAAACCAGTAATCCTATTAGCGTGGCTTCTGGAACAGTTACCTACCTGCAGTAAAAAGTAATTAGAACTGTCAGCCAGCAAATAATTGCTCTGGTGCCTAAACGAATGGGGACTCTTCTCTGAAAGGAATTGCTGTTCCTAAATGACTCAGCTCAGCCCATCGTCTTTGCTTTGGTTGCTGACAAATTGGGCCAACTGCCTAAACCAGTGAGGAAGGGTGAAAGGCGTGAGGGAGCTTTAAATTGGAAACAAGGCAGGACAAGGACTACCCAAAGTTTATCCAGCTGAAGGGCTTTATTTTTTCTTTCTTTTTCCTTTGAAGGGCATTTCTGAGCCACGCTAGCATTGAGCCACCTTCAAGCCTTTCCTGACAGCATAGGCACCCAAGGCTGCTTGCAGGTCAAGGACTTGGCTACTGGCTGCATCATAAGACCTCTGGATCTCCGGCCTTTTCCTCCCATTCTTTGCCAGTGCTCACTATTTTTACAAGGGAGTCTAGAGAGCAGCAATCTCCATGCCCACAGCTGGGCAACAAGGTCAAGGGTGTCAAAGTAGGTCATTTCCAAAGGAAATCAATGGGAAGGTTTGGCAAGGACAGGAGTCAATTTGTAAAAGGAAAAAATTACAGTAAATTGGAGCAATGTCTTTCTAATAAATAACAAAATTCTCAGATGCTTCTCAGGACTCCCAAGGGACCCGCTTTCACCTGCTGAAAAGCCAGCTCTACTTAGCTAACGTCACTAACAGCTGGGAGAACTGGGATACAGTGGCCCCAACTCTGGGGGGAAAAGATCAGAGTTCTGGCCCAGCCACACCATAGCCAAGTGCACAGTTTTGGGCCAGCTCTTAGATTTTTCCAGGCTTCTGTTTTGTCACGTGTAAAATGCGAGGAGCAGTTACCGTTGAGGGTTCTCCTACTTGGAAATTCTCTGCTAGATTTGGGGCACAATTGGGCTGTGTGGTCCCATTGCTGGCGGAACGCTGTGGGTAGCGGCTTTGGGGATGAAGGTTCCAGGAGCTCTCAGGAAGCCTAGTTGAAAGGTTTTTTAAAGGGCCCTTGTGCATGGAGGTCCATAGGGCATGAGTAAGCCCTGGGGGAAACTTACACAAAAATGACTGCAGATTTGGGAGGCAGTAGATTGTCAGGTAGAGGCCTGGCTCCATGGTAACTGTGTGCCTAGAGGCTGGTGCAAGTAACCGAACTTGCTCGACCTTGATATTATCCACTACCCTCTGCAAATGAGGAAGATGAAGCATTGCAGGAATGTCATATTGGTGAGCATTGCTGATGCAGAGAGAGTGAGTCCAGCCCCCGGAGTCACAAGCTTCCTGCTTGGTCTTCCATCCCAGTAACAGCTAATTTGGCAACTCAGTTGCCTGCAAAAATAACAGACCTTATGCATCTGTCTGTGCACCAGCTCCAAGTTTAATACTAATACTTACTCATAATATTAAATACCTAACTTAACTGCGGAGGCATTTACTACTTAGAGACCAATAATATTGGTTTGAATGTGTTGCTAAGAAGACATGAATAATTTCCTGAAAAATTATGCCTGGGGTAGTTGCATAAATAACAGTAATTAAGCAAATGCCTGAGATGATTATTTACCAATTATTAATTCAAAGTCTATTTTCTTTCTCTCCACTTGAGATGTACTTTATTATCATATCTATGAAAAATGTTAATAGAAAGATGTATATTTAATGAGCACCTATTAAGGATGTCATTTGACTTAATGCACTACTTTAAACAGTTTATCAACTATAATGCTTTTATAAATAACAATTTTTGATGCAAGGACAAGGGAAATAATTCACCTATTTTTTACAAATCACTGTTCAAAATACTGAGTCAGGATAGTAAAAAGCTAGAAACATTCCTTGGCAAGTGGAATGGGGAAACTGAGATAGATAGATAGCTGAACAAACTGGCCAAGCAACTTTCAGCCAGCTAGAGAAGGTCACCACCCTAGAGATAACATCTAGGCCTCTGTTGTATTTCAGATCCAGGCCCAGAAAAGCAGCAGAACCAGGTGGGCAACACCAGGACCAGTTGCAATGACTAAGGTGCTGACCAATCAGTAGAGACCATGACCCTGAAAGGGCACACCTGGAAAACTGGTGAGTATTCTGCTGAAACCCTCCCTGAGACCTCCCCTAAGATTCCCGCCTGCACGAGATAGGTAAAAACCCTCAAAACAAAGGACCCTTCCTGGGAGCACACACAATGTCTTTCTCTTCTCCTTCCCCTTCCCCCACAGGCTCTCAGGGACCCCACAAGACTTGGAGCCAGGGAAGCAATAACCCCCTGAACCTGTCTCCAAGGTCCCCTTTTCTCTGACTTCCTAGTAAGCCAAAAAAGCCTGCCTCGTCCTTTCCTATTACTTCCTCTGCGCTAAGCACTTCCTTGTCTGACTGTCCCTAGCTTTAATAAGCACCTCAAAATCACCTGGACTTGTGAAATCTTTCCTGCACGAAATCAAGGAACGACACACTACTGGCCGGCCCTGGGCAGACTGCTCAGGGCCAGGTCTCCTGTCCCGCAACAATATTTTGCAGGCAAATTTGACCCTATGCAACTCCCTGTACCACCCATCAGACATGTTTTCAATGGAACATCCACATTCATTCTGTAAGCGTTGGAGTGCCGCTCTTTGCCGAGCACAGGGCCGGGCACCGAAGTGCTGTAGAATTGAGAATAAGCACTTGAGTGCTTTCTGCTTTCATCTCCCTTTAAGAGCTCTTTTTATCCTCAAGGTTGAAGCTTTCGAAAGCTCGTCTTTTTTTTCTCCAAGATTTTAAACTCTATGCAGACAACTCTCAAGTCAAGGTTTTCAGCCCTGTAGCCCTCTAGGCCCACATCCCCACTCACGTGGGTATTCTATCGGAAACCAAACTCTCATCTCTGGGCCGGTCTTAGTCTGGAAGGCTTCTTTTGCTTAAAATGTGGGGTGTGGCTAGGTGTGGGGAGAGGGGCAAGGGCGTGTTCTAGGTAGGAGAGCAGCCAACAGAGAATTAGGAATAAAAGTGTGTGTGTGTGGCGGGGGGGGGGAGACACTGCCCAGCTCCTGGGGACGCTTCAGTCTGGGAGGAGGGAGAGAGAACTGAAGCCGTTAGCATTTGTGTTTGACTGAAGAAACGGTGGGTGGCGTCCGTGTACAGGTGGATTGAAAGGAGACCAAGCAAGGGGTTCAGCTAAGGGGCTGTTTAATATAAAGTGTAACATAATGATAGCATTGATTAAATGACAGACTGTTTTGATTCTTTTGGAGGAGGAGAGGATCATAAACCCTTTGAGAATAGAATGAAAGCTTGGAGGTCTTCTCCCCAGAAAAATAATGCACTCATGTACCCAGTAGGTGATGACACTATGTATAATTCATGGGACCCAGTGGGTGATGAAATAAGTAGATTTGGGATCCCCAAAGGAAACAGGAATATTTGCACAGTGTAGCTGATAGAAGTCAATGGGAGACTTGGAAAACGAAGTCATTTGGGAAAGAAGGGAACAGGTTTTGTTTTATAGAACAGGACATGTAGACACGTAGAGATGTGCTTTTGGCAGCTGTACAGGTGTCTGGAGCTCTGAGGAGAGACCTGGCCGCATGGCTGGATGGGGAGATCTGAGTCATTCGATTCAATTGCAGGAGTTTACATTTTGAGAATGAATGAGCTCCCTGGGTTAACAAAAAAAAAAAGCAGAAAGCGATCAATAAATAATGGAGGCGTAGTCCTAGCTGGTTTGTTTCAGTGGATAGAGCGTCGGCCTGTGGACTGAAAGGTGGGGGTTCAATTCCAGTCAAGGGCACATGCCCGGGTTGCGGGCTCGATCCCCAGTAGGGGGCATGCAGGAGACAGCCGATCAATGATTCTCATCATTGATGTTTCTATCTCTCCCTTTTATTTTTATAATCAATAAAAATAGATTATAAAAAAGCATACTTTTTACAAATAAAAATAATGGAAGCATAAATATATGGGTAACAGTCCTACAAGAGTTTGGGATTGCTGTTGTAAAAACCATACCTAAAAAAATAGACACTAGGTGAATTCCTAAGTAAATCATTTCATTAATATTTAAAGCTTAAAAATCAAATGCAAGTTGTAAGAATCAGATCAGGTTAGAACAGGGGTCCTCAAACTTTTTAAACAGGGGGCCAGTTCACTGTCCCTCAGACCGTTGGAGGGCCGGACTATAGTTAAAAAAAAAACTATGAACAAATTCCTATGCACACTGCACATATCTTATTTTGAAGTAAAAAAAACAAAACGGCAAAAACACCCGCATGTGGCCCGCGGGCCGTAGTTTGAGGACGCCTGGGTTAGAAGCTGACCAGTCGTGTGACAGTTGAAATAAGCTTAAGATGAACAGATACATCAAGATGGCTAAACTTTTCACCGTCGTTTTCATGGTGACTGTGTGTTGCCGTGGGAGCAGTGTAAGTCCGCATAGGGTGCCTCTGTAATTCCGGCTCTCTGCCTGCATCCCCTGAGCTGGCAGCTGAAGCAGCAGGACCTTGACCCTGTAACCTGCACTCACTGGGGCTTTCTGGAGATTGATCTCCTGGGAACCGATGTGTAGACTGCTTTCCCAGGAGAGAGAAGGGAAATGATATGGGTTTTTCCCAAAATATCCAGGCTGCTGCCCACTATTTTCGAGAAATCAGCACTCTGACATTCAGCTTTGGGAATTCACCAGTTCTTCCAGCTGGGGCAAGTGGCACACCTATTCCAGAGACTGAGGTGGGGCATAGCCCTGAACCCTCCCTCGGTCACTTTCCCAGCCTGTTGCCACCTTCCCACAGGGTCTGGTGGTCACTGGAGTGCGTGGGTCCAGCTGGGACTGAAGACACTATAGCCACGAACTACCCTGGAACTGAACACTAGTCCTGACTTCTCAGAACCCACATCCTATTCACTACAATGAGGTCACCACAGCCAGGTTCTAAAGATTATCCCTGAATTATTTTAGTCAAACACAAGTACTAATGGAGACCATGATTTATTTAACAAAATAATTGTGGCAGTTTCAAAGGCCCGAAGTCATCTTTACTTCCCATGGGCTGTATAGCTTTTGGGACCCATTCAGATAGTTATAACAGGCCTAAAAGAACTCCACTCCCCAGAACTTGCAACTATTGGAACACTGTTGCTTGTTTAATTTTATAGTATTGTCTCTTATCAGAAAACATCAAATGACGAGAGAGGTGACGCAAGCCAAGGAGTCCAGTGTCTAGTCCTATTATCTGATGAGCCACGTTTTGGGGTGAACCGCAACTCTGGAGCCTTCACTGACGTTTGGAATGAAGATCCTGAGGTCCACACCTTTCCTCACCATCCAGGAAGAACCATGGGGTCTTTGGAAGGATTGAAGCGAAAGAAAATAGTTTCCTTGGCTCCAAAAAGCAAATTATCCACAACTGCCGTGGTCAGCTCAGTCGGAGGGGCTGGGCTGGCTTGCGGGGACCTGTCCTGGGTAAGGAGCTCCTAGAGGAGCCCTTGCAGGCCTCATAAACAGAATGGGCTTAAATCAGGGAGGAAGCAGGTAGAAGGGTTACGACCCAGAGAAGCCATCTGAGGTCCAAGGGTCTCGGAAAGGCTATAAGCAAGGAGCAGGTTGGGGGGTAAGAAGTGAGGGCTCAGCCCAGATAGATGCTTGTACGACAGACGAGTGAACTGGGACCATCCCTGTGACTGGGGAGGCCATGGCACTGGGGGGACCTGTTCCAATTGAGGATGACCGAAGGGGTGAGCACAGAATGGCTAACTAAGATATGCCAGAACAGACTAATTAGGAAAATTCTAGAAAACGGAGATTCGGTTATATTTTTGATGCAGAAATAAAATGCCTAAAATTAGAGTTTGACATTTCCTTGTGCGATGGGCATTTTGTATAATTTTGCAAAGGACTAATAAATGCTCATTAGTTACACAGCTCCCACCAGCTTCCTTCTGGTGTTTTGTGAGGCCTGGTCCCAGCTCCAGTAGCCAACAGGCTCCCCAGCCTCTGGGGCATTAGTAACGCAGCAACTTGTCATCAAGTCTATTTTTTTGTGGAGATGAGAGGTCTTTCCTTCCTGCCTTCATTCTTGCCATTGAATAGTGATCCCTCGTGCCAAGCGAAAAGCTCCCCTTCCTATTGGCACATGGAGGGTCAACAGGCAGAGTGGGCTGAGCTGCTGGAGGAAGCCTGGGCCCTCCTGGTTGTGTGTTTACCTCCTCCAGCTGGCTGGCTGGTGTGCAACCTGGACTCCCACTGAGCCCATTTGCTGCTTCTGTCACCGTGCCAACGGCTTCTCCTCACTCCCCACTGCTCTCCTCCCTCTCATGTGATTGTGGGAGCAGCTCCGTGAGGCCCCCTCTAACCTTTCCTTGCCTCCCTGTGAGTTTTCCAGCAGGGGCGATGTTCTACATGGGGTGCCCCTCCTGGGAATGACACAGGGTTTCCAGGAGATGAAAAAAAAAAACAAAAACCCTGGGGGTTGTCATCTCTGTATGTTCCCTCAGCCCTTAGAGCCCAGGGCAGTGGTAGGAATCTTGTCCGTGCTTGCTAAAAAATATATAAAAAGAAATCAAACGCATGGACACATTTAGGGCCTGGCAGTTCTGAGAGTTTGTAGGGTGATAGGACATGTCAGTACTTTCAAAATCTCAGCTGCTTCTACCTATTACACTAGGTCCTAGGGAATCTTGCTTTTGAGTGCTGTGGGTGACGATGGTTCACCATGACTTTTCAGTTGCTCAAGGGCAGGAGACGAGTTTTCCTGAGCATCCTGGTTCTGAGAGATTCACTTCTGGAAGGTTCTTCACAAGCCCACCAATGCGAAGCCCAGTGTCTCTGGCTGGCATAGTAGAGATGTTAATTTAGTCTTCTGCCTTTATTACATGATCCTATTTAAAAGAAAAAACTCCCTAGCACTGTTTATCTGATTGCTTAGGGTCTCATGCTGCGATGTATAAAGTTTTACAGTAATTGAAAAAGTAATGAATAACACCCCAGGCAGTAAACAAATCACAAAGTTCATTAATTCAAAGTACCGAACGTCAATTTGTACAGTGTAAACTAACATTACCTACAGTGTAAGAATGGGAAAGTGGGAATTAATTTTATTTTAATTTTTAATGTACTCTTGACTGCTCATAAAAGATATTAAACATTAACATAATTTAATATATATGCTGGCATTTATTAAACCACTGATTCATGAACAAATTAAGCATCATGTATTTTTTAAGTATTAAAGAATCAATAGTGATAATTAACTGGAATGTCAGAGGAAAGTCATTATCAACATATTCTGCAGAATCCCCCATAGATTATGCAACCCATATGCTGAAGGACCGTGCAAGGTTGCCATCAGCTGCCTGATCAGCTCAAGAGAGGTTGGAAGACATCATGCCTTCACTTGTTCTGATGAATCAGTGAGCCAAACTTCTGAAGATAGTGACAAATCAGGAGATGAATTCCACCTTTGATGCCACCTTCCCGTCTAACAGGGAGAGAGGTGTTTCTCGAGTTTAGGCAAATCAAGCTGCGTTATGGAGTTCTGCCTATAACATAGGCATCGCTAATGATGCAGAATGGCAGACCACACTGGGAGTGTCGCTTAGTCTGAATGACTGTCACCACTCTGTGACATTTCATTGCTGGGCTCTTCAAATTTGAGGGACCTGACTTGAATTTAGGTTTAAAAATATTTTTTAATTTTTAAATAATTTTTTAAATTTATTGATGAGAGAGAGAGAGAGAGGGAGAGAGAGGGAGAGAAACACTATTATTTATGCATTCACTGGTTGCTTCTTGTATGTGCCCTGATCAGGGTTCAAACCTGCAACCTCGGTGTATGGGGACGACGCTCTAATCAACTGAGCTACCCGCCAGGGCTGAATTTTTATTTTTTAAATACAAAATCTAACTCAAATTAAGGAGCAAATTGGGATGATTTTTCACTAAAAGGAAAAAGTTGTCACTCTGAGGACTGGATTAGTTGGTAAACCAATCAGGGGCTAAACAAACATAGACTGTTGTGTTGGTTTTTTTCTAGTTGTAAAGTGTATTTACTCACAGAATTCCGTGTGGTTGATGTTGAATTTGAGCACTGGATTCCGAGCTGCTGAAAAAAGAATGAATTGTCTCTGAAATTCGTCAGTATATTATTTTGTATTTGTCTACTCTAATAGGGCCTTTTGGCTTAAATTATCTAGTTTGATAGGCTAGCATGATCAAATTAATAAAATGATTGCCAAGTGTCCACTAAGTACACCCATAAATTCTATTAGTTAATTAATATTTATTTAGGTTCATAATTTCCCCCCAAATGAATCACTTGCACTCAAGCTTATAATCTGCCTCATGTCAGTGGCCTCTTTGCTGGTGCACCCTGTAGAGCCACTTTGGCTCATAGTTTGCAATTATTTATGCAAAAAATTAGTAATCAGAAATTGAACTTTCCTACCTAATAAAATAGTAATATGCAAATTGACCACACCTTTGCTATGCCCAAGCCATGCCCACCAGCCAAAGCCACGCCCACCAGCCAATCAGGGCGAGTATGCAAATTACCCAACAAAGATGGCGGTTAATTTGTATACGCGGAGGGAGGGAGGAGTGAAGACTGAAGACAACTTAGAAGGAAGACGGAGGAAAAGCGGAAAGCAAGATGGCTGCCAGAGGGAAAGCCGGGGCGGGGCGGGGCAGGGCGGAGTGGTGCGGAGCGGGGCGGGTGGCAGCGGCGCGCGGGTGCAGGCGCGGCGGCCGCAACAGCGGCAGCGGAGGCAGCGCATGCGGCCGCAGCAGCTGCTTGCAGGATTTTTCCTGCAAATGGGCTACTAGTATTTAAATAATCCTGGAAGAAATAAATTTGGGACTGAACTATCCTTTTGTAAATAACTTCTTTCTCCTTTTTTATAAAGGTAAGAATATTCATTATATATTATGCACTATAATATAAAGTTAAATGCATATATTTTCCACAACTCCACTGCCCAGATGTTACCTTGTTTACTTTGGGATGCATAAACTTTATTTTTCAAATATACATATATTTTCCCCACAAGTGTGGTCATACTAAGCCTATTGTTTTAAAACCTTTAAGAAACATGTCATATAATAGCAGCTTTCCATATTAATAAGTATAAATTGATTTCATCACTTTTTAAAAAATATATGTTTTTTATTGATTTTAGAGAGAGGAAAGCAGAGGGAGAGAGAGAAACATTGATAGGTATCGATAGTTGCCTCCACATCCCCTACTGGGGATTAAGCCAGCAACCTGGGTATGTGCCCTGACCAGGAATCGAACCAGCTACCTTTTGATACTTGGAACAACACCCAACCAACTAAGCCACACTGGCCAGGGTGATTTCATCACTTTTAAGGCCGAATAACATTTTACTGTATAGACCTTTAGGTTGTTTTTAATTTTCACTGTTTGTTATGGACCGAATTATGTTCCTCCAGAATTCATATGTTGAAGACCTCAGCGTGACTATAAGGTTAAATGAGGTCATAGGGTGAGGCCTTAATCCAATATGACTGGCATCTTTATATGAAGAGGAGGCGACACCAGAGCAAAGGTCATGTGAGGACACAGGGAAAAGACCTGGCTATCTGCAAGCCAGGAAGAGGTCTCACCAGAAACTAACCCTGCCAACACCTTGATCTTGGACTTCTAGCCTCCAAAAAAATAAATGTCTGTTGTTTAAGTCACAATTTGTGTTTTTTAGTTATGGCATCCATAGCAGACTAACACACCATTATAAACACAATAGATGCATATTTGAGGTAAATTCCTAGAAAAGGACTTGTTAGTTCAAAAGTATTCCCTGTATCTTCTCCTTTTCCCCTACATCTGCCTTTATTATTTTCTCCTTTGACTCTCTTGCACATATTACCAAATTCCCATCCAGAAGGTTTCTACCCAGGTATCTTCCCAGTCTTGGTGTATGTCTGTCTTCTGCACATACTGGAATTTTCAGTCTTTTAAATCTTCACTATCATTTATTGTGATGGAATTTGCATTTCTTTGACATTAAAAAGAACATCTTTCCACATTATTATTTGCATATCTTGGTTTGTGAATTGCATTTCATTTCATGTTCCCATTTTTATGGGTAAGAGTCATATTTTTCTTATTTATTTATAAGATCTTTATATGTTTTCAGATATTAACTCAGACGATGTAGTTTTTAAACTTTTTTTTATTGCTTCACTTTTTATATTTGTTTTTGACAGGTTTATTTTTGTAGTTTGGAAGTTTAAAATCTTAATTTAGTAAAATCTATCAACATTTTCTTTTCAGAATTTCTAGCTTTGGTGTCATGTTTAGAAAGATCTTATTTGTCCCAAGATGTAAAAAATACCTATATTTTTCTCATTTTTTGCATGTGTTTTTAAAATATTTAATCTTTGACCCAACTAGAATTTACTTGGTATTAAGGAGAACTAGGGCTACAATAACATTTTCCCTCTGAATTAAAATTTATTTTGAGATCATTATTACCTCTTCGCTGATTTGAAATGTCATACATATGATAGAGTACGTTCTGTTTCTATACTCTGTACTCTGTATTCTGGGCTATTATGTCTACCTTGTTTTAAACCAATTCCATACCATTCAAATTACTGTGGACTATTACAGCAATATATTTTAAATCTGGTAGGGCAAGTTTACTTGACTATTTAAATGGCATTCTCAGCTCATATTGCAGCACGGTTATAAACCATAGTTCGGGTGTGATGAAAAGAGTGTTGCTATTACCAGTTGAGTCTTTTATTTCATCGATGCTGCAATTATACTGAAAAAATGTCTCTTCAATGGTCCCACCACATCATCTCATGAACATTATCTGCTAATGTGTACACTTCTCATCCTGGATTATGAGATCCTTGAAGGCATCTTAAATGATGTTTCCCTCACCTGAGATGGTATTTTATCACCAGTGTAGAGGATAGTACTTAGCATGTAGTTGAAAAATATTAGTGGTTGGTTTTTTTTAAATAAAAAAAAAGGAGCTTTTTAAAATTTCCATCTGTTTTGGTAACTTTCCCTTATTTCAGTTGATTAAATGTTTTTTGCATTGAAGCATCATGTCAGTATCTCAAATTCTTGAGTTAATTAACCTAAAATTCTTATAAGTTGTTTATAAAACTACTAGAGGCCTGGTGCACGAATTCATGCACGGGTAGGGTCTGGCCTGCTGGCCACGATGGGGGCCCATCGGGCCAGGCCAGGGGGGGAAGGGGCCACGGGCAGTTGGCTGGCTGGCCCCGCCCACGATCAGGGTGTTGGGGGCTGATCAGGGGCCGGATCAGGCAGGTTGGGTGCTGCAGTGTGCATCATAGCCACCGGTTGTTCCAGTTGTTCTGGTCGTTCCACTGTTCCAGTTGCTGGGCTTTTATATATACACTGAGTGGCCAGATTATTATGATCTCTGAACGCATAATAATCTGGCCACTCAGTGTACATTCTATATAATAAAAGGCTAATATGCAAATTGTCCCCTTGACCAGGAGTTCGACCAGCAGGCAGGCTGGCCAAACACCCATGTCCCCTCCCCCTGGCCAGGCTGGCTGGACCCCATGCACGAATTCATGCACCGGGCCTCTAATACACACACACACACACACACACACACACACACACACACACACACACACCCCGAGTGGCCAGATTATTATGTGTTCAGAGATCATAATAATCTGACCACTCAGTATATATAGATGATTTGAAATAGGTCATCTTTGTTTAATAAGCTTACCTTTGGTGACTCTATTCCAACAAATGTTAAACTCATACTATATTCTGTAGAAGATCTTGCAGGATGGATTCCCGGTGGCTGTGTCTAAAGGGACCGAATGAAAGAGGGAGTTTGTTACACTATGTTTTGGTCAGGGCTGAAACATGTCTAGCCCTGTATCTAATTTTATTTCTGGAAATGGTTTTTCCTGATCTTATTTTCTATCACAGTGGATAAAGGAGAGTAAAGAGAGGAGAGTTGAATCTCCTCTCCCTTTCTCAGTGGGTACACAGGGATTTCCATTTTTTCTATAATATTTTATTTCTTTTAAATCAGGGGTTTTCAGGCTTGGCACTCTTGACATTTGGGGCCAGATAATTCTTTCTTGGGCTGACCTATACATTGTAGAATGTTTAGCAGCATCCCTGGCCTCTGTCCACTAGCTTCAGTACCACTCCCCAGTTATGACAACCAAAAATATTTCCACACATTGCCAAATGTCCCCTGGAGAGGAAAACTGCCACTCCCCTCACCCCAATGAGAACCATTGATTTATAATAAAAAACAAATAAGCACAAATAGAATAAATTCAGGAAAAAGGAGAAAACGTTAATATGTGCTAAAGTGGGGGCAGGGGTGAGCACACAATAATATGTTGTATTACTCTATATCTTTAAACTCTTCCCAGAGACTCAAAAGGAAAATGTATCTTGTTAGTCCTTTTTATAGAATTTCTACATCTTTTAGCTTTTGGATAATTGAAAGTGATGTTTCCAATAAACTGCTGTCTTCCTCCCACCACAGGCTGGACACACCCTGGCAGAACCAACCCATGGGGATGCTGCTCCTTGATCTGCCACTTCACACACTTCTTTAGGAGATGATGGCAGTTCATCCTCGCTCTTGATGCTGTACTTCGGCCCCGTTTATTGTTCCCTCCTGATCTTCAGCAATCCATGACACCCCCTCCTTTATATTCCTTCCTACCTAATCCATTCTTTATACTTCCACAGAGTGATTTTTCTAAGACACAAATAGTTGATATTCCCGTATTTAAACTCCTTCAAAATAAGATCCAAACACCTTAGAATGGTGCAATAATTGCTGTGTGACTCCTCTGCAGATGACCTGGAGTTGGCACAGACTTACAGGTTAAGGGAACTGTCCCTTATAAGACCTCTCACTTCAGA
Source organism: Cnephaeus nilssonii (assembly GCF_951640355.1). NCBI lineage: Eukaryota > Metazoa > Chordata > Mammalia > Chiroptera > Vespertilionidae > Cnephaeus > Cnephaeus nilssonii. The sequence goes on along the minus strand of NC_137075.1, from coordinate 99,338,047 downwards.
CGCCAGGCACAAGTTCAGAGATCCCCAGGCCACGCCCACTTCTGGCCAGCTGGCTACAAATTCGGAGGTTCCCTTAATTACCTAAGGTATGATCCTTTGCTAGAACATTTGATAAACAGAACTCTCAGGAAAGTGGCATACTCATGATTATAGTTTAATGAGAAAGGGTACACATCAGGACCAGCCACAAGGAAGAGACACGTAGGGCGAGGTCGGGGAGCGTCCTGGATGTCGGGCTCCTGTGCACTTTCCCCGTGGAATCAGGATGCACCACCCACCCGCACACGGATGCGCTCACCAACCGGGAAGCTCACCCGAGCCTTGGTGTCTCGAGTTTTATGGGAGTTTCATTATGTGGGCATGATTGAACGCCATCTCCAGCCCCCGTCCACTGCCTAGAGGTCAGCTGGTGCAAAGCCCCAACCTTCTAATCACATGGTCCGTGGGGAGACCACATCCTGAGTGGTATTGTTAGCATAAACTCAGGTGTGGTCAGGGACCCACCATAAATAACAAAGAATCACTCAGGAAATTCCAAGGATTTGGTGTTTCCCTCTGAAGAACCAGGGACAAGGAACAGACAAATTCTCTGTTGTACAACACATGGCATTCAGGTCCTACCCCAGCCATTCTTCCCAGCTCACCCCATCCTCTCTCGTTTCAGTGCCCGGGTTGAGCGTCCTTGAACACACCTTGCTGTTGTAGACCCTGCACGTGCTATTCCCTCTGCCTACATTTGTTTTCTCCTTGGTCTGTCCAGTGAATTCCTCCTTATCTGTCAAGATCCAGGTAAGCAGCTCCACCTCTGTGGAGCCCTCCCAGGCACTTAATCCCCACCTCCCCAGTGCTGGCTGAACCCCTGGTTCATTTATAGATTATCTTTGCACTTACATCTTCGGGCCAGAATTGTTTGTTGAGATGTCTGTATGTACTGCTGGTACATAGTGTAGTGACTTTCCTGAGCAAGTGTTTTGTGGGGCTTTGCCTTTATTATTGGAAGTTGTCGTTTTAGAACGTGCCCTCTGGCCCTCCTTTGCTGTCCTTCCCGGCACCTCACTCCTCATGCTCTGGCACAGTGGCTGTTCATCATTACAAACATCCCCCGTAGCTTCTGATGGATGAGCGAAGCGACCATCGAAGATCCTGTGGCTGAGAGTCTTGCCTAGCCATTCCTGTTTTGGTGAACTCGTGGATAACGTTGATGAGATGACACAAGTAAGGTTTGTTAAATATCTAGAAATAAGGAATGGTTAAGTATATCATGATCCCATCCCTTAGATGAAGTATTTTACATATAAAACATGTTTATGAGATTTGGACTAAAACAGAGAGATGCTTGTGTATTTATTATACTTGGAAGAAAAGCAATCACAACCATGATGAAAAAAATATAAACTAAGACACCCGACAAGCATAAAAGAAAGGAAAGGCCTGTGTTAGAAATACTCCAAAATAGTATTCGTCTTTGGGTAATGGAAATTGGGTGATTATTGCCCATCTTCTTTATATGTTCCTGCTTTTAAAACTTTTTCTGTATCAAGCATGTATTGCATGCTTAAAATAAGGAGAGGATAGTTCCTCTCTGTGTTCCTAAAGAGGTAGGCAAAAAGTGAAATCAATTTAACTTAGGTACTTCCACCTGCAACTGGAAGTGTACAGGTGAAAAGATTCACACGTTTGCTTTTTTTGGCCATGAGAGGAGGCAGTGAGAAGAGAGGTGCAGATGGGAATGAAGGGGGAGGAAATAAACCAGCCACTCCCGCCCCACACTTAGAACTGCCAGAAAGACAAAAGTTAACCAGATAAAAGGGTTTTTTAAATGGAGACTAAAATCATATCAGTTCTTAAACTGTCACTTTCCCGTCAAAGAAAGGCAGCTTGAATAGGGAGGATTTAACTATTTACTTATTTAAAAATTATTTTTAAAAATAAAGGATTTATGGTGTTTTATTGATCTCTTTCATTATCAACATAACTCATAAAACATATATCCCTTTCTGGAAGAACTGCAATCACAACAAAAGCTGGGCATTTTGGGAAGAAGTGTTAGTTTCAGAGTAAGCTACCCAAGAGACTGCATTTAACCTTTTAAAACTCTGGTTAAAATCCCTTTGATCCAAAGCATTTAAAAAAATGCCCCCAAACCGGTTTGGGTCAGTGGATAGAGCGTCGGTCTGCAGACTGAAAGGTCCCAGGTTCGATTCCAGTCAAGGGCATGTACCTTGGTTGCGGGCACATCCCCAGTAGGGGGTGTGCAGGAGGCAGCTGATCAATGTTTCTAGCTCTCTATCCCTCTCCCTTCCTCTCTGTAAAAAATCAATAAAATATATTTAAAAAATAAAAATAAAAATGCCCTCAGCCTGACCACATAACCCTCCTTAGAGGAGAGCAAACCTGATTGAGCTTCCTCCTGAAGATTTTATTTTTTGGTTAATCCTTACCCAAGGATATGTTTTCCATTGATTCTTAGAGAGATTGGAAGGGAGGGGGTGAGTGGGAGAGAGAGACACATTGATTGGTTGCCTCTTGTACATACCCCAACCAGGGCGGGGATTGAACCTGCAACCCAGATACATGCCCTCAACGGGGATTCAAACCGGAGACCCTTTGGTGTGGGAGCCAACACTCTAACCACTGTGCTTGCCAGCCAGGGCACCACCTGAAGATTTTAAAGATTCTAAATGGTAACATCATTATCAGGTGTTGTTGCTGACGATCATTTCTATACAGTATCTCAAATCCTTACATATTTCAGGTAGATTCTTGAGTATGTGAATTGTGATTAGGCACCAATAGGCTAGTTTAGCTATGGCTGAAGAACTATCACTTGGGATAGTAAGGCATTTCCAACCTAAGACATTTCTACCCTCCTTACCACCCACCTCAAAATAAAATAAAATACAATAAAATAAAAAGGAATGCAGATCATACCAATGAAGTGATTCGGGCTCTTTTATTTTCTTGTGGTATCTCCTGTCTCCAAAAGCACATTTTCTTTTATTTCATAGGGGTTACCAGAAAGTTCCTTAAGATGGAATGAGTTGATAGACCAGTTTCTCCAGGTTGCCTCAGTTGGTGGGTGAGGATTCTTTTCTTCTTAAGATGAAAGGAGTTTGCTTTTACATGTTCTGGGTAGACCAGTTTTAAGAGTCCCATTCTTCCCTGAAACTAGCTGGGACACCTCCAGACACTGGGATCCAGACCTCTGAGTGTGGAGATGGTGTCATTTACTCACTCACCTTGTCATTCTGTATTATTTGGGACTCCTGGTTATAAATGACAGAAAGTCAACTTGAATCTGTTCGACTGAAACGGGGAATGTATCACAAGGATGTTGGGACGTTTCTCAGAATCCAAGCGTAGGAATGAGGCCCCAGGGACAACTAGAATTAGCATTCCAGAATTTCTGGGACCCTCTTCTCCAACTGACATCGGCTTTCATCCTTCTCCCTCCACAGGCAGGTTGCCTCTGCTCCTCCACTACCTCCTGGGCTATTACATCTTGCAGTCCAGACACAATAAGAGACACCGTGTAGCTTCTCTTCCTCAGTTCTGGTTTCAAAGTTCCTGGAAGAAAAATTTGCTTGGCTTGGCTTGGCTCAGAGCCAAGACTGAGCACCTACAACCCGAAAACTTGGCTGAGTTGAGTCACATAGTTACCCTGACCAACCAATCAGATGGGGCCAGGAGAGTGAGGTCACATTGTACTAACATGACCACATTGTAAATTCAGAAAACAGGGTGCTAATTAAGCAAAAATTAAGTGAATTAACCAAACCAAAGAAAGTGTTCACTACCTATTCTCTTTTGTATATCCTCCAAATGTAAATGGCAATTATGTAGGTGCTATTTTGCCAACAAACAAGTACTGAGCACCTAACTATCTTGGGTCTAACTGCCTCTTGGCAATCCTTTTGTTCATATTGTATTCTCCATGACATTATTTAAAGGCCTTTTCCTATAGTTTTCAGCCCCTAATCATGCCTACCTCTTTTGCATTCTCCATGGTCAGTCTGGCTGTCTACTTTACTGAGATCAAGACTGTACCTCACCATCTCTCATCCAACTCCTTTGCTACTAAAATAAAGGTCCTTGTCACACATCTCTCCTGCATGATTTCTCCTTTCCTGCTTTTCCTTCACAGAGGTTTTCTTCCTCCAGCTTTAGGGAAAAGAATCACTCTTGTGAGTGTCTAGAGGTAATCAAGATCTTTGAGACAGGGTCCTGGCCCGGTAGCTCAGTTGGTTAGAGCATCATTCTGATATGCCAAGGTTGTGGGTTCAATCCCCAGTCAGAGCACATATAAGAAACAACTCATGAATGCGTAAAGAAGTGAACAACAAACCTCTCTCTTTCTTTCTCTTTCTCTATCTCTCTTTCCTCAATAAAGATCTGTGAGAGAGATGCAAGCTAAATGAGAATACACTAGAAAGTGAGGTAGATGCTAGAATAGCAACTTACCAATTTAGATGAGTAATCTCTGCCACAAAGAATAGAAATACTTAAAAGTGGTTGAGTAGTGCATTCTCTTCCTTTAGTCAAGCCATGTACAAAGCCAAGTCATAATTTGAAACCATTTTTGGGTTTATTCTAAGAAATCCATGCCACAGCCACTGAAAATACCCAAGGTGTCTGTGTGGTGAAATCATCATCATCATCATCATCATCATCATCATCATCATCATCATTATCATCATCATCATCCTATATAATAAAAGCCTAATATGCAAATTGACCAAACAGCAGAACGACCGGTGGAATGACCAGTCGCTACGATGCACACTAACCACCAGAGGACAGATGCCCAAAGCAGGAGCTGCCCCCAGCCCTCAGGCCCCAGGCCAGCCAAGGTGGGTGCCAGTGGGGGCCCCCTGATCGCCCCACTGGTCACCCCACAGAGGGAGGCAACCAGCGGCCGCATGGGGTGGGGCCTGCAAGCTGGCAGCGCCAAGCCGGCCAAGGCGGGTGCCAGTGGGGTCCCCCAATCGCCCCACAGATTGGCCCTGATCGCTGGCCAGGCCTAGGGATCCTACCCAAGCACGAATTTCATGCACCGGGCCTCTAGTAATAATAATAATAAAGTGAGCTGTTTTGTGCCTTCTGGGGTGGTTTTTCCTATACAGAAAACACTATTCAAAAGTTTACTTTTAGTTTTGTCTAATGGCAAAAAATTTGCAGGAGTCCAGCAAACTATGGCCTGGGTCAAATCTGCCCACTCCAATTTGTATGGCCCATGATTTAAAAATCATTTTTACATTTATAAATATAAAAAAAAAAAATGAAGCAAGAGAGTGATATTTTGAAAGGTGAAAACCGTATGAAATTCAAATATCAGTGTGGTTGCCACAGAGACCTTATGTCCTGCTAAGTCTAAAATATTTACTATGTCAGCCTTTCCAGACCCCTGGTTTAAAAGATTGGTGTTCAGTTTATTAAAACAATAAATTCAAAACCTTAATGTGTTTTTAAGCTTTTAAAAAACCAGGTGGTTACACAGCCATGAAACCACAACCACCACAATCAAGATAACAAACATTTCCATCACCTCAAAGAGCGGCTCCCCGCCTCTGCTCCTGGAGCCAGGAAACCACTGATCTGCTTCCTGTCACTACATTTTTATTTGCATTTTCTAGAATTTTATAGAAATAGATTCATACAGTAAGCAGTCTTTTGTGTCTGGCTTTTTTTTTTTTTTGGTCCAGATTATACAGATTTTGAGATTCTTTCATGTTGTTACATCAGTAGTTTGTTCCTATTTATTGTTATGCTTAAAAAAACTTTAAAACTTTAAAATTTCTGTATTATGGAACATTTAAACATACCTAACGAAAAAGTTCCAAATAGTGTATGAACCCCCATACACACATTACCTAGCTTCAACAATTACCAACTTAGGGTCAACCTTGTTTCAACCATACCTCTACCCTTGAACTCCCTCCAGTATTTGAAGCAAATCCTAGGCATCATACCATTTCTCCTGCAAGTATTTCAGTATGTACTTCTAAAAAGTATGGAGTCTTTAAGAAACATATAACCACAACACCACTATAATGCCTATAAAATTTTAACAATAAAAAATAAAATTTTAATAGCAAAACTAGTTGGATATATAATAATAAATGTTTTGATTGAAGAACAATGTCCTTAAATGTTCAAGTTCAGCTTAAAATTTTAAGTCTATAAATTTTAGCAATAATTTCAAGGGGTCTTGAATACTGTTTATTTCAACTTATAAAGGCTGCCCAGTTTAATGGAAGGCCCTTTGGGGTTGGCAAACTATGGCCTAGGGCTTGCTACTTGTTTTTATAAATAACTTTTTATTAGAACACAGCCCTGTCCACTCATTTATTTGTTTATTATCTACTAGAGGCCCAGAGCACGAAATTCATACACTTGCGAGGGGTCCCTCAGCCCGGATTGCGAGAGGGCGCAGGCCAGTCTGAGGGACCCCATTGGTGCATGATCAGGGCCAGGGAGGGACTTGGGTGGTTGATCAGCTGGGGAGGGACCACGGGAGGGCTCGAGGGCGTGTCCGGCCCATCTCGCTCAGTCCCGATTGGCCAGATCCCGGCAGCAAGTGTCTGCTTGTCAGAGTGTCTGCTCCCTTGTGGTCAGTGCACGTCATAGCGACTGGTCCACTGGTCGACTATCTGCCCCCTGGTGGTCAGTGCACATTATAACAAGTGGTTGAGCGGCCTTAGCATATAATTAGCATATTACGCTTTGATTGGTTGAATGGCCGACCGGATGATCAGACACTTAACATATTAGGCTTTTATTATATAGGATGGCTGCTTTCCCAATAAATGGCACAACTGAATAGTTGTGATAGAGAGCCTCTGGCCCACAAAGCTTAACATATTTACTACCTGACCCTTTAAGAAAATGTTTGCTGACCTCTGCTGGAATTTATACATTTCATATAAAGCTATATATTGAATACATTTTCTTTCCTTCTCAGGTACTTCAGTTACCACCTGATGATACATCAATCTTTTTCAAGTATTAGTTTTTATAAAGTCCCAATTATACTTACAAATTAGGTAAACTTTATTATTTTTTAAAAAGTAATTTTATTGATTTTTTAGAGAGAGGGAGAAAGAGAAACATTGTTGTGAGAGCAGAACATCAATTGGTTGCCTGCTGCACACCCCTTACTGGGGATCGAATGCACAGCCTGGGCATGTGCTCTGACTGGGAATTGAACCCACAACCTTTTGGTGCATGGGATGATGCCCAAGCAACTGAGCCACACAAGCGAGGCCTAAATTTGGTAAACTTTACATTCTTTTAGATGTTCTGAAACTCTGCTTAGGCTTCATAATCTTTCAACTTAAAATCAGGAGTCTATATCAGTTACTCTACTATCCAATTTAAATTGTTCTCATAAGGGAGTATCTCAAAGCCAAATTCTTGTACACATTTGTAGTACAGAAAGTATCTAATGTATCCAGATTTCTTCTTACTATAGAAACTATGGTTTTGATTCTCCTAAACCTTGCCTGTTCATTATTTTCCTGGAGTGGAAAGATATGAAGCCCTCGGGAAGACTGTTACCATCCCAGTAACCAGAGCTGATCTGCTAAGGGAGGGAGATGCTGCCCCAATTAACTGAGGTAACAGCAGAGATTTTGGTAGGACCTGAGTTTTATAGTTGCAGGCATGCAGGGGTTTACCACCACTACTGCCATACTAAGTCCCTTTTGGTAAATGCTATGGAGAGGCCTTTGAGGCTTGATGGGTGCTCCTTTTGGGATCACACAGTGCTCATTTGGTGGCAGCAAGAGTCTACCCATCCCTTGATTAGATTTGCATCTTTTGGTTCCTAATTCATTTCCTACCTAACTCTAAAGATCTCAGAACTCTCAGGGATCCAAAAAATATATTTTCATCTGCAAATAATAGAGTATGTATCTCTAATATATTAAAACTTTTAAAAGTAACCTTGATGCCAGTAGTTTATCTAGAATTAAGAATTACTTGATGTCATCTACTACTCCTCTTATTCACCTCTTATTTCTCCACTTGCCTAAAAAAGGTCTTTTTACAATTTGTCCAATCAGAATCATAATGAGGCCCTACACTCTATTGCATTTGGTCTCCAACGTCTCTTCATCTATTGCAATCTTCCATCCCCTTGTGCCATTGATTTGTTGAAGAAACTGGGTTTTCTATAATTTCCCATATTCTGGATTTGGTTGATTGAGTCTAGGTGGTATGATGTCTTTAAATTGTTGTTTGTTGTTTTTTTAAAATCCCCTATATTTCTAGCAGGCTTGATTAGTTTTTGTTTGTTTTTTTAGTCAAGAATCCTTCATAGGTGGGTAACTATATTTTCTAACTAGCAAAGACTTGAACTTGATAGGACCTTGCATTCTTTTTGCTATTTCTAAGATATTTAACATGATAGAGTTATTGAAATTTGGATACCCCCCCACGGCTTTCCCTGGGACTTGCAGTCACAACTCACACAATAGCTACTTTTTAAGTGCTTTCCAGGAACCAGGCACAATGCTAATTAAGTACCTTATATGCGCATTCAATTTTCTAAACTTTTTGCTGACAAGGAAACTAGAGCTAGAGAGTTTGATTAACTTAACCCCGTTAGTAAGTGATGGCGTGAGTTCAGGGGTGGATTGTAATCCCAACTTCCTAGCATTTCCCCCTCTGGACAATTTCATCTCTCAATCTCCACCTTTTTAACGGTTCTCACGGAAACTTGCTGGTATCAAAATTACTGGGCGTGGCCCTGCCCTGCCAGCCCCGCCCCGCCCCGCCCCGCCGGAGGGAGCGTCAGGAAAACCACACTTCCCAGAGTGCACCGCGACCACGATGGCCTCACTACCGGCGTCCGCTCGCCGGGCGCCATTTATGTAGCCGGGAACGGCGGTGCGGCCTGTGACCATGGCGCTGTTCCCGGCCTTTGCGGGCGTTAGTGAGGCTCCCGATAGCGGGAGCGCCAGGAAAGGTAAGCGCACGAAAGGGATGAAGAAGACACTCGGCGGGCTTAAGACGTAGTTTCTCCGCCCCCTTGCTTTGGATTTGTTGATCCACCTGTGTCCCAGAGTTCCCCGCGGCGCTGCAAAGCCTCCTGGGAAGGGCCCCTGGCCTTGTCCCGGCCTCTTCGGGGCGCGAGTCCTAGAGTGACGGAAGGAGAAAGACCTAGGAGGGACCCTGGAGCTGGGACTTGGATGAAGTCGTGCTTTCTCTGAGCCTCAGTTACTTCGCCTATAAAGTGGGGATAATGGTGCCCCACGTGTCAAGGAAACTCTTGGCGCAAATGCGGGGTGTTCTAATGCCCTCCCTCCTGTTTTACTTATTTCTGAAAGGCTTGTTGGTTCACATCTTTAGGCCGAGAGCTAGGGGATCGGGACCCAAAGCCCAGTCAAGCAGTTTCTCTCTCGACAGGCACAGCTGCTGGGGATAGAACTAACATTTATTTTTTTGAGAGCCTCCTGTGTGCCAGGTGATGGCATAACGTGTTTTAGGTAAGCCTTAATCGTCCCCAGGAGGTCTGCATTCTTAAAAATTGAGGCGCTGACAGGCGTACCTCCGAGATGTTGCGTTTGCTTCCAGACTACCCCGCAGTTAAGCGAGTTGTGATCTTGTTGGTGGAGGGTCTTCCGTTTGTAAAAAAAAATTCAACACCTGTGAAGCACATGAAAGGGAAGCTCAGTAATAGGAAGTATAGTGAAATGTAACAAAGTAATTCTAAGTCATGCACTTCATGTGGCGGAGTCTAATTGTATCTGACACCTGCTTTACATACATATCCTCTCAGATGGCTCTTACATCTGTATTTTGGTAATGCTTACAATAATTGTAATTTCTTATATAATTGGTGTAATTTTGGTCATCCTTTACTGACTATAATCTCCATGTGGTCAGGACAGTGTCTATTCACTGTCGCACACTTAGTCCCTAGCATAGGTCAAAAATAGAGCAGATGTTCACTAAATATTTGCTGAATGTAGAGAACAAGAGTAGGTGCTTAACAAAGAAATAGCAGTACAAGGCAGGATGTTATAGATGTCACTAGAGGCCTGATGCACGAAATTTGTGCACTCGGGGGTCCCTCATCCTGGCCTGCACCCTCTCACAGTCGGGGCCCCCTGGCTCCTTACCGCCTGCCTGCAGTGGACATGGGAGAGGCTCCTGCCACCGCTGCTGTGCTCTCCAGCCTTGAGCCTGGCTTCTGGCTGAGCGGTGCTCCCCCTGTGGATGGCACTGACCACCAAGGGGCAGCTCCTGCATTGAGCGTCTGCCCCCTGGTGGTCAGTGCGTGTCATAGTGACCCGTCTTTCCTCAGTTTGGTCGATTTGCATATTAGGATTTTATTATATAGGATAGATCAGTGGTTGGCAAACTCGTTAGTCAACAAAGCGGCAAACCGGAGCTCACGAACCGCATGTGGCTTGCAAGCCGCAGTTTGCCGACCACTGGGATAGATGAACTATAGGAATAATGACTTCTCATGGGAGCTTCATATACGGCTTTATGTAGGAGGTAACTTTAGAGGCGGGTCTTCAAGAGGTTGGGGTTTAGACAAATAGAGTTAGTGGAAGGGCATTCCAGGGCCTTCAGAGGCATGCAGAAGGGGAGCATGAGACCTGTGCAGAGAACTGCAAAGAGTCCAGTTTGTCTGGAAACGTAGGCGCCTTGGGAAATAGGGTTGGGACTGGTGATGAGGGAAGGCAGTGACTTGAATAACAGGCCAAGGGCTTATCCTTTTATTTTGGAAGTGTGACGTGGAAGGTTCATAAGGGGAGTGTTGCTCTTGTCTTTTATCTTAACCAGTACTTATTGGACATCTGGGTATCCTGCATGGATAATGTTTGTAAAAGTATTGTTTGTAAAGTACTGTATTTTTAAAAATTTAAACAACGTTATTACTCAGTGAAATTAATTATAATTCTTTAATATCGTCTCATTGTCAGTCAATGTTCAGACTTCCCAACTTGTCTCAGAAGTGGCCTTTTATAGTTGGTTTGTTTAAGTCGGGATCCAAAAAAGATGCAACGTTGCATTTTGTGGGTATGTCTCTTTTAAATATAAAAGGTGCCTTTTAAATATAAAGGTTTCTTCCTCCCCTCCGTTTTCCACTGTGGTTTATTTGTTGTGGAAACTGGACTGTTTGTCCCATACATATTTCCCACCAGATCCTCCTGATGTCATTTAATATGCTTCTCCCAGTGTTTCCTGTAAACTGGTAATTAGATCTAGAGCGTTAATTAGATTCAGGCATAATTTTTTTTTTAGTTGAAAATAGCTCATTGGAGGTGCTCTGCACTTGGTATTGAATCAGATCAAGAAGATCTGCTGTCCAGTTTTCTCTCCCTTAGTGATGGGAAGATCCATCAGTGGGTTCCCGGACAACCGGGTCCATCCACTATATTTTTAAAATACAGTATTTTACAAACAGCACTTTACAGACATTACAACCGTTATCCATGCAGGATACCGAAATGTCCAAGAAATACTGGCTAAGATAAATGACAAGAGCAACACTCCCCTTATAAACGTTCCACTGTCAGCCTTCACCTAATAATGTTTGCAGTCATTTATGATTATTGCTTAGATCTATTATTTTGTTGGGGTTACAAAATGGTTATTTTCTAATTTTAGCATTCCTCCCATATTGATTAGCTCATTTATTTTATAAAGAACTTTCCTCAACACTATTGGGACACCCTGAAGTATAGCATAAGCCGCTTCCTCTGCCTAGATGTTTCTTGGGAGCATATTTGCCTAAGTCCTTCTCATCCTTTAGGTCTTAACTGAGATGCTCTTCCAGGCAGCCTTCTCTGATCCATATCTAGTTTGGATGAGGAGACCTAAGTATGTGCTCTGATTATATGCTGAGTATTTTCTCTGTTTTGGCATTTGTTCCATTGCATGCAATGACTGCCAGTGTGTCAGCTCCCCAAGGGTCATGTTGGGTTTGTCTTACTGGTTTTGCATACCTAGAACAGTGCCTGGCTCTCAGTAAAAAAAAGTGCTGAATCAAAGAAAGAAACTCAGATTATTTTATTCAGTGTTGTTCAACTAATAAAGCCAGTACTTGAACACAGGTTCTTCTGACTCGAGAACTTGTGTTAGAAACCACACTATGATATTAGAATGCTCTGGTTTTGGTTGTTTATACATTATCTTTGGGGTCTGGGTGTTTTCAAATTGTAGGTTTACTAGTACTTCGTGCAAGAGCTGACTTTGCTTAAGTTCTCTTTAATCACCATTTTTAAAAATATATATATATTTTTTATTGATTTCAGAGAGGAAGGGAGTGGAAGAGAGAGAGAGAAACATCAGTGATGAAAGAGAATCACTGATTGGCTGCCTCCTGCACACCCCCCACCTGGGATCCAGCCCACAACCTGGGCATGCGCCCCTGATGGGAATCGAACCTGAGACCCATAAGTGCAGAGGCTGACGCTCTAGCCAAACCAGCCAGGGCTCAACATGTTGAAGTGTAGTTTTGAGCCACATTTTCTGATGCTTTTTGTAGGAATGTTTGTGCTGTCAGATTCTTTGTCACAAAGTAAGCGTTTTGATCAAAATGAAGAGCTTGGCTCATTCTTTTTAAAGTAACAACCCCATCCTTAATACATATGCTAATTTATTGATGCAATGAGCCCTAGAAATGTCTTTTGAATTACCATCCCTGGAGGTGTGGCTTTCACCTGAGTTCACTTAAACAACTAGTCATCAGTGCTATTTGGTTATAATAGAACTAGAAGCCCAGTGCACGAAATTCGTGCATGGAGGGGGGTTGTCCCTCAGCCCAGCCTGTACCCTCTCCAATATGGGACCCCTCAAGGGATGTCCGACTGCCCGTTTAGACGGGCAGTCTACACTGGGATCGGGCCTAAACGGGCAGTCTACACTGGGATCGGGCCTAAATGGGCAGTCTAGGCCCGATCAGTGGGATCGGGCCGGGATCGGGCCTAAACGGGCAGTCGGACATCCCTCTCACAATCCAGGACTGCTGGCTCCCAACTGCTTGCTTGCCTGCCTTCCTGATTGCCCCTAACCGCTTCTGCCTGCCAGCCTGATCACCCCCTAACCACTCCGCTGCCAGCCTGTTTGCCCCCAACTTCCCTCCTCTGCCAGCCTGGTCACTTCTAACTGCCGTCTCCTTCAGGGTTGATCACCTCCAACTGCCCTCCCTTGCAGGCCGGGTGCCTCCCAACTGCCCTCTCCTGCTGGCCATCTTGTGGTTGCCATCTTGTGTCCACATGGGGGCAGGTTCTTTGACCACATGAGGGCAGCTATATTGTGTGTTGCAGTGATGATCAATCTGCATATTACTCTTTTATTAGATAGGATAGAGGCCTGGTACAGGGGTGGGGGCCAGCTGGTTTGCCCTGAAGGGCATCCCGGATCAGGTGGGGGTTCCCTTGGGGTGTGGGGTGGCCTGAGCAAGGGGCCTGTGGTGGTTTGCAGGCCGGCCACGCTCCCTGGCAACCCAAGTGGAGGCCCTGGTATCTGGAATTTATTTTCCTTCTACAATTGAAACTTTGTAGCCTGGAGAGGAGCCAAGCCTGGGGCTCCCTCCGAGGCCGGCAGCCATTTGTGTTGGGGTTATAATTGAAACTTTGTTGCCTTAAGCGGGTGAGCCCGGCCAGGGTGTGCGGAAAGCTTTGCTTCCCCTGTTGCCAGCGGCAACCCTGGCCTGCTCTCTCAAGCTCCATTCTGCCGCCATTTGTTTGAATTTGTTTACCTTCCATAATTGAAACTTTGTAGCTTGAGTGGAGGCTTAGGCCTGGCAAGGGCAGGCGGAAAGCTTGGCTTCCTCTGTTACCTAGGAAACCTTGCTCTCTGTGGCTGTAGCCATCTTGGTTTGGGTTAATTTGCATACTCGCTCTGATTGGATGGTGGGCGTGGCTTGTGGGCATGGCTTGTGGGTATGTTGGAGGTATGGTCAATTTGCATATTTGTCTATTATTAGATAGGATGGGGAATGGGTATAGAATTGGATACTTTATCCAATTGTGATTCAGAATTTATGATGAGTATAAGGTTATGATTAAGTATAAGCACTATAGGAGCAGAGGCCTGGCCTATCTTGTTCACCACTGTACCCCCCAAAGCCCAGAACGGTGCCTGGCACGTAGTAAGTATTCTATACCCTATTCTTTATTAAATCTCTATTTACAGTGAGGTCTAGAAGAATTATAATAGTTGTACTTTATACCTACCTAATGGCACACTTTTGAAAATCTCTTCCATTTGTTCAGTAAATTAGGTGCTGGGATACAAAGATGCAAAGATATGGTTCAGATCTTCATTCATTCAATTATGGGACAAATATTTATGAGTCCATTTACTTTGTGCTTGGAGTTGGGACTACAGGAGTGAGTGGTCATGGCTTCTGCACTCATGTTGCTTTTAGTTTGGGAAGAAAGGAGTTGGAGGAAGAAGCGGGAAAAGCTGGAAACCATTTGGTGTATTTGTTTGGCTGGAAAAATATTTTTGTTTTGTCTTTTTCTTCTTTCTATTGTCATTCCCTGTAGTGTCACAGTAATTGTTACGGACTGGGTCCCTGTAGGGATTTGAGTTGTTGACCTTTGGTTTAGAACAAGCATGTCAAACTCAAAGGCTGACACGGGACAGATAAACAAGGTTTAAGTTTATGTGGGCCGCAAAAAACAAAAGCTTCAATTTTCAGGGAATGTAGGTTTATTTCGATAGAGACATGCTGAATACAAAGGGCTGAAATAAATGAGTAATCGTTAAAGTAAAATAATAGAACATTTTAATAAAAATTAATATTTTTTCTTGAACATTAACTTACCATACACTGAATAACTGCACAAATTAATAAACGTAATGCAAATAAACCTATTTTTCTTGTTCTCCAAAAACAAAATACTTCCTGTTGCGTACACCAAACAAGTCAGTCTAAGACCAATGATGTGGCAATCGGTTGCTAAAATATTCGCTGCTAGTATTAATTCAAGGGGTCTCTTTTTAGATCTTTTTTTTTTTAAAACATATTTTATTGATTTTTTACAGAGAGGAAGGGAGAGGGACAGAGAGCCAGAAACATTGATGAGAGAGAAACATCGACCAGCTGCCTCCTGCACACCCCCTACCGGTGATGTGCCCGCAACCAACGTACATGCCCTTGACCGGAATCGAACCCGGGACCTTTCAGTCCGCAGACTGACGCTCTATCCACTGAGCCAAACCTGTTTTGGCCGCTGCTAGTATTAGTGGAGAGAAATGGTGCGCCTGTGCAGAAGGCGCGGAAGGGAAATGAATGCAACACAATTCCAGTAATCAGTCATTAGCAAACATTGTAGTTCGTTATTAATAATTATGTATAATAGGATGTTGTAAAAATTAAGTTACGAAATTTTTATTAAAACGTTTCTTACATACCGTTATATTGGCTGGGCTGCAAAAATATTCGTTGTGGGCCGCAAGTTTGACATGCTTGGTTTACAGACAAAAGATCATTTGAAAGGAAGGTCACACAGAGGGCCAGTGATTATTTGAGTTCAAAACCCAAGAGTATTTAGTTCTTTATACTCTCTCTCTCCCCACTCTCCCCCGACCCCCATGACCCGATATGCCTTAATTGCACCCTTAAAAACTCCTCTTGTACCTTGTGAAGGACTTTGGAGAGGCACACACTGTGTTTTTGACATTGTATTTATTTACCTTTCCTCCAGCTGTTGTCACCATCCAGAATCTTCATGTAAAAACACACTGGAATTGTTCGAGAGCACCTCTCCTTGCATGTTGTTTGCTCCATCTTTCCCGCTTTTCTTTTCCTCTGTTCACTATAGAATCCAGTTGTTGTGGAAATACTTGTCATCTCAGCGAGCAGCAGGAACTGTTTTCACGTGCCTCTTGCCAGGAATTAGGCCCAAGGGAAGGGAACCAACCTCAGAAGGAAAAAGGAGACAGTAGAAAAAAGATTGTGTGAAGGGTTGTTTAGCACTTACTGGGTATGACTTTACAAAGTTCTTACTCCCTTTGAGCCTTAGTTTCCGTTGCTATATAATAGTGATCATAACCCCATAGAGGATTAACAGCTAAGGATGTAAAGTGCTTACCCTGGTGCTTGGCCTACTGTAGGCACTTACTTAGAATCCTCTCTTCTTTCCCCTTTACCTGTGCTTTTTAACGTACCTCTCCTCCTTAGGAATTTTCCTTCCTCCCTTTCCTGTTTTTCAAACATCTATTAAACTCCTACTGTATGCCAGGCACTGGGTCCAGTGCTGGGGTATAGCAGTGAAGAAAACGAAGTACCTGTCACCAGGGACTAGAATACAAAATATATAAAGAACTCTTATAACTCAATAATAAAAATAATTAAGAAATGGGCAAAGGGTTTGAATAGCTATTTCTAGTCCAGTATGAATGGCAATGAACACATGAAAAGTTGCTCAATATCAGTAATCATCAGGGAAATGGAAATCAAAGCTATAATGAGAAAACACATCACACCACTCAGACAACTGTAATATAAAAGGTAGACAGTAGCAAGTTGGCAAGGATGTGGAGAAATTGGAATCCTCATACATTGTTAGTGGGAATATAAAATGGTGCAGCCAGTTTGGAAAACAGCTTGGCAGTTCCTCATAATGCCAAGCATGAGTTACCTAGCAATTCTGCTCCTAGACATCAAACCAGGAGAAATGAAAACATACATTCACATAAAAACCTGCACATGAATATTTATGGCAGCGTTATTCATCATAGCCCCAAAGTGGAAACAACCCAAGTGTCCATTAACTGATGAATAGGTAAAATGTGGTATAATCCATAAAATGTTATTTGGCAATAAAAAGGAATAAAGTAGTGGTACATGCTATAGCATGGATGAATCTTGAAAACATGTCAAGTTAGAGAAGCCAGTTACAAAAGACCATGTGTTGTATGATCTTGTTTATATTAAAAGTCCCAAATAGGCAAGTATGTAGAGAAAAATGATAAGTGGTTACCTAAGACTGGAGTTGGGGTGGGAGAGTAGGAGGTGGGCGGTGGAGAGTGACTGTTAACAGGTATGGGGTTTCTTTTGGGATGATGAAGATGTCCTAAATAATTTTACACCATATTCTAAATCCCACTGAATTGTACACTTTATATGATTAAACCTTATGGTATATAAATAATATTCCAGTACAGCTGTTAAAAAATCTAATTACCCTTTTCTATTTTAACTGCACCCATCTTCTCAGCCTATGAATATTCCCTGACCACCCATCATCCTAAAACAAAGTAGGACAAATAGAAACCCCTCCTTCCCCCTTCCTTCTCCCGACCTGTGATTTTTTTACTTTCCTTCATAGCTGAGACACCTAAAAGTTAGAAAATAAGTAATTTATAAATAGTTCATTGTAGAAGAGTTAGAAATTAATGGATAAGCAGAAAAATTGTTTCAGACATTTAATCTATTATTAATAAACTAGAGGCCTGGTGCATGAAATTCATGCACGGTGGTGGGGTGTCCCTCAGCCCAGCCTGCACCCTCTCCAATCTGGGACCCTGAGAGGGATGTCCAACTGCCCGTTTAGGCCCCATCATGGTGGGATCGGGCCTAAACGGGAAGTCGGACATCCCTCTCACAATCCAGGACTGCTGGCTCCCAACTGCTCGCCTGCCTGCCTGCCTGATTGTCCCTAACTGCTTCTGCCTGGCAGCCTGATCGACACCTAACCACTCCCCTGCCAGCCTGATTGACACCTAACTGCTCCCCTGCTGGCTCGATCACCCCTAACTGCCTTCCCCTGCAGGCATGGTCACCCCCAACTATCCTCCCCTGCAGGTCTAGTCACCCGCAACTGTCCTCCCTGCAGGCCTGGTCCCCCCCAACTGCCCTCCCCTGCAGGCCTGGTTGCCCCTAACTGCCCTCCCCTGCAGGCCTAGTCACCGCCAACTGCCTTCTCCTGCAGGCCTGGTCCCTCCCAACTGCCCTCCCCTGCTGGCCTGATTGCCCACAACCACCCTCCCCTGCTGGCCATCTTGTGGTGGTCATCTTGTGTCCACATGGGGGCAGCCATCTTTGACCACACGGGGGCAGCCATCTTGTGTTGGAGTGATGGTCAATTTGCATATTACTCTTTTATTAGATAAGATAATCATTGTTACTATTTATTTATTTTTATTTGTTGATTTTACAGAAAGGAAGGGAGGGAAGGAGAGAGAGAAACATCAATCGGTTGGCTGCCTCCTACAATGGCCCTACTGGGAATTGAACTCGCCACTTTTTGGTGCATGGGATGACACTCCAACCAACTGAGCCACGCTGGCCAGGGCAGTCATTGTTAGTAGTTTACATAATTTTAACTTTAGTGAGAAAAATTGACACCTCGTGTGTGTGTGTGTTTTTAAATCTTCACCTGATCAGTTGCCTCTCATATGTACCCTGACTGGGGATCAAACCCACAACTTTTTGGTGTATGGGATGGATGATACTCCAGCCAACTGAGCCACCCTTGTGTTTTTATTTTCAGAGGAGTTTTTGTTATAAGGACAGGTTTATGTTAACTGAGATAGAACATTAGATATTGTTTTAAAGAAAATACCTTACTCTTTTGTGATAATGGTAAGCATGGCAGGCTTTTATGCATGACTTGATTTTGTAACTTTTTGGAATTGCCTAGATCAAATTTGAGGTCATTGAAAACGAATGCTTACGAAGCCTTCGTGCTCAGGAGGGTGGAGGGAATGCATAAAGCCTGGTTGCCTTTTAGGCCACACTTGTTACATGGCTTTTGCTTAATCCACAGCCTCGTATCACAGAGGATTTCAGTCTGAAATGTTTTAGAGTGTGTCAAAGCCCCATGCCCCATGAAATAAAAATTTCATGGGTTACCTTCAGCCTCTGTGGACTATTCTGAATGTCTGGCTGACATTGGCTGTGAAGGAGGATGCCAGCTGGTCAGATGGATTTCCTGCTTTAGAAATCATACTGAGCTCGTTTCATTGGTCTTTTCTCTCTTTTGCATGTGCAGAATTAGATTGGCTGAGCAACCCAAGCTTTTGTGTTGAAACCGTCACAACTCTGAGCCAACAAACTGAAGAGGCCGCAGCTCTTGTTTCTGAAGGGTCACCGCTGACGAGGTAGTACTTTGGTAGATGGAGTTTGAGGCTTTGTCGGTGACACTGTGGCTTAGCCTGAATGAGCCTCCTTAGAAAGCCCTGTGATAGAAGAGCTAAGTAAAACTCTCACCTAAAGTAATGAGGTGACCTTTGACTATTTTCCCTTACCTCACTCTTATTCCTTTCCCCCCTTTGCATTGCAGTGGCAACTGCGTGACACAGTTACTGCCAGTAATTAGCCCATGAGGGAAATGGTATCACTGGGATTCTTATTTACCAACCTCATTAGTAACCTTTAGAATATTTGATAAACATAGATTTCAGCTATTTCTTTAGTTGCGTTTTCAACATTTTTGTAAAAATAGAAGGAGCTTGCGTAATATAATGTGGGGAAGGGGGAAATTTTTCCTTTCTCTCCTATGGTTCTTTTTGGCTGGCAAAATGATATTTCAACAGGAGGTAGATTGACAAGAGAAAATAGAATTTAATATCGTATGCATGGGAACCCCACATACGGGAGAGAAGAAGAGACCCCGCCTGCATGGGAGGTTCAGAGATAGAAAGGGAGATTGAGTGTATAAGACCTCCTGAATGAGGGGTGAGGGGAGGTGCCTTCAGAAGGTCATTGCAGAATAAGAGCAGACCTTCAGTAAAATAGAAGTTTCCTGCCCTATAGGTAGCTCAGAAGAAGCTATGACAATCTCTTATGGGCAAGGGTCTCTAATTCAAGTTCTTCTAGGTAGTTAAGGAAGGGGGGAGGGAGGAGAAGTTTCTCTTGAGCCTGAAGCTAAAATTGCCTTTAGCTCAAAGCAATCTGCATATCACCGAGGCACTTCTTGGGGGTAGCTCGTTCTAGACTCCACAATAGCATAGGAAAAATCTCATGAAAACTTTGGGGAAAGCAAAATGGTACACATTTCTACCCAGCTTTGAAAGAATATTGTTGTAGATCATTGAATTGAGAAATGAGCTCACTCAGCCGCCAATATAGACTAGATGGTCCATTAATATGATGAATCCCCAGAAGCCAAGTTCTCTCAAAGCGGAAGAAGCCTTTGATAGTTGAGAGTAGTTGACACATGAGAAGGAGTTGTTTGTAGATATTTCAGTAATGATGAAGAAAATAAACCTTTTCTAATGTTGCTTTTAAAAATACTATATTTGATAAAATAACTGGTAGATTACTTCCATTTAAAAATGTATAGATATCAAAGTATAGCTTCAGAGGCTATTAGAATTTCTTTACCTGGTTTTATTGTAGATCCAACTTTTATTTTAAGGTGAGTTGTGATCCAGGAAGATATTTTATAATATATGGGCAAATAGTAAGTCTGTGTGAGCACTTTTAGAATGTCCTTTTATGTATTTGTTTGATTTCTTATTTACATATTATTTTCCCTCATCCTCTTCTAAAAAGTCTAATGTGGATTTTCCCAAACAGGAGTCCTCTGAAATCAGAGCTGTCAGATGAAAGTGACTCGAACAGAAACCTCCGACAAGCAAGCAGGAAAAAGAAGAAAGAGAAAAGGAAGAAAAGGAAGCATCAGCACCACAAGAAAACCAAGAGGAAACGCGGGCAGTCAGGTAGCAGTGGGTCTGAGCCAGACACTGACTCTGAAAAGGACAAATCCCCCAGAGGCCTCAGAGGCGGTAACAGAGGACCGGAGACACTGCGGTAGGTGTCCTGCTCTCAACACCTGCAATCTTCTAAATCTTTAATTTTTCTCCCCCGATTGCTGCCATAACTTAAGCAGCTAAATGATTATTTAACTCGACTCAGTCAAACAAAGTCAATAAATATCTCAACAAAGCTGGGGAAAAAATAGAGTTCTACCACCTTGTCAACATAAAGAAAATTTTGTAACAAATTAGGGCCATGATTTTATTTGAGAAAAGTTAGGCACAGTAATGATTATGTAAAAATCTGATTTAGACAAAAAAAAAAAATCCTTGGGAGTTTTGAAAGACGGCAAATGTGCACACGGTGGGCGTCTGGACTAGTTCACGTGAAGGGGCCGGGCCGTTGGCCTCCACATTTATCAAGAATAAGAGAAACATCTTCTCATTGTGATGTATCTTCCTTTTAGTCACTTTCACCCCTCTGTGCACCCTCCTCTCACACTTTTTGGTTAGGGTTAATTATAGCCCTTAAAATAATAGTCGCTTTTGTTCTTATTTCACATTTTTTAGAACCACCGAGTTGGAGGTGTAAGCTAGCTCAGGACCACAGTATTTCCTCTCCTTAGGGCTTCATTGCTGCGCCTTCTGGGCTGCTGTCTACCTCGCGGGCATTGTTCAAGTCCTTCTGCAGAGCGGTCACAGCGTAGGTCCTCACTGTCGCTGTTCCTCTCTGCTTAGTCTAACATCCCCCTGCATCGGGAGGCCCTTTGCCCAGAGTGGGGCAGTGACTATGTGGTGAAAATACTTGAATTAATCCCTATTTAACTTTTTTTTTCTTTGTTCACACGGTTGAGAAGAGAGAAAAGTTAAGCACCTGTCCACGGCATACTAAAAGTTTAGTGCTATAAGATTTTTGCGATTCTTGAGGGGTTATTTGCTTTTGTTGTGTGCTTAGACGTCCCACTGATGCCAGTGAGAACTCTGCGTGGAGCAGGTTTGGAACGGGGCCTGTAGAGTTTCCATTGGAGAGGCGGACGCCGCAGTCTTCCAGGACCCTTCTGTTGTCTGATGAGTGTTGGAGGACATGCCGGCCCCTGGCTCAGAGGACCCAGGTGTATTTAGCCCTCCTCGTGTTTCAGGTGCTCTGCCTGTAACCCAAACTTGCTCTAGGAGGATAAATAAAGGGGTCAAGCAAAAAGGTCTGAATTTATGTGGGCAGGAGCCATGCCCCCCTGCTGACCATTGTACCTCCCATCCTTGGCCCAGGGCTTGATCCATAGTAATACAGACACCGAATACATTTTTGTTATGTGAATGAGTGAGTGTATTATTGATATTCTTGCTTTTTTGGCATGTCTTCAAAGAAAAGTATGTTAATCATTGTAGCTTCTGAAAATTCACTGTTAGCTACTTGTCCCTTTTTTTAGCTGAGGCAAAAAAGCTCCAAAGGATTTCCTGAACACACACAGGAACCACTTTTTTTTAATATGTTTTATTGATTTTTTTTTTTTTTACAAAGAGGAAGGGAGAGGGATAGAGAGTTAGAAACATCGATGAGAGAGACATCGATCAGCTGCCTCTTGCACACCCTCTACTGGGGATGTGCCCGCAACCAAGGTACATGCCCTTGACCAGAATTGAACCCGGGACCCTTCAGTCCGCAGGCCGACGCTCTATCCACTGAGCCAAACCAGTCAGGGCCACCATTCGAACTTGAAAAATGGTTGTTTTCAGCCTGTGCTTAACCACGGCAGCAGCGATCTTTGCAACCTCCTGATAGTTTTATGACCCGGACAGCATTTTTAAATTTGTTGATGTTTTGCAGAATATCCCCAAAAAGATAAAAATAAAATGTTTTTGTCCTTCTGTTTTACTTTCTTAGTATTAATGTCTGTAGTCTCTTTGTGGGACGGTGACCTGGAAGAATTGTTTGTTCCCATATTGATTAGTGAGTTCTGAGTCTTTCTGTGAAGTCAATAAAGTGGATTCATGACGGGTAATACACCATGTGGGTCTCCAGATCAAGGGCCAATTTCCCCAGAGGCTATAGCTTCGAATTGACCTTCGTTTTCTAGGATGACTTCTTCTTCACCTTCAGGTGGAGGCAGATTCCTCCCTCCGTGCAGCCCAGACCACATCCTGCTTCCTGACCTGAATACTCAACGGGGGAGGGATAAGGGCTTGTTTACTCCCCAGGGATGGTCTGCCGCTGGCCCTTCCTTTTATTGTTTGTTTTACCCCCAGTTGGCTTTCTCTTTCTTTCTGGAATGCATCCGTCTCTTTCCCTCCCTTTACCTGACCCTTAAGGTTTTCATTGACAGAAACCCCTCCACAGTGTTACCATTACCCTGTTAACAGGAGACACGTCATTTAACAGATATTTATTGAATTGCTACTTTGTGTCCCTGAAATACCATTCTCTTGTATTCCCAGCCAAGAATGATTTAGAAGCCTCCAGAATCTTCATTTCTATCCGGGAGAGCTAAAAAGCAGATGGGACGACAGTTAATGGCTGTTGTGACCTTTGGCAGCATCTGTCAGCAGCATTATGAACTGATTTTCTTTATAGGAGGAAAGGTGTTAGATGCCAGAAAACCCTCCCTTCCCTCTCACTTGACTCCTAGGGAAGTGGTTCCATTCGTATCTGAGCTGAAAGTCTGCCAGCTCACAGATTGGTTCAGAGGGATAAATCAGGGTCTTGGCTTACAGCAGGCACTCTCTGCCCTTCGTGTAGGAGGTCCGTCCATGCAGTCAGAGCCGTGCAGAGCCCAGGCCAGGAAAGCGTGACTTAGACTTAACCCAAGTGACATCTGAGGCGGAACTATTCACAACTGTGGCCTTTGTTGTTGTCATTGTTGAGTTGGGGGTTGGAATAAATAACCTGAGCACTTTCAAATAAGGGGAAGTAAGAGCAGCCCACCTTTTTTTCTTTTTTTTAAAGAAAATCGCTTGTTTATGAATATATTTGACATTCAGGTTACAGTAGTTTAAATGGGATACTTGGAAAAGAGCACCCCATATCCCTCAGGTTAATTTCTGAGCAAGTGGTTTTCTGGTGAAGTGCCACGTGGTGTGGACAGGTTTTGCTTTCTATTTTAAACCTGTGTTTGCAGCAGGCGTCCTCTTCTCGTCTGTATGGCATGTACGCATTTTGGGTACCCCGTTCCCTTGATGCTGTGTGGAGTTTGAAACGTGTAACTTCCATGTTGCTGCAAATGTGAAATGTTAACTGGAAGGTTAAGTGCCTCTCCCTTTCTCTTCTTCACCTTCCCTTGTCCCACAGCCAAGAAAATGCTGCTGCTGCTGGGCCCCGCTGTGTTTGGCTTGAGGACATCCAGGCTCTGACAGGAGAAACCTTCAGAACAGATAAGAAACCAGATCCTGCAAACTGGGAGTACAAGTCTCTCTACCGAGGAGATATAGCAAGGTACCCATCCTATCTTCCCCTGATTTTCTCTGGTGGGAAGTAACATCTCTCTCCTGAACTCTCTCAGCGCTCTCTCTGGCTGGCTGGCCTCACTCATCCATCCTCTTGTAGATTCTGTTGGGTTTTTATCCATTGCTAAGTTCTTTAGGCGTATCTTATCTTACATTCCAAAATGAAAACTTAAACCTTGAGATCAGGATCCAGGTCGGATTAACCTTATTTATCCATGGTGCTTGGGGAACAGTGCCTGGCATAATAGGTGTTCAGTAAGTATTTGTTGCATGAATGAATCTAAAAATACCGTGAAATAATTATGACATTCTGTCTGGAAACCATTTGATCTAATCTATATGCCATTTTAAAAAGTTGCAAAAGCCTTTTATTTATCCCCCCTATTTAAAAAATGACATTAAATGGTAATGACTTTTTCAAAATGTTTTCAGCATACATCACTAGATAATCATAAAACTAGGTGATGGTATTTGCTTCAGTAATGAGTTTAAGCTTTTCTCCTCTAATCTGTTAATAAAATATATTTGAATACTTATTAAACCCTTTAGGTACTTAGTGCTTTGTGAGACACTGTTGGGAACATAAAGAACAATAATACACAATCTCTGTTCCCAAACAGCTCACAGGTAATCAAAAGTGAACGTAGAGAATCATGGGATATAAGGCCAAGAGGTCCAGTTATTAAGATTCTGTGATAAATGATAAATTGGCTACAACCTAAATGTCCACAGTAGGGAAATGGTTAAACTATGGCATATCCCCAAATGGACCAGTTTGAAGCCAATAAAAATTACATATTTTAAGACTAATGGTGTGGGAAAATACTTAAAAAATAGGCAGAAAAGTCTGAAGCTGTATAACTATTTTAATATGGGTTGTGTGTATATATATGTAAATCTATACATACTCACATATCTGAAAGAAGATGCTTAAAAATATGGACCAGTAATATTATTTTTTCTCCTTCATCATTTTCATCTAATTTGTTATGAAATGCAGCTATTAACATTAGTTTTACAAAACGCAGTTTTAAATTCAGAAAACTCAGTAAACCTGTTTTAGATATATGAATTTCTAAAATATTCATTTTTAGTGAAAATAAAATAGTAACGAAGGAGAACAAAACTAGTTTTTTACTTTAAATTTGTTCCTTGGGGAATGATAGGCTTATTTAGAGCAATTGTAGCATTATTTTATCTCCTCACCCTGTTGTTAAAGTTGTTTTTAACTCATAAATGGGACGGAGAGAGGTAATCTGGAGATAATCTAGGCGAAGCTGGGAGAGAGGATGAAGAGAAGGGTTTGAGAGAGCTCGTACGTATGTGTGAGACACGCTTCCCCCAAAGTGGACTCACTGCACCTGGGCAGCGAGGGAGCACAGGCACGCAGAGAGCTTCTCGGGTGGGTACCTGTTGGCCGTGGGAAGCCAACGAGGTGCTGGCTCAGCCACGGGGTGGGGGCAGAGCTCCCGGGAGTGGGGAGTTACAGAAGATGGCAGCAGGTCTCCTGCCTTTTCTCCCCTTGGCACTTTATTATGAAAATGTAAAAAAATACAGCGTAAGTTGGAAGGATTTTACAATGAACACTCATATACCTGCCCCCTACATTCTACCATCCTATATAATAAAAGACTAATATGCAAATTGTCCCCTTGGGAGTTCGAGTGGGAGACCAGGAGTTCGGTCGCTTGCTATGATGTGCACTGACCACCAGGGAGCGGTGTGGAACATGGCGGGTGACCAGTGGCGGTGGGGCACTGAGGGAGCGAGAGTAGTGGAATGGGCTATGAGGGAAGGAGGCGGGGAGGTGGGGAACCTGATCAGCCCTGATTGCCAGGCAGGCCTAGGGACCCTACCTGTGCACGAATTTCATGCACCGGGCCTCTAGTTTTATTATATTTGCCTAATATATCTGTCCATTCATCTATCAACCCATATTAGTTTTTGATGCAGTTCAAAGTAAATTGCCAACATCAATATACTACCCCTAAATACTTCAGCATGGATATCATTAGTCTAAGATTTGTTTCATTTTTATTCTTTTGATTTAAAATTTACATATATTGTAATACACAGATCTTCATTTGCTGAGTGTGACAGAGGGATGCACCTGGATTACCCAGACCTCTGTGAAAATGGAGAATACACTGTGACCCCAGAAAGTTTCCTCATGCTCCTTCCCAGTCAGTCTACACCCCACCTCCCCCGAGGCTGTCACTGTTCTAATTGTTTCTCATCATCAGTCAGCTTGGTCTCTTCTAGCATTTCATGTTCAATGGAATCAGATAGTGTGTACTCCTTTGTATCTGGCTTCTTTCACTCAGCGAAATGGTTTTGAGCTTCATCCGTGTTGTGGCATTTACCACCATTGGTTTCTTCATTCTTCAGTTGGCAGACACCTGGACTCCCTCCAGTATTTGGCTGTTGTGAATAAAGCTTATGAGAAGATTTGTGCCCAAGTATTTGTGTAGACATGTGGTTTCCTTTTTCTTGGGTAAATACCTAGGAATAGAATTACTGGGTCATAGGGTAGGTCTATACTTAGTTTTCCAAAGAAACTGCCAGACCTTTTCCCAAAGTGCTTGTACCAGTGTGTATTCCCTTCGACAGCATATGGGGGTCCTGGTTACCCTGCAGATTACTCACCAACATTTGGTATTGTCATTCTTTTTAATTTTGGCTGTTTTGATGGGTATGTGGCATATCTCTGTGGTTTTAATTTGCATTTCTTTGATGACTCATGATGTCCAACACTTTTTTCATGTGCTTATTGGCCGTTCATGTCTTCTTTTATGACTTCTGTCCAGATCTTTTGCCCATTTTTAAATTGGGTTGTTTATATAACATGTATACAGAGAAGTGCACAGTTTTCCTGAGCTTTTGTGCAGCTAGTCGGTAGTCATGTGTTCCTAACTCTGGGGACGCCTACACGTTCCATAAAAGCGTTTCAGAACCCAGCCTCTTTTCCTCTCGGGTAGAAAATAGCCAGATGTAATTTTATTTGACACACTTAGTTTCAGGATTAAAAAAGAATCTTAGACCTATATGTTATCTTTTTAAGTAGGGACACAGGACCATACTGAGGGAAAGGAGACAGAAGACTTGGTGTCACCTGAGGTCTCAGTGTCCTTATTTAGGAAGAGTGTAGAGGAGGGGATGATGGCTCCTGCCTTGCCTGTCGCCTGTGATTGTGATCAAACGACGTGATGTAGGTGACAGGACTCGAACTACAAAGCTCCAGGAAAGTGTAAATTACCAACATCCAGGAGGCAGGCATGATCTTAAACTCATGAGACCTTAACGAAGACTTTAAGTGTTAGAGGAGTAAGTTAAATGGACAGAAAAAGTTCATTGCTAATCCTATTTTCCTCAATAGAGGCAGTTTGAAGGTAAGGTGAATTTAAATATATGCATTTAACTTGCATAACAAGAGTTTTGAGTGTGATGAGCCTTCACCCATTCAGAGCTAGTGCACATATTTCCTCAATAACTTTCTCTCTTTTTCAAACTGAAGATACAAGAGGAAAGGAGACTCCTGCCTTGGCATTAACCCTAAGAAGCAGTGCATATCCTGGGAGGGGGCTCCCACAGGAAAGAAGCGTGCGCACCAGCATGTGGAGCGCTATTTCACGAAGAAGAACGTGGGGTTGATGAGCACCGACGGAGTTGCCGTTAGCAGTAAAACGGACCCTCCCTCGTCTGCACCCGTCTCCTTTATCCCAGTGAAGGACTCGGACGATGTGGTTCCTCCTGTTACAACCTGGTTGAACCCTCTGGGGATTTATGATCAATCCACCACCCAGTGGTTACAAGGACAAGGTCCTGCAGAGCAGGAATCCAAGCAGCCGGACTCACAGCCAGACCGTGAGAACGCGCTGCTCAAGGCCAGGGTGGAGGAGTTTAACAGGAGGGTGCGGGAGAATCCTCGGGATACTCAGCTGTGGATGGCGTTCGTTGCTTTTCAGGTAAGCATCCCTGTCCCACCTCTCCTACCTCACGTAGCATGGCAGTCCTCATTTTGGCAAAGTGATGTGCTTGGTGAGCTCCCAGGAGGAACCCAGGCACTGGGCATGTAAAGATGATTAGACTGTAGCACTTGCCCAGAGTGCAGGGAGAAGACTGGCGTGTGAAGAATTGTGCATCTGGGGAGATGAATGCCTTAATGTGTAATTTGGGGGTGGAATGAGGGAGTGACTTGCCATAGAGAGTAAGAAAGGGTTTCCAAGAGAAGGTGAAGTCTGAGCAGAATCTTGAAAGAGGACTGGATGCTCAGCAGGAGGGGGGACCTTGGGGAAGTCCAGACAGACCCTGCGGAGAGCGCAGAATGTGGAAGAGAAGGGCTGCTTGTTGAGTTACCTCATTAGGGCTACGTGCGCCCTTTCTAAAATACACAGGTTGTCTTAGTTCCACTTACGTTTTTTTGAACAACTTATACAATTATATTTTGTCCCTCATTTGACTGTTTTAATGGTCAAATTGATTCCAGAAAAGGTTTTCAAGGCATTGCATGCTAGTTATTGATACATAAATCTAAGTTTTAAATGACAGGCCAGTCAGGTGAAATAAATAAAAGATCAGTATACTAGGTGGCACAAGGACCCAAAGAACTGAGCTGCCATTAGAAGAAATTGTGATAAACTAGTGGTTATCAACAAAGTCCAAATAGCAGTTCATTTTGAGAGATGAGGAACCCTCTGGGGCTTGTAAGTAGCTGCCTGAGCAGCTGGGATCCTGAGGATGCGGTTCCCTGTGCATGTGTAAATGGGTGTTTTTGTTGTTGAGGATGAGGTCATGAGAAGCCCTGGCCTGTATGCCATCGAGGAAGGCGAGCAGGAGAAGCGGAAGAGGTCCCTGAAGCTCATCCTGGAGAAGAAGCTGGCCATTCTGGAGCGGGCCATCGACAGCAACCCGAGCAGCGTGGACCTGAAGCTCGCCAAGCTGAAGCTCTGCACGGAGTTCTGGGAGCCCTCCACGCTGGTCAAAGAGTGGCAGAAACTGATATTCCTACACCCCAACAATACAGCCCTTTGGCAGAAATACCTTTTGTTTTGCCAGAGCCAG
This sequence comes from Cnephaeus nilssonii, assembly GCF_951640355.1. Lineage (NCBI taxonomy): Eukaryota > Metazoa > Chordata > Mammalia > Chiroptera > Vespertilionidae > Cnephaeus > Cnephaeus nilssonii. The sequence continues at coordinate 99,308,872 of NC_137075.1, read as the reverse complement.
TTCAGCACCTTTTCAATATCAAAAATTCACAGCCTTTATGGGAAATGCTTGAGTACATTGTCTGCTGTGAAGGATGGCAGCATCTTATCTCACCCTGAGCTGCCTGGCACCGAAGAGGCCATGTTTGGTAAGGACACAGTGACCAGATCCATTGACGTGGGAGGAATGGTGCTGCCTTTTTTTTTTTTTTTTTTTAATTAAAGGAGAGAGAGAGTGAGAGAGAGAGAAACATCAGTGATGAGAGAATCATTGATCGGCTGCCTCCTGCATGCCCCCTCCTGGGGATTGAGCCCACAACCTGAGCAGGTGCCCTGGCTGGGAATTGAACTGTGACCTCCTGGTTCATGGGTCAGTGCTCAACCACTGAGCCACACCTGCTGGGCAGGGAATAATGCTTTTGACTTTAATTGAAAATGAAAATTTATTTTGATTTATTTTAGAAGAGTCTAAGTTGATAAACCTTATCGAAAAATTGATAAAATGGATTAATCAAGAAAAAAACTATTATGACTCCTTTTGACCATGATGGGTTCTTCCCCTCCAGCTTCTTAGTGTTGGGGGAGGGGGGTACGGTAGAGACAGTAGAGTTAGGAAAGTATGCCTGGCCTAGAAGTTCCAGCTTCTCTGGTTACTAACCAGGGAGGCACAGTCAACACTCATCACCACTTTGGCTGCCAGCGGCCTGGTCTGTTGAGGTACCTGTGCTGCCCATCACCTCCAGTCCTAGGGTTTCGGGCAGTAATGCTTGTGGGATGCCCTCACTGACTGGAAATCTTTGCACAGGGATAGAGGTTACTGGTATTATATGGTTAGCATTTTTGGTGTGTGCCAAAGGAGCCTAGAATATAAATTTGTCCAGTAGTGAGATATCAGAGGCAGCATGGTATGCAGGAGCTAGAGAATGTCGCTCTTGACTTGAATCCTGGGTTTGCCCTTCAGTGGTTCTGGTATGACCTTGGATAAGTTCCTTAACCTGTTTAAGCTCCTGTTTCTCCCTCAGCAACAATTGTATGCTACTTGCTTTACAGTGTTATATGGTGAAAATATATGGCGAGTCTAGCTCAGTGTCTGGCACACCGCCGACAGTTAGTGGGTCAAAACCCTGCTATTGCAATGAACTTCTAAAGATCTAGATATATTGCTCTAGAGATAACAAGCATTTACCACACTGGCATAACGAGCCGTGTGTTTGCTATCATTTGTGATGTGCTCAAATCGTTACTTAGTAAATGGAATTGCACCACATTTAAGGCAAACTGAAATGTTCAGGCATGGAACCTTGATTTGGTTACAGCCGACTGAGCATATAATGAAAATTGCTGGTGAATAATGCCATCTAGTGATCCACTGAGGACAGATCTTGGCGTTCTGGTAAGAAATAAAAAAGTACCATGCCATCCTTTTCTAGAAATTTTCTTGTGGGCATAACTAGCATTTAAACAAGGGCCATAAGTAAGGGGAAAAAGGGACATAAGTGAGTCTTCATATTGGGTGGGGGGAGGTGGGGACTCTTGTTTTCTCTCTCCATGTTTCACCACCTTCATCGTGGAAGTTTCCTTGGATTGCTAGCATCTATCTGAGAAACAATCCTTTGAGTTTTTGATAACCAATATTCAGACCAACCTCTTGCCTTACATTTATGTATATGTAGTTTTTATTGTTAATATTTGTATTCTGTGATGGTTTTATATAAAAATTAAATGAATATACTTTGATTACAGAGCTGTTGTAGGTATCAAAGCAGGACATGTAGGTATCACAGCTTTGAAAATACAACAGTAACTGATTTCAGAGAGAAGATGTTCTCGGTGTTACTGTGTCTTAGAAATCAGGTTATTTTTCCTCGATGGTGTTAACCAGAGTTCTCTGCCTGCTTTCAGCGCTCTTTCTTCAGCAGTGCCACTTCCTGCGCCAGGCCGGGCACGCGGAGAAGGCCGTCTCCTTGTTCCAGGCCATGGTCGACTTCACCTTCTTCAAACCCGACAGCGTCAAAGATCTGCCCACCAGAGGACAGGTAGGAGCTCCGCTTTCCTTTCTCTCCGCCCTTTACTCCCTCCCCCTCTTTCCTTCCCTGCTCCTCTCTCTTTTGGGGGGAGGGATGGATCATGGGAGGTGGTGGTGGGTATTTATTTTTTTTTTAATCCTCACCTGAGGGTATTTTCCCATTGATTTTTAGAGAGAGTGGAAGGGAGAGGGAGAGACAGAGAGAAACACCAATGTGAGAGAGACACATTGATTGGTTGCCTCCTGCATGCCCATTACCAGGGCTGGGAGCCTGCAACCGAGGTACATGCCCTTGACTGGAATCGAACCTGGGACCCTTCCGTCTGCAGGTTGACACTCTATCCACTCAGCCAAACCAGCTATGGCGGTGGTGGTAGTATTTTTAAAATACCATATATATATATATATTTAAATATATATATTTTATTGATTTTTTACAGAGAGGAAGGGAGAAGGATAGAGAGTTAGAAACATTGATGAGAGAGAAACACCAATCAGCTGCCTCCTGCACACATCCTACTGGGGATGTGCCTGCAACCAAGTACATGCCCTTGACTGGAATCGAACCTGGGACCCTTGAGTCCGCAGGCCGAAGCTCTAGCCACTGAGCCAAACTGGTTAGGGCTCCATGTTGTAGAATTTTTTTGAATTGCCTATAAAGACTGTTTTTATCATCATTTTTTCCCCACTAGAAAAACCACAGGATTTTATTGTTCTCCTGTCGAAGGGCAGGTCTTTGCAGGACGGGGGTGTGAATTTTGAAAGCAGGGAGGAACCCCTGCTTGCCAGCGATGAGTGGGCTCCGCAGGACCACAATGGCCGAGTCCCTGCACAGGAGCCGTTCCTTGTGGGCTGGCTTGGACTTCTTGCCCTGGCCTCTCGGGGCCCTCGGGCCACATCTCCTTCACCTCTCCAGCCCCATGTCGCAGTGCCTGTCAAGCCATCACTCGGCCCAGGAGCTGCTTCTTGTTGCGACAGTTGATGAGCACCTGGGTTGTTCTTGACCGGCTGCGTGAGTACGGAGAGTGGGCCGTGTTAGACTCTCCCTGCTCCGCTTCTGCAGCTCCTCTGGGTCATCTCACTCGGGCTGTGGAGAAGGCTCATGGTGGCGGTGGTTATGCGCTCACAACGCTCCCGTCCTCCACATTGCGTCGGCCTCAGAAGAGAAATATCATTATTATTTTTATCTATTTTTCTTCCCAGAAAAAGTTGGGTTAAAGAATATTGGTGAATATTTGGATAACTGATTATTCGTATAGTAAGCTAGATAAGTTATTTTAAGACATATTTTGCTACTTACGAGTATGCTGTGCTACAGCAGTGATTCTTAGCCAACTCTGCAGAGCATGGGGTGTGTGGTTGGGGCGCAAGGTCAGGGTCAGGGTCATGCTCATGGCCACCCCTTTGCTGATGAGAGCAGTTTCTCATGGGCCGGGGGGAGGGCCCTGCCCAGGACTGGGGCATCGGCAGCCTCTCCTCTGATGTGTCAACAGAGCCTGATCCAAGCTCTTGGGTTAACAGCACAGGTAATTACAAAGCATTTACATGACAACCTTGAAATAGAGCTTTTCATTTAATGACTTTCTGTATGTAGGAGTAAATTGTCACCATAAGCAGGCAGAGTCTGGTATTACTGGTCTGTGTTTCTGTGGAATGAATAAATTGGTTATAACCTTTATCACACTTTAAAAAGAAAACACCTTTTTTTGAGTAAATAAAACCTGTAAAGAGGGAGTGTAGCGAGGCTGGTGTGCCTCAGTGGTTGAGCATCGACCTATTATGAACCAGGAGGTCACAGTTCAATTCCTGGTCTGGGCATATGCCCCTGTTATGGGCTCAATCCCCATTCTCTCTCATCATTAATGTTTCTAACTTTCTCTCCCTCTCCCTTCCTTTCTGAAATCAATTACAAATAATAAATAAAAATAATAGAGTAATATGCAAATTGACCGTACCTTCGCTATGCCCACGATTGGCCAGGAGGCACAAGGGGGCGGGACTCGGGGTGGCCCGGGTGGCTGATTGGGCCGGCAAGACACTGAGCTCGCGTCGCCAGCGGTGGCGTGAGCTCAGCGTCTGCGCCATGGCTGTGCTGCATTACAGAAGGGGCCTCTGGGGCAGCGAGCCCACATCCCGCCGCCGACCATCAAAAGCGGGGAGCTGGGTGTCCGCTCTGGCACCAGCGGACAGACACCCAGCTCCCCCACGATCGAAAGTGAAAGCGGGGGAGCTGGGTGTCTGTCCGCTCCGGCACCAGGCCAAAAGCCTCCGCCGGAGGCTTTCGAAAGGCCTGGTGCCCCCTGCCATCGAAAGCGGGGAGCAGGCTGCCAGCAGTGTCCGCGGAGCGTGCTAGGCTTTGCGGGGCAGTGGATATGGCCTGGATGGCAGGTTAGGCCTAGGGGACTCTACACGTGCATGATTTAATCATGCACTGGGCCTCTAGTAATAAATAAATTTAAAAAGAGAGGGAGTGTAGTCCTCCAGTTCCCTTCCTGAGGTGGCTGACGTGGGCTCAGCATCCAGGGCCCATGTCATGATGTCCGCCCTGCCCTTCATGGCTCTCCTGGACACCGCCCTCCTCCTGGCGTGCGAGGCACTTCCGGGGCTCAGGCTGGATAATCCTGCGGCTCCTGGCCCACGGTGTGCCCGTTCGAAGCCTGGTATCCTCCTCAAAGGTTTCCCACAAAAGCTCCCATTGAGTCAGTTACTGGCTCTCTTTTAAAGTCCTTGCTGTTGGTTGATAGCAACATCGCTTTCCTGTTCCTTGCTGTGTTCACATTCTGTTCCATGTGGAATTATTGCCACTGAACTGGTTACCACACACTGCAGACCTAACGTCCAGATGAGTGAGGGAGGGGCCAGGCTTGCAGGCTTTTTATTCACTGGGTGCCTGCCATGTATAGCTCTGTGCCAGCAAGTGTTTAATGAGTCCCTACTAGGTGCTGGGCGCTGTGCCAGGTGCTAGGAGCAGAGAGTGGAGATGTGGCCATGTCCTCAGGACCTCCGCATCTGTCCTGATGAAACCTTGGCTCCCCTTCCCCTCTGAGGGTCTCGAAAGCAGCATGACTTCGGGTAGCAGTTAGGGGGCCTGGCAGTGCCAGTGCTTCCTGTTAGACTGGCCCACCAGGGTCAGAACTGGGAAACCATTCTGCTCCTGCCCTTCTCAACAACCTAGGCCAGTCGTTGAAACCCAATCTTGGACGTGTCATCCCATCACTTTTGCCATATTCTTGGTCCAGCCCATACTCAAGGGTGTGAATCCCATAGCCCTGAGGGCTACCGTGGAGGTTGCCCCCCCCCCCCACTAGATAATTACATTTTCTGTTTTGGGGGGTGTGTTATATCTACTTCAGAGACTGATGACGGGCAAGGTTTCACGAAGCATAGCCTCTCTTATGCCAGCCCGCACCTAATTTGCCTGGTGACTCAGCAGTTTTGTACAAGTTGGGCTAACCTCCGTGTCTTACATCTGAACAGGTAGAGTTCTTTGAGCCCTTTTGGGACAGTGGAGAGCCCCGGGCTGGGGAGAAGGGCGCCCGAGGCTGGCGAGCGTGGATGCACCAGCAGGAGCGGGGCGGCTGGGTGGTCATCAACCCAGGTAAGGCCCTCGCAGCACGCGTGTGAGTTTTTCTTCTGGGACTTGTTTTCACGTCGTCATGGTTATTTGTTTATATGTATAAGCCATTAGCAGTAGCTTAAGAACATTGTACAAATGTCAGAAGTACATTAAGTAGATGTCCCGGGAGAATAGACTGTTTTCCTCTTAGAGCCTTTGAAGCAGTTGACCCCTCTCTGCATCATGCTTGGAGGCTTTGAGTTCTCCGAGTTGAAATGCTTCATTTTTCCTTTTCAGGCTCCCGAAGAGCTGGTCTTGTTGCTAATCCCCACCCCCATTTTAGTGTGTATTTAAGGCAGTCTTTTTGTTTTCTTGGCAGTGTCCAGATAATTTGAAAATACATGCCTTTTAAGGAATACTATAAAATTATTAACTAGCAAAAAAAATAAAATTATTAACTAGCATTTCTATAAATGTCATTCTAAATGACCCCAAAGTACTTTCCAGAGTTATCCTCTAAAACAGCCCTGACCAATAGAACTATAACTCAAGCACATGTGTAACTTCACATTATCTAGTAGCCACCTAAAACAAGCAAAAAGAAAAGAGGTGAAATTAATTCTGGTAATGTGTGTTGTTTAACCTAGTATGTAAAAACATTAACATTTCAACATTTAATCAGTAGTAAGAAACTAATGAGGTGTTTTGCATGCTTCCCCATACGAACTCTGAAACCTGGCGTGTGTTTTCCATGTGTAGCACATCTCAGCTCAGACCAGCCACTTTCAAGGGCTTGATAGCCACATATTAACGCTGCTGTTTTGGCCAGTGCAGCTCTTAGCTGGTCAGGAAGTGCCTGGTTTCATTGCACATGTGAGGGAGAGCGCGGTGGATGGGCACTCACCAGGCTCGGCCAGCCTCCTTTCACAGGTATCACCTTCCAGTTTTCATCTGAGAAATGAAAACTTGGGATTGGCTGTGATCTCCCTGGCAGTGCAGAGCTGCAGGCCAGGTGGCATGTCTGTCACCTCTCAGGCGGGGCCCTGCAGGTGTTTGGGGTAACTTTGCCAGCACTTGTTTTCTGTGTAACTTTGAAGATTTTTTTTTTTTCACTTAGCATAGTTCCCCTGAGATTCAGCCAATTTGTTGTGTATGTCAATAGTTCATTCATATTTATTGCCCAGTAGTGTTCCATGGCATAGCTGTACCAGTTTGTGTATGTTGTTCCCAGCTTTGGGCTGTTGTGAATAAAGCTTTGCTGTGGGCATTCGTGGATAGGGTTTTGTGTGAACATAGGTTTCCATTTTTCTGGCATCAGCACCAAAAAGTGCAATTGCTGGGCCTTATGGTGAGTGCATGTTTAGTTTTACAAGAAACTGCCAAACTTTTCCAAGTGGCGGTACCATTTTACATGCCCTGTTTGTTTCTGTTTAAATGTGGAACTTTACAGGTGATTCAGACTCTTCTCTTCTATTCTGCATGCTCAGAGTCAGGAAACAGGGAAATAAAGGATACCACCAAAGGATAAAGGATATCACTGAAGGATATCTTGAATTGACATTTTTTAAAAGAAGTGAACATAGGTCATAATCGTAAGGTCACTGGCTAAAAATTCAGATGGCTTAAGAAAATCTAAACCAATGTTGTCATTAAATGTCATTTAGCATTCTAGAATGGTGTTGTCTAGTAGTAGCCACTAGCCACATATGGCTCTTTTAATTAAAATGGAATAAAATTAAAAACTCACTTCTTCTACCAGCTACATTTCAAGTGCCAGTAAGTCCCCTGTGGTGGTGGCTACTCTGTCAGACAGCACAGATATAGAACGTTGAATCACCACAAAAAGCTGTGTTGGTCAGTGCTGTTCTAGAATATGTGTCCTCATTTTCATTGGTGTGATAGCGTTAAAAATCATTAGATTCCATCAGCTGACCTACCGTTTTTGGGGGACCTTGATTGTGATTGCAGGAGAGGCCATCAGTAAAGGCCACTGAGCCTTCCGGAAGGCTGGGCCTAGGTAGCTCTTACTCATCTTGGCATTCCAGGTGCCACCACAGTGGCTGGCATCCAGGTGGATTTGGGTGTTGGTGGTGATGGTTTTATTTGCTGGTTAGGTGAGCTAGAAGTTTTGTTCTTGCCTAGATGATGATGATGATGAGCCAGAAGAGGATGACCAAGACATCAGAGATAAGACTCTGCCCAGGTGGCAGATCTGGCTTGCTGCTGAGCGATCCCGAGACCAGAGGCACTGGCGGCCGTGGCGCCCTGATAAGACCAAGAAGCAAACGGAGGAAGACTGTGATGATCCAGAGAGACAGGCAAGTACCCCACCCCAGGAGGGACCCCAGCCATCGGGTCTTTGCCTTCTCCCCATTCCCATTGGGTTTGGGTACCCAAAGAATGTGTTGGGCTCTCAGAGCACTTAGGAGATGCTAGCCTGGCTCTTGTTCCTATCTGGAAACTTCCCTCTCATTGAAAACCAGGGTAGAATTTCATTGGCTGCTGGTGACGTAGGAGCTGAGAGGCACTTGACCAGGTAGTTCCTGCCCCTGAATAGGAGCGATGGTCTTCCAGCTTTTTCACATGGAAGCTGGAGGGCTCAGGGTTTAAAAACACAGAATCCCTGTCCTAGATTCTTTAACTGTGTTCACTTTCCCCGCCCTCCTTATATCCTCAGAAACATGGCAGATAGGTTTGACTCCAGAAGACAAGGGGGACTGGATGTAGGGCCGTTTGGGGACAGTCGGCGTACAGCTAGTCTTGCTGGAGAGGGAACTAGCAGTTGCAGCCTGCTGTGTGCCAGGCATTGAACTCACGTTAGCTCTGTTAACGCCGTTGCCGCGTGACTCGGTACATGCTGCTCTGTCTTGTGGCCACAGCTCTGGGAGCTTTCCTTTAAAATAAAGGAAAAGATCCTCTTTGATACCTGGAATTGACCCAGCTTCACAAGATACATTTTATATTGCTTGGAATAAAATATAATAAGTATGTATTATATAACATGGTATAGTATGGACTGAGAGTAGGGAGGCTTGTCAGCTTTGGAATGGTTTGTTGTCTGTGACCCTCCCTACCTGTTACATGCCTCGAGGGTGAAGATGTTTGCCTGTTTTCTACACTGCTGAACCACCAGTGCTCCGTGCGGGGACTGGCGTGAGGCGAGTGTGCACGTGAGCTTCCTCTCCTGGCTGTAGCTGGAAGGTTCAGGGAGGACCTGGGGTCTTTCGGTGGTGGTTGAGGGTTTTGCAGAATTCATTATCCTTCCAGAAATCAGTTCTCAAGGCTCAAAATCTGGGCAGTTTCCTGGAAGCTCATTTCTGGAGCATACCACTGCTGCAAGCAGTTTCTTGTCACTTAGCTTTTTCTCTACGCCAAGCCTGGAGATTTCTGATTGACTGATGGTTTTGATGAGTTGACTCCAGGTAGTCCTTTGCTCAGAGCCACAAAGACCAATCAGATGCGCAGGACCTTGGAACAAAGCCTTACATTTTAAAGTTATACCTGAAGTCAGCTACGAACACTCACAGTTGGTATTAGGCTCTTAAAATTGCTCTCAACACGGTCCTTGCTCCTGTAGTTTCCTTCTTCCCTTCCCTTCCTGCTGTTTATCTATTTTTTAGCATATTTTTCATTTCCTAAAGCAGTTTTGTACCAAAAAACCACAGAATAATAAAGTTATTCTTCTATCTTAAAAAAAAAAATTTACACTTGTAACTACAAAGCAATTGTGTGTCCTTTCAGAAGTGAGTGATTCTAGATTTTCTATGAATCCAGCAGGATACTTTGAAAATTTTTGGCTCCAGCCTGCCCATGGGCCTCCCTCCTTCCGAGAATCCCAGGAGTGTGGGAACTTATCCTGCAGCGCTCCGGGTTGTCTTGAGAGGCCTCTAGCTTTTTTGCATCTTGCAGAAAAATTGTATAATGTTCAAAATTGTATAAAGTTGAATCATTATACATTCATGTGAAGAGAATTGTGGGAGAATTGTGATGGTTTTTGTTTGTTCATTACAATAAACAAACAAACCGAGCCCCTGAACAGGTCCCTTTGTCTTTATTGCAGGTGCTGTTTGATGATATTGGACAATCTCTAATCCGGCTTTCCAGCCACGCTCTTCAGTTCCAGCTGATTGTGGCCTTTCTGCAGTTCTTGGGGGTGCCTGCTGGCTTCAGCCCTCCAGCCTCCTGCCTCTACCTGGCCATGGATGAGAACAGCATCTTCGATAACGGACTTTATGACGAACAGCCATTGACTTCTCTCAACCTTTCATTTTCTGGCGTCAGCTGTGTCGGTCGCACGGACCAGTTGGGCTGTCGGCGCTGGACCAGGGGTCACAGCCGAGAGGGCGAGGAGTTCATCCGCAACATCTTCCACCTGGTGATGCCTTTGTTTTCAGGCCCGGAGAGGTCCCAGCTCTGCTCCTCCTGGCTACGGTACGAGATCGCAAAGGTAACTCCGGCCCCCTCTACCCCTGCGTGGGGACTTCCCTTTGTGTCCGTATTTATAAAGGCTCTTGGTGTTCTTCAGGGTCCTGGGCCACAGCACCTTGTTCTTCGGGGACCGTAAAGGCACCTGGTGTGTGGCTGCCCTTTCAGAGGGGCCACAGCCAAGAGGAATGCAGGAGTGACTGGGCTATCTGTGTTGATTCTTGTATCACCAGATGCCTGTGATTATGTGAGCTCTTAGTGTTAAGAACCAAGCTTAAGCTTAAGCAGGGTAAGAGGGTTTAGGGGCTTATTAAAATAGATAAAATAAGCTACTTACCCTGCTCTTTTATCTATGTATCTGCTAGAAATTTGTCCAGAATAGACTCTTCCGCCCTCTGCTGGCCAAAGTTAGTATAGAATCTTAACCCCCAAAGTTCTAACATTTTAACTACAGATTGCACACACCAGGTTGTATTACCTTCTATATATATATATAAAAGGCTAAGTGTCTGGCCGGCCAGTTGCTATGATGCGTACTGACCACCAGGGGGCAGATGTTCAACGCAGTAGCTGCCATGACACACACTGGCCATTTAAAAATAAATGGTACCACAGACCTAGTGCCCACAAAGCAACACTTGGCTTCCCCCAAGTGGGACACAGGCCCCGTCACCACCCGGGAGCGACACCCCACCAAATCACAACCAACGCTGCCAAGACCCCATGGCACAAAATGCAGCCCACAGCCCAGCCCAGCCCAGCCCAGAAACGGTCGCTGTGGGCGCCGGGTAATGATGTTACATAGCAACACCCAGCTTCTTCTCCCTAACAACTAGCCTCCTTGGAGTTTCTGCAGCCAGGAACCCGACTTGCTTTATAGTGAGTTGCATACATTTTACAGTTTAACCAAATGTCTGAGAAGCTTTTTCACGTGCCTCATCTCATTTGATCCTCACAGAAGTCCTGGAATAGATAGATAGGAGACTCAGTAGAATTCTATTTTCTTTTCATTAGCCGGAAAACAGATTTAGAAAGCTTAGAAACTTGACCTGACTGAAAAGAAGTAAGGAATGGTGGAACCTGAAAATGACTTCAGGTTTTCTCACTGCATAGAATATAGTCAAACACTGCTGCAGTTAAATATTTTACCCTTTGTTCTGCCTGCGTGATCTACAGTAATAATCTGCTTTGTTTTGATATTTACTGCTGTGTTGTTGACAATTACCTGAAAGAGAATTTGGGGTGCTTCACTGGGCTGGAAAAAGTTTAGCTAAATCAGAAAGCAGGTCTAATTAAGCAAGTTTATTCTATATATACTAGAGGCCTGGTGCACGAAAATTCGGCCCCTCAGCCTGGCCTGCACCCTCTTGCAGTCCTGGAGCCCTCAGGGATGTCCACCTGCCAGCATAGGCCCGCTCCCTGGGGGATCAGGCCTAAGCTGGCAGTTAGACATCCCTCTGGCAGCCCGGGAGCCCTCGGGGAATGTCCAACTGATGTCTTAGGCCCGCTCCCCAGGGGAAGCGGGCCTAAGCTGTAGTAGGACATCCTTAGCGCTGCCAAGGAGGCGGGAGAGGCTCCCCCACTGCCGCTGCACTCACAGCTGTCAGCCCAGCTTGTGGCTGAGCACAGCTCCCCCTGTGGGAGTGCACTGATCACCAGGGGGCAGCTCCTGTGTTGAGCGGTCTGCCCCTGGTGGTCAATGCATGTCATAGCGACCAGTCGTTCCCAGTAGTTCCGCTGTTAGGGTCAATTTGCACATTACCCTTTTATTATCCTATATAATAAATAGGTAATATGCAAATTGACTGTTACACTCTTGCACAAGATGGCCGCCCCCAGGTGGTCACAAGATGGCCGGCAGGGAAAGGCAGTTGTGGGTGACCCGGCTGGCAGGGGAGGGCAGTTGGGGGCAACTGGGCCTGCAGGGGAGGGCAGTTGTGGGCGACCAGGCTGGCAGGGGAGGGCAGTTGGGGGCGACCAGGATGGCAGGGGAGGGCAGTTAGAGGCAACTGGGCTGGCAGGGGAGGGCAGTTAGGGGTGACCGGGCCGGCAGGGGAGGGCAGTTGGGGGCGACCGGGCCGGCAGGGGAGCAGTTAGGCATCGATCAGGCTGGCAGGGGAGTGGTTAGGGGGTGATCAGGCTGGCAGGCAGAAGTGGTTAGGGGCAATCAGGCAGGCAGGCAAGCAGTTGGGAGCCAGTGGTCCCGGATTGTGAGAGGGATGTCCCATCTGCCGGCAGTCGGACATCCCTCGAGGGGTTGCAGATTGGAGAGGGTGCAGGCTGGGCTGAGGGACACCCACTCCAGTGCATGAATTTCGTGCAACAGGCCTCTAGTATAGGATAAAAGGCTAAGTTGACTTGCACATACACGGTACATATAAAGCTCTCGCTGGTACCAATCTCACGCATGTGTTTCGATCTGTCATTGTCGATCATGAATTTGGTTGACACTTCTATTATAAAGAAAGGGCTAATAGCAATATTAAAGTATTTCTTCTAATTAATTTCCTTTTAATGTGCACAAACCCGTGCACTGGGACACTAGTTAAAGTATAAAATTGGGAGGCTGTCTCTTTGGAGAAGAACATTTAGAGTATGTCAGCCTTGTTTGTAGAGGTTTCAGATGGAAACCTGGATGTTTCATTTTGGGGTTTCTGTGGCTTTGGTAAAAAATCCTGATTTGTGCCTGGCTAGTGTGCTCAGTGGTTAGAGCATCAGGTCATGCTCCGAAAAGTCTTGGGTTTGATTTCCAGTTAATAGCATGTACCTGGTTTGCAGGTTCGATCCCGGCCCCAGTCAGGGCGTGTGCGGTAGGCAACCAATTGATGTGCGTCTCTCACATCTATGTCTCTCTTTCTCCCCCAACCCTCTTTTCCCTTCCACTCCCTCTAAAAATCAATAGAGGAAAAAGAAATCCTGATTTGTTTCCCAGCTCAGAGAGCCTAAGTGTTTACCAAGCATGTGGTGGAGGAAGAAAGTGTAGACGCCTCATGTGGCTTTCTCAAGCTGACAATACCCCGGGATTGCTTTAACATCCAGAGCACATGGAGTCATCTTTCCTCTCTACCTCTAGGTCATTTGGTGTCTGCACACTAAAAACAAGAAGAGGTTAAAATCACGAGGAAAGAACTGCAAAAAACTAGCCAAGAATCTCCTTAAGGAGCCAGAAAACCGCAACAATGTTTGCCTCTGGAAGCAGTATGCACATCTGGAATGGTTGCTTGGCAACACAGAGGACGCCAGAAAAGTTTTCGATACAGCACTCAGCTCGGCAGGGAGCGGGGAGCTGAAGGACCCTGAGGTCTGTGAGCTCAGTCTGCTCTATGCTGAGCTGGAGCTGGAGCTGGCGCCAGACACCAGAGTGGCCACCGCGGCCCGAGCTGTTCACATACTAACCAGGCTGGCTGAGAGTGGTCCCTATGGGCCCTACACTGGGCAAGTCCTGGCCGTTCACATTTTGAAAGCTCGGAAGGCTTACGAACATGCACTGCAGGACTGTTTGGGTGAGAGCTGTGTCTCCGATCCAGCTGCCACCGCCTCCCTTAACCGCCTAGTTAGCGTGGTTAAATGCTTTATGCTCTTCCAGTATTTGACCATAGGGATCGATGCCGCTGTGCAGATACACGAGCAGGTGTTTGCAAAACTGAAGGGCTCTCTTTCCCCAGAAGGCCCGGGCCTGGAGGCCAGTGCCTGCCCCCCGAGTGTGAGCAGCGTCCTCGAGGCGGTCACACTGATGCACACGAGCCTGCTCAGGTTCCACATGAAAGTCAGCGTTTACCCTCTGGCTCCTCTGCGGCAGGCGCTCTCAGAGGCTTTAAAGTTGTATCCAGGCAACCAGGTTCTTTGGAGGTCCTACGTTCAGGTTCAGAACAAGTCCCACAGCGCCAGCAAGACCAGGAGATTCTTCGATGCAGTCACCAGGTCTGCGAGACCCTTGGAGCCTTGGCTGTTTGCCATTGAAGCTGAGAAAATGAGGAAAAGACTGGTGGAGACCGTCCAGAGGTAATTACGTCCGTCTTGTTCATATGTCCACACCTTGATGGAATGTGTGCGTGTCCCCCAGCCTCTGAGCCTCAGGGTGCAGAAATGAACACGGCCAGCGCTTGGCACACTGGTGTGGGTGTGTAGGGTTTACAGAAGAGACTTGCAAAGAGCAGCATCTTGCATTAGAGGCTTTTGTGGCCGTCTGCCTAGGCCATGCCTTCTGGGATCCTGCACCTTGCTTATGGTTTGTGGGTGGGAATGGTCAGGCCTTCAGTATCGCAGACGCTGTGGTGAAAGCATATGGGTAAGAGCCGGGCCCTGGAGTTGGACTCTGGGGGCACATCCCAGCTCTTCCATTTACCAGCTGTGTGACCTTGGACAAGCCACTTCGCCTCTCTGACAGGTTCCCGAGTAGCAAGGACTTGGTGTGTGAGAAACCACAGAACCCTGGACACTGCCTTCCTCTGGCTTTGGAGGAGCGCATCACATCTGTGCTCCACACCCCCAGCACCCCCAGACCTGAGGGACAGCCCTGCCTCTGACAGCTGTGGTCCAGTTGCTGCTGACGTTCGTTGTCACGAACACATGCACCTCTGCCTCTTGTGATGTCAGTGTGAGAACTTGTCCCGGGGCTTCACGAGCCTTTGTCTTGCAGGGTAGATGGCAGAGAGATCTACGCCACAATTCCTGAGACCGGCTTGACGCACCGGATCAGAGCCCTGTTTGAAAACGCGATCCGGAGTGAGCACGGCAGCCAGTGCCCCTTACTGTGGAGGATGTACTTGAGTTTTTTGGTAAGAAAATACTTGGAGTTTTTGGTTTTTTATGCGGAAAGTGCAGGTGTCCAGGGGCCCTGTGCGGGAAAGCGGGGAGGCGCTGCCTTGTCCCTCGCCCCTGGGCGGGGATAATGTCAGGGCTCTCGGGGTTGCATGTAGCAGTTTTACTTGGGGTGTTTGGTGGAATGACAGGAAGGAGGAGTTGCTGGGCGTTTTGGTGTGAGGCTTAGTCAGTATTTTGGGACTGTGTTGGTGGCCTCGGAGGCGTTTACGTGGAGACCATACCTGCAGCTCTGCCCCTTCGGTAGCTGTGACTTCAGTCCCGTGCCTGGTCCTGGTTAGAGCCCGAGACGTTCCCAGGTGCCCGAGGAGACACACTTTCCCGTCACAGCCCCGCGGGGTCACAGGGTGCATGGGCGTCACTCACTGGTTAGATTTCAGCCCTACTTGGGAACTGTACAAGGGGCGGGGTTTAGGATGAGGGAATTTAGAAGGTGGGCGCTGTAGTGAGAAGGAGCAGTTACATCCAGGGCCGTCGTAGAATAGGAAATTCCGAACAGAGAAAACCAGTGGTCTCACAGGCTTTCCCCTGGCCGAGACCCTTCTGGACAGTCCAGCGGAAGTGTCTGGTGGCCGGTTGATAGTCGCAGAGAGAGGGTCTCCTTTGAGGCTGGCCCGCTCATGGAAGCACCTGGGCTTGCGGGTCCAGGACCTGAGTCTCACAGACACGGTGGGTGAGAACTTGCAGTAGTGCAATCTTCTTCCCAAAACGAGGGAAAGACATCTCAAGTTTGTCAGTATTTGTGGAGAGGACATTGAAGTACTTTGTGGAGCGAAGGAGGGACAGCTCACACTGGCTCCTGGGGTGCCATGCAGAGGTCTAGCCTCAGAGCGGCCGAGGCTCACGCCAGGGAGGGAAGCAGGAGTGTTCAGCCGGGAGGCTCTGTTGGGGGGACATGGGGAGGCTTGAACCTTTTAGCACAGATGCTGGGTACAGCCCAGAGTTACAGTCTTGGTGATGGTGGGCGTTAACCTGAAAAAATGGAAAAGGAAGTGAGCTGGCCGTGGTGGGCAGAGCTCCCGAGGCACAGATTGGAGTCTTTAGATGCCATTGCCAGGGTTTCCGGGGAGGTTGGTCAGCAGCCCTCACTGGAGCCATGCCGGATGCCAAGCACCAGCCACCTGGCAGAGACCTGGTGTCCCCAGAAGGTTCTGGGAATGAGTCTGGAGGAGGTGGGTGGGTGGGTGCAAAGTCCAGAAACAGACTTCAGCTCCGTGAGCTTGGCTTGTGCCCACTAACAGCTGCAGACACCTGGCAGCCTGGGGAGCTGCCCGGTGGGCTGAGTGCCTGGAGGAGCCGCCAAGCAACAGGTCCCTTCCTGGATCTGGGAGAGGCCCCGGGGGGGGGGGGGGGGATTGTGTGCCACCTGCAGCTCCGGCTCCCACAGTGGGCATGGAGGGCGTCTGAATTGAGACTAAGGGTGTTATATTGGAGAGACCTGCCGAATGCCAGGCGTCCTCAAACTACAGCCCGCGGGCCACATGCGGGTGTTTTTGCCGTTTTGTTTTTTTACTTCAAAATAAGATATGTGCAGTGTGCATAGGAATTTGTTCATAGTTTTTTTTAAACTATAGTCCGGCCCTCCAACGGTCTGAGGGACAGTGAACTGGCCCCGTTTAAAAAGTTTGAGGACCCCTGGCACCCTCTCGGACTGAAATGCCTGCCTGAAGTTTACGTTCAGTGTTACCCATTCAGCAGTCCTGGCTCTCTTTTCTCGGAGATAGTTTCCAGAAAATGGCACATGTTAAAGCAGAGGTCTTCTCTGTGTAAAGCCATCAGCCTCACCACACACACAGGGCCTCGGGGTCCCAGGCAGTGTTAGGAGTGAAAGGCTGCGGGCCACAGGAGATGAAGGCCAGCCAGAAGTGTGATCGGTCAGCACTCTGGGCCTGTTGCTGGAGGAATGGACCCACACAGCAGAGGCCCCGATAGCTAGCGTCCCCTGGTACGCGGACACCCAGTAGCCGCTGTGCGGATGTCTCCACGGCTGGCTGCAGCTGAGGACACAGCGTGGGTCTTCAATTCATCATTTTTGTGTCCCCTCCTCCCCCCGCAGGTTTCGTTAGGAAATAAGGACAGAAGCAAAGGTGTGTTCTACAAAGCACTTCAGAGTTGTCCTTGGGCAAAGGTAAGTTCTAAAGGCCACGGTACCTCCTGACCCCCGAGGACCTTCCTGCCCAGTCAGTCCCCTTGTCCGCCTGCCTGTCCCTGTCAGGGAGACGGGGCCCATCCAGGCCCCTCTGGGGGAACTGCCCAGTGCAGCCTGAGCCGGTGGGCACGTTTCCTGTCTGCATGGAGCTGGGGTTCAGGGGTGTGGCTGTGGGTTTCCCGGCGTCTGCCCAGAGGCTGCAGGCGTTGGGATCTATGGCCGTCTGCCCTGCAGAGTCCAGTCAGACACTGAGAAACCTGCCTGCCAACTGGTCCCACCTGGAGTTGCCTCTTTCACTGCCCTGAGGTCAGTGTCCTCCGGACGTGTGCCGAGGTGCTGCCGAGGAGGCAGGACAGCGAGGGGCTTGTGGGCTGTGGAGGGGCCGGGGGGCAGGCCTGCTGGGACAGGGAGTGGCTGGTGACCAGGGCGGTGGCTCTCCGCCCTAGGCGTTGTACATGGACGCCGTGGAGTACTTCCCCGATGAGATGCAGGAGATCCTGGACCTGATGACCGAGAAGGAGCTCCGAGTGCGCCTGCCCCTGGAGGAGCTGGAGCTGTTGCTGGAGGACTAGAGACCTGGGGATGGGCCACGCCTCAGGGCCTGTCCCTGCCCTGGGGAGCCAGGGGGAGCACGAGGTGGGATCAGGTGTGCGAGCATGCGTGCCAGCAAACCCTTTTAAAGTTTTCTAGAGAATTTGTGTCTGGTTATCAGTCTCTCATCTCTTGGACATTTTTTTGGCTGTGCCAATGACACAGAAGCCCTCGTTTTGCATATTATATATGTGACTCTTGTGTTTACATGTACATAGACAAGGACAGGGCCGTGGTAACCAAACCGACTGTGGTTGGTGTGTGCGAGTTGTTCCGCTCCTCCTCTGCCTAGCCAGCGCCACGGGTGAATGACCTCCCAGTTGGCACCCATGATGGTCCTTGCCAAGTCTTTTGGGTTTCGCAGTCGTGATTAGAAAGGTCTGGTTACTCAACACCAGCACCTCCTCCCCCTGGACTGGTTAGTAGAGCAGATTTTGCCCTATCTTCAGATCAGGGCAGTAGGGAGTCATTAAAACTTGGGAGTTCCAGCCTGTATCAGGTGTATTTAGAAAGTCTGTTATTTCCTCAGCCTTCTTGATGATGCCTCCAGCATGGACCAGCCTGTTAGAGATGTGGGCCCAGGCCCACCCCAGCTCTGCTGAGTCAGCATCTGCTCAGACAGGACCCCCGGGGACTCATGTGCAGTGGGGCAAGCACTGCCCGGGGAGACAGTCCTGCTGAGGGGAGCCGGGCTGCACCATCTGCCAGCTCCTTCCACCAGACCCACCCCTGCCCGTGAGACGTGCGGAGGTACGCGTCCTGTGCACCAGCGCCGCCGAGGTGGGGGTGCTCTGTGAGGGCTGCCCAGCTGCTCTGGCTTTTTAAAGTCACAATCTCTAGAATCACGCAAGAAAAATTTCTGTGGCAACTCATCCAGGAAAGCCAGTATGTGGACTAGAACTTTGGCTACAAACAGATGGACATTAGGTTGGGAAAAGGGGAGGGCAGCATCTCAGAGCCCACGAGGATGTTGGCCAGCCAGGCGGACACTTGCTGCCCCACTTACTGGCTTTCAGACTGAACGGTTGCGAGGAAAAGAAGTGCAGGAATTACATGGAGAAATGGGGGGGAAGCTCTGACACTTTTAGATGCTCTTGAGGACGAGGTTTCTGAACCCAGGGACAAGGAAGGCAGGTCTGGTATGAGATTCTTCATCCTTGACCTTTGCAGACTTCCCTTATCAGCACCAATGCTTCTTTCCTGCCCCCCCCCCCCCCCCCCCCCCGTGCTGGAAACCCACAGCCACAGGAACACAGCCTTTGTTGCTGGAGCCTCAGCGATGCTGGCATGTGGCTATGGTCACGTCTTCCCCGCTGGCTGCTGTGGTGCAGCCACCACCCGCTCTGGGGTGTGACATGAGGGCACAGGTATTAAAGGCTGCACTGTGATCGCCCAGAACAGAAGCTTCCCTGACACCCAGTCCACCTGCTGAGCGGCGGGTGTGGCTGCTCCAGAAACAGGACGACATGCTTGAGAAAGAGCTCGCTTTATTGGGAATGGAGCTGCACGTCGGGCTCCTACACGTGGTGCTCAGACAGGTACACAGCGCACAGAATGGGTTGCTAATGAAGAGCAACTGGAACGGGCTCCTCTGGGCAACTTCCCACCACCTCCCTCCCCGGGGTCGGCACTCCTGACCGCTTCCTTGAAGGCAACTGAGGTTCCCTAGAGATAGAGCCCCTCAGGGGTGCCTTCTTGTTTTTTATACAGAACATTTTCTTTCGATTTTTTGAAGTCTTCATTTGTTACTTTCATTCTGCGTTCTCTCAAGGCCATGAGACCAGCTTCTGTACAGATTGCCTGAAAGAAAGAACGGTATGTTGGGAAAGTGAAATACTTTTTATTTTTTATTCTAACAATTCAGAGAGCTATTTTGAAGTAAGGTGGAAGACACTTGTTTTAAACACAAATTACTCAAGTTTATTTGGGAAAAGATTAGCTTCTTTAAAATGCGTTAAGCATTGTAATTGTTTTCTCAAAGGATCTGAGGAGGCTCAGACTGCAGTAACTAAGGACGAGGACTGGCCTGGAAGTAAGGTTCCGGGTCTAGTACTGGCTCAGTGCTAACCAGCTGCGTGGCCTGGCAGGTCAGTAAGTTCTCACAGCCCCACTTTAAAGGGAGTAATATTTCTAAGTAATAGATGATATACACAGAGATTTAGAGGCGACAGACAGCGTATGACCATTTCATTTACCGATAGGCATGAGAGAACATTTAGTAGAGTGAATACTATGTATATTTAGTTTTTTAAGAATTACCTGTTACAAAACAAGGTATAAACAATGAAATGATATAAGTAATCCTAGCAATGAAGTTCCTATTTGGTTATGGTTCAGCAGAAAAAATGTGTGCATAGAAAGATAAAACAAACTGGTAAAATGGCAACATTTGGTAAATCGAAGTAATGGGTGTTTACTATTGTTGCAACTGTTATGAAGGCTTAAAATATCTCAAAGTAAAAAAGTTGGTTCAAAATCAAATTTCTGTTTTAAGAGAGATTTTACTTTCCAACTGAGACACTAATGTCTATAGATCCAAGGATACACAGAGCAGGCAGCAGCATGAAAAGGCCAGGTCTGCCATCCCACCCCTCCCTAAATCTGACAGAAACCGGATCTTCCCATAAAAAGCAGGATGTAGCATATTCAATGCTGCCAGGCCTTGTTCTAAATTCTGGTCACCTGGGAAGAACCATCCTAGCTCATAAACGGATGTGGTAAAACCAAGAGTTCCAGCCAGCGCAGTTCTCACCTTGATGTCAGCACCAGAGAGGTCATCCTTAGCCATGATCAAGTCGTCCAGTGTCACGTCATCAGCCAGCGTCATTCTGCTTGTGTGGATCTGAAAGATGCGCTTCTTGGTCTTTTCATCAGGCAGGGGGAACTCGATCTTCCTGTCGATGCGGCCTGTAAGTACAGAGGCTTCAGGGGCAGCTCTGTAGCCCGGCTGAGCCGCGCCTGTCTCCTGTGCAGTTTCAGTGTCCTCTGGAAGGAGGACATGGTCATACACTGTCTGTTGCCTCTAAATTTCCGTGTATAAGTCTTAAAAAGTGAACACTCAGCATTCTAGTCTGTTTCTATGTTTGAATTCACTTATTTTCTCTGCTACCTCCAGCAGCAAATCAAAGGAATGGTTTCTGAATGGCACATATAGTGCAAAAGGACAGATCAGTCCAGTTAAAAAAGTTACGAAGAGAATAAACAAATTAGCTACCACTGCTTTTACTGCTAAATGAATGTAAAAACTGAACCAAAATTATTATATGAATTACTTCATTTCTTTAGGAAAAAAGTCCCTGAGGCTTAAAAGGGAATAAAGAGCCACGCTGCACAGACTGTATCATGTTCTTATCTATAACCTCAAGGTTATTCAAATTTCAGTGCAATGTTGCCTTTCCATGTATCATTTTATAATCTCATTAGCTCCCCAAACTACGCTTAAGAAACACAAATACACATAAAGACAGCTATTCTCCATAATGAAGCCAAAGCAAATGTGACCTGGTCTGATTAGTGCCGGATCCAGAGTTTCTATTCGGTTTGTGGCCATGATGACTTTTACGTCTCCCCTTGAATCAAATCCATCCAACTGGTTCAACAGTTCCAACATTGTTCGCTGAATTTCTCTCTCACCACCGGAGTTTGAGTCATATCTTTGGAAAAGAAGGAGAAGGAATGAAGACCCAACTGATCTCCTGCTAACGGGAAATTACAGCAAAACACCTCAACACTCTTGTCTCAACCCAACAGCCAGTGTACATATCTCATTATTTTCTTTGTAGCAGTTTTCATTGCCAAAGTTTTATCTCCCAAGTTTGGTGTCCCCCAACCTGCTGAGTGCTCCTTGAAGCCAGAGACTTGTATTCATGGCTGTGTCCCCAGAGTCTAGATGGAGCCTCGCTCAGAGCAGATGCTCCGGATGTGGTTACTGACTGACCAATCTTCAGGTTCACAACCAGAGAGCAGAGCCTACAGCATCAGGGAAAGCCAGAGTAGGAACTGTGGCAAACACTGCAAGGCCACACAGGGAGTGCCCAATGATCACTCAGAGAAGAGCTACATGGTTTTTCCCTCTGAAGTTTACAAAATAGGTAAAAGAAAGTCTACCTTTTTGTCCCAATGGCATCAATTTCATCAATAAACACGATGGATGGTGCATGTTCTTCAGCAACTCGAAACAATTCCCGAACGAGCTTGGGCCCATCACCTAGGTACTTCTGAATAAGTTCAGAGCCAACCACTCTCAAGAAAGTGGCTGAGGTTTGGTTTGCTACTGCTTTAGCCAATAAGGTTTTACCTATTTTATATTGAAAAAGATAAAGGGAAAAAAATCCTCAGAAACTCTGTCATTACCAACTTAAGTGGATATTAAATATGGACAGATTCCTATGATGAAAGGCATGCCACCCTCTTGGGTACGTGGTTTTAAGTCAATCAACCTTCTTCCTTTGTAATTTACATAGCAATGAAATGCTAAGTCCTGGACTGCACAACTTACACAAGTCATATATATACTACATGCCTGGTGCACGAAATTCTTGCACAGGTAGGGTCCCTAGGCCTGGCTGGCGATCAGGACCGATTGGGGCCTTCTGGCTGCTGGCTGGGGCTTTCCTTTGTTTTGCACTGCCCCCTGGTGGTCAGCACACGTCATAGCGAGTGATCAAACTCCCGAGGGGACACTTTGCATATTAGCCTTTTATATATACAGACTAGAGCAGTGGTTGGCAAACTCATTAGTCAATAGAGCCAAATATCAACAGTATAAGGATTGAAATTTCTTTTGAGAGCCAAATTTTTTAAACAAACTTCTAACGCCACTTCTTCAAAGTAGACTCGCTCAGGCCGTGATATTTTGTGGAAGAGCCACACTCAAGGGGCCAAAGAGCTGCATGTGGCTCGTGAGCCGCAGTTTGCTGACCACGGGACTAGAGGCCTAGTGTACAAACCGTGCACTGGTGGGTCCCTTGGCCTGGCCTGCTGGGATCGGGCTGAAACCAGATCTCCGACATACCCTGAGGGGTCCTGGATTGTGAGAGGGCACAGGCCAGGCCGAGGGAACCCACCAGTGCACGATCGGGCCGGGGAGGGCTCCAGGGCAGGTCCGGCCCACCTCGCCCCGTCCCAATTGGCCGGACCCCAGTAGCAAGCTAACCTACTGGTCAGAACGTCTGCCCCCTGGTGGTCAGTGTGCATCATGCACACTGCAGTTGGACACAGCATATTAGGCTTTTATTATATAGGATTTTTTTTTACCTTCATGCATTTAGTCATCCCAATATGAATATTTAGTGCCAGTGGAGCAGGAGAATGAACCTAATCTGAACAGCACAGGGTAGGTTTTAAATCATGACTCTCCGCCACGGCTCAGGTGCATGACCATACTCCAGACAACACAATGGAATCTTCAGGGAGGGGCCCGGACAACCAGTGTTTTGAAAGCTCCCAAGGTGATTCCAATGCACAGCCAAGGTGAAGCACCGTTTTGTTTACCTTTCCTTACAACCTAGCTTCAAAAGACTCACGTTACTTTTATAAATATTTGAAGGCATTACATTTTATAGCATCTACATCTAGTGTGTTTGAGTGTAGGAGTTTTTGGGAACTGTAAATACATCACACTGAGCAGGTATTTTTGGAAGGAGTGCCTACTGGTTTATTGTTGCAGTTCCTACAATTTTTTCTTTTTTAACACACTGACTCTGTGCAGACTATAATTTCAAGTCCTCCGTTTCTTAGTGCATCTATTATACAGATAAATACACTTTCTTATGTAACAGGTGTTTTTCCATAGAAGCTGCTTATCCCAAAATTCCAAAATATTGCTTAGAACACCCTGCTTTAAACTAAGGACTATGGCATCCCCACTCAACAAACGCTGCTGCTCAAGTTGAGCTGAGTGCCTGGAAGTGTCAAACCCACAGCACACATACCTGTGCCAGGTGGCCCATAGAGAATGACCCCCTTAGGGGGCTTTATACCCATCTCTTCGTAATACTCAGGATGAGTGAGAGGAAGTTCCACAGATTCCTATAGGAAACAAATACTACGTAAAAGTGAAAAGCTTTCTTACTGAAATCACCACGATATTCATGAACTGGCATCACGAGCATGTCTCACTTTCAACAAAAAATAAGCTAAAATTTCAATTACTCTTGTTGGAGACACGTGCTTGACGTCACTAGTAGCAAGGACACACTGAAGACACCTGTCCTACTGGAGCTCCCAGCACCCATCCCCTCTCTTCCTAATGGCACCCGATTTCCCCTTCACTTCTTTGTAGAAGTCAGCCTTGAATAACATCTAAAACTTCCTCAGCAAATGAAACTTAAAATTCACAGATAGCAACGGGCAAGGCTTTCTGATTGCTGTTACCAGCTGTCGAGAGGTCACCAGTGAGATCTGTGACAGCTCTGAGGGACTCCTCCACAGATGAAAGAATCTGCAAAGGACTGGCCCACAGCCATCCCGGATGGTCTCTTCCCCCAACCCCACGACCAGGGCAGGGAATATGTTCCAGACCCCACCACTGTGTAAGTGTGTGCCACTCACCCTACCCCACACATCACTGGCTGAAGTCAACACAATGGGACCATTATATACTCACACAGAGAATCATTAAACATTACATGTAAAAAGTATTAAGCTGCAGCTGCTGCAAGAACTATCACAGAATTAGTTACTTCTATTACCTAACTCAGTATTCACAAGTACAAAACACCACAGCTGGTAAGCTCTGAGTCAGTTATTGGTCTGATCAATAAAGAAAACAAAACATGCAAAACAACTCCAAGTATCCTAAACGAGAAACCAGAAGTCTAAAGACGCAGCGCTGGCTCCTAGCCATACCTTAATTTCCTGGATTTGGTTGTCCAACCCCCCGATGTCGGCATAGGTCTCCTGTGGGGCCTTTTCCACCTTCATCACCGTGACCAAGGGGTCCGTGTCATCCATCAGCACCCCTATCACAGCATGCACCTAACGGAACAGTACGCTTCAATACAGGATGTGAGGCTCATACGTTCATTACAACCAAGCAATGCTGATCACAGAATTTGATTGTGGAAGACATACTTACATGGGATGGGTGGGCAGATCTAAGAGGAAGGAGAAAGCTTTCTCTGAGACTCAACTCACCTTGTGGTTGAGCAGGACGGAGCAGCCTGGTTCCAGCAGGTCCTTGTCCACAAAGGAAAGAATGCTGACGTAGTGTTCTGAGCCCACAGATGTAGACACGATGGCGTGATTATCATCAATGATCTCTTCCAAGGTCCCCACTGACATTGGGGTCCCCCTCAGGTCATCCACCTTTGACCTTTCCTCCTATGGAAGAGTATGCCAAGAAGGAAAAGTAGATTAGGCCTAAAAAGCAGATTTATTTACTAGAGGCCCAGTGCACGGATTCATGCCCTCTCGCAATATGGGACCCCTCGGGGGATGTCGGAGAGCTGGTTTTGGCCTGATCCCCACAGGCCAGGCCCAGGGACCCCACCAGTACACGAATCTGTGTACCAGGCTGGTTTTGGCCCGATCCCCATAGGCCAGGCTGAGGGACCCTCCTCCCTCCTCTCTGGGTCCAGGGTGCGGATAAAGCAGATTGGGGGCTGACACTGTCCCAGCAGCAACCTAACCCATGGCCGATTCCACGAGGAATCAGGCTCCCTCCTCTACTGCTCGGAGTGTCTGCCCCCTGATGGTTATTATGCATCATAGCTACCAGTTGGACGGTCATTTAGGCTTTTATATATAGAGATTACTTTCTTAATCCTCACTCAAGGATATTTTTCCCATTGATTGGGTGGTGGGGAGGGCGGAGGCAGGGAGGATGGAGAAACATGAATATGAGAGTCACATCGATTGGTACAGGCCCTTAACTACGAGCCAACAGTCTAACCACTGAACCACACCAGCCAGGGTGCAGTTGGTGCTTTTAAAAGGCAGCTAATAATGAATCATCATAAAAGCCTAAAAGATTCAACTACTTGAATTTCATTTATCCACGGACAGTTTTAGGGTTTAAATAGAATTTAATTTGTAAAAATGAAAGCTACAGTAATTTCTCAATTTACCTCTTGCTTTTCTTCTAAAGGCTTCATTTGTTCCTGATTTCTAATGAATTCTTCCTCCATGAGAAGATAGTCTTTAATTCTTTCTAACTTCAATAATTTTAACCGGCACTGAGTGTGAGGTGTCACTGTAATTAAAAAAATAAAGTTTTATTATACTTGAAGCTTGAAGTTAGC
Source organism: Cnephaeus nilssonii (assembly GCF_951640355.1). Classification (NCBI taxonomy): domain Eukaryota; kingdom Metazoa; phylum Chordata; class Mammalia; order Chiroptera; family Vespertilionidae; genus Cnephaeus; species Cnephaeus nilssonii. The sequence continues at coordinate 99,283,083 of NC_137075.1, read as the reverse complement.
AATTGTTTACTCTTTAAAATTGTTGGCACTATTACAGATGTCCTCATTCCCCACCTTTGCCCACCTCCACCCAGCCTTCCCCCCTCAGTTTATTGAGAGAGAGAGAAAAAAAGACTAAGTTTACTTTAGTTGGACAGACTCTGAAAAGTTAAGTTTGATGACCCTAATTAAGCAGGTGCCTAAATGCAAAGGGGACAGGGATTTTGGCAGTTATAGGCAAGCCGGTAAAAATGGGGATGAGGACTGTGACCAACAAGCTAATACATAATGAAATCACTAAGTGAACTGTGTGTGTATATAAGAAAGTCACAGATGCAGAAGGTAAGTTTGCTTTGGCTTATTGTTTCTCACAGTGCTAACGGGTGCACATGCTGTGCAGTCCGTCCACCGTGTTGCACACTAATGTGACACACCCTCCCGTTACAGGGTTGTGAAATACTAGTGATATTAACATGCGCTAAACATTTTTTCCCCACACTCTTTTGTGCTGTTTCTCTTGGCTTCGCTAATTCTTAATATTTATATAAACAAACCTTTTATTTTGTGGTGTCGGGTTTCCTGACTTCTTCAAAAGGTCTCTCCTCCCCTAAGGTTAATTAATTTATTCCTGGAATTTTCATTTATTTACTTATTTTCATATGTATATCTATAATCCATCTGGCAAAAATCTATTTTTCTCAATAGCCAATAAATAACCCAGCATCTTTCCATAGAACTAAAATGTCACTTTCACCGTATATTAATTATCCATGTAACCTGACTTTCTATGCTTTTCTGGTGACCTGATGATCTATTCTTTATCAATACCATATTGATTCATTACAGCAGACTGATGGCACATTTTTTACTGTCTGACTCCTTTCTTAACCAAGCAATATTTTAAAAATTTTTTCATCTAAGCAGGAAGGGACTGGTTTAGATAGAGGCAGGGGAGGTATTGAGCTCAGGCCTAACGGGGTGAAGCAGGCAGCCAGAGGAAGGCCTGGGGAAGAACATTCTGAAGCAGAGGGCAAGGCCTTGGCGTGTAAAAGAGCCAAAGAGCACAAGGCTCCATGAATCACCAGCAAAGGGAGTGATGGGGCTAAGAATGGACACATGGGCTGGGCCGCCTGGTTTGAGTTTTTTTCTATGTTGTATAGGAAGCCATGGAAAACTTCTATGTTCAGGCACCATAGGATGTGAATTCTAACACAGGGCATTCCTTTGCTTCATAAAGTAAATGTGTTTCTCAGTTACTCAAGCTCAGCCTGAGCTTTCTACTCTAAAGCTACTTTTAATAGATTAGAGGAACTGGTTAAAGATTCCTAAAGTGAGATAGTCATATAACTGTTAAACCCAAAATATAGCTTTTATTCCAACCTAGAGGCATGCCGCACACAAGAGTTAGAATACAGTCCCAGAGCTGGAGCTTCAACCACGCCCGTTTCCTGTCTAAGCTACATGCACAGTCCATTCCCCTAGGGATGGGAAAGACAGCAAGGAAGAACCAGGTCATTACCCAGTGGCAGTTTGCTGGCAGCATCTGGTCCCTTTGTCTTCTTCTTCTTTTTCCCCACTCTAGTTGGTACGGGAGGTTCATATTTCTTCTTCTTGTCCTTGAGTTTTCAGAACAGCAGGGGGAAAAGAATCACACAAATCATATTAAAACACAAACATTTTTGTAGGATCATTGTCTATTTCCAGGTGATATAATTGTCCTTATCTTTTAGGATACTACTAAAAACTGTTCTTTAAAATAACACACTAGGTTTTATATTTCTGCAGTTTTAATATGTGAATGTAATTGGTCTTTCTTTTTATAACACACAATGATAGATTATTCAGTAAGGAATAGAGGTTAGAATTCAGAGTTATATTCCAAAAGTTTGAGTTGATATAACTTGAGACAATTCTTCACATCTCAGGAAATTAAACACTAAAATTAGAAGCAATTTATTTTAACACTCCTCTAATGTGCAAGTTACTTTTACACATTTAAAAGTCATTAATTCATAAATACATATGTGACAGGTTGATAACCTTTCCGAAATCATGTAAAGGGTCCAGTATCTGTAGGCCAGGCTGGGTTAAATAACTACAAGATTATTTATTTTGCGTTTTAAGATTCATGAATCCCCAAAGAACGCAGCTAAGACCTATGACAGTTTCCACTAGTTGTTCACATCACGAACATATCTGGCTGCATATTTACCTTGTCATCCTTCTTGCCACCTCCAGGACCATGACCACCACTCTGACTTTGACCCTGGGGGTGAGGGGTGGGAAGAGGTACAAATTCAGAATATGATCATTTCAAAAGAACACCCTTCTTTTTTTCCTGGAGTTCTAAGACACTGGCAGCATTTCCCGCCGCATTTTAACATTTCTGAACTCGAGATGCACTTGCAGTCAATGAGCACATTTGTCAGGGCACAATTTATTTTCCCGAAAAGCTGTTAGCACAGTGGTACACCTTGTAACTGATTGCATAAATCAAGGACAATTCCATCAACAGACAGACATAATTAATGTATCATAATGAGGCTAAGATTCTAGACACACACCCTTCTTGAGGAGAAGGTATAGAGTTTGGTACAGTATTCTTTAATATAGAACTACCACCAAGAGTGTATTTTGTGAAATTAGGCCATGAAAACGAAATCATTTTTCCTTTTCAACAATGACTAGAAGCCCGTTGCACGAAGATTCATGCAATAGGCCTTCCTTCCTCTGGCTGCTGGCACCGGTTTTCCTCCGGCACCTGGGACCCAGGCCTTCTGTCTTTGCTCCAGCCAGAGCACCGCTCCTGTAGTTCCCCCCGCCCCCTCCCTCCCCCTCATAGCAAGCGTCCCGTCCCACCTGGCCGTTCTGAGCCTGCATGCATGCTGCCCAGAGGCCCTGAGCAGCTGGGGGGTGGGGGGGTGGGGAGGCGGGGCTGCCGCCATCTTTGTTGGGTTAATTTGCATGCTCACTCCTGAATGGCTGGTGGGTGTCGTGAAGTGACGGTCAATTTGCATATTTCTCTTTTATTAGTGTAGATGTATTAATAATTTACTCCTTACTAAGATAACACCAGATCCAAAAAAAAAAAAACACAACCCACCAGATCCAGGAGGCTTCCTTTTAACAGCAGCTTACACACCTACCATCCCTAAAGCCTGAAAAGCTGAAGCACCTTAAGGTATCAAGAACTTAAGTGTATTAATAATAAGCTTCAGCGGGATTTCTGATTTTAAAAGATCCTTCAGTTACAGGACAATGCATAACACAGAGCAATGTCTCGGAAAAGACTGCATTTTAAACAAGTAATAGTGAACTTACTTAACTCCCCCCCCCCCCCGCCCCCACTCTCAATCCCCTCAAATCACTTCTACATCGGAACCTCTAAAGACACTGCCAAACAAAACTACCGTATCATGGGTTACCCAAAGGAATTAAGGTCAAATATATATCCCATGTGCAGCCTTTTTAAAACTCCATGTTTTATTCCGAAGAAGGTAACTAAGGGCTCTGAGAAATTTTGGGAAACAGCTATACCGCAACAGGCTGCCCAAATGATAGGTCTTTAACAATCACTTATAATAAGGAAATCTGCTGTTGGCTGGGGCAGCTCGTGTGTGGGGTGCTTACTATGTGCCGGTCTGTACAGACATTTTCCTTCACTATCTCATTAATTCCACACAATCCTTCAAGGCAGGGTTCATTATTCCCCCTTTCTAGATGAGGAACTACGACAAGCCTAAGAACATGGAATTAGATGCATCCAGGCTTGAATTCCGACTCCATCACCAATAGGCTAGTGACCTCAGGTAAGTCAGGTCACCTACCAGAGCCTTGGGATCCTTAACGGGAAAGCCTGGATGACTCTAGCTCCTAACTGTTGCTGAAAATGAAGTAACATAATAAACCACTGAGTATTTACTCAGGAACTACTCACCAATACAGTATTGGTGAGTCAGAAATGCCAGGGTCAGCATTTTAATTGTTGGTCTGGTCACAAATCCGGACACTGAACTCCACCTGCTCCAGCTCACTCTCTCTTGTCTGTCCCTTATCTCTGTTTCTGTCCAGGCCACTGTGTCTTATTTGGACTCAGCCTCTCCACTGAGATTCCCGCCTCCAGTTCCTCCCCTCCCCTCCCCTATCCAGCTACAACCTTCGAAAACCATCAGCTGATCCTTTCATTCTTAAACGCCTGCAGCTGCTCCCTAGCATTTGCAGTGTAACATCCAACTCTTCAGCTGAGCATGCCGGACCCTTGACAACGTGGCTGCAGGTTCCTCTACTTTTCAGATAAACTTTCCAGGTTCATCCACCTTCCTCATGACCCTGCCCGTCCTGCCCCACCGGAGGACACTTTCCTGAACAGATCCCACACTTCATGTCGGGGGCATTTTACATGCGTCTCAGTCTCAGTTAACAGACATACTATATGCCAAACCATGCGCTAAACGGCCTCAGGGTATCACCTCAATTCTCACAGACACCATGAGCTTGTACTACCATTCCCTCGAATTTACACACAAAACAACCGAGGCCCAGAGAAGTAACGCGTATTGCGACAAAGTGTGTCAGAGTCGTAGCCGGGAACCACACGCAGGTCCCCAGTCTCTGTGTGTCTCCACCACATGGACAACTAGTCCAGCACAGAAGGGGCTCAAGGAAAGACTGGCAGGGTTTGTGCTCTAGCACAGCCCCTAACGGTGTCTGTTTCCTCCTTGGTAAAGTCAGGATAAGAACTGCCTCAAGGGACGGTTGCGAGGAACAGGAGAAAATGCTGGGAAAGTACCTGGCATACGCTTCGACAGCACCCCAAGTCCCAGAAGACCTGCAAGGCTCTGTGGGCCGCCTTCGTGCTGTTCACGACGCAGGCTGCACCGTCCCGCCGCAGGCCCTTTGCACTTGCTGCCCCTGCGCCTGGACCGCGCTTCCCTCTGTGCACAGGCTCCTCTCCCGCTTCATTTAGCGCTAAGCTCAAACCTCAGCTCCAGAGGTCCCTCCCACCCCAGGCCGCCCTGTAAAACAGCCATAGAACCATGGCCACTCCCTGAACCCTCTCTATCCTGCTCTCTGGCATCCCCTTACATCTTTCTTTCTCCAAGTTTGGCTGCCTTTCCTGGAACGTAAGCCCCACGAAGGCAGAGACGGTCAATCATGCTCAACCCCTACATCCCAAGTGCCTCGAAGAGAGCCTGCCTGCCCCGCGCCCCCAAAAGTGCAGGTGCTCAATAAATAGCAAAGCGAACTGTGTGTTTTGTTAAGAACGCACCCCGGGGCCTTTCCCTCCGACGTCCACCCGTCCTAAAACTGTCAGCCTTCAAGGCCGCCTTCAAATGCCCCGCTCGGAGCGGCCTCCCACGACCCCACTCTGCCCTGCTCGGCGGGACCGAAGCCCTCCCTTCCGCCGGGCGAACATCCCGCCACCTGGGCGGCTCAAAATCCCTCATCCCAGGTGCTTAAGGAGGCTCCCCGGCCGGTCAGCAGAGCCCCCAAGCCGGGCGACCGGACCCGCCCCGCAGTCCTACTGGTTCTCCCGGACCTGGGGGACCCTTCGCGCCGAGCCGCGGCCCCAGCTCCCCGAGCCAGGCCCGCAGGTCGGCACGGCCCGCGGCGCACCCGAGCACCGTCGCCCGGAGCCTCCGTCCCCCAAGGAGATCGGGCCGGCGGGCAGGGCAGCGGGTGGGCCGCTCGGACCCCGTCACACCGCGACCCCCGGCCAAAAGCCTTAGTCACTCACCATCTTGCCTCGGCTGCAGAAGCCGCCGCCGCCGGAAGTGCACTCGCACGGCTGGCGTCAGAAACGGAAGTAACCCGGGACGCTACGGCGGCCGGTAGGAGCCAAACCCCGCGGGATCCAGTCGCGCGCCAAGGCTTCGCGCGGGAGGGTTGGGGCAGCGGTATCTTATAACACGTGAACCTTATATTTTTCTTGGGAAAAAAAAAAAAGTCTAAATCGCAGTTTGTAGGCTGTCTCAACAACGGAAGAGAATGGCCTCGACTGTCAGAGAACGAAGATAATTGTGAGAATATAAATTATTTAAATCGTGCAAAAACCATAAGCGGGAAGAACTTTTCCTTATTGCTCCAAGAACTGGACTGGCATTCGGAACTGCGAGGTTGACGTATACTTTTGCATCAACATTTAAGTTATTATTTGGTCTCTGGCATTAACCCGCTCACCTGAGAATATTTTTTTGTCTCGTGAATAACCTAAATCTTTTTTTTTCCTCTCTGATGACTTGTGTCTTGCGATGACGCCAATAAAGGCCTCATCTTGCACCTCGCTGGTTAAGTTCGTCATTTAGCATTCCCACCAGGACCTCGGAAAGACGGCAAGCATCCCTTTGGCCGTCCGTGTGTCTCCTATGCTTGGAGATCAAGGAGGAATGAATGAATGAATGGTGGCCAGTTTTCCTGGTGGCTGACGGGCACGTGCAGTTCACGCACTCACCAGCAGAGGGAGCCACAGCCAAATACTGTGCAGTGGCCCTGTTAGAAGTTCCTGTGGAGCTGGTCCCTCCCTGCTCCTCGCTCCCAAATGGCTTTCACACTCCTTGCTCATCCACCTCTGGGTTACCCATCCTCTTTCTCACCGTGGCCCTTGAGCCCTTTGCCCAGGAAGCCTCTTTCCGGTTCAAAGCCTCAAGCATTGCTTCTGGAATCTACTTGCTGGCATCTCTGTGGCCACCTTTTGTCGCCTGCCCAGGCTGAACCTGGGGGGCCCACCCATGCAGAAGAGATACTGGCACTACCCAAGCCCCTCTTGGTGCTGGAACCAGACCACTCCATTGCCCCTGGATCCCTAGTCACCACTCCCCCCTCCTCATTTTTGCACCCCATCCGTCTCCTTGGGCACGTGATCCTCAAAGATAACGTAAAGCTAAAAACTTTGATTGCACTTACACTGCCAAGTCCCTACTAACTGCCTTCTTAGGCATGGGCTCAGATGACCAACACCAGTGCTTTGAGTTTATTGTTACCCTCACTTTGCAGATGAGAAATTAGGGCTCAGGGACATTAAGTGATCTGCTCAAGACCATACCGCTGATGGGCAGTTATGTCTTTTTACTCTGGTTCCTTACCTTTATTTTCATTGTCCTATTTGTCAAGAAAATCCAGAGTTCTGGCCGGTGGTCCTCAGTGGTTAGAGCATCGGCCCACGCACGGAAGGGTCATAGGTTTGATTCCTGGTCAAGGGCATGTACCTGGGTTTTGGTTCGCTCCCTTCCCTGGGTCGGGGTGTGAGCGGGAGGGAACTAGTTGATGTGTCTCACATCAATGTTCCTCTCCTTTCTCTCTCTCTCTCCCTCTCCCCCCTGCCCCCTCCTTCCACTCACTCTGAAAAACGAAGGAAACAATGTCCTCCGGTGACGATTAACAAAAAAGAAAACCCAGAGAGTTTTAGGACTGGGACGCACCCTAAAGTTCACTTTCTGCAACTTCCCATCCAGTCGGTCAATGACTCAGCCAGTCCCTGGGGACCCCACGCCCTCTCTTGTGGACATCTCTGCCTGGCTTCCTCCTCTTCACTTTCAGGTCTCTGCTCAAACACTGTGGGGACCCACTCAGAACCCTCGAGTTGGTGTGAAGGTTCTTTTAAGCTGAAAACATTTGAGATTCAACAGATGCAGAAAGATGCCTTCTTGGAGCTTCTCTTATCTGATTAACAGCAGCAACTTCTGGGAAGCGGGGCGGCTGTGAATTCCCTCGGTGGGCGTGCCCACTTCCAGGAGAGAGACTAACCGTGAACACACTGGAATTCCCTTCTGGGGGTTTATGGCTCACCCCTGTTTCCACAAACATCACAAACTTCCTTACCTTCCATTTGTCCTAAAACCCAGGTGTCTTTTCCTTAAACACCTATTTGTTCTTCCCTTAGGAGTCTTGTCTGGCCCTCCCTTCCCCCTGCTAAGGTAGGTGGGTAAACCTCTAACTGAACCCTTAGTGGACCTACCTGTTCCTCTGTCAGCTTAGCCCCCTCCCGGGCACGCCCACCCCACCTGCTCCAGGAAAAATCAGCTGCGCGCCCGGGCAGCCCTCCTGGAGGTAAGGGGAGGTGCAATTTGTTAAGAAGAGTGTTCACCAAACGTCAAAACGTGGCTTTCTCTGTCTCAGCAAAGCCTTCCGGACCAGCAGACTCCCCGGGGCCATGCAGCAGGCACCCAGCCCCCATGGCATCCCAGCAGCAGCGGCTGGAAGGCTTCCATTATCGATGAACTAATTTATGGGATCCAATTCGCAATATGAATAGCAAACATCATTACCCAGGTGTGTCAGCCCTACCCAGCCAGCACCAGCAGGGGGATTAGGAGCTGCTTTCAGACAGCTGAGCCGGTGGAGGTGGGCAAAGCCCGCCCAGCCAGAGGAACCCTCCTGGTCCCCTCTCCTTCCAGCCCAGGGCCCCGGGCTCCATGGCTGGGTGTGTGACCCCTGGATTTCAGGCTGTTGTCCTGGAGCACTTATTGAGCACCTACTGTATGCAGGGCACACTGGCTCAGGAATTATCGAACCTGGCTCTGACGTTTACAGGATGGCAAGCACTTTGGTCTCTCTGGACCTCATTTCCTCAACTCTAACGTGGGGACAGTGAGGGTGACGGTGACGGTGACAGTTTCCACAGGAAGTGCTCACTCAATGTTGTCCCCGGGTTCTTGGGAACTGTGGCTTTGAGCAGACGACACATAACAAAATCAATTTCACCACAGGCTAATCAGTATAAGTCAGAGTTCAGTTCCTACGGCATATTTATTGGCACAAAGCATCATCCAACTTCTAAATAAAGACCCCAAACACTTCTAATATTGAAGTATAGTAACCTCCATCTTGGGTAAAAACTGCTGTTTAAAATTTAACCCTGCTATTCTGGCTTCTGTAAACGTTTGCTTGCTTAAATAATAGGGAAAAATAAGACTACTCCCATTCCAGAGAGGCCATAAACTATGCCCCAGACAGAGTTGTCAGTGCTGGCGCCAGGCCAGGCTTTGAGATATGGTCTCACAGCCTGTCCCAGCACACAGGACTTTTTCTCAGAAGATCCGGAAGTCTCATTCCCAATTTGGAAGACAAAAAGCTGAAAAACATATAAATAAGGGAGACTTCCACCATATTGGGCTCCAGAATTTGCGAAGCAAGATTTCCTCTGGGCCCACTAGCGCTAGCGAAACGGGACTCCAAATAAATTTGGCTTATTGATTAAGGTGTCTTCTGATTTACAATATAACAATATTAGACATTGGAATAAATGTGAGCTATCCACACATTTTAGAGAGGTGAATAAAAACAAGCAAGATAATGATTTACCAACCTGCTTACTTTAATTCAGGCCTGGGGGTGGGCTGGGGGAGGGGATAGTGGCTGGAGCCCATCCTGGCGGCTCAGGGCGCAAGGAGAGGATGCCCTGCCATGGCAGGGTGCATGCACACACACATACACACACACACACACACACACACACTCAGGCAGCGGGCACGCCAGTTCACCTCACGTGCACGTCCTTGGGATGCGGAGGAAACCGGAGAAAACACAGGCAGACCGGGGGAGAATGTGCAAACCACACAGACAGTGGCCACCAGCAGGAATCAATTCTTTTTCCTCATCAACATTATAATGAAAGGACGTTGCAGGAAATGACATTATCCTGGGACCTGCTATATTTGGTGAGCACTCTCAGTGTGCCAGGCTCCGTGCTGAGAGCTTTCCAGCCATTGGTCTCATCCCATCCTCACAACAACCCCAAATACAGAAGCTACGCGTAGCACAATTTATAGATGCGAAAGGAAAAACGAGGCTTGCCCTAACCGGTTTGGCTCAGTGGATGGAGCATCGGCCTGCGGACTGAAGGGTCCCAGGTTCCATTCTGGTCAAGGGCATGTACCTCCGTTGCGGGCGCATCCCCGGTAGGCGGTGTGCGGGAGGCAGCTGATCGGTGTTTCTCTCTCATTGATGTTTCTAACTCTCTATCCCTCTCCCTTCCTCTCTGTAAAAAATCAATAAAATATATTTAAAAAAAGAAAAAACGAGGCTTGCAGAGTGTACTGGCTCAGATGGAATCCCCCTCCCAACGCATGTCCCTCCCAGAACCTCGGACTGGGACCGTATTTGGTTGTTTGAAAGTTGGGTCATTGCAGATGTAAGTTGTGTGGGTTAATACTGGAGTTGCTTGGAGAGTAGGAAGGGACCTTACTCCAGCATGACTGGTGCCTGAATAAAAAGAGGACTTCTAGCCTCCAGCACTGTGAGAGGACATTTCTGTTGTTTCAAAGTGTGTGGCCATTGCTCCAGCAGCTTCAGGAAACTAACACAGAGAGGTTAGGTAAGTTGCCCAAGGCTGCACAGCTGGGAGGCAGAACTCCTGAGAGAACTCCAAAGCAGATTCCGACCCCAGAGCCCTGGCGATGAGCCATTCCTCTTCCATTAAGTGAGTCAGTTGTGTAAATCAGTGCCTGGAACACAGTGGGAGCTGAAAAAAGTGCTATTATTGTTACTGTTGTTATTAATTATACATTCTCCTAGGCTCTCTCCCTCCTCTGCACCCTTCGATCAGGAAGATAATGAGTACCTTGTGATCTCTCAAGACCCAGACAACTGTGAATTATATTATCATTAACATTATCAGAGACAATGATGTGAAGAAAAACTACAGCTAATATTTTCCCACAACCCACGGAGGGGGGTTTAGTCAAAGCAACACGCGTTCACCCTGATGAGAGGGAGGTGGGAGGGCCAGGGCTCTGCTGTCTTCTGCAGGGACCTTGACATTGACCTGCTGCTTCCTGGATGTCACCAGAGACCGCTGGGTACAGGGCAAGAGGGAGGGAAGAACAGGCGACCAAGTCATCTCTTCCCACGTGACTTGGCAGCTCCCTCACGTCTGTAGGTGGAGCATAATCCCCTGCCCTGGCCTTTGGGTTGACCATGTGACTTACACTGGCCAATAGAATGGGATGGAGTGATGGTATGCTTAATCTTACCGACGTCTACCTGCCCTCCGGCGCCTCTGCCATCACCCGGAGAAGCTTGTTCCGGGGCAGCTTGCTGGTCCCAGGGGGAGGAGGAGAGACCGTGGGGGCAGAGCCACCTCCAGTGAGCCCAGCCCACATCAGCCAATCCCCGGCTGCAGACACCAGACATGGGAGCGAAATCAAAGCTCACTGCTGTTTGCCATTGAAGTCCTGATGGTGTTTGCTATGTAGTATTATTGTGGCCAAAGCGAACAGATACACCCCCCACCCAAGGACTTCCATATATTCCTAGAGTCACCCGGATCTATGACACACAGTGGGGCTCAAATATCAGTGGGGGAGCTCCCTGGAGCCTCCACGGGGATTTGGGGGTTGAGAATATGACCACCTGAATAGCACCGAATAACCATATGACCTGGGAAGCCTCCTTAAGTCTCTGTCTCAGATTTTCATCTGTAAAATGGGAATAAAAATGTTTCGCGGTCGAGAATAGCACCTGGAACATAGTAGGTGTCACGAAGTACTGGCTCCTTGGCAAATGGAGCATTTGGAGGCCTCACCCTGGTTAGACTTCGGTACCGAGTGCTTCCTCTGTCCCGGGCACTCACCCCATTTTACAACTGAGGACACTGAAGCGTTGACGGTCCTGTAAGTGGCCCGAGCGCCACAGCAGGGAGGGGCAGAACCAGGACTTGAACCAGGGTCTCCTAACATTCAGAAAAGGGTGACAAAGAAGGGTCAGAGTTGGAGCAGATGGAGAGGCCACACCCCCACCTCCACCTACCTTACCCACCATCCTTCCTGGGGGCCCAGGCCCGGCTCCCATCAGCACTATGTGGGTGGGTTCCAGGCTCCCTAGGGCCAGTAGCTGAGGGCTGACAAGGGTCCCCTTGAAGGTCCAGCTGACCCCGCACTTGTGTTCAGGAGCTGGGGTGAGCTCCTCCTATGCCCATTTCTCCCACCTACCTGTAAAGACCCCCACCTGCCTCCTCTGGCTCCATTCTCCCAGGGCCATTGCTGGAAGCCTTTCTGGAGCTTTAACAGCAGCTGGAGGTGAGCCACAGTCACAGCTGTGCTTGGAGTTCTCCCTGAAATGAGCCTTGTGCTTTTCCCAAACCAAGCAACCATCCATCCATGCATCCATCCATGCATTCATCCATGGATCCATCCCCCCATCAATCCATTCATTCATGCATCCATGCATCGATCCATCCACCCTTCCATCCATCTTACGTATATCGATGGAGCATATTCTATGTGTCAGGAACTCTGCTAGACGCTGGGCTCACAGCAGTGAATGAGACACAGAGCTCACATTCTATTAGGGAGATACAATGAAGAGAAAACCCTGTTGATAAATACTATCCATGTAGGTGGGGCACCAGATTATAGCCTGTTGGTTCTTAATTCCATTCCAGCGATGAAATGATAGTTGCCATTTACTGATGGCCCACTCTGCGCTGGACCTTGGACTTGCATGAACTCATCGCATCCTCACAACCGCCCTTGAGGCCGGGCTGTTACAGCTGCAGAGAAGCTGAACACTAGCTCAGGATCACACCGCTGTTATGTCAAGGACTGCAAGAAGCTAAAAGCCAGGTTCTCTGTGCTCCAACAGCCTTCCAACACACCCTCTGCCCTGCCTTTGTGTGGCTCACCCCTCCGACATGCCTCTATGCACACCCTCCGTTTCTAATGCACCTGCTCCTCTGGTGGCTCCTGTCTACAAAAAGCCTACGGGGGCCAGGCAGCACTTAAATACTCTATGTGTATTGTTTGTTTTTAATACCTCCCAGGAACTCCTCATGGTAGGTATCTATACTAGTAAAAGGGTAATATGCTAATTAGACCATACATCTTCCAGACATCTTTCCAGACAAAGCCACGGTGGTGGGGGCCGAGGCAGAGGTGGTTAGGGGTGATCAGGCCGGCAGGGGAGGGCAGTTAGGGGCAATCAGGCTGGTGGGGGGGGCAGATAGGGGGTGATCAGGCCAGCAGGGGAGCAGTTATGGGCATCAGGCCAGCAGGCAGAGTGGTTAGGGGTGATCAAGCAGGCAGGCAGGCAGGCAAGTAGTTAGGAGCCAGCAGTCCCGGATAGCGAGAGGGATCCCAGATTGAAGAGGGTGCAGGCCCGGCTGAGGGACCCCGCCTGTGCATGAATTTCATGCACCGGGCCTCTAGTTTTATTGATAAGCCATTTGAGTCTCAGAGAGGTACATAACTTGTCTCTGGTCACACGAATGGTAAAGAATGGAGCTGGGATTGGAACCTTGGCTGCTCGACTCCCAACGCCTGTCCTCCTTCACCATCTCTCCTTGGTCCTCCCTCTGGTGAGCTCCTACACATCCTTCAAGACCCACTCTAACTCTAACCTCTTCATGGAACCCTCTCTGACTCTCTGAGGTATAGTTTTCCCACTTCTGTAGTCCCATTGTCCCTGTAGTGTGGTATTAATGTGTGATCATTTGTTTACTTCTGCCTCTTTCTCCCTAGGCGGTGAGCTCCCTGAAGGCGGGGCATGCCTGGCTGCACGCCACTAAAAACAATCTGGCCTCTTCCTGCAGAGATGGGGGCTCTGTGCATTTCATGTCACTTCTGATTTTAAACGAATTTAACCTGTTAGCCTAGTTGTCCCCTTATTCCTGCCATTTACCGCTAATCCAGTTAGTGTGGAATGAGGAGTCAGTCCCAGCACAGCTCATGGAACAAGAGTTCTCAAGGTCAAGCCCAGCCCTTAGCAATGTTTCCAACTCTACCTTCAACCACTTCCTGCCCCTTTAACACTGTCCCCCGCGGACAGCCGGGGCTCTCGGACTATATCGGCCCCCTCTTATTAGGAGCACAGGCTGATCAATAGTCACCCACGTTAATGTCCCTGGAACCTTCTCTCCAGGGACCTGCTTTCAATTCAGAAAGAACTGAGAGTGAACTTGCACTTGCCTGCACGTGGAGTGGGCTGAGGTGCGACTCTCGGGACCCATTTCCTCCAGAAAACATATTAAATTACATTTTATAACCGCACTGCTATAAAGACAAGTATAATCCAGAGTGATTTATATTCATTTCCCTCCCTCCCTCCTTCCTTCCTTCCTTCCTTCCTTCCTTCCTTCCTTCCTTCCTTCCTTCCTTTCCTTCCATCTTTCCTCCCCTCCCTCCCTCCCTCCCTCCCTTCCTCCCTCCCTTCCTTCCTTCCATCTTTCCTCCCCTCCCTTCCTTCCTTCCATCTTTCCTTCCTTCCTTCCTTCCTTCCTTCCTTCCTTCCTTCCTTCCTTCCTTCCTTCCTTCCTTCTTCCCCCCCCCCTCCCTCATCCCTCCCTTTCTTTTCTGACAGGAGTTACAATTTTACTTCGGAAAAGCTGATTGCCAGCAGAAACAGCCACAGGCTGTGGAACCCTCTATTTCCAATATCTAGGGGCTGGGGTTCCCATACACAGCCCCCGACAGCCCCAGGTGTGTTGTCCCCTTCAACAACAATCACTGTCCGCCTCTGGCGTGGACCTGCCACTGGCCACAGGACAGACATAACTCTTCATGGCGACTCTGGTCAGGAAGTCCCAGGCTCTGTCTCCTACCCGCTCAGGCTCCTCCCCAGCCCGGGGCTGCAGCAGCACTGCTGGGTGCTGACTGTGCAGGGGTGGCGGCAGGGGGGAGGGAGGGAGGAGGGGAAGGGGAGAGGGGGAGGGGAAGGGGGAGGGGAGGGGAAGGAAATGACAACTGCAGACCTTGCTTGGGGAAGTGCGGCTCTGAAGGGGAGGAGGGAGACGAGGCGGCAAATCAAAGGAGCATTTGGTTTCTCTGCCTGGTTTTCCCGGGAGTGACGCCGGTGTGGTGCGATGGGTCCATATTTGACTTCATAGCAATGCAGTGACGGCGTGGCACGTGCTTAAGTGTTCAAAGCTTTGGCGTCAGCCAGACCTCCCTCCTCACTCCTCTAACTCGAGTGCCTTTCACTTCCCTCGCCTTGGACAAGGCACTTCTCTGAGCTCCAGCTCTTTCTTGTAAAACAGGGACCATCACGGTTCCTGCGCCGTGTGGTTACCGGAGGGACCACGTAACATCACGTGTGTAAGGCCCCTGGCAGCGAGCCTGGCACACAGCAAACCTCAGCAGTGCTCGCTGTCATGATGGGGAGCCGACAGGAGAGACCAGCCGTGTGAAGAGAGAGGGGACCATGGAGCCCGCCCCGCGCCTAACTCCGGGCCTGGACGTTCCGTGGCGATGCCCACGGGGGTGCCTGCGTCCGCTGGGGTGCCAGGCAGTGCGGGCACAGGAGGGAGGACAGGAGCTGGGACTTCATGGAGCCCAGGGCACCGGCTGTAGGCTGGGCTGAGGCCCGCATGTGCCACTGATTGCCTAGCACGTGTCTCTGTGGAGGGTGGCATTGGCCTAAGACTTGCTTTCACTGCTTCCTGGCAGCGGGTTTGCTGGGGCAGCTAACTCTCCTCTCAGTCCTCAGTGGTCGCCTCATGCAGCACCAAGAACCTAAACATTGTCAGTGACCACACTGGGCCCGGTCAGGCCACAGGAGGCACCAGAAATGGGCCTTAAAAAAAAAACCCCAAAAAACACCCTATTTTTTATTTTAAAAAATTTATTTTAGAGATAGGAAGGGAGAGGGAGAGAGAGAGAGAGGCCACCTCCCACACACACCCCAACCAGGGATCAAACCCGAAACCTGAGTAGGTGCCCTGACTGGGAATCCAACCCGCCACCTTTAGGTGTACGGCAGTGGTTCTCAACCTTTCTAATGCCGCGACCCTTTAATACAGTTCCTCCTGTTGTGGTGACCCCCAACCATAAAATTATTTTCGTTGCTACTTCATAACTGTAATTTTGCTACTGTGATGAATCGTAATGTAAATATCTGTGTTTTCCGATGGTCGTAGGCTCTACAGCAGCGGTTCTCAACCTGTGGGTCGTGACTGCTAGCAGGGTCGCCTAAGAATGTAACCTCAGTGAAGACGATGACCAACTAGACCACAAGTTGTGGGGTTTCACCCCAGCTTTCCCACTAACGTCCTTTCCGTGAGTCAAGATCCATCCAGTCCCGGCTCCCATGTTGAACCCCCTCGTCACGTCTCCTCGGTCTCTTCCCACCTGGGACAGCACGCCAGTCTTCCTGTGTCTCGTTAGCTTGACAGCTTTACCTGGTAGGATGCCCCACTCTGTCTGTGGTTTTCTCGTGATTAGACTAAGGTATGTGCTCATGGGAAGGATGCCACACAGGTGCTGTACCCCACTCAGGGCACCGTTTCAGGTGATGCGTGACGTCGGCCTGTGCGACTGGTGACGTTAACGCTCTTGGTTCATGTGGTGTCTGCCAGAATTCGACACGGGGAAGTTGCTATTTCCCCCCCTTGCAATTACTAGATGTTTTGGGGGCGATCCATTGAGACTACAAGTGTCCAGACTCGGCTTAAAGGTGAACATCACCAATTTTAGCACCCGCCGTGGATCGCTCCGGCAGCACCTGTTACCTTGATGTTGTGACAGGAGCGATTTCCCTCGTTCCTCCCATGCTGATCCATGGAATGCTTCCGCAGGGAAGAGGTGCTTCTCCCAGGGTTGAAGACCTCTGATGCTGGAGCTGCAGAGCCCCCCATTCAAAGCCCAGGGCTGCTACTTAGCACACTTCTGCTCTTGGGCACGTCTGACCTTGTGGAGAAAATATTTGGGTTTGCCAGCTGGGAGAAAAGGCCACTCAGCCTGAAGAGGGAGCGGCTGCAGGAGGGCTCCGCGGCTGCGTGGAGCCTGGACGAAGAGCCCGACTTCCCCATACGGAGACCTGGGCTCCCCTCGCTGTACCCCATCGGCCCTGAGAGCTCAGACAAGGAGCAACCGCTCCGTGCCCGCTTCCTTGTGCAAAAAACAAGGTGGTTGGATGTGATGGTCCCTAATGGTCCTCCCAGCTCTGATGGTTTCTGCCCAACATTTCAGTTTCATTAGGCATCTGTTTCCCCTTTATCTTCCTTTTTTAAACAAAATCCTTATCTGTGAATATGTTCCCGTTGCTTTTATTTATTATTATTTTTTTAAAATATATTTTATTGATTTTTTTTTTTACAGAGAGGAAGGGAGAGGGACAGAGAGTTAGAAACATCGATGAAAGAGAAACATCAATTAACTGCCTCCTGCACACCCCCTACTGGGGATGTGCCCGCAACCAATGTACATGCCCTTGACTGGAATCGAACCTGGGACCCTTTAGTCCGCAGCTCAATCCACTGAGCCAAACCAGTTAGGGCTTTATTGATTTTATTTTATTGATTTCTTACAGAGAGGAAGGGAGAGGGATAGAGAGCTAGAAACATCGATGAGAGAAACATCGACCAGCTGCCTCCTGCACACCCCCTACCGGGGATGTGCCCGCAACCAAGGTACATGCCCTTAACCAGAATCGAACCTGGGACCTTTCAGTCCGCAGACCGACGCCCTATCCACTGAGCCAAACCGGTTTCGGCTGTTCCCGTTGCTTTTAGATAGAGTGTAAAGCAGGAAGGGGGGGGGGTGGTGAGAGGGAGGGAGAGAGAAACATTGATGTGAGACAAACCAATTGGTTGCCTCCTGCATGCGCCCTGACTGGGGCTGGGAATGGAGCCTGCAACCGAGGTACAATGTGCCCTTGACCGGGATTTGAACCCAAGACCATGCAGTGTGCAGGCCGACGCTCTAACCACTGAGCAACCGGCCAGGGCCCCTTTATCTTCTTTATTGCACCCGTTCTTTCCTCCTCACGTCTGGAAGAACTGTGTGTGCACCATTCTTATCGTATAAAAACAACAGCTATCTCTTCTCAACGGTGCGCTCATCCCTAACACGTTCCCTCCTGGACGCGTGAAGATGAATAGCCCTTGTTCCTAGCGTGGACATGTTAACTACTTGGGAGGTTATGCAACTAGGCTTGTTACAATCCCAGAAGGCGGAGCTGAAACAGATTCCACAAGGAAAGCCACATTTCATTGTCTGGCCTAGAATGTTTCTCCAGCCACGAATCCAAGATGAGGCTGCTATCCCCAAAGGTTATTTCCTGCTTCCTGTTCCTCTGAGTGCAATAAACGCCTGTTTTGTTAGTCACCCCCCGCCCCTGCGCCCCCTTCCCCCCACCCACAATGAGCAGCCATGGACTCTTAGTTAATAAAATGAGAGTTTATTGAGTTTCCAGTTCTAACCAATAGTCAGCCATGATCTCTGCCATGGGCCCCCAGGCCTGGTAAGAACAAAGTGGTCCCTGTGACCACGGACAGCGAGGATGTCCAACCGCATTCTTGAGTCTCCAAGGTGAGGCTCCCCGACTCTTCGGTGCTGAATTTCATGTTCGTAACACACGGAGGTCCCAAAGACACTTTGGCCAAGCCTTAAGATCTTAAAAAAGGGAAAAGGAAAAGCAGAAAGCAGAGACCTAGGTAAAGACTAAAACAGATGCTTGCCTTGGCCGTGGCACCGCAGAGGTTTAAACCCGCGCCGAAGGCAGCCGGAGCCCACACCTGCCACACGCTTCCCCTGCTGGTGCCGAGGGGCCGGGGCGGAGTGAACGCGGCCATGCAGGGCTCCAGGAGGAAATGAGGATCTTGAGGGCTTTTATTTCCGAAGGAAGATGAGAGCAGCAGGAAATCAAGGCTTCCTCTCCCCTCCCCCTCCAGCAAATAGTTAAAACCCTGGAGCAGGAGGAGCAAAGAAACAGCGCTCGGTCCTGGGCTGCTCTGTGATTTGTGTTTAAAAGACTGAATCTAAACGAAAAGAATAAAGATCGGGAGGAAGGCATCGAGGCTTCCGCGTCTGCGGCCCCGAAAGCCGGCTGTTCGTTGGAGCCCAAACGATGAGATTTCCCAAGCTGGGCTTCAGGAAGCAGAGGAGCGGCCCAGGACGAGCCCAGCCACGGGCAGAGCCGAGCTCGGTGACGCTCCTCTCCCGGCCGCTCTCCCCTCGGCCTCCTCGGTCCTACCTGTCCCCACTGGTCTCTGCCAGCCTGTTGTTCATGATGGCAAAGGCCCCCACGCCCCCGGAGAACTCGCTGTCCCGCGGCTGCGTGCCCGTCTGGAGGCGGCAGCCGTTGGCCGACTCGGACAGCTGCTTCTGCAGGACGGCCAGCGACACCTTGTTGGCCGTCAGGAAGTCCTTCATGGAGATCATCTCCTCCGAGGGACGCCGCCGGCCCGCCTCACCCTCCGTCACCCCGCCCGTTTCGGAGGAGACGTTGCCTGGCATGATCACGTTCCTGCGTGCCCGCGGGAGGCCACCCTGGCACTGCCCGCAGCACCCGCTGTCCATTTTCCTCAGGATCCAGTTCACCGACTGTTTGATGAGGATGGAGATGACATTGAACAGGGAGTAGATGCAGCAGACGCCCATGAGAATGAAGGCGAAGTTGGCAAAGCGGTAGAGGCCTTGGCTCTCGTACATGGCGTTCTGGCTGCTGACCAGGTCCCCGAAGCCGATGGTGCTGAACGCCACGAAGCAGAAGTAGAGGGAGTCGAAGTAGCTCCAGCCCTCGATGCAGGTGTACATGGCCGAGGCACAGCAGGAGATGAGGAGGGAGGCCAGGCACAGGATCAGCATGACGTAGTACACGGAGGGCTTCCAGCCCGCCAGGCCGCCCACCGCGCCGCAGATGCCCGGGTTCTTGGGGCTCTCCCGGGGCAGGGCCCCCTCTCTCCGGAGCTGCTGCTGGTGGCAGGACTTCATGATGTAGGCGATGACGGTGATCAGCCGCTCCAGGAAGAGGTTGAAGAACAAGATGGTGCTTGCACACCCAATGAGGCCATAGAAGATCAGAAAGATCTTCCCTCCTACTGTCGCGGGGGTCGTCATCCCAAACCCTGCAGGAGACAAAAGTCAGAGGAGAGAAGCGTGAGGGAGAGCTGGGCCGTGGATGGGGTCAGGGTCTCGGCTCTGATGTGGGCCAAGGACCCACAGAAACAGTTTCACCAAAGCACCCAGGCCTCGTCCTCCTCGGAACTCGAGGGGAAGTCCTCACGGCCTTTGAAGACGCTACGCGTTGTTCAGGGATGGAGCCACAGTGCAAATCAGAAAAAGGCACCTTGTCCTCCAGGCAGGCGCGGCCAGTGCAAATGGCTTGGTGATGGGCAGGTGGGCTGATTTCCACCTCCCCTCCCCTCTCTGCTGGACGTCCTAGTACAGTACACAACCCGAACAGCCATATGCGACAGATGTTGTTCAGAGAGATAAACAAAAGTTCATACAAAGAAAGGGCTTACACAGATCCATCGAAATTCATGTATTCCATAAGCGTGTTGCGTGCCATTCCAGGAACAAGGGATCGAACTGTGGAAAAGACAGACCTGGGCCCTGCCCTCAGGTAAGCCTCGTGCTGGAGGAGGTGTAGGGTCCCATGGGAGCTGCATAGAGGGGAGCCCATTTCAGAATTGGGGTTCTGGAAAGACAAAGCATGGAGACTTAAAAGCTAAAGAGAAGTTAGGTAGAAAAGGAGGGTGTGCGTGTGCGTGTTGTGTGTCTGTGTGTGTATGTGTTGTGTGTGTATGAATGAGTGATGATGAGGGTGATGGTGGTGGGGATGGGACTGTTCCAGGCAGAGACACAGCAGATACCAGCATATGTAGAGTTGAGAAATTCTCTCAACATTTTCTCATTTTTTAAACAAAATTCTTCCCATGTACACCTCATGCTTTGGAAGTGAACACTGAGGTGTTGGTTGACAAAATATAAAATGTCTCTCTTGCTTTTGTCTTTTCCTGTTCACGATTTCCCCCTTCTTGACCTTTCTACCCAGGCACACAGACATGTTACTAAGAATTCAGCTGTAGGACACTGGATGTCACTAAGAAAAATGAGAAATAGAAGAGAGAGCAGTGATACACTTGCCGAGAATCAGAAGAGAGCTTTCTCATGTAGCACGAGATTCAAATGGGCTTTCTTTTCCAAAATCTTCCTGTCCGATCCCAAATGTGACAATTATGTTTCTTGTGGAGAGCAGGGCAGCCGGAGTCGTTATGAGGAGCTCTCAGCCACAGGTAATAGTAACAATGTATTATTATTAATTTAAAAGTAGGTTTTTATTCATTTTAGAGAGAGGAAGGGAGAGGGAGAGAGAGAGATAGGAACATCAATGATGAGAATCATTGATCGGCTGCCTCCTGCATGCCCCACACTGGCGGTCGAGCCCGCAACCTGGGCATGTGCCCTAATGGGGAAGCCAACCATGACCTCCTGGTTCATGGGTCCATGCTCAATCACTGGCTGGGCAGCAGTAATTTATTGAGCATCTGCTAAGTTCAAGAGCCTGCGTAGGGGTCTGGGTCACACAAAGATGACCTGTCCAAGGTCCTGGACCTCCAGGAGCGCAGCTTCTCGGCCGAGACAGATAAACTGCCGTCTGCAGAACAAGGCACAGAGTCTAGGGCCAGCATGAAGGCATGAGGGGGCTCCCCTGGCATCGGGGTCCTGAACGCAGCCTCGCTCTGGATGAGTGACTTGCACACACACAGGTGTGTTGCTCAAGCCCATGCGCAAGCTTGACAACCTGATTTTCCCGTGAATGAGACGTCCAGTGATTTTGTGACGTGTTCCGGGGATTTAAAATTTCTAGACCTGATCTTGTTTACTTGGTTTTAAAACATTCGATTTTTTTAAAGAAAGGGTAACCATGACGTTTGATCACCTACTGTATTTGATTGATCACTGCCATTGTTTCAATCAGCAAAAATAACAGAAAATGGCCCTAACCGGTTTGGCTCAGTGGATAGAGCGTCGGCCTGTGGACTGAAGGGTTCCAGGTTCAATTCCGGTCAAGGGCATGTATCTTGGGTGCAGGCACATCAACAGTGGGAGGTGATTGATGTCTCTCTCTCATCGATGTTTTTAGCTCTCTATCCCTCCCCCTTCTCTCTGTAAAAAATCAATAAAATATATATTTTTTAAAAATAACAGAAAATGGTGTGTTCCCAGGAGCAATGGCAGACAGCCTCCTCATGTGTGCACGTGGAGGTGTTTCCATAGCTGTTACCCCTCTCGGGGCTTAGACGTGTGTAAGCTGACAATGCAGGCTTTCCCACAGAAAGCAGCCCCTTTCTCTTCTTTTTTTCAAAAATATATTTTATTGATTTTTTTTACAGAGAGGAAGGGAGCGGGATAGAGAGTTAGAAACATCAATGAGAGAGAAACATCCATCAGCTGCCTCCTGCACACTCCCCACCGGGGATGCGCCCGCAACCAAGGTACATGCCCTTGATCGGAATCGAACCTGGGACCCTTCAGTCCGTAGGCTGAAGCTCTATCTACTGAGCCAAACCGGTCAGGGCAAGCCGCCCCTTTCTTGAGCTCAGAATGCTGAGCACTGAGGATGCCTTGGATTGAGAGTAACCAGCCTCAGGGTCCTCCTTGGTGGAAGGAAAGGACACAGGCATGACCAAGGCCTGTGCTCTGCCAGGTGCCATGGCCCTTCACCCCCACGCAGGGCAGCTGGGTGTTAGTGTCCAGTCTATTGGCCTCATTGGACGAATGAGAAAAAGAGGAATTCAGTCACTTTGCCTAAAGGTGGGAAGCCGCAATCAGGACCTAGATGTGTCTCGTTTCCCAGGCCTGTGCTCTTCCCACCTGACTCTGCTGAGTGAGTGCAAGCGCCTGTCAGGAGTGCACACTGGGAGCGGAGCTGAGGGAGGGAAGTGGACCGAGCCTCTGTAGTTCCCTGCTCCACACGGACACCCACGCTGCAGTGGCTGCCAAACCCGGCACCAAAACCAGGAGCCTGGCTGCCATCAGGAGCTAAAACCCTACAGTCATTACTAAAGCACACAGTTCAACATGCAGGCGTGCCTCTTCCGGCAGGTGACGCAAATACGCCAGTTTAAACACCTGTGATGCTCCATGCATTTCGGTCTCCCTGTATTCCACAGGCACAGAAATGAATGGACTGTCACAGGAGCTGCTTCTCAATGCACCGCTTATTCCCTGTGCTTCCAGCCGGAGGCCATCTGATTTGTGCCCAACCCCGGAGTCTGGGAGAAGATGAGCCAGCCGACTGGGGAACAAAGGCGCACAAGTCTAGTTTGGAGGCTACGGAAGCTCACCTGGCAGTCCACGGCAGTCTAGCTCTGCGGAATCATTTCCGACCTGTTTTATGTGAGCACGACCCCCAGGCAACTCCTGGGGTCCTTGCGGCCAGGAATGAAGCAACCAGGGACTGCCAGGGCCCCACTCAACCCCCAAAGAGTCCTTCACTGAGACCAAGAAGAGAGGTGTCCTAGCAGGCCTGCAGTCTCCACCCTTTTATGTAGATGTTGTCCACTTCATAGTCTTAAAAAAAACCTCAAGGTAAAAGGATGTAAAAGCTTTGCATTATGATATTTTTTCAAACACACACAAAGGCTTTTATCGCTTATATAAAAGCCTAAGCGATTGACCGTTCAACCGGTAGCTATGACGTGCACTGACCACCAGGGGGCAGATGCTCAACGCACAGGCATGGAAACATGGAACAGACTGATGAATCTCAGAGAGAAGGGGAGAGGGGGGAGGGTGGGAAGAGATTAACCAAAGATCTTATATGCATGGATTCGAGCACTGGTGGGGTCCCTCGGCCTGGCCTGCAGGGATCAGGCTGAATCCATGCACCGGACCTCTAGTACTAGAATAAACTCTCATTTCCCAGTTCCAGCAATTGTCAACATTTTTGCCAATCACGTTTCTGCTAGCCCAGCCCACCCCCTTTATTTACCGGAGTCTTTTAAAGTAAATCCCAGAAGTTCCCATTTCATCCACTAATAACAGCGCAACTGTAACTGGCAAGGACTTTCTGCTCCCAAAGGAACCCCTCTGCCATTATCACCCTCTACAAAATGGACACTAATTCCTTAACACCAAGTAATACCCGGTCCGTATTCAAGTTTCTCAAAAGGACTTTTTTACAGATCATCCGTAGAAGTCAGGATCCTAACAAGGCCCACGCATTTTATCTTTTAAGTCTCTTTTGTTAACAGTCTCCCCTCTCATATTAAAAAATATATATATACATATACATATATATATATATGTATATATATATATATTTTTTTCCCTAATGTTAAGAATATTTTACTTCAGTTCATCAAGGGTGGTCCAGATGAACCTTCAAATTCCAATATTCTGTGCACTGTGTGTGCAGAGTACAGCTCTGAGCTCATTCTATATATTCGATCACCCCAGGATTCTGAGGGGAGCTCACCTTGGGTACCCACGGCTCTCCTACAGGCCAGGCAGGTACATCTATAGTGCACCCCAAGAAAAGTTCTAGCTGTCCCATTTCTCAACTACAATGACATCACAGTCTGAACCCATTTCACAAGGCACCACGCGTGCCGAGGGGAGATAGTCCCACTGCAAACCTGAGCTGTCAGGAGCTAGGAGTCCTTCCTAACGTTGAGGATATTTTTGGACTTTGCTATTTCAGGGTACTAACTCCTCTCTCATTTTCTTCACAGTGAAGCATCCTTGACAAAATGTCATGAAATCATATGTAGTGAAGATTTAACCATTTTCCAGGTAACCTCTGAACTCGGGGGCATTTCTAGACTCGTTAGCCATAGGAGATTATAAGTAAAAAGTAAATTACTGCGTATCGTAACGATACAAGTTGAAAACTTGAGTGTGACAGAGAACCCATTAAATCGTGTGCATTAGTACAAGTCACAGTCATTTTTATCTTACTCAGAAAGCAACAAAAATTAGCCTCCAGGGAATCAGAATACGCCAGCATCTGAAGAGGAAATTTTACAAACTGCATTTCCCTGAGAAATACAGTCGCGGGGGCATTTCGCTCTGCGCTTCATGCTTTCTCAAGCATCAGCTAGGATGACGGCTGAAATAAATGCTGTCATTATTTCTGACGGCTCGCATTTAAACAGGGGGGAGAATCATTTACTTACCTCCAGTAGGTGTTCCAATTCCAGAGCTACTTAACTTCTACACCGAGAAGCGACTCCTTAAAAGCGAGCGCCTATAATTATGTTCTCTCTTGCGCTAAATTGCCCTCCCCCAGACTACGAAGAAACGGCTCGGTTAAGTGGAACGTTGGCACCACGCAGGGCTCGTAGCAGCCTGAATGAGGAGTCCTGGCTGCGAGACGCTTTGAGGAATTATGAAAACGCCACCTGCACCCCGACGGCTCTCCGCCCACCTTCTGCACACCCTCCCTGTCCCCACAGCAGCCTCTTAGCTCCGGTGGGGTCCCAGTGCCCCCAGAAATCCAGTTTGAAAGCCAAAGACCTGGAGAATATTGGTGGCTCTCTGGTCTTTGGTGGTTTTACTCAGATGTGTGGTGCTGTAGCAAGAACGAAGCATGGGCCCGGCTGGTGTAGCTCAGCGGTTGAGCGTCGAACTATGAACCAGGAGGTCACAGTTTCATTCCCAGTCAGGGCACATGCCAGGTTATGGGCTCGATCCCCAGTGTGGGGCATGCAGGAGGCAGCAGTTCAATGATTCTCTCTCATCATTGATGTTCCTCTCTCTCTCCCCTTCTCCCTTCCTCTCTGAAATCCATAAAGAAGATATTAAAAAAGAAAAAAGGAATGAAGCATGACCTGGGTAAGTTAAGTGACAGATCAAGGAATAAATGTTATTTATAACATCATCAACCGTGTCCTTCCCAGGTCTGCAACTCTTCTCTACTAACTCGTGACATTTCCTGTGTATCATGTCCCCCCAAAGTGCATATGCTGGGAGCCGACCCCCTCAACGCGATGTATGCGGAGGCGGTCTTTGGGAGGTAAGTAGGGTTCGCTGAGGTCATGATGGTAGAGCCCTCGTGATGCGATTAGTGCCCTTGGAGTCAGCAGGGTGGGCTTTGTGCCCCTCTCTGCCACGTGCGGATACGACAGGAAGTCGGCAGGCTGCACCCAGAACAGGGCTCGCACCCAGAAGCCAACTGTGCGGGCCTCTGACCTCGCACTTGCGGAAGTGTGACAAGTACACTTCCATTGGTCATTAGTCACCCAGCCTGTGGAACTGGCTTCTGCGGCCTGAGCTAAGACAGTATGTGACTATGGCACCGAGACAAACCCTACATTACCTAGAGTTTCCTATAAACAGTCAGTACACGTTTTCCTGTTTGCTGTGGAAATCAGCTCTAGGAAAGCAAAGCTTCCTGTGGAAAATCCAATTCCCCTCCCCCGCTGCTTCCTCCCTTCCAGTCCCCTCCCTCCTTCCCGCTCTTCCTTGCTTCCTTCCATTTCTTTAAAAGGCTCTTTAGAGACCCAGCACTCAAACCTTGTTCTTTTTATTTATTTACTTATATAATATTACTTCAGAGAGAAAGAGAGAGAGAGAGAGAGATCAATGATGAGAGAGAATCATTTATCAACTGCTGCACGCCCCACACAGGGGATCGAGCCCATAACCCGGGCATGTGCCTCCATCAGGAATCGAACCGGGACCTCCGGGTTCATAGGTCGACACTCAATCCCTGAGCCATGCCGGCTGGGCAGACCTTGTTCTCTTTAGAGGCTCCTTCTGGGCTGTGTCTGAAGGAACCACTGCTCTGCAGTAAACTGTTCTTTGAGGGGGTTCTATTGGGCCCTCTCCTTAAAGACATTTAATTTTGACATTGTTAGTTCCAGAAAGCAGTCATAAATATATATATATATATTTTTGTTGTTGTTGTTGTTGTTGTTGCCCAAAGCCAGTAGAGAAGAACCCATGTCGGAAGCTCTGTGACACCCAGGGCACAGAGGGAATCAGTGTCCTAATGGAACTGCCAGAGGGTATGTTTGAAAATACCGCCACAATGGTATTCCAGCCGGTGGGGGGGTGGGGAGGTGGGGGGAAGAGAGCGGGGGATGGGCTGACTCACCAGGCTTTATATTCCTACCAAAGGAACAAAAACACCTCCCCTGAACTCGGGCTGCTAACCCAAATGCAAGGGGCTTTAGAAAATTATAAAAAAAAGAAATGTGAAATCAGAACAAGTCTTAGGCACCCCGTGCAGACCAGGGTCCAGGTCCACCCTGCGTCGGATGCGCTTCCTGTCCATCACACTGCTGATGCTGAGGGGGTCGGATTTCATGGCCAAAACACGAGGCTGGAACAGGGCAACGTCACTGTCATCCACGGGGAATGGACGAGGATGAGCAGCTGCACCTTCAGACAAAGGCCTTGCAGAGAATGGTCTGAACCCCGAGTGCTGTCTCAGAGGCTCTCCTATCTCGGTGCACGCTCCCTGGAGGCTGTCAGGAGTGGACACTAAGGATGGTCTTCGGATGACATCATCTCTAGTTTTACTGGCAAAACAGGCTCTCCAATGAAAGTTGACCTAACTTGCCCTTTTCCCCCTTAAAAACGGTCTCTACCTGTGTTCTTCATCTCTGTTTACTCATTCGTTCGACAAACATTTGTGGAGTGCGTGCTACGTGCCAGACTCTGAGCTAATCGTTATCAGCAAAGAAGACATCACCTCTCAGCTGCTTTCAACTATATTTCTTCTAGAATTTATACTTTCTGTCTCCACCACTGTTTCATTGCCTACATTTTTACGTGTTTCTTGGCCTGTTGTATGTCTTCTTTTGTGAATTCCTATTCATGCCTCGTCCATCTTCCTGATGAAGTACTTATTGTTTTTCTTATTGATTTGTGAGAGCTCTTCATTTATATGTATTTTTGATTAACTTGTCTTTTACATATGTTGTGATATTTTCCCCAATAGTACATATTTAACTGCCAGAGGAAATGTTTGAAAATACCGCCACAATGGTATTCCAGTCGGTCACGGGGGAAGAACGGGCTGACTCACTAGGCTTTATTTTCCCACCGAAGGAACAAAAACACCTCCCCTGAGCTCTGGCTGCTAACCCAAATGCGAGGGGCTTTAGTAAATGATTAA
Source organism: Cnephaeus nilssonii (assembly GCF_951640355.1). NCBI lineage: Eukaryota > Metazoa > Chordata > Mammalia > Chiroptera > Vespertilionidae > Cnephaeus > Cnephaeus nilssonii. The sequence goes on along the minus strand of NC_137075.1, from coordinate 99,255,318 downwards.
AAAAAAAAAAGAAAAGAAATGTGAAATCAGAACAAGTCTTAGGCACCCAGTGCAGACAAGGGTCCAGGTCCACCCTGCATCGGATGCGCTTCCTGTCCATCACACTGCTGATGCTGAGGGGGTCGGATTTCATGGCCAAAACACGAGGCTGGAACATTTATTTTTACATAAATGTTTTGTTGCTAGGCCAAAGTTTATTTTTGATGTGGGCAAATCCATCAATTTCTCCTTTACTGGCATTTGGCTTTGGGATTCATGGAGAGAGAAGTCCTCCCTCGCCTCAGAAATATACTAATATTCACTTATGGTTCTAATTTTTAAAATAATTTATGATTTAATTCCTCTTTAACGGCAACCTCCACTTATCAGGACGGTGCTCTAACCCACTGAGCTACCCGGTCAGGGCCCCCCATGCTGCTTCTAGATTGCTATCATTTACTTACTCTCCAGGAAATGCCAGAGCTTGGCCAGAAGTGGCCGGAGAAATGATTATAAAAAATGCACTGCCTAGGGAGAGCATGAACCTTTGCTGATTTATTTCTCATCACAGAACCAGAAACCTACAGAAGTCACTGGCAAATTTATCTCCAGTTCTCAGCTCATATTGTTAACCCTCAAACTCTACAGGATGTAATTAATTTTTCAGAGAATTCAGAGGGATCTTACAGGGAATCCAGTGGGATTGTCACAGGAGAAACATTACAATGAAATGGGTTTCAATTTATTTCGGTGCTTGTCCAGTTGTAGCACCAGATTTATCTCTTTGGAGAGAGGGGTTTGGCGTGGAAGGGATGATAACCCATGATCTGAGCTCCTCCACCAACACTGAACAATGAACTGGACCATTCCTTGGCCCTGTATCCCCAGGATCTAAATTATGGCTTCGTGGTATGGCATGTGAAAATGTTTAAGTTCATTGCTTGTTAAGGGGCCTTCAAGGAACATAATGTTCTTTAAAAAAAAATTATATATATATATATATTTGAATTCAGAGAGGAAGGGAGAGGGAGATAGAAGCATCAATGATGAGAGAGAATCATTGATCGGCTGCCTCCTGCACGCCCCCCCACCAGGGACTGAGCCTGCAACTTGGGCATGTGTCCTGACTGGGAATCGAACCCAGGACCTCCTGGTCCATAGGTGGATGCTCAACCACTGAGCCATGCTGGCCAGGCTTAATATTATTTAAAAAAACTGTAAGTAAAAAGTCAAATGCATTGTTTTGAACTTCAAGCTCTTTTATAAATAAAATAAAAGTAACTATAAGTAAAGTCTGGTATTTTACTTTCTGCCATGGTGCTGGCAAGCAGGGAAATGACCCCAAATGACCCTGGGCGGAGAGGAGATGCCACCATGGGCGGAATAATGAGGCCCGAAATCTCCCACTCCGCCCGGATGACAGCAGCTACTCAAAGGCAGAAGCCATCAGTCTTCACAGGAACAGTCAGACCGCTTGCCAGGCTGGCAGCGAAGCCAACCTCTAATTATGAGACGTTACAGGCTTTTCAATGCACAGTTGTGTGTGTAAGCAGCTCATTACCATTGTGTCAGGCCACTGAGCGGGAAAATGAATTCTGACATCTGCAGTTCTAATGTGGTAAGCACACAGCTCACAGTCAATTAGAGTGTTCACGTTTTCACAGCTCATTTCTTCCCTCCATGTTCAGGAATAACTTCACAATTACGAGCTGCCTTTCATTTGTTCCCCATGTATCACTTTTAACTTAAAAAAACACCAATTTTTTTAAAATGGATTTCAGAGAGGAAGGGAGAGGGAAAGAGAGATGGAAACATTAATGATGAGAGAGAATCGTTGATTGGCTGCCTCCTGCACGCCCTCTACTGGGGATCGAGCCTGCAACCTGGTCATATGTGCCCTGACCGGGAATCGAACCGTGACCTCCTGGGTCATAGCTCGATGCTCAACCCCTGAGCCACGCCGGCTGGGCCCCAATGTATTGTTTTTTAAACAAGAGCAGGAGGGCCGGCCACGCTGCAGAAGAGCAGGGGAAAGAGGCCCGGCTAATGTTGAGTGGGGACCTCGTCACCGGCAGGAAAACGCACGTGGAATGAAGTGGCCGGTGACCCCGCTGCAGCTCGGAGGAAGGAAACCGAAGGCCAGCAGGAAGTTCACCGCGTTTTCTGCGTGTTTACTTTGGCTCCTTTTAAATGAGCGAAAACGTAAAAAGAAGAAACGTGAATCAGAAGAACCCACTGAACGGCTCCGTGACCTCTAATGCGTGCTATCAATCACTTTCGCTGCCGGTTTCACAGTCCTGTGACCGGGCTTTGTTCTTCTTCTCATTTCTCTTGCATTGTCCGTCTTAGCCAGAGAAGTACACACGAACATACTAAGGAAAGTAGCCTGGGGTAGCCTTACAGCACCCCGAGTGGTTTTAAAGAGCCGACGGGGCCCACAGGCATCCCTCGCTCAGCCTGGGAGTAGAGACAGGAGTACCTTCCCTGTCTCCATCCATCCTGGAGCCTTCCTCCAACATCTGTCCCGCTGGACACTGAGGAAGGAGAGGGAAGAGTCCTGCCCTCAAACAGCTCAGGACCTAGTTGGACAGACAGCCAAGGAAGGAACCATTCTACCACACGATGCTGTGTGCTGGGTTTATTCCAAGGCCAACCATTGGCACTGTTTTACTTTCAGTGGAACCTCAGACAGTTCAAGTTTTAGCAAGATTAAACACAAACCTATAATCAAAAAGTTTGTGTCCCTGCTCTAAGGGAGGGACCTGTGTATGGAATGCTTTCCACAGGGCCCTTGTTAAAGGGGACTCCCTTCTGGATTCAGGATTTGCTCGGTCAGAGTCTCCAGATACCCTATCCCCCCAGCCCCCACCTCGGTCTCTGTCACCTGCTCCCAGCTGCCTGGTCCCACTCAGAAGTGGCCGGTTGCATGGGAACCACAAGTGCTGAGGCTCAGCTCAGCGATGGGCAAGCAGGAGACCTGCACACAGATCAGGGACCCTCTAGGGCAGTGGTTCCCAGCCTTTCTTTGGCCACGCCCCACCTAAGCATCTCTAACATCCTGATGCCCCGCCCCCCGTGACATATAATTCTTATTATTCAAAAAGTGAACTCCTATTCACGTGGAGGAAGCCTAAAAGGCCATTAACTTGGTCTAAACAAGCTTCCAAAGAACATGGCATCCATGAAAGAGCAAAGTAAAAGAACGAAAGGACAGTTAAGCACTGAGGAAGAAATCACTAAGAAATTGTTTAAAAAATAATAATATGAAGTGATATAAAAAATAGCCAATAAAGTTTCAGAACATATAATAGAGAACTGAAGTGCATAAATATGCCACAAGATATATTTACATACTGTACATGAGGCCCCTAGAACCATAAGAAATGCAAAAAATTCACTGTTAGTAACTCATTCTCGAATTGCCCCCCGTTAAAAATCAAATTGCCCCCCTGTGGGAACCACTGGTCTAGGGCACCTGCTCAGTTTTGCAGGAAGTGAGGAATGGGCCGGCCGGAGATACAGAGTGTGCCCGCCCGCCCAACGGGCACAGACTTCCCGGATGCTCAGCCTTCTGCTCGTCCCCAACGCATCTGCCCTCATCCGCAGCCTGGTCACTTTTCACGACTCTCAGACCAACCTCCCTCTTGGGTACAGGCTTCTATTTCCAGGCGCCAGCTGGCTTGTCTGTTCACCCAACTGCGGCCCTGGCCTTGGCTTACTCAGGCCAGGTGTGCGTGACCCCGAGGCCCGCCTGCACTTTGAGCACCTGTGGCGTGGTTCCCTGCATGCAGATGAGTTTCAACAGCTGGATGCATGTGTTTTTTAATCTTCACCTGCAGATGTTTTTCCATTGATTTTTAGAGAGAGTGGAAGAGAGAGGGAAAGACAGAGAGAAATATCGCTGTGAGAGAAACACATTGACTGGTTGCCTCCTGTACAAGCCCTGACTAGGGCCCTGGCTGGGGAGGAGCCTGCAACCGAGGTACGTGCCCTTGACTGGAATCGAACTCAGGACCCTTCGGTCCGCAGGCCGACACTCTATCCACTGAGCCACACCTGCTAGGGCTGGATGCATGTTCTCAGCCCTCCTCAGGGAAGAACGTGGCTCATCTGCAGCCCCTCCTATCACAGCGACGTGGACCTTTTCTGCTAAGTCACGGCAGGCACTTTGGGGATCTTCTCTCACACTCCATGGAGAATGCCATGCTCCCCAGCTCAATGAGAACTGAACACTGAAACAGGGAAAAGGCTTCCTTCTCTTGAGGAGGCCATCAGCATGACGTAGAACTGAGGTGCAAGCAAGCGCCCCCGAACGTTCCCGAACAGGCCAGACATTTCTCATGCCCACCTGTGAGGCAGGGGCCACGCCCTACCGATGACTTTACAGGCTGGCTGCCTCGGATGCCCGTCTCCGCGGAGGTGGCCGGAGGTGGGGAAGGCCTCCCCAGACCTGACACCGGACAGTCGGTGGTCATCGGATGGAAAACAATGGAACCTCAATGGCTCTGTGTTCGGAAAACCTGAGAAATCACGGACCCGGCACCTTTATCAGCCTGGAGACAGCCTGGGTGTCCGTGAACCTCAGTGCCTCCCTTCCCTTGGATCTCAGAGAGGAATGCTGACCCCACACCGTGAGGCGCGGCCAGCGAGACGGCCCGAGGAGGCCCGAGGAGACGCCAGGCGGCGGCACACTTCCCGTCCCTCCTCTGCCAAGAAGTCATCAAGCGCACGGAGGCTTTTCCCTCATGAAACCGCTTCAGCTTTGTCTTTGTTTGCTTTGTGAATGAGTCCCAGGGGCAGGGCCAGGCAGAGATCTGTGTTGTTATGGGAAGACCTGGGTCAGCAGCGTGGAGGGGAGGGGCCCCCGGAATGAGCCAGCAGGCCCCCCGCTCTGTGGGTTAACAATGTGCAGGGGAAGGCACTCCCAGATGACTTTAACAGCGAGCAGGCGCTTAGCCATAAGCCTTGCAGCCAGTCACTCTCAGGTCAGTCCCGCTGGTGAACGGGCTATCGTGAGCCCCACAATTCCCAGTGCAAGGTAGCCGTCATCTGGAAAAGCATTTCTGTTCAGCAGTTGCTACATTCTTTGTTCTGTTTTGTTTTGTTAATCCTCACCCGAGAATACTTTTTCCATTGGTTTTTAGACAGAGTAGAAAGGAGGGAGGGAGGGAGAGAGAGAGGGAGAGATTTGAGAGAGAAGGGGGGAAGAGAGAGAAACATTGATATGAGGGAGACACACGGACAGGTTGCCTCTATCATGTGCTATACATGCCTCGACCAGGGATTGGCCTGCAACTCAGGTACGAGTCCCCTGACCGGGAATTGAACCCACGACCCTTTGGTGCCAGGGCTGACGCTCTAACCACTGAACACACCAGCCAGGGTGCCTGCTTTGGTTTGGTTTAAATATCAATCCTACCTAATAAAATAGTAATATGCAAATTGACCGCACCTTCGCTATGCCCACCAGCCAAAGCCACACCCACCAGCCAATCAGGGCAAGTATGCAAATTACCCAACAAAGATGGTGATTAATTTGCATACACTGAGGGAGGGAGGAGTGAAGACTGAAGACAACTTAGAAGGGAGAGGGAGGAAAAGCAGAAAGCAAGGTGGCTGCCAGAGGGAAAGCCCGGGTGGGGCGGAGTGGGGCGGAGCGGGGCAGAGCAGGGCAGGCTGCAGCGGCCCGCGGGTGCAGGCATTGTGGCCAACAAGGGCGGTGGCAGCGGCAGTGCACTCGGCAGCAGCGGCCACTTGCAGGATTCTTCCTGCAAATGGGCTACTAGTTTGTTTATAATAGCATTTAATATAAATGCTATAAGTGTTATTTCTAATAATTTACATATTACTGTAAAAAATTCAAAACACGAAGACAAGCAGAGAAGAGCAATTAAAAAGCACTCGTGACCGTGCCATCCAGAGCAGGGAGCTAGCGCAGACTGGGGTCCCTCCACGGGCGAAGTGGGGACCAACCACAGAAGGAGGGCGGGCGGGTGACATGCGTTTACAGTGTAGAGTCCCTGGAGCGACTTTAGAGCTGGCTCCCATGAGCAGCCATTACTGATGACTTCCTGATGCCTGTCCTTTCAGTCTTTGCACGCGTGCTTTTACTACCTTTGGACCTTTCTGATAGAGAAATCTAATTTCTCTGAAAATCCTTACCTGTGTCCAATTTCAGTCGAGTTCTGACTAAAGCTTCCAAGGCCGTGCCCTGTGTAACTGGGAGAAAGAACGAGAATACAATGAAGCAGTGTCACCTCTGTGTGTGCGGGAATCTTTCATGCCTACCACGCGGACGTGAACCTGCGGGTATTTCCCCACAGGCAATGATGTGCTTTCCCCGAACCGCACACATCCTTATCTAGTCTCCTATCCTAACTGCATGGGCTTTGCCAGAAGGCTGTCTGGAAGGAGGTTCCATTTGCAATCACAGAAGGCAGGGCTCGGTGACCCCCATGGAGATTGGCCTGGCCACTGTGGCTTCATCCATGTGAAGAGCTCATCACGCAAACTCCCCAATCCAACTGTGTCCATAAAAGTGCCCCACATGGGCCATTGCTTTCTTTTTTTTCCTTTAATATGTTTTTATTGATTTCAGAGAGGAAGGGAGACGGAGAGAGAGATAGAAACATCAATGATGAGGGAGAATCATTGATCGGCTGCCTCCTGCACGTCCCCCACTGGGGATCCAGCCTGCAACCTGGGCATGTGCCCTGATCAGGAATCCAACCGTGAGCTCCTTGTTCATGGGTCGATGCTCAACCACTGAGCCATACTAGCCGGGATGGGACATTCTTCATGGAAGGATGCTCTGTGGCAGGGGCTGCCTTGCGCCCCATGCTCTCAGCCACAGCCTCAGGACCTAACACACGGGGCTGGTGGCAGCCACAAGGTTGGGCCTGGGGTCCTAGGGTGGAAAGGACCCCAGCTCTCCTCTGTAGAAGCATTTTTCCGAGGGGGCAAACAGGCAGCCCGCCGTCCAGGACACGACGAAAAGCCCTGGAGACGAGGTCTTTTCAGGGCAGAAGGGCCCGGGAGAGGGAGCGTGCAGGCTGCCTGGAGACGCAGGAAACCCTGGGCAAAGAGGCAGAGTTGAGTGGGGGGTTGGGAGGGGCTTAAAGGAGCGGTTTGAATTTGTCAGGCTGACATGGGGGGTGGGAGGGAGCCAGAGGCATCCAGAGGCATCGCGTGCGGACCTACACTCAACGTGCCAGGCTCAAACCCCGGGCCTGTTCCTCGCTGGCTCTGTGATCGTGGGCACGTTCCCTAGCGTCTCTGTGCCTATTTTGTTTTCGTTGTTCTACGATTTAAAAGATCAGCTTGAGCCCTGACAGTTTTGGCTCAGTGGATAGAGCGCCGGCCTGCGGACTGAAGGGTCCCAGGTTCGATTCCAGTCCAGGGCATGTACCTTGGTTGCGGGCACATCCCCAGTAGGAGGTGTGCAAGAGGCAGCTGATTGATGTTTCTCTCTCATCGATGTTTCAAACTCTCTATCCCTCTCCCTTCCTCTCTGTAAAAAATCAATAAAATATATTAAAAATAAATAAAAAATTAGCTTGACTGAGATATAATCCACACACCCTGTGACTCATTCATTTAAAACACAATTCACTCCAAGTGGAAGGTAGCCGCAGAATGGGACAACCACGTCCCCATCCATTTCAGAACATTTTCACCGTCCTCTAGAGACACCGCACACCCACCAGCGGTCAGTCAGTCATTCCCCATTTGCCTCCAGCCCCCGGGGCTCCTGGCAACGCCGCACGCATGTTCCGCCTCCATCGATCTGCCCATTCTGGACATTTTATACGGATGAAGTCCTAGAGTTGCCTCGTCCTCTGGGACTGGCTCCTGTCACTCCACTCCCTGTGTCTGAGGTCTGTGGCGATCCTGTCACGAATAAAACGAGAGTAATAACGGGACCCACCTCGGCTGTACTTTTTGGTGAGCGTCAGATGAGACGAAACCTGCCAAGTGTCTGGCACCGACCGGGTACGTGCTCAATCGTGTGCGTCCCCCTCACGCGGATGTTTCTGTGCAGAGCCGAGGAGGGGAACAGGTTAAACGCCTGCCTGTGGGTAATGGTCCCGTCATCCCCACATTCAGGTGACAGAGTGACAGACCACGGCTCATGCACACGGCGGTGAGGTGCCGGGGAGAAAGGCGGGACCCAACTACACAGGCGAGGGAACGCATCCGAGGGGAGGCAGGTCCTGGGGACGAGCACAAAGGAAGGATATGACAACAGCACCCATCAGGGCGCCTGGAGAATCAGACACGGGAAAGGGCTGTGCAAACAGGGAACTAACGTACAAATGGCGATAGTCCCTGTTCTTTTTTTAAAAAAAATATGTATTTTTATTGATTTCAGAGAGGAAGGGAAGGGAGAGAGATAGAAACATTAATGAGAGAGAATCATTGATCGGCTGCCTCCTGCACGCCCCACGCTGGGAATGGAGCCCACAACCCGGGCATGTGCCCTGACCGGGAATCGAACCGTGATCTCCTAGTTCCGTGGTCGGCAAACTGCGGCTCGCGAGCCACATGCGGCTCTTAGGCCCCTTGAATGTGGCTCTTCCACAAAATACCACGGCCTGGGCAAGTCTATTTTGAAGAAGTGGCGTTAGAAGAAGTTTAAGTTTAAAAAACTTGGCTCTCGAAAGAAATTTCAATCGTTGTACTGTTGATATTTGGCTCTGTTGGCTAATGAGTTTGCCGACCACTGGGCTAGTTCATAGGTCGATGCTCAATCACTGAGCCGCACCGGCCGGGCAATAGTCTCTGTTCTTATAAAACCTGTTCAGAAGGGAAAGAGGCGATGGAACCCTTACTGAGTGTCCTACCACGTGCCAGGGGCCCGCAGGGGTTACCCCGAGTCACCCTCCAAAGCCTGTGAGGTCGACAGGAGGGAGTCCGGTTCAGCAGGGAGACTGGGGCTCAGGAGAGACCTGGACGTCTGGGTCAGTTCTCACATCAAGGCTTCCCCAGCGGAGCTGGGCTCAGACTGGGTCTGGCTGACGAAAGCCGATGCTCTTCCCACCATGCTCTGCTCTGCCACCTCGTGAGCGAGGGCCTGGAACCATGCCCTGCACCAACCATCCCCGCCCCCTTATTTATTTCCAACGTCCGTCTGTCTCCGTCCAGGTCTGGCCTGTGGTACGTCAGTCTGTGATCATCTTATCTGTCACCACACCGTACAATTTCAACCACATCGCTCCTGGGTCTTCGTCTTCTCAGAACAAAGGGCCTTTGATTCAACCACATGATCATCTAAGGGGAGAACAGACACACATGGCCGGGTCGAGGGTGCCAGCCGGCGCGTGAGGACCGTCCCCGGTTTCGTTCGGCTGTTTGAAATGAACCTGAATGACGGACCCATCAGCTCTCCCCGCGCTGGTCAAAGACCGTCTGTTACAGCTGTAAGAACTGTGCGCTGTTTACCTTCCTTGGCAAACCTGTTCCGGTCCATTCTTTCGCTCGTTACGCCCAAGGTAACATACCCAAACGTGTAAAGATCTCTGTCTCCTTTTCAGAAAGTGTAAAACACGCTTGTCTCCGCGTATAAATTCTTTCCCCTCCCCCAGTTTCCGTCACGTTGAATGCAGAGAAGGGACATAAAGAATACCAAGGATTGTTGAAAACGTGGCTCAGTGGAGTTTTTCCGTGTTGCCAGGAGGAAACAGTGACAACGATGGAGGAAAACACCTGGGCATGCTCTGACACGGGGGGCCGGGGCACAGCCCGCAGCCCAGCCAACCCCGCCTAGGTGCTCACCCGAGGCCAGTGGTTCCCAAAGCGCGGCCCCAGGCCGTAGGGTCACCTGGAGTCATTGGAGGTGCAAGGTCTCTGTCCCCGCCCCGGACCTACGGAATCAGGAGGCCTGGGAATGGGGCCCGGCCATCTGCTTAACAGAGCCCTCCAGGGGTTCCGCCAGGCACTCACGTTTGAGAACTACCGCCCCGTGCACGCTCCTATGGATGCACCTGGCGACCTCGACCAGGAATGTCCACCCGGCCACTGGTCCTCGTGAAGGAAACCTGGGGAAAACTCAAATGCCCCCAATCAGGAGACGGGCTAGGCCAGTGGTCGGCAAACTCATTAGTCAACAGAGCGGCAAACCGCGGCTCGCGAGCTGCACGTGGCTCTCGAGCCGCAGTTTGCCGACCACTGGGCTAGGCAAGCTGTGGATCAGGTACACGACAGCATCCTACAGAGAGCCAAAAAGAAATGGGCTGCCGTCATACGGTCCACACGTTGGAGTGGACCCCGAGAAGCAGACTGGAGCTAAGGAGAAGGCTGCAGCCGACCCCATTCAGAAGGGTGCTTCTTGGGTAGCTCTCAAAGCCGAAGCAAAACAATGTACCGCTGAAGGTTTTATACTTACATGATGAAAGTATACATTTTGGAAAACCAGGGAGTGAAGACCCCACAGTTCAGAGAGTCGTCACACTTGGGGGAGGGGAGGTGGGTACAGGGAGGTGTTGCCAAGTCTCCCATTGTAGGGCAGGTGGCGGGTTCATGGGCCTCTGCCTCATGAGGAGGATTTGTGCGTTACGTTTGTGCTACACGTATTCTTCTGACGTTGCAAGTAAGTAAAACAAGGAGGGGAGGAGATGAATTCTGCCCAGTTCCATACCATCCCTGCCTGCCTAGGAGAACGATGCTCAAGAAACGTGTTCTGTCCGAGAAAGGACGAGGACATTCTCCAGAGGAGCAGCTTTAAAGGAGCCCAAAGCCTCAGAGAATTCCTCCTTTCCCCCCTCACCGACCTCCGTCTCCAGAGGAGTAATGTGCTGTGTGGTGGCACTTGTCCCCGCCCCGCCTTGTCTGGGTTATCCTATATAATAAAAGACTGATATGCAAATTGTCCCCTCCGTGGGAGTTCTTGACTAGGGGGTGGGGCCGACCAGCCAACCGCCCGCAGCCCCTCCCCCCAGCCAGCCCCACCCCTGATCTCCCTCCTGCCCCCCACCATCGGGGCAGGCCCCACCCATGTATGAATTCATGCACCAGGCCTCTAGTCTTATATTAATAAAAGGGTAATATGCAAATTGACCCTAAAGGCAGAACGACCACTAGGAGGTGCACTGACCACCTCTTGGTTTCTTTCCCCGGCCGGCAGGCTCCGATTGCCTGATGGCCACCCACTGCGGGGGTGGGGCCGGCAAGTGGGCGGGAACAGCCGACCTCTCGGTCCCTTCCCCTGGCCATCAGGCACCAATCACAGGGAACCAGGGGTGGGTGGCGCAGCGGGGGAGCCGGCTGTGGGCAGCTGAGGAAGATGGCCCTGATCACAGGCCAGGCCTAGGGACCGTACCCGCGCATGCATTTCATGCGCTGGGCCTCTAGTGTGTTCATAAAGCCCTTGAGAGACCATGAGGTCCTGGGCAGAGAGAAGTCAGGGGCGAGGAATGAGCTGAAAGGCAGTGAGGACAGGAGTCGGGAGGAGCCCATGCCTGGATCATAGGCCCAAGAAATGCCCCAAGCTACCCACCTACGGGTGCCTTTACTGCTTAAAAACTTCTTTCTTTTTTATCACCCTGGATCCTCGCGGGAACCGGAAATAAACGGTAGCTCGGTTATTTGTCAATCTTTCACTGAATGAAGGCGTAAGTTTCATTTGGAGACAGAGAACTTAACTACCTGAATATGTGCACCGAGCCCGGCCTGCACCCTCTCCAATCTGGGACCCCTGGCCAAAGGGATCGGGCCTAAACCAGCAGTTGGACATCCCTTCCTGCTGTCCTTCTGACGGACCGCAGGGTTAAGCATCTGCTTTTCACCCCCACGTGCGGACTGATTTAACATCGCCCCCTATCCTAACATGAAACACTGTTCTAAATGACGCCGGGGAGAGCTAGGATCCCACAGGCCCAGGGTCGAGCCAAGTTTGCCTTCCATTGAGTGATTACCAAAGCACCAACTGCTTTCTACCATTACATATTTTCCCTTACTTCCCAAAAATATACTCAAAATGCTCACGGAAGACACTATGTTAAACGAAACAATCTCCTGGAACATCCAATAGTTTTAATACACCACCATGAGTGAGCTGTATGTGAAGCAGTGTACAAAAATAATGCCGTATGCAGAGTGCTTTTACTTAACAAGCCGAACAGGTGCTCCCTCCCCCAAAAGAACTGCGGGGGTAAAGGGGGCGTGTCCACAGTCACACTCACAGGGCTCCCTTTGCTGCTCAGAAAGTGCAGGAGGCTCTTTTTTACCCCACAGAGCACACATGGGACTGTGGAAGACACATTTGTAAGGTGCATATGATTTTTTTCTCCCACTTAAAAAAATAGACTTTTAGCCCGGCTGGTGTGGCGCAGTGGTTGAGCATTGAACTATGAACCAGGAGGTCACGGTTCGATTCCCGTCAGGGCACATGCCTGGGTTGTGCACTCTATCCCCACCCAGTAGGGGGCGTGCAGGAGGCAGCCAATCCATGATTCTCTCTCTCTTATCATTGATGTTTCTATCTCTCCCTCTCCCTTCCTCTCTGAAATCAATAAAAATATGTATTTTTTAAAAATAGACTTTTTATTTTAGAATAGTTTTAGATTCACAGAAAAACTGTGAGGACAGTGCAGGAAATTCCCATATACCCCGCCTGCACCCTCTCCCAAGATGAAAACAGAGTTTACAACACTGACATACTATTATTAATGAAAGCACATGCTTTATCCCTATTTGCTTTATCCATATTTGCGACCCACAGGTTGAGAACCGCTAGCAGGGTCGCCGAAGAACATCGGAAAACACAGATATTTACATTACGATTCATAACAGTAGCAAAATTACAGTTATGAAGTAGCAACGAAAATAATTTTATGGTTGGGGGTCACCACAACATGAGGAACTGTATTAAAGGGTCGTGGCATTAGTAAGGTTGAGAACCACTGTCTTAGAGGAAGTGGCTGTGCACCCACAGGGAAGGCGTGGGGAGAGGTGTTCCATCACCTTCTAAGGGCAGAGAGCATCTACACAACTTATCAGGAACTCTTCTTCAGGGAAAATGGTTTCTGCTCCCCCACTTATTTATTAAATCACCTGCTTACGTTACTATGGACTCATGGAGACTGACTTTATGTTTAGCTTATTCTCCAATACTACTTTATCGCTCAAATAGCTCTTTCAGTTGGCTCCTGTGTCCTTTTGACATACCCCCTACTATGGTGGGCTTTTTATTTCTTGCGTGTGAGCATTTCCTTACTTGGTGCACATGATTTTACCATGAGCTTTCATCCTACAAGAAAGCAGACTTGGGAGTTGAGGGTGGGAGAAGACAGGCATTGAGTCTGAGGAGCTATTATTATTATTATTTTCTTCATAAAAAGCCTCCCCTTTCCAAATGATCATCCATTCTATACTTTCACCCCCAACATTTCCCGTTCCCTTCAATCTACAGTAACAGGTTCCTCATTCTCCTTTTTGCTGGAACCTCTGTTACAGGATCCCAGGGCAGGAGGAATAGAGAAACGGAGACAGGAAAGTTAAAACAAGGCTGAACAGTGTGGGCAATCTGCAGCCAGCTTGGAAATAACAAGCCATTATCTTCCCCAGCCCAGGACACTTCCTAACAAGAGAATGCAGGAAAGGAGGGGAGGAGGGGATAGGGGAGAAAAATGGCAGTTTTACTCCCTAAGCAAAGAAGCCAGCAGTCTCAAGGTTTGGCGAGATAAAGTTGCCAGATGCGTCTCATGAATTCTGGGAAGGCCACAGCAAAGTAAAAATGGGACCTTGAGAATTAATCTGTGCCAAAATAGTCAGCAGAGGAATCCTGACACCTATGGACAGGAGGGTGTATATCGCCTCGGACCCCCACCCACTCGCTCTTCAGATTAGCCGAGAGTCCGTCTGCGCTCCATAAGCCAGATGTGGAGGTTTGCTTGCCTTGCTTCTTTAATACAGGTGCATGCTTTAATAAAATTGGCTTAATCGCAATGCAATCAAAGTCTCTCGTATAAATTTTCATACGAGAAGACAAGAATCGAGGTTGGGGACAGCCCGCTCCCACGGACTCAGGGGGCTGTCCCGATAATCCCTCTCTGCTGAGAGGTGCCTCTAACACGTCCTTCAAAATGTGCAGAGTCTGGATCTCACACATCACCTGACACCCTCGAATTCCAACCCTTCAGCCTAAGGCTAGGGTTAGCCAACACTTGATTTGTTTCTCCTTTTACACAGTTTGCAAATTTGAGAAGCTAAGCTCCATGACATCAGGGAGAATGTTACTTTGTTTTTCGGGGTTCGGCTATATTAGCTTTCTATTGCTGCTGTAACAGTCGCCACAGATTTAGTGGCTTCCAACAGCACAGATGTATCTTGGGAGTCTCACCCCTCGGTGTCTGCAGGCTGCCTTCCTTCTCGGAGCTGCCGGGGGAGAATGGTTTCCTTGCTCATTTGGGCTGTTCACAGAATTCAATTCCTTGTGGTTGTAGGACTGAGGGCCTGTTCCTTGCCAGCTGAGAGCTGCAGGCTGTTCCCAGCTGCCCAGTTTCCCCGTTGGGTGAGGCTGCCTGTGTTCCCTGGCTGGAGGCCCCTTGCTCCATCCTCAAAAACACCAGCAATGTGGCTGGCGTGTTTGTCATGCTTCAAATCTCTCCTGATCATTTTATATTTGACTTCTGCTAGGAAAGGTTCTTGTTTTCAATTTATTTATTAATTATTCTCTTTATTGCTCAGAGTATTGTAGATGTCCCCCCCCCCCCCCCATTGGCCTCCTCCACCTGGTTCCCATCCTGCCCTAGTCCATTGGGCAATGCATATCTATACTAATAAAAGGGTAATATGCAAATTGGTCAGGACGCCCTCACAGTAACGACCGAACAGCAGGATGCGTGGGGTGACCAGGCCGGCAGGGGGGTTAGAGAGGGATGGCCAAACGACTGAACAGCAGGCTGCGTGGGTCAACCAGGCTGGCAGGGGGGGCAGTGAGACGCAACCAGGTCAGGAGTGGGGGGCTGTGAGGGGCGACCAGGCTGTCGGGGGGGGGGGGGGGGCGGGGCAGTTGGGGGCGATCAGGCCGGCAGGCAGGTGAGCAGTTAGGAGCCAGCATTCCCAGTTTGTGAGAGGGATCCCGGATTGGAGAGAGTGCAGGCTGGGCTGAGGGGACCCCCTCCCTGCCCCGTGCACGAAATTCATGCACCAGGCCTCTAGTATGCATCTAAATCCTTTGATTAATCTCTCCCCCCCAAGATTCTGTCAGTCTGTTCCATGTTTCCATGCCACTGGTTCTATTTTATTCACCAGTTTATTTTGTTCATTAGATTCCACATATAAGTGAGATCATGTGATATTTGTCTTTGATTCTTATTGCCAGAATGGCTACCATCAATAAATCAAGAAACCAGTGCTGGCGAGGATGTGGAGAAAAAGGAACCCCCATGCACTGCTGGTGGGAATGCAGACTGGTGCAATCACTATGGAAAACAGTGTGGAGTTTCCTCAAAAAGATTAAAAATGGAATTGCCATTTGACCCAGTAATCCTACTTCTAGGACTATATCCTAAGAAATCCAAGACACCAACCAGAAAGGATATATGCACCCCTATGCTCACAGCAGCATTATTTACAATAGCTAAGATCTGGAAACAGCCCAAGTGCCCATCAGTAGATGAGTGGATAAAAGTGCCGAGGTACATTTACACAATGGAATACTATCTATAATAATAAAAGCGTAATATGCTAATTAGACAGGACAGCCAAACGACCTTCCAGACGTCCTTCAGGATGACTTTCCCGACGAAGCTGGGGCTGCGAGGGCTGAGCCCCTTGCCCAAATTTCATGCATCGGGCCTCAGTTCAGCTAAAAAAAAGGAGGAGCTCTTCCCCTTTGAGACAGCATGGAGGGACCTGGAGATTATTATGCAAAGAGAAATAGAAAGTTCTCTTTCTAAGAGCTCATATGATTAAATTGAGCCCATGTGGAGAACCTGCCGTGATCTCCCTATTCGTGTTTCCAGGGATTAGCGTATGGACATCTTTAGGGTGCCACTCTCCAACTTATCCCATCAGCACGGTGTCTAGTGGACCACAGGCCTTCCACTAATGATGATCTTAATGAATGAAAGAGCAAAAGAATGCTGCACGCGGATGGGCACGAACTGGAGACTTGAAAGTGAGCTGCTGCACTGGCATTTTGATATTTTGCCATTGGAAGGTGTTCTGTACGCAGAGCTAAGCATTTGCTAGGCAGGGAGCATGACAGTTTAGAATAATGAGAGCAACTCAGGTGTCTTCAGTATTTCAGTTACAGGTTCTCAGTCCTGGGTGCACATTCAAGTCGTCACCAAGGCGCTTAAAAAAAGTTCTCTTTTTATTTTATTTTAATTTTTAGAGAGAGAGAAAGGCAGAGAGATAGAAGCATTGATGAGAGAGACATTGATCGGCTGCCTCCTGCACGCCCCCCACCGGGGACCAAGCCTGCAAGCCAGGCATGTGCCCGGAGCCTTCGACCGCTCAGTGCACAGGACGACGCTCAATCCTCGGAGCCACAACGGCCGGGCTCACCAAGAAGCTTTAAAAAATAGCTGTGCCAGGGCCCTCCCCTGACCATGCGGCTTGGGGAGTCCGCCCTCCCGTTCCAACGCGTGCAGATGATGGATGCCACTGAGCTGGGACGGGCTCCGGCCCGAAGGCGACCCTCCCCAGCACCTTTTCCTGGTGTGGGTGGGAAGCACATCCGAAGGAAGTCAGGGTGCTTAAAGGGAGGCAAAGGGCAGGAGCTGCCGAGTGCTGCTTCAGCGACTTCTATGCCTTTAACAAAACATTCTCCTTAATTAACTTACCAGAAACCTGTCGGTGATCGGCACTATTTACCTAGGCCTGCAATTCCGATAAGGCACGCACATCACTCCTACACTCTGCAGCATGCTCTCCGTGGCAGCCCCTACCTGGGCAGCGAGTGACAGAGCCACCCGCTCCGTTCCATGAGCCAGAGGTGCAGGTGCCGGCTCGTGGCCTCCCTGCCCTCATGGCCACACCAGTCCTCCCAGTGCTGCTGCTGAAAGTCTCCAAATATGCCAGCAACAGCCCACGTCTCTCTGTGGCCAATGCCACCACCATCTCTCCCTGAACAAATGCAATAACCTTCTGAGCTAGCGACTGCCTTCGTTTTCCTTCTTCCTCCCCTACTTCTTTAGTAGTAGAGCCTCCTAAAAGAACTGGGACCACTGCCACTTAGAAAAAAGCAAACAGCCATGGCCTGTGTGGCTCAGTTGGCTGGGCATCATCCTGTGCACCCAAGATTGCCAGTTTGATTCCCAGTCAGGGCATATGCCCAGGTTGTGGCTCGATCTCCAGGAGGGGGCTTGCAGGAGGCAGCTGATCGATGTTTCTTTCTCATATCAATGTTTTTCTCTCTCCCTTTCCCTTCCTCTCTAAAAATCAATAAAACAAATACGTTTTTATAAACATATTTTTATTGATTTCAGAGGGGAAGGGAGGGGGAGAGAGAGACATCAATGATGAGAATCATTGATCGGCTGCCTCCTGCATGCCTCTTACTGGGGATTGAGCCCACAACCTGGGCATGTGCCCTTGACTGGAATTGAACCCAGGACCCTTCAGTCCGCAGACTGACACTCTATCCACTGAGCCAAACCGGCTAGGGCAAGAGAGTTTTTCAATGGCTCGGCCAACTCCACCAAAGTAACAAGGAAAAACAGCCAGACTCCTCTATCACCAGCTCACTCGTTCCCTTCCCTGCACTGCCCAGCCAGAGGTATTTGTTTGCAGTTCCTCAGGCCCAAGAACCAAAACTCTGGCTGTCAACACGGAGTGCCTGGCCATAAGAAGAGGTCTCTTAATGGCTCCAAATGTTAAATTCTGACCAGAAGCTGCCACAGGGCTAAATACTAATATTGCCAACTCCACCATCAGAAAAACAAAGCAACACACCAGTGACCCATACTCACGGCTTGTTCTGGCACTACTTTTATAAGTGTAATACGTATAAGGTGATTATTTTGGGTAAACAGGGAGTAGATATAAGGTGAGGTAAACTCTTGGAGGGGATTATTTGGTTATCTTCACTGGAATAGTGCAAGTATGCACACACAGCACAATACGACACACACATCCACCTGAAGAATGAACAGAACGGGAACCAAGAATCAAAGCGCATTCAGCGCGGGGACTCTGAGCACACAGTGGGAGTGCAATGCATACCTGGTGGGCTTGAAAAACATATGCAACAATTAACAAAAGGAAAAACAGATGGCCAGTTATTCCGGTAGGGATACAAAAGAATAGAGGGTGTGAAATTTCCAAGCCAAGGGAGACTTCCTGAATCCACACCGACTTCTTCACCTACTTGGGCAGCAGTGGAAAGGGCTGAGGGGCTCCAAGCCATCCTGGTTAGGCCTCTGTCTCAGCTCTATCACTTACAACCTCTGCTACTGTGGACAAGAAACCTAATTTCCTGCCCTAATCGGTTTGCTCAGTGGAAAGAGCGTCGGCCTGCAGACTGAAAGGTCCCAGGTTCGATTCCGGTCAAGGGCATGTACCTTGGTTGCGGGCACATCCCCAGTAGGAAGTGTGCAGGAGGCAGCTGATTGATGTTTCTCTCTCATCGATGTTTCTAACTCTCTATCCCTCTCTCTTCCTCTCTGTAAAAAATCAATAAAATATATTTTTTAAAAAAAGAAACTTAATTTCCTTATGCCCGTTGCTTCGGATATAGAGTAGGAAGTCTATCTCATAAGGCGGTTGTGAGGAATGAATGAAGTAGCACTTCAAGCAATCCTAATGGCTATTAGTAGCTATTCTTCTTTAAAATGAACATGTCTTAGACACTGTATTCTCATCACTGTCAGTGCTGCCACTTCCTACTTCAGGGCTGAACATCTGGCTCAGACGGGCACATTCCCAAAGGCTTTCCTCAGATACCTCAGCCCGGGGCATGGCCAGAGGTAGGACCCCATGGCAGAGGGATGCTCAGAACACTCACCAAGGGGACATCTAGGGATATGTTGTGTGACAAAACCTACCTAGCCAGGTGAGAAGAGCATCTGAGACAGGTGACCCAGATGCCCTGTAAGGAATCTTACTCAAAGATGAAAATTCAGGTCCAGCACTGAGCTAGCGAGGTGAGTGTGTTGCAGGCATTTTTGTTGCTTCTCTGACACCAGTGATGAGCCGGTCGCTATTACTGAGCTTATGAAAACGTAGGCGAGCAGAAGACCCCAGTGGCGCATCATCACCACATTGCTCAGGACTCAATCCCTTGCAAGAAATGGACTCCCAGTTCCAGGCAGTTTAAGCTGAAAAGGGAGACGGGCTCCTATGAGCAGATGAAGAGACAGCAGTCCTTCGCAGCTCCCGAGCGGCAGGAAGACTGTTTTTATCTGTCTCTCATCTCTGCCATCTTTGCATGTTGGTTTGTTGGGAGATAGTCCTAGTATTTCTGCATATCTTCTGAGCAAAGGTCATTAACAGTTTCCAAGACTACTCTAGGGCAGGGAGCAGATCTGCTCACATTCTAGGACTTGGCAACGACATCTTAGCTATGACACCAAAGCCATAAGCAAAAATAAATAATTAGATAAATGGAGTTCCATCAGAATTTAAAACGTTGGTGAGGGTTTTATATCCAGAATGTATAAAGACAAACAACTTACAAAAAGACAAACAACTCAATAAAAAAAAAATGGACGAAGGACTTGAACAGACATTTATATAATGGAGATACACCGGGGGCCAACAAGCACGTGAAAAGATGTTCAACATCCTTAGTTACTAGGGAGATGCAAATTAAAACCACAACAAGATACCAGTTCAAACCCACTAGGATGGCTATAATATTTTTTAAATATATTTTATTGATTTTTTACAGAGAGGAAGGGAGAGGGAGAGTTAGAAACATCGATGAGAGAGAAACATCAATCAGCTGCCTCCTGCACACCTCCTACTGGGGATGTGCCCGCAACCAAGGTACATGCCCTTGACCGGAATCGAACCTGGGACCCTTCAGTCCTCAGGCCGACGCTCTGTCCACTGAGCCAAGCCGGTCAGGGCAAGGATAGCTATAATTTAAAAAAAGAAAAATAATTGCTGAGGAGGATGTGGAGAAATTGGAATCCTACATTTCTGGTGGAATATAAAATGTTACAGTTGTTGTGGGAAACAGTATGGAGGTTCCTCGAGAAGTTAAACACAGAATTACCCTGTGATCCAGCAATCACACTCCTTTATGTCCCTAGAATGGACAACAAGTACTCAAACAAGTACTTGTGCATGAACGTTCATTGCAGCACTATCGGTCATGGCCAAAGCGTGGAAACAGCCCAGAGGTCCATCAACTGTAGAGCACTGATACCAGCTCCCATGGGGACGGACCACGAAAACATTACGCTAAGTGAAAGAAGCTGGACCCAAAAGGTGGCATCGCGTAGGATTCCATTTTTACGACACATCCTGGACAGATAAATCTGTAGAGACGGGAAGCAGACTGGTGGCTGCCAGGGAATGAGAGGAGGGGCAGATTGGGGTGACCCTTAATGGGCATGAGTTTTCTCGGGGTGATGGAAATGGTTTAGTACTAGATGGACGTGGTGGTGGCACAGCCTCGTTCATGTCCTAAATGCCACTGCATTGCATACTTTAAAATGGCTAATTGTATGCCATGTAAATCTCATCACCGTAAACAAAAACAAAGCGAATGTCTCCCTCTGGCAGAGAAGTTGAGTATGTCTGCTGGCAGCCCCTCCTAAGTCTGGGGATTTCCTGCGCTCGGGGTCCCTCGGGTGTCACAAACCCTGGGTCTGCTAGGAGCTGCTTGCCTGGGACTTGGGGGGCACGTGGCCCTGTGGGAACAGGAAGCTCATGCTGCCTGCTGTGCTGAAACCTGCTGTCTGACCTAGCGGAGGCTGCTGCTACCATCGGCTGGCTGCCTCACGGGCCTCACTGTCCCCTGATGAACGCGGGCCCACAGGCAGCTGATCTTCCTTTCCAAGGGTGCAGCGTCCCATAGCAACGACACATGCGAAAAAAAAAAAAAAACACAAAAAAACAAACAAACAAAAAACAAAAATGACACATGCGATAAGAAATTCCGGCCATGCCCTAGGCTTGCTTTCATCCCGTAATGCGGGAACATTGGGGGACAAAGTGCGTGCCCAATACTTGGTGACTTGGGGCATACCCGCCGAGAGAATATAGTTTTAAAATCAGGCTTCAAAAAACCCAGGAGGCTACTGACTGGGAAGGGGAACCAGGGCCCTTGGAGTGCCTTACACTTCGATCTGCGTGTGGTTCCATGGATACAGTACATGTGAAGAGTGGGAACCACAGATGTAAAAATTCATCAAGCTGCACACTTAAAATATACACATCTGCCCGCATGTAGGTGCAAGGCAGGCGTGGCACAATATTCTTGGAATACTTCCATTTAAATACTTTCTTTTTTTTTAAAGGAAGGAGCAGATTAAACCTTAAATCAGAGCAAGACACTGCTCTTTAGAATGCCTTGTGCAATGACAGTTCTTAATCCTGGGTGATGGAAAACTCACCTGAAGAGCTTTACAAAAACACCAAGGGCCCTAGCCGGTTTGGCTCAGTGGGTAGACAGTCAGCTGCAGAAGGAAGGATCCCGGGTTCGTTTCTGATCAAGGGCACATGCCCGGGGTTGTGGGCTCGATCTCCAGTAGGGGGCGTGCAGAAGGCAGCTGATCAATGATTCTCTCTCATCATTGATGTTTCTATCTCTCCCTCTCCCTTCTCTGAAATCAACAAAAATATATTCAAACAAACAAACAACACACCGAGGCCTGGGCACCACCCACCGAGAATCTAATTTAACTGGCCCAGGGAGAGAAAGCCATTGTAGCTCTCTCCCCAGGTGTCGAGTCAGGGTGCACACACCACGGCGCTCAGTCGGCCTGTTGCCTGTTCCTGTAAATAGTGTCACCTCTAGCATCCAGTGTGCACATCGACAGCCTTCCCGCACTCCGGTGACAACGCCGGGCGGGTGTGCCAGAGACCAATGGGCGCCAAGCCTGAAGCATTTACTACAAGAAGCGCTGCGTCAGACCAGGACGGACTGCACGTGTGAGCCCCTGGGGAGTTTATAAACACTCACATAAACGTCCGGCACCACCGCAAGCCTGACGCCAACTCTCCGGGGACGGGGCTTGGGCACGACTTCTCTGTAAATTCCAGATTTTTATGAGGAACCCCGAGTTCTGAACCAGAGGCCCTGATGTTCTGGGGTGATGCGGTTCCCAGCAGCCGTGGGCTGGCTCCCCCAGCATCGCCCGAGGAACTAGTACAACGCATTCCCGGCCGCCACCCTTCAGAGCATCGGAGTCAGTAAGTCTGGCAACTCCGTAGGAGAAACAAGCACCCACCTCACTCCTCCCCGGGCCGGGGACCTTTATGTCCAGGGCTGACATGCGACCTGGCGCAGCCCGGTATTTCAAAGGCGCATTCCCCGTGGGTTGGTGGGGTCAGGTGACTTTGATCTGACTTTGGCTATAAATGCCAACGAGAGAGGAGGCGCTGTCCAGGCCAGGGAGTGGGGGGGGGGGGGGGGGGGAGCACCTGAACCACTCGGCCCTGCGCAGGGAGTGGTCAGAGGACCGACTGTCCCCGGGGGCCAAGGCCGCCTAGCAATGAGCGCCCCCAGGGAGGTCATGGCCGCCTGTGTTCAGAGGGAAACCAGCAAGCCAGGCTCGCTCTGGAGGGACGGCTCACACGAATATCCTGAGAACCAGGAGTGTGCACCTCCTGGTGGTGGAGAGTGGGTGCATCAGGCACATACATGTAGGCATCTGTGCTGGAACACGTGTGACCTCAGGGACTTGAGGAGGAGGACGGAGAAGGGCTGGGCTCAACCAGGCTTTTCAGAGACCAACAGGATTTAGTTAGCCGGCACCAGTGGTTCTCAAACCTGGCTGCACATTTGAATCCCCGGGAGAGGTTTTTCTTTATCTATTTATTTATTTTTGTTAATCCTCACGGAGGATATTTGTTCCACTGATTTTTTTAGAGAGAATGGAAGGGAGGAGAGGGAGAGAGAGAGAGGGAGAGGGGGAGGGAGAGAGAGAGAAAGAAAGAGAGAGAAAGAGAAAGATATCAATTGGTTGTCTGCCACACACACCCCAACTGGGGCTGGGGATCAGCCTGCAATGGAGGTACATGCCCTTGACTGGAACAGAACCTGAGACCCTTCAGTCTGCAGGCCAACACTCTAACCACTGAGCAAACCAGCTAGGACTTCTGGGGTAGGTTTTTAAAATCCAGAAGCCCAGCCGAAACCGGTTTGGCTCAATGGATAGAGCGTCAGCCTGCGGACTCAAGGGTCCCAGGTTCGATTCCGGTCAAGGGCATGTACCTTGGTTGCGGGCACATCCCCAGTAGGGGGTGTGCAAGAGGCAGCTGATCGATGTTTCTCTCTCATCGATGTTTCTAACTCTCTATCCCTCTCTGTAAAAAAATCAATAAAATATATATTAAAAAAAAAAATCCAGAAGCCCAGGTCAGGACCCAGCCCCCTGCAATCAGAATGTGTGGGGGTGGCAGCCAGGCCCCACTGTTGCTAGAGCTCCTCAGGGCGTTCCGCTATGCAGCCGAGCCCAGGGCCCAGGTGCACACACGGGTGGGGACCCAAGGGAGCCAGTTCCGGGGAGGAGCAAGAGAAAGCTGCCCGGGACCTGGGGAGAGAGTGGGTGACGCCGGCGGCCGGCAGGGCACAGGAGTCTACAAGGGGTGCTGAGGGGCAGGTGTGGCATCAGGCGTAACTCCCCAGAAACAAATCGACGTGGCACAGCCCGGGCCGCACTGGGAAGTGAGCCGCCGTGCTTACGGAAGAGTGCAGTGGGAATTGTGAGGTGTTTCTTTTTTCTTTTGTCCAGGGCATTCTGACCCCACCACATTCTGGGGAATAATTTTACGCTTACAGGGAAGTTGCAGAGAGAGCACAGAAAGTTCCTGTCCCCCCTCACCCAGTTTCCCCGGATGCTAACATCTCACATCCCCGTGTGTTGGGGGAGGTCAACAAGATGTGGCCCCTGGTTTGACCCCCAAGCTGGACCCACTCCCTCCCCGGGCCGTGGGGTGTGCGCCCGGCAGCTGCTCTGAGGACACAGCCTCGAGCGGAGTGGGGTGCTGACACCGTGTGGTCCGGCCCCAGTGGAGGCCCCGGTATGTGCCTGCACCCGGCTGGGGCCTCCGATTACACTCCCCAGATTTGGCGGGCGGGTGTGGAACACTAACGACAGAGACTTTCTGAGAAACGCACCGCTGGGCGATTTCGTCATTGTGCGAACATTACCGAGTGCACTTACACAAGCCAGGTGGTACAGCCTGCTGCTCACCCAGGCTCTGTGGTCTAGCCCAGAGATTTTCGATGTTTCCATCTCATGGCACACATAAACTAATTACTAGAGTTCCGCAGCGCGCACGCGCGCGCACACACACACACACACACACACACACTCACACACGTATACACTAATAGCCCTGCGCACGAATCTGTGTGCCAGTAGGTTGCTGCCACTCTCCTGTAGCTCTCCGCCCGCTGCCCCGCTCTCCTGTAGCTCCCCCCGCCCCCCCTCATAGCTTGCTGCCCTGCCCCCTCCTGTAGCTCTCCACAGCCCGCTTATACCTCGCTGGCCCACCCTCCTGCTGATCCGTGATCTGGTCGTGACGCGCTTGGTTGTTACAGCTCAGGGCGTAACGGCTAATTAGCATACTCCTCTCTTATTATATAGGATTAATGTGTATATATATATATATGTATTTAATTTTTGTCAGATCACATATATATATATGTGATCTGACAAAAATTAAATACAGGTTTAATTTTGATTCATTCACACTGGACAGCCATTGGGTTGGCTACTGTCATTTTTCTCATTTGACCGTTTAAGGGCAAGAGGTCAGCGCCCCTGACTGCGCAGTCAGGTGTTGCGTGTTTTAAACATTCTTGCGGCACACCGGTGGAAAATCGCTGGCCTACACTATGGCTCCTGTACAGCACGTTACTGTACTGAATACCGCAGGCAGTTGCAACACAGTGGTATTTGTGTATCTAAACACAGGAAAGGAGCAGTAAATAAACGATATAAAAGGTAAAAAATGGCACGCCCCTACAGGGCACTGCCCAGGCACGGAGCCTCGGGCCTGGAAGCTGCTCGGAGTCATGAGCGATGGTGAGTGCGTGCGAGGGCCCAGGGCATCCCGGTGCCTGGCTGTCGACGTTATAAACACCGTCCCCCACGCCGCCCCCCACGCCCGCCCCCACTTCCTCTCACAGGGTCAGAAATAGAACACGAGCTGTCGGTGCTACTCCATGAATAGAGAGGGGGGCTGGTCTGATTAGAGACGCCGAGGACGAGCTGGCTGGGTAAAGCGTAGATCATGGCAATGGTGACCGTCAGGAGGGCGTGAAAGGTGGCCTGAGGCTCAGGAGGAATGAGAAACCAGGATGGGAGGGTAAAGGAACATAGGGGGTTGCCATGGCAACGTGGTGTTGGCTACTGCGTGTTGGAGCGGTGGTCAGATTAAGGAACTTGGTGGCTTTCGTGAAAAAAAGAGAGGTTGTTTAACAGGGATGGGGTGTAGCACCGAGAACGCTGTATTTATAGACTTTGGAAATGTGTTTTTGGTTCCACTGACCCTGGCTGGCACAAAGGGCTCTCTCTGGCAGCGAGCAGGTGGAAGGAATGAAACTTCTCTTGCTTTACATCGTTGCAACGGAAAATATTTCCAAGGTACAGGGCAGGCTGGCCCCACACCGCCACAGAAAGCTTTCACTCGAGTGGCAGAGGCACTTCGCACTTGTGCAGGAAGCTCCGTGGCCCTGCGTCCATGTACAGGGCCCTCGTCCTCACAAAGAACTCACAGCAACGCTCTGTGGGGACCGTCCAGCTACATCAGGAGGCTGCAGCGCCTCTGCATGTGTGGGGCTGGGGGGCGGGCTCCTCTGTGCTGAAACAGGCCAGCGGCTGGCGGGCTGGGATGTCACCTGTGCCCTCAAACTCCAGCTGCTGCGAGTGCAAGAGAACCTGCTGCCACGTCCCACGGATGTTACTCCAGCAGAGAGGAAAAAATCCTCCTGCACCGCATATCCTTCCATTTCTTACAGAAACTCAGCCCCGTCCTCATCTAGGGGACCACAGTCATCATATATATGTTCCCGCGTTGACAGAGATGTTGTTATGCAGCCCAGGACTGTACTCATTTGGTTTCGTCCAAGACAAACCTCGTCTGTAGGTTCCCCTCACGTGTTACCCCTGCCCCACCATCTGGGCCGGGCTGCCTGTCTCCACTCTCTCCCTGCCCTCCCCTGTGGGGCTGGGTGCAGACGACAGCCGGCAAGCTCCAGAGGAGGTTGCACACCAACCCCACAGCACGTTTGTCCAACATGAAAGCCAACTTCGGTACATTACTAGCCACTGAACTCTAAACTTCATCTGGATTTCACCCATCTTTCCACCAGCGTGCTTTTCCTGTTCCAGGATCCGGTCAACAATGTGGGTTCGTCACCCAGTCCTCAGGCCTCATTTGGAACCCACCGTGTTTTGGAGACTCGATTTGAGCTGGTTGGCGCTTTGCCCTGAAACACATTTTTAATTCCGTCTTTATGGATCTATAGATTTTTAAAAATATATATTTTTATTGATTTCAGAGAGGAAGGAAGACAGAGAGAGAGATGGAAACATCAATGATGAGAGAGAATCATTGATTGGCTGCCTCCTGCACGCCCCCCACTGGGGATCAAGCCCACTACGGGGCATGTGCCCTTGATCGGAATCAAACCTGGGACCCTTCAGTCCGTAGGCGGCCGAACTGGCTAGGGCAGGATCTATAGATTTTAATCTGAATTTTACCAGCACTGAGGACATTTCATTGAGAAAGTATTTTTCTCAGTGAATTCCAATGTAAACCACTTTCATACCCCAGTAATTTTCCATTCTGTGCTGTTTTCCCCATTTTAAACTTTTTTTTTCAATAGCATTTTTACCAAAAATGTGATTCTTTAATTATTTTTGTCCGTCCATCATGGCTTCTGACAATCTGAGGGTCCTTGATGACCACATTTCTACCAAGATTCATTTTGCATATCCAGATTTTCCCAAGATTATTTGATTCTTCCTTGTTTTTTTTTTTTTAAAAACAATTTTACCACATGGCATTTTTCCTTCTGTAGGTTTTATTTTGTGTGGGTTCTTTTCTATCTAATTTCTCCCAGTACAACTGTTGCACTTTTCAGCCGTATCAACAAGTTTACATTCTTTAGTTTCTCATTCGGGACAAACCATCATGCGCAGCGTTAGCTGTTGCCAGTTTCATTTTGGATCGGTTATTTCCACCGATAATATTTACCCAGAACTTGGATAAAAGGCAGATAATTTGTATTTTTTTAGGAAAGCCACAGAAGAATTGAGGGGTTCTTCTCAGATATTCCAGGAACACTCCCCTGTTCAGAATTAATCTACCGTATTGCTCACCCAGTTCTTCTGAATGCTTGAGCTCAAGTCACGTGCCGTGGACAGCAGAGCAAGGACAGACAGTGGGTCAAGTGGGTCAAATGATCTGTTTCATTTAAAAAGAGTTTTGAGCCCGACCGGTGTGGCTCAGTGGTTGAGCACCGACCTATGAACCAGGGGGTCACCGTTGGATTCCCGGTCAGTCCCCACTGTGGGGTGTGCAGGAGGTAGCTGATCACTGATTCTCTCTCATCAGTGATGTTTCTGTCTCTCTCTCCCTCTCCCTTCCTCTCTGAAATGAATAAAAATAAATAAAACAGCCCTAACCGGTTTGGCTCAGTGGATAGAGCGTTGGCCTGCAGACTGAAAGTTCCCAGGTTCGATTCTGGTCAAGGGCATGTACCTTGGTTGTGGGCACATTCCCAGTAGGGGGTGTGCAGGAGGCAGCTGATCGATGTTTCTCTCTCATCGATATTTCTAACTCTCTATCCCTCTCCCTTCCTCTCTGTAAAAAAATCAATAAAATATATTTTTAAAAAAATAAAACAATAAAAAACTTAAGAAGAGTTTTGATTTTTTTGGTGTCCGCACATCAGTAGTACAGCCTTGCCCACAGAACCCGATGTAAACAGCACTCTCGGAGCTGTGGCCCGCTGAACTCCCAGCGGTGGGAGATCAGAAACAGCGAAGACCCAGAGCAAGGAGCAACAAGCAGAAAGGACGTCAGGATGAGCCCCAGGCAGAGACACAGGCATCGGAAAGGGGGCCGAGGGAGAGGCTTGGCCAAGAGACATAAGTCCCCGTTTTGGGGATCAGGGTACAAGGTCAGGGT
This sequence comes from Cnephaeus nilssonii, assembly GCF_951640355.1. Lineage (NCBI taxonomy): Eukaryota > Metazoa > Chordata > Mammalia > Chiroptera > Vespertilionidae > Cnephaeus > Cnephaeus nilssonii. The sequence goes on along the minus strand of NC_137075.1, from coordinate 99,227,073 downwards.
GGAGCCAGCACCACGGCTGATTTGCTGCTGAACTCCTTGCCTGGGCTCCTTGGGCCCCATTAGCCCGGGGGAGTGGCGGGACCTTCAGAGTCGAGAGCCCATGACCCACCAGCCCTCGAGGGCTGCATGGGGGGAGCCAGGACATTTCTAGAGAAGGCCTTTTGTCTGAGGAAATCGGAGCCTTATTTATTTATGTAAAAATGTTCTCAGAAGGTTTCACTGCAATACTCTCGTAGTAGCCAGCTGCCTGTGCAGAGGGAAGGGGCTTTATTGCTGCGGCTGAGCCACCTGGGGCTTGGACGCTGGGAGGGCGGAGGGGGACATTCTGCATCCGGGAGAGACAGCCCCTTCTCCAGACGCTCTCAGGGCAGCCCCCTCTGGTCTCAGGAGGACAAAAGGAAACATCTCACTGTTGTCTCCCACAGTCCCCTCTCCCAGCAGCAGGTCAGAATAAACGAAACAACAGGGAAAGGGCGCAGCTGGGGACTGACGGAGAATGGGGCTTGAGTAGTAAGTACAAACTCCCCTCACACTTTCCCTGGGCTAGTTGACCTCATCTACGAAAGCCCTTGAGGCGAGGCCTTCTTATCTGTGTGCATGTGGAACGTAACATGCATGCAGAGAAAAGTAAGTAAACGCCTAGGTGGCTTGGGCATCCAGAACCTCGGGGGAGTGGTCGACTTCCCAACCTCTATCTGATGTCGTAGGTTTGTGACTTGACAGCAGCCGGGATTTGGACGGAGAAACAGGGCTTTGTTCCCCAAGATCCTCAGACCCTGAGACGTCTAGCCATGTAGTTGGGCTCTCAGCGGCCGCGGTTTTAAGGCAGTGCTCGGAGAAGTATTAAGATGAGGAGGTAAGGAGCTCCTGATTCAAGACGCCTGGGGTGCGGCTCAGGGACATACATCCGTTTTTTTGTTTGTTTGTATTTAAGATTTTAAAAAGTTGATTTTGAGAGAGAGAGGAGGGGAGAGGGAGAGAGGAACACTGATTAGTTGCATTTTGCCCGCCCCCTAGCGGGGATTGAGCCTGCAACCCGGCATGTGCCCTGACTGGGAATCAAACCAGCAACCTTTCAGTGCATGGGACGATGCCCAACCGACTGAGCCACACCGGCCAGGGCGGGACATACATTCTTGACAGGCACCACAGGAGATTCGATAGCAGGTGGCTGTTAGACACCCACTCTGGAGAGACACGCCCCGAATCCACAGAATCTTAGCACAAGACGGTGCCATGTGAGTCCCTCAGGTCCTTGCTACTCAAGGTGGGGTGCTGGCCAGACGCAGCACCCGGAAGCCTGATGCGGATGCAGAATCGCGGGCCCGACCCAGCGCTCTCGGACCAGATGCACTGAAATGAGACCCCCAGGAAACCTGTGTGCACGTGGAGGTGTTAGAGCACATCCCTGGGTTCACTGAAGACTGAGGTCTCATCAGGGGCAGCTCCATCCACACAACATCCAGGAAATAGGCGTTTGGAGGTGGATTGGCTGTCCTATGACTTGGCATTTTGTGGGCAGGGGCCAGGGATGCTAGACGTCCCACCTTAGCAAACGGTCCTGCTTCCTGAATGACTTTCAAACATCCCAGTGGGCATTCATGTACACAGAAAACCTAGGACCTAATTCTTGTTTGTTTTACAAAGAAACACTTTTTTCTTCTTTTGCACAGGTTTAATATACATTGAAATGTCCAGGAATGCAACTACCATAGAAATTGAGGGAAGATTCAACATTCATTTTAAGTATTACCAAGAGCTGGCCCTAGCCGGTTTGGTTCAGTGGATGGAGCGTCAGCCTGCGGACTGAAGAGTCCCCGGTTCAATTCAGTCAAGGGCACATGCCCGGGTTGTGGGCTTGGTCCCCAGTAGGGGGCGTGCAGGAGGCAGGCAATTAATTCTCTCATCATTTATGTTTCTATCTCTCTATCTCTCTCTCTCTCCCTTTCCCTTCCTCTCTGAAATCAATAAAAATATGTTTTGTTTTTTTAAAAGATTCTGTGCTTAGCTTACTAATCTATACCTTTAAAAAAATAGGTGGAGAGGGATGGGTGGAGGTGGAAGAAGGCATAGAGGACATGAAAAGTGATGAGAAAATAATTAGAAAAAAAAAGTATTACCAAGAGCTGCTCACCATCTGTGATGGTTAATTTTATGGTAAAACATGCTTTCTGGGTGCCTCTGACGGCGTCTTCAGAAGAGATGAGCACCTGAATCAGTAGACTAAGGAAGCTCGTCCTCCCCCAGGTTGTGGGCATCATCAAATCAGCTGAACAAGAACAAGAAGACCACGGAAGATAAATTTGTTCCCTCTGCCTGAGCGGAGATATCCATCTTCTGCCCTTGGCCATCAGCACTCCTGCTTCTCATGCTTTTGGTCTCAGCCCGGGATTTACACTGTCAGTCTCTCAATTCTCAGGCCTGCAGACTCCAAGTGAATTAATTACTCCACCGCAGACAGCAGATTATGGACTTCTCAGTCTCTATGATGGTGTGAGCCAATTCCTATAATACATCTTCTCATCTATCTATCTATCTATCCACCCATCCATCTCATCCCATCCATCCACCCATCCCATCCCATCCATCCATCTACCCATCCATCTCATCCCATCCATCTCATCCACCCATCCCATCCCATCCATCCATCTACCCATCCATCTCATCCCATCCATCTCATCCACCCATCCCATCCCATCCATCCATCTACCCATCCATCTCATCCCATCCATCTCATCCATCCATCCATCCATCCATCCATCCATCCATCTCATACCATCCATCCACCCATCCATCCATCCATCCATCCATCCCATCCACCTATCCATCCATCCATCCATCCATCCATCTCATACAATCCATCCACCCACCCATCCATCCATCCATCCATCCATCCATCCATCCATCCATCTTATCCCATCCAACCCATCCCATCCCATCCATCCATCCCATCCATCTCATCCCATCCAACCATCCACCCATCTATCTCATCCCACCCAACCCATCCCATCCATCCATCCATCCATCCATCCATCCATCCATCCATCCACCTCATCCCACCCAAACCCATGCCATCCATCCATCCAATTCCATCCATCCACCCATCCATCCATTCCATCCCATCCATCTATCCTATCCATCCATCAATCCACCCATTCCATCCCATCCATCCCATCCATCCCATCCATCTCATCCATCCCATCCATCATCCATCCAGCATCCATCCATCTATTGGTCTGTTTCTCTGGAGAACCCTTAGACACCACCTTAGACAACCCCATCGCAGACAGTAGTGCAGTGGTGTGTAGTACAGCATACCTGTGTCAGTCCACCTCTCTGTATAGCACCTGACTACTTCATCAGCATCAGAAACAAGCATGTAGGTATTAACATACATATTATTTTCCTATAAAAATTTAAAACTTCTTCTTTACTTTATACTTAGGACAGTATGCTCTTTTGAAATTATGTGTATACATAGCTTACTTTACTTATAAAATTTCATTTCCCTTTATAATTTTTGGTATAAAAAGGAACTTGTTGGATATCACAGAGCTGAGAAGGACTGTTCTGACTGAATTGCCTAATTTATTAGTCAAAGGAACTGAAACCCAGAGAGGTGGAGTGCCCAGGTCACAGGGGTGACTTGTGTCATAAACCCTGACACCCAAGAACCCAGCCCCCATCAGGACTGCCGCCCAGCCTGCCCCGCTGTCTGGAGAGCTCCTTCTCAGCCCCCGCTCTTGCCAGGCCCTGGGCGATGATCTGTAATGTCAGGTAGCCCCACAAGGAAGCTCAATTATTATTTCTACCCAGAATATTTTCCTTGGAGGCAAAGAAATTACAAATTACAAATAAATGGAGCCCTCGTTCCTGGCTCTCTTTGGACACAAATTGCTGCCTTCCTTGTGTGTTTGGTGTTGGCCTTCAAAAAGAAATGACAAGATAAAAAAAAAACTTTGGATTTTGGAAGGCAATTTGTTTTACAGCTAAAGACCCATAGCCTGAGATCCTAAGCCTGTTCATACACTATCACCCTTAACGACAACAACCCAGGGCCCAGGGTGGGGGGGCCTCATCAGCACACACAGAGCGTCCCCACAAAGTGTGGAAGAACGCGCGTTGCTCAAACATTGGCTGCTCTGCCACTTGCTTTATTCTGAATATGGAAACGGAGGGACAAGTTCTGCCTCTAATGCCCATCATTTCGGGTTGGCACACAGAGGAGCTGCGTGAGGGGAGGGCCACTTCCCCACAGGTGTGAGGAGAAGCTCTGGTGTCTGCAGGTGAGGCTGAAGGACGGTGACCGGTGACCGGGTTTCACAAAGAGCTCAGAGAAGCCAAGGCAAGTCCGAAGGGCCCGACGCCGAGCGAGCTTGAAGGGCCAGAAGAACAGAAAGGAAAGCAGTGTTGAATGTCCTGGGAGTACGGATGGACCCAAACCCAATTCCCAACTTGTAAATAGCAAAATGGAGTTGGAAAGCAGTCACTTCCCAAGTTCAAGACAACACCATCTTTCCTGGGAGGGATTCCCTGGGACGTTCTTTCCCGCCTTTTTTGCCAAACCTAAATAGGGCAGGGCCTCTCTCGGGCTTCACCCGGTCATCCCACGAGGACACGTGGCCCGGGACAGACACAGAGGATCGGTATCAGTCACTCCTGTGGGACAATTCTGGCAGAGTTATTCATATGATCACACAAAGGCTTTAAAGAAAAATTAAAAAGGATAAAATTATCAAGCAAATCACGAGTCCCCAAACCCAGGAACGCATGCTGGGACCAGGGCAGTGTGTCCCGCTGCCCTCTGGGTGCTTGCTGTGCGAAGGGGGAAAACGGCCTTGAAGAGAATTGTGCCTTGCCCTAACCGGTTTGGCTCAGGGGATAGAGCGTCGACCTGCGGACTGAAGGGTCCCAGGTTCGATTCCGGTCAAGGGCATGTACCTTGGTTGCGGGCACATCCCCAGTAGGAGGTGTGCAGGAGGCAGCTGATGGATGTTTCTCTCTCATCAATGTTTCTAACACTCTATCCTTCTCCCTTCCTCTCTGTAAAAAATCAATAAAATACATTTTTTTTTTAAAAAAAGAGAGAGAATTGTGCTTTCAGTGAGGCTTCCAGAAACTCATCGAAAAATGGCCTGGAGAGTAATGGATTGAAAGCAGTCTCCATAAAACAAACAAACACGTCACTACGTCAAGGGAGGGAAGGCTCCAGAGACAAAGCCCCAAAGGGCTCAGTTCCTGACACCCAGGAAGGACCCAGGGCTGGGCCAGGTGCAGGAAGAGGAGAAGGCACGCGGGGCTGAGGGCGGCTTTCTCCTCTTAGCTGAACCTCCCGAGCAGGAGGTTCAGCTAAGAGGAGGAAAACTGGTGTCCCAGGAGCAGAGGTGAGATGCTAGAGAGGGGAAGGGTCCGGGAGAAAGAGTGGACCAGAGCAGCTGACTCATGCCACCCAGCAAGGTGCCGAGACAAAGGCGAGGTCCTGAGGAAGCTGAGAAGTTGACCTTCAACATCTGGGTCAGATCCACGCTTCCTGACAGCGAGGGAGAAGCAGAGAAAGAACGAAGTCTTCAGAGGTAGGAGATGCCCTCAGAGACCTCTCCATCCCAAGGAAGAGAAAGGACCTCTTTTCTCTCCTTGGCATGAGGAGCGTGCTCGAGTTCCCCTGTAGTTTTCAATCTCCCCAAATACCTGCACGATTTCTCATGGGAAAAGACCCTGGATAAAATAGCCCAGGTTGCCCAGCCCGTGTGGCTCAGTGGTTGAGTGTCGACCCATGAACCATGAGGTCAGGGTTCTACTGCCAGTCAGGGCACGTGCCCGGGTTGCAGGCTCAGTCCCCAGTATTGGGTGTGCAGGAGGCAGCCGATCAATGATTCTCTTTCATCACTGATGTTTCTCTGCCTCTCCCTTCCTCTCTCTGAAATCGATAAAAATATATTTTAAAAAATAGCCCAGGTTGCCATTAAAATTCCCCAAGTATTGATGGAAATAAACTTCCTCAAACTCCAATGTTGAACACCTTAGACTAAAACCTCCTAGTTCAACAGGAAAACAGCAAGCCAACAGAGGAAGAAATGTAATGTGAGCTCTAATAAAACAGGCCGCATTGCTTTAGAAGCTCCGTGGAAAGCCTTGCTTCCAGGGGCTGAGCACAGTTAAGGGGGGCATCTCACGGGGGCGGGGGCACACAGGAAAGAATATATGTCCCTGTCACTGATTCCTAATAAGGGGTGGGGCGGGGGATGGGCGGGAGAGAAGAGGATGTTCTGCGAGTGTCTGGGTGGGGCAGGGTTGAGAGGATGGATTCCTCTCCAGGATTGAATCCTGCCTTTGCCACTAGGCATCTGAGCAAATGCAGGAGTTCTTCCTTAATCCCCGTTAGCCTCAGTTTGCTCATCCGCCTGTGAAGATGCTCTAGCACAGTGGTCGGCAAACTCATTAGTCAGCAGAGCCAGATATCAACAGTACGACGATTGAAATTTCTTTTGAGAGCCAAATTTTTTAAACTTAAACTTCTCCTAACGCCACTTCTTCAAAATAGACTCGCCCAGGCCGTGGTATTTTGTGGAAGAGCCACACTCAAGGGGCCAAAGAGCCGCATGTGGCTCGCGAGCCGCAGTTTGCCGACCACGGCTCTAGCAAATGGAAGAGCTGTGCACCGAGCCTGGCATCCGGGGGGCTTTCTCCATGGGTCCTTAGCAGTACCACACCACAGGGGCACGCGCCCACCTTTACCCAGATGAATGGAGCACCCACATCCATCACGAGGAATCCATGTCCATGGGCCATTCCTGAGCGAGACCCCGCCCCCTGGTCTCAGCACTGCTTTGGCCATCACTGATCCAGGGCACGGTATCGGAGTGGAGACAAGCAGTGACTTCTGATCAAGTCCCCTGCCCGGTTGGTGATTTCAGTAAGAAAGTGCAATCGAAACTAATATGAATTGGGTGCCCACTGGACAGCGGACAGGGTCAAAACGCCTTGCCTACATCATTCTTTTACTTCTCAGCTCAACTCAGTGAGGTGCTATTACTACTCTCAACCCTCCTCCCCCCGTTACAGGTGGAGAAACTGAGGCACAGAGAGAGCGGCATTTGCAAGGTAACTCCATTGGCAAGCTGCAGCCCTCCAACATGTAAAGAGTGAAATACCTAACTTGAGCTGCAGATGCGATTTTCAAAGTGGCAGCGTTTCGGGGAATTTTTCAGAGTCATTCTGCTTTGCCTGAGGACAAATCAAAGCGCTGAAAATAATCACTACTAATGTGAAGAAATTACTGTTTTCTTTGTTCCACCCCCCGCTTCACGCTTAGGAGGCCTGCCTAATAAATAACTCCGGGTTGATTAGACCTTTGTCTTCTCTGACGCACGTAATTTTCTCTCCAGGAAACAGAACAGGTCTTATGTTCTGGAGGTCACCCATTCCAGCTACAAAGTGGCTTATTAAATCTAATTTCATTATGCAGAATCCACTCCCAGTTTAGGTTTCATTAAGTATCACACAATACTGAGGTTTGAGAATGGGGCCAATTGACAAAAATATTAAGTCACAAAAATGCAGCCACGGCACCTGCTATGGAGTTTTTAGGGTAAAAAGTGAATTCACTTTTTTTTCATCAGGGTTCCTACATAAAGCCCTTTTTCGTTTCACTTAGTTCCTTTTTACCGTGGCCAGTCCCTAATTAGCCAGGTATAGGTGAGCTATACTACCTATGCCACGGTGAGGTTAACTCCAAAGAAACTGTATCCCAGCCCTTAGGTACTTCCCAACATAGAAAAAGCAAATTCATTTTAATCCTGAGTTGCAAACGGAAAGCCTTAGTCAGGTGTAGTGACCTATCGGAGAAGGAAATTTGCTGGGGGTAGAAACCGTTCTGCTATGTCAAAGCCAAATACACACAATTTTTAGACCATTTGCACAACTTGCCTCCCCTGGAAGGAAAAAAGCAAAAGCACGTTTGTTCGGTGGGAGAAAATGTGATCTGAAACTTTCTCTCTTAAGCAGATGTTCCAACCCCTTCTGAATAATTCTGGGAACATCATGCCTTCATCCAGGGTCCTCAAAACCTGCCTCCACAATCAGCTTTCTTCTCCCCGTTGTCTCAAACAGAAAACTGGATGGTACATCCGAGGCCATTGGGGGAGCCAGATGCAATCTTTCCAGTAATGCGTATGGATGAATCAATTCTCAGTTTCCTGGAACCCAGCTAATGGACATTCTATTTTTCTTGGGGTCTGTCATATACTCAACTTTTGGGAAAGGAGGCCATTAACAAGAAACGAAGTGCATCCGGTTTATCTAGGACACTAACAAAGGCATCCAGGGGGTAGCGCGAATGAGGTGGAGAGAGTTCATACTGGTGCTGGAGGCCATGCAGAAGCCCAGACAAAAACTCAGTACGCTGGACTAACATACTCTAGAAATATTTTGTCTAACTATGTGAAAACCTTATGCTCACTGTTTGGAAATACATGAAAATGGAAGCAGTAACTCTGGTTAGGGAGATCATGGGTGATTTTTATTATTTAATTCCAAAGGTGGATATGAAATTATTTTCTAAAGATTGGGCACAGGATCTTAGTAGTGCTTGATGACAAGAGTTCAATCAACAAGACCGATTCCCTTCCCAGAGCATCGGGGAGGCCTTCCCTGTCTCCTGCAGGGCTCTCTCTGTGACGTGGCCATGTTGACCTTTAGCCTGGTGGCCATGGGCCTACCAGGTATAGTATAGGTGAGCTGTAATAAAAGGCTAATATGCAAATAGACTGAACGGTGGAACAACCTAACAACCGGTTGCTATGATGTGCGCTGACCACCAGGGGGCATGCACGGAACATGGCAGGCATCGGACGTGGCAGGATGGTGGAGCAGGTGAGCAGGGGCACCAGACCAAGGCGGGGCATCTGTCACTGTCGTCAGGGCGAGCCTCTGGTGGTTACTAAAAATTCTTTGCTCCCATGCGCAGTCTGCCTGGCACTCGCACCCCCAGCCAGTGCTGGCCCTGCTCGCACCTGCAGCCTGCACTGGAGTCGCCACTTGCACCCACTGCCAGCGCCCAGCGCTGGTCCCAATCGCTCGGCACTGACAGCGGGTGTTAGTGGCAGCTGCTAGCCCTGATCGTCCCTCAGGGCTTCGCCACCTCTCCCTGCTCCTAAGGGGTGATCAAGACGGCAGCTGCTGCTCACAACCGCTGCAGGTGCCAGCCCCACTTGCACCCGCTGCTGGCGCCGGCCGCAATTGCCCTGCACCGTCAGCGGCTGCGAGCGGGGCTGGCGCCGTCAGCGTGTGGGAGCAACAGCAGTGGGAGCGGGGCTGCTGGCAGAGAGGGCACTGGGGGTTGCCACAGGAGGGGCCAGGCGTGGGCACAGAGGATGGGCCGAGACCCACCCCTGTGCCCACCACAGCTTCATGGCCCACAGTTTCTTTCAAGGTGCATGAATTCATGCACTGGGCCCCTAGTAGTTATACTAGTATAAATGGCAGCAGCACCGCCCGGGCCGGTATTGCTCAGTGGTTGAACTTTGACCAATGAACCAGAAGATCATGGTTCAATTCTCGGTCAGGGTACATGCCCGGGTTGCAGGCTTGATCCCCAGTGCAGGGCATGCAGGAGGCAGCTGATCAATGATTCTCTCTCATTATTGATGTTTCTATATCTCTCTCCCTCCCCCTTCCTCTCTGAAATCAATAATAAAATATATTTAAAGTGCAGCAGCACTAACTAAACTTCTTCCTAAGCAATGAGAGCAAGAAATCACAGAGGCTTTGTCTGTGTGTGCGTGCGCATGCCATTTAAATAAATAAATGCCAACTCAATGCCCATTAAAAATCGTGTTTCCCGGGTATTACCTAAATTATGGGTGTCCCCAGTGGTAGTTGGAGAACCCTGCAGGAGGAATGCCCAGGTTTCTGAATCTGTATTGTAGAGTCTGTGCAGACCCCTAGGTCAGAGCCTGGCACGTGGGACCAGCCAGGGGGTCAGCAGGACACAGATGAGAAGGTTCAGAGAGTCCAAGAGACTCATCCCCTCCTGGGGACCCAGCCACCTGTCTGCCCTGGGACAACGAGAGGGGGCTGGATCCCTGGCTGGATCCCCTGGGCTTGCTTAAGTGGGAGTGGGTTTTGATACCTGTGTTTTAAAAGTGTGTTTTCACTTTCCTCTCCCTGGCCCTCGGGATGCTGCCTCCGCTCTGCCCCAATAGGTTAATACCCAGATGCGATACCATGGGCGCTCCTACCCCGTTCCTTTTCCTAAAGGAGAATTTTTATTGCAATGTTGTCTTTTTTCCTTTCCCGTATTGTACACCAGGTGTACTGTGGGTGGGGTAACCCGATTGCTTAGTCCACAGCTGTGGGGTGCTCCTAACTAGTGCAGGCGCCGTGCCAGGTGTAGACACACAGAACCAGGTAGACCTGGAACGCAAGGCTCCATGAAGACAGCAAATCCCAAGACAGCAACTCCCACCCTTCTCCATGGAGTGGAAGCTGGAGCAGAAGTTAGGGGATGGGAGCGGCGGAGAGCAGCACCCACCCAAGCCCATTCCAACAAACCCCAGCCAGCCCGGCCGGGTATGTAACAGATCAGGATTCCCGCACGCCAGGCACCAATTCAGCCACAGAACGAGCAGGACTGAGAAAGACAGGCCTGTTCGCCCGACTCCGTTCCTGAGGATCGAACAGAAACCTCCGCCCACAGCCAGGAGACCTGGGCGTCTTCTGGGAGGAGGAAACTGAGGCAGCCACCGTGTTCTCTGTGAGCGCAGGGGAGCCGGATCCTCACAGCAAACCACACCTCACACTGCGGCGGCTCTCTGTGGGGCCTGGGCCCTTTAGCAATATCTACGCCCCATCTAATTCAGGCGGGCGCACCCATGGGATTGGGCTTCCCAGGAATATAGCCTCATGCGCCACCATTCTCCCTGCCCCACCCTCGGTTTGTTAAAAATGTAGAGAAATCAGGCAATGGTAACAGCTTTTATTTAAAAACCACAAACGATCACAGAATAGACCTGAGTGGAGATGGAGCTGATGCCATCCCCACTGACGTTATTTTGAACTGATTTTTCTCCATCCGTGCTTCGAGAACAACAGCAATTCTACACCCCTTTTGGGGGAGTGTTATGCTCAACTCATTAATTAGTTCACAATACAATCCGATGCTTGTGAAGGTGACCGTCGTCTAGGAGAAGTGTGGGCTTTGGAGCCAGACGGACCTGCGGGCCCTTCTGCTGACTGTGGGGCGAGGAGGACGTTTCCTAAGTCTCAGTTTCTTCATCTGTGAAATGGGGGCATCATCCTTTCCCTTGGAGGGGTGGTCTGAGGCTCGGACGGGAGGATTCCAAATCTGCACTCAGTACGGTGCCCTGTGCATTGAAGCGTGCAACAAATTTAATTCGCATAACCGAGGTGCTTCCCTGGGCGTGTCTGCCCAGCCACTGCGCGAAGGAGATTTAACATCTGGTGCAAAGTAGGTTCCTAAGAAATGGTGGCCGTTCCGTCCCCTCTCCCCCTTGGAGAGCACCCTGATGCTTCTTTAAGCCAGAAATGAAAATGCTCACGTCTGAAAGGCTCGTGTCTGGTATGTCGCGCCCCACTCATCTGCTCTACTCACCGGTGTTTTTTTCTGCCCCTTCAAAACGCCCCCTTTGACATCTATCCTCCCGTATCTTTTGCTTGCAAACTTCAGTATTTTTCTTTTTACCTGTGGCTTTACTGCATCCGTGTTTAATAAACTTCGATAACCAGTGAAAACCCCCCTCCTTTCTTTCTTTATTTTTTTAAAAAAATATATATTTTATTGGTTTTTTTACAGAGAGGAAGGGAGAGGAATAGTTAGAAACATCGATGAAAGAGAAACATTGATCAGCTGCTTCCTGCACACTCCCTGCTGGGGATGTGCCCGCAACCAAGGTACATGCCCTTGACCAGAATCGAACCTGGGACCCTTCAGTCTGCAGGCCGACGCTCTATCCACTGAGCCACACCAGTTAGGGCTCCTCTCTTTATTTAATGTACATTGTTGGGAAGAAGAACCTGAATGGACGGGTGTCCTTTATCACGAGCTCCTACCTTCTCCCAGACACAGGCGAGAAGAACATGGAGTTTTTACAGAGGAGTCATTAAAAACGTTGCACTGGGTTAATGTTCACAAAAATAGAGTTCCCTTCCCCAACGTGAAATTGACTTTATTCTCAAATAAAGCCGATGTTTAAGTCAGTCCATCCACTCCTCACCCCAGTGCTTCTCTGACTGGCTTCCCCTAACCCTCCAGCAGTGGAAACTCTTAAGGCTCTCCCTTAGCCCCTTTCTAAACCTCATCTTCCTAAATCATGTGCAGAAGCACGCCACCCCACCCAAGAACAGGGTATTAAAATGTCTAATACCCTTTATGGGTCCCCTAGTGCCCATAAATAATGAGGTATTTATGGTAGTCACCCTGGCGGGGCTGGTCTGCGGTCCAGGTTTCAGAGCAGTCTTCCCCTGGACACGTGGGTGTTACCCAAAATCAGCCAGGACGGGGCCCAGCGAGACCTCAGAGGTGCCATTTTTCTTCCACCTACACGCAGGGCGTGCTCCATCTTTACTCACTCTCCAAGTTTCCTCTGAACACAGCACTTTTCCAGTTAGTGGGTCTTCGTTTCCCACAGAACCTTTAGCCTGTCTCCAAGTTCATGCTTTTCTGGCTCGGTTCTCGTGGATGAAATATCTGAAGGAGGCAGGGGATGAGATCACCTGGTTCTTCTGTCTCAGGGAGACAAGAGGAACCTCAGCAGTGAAGCCAGGAGACAGGGAAGAAGGCAAGCACAGTGACAGGTGGCAGGGGACACTCGGCCTAGGTGGGGTGGGACCGGGGGGCTCCCCAGAGGGCGCATCCATAGCTCTTCTTCGGTGCGCGGTTGGCTTGTAGGAATGTGCCTCTAGAAAACCCAGATTCCCCATTTTCCGAAGAGAAACCAGACATCTAGATTTTGATCGGAAAGTCTGATTTTTAAACGCTGACAGCCAACTTGCATGTTTCTCAAACACTCTGTGACCGAGGTAGAGGCTGGAGAGGCCCACAGAGCCGATTCTGCACACCGTTCCTCTGCTCGGCCTCCGCCTTCAGTGACGTCATGTCCATAGCTTGCAATCAGCCACGGTTGGGAACATTGACACCACAGAAATAGGCAAACGCTACAGATCAGGGTTTAAAAAAAAAAATCTGGTTGTTTCACGTTGACCAGCACATCGCCACCTACAGGCCGAACAAAGCATGTTGCTTTGGGCCCAAGTGGTAGTTTCTCATTTAAATACTAAACAAGAAGTAGCGCTAAATGACCGTGAAGTGTTACATATTTCCAAGTCTGTCTTTACAACAAACAGTTCACGTGACACTGTGACCACAGGGGAGGCGGTGGGCTAAGAGTGGGAGGGACATCTAACCGCTGCAAGCACCCTACACACAGGACACCAGCTTCTTCCTCACTGCTCAGAGGGAGTGTGGCAACTGATGCCCAACCAGACCCTCAAGGCGCTGCAACATTCTGAAATGTCTTCTGAATCATCAGGAAACGATGAGCTTATGCACAGTGACTGAGCAACCACAGTGTTTCAAGTCAGTTTTCTAACGGCAGGCGATTGATTTCTTTTGCTCATCATACTAGGAGCAGAGACCTTCCCCTTTTTCTCTTCATTCAAAATCAGCCTGAACGCCGGCGTGGTTCTCAATTCCTGTTTCCGTTAGGGGAGCCGTGGGCAGTCTGGGGACGCCGATGGGCCCCTTCTCAGGATGTTTTCCAATGATTGAAATAATATGCACAGGATTACCAAAGCAACCCTATGAAAACGCGGTTATTAAACGACAACCCGAATGTGTGTGATGGTACATGTGCGTCTTTATGAAGTCGTTAAATAAGGGGAACTGGTCTGGTAATTTTGACGGAGTGGTGAGGGGGGATGGTCACGTGAGAAGAATACAGCTGTGATTCCTACAGGTGACGAAGCCACAGGTGCTGCTCCTGCTACCTTTGTTATTGGAGGAATCGCTGGGCGTTGCTTAGTTGGAAGTCAGTGCACATAAAGATGGAATTATTTTCTCACTCAAATTTACAGACCTTTTGAATTCTACCCATGGATCTGGGATCCAAATCTCCATAGCCTATAGTCAGCTTGGGCACAAAGAACTCAATACATGCGATGGAACCAAACTGAATTTTACATTTGATATGAGATGGACACTGGGTGTGGTCCTAAGGAGATAAGAGGGGAGAAAAGAGTGTGTTCAAACTCAGCGTGAGACCATCTAAATGTTGTCTTAATTATACAGCCTGGCAGCCCAGTTTCTTCAAAACAATAGCTTGCAAAAAGCATTCACCAGGGACATCAAATAGGAATCCATTGATGGCAAAAGTGAACACAGAACTAGGGCCTAGGTTTTTACTCCACTTTCACAAGACTTGTGACTGTTTCAGAGGCTAACTTACTTATTCTCCAAAATTTAGATCATGGCTGAACAAAATTTGAATCAAAGTGCTAACACTTCTGCCCAGCCGGCGTAGCTCAGCGGTTGAGCATCGACCTATGAACCAGGAGGTCATGGTTCAATTCCCGGTCAGGGCACATGCCTGGGCTGTGGGCTCGATCCCCAGTGTGGGGTGTGCAAGAGGCAGGCAATCAATGATTCTCTCTCATTATTGATATTTCTATCTCTCCCTCTCCCTTCCTCTCTGAAATCAATAAAAATATATTTTAAGAAAAAGTTCTACCACTTCCTAGCTGTGTGTCTTCAGGCAAGCTAGTTAACTCGCTAGGCTTCCATTTTTTTCACCCATAGAATGAGCAAAATAATAGTCCTGCCTCATAGGATGAAATATTATGTATCCAGAATGTTTAGAATAGTACCAAGGAAGAGGACGAATACAGTACATGTTACCTGAGAGAATAACAAGGTTCTTGCGAATTAGTTAAGACAGTGGTCGGCAAACTCGTTAGTCAACAGAGCGGCAAACCGCGGCTCACGAGCCGCATGTGGCTCACGAGCCGCAGTTTGCCGACCACTGAGTTACGATAATGTTTATATTTTCAAAAATTTGGCAGCACCTATATTTACAATGAAGAGTTTAAACATTAATTTTTAAAAGTAATAACATGCGTTATAGAGCTGTTGTACTAGCAAATAATTAGAAACAACCTACATGTTGTACAAGACGAGGAACATTTTAGTTACATCCATGCCATCGCCGTATATCCTGGGTGACCTCAGAAGGTCTTATAAAAACCACAGGTAAGCCCTTCCCACCTGTTTCCACGGGCCAGTATCATCCTGATGCCAAACAAGACAAAGATATCACAAGAAAGAGAAAAAAACAGGTGAATATCTCTTTTGAGTATACAGTCACGCACTGCAGAACGACACTGAGGTCAACATATGACGGTGGTTTCGTAAGACCATAATGCAGCTGAAAAATTCCCATTGCCCAGTGACCTCATAGCTGTTGCAATGTTGTGGCTCCGTAAGTTCAACACTTTCAAAACTCTACTCAGGATCCCTTCTACTGACCCCACTTTGGTACCCGGTTTCTGACAAGCGTCCTCTACCAAGGGACACACGATGATGGTGTAAGTGTGGGCCTGTTCTGTCTCCTTCCCTCCTTCTTTACAATCGTTTTGGGAAGTGTTCCCTTCTTCACTTTCAATTGCATGCCACCCCAACACAGCCCTTGTCACCCACACCAGAGGTGGGTGTGCGACCTGACTTGAACGCTTGTTAATGACGTCTGTCATGCAAACAAGACCATGCAGGGCCCTGTAGAGCTCTGTCCAGGGGCTCTGGGAAGACAGGGTCTTCTTCTAAGTTCCAGATGCCAAGCATCATGGCAGCCGGAAGCGGCTGGGACCAACCTCACTGCTCTGACACAGGCCCCAAGACGGGCGCGCCTAGGAAAAAAGCAAAGCTAGGACAGAGACAGAGAGAGACCCACTGACATGGCTTGAACCCATAGATTCAGCCTGAGGTGGAAATTTCAGTTATTCAAGTCAATAAATTATCTTTTCATTTCCATTAGTTAGAGAGCTAACTTTATTAATGGCCTTAATTTAACAGGAAATAAAGAATTAAATATTTATTTGCATTATTGTTTTTCCTTTGGGGACTAACATTAGTCGTGACCTTAGTTAAGAAGGGAAGGAGAGAAAAATAGGAGGGAAGAAGGGAAGGGTAGGAGGGGAAGGGAGGAGTAGGAGAGGAGGGGAGGAGAAGGGAAAGGAGGAAGGGGGATGGTGAGGGAAGGACGGACAGCTAGGCCTGGCTGAAGCAATGGCACCCACTAGCCCTGAAGGACCCCCGGGGCCAACTCTGCACCGGTTCTGCCCCCACCAGCCTTGGGTGGCTCCCACCACATCCTGCCTTTGCCACGCTGTGCCCCGTTCCCTGTGAAGCAGAGGCAATTCCTCTGAGCTCTGCATCCAGGCCACCCCCGTGGACCTCTACCTGCCCCTCCTTGGCCTCCTCTGCTGTCTCCTTGCCTCCATTCCACACCCTGGGCTGTAGTCACAGACTCCTCCCTGCTCTCCCGCTCCTGGACTCTCCTTGGAAGAGATCTGACCACGCTGCCTGGTTCATCTCCCAACATTCCACTGTTTATGATGCGATTCTCCCCGGTCTCCCCAGGCGGGTGGAGTACCCACCCCGTGGCCTGAGAGTTGAGGCTCTTCATGACTCAGTCACTGATCACAGCCCCCGTGGTGAGCTCCCTGGCTGCCTCCAGGGTTCTTTCTCTCGTTATTCCTCAGGAACTGTTTCCCGACACATTACAATCCGGAGTGAAGATGTCATGTCCCCGCCACGGTTGCAGCTGGGTATGACGACATGACAAAGTTCTGGACAATGACTTGTACGGGCAGTGCCCAGGATTTCTGGGCAGCCCTCTGTAGTGGATGTTGTTTGTGCCCCACTCAGATCCCCTTCAGCCCCTGGGCCAGTTTGGTGTGGCCTGGGTCCACACGCAGGTGCTGCAGGCTTGGCTGCTAACAGCCCATACCTGTGACCACAGATGGCTAAGTGCCTGGGAGGTTCAGGTCCCTCCCACCCCAGCCACAGCCAACGAGTGACCGGGTGGGAATAAAAGCCCAGCTCCGTTGACTCAAGGTGGGACAAACTCCAAGGTGTAACTCACGTCCAAGTCCATACAATACCCTCCTACTTGGCTCCTCCCCTTTTCTCCCCCTCACTCCCCCACAGTCTCCTCGCCTTGTTCACTCCCAGCCAAACCCTTAGCTCCGAGTCAGCTTCTCAGAGAAACTGACCTAAGAAGCTCCCTGCAAGGGAAAAGACACATCTTCCTCTCGCTTTCTCCATCCCACCACCTTGGATGAACCTAAGGTGCCGATGTGATGGGCAGAGCGCCCACAGCCAGGCCGAGTCCTGGGGCGCAGGGCGGCGCCCAGGGAGAGCAGAGCTGCAAAGGCCCGACCCCCTGCTGACCTTGCACCGTCACCATAGCAGCCCCGACTGCCTACATGCAGTGCAGACCTCTTTTCTGGGATACGGGAAAGCCTTGTGAGCTTCTCAGGTCTTGTAACTTGAAGCTAAACAAAATTCCTAATTGAGTGTCATCCTTGCGCAGGGGCTATGCTTATCTTCTCTGTATTGTTCCAATTTTAGTATATGTGCTGCCGAAGCGAGCACCAAAATTCCTAATTGATAGACTCCCTTATTTACCAGCTGCGTGTACTTGGGAAAATTGCCAACTCTCTCTGAGCCTTCCCTCCCCTAACTCAAAAGATGGTTGAGAGAATGAACAGATCATCAGTTCTTCCCAACCAGCCCAGACCCCATATCCTCCAGGGAACTGTCTTAATTAATTGAAGAAAAAGTGGTGATTTTTTTCCCCTTAAGTTATCAACTCTCAGAATTCAGTCTTCAACATCATTCCATCCAATGGAACACAAGTATATCCCTATGTGGTCAAAGCATGCCTTTCAGACGTTTCTCTGTACAGGTGTTGGTACTGCGTCATACATAGGCCGTTAAATTAAAAAACACACACAACTAAGTCTTTCTCTGGGAGACTGAGAAATAATACAGCATGCTTCCATACCAGATACCCAACATATAACATCTGGAGCAGAAAGTATCAACAGCCAGAATTAATAAAACAGGCCTTAGTGAGGAAAATGCTAAGTGTAACATCAATTCTGTTTTTAAATATTAAGTCCCAAAGAAAGGCCTGAAGATTCTGCTAGGAATGGCTCATATGAAATAGCCAGGAAACTGGGACGGGGGAACCTCGCAGATGCACAAGCTTGAATGGAGACAATCTAATAGAGATGTAATAGAGAAAAGAGACATAAGAATTATAAATCACCAAAACCAAAGGGAACAGAAGCAAAAATAAACTAGTGGGACTACATCAAATTAAAAAGCTTCTGCACAGCAAAGGAAACTATCAACAAAATTAAAAGGCAGCCTACCAAATGGGAGAAAATATTTATAGGTCATGTATTTGATAAGGGGTAACACCCAAAGTATATAAAGAACAGTCAACAGCAAAAAACAAAACAAAACAAAAAACAAAAAGCCCCAAAACCCACACCAAACAAGCGGACTAAAAAATGGGCAGAGGATCTGAACAGGCAGTTTTCTAAAGACAGATGGCCAACTATACAGAAACAGGCGCTCAACTTCACTAATCGTCAGGGAAACACAAATCACAACCACAGTGAACTGTCGCTTCACACTTGTTACAATGGCTGTTACCGAAAAGAGAGGAAGTAACAAGCATTGGCAAAGATGTGGAGAACAGGGAACCCTTGTGCACTGTGGGTGGGAATGTAAATGGGTGCAGCCACTATGGAAAACAGTATGAAGGTCCCTCAAAAAATTAAAAACAGAACAACCATATGGTCCAGCATTTCTACTTCCGGGTATTTATCCAAAGGAAACAAACACATTAACTTGAAAACACAGCTGCACCCCGATATGCATGATAACTTTATTTACAATAGCCAAGGCGTGGAAACTATGTAAGTGTCCATCAACAAATGTAAAATGTGGTGTGCATGTATATATCTGTACATATACTAGTAGATATATATATACACACACACACATATACATAACATGGAATATATTATTCAGCCATAAAAGAAGGAAATCCTAGCATCTGCGAAGGACAGATGATCTTAAGGGTATTATGCTAAGTGAAATAAGTCAGAGAAAGACCAATACCTATGGTCTCACTTATATGAGAATCTTAAAAAGAAACCTAAGTCACAGATACAGAGAAGAAATTGGTGGTTGCCAGAGGTGGAGATAGGGGGTGGGCGAAATGGGTGAAGGTGGTCAAAATGTACAAATCTCCAATAAATAAATTCTGAGGATGTTAAAAAAAAGAAATTATAAATCAAGAACTATTGTCCAGCCAGTGTGGCTCAGTGGTTGAGCATTGACCCATGAACCAAGAGTTCACTGGTTCGATTCCCCGGTCAGGGCACATGCCCAGGTTGCAGCTCAATCCCCAGTTGGGGGCGTGCAGGAGGCAGCCGATCAAAGTCTTTCTCTCATTGATGTTTCTATCTCTCTATCCTTCTCCCTTTCTCTCTCTATAAAATCAATGAAAACATATTAAAAAAAAGAACTTTTAAGATGATACTAAAGACAGCAGGAGAATCGCAAAGAGGAACTTTCAATATTTATGCCAGCACCTAACACATAGTAGTAGGCCCTTCATAAATATCTTCTGGAAACTAAGTCAGCAGACAATGGAGGAAATAATTAGTGAGCTGGGAAATAAATGGAGAATCAAATCCAAAATATGGAATTAAGCAAATAGATGAAAACAAAACAAAAGAAGTGCCTGGTAGACTTTGAAAAACAGGAATATCCAACCTGAGAATAATAAGGGTGGCCAAGATAAAAAAACAAAACAACCACCAAAAAAGCCAACGAGGATCATTAAGGAAACACTTGAAAAATTTCCAGGATTGAAAAACGTTGATCAAGACCTTAACTACTCATAGAATACCTTCCAAAATAATCCCCACAGGAAAGATGCCCAGGCAATGCTTTTTCAGGAGATACACCATTAGTTGCCTTCACAGTATTGTTGCCACACAACACTGTCCTTCCCTCCTGCCTCAATATAGGAACCTGCGTCGTGTTCATGACAGCGATGAGCTTCCTTGCAGAGGGTATTCTGACATGGCTCTGGCCGTGAGAAATAAACAAAAATTGAGGCTTCCAAGAAAGTTCTTTCTGAGAGACCATTTCAGCTGGCTCACACTATTGCCGCTCCTCTTCCCTCTTTCTTCCTGCCTTGGTGGCGGCCACGGTGTCTGGAACTGGAGGAGCTGTTTTGTGAGCACAAGGGAGCGAGCCACCATGTAAGCCTGCCAGGGCAGACAGACTGGAAAGCCCTGGGCCGCTGTGGGCCCGGCCTGCAGGTCTCTCAACTTCCTGCTGTGCGCTTAAGACACGGGCTTCCTGCTCCAGCTGCCCCATGCAACCCGCACTTGATCTAGTGGTCACGTTCCTTTCTAGTTACTGAGACAAAGAAGGAGCAGTGTAGGCAACAGAAAGCAACCGTTCCTTCCACCTCAAGACTGAGTGCTAGTAAGAGTGGGTGCAGAATCGGGCATAAGAGAAGCATGCAGCACGAAGCACAGAGGAAGCAGGTGACAAAGCTGTTGCTTCCTCCCCCCCCCACCTACCCCCCCACTCAGTGTCACATGGGGTGCTATTTCGGACACACAGGAAAGTGATTTCTAGAAGGTTATCTTGCCGTTTCTTTCTGTTTAAAAGCAGAAGCAAGGCTTGAGAAAACGCGATGGTGTTCATTACTGACCACAGCCTAAAGGTCCGGAGGCAGGAGAAGGGACTGAGACGAACTGGAAGTGACGGGAAGGAAACGCACTACGATCATTAAGGAGAAAACGGGGCATGGAGGTGATGGGCTCTCGGGCACCAGATGTGAGGCAGGTTCTAAGATGAAAAAAAGGTAATTTCAGAAAGTGTTTCCAGAGAACAAGATACAACAACAAGGGGGACACAGAAGGGCGGAGAGAATGGGGCTGAACCCAAGGTCGCAAGACTCCGTTATCATCCAGAGAAAGCGGTCTTAGTTTTATTCATAAACATGAAAAATAATGGCCAAAGGAGCTTTTTAAATCTACAGGGAAATTTTGATAAATTTCATGTGATCACACTTAAAATGACAAAAAGGATACCCAGTCCATTGTAATAGAAGGTACAGAATTGAAAAGAGAATAGGAAAAGAAGGGAAGAATAGAACACAAAAGATAATGCAAATGAGACCCAACATAAGTGCCAAAGTCCCCTACAAAGAGAAAAGTCCAAAACTGATTAAAAAATAATATAAAAATGTATTAACTGGTTTACTAAAAAAAATTTATTAAAAATCACAACTAGAAAGACAACCTAAAGTTGGCAAACATCTGTTAGTATATTGAAGGAATTTCATCATATCTAAGTTTAAAAATAGATGTCACCATATAAAGCATTAAGAGATAAACAAAGGTATTAATAAGTCATACAAGTGATGAAATCAATCACACTGAATTTATATGCCCTGAAACACACAACTGAAATGTTATTTTGGGTGTGTTCACTAGCCTTGGAGCGTGTTTGGAGATTCTGCTCCCTTTTGTTCCCAAATTCTGTAATGTAAGAGAAAACCCAGCTGGAATATATATAGACATAAGGACACAAAGAAACACTCAAACAGGAAGGAGAATTCTGGGAAATGCACATTCTCAAGTCATTATGAGATCATTTTAGAAATAAATCAAAGCATAATTATATAGCCAATCACACAAAACCACTTAAGCAGTCGTTTGAACAAAAATTGAGATGAGTTAGAGCTAAACAAAGAATGTATAAGGCCGAAACCGGTTTAGCTCAGTGGATAGAGTGTCAGCCTGCGGAATGAAGGGTCCTGGGTTCGATTCCGGTCAAGTGCATGTACCTTGGTTGCGGGCACATCCCCAGTAGGGGGCGTGCAGGAAGCAGCAGATTGATGTTTCTCTCTCATCGATGTTTCTAACTCTCTATCCCTCTCCTTTCCTCTCTGTAAAAACTCAATAAAATATATTTAAAAAATAAAAATAAAAAGAATGTATAAGAATATTTATCTCGCCCTAACCGGTTTGGCTCAGTGGATAGAGCATCAGCCTTCGGACTGAAAGGTCCCAGGTTCGATTCTGGTCAAGGGCATGTACCTTGGTTGCGGGCACATCCCCAGTAGGGTGTGTGCAGGAGGCAGCTGATCGATGTTTCTCTCTCATCGATGTTTCTAACTCTCTCTCCCTCTCCCTTCCTCTCTGTAAAAAATCAATAAAATATATTTTTAAAAAAGAATATTTATCTCAAACATGCACAGCACCTAAATTTGTGAAAAACTGTAAAAAAAAATTGCCTGTCCAAATGAGTGCATATGGCGCTATAAAAATCTATTTTATATACCAAAAAAAATGTAATAGCCAATTAAAAGGTAACAGAACAGGATAAATATTCTGGACATATATAAATAAATATAGGATGTCCCAAAAATATATTCACATATTTTGAATAATTATAAAGGCGGTGTTTATTAAAATACATTTAATGTTCAATATTGAGCTAGCTACCAGCTTTAAAGTGTGTATACATTTTTGGGGGACACCCTAAATATGTAACAGAGATAAGAAGTTTAGGGGTCCCCGTGGCCCTTGAGACAGCCCTTACGATACTACAGAGAACCTCAGCGGGTCTGTGGAGCACAGTTTGAAAACCACAGCCCTGGATCTTCATCGATTGCTTAACAACGAGGGAAGAACCCAAGACACAGACAACCTTGGTGCTGACATGCCAGAGCTCACAGGTAGAGTCAGGGCGTGACCTCTGGAATCAAATGTCCAAATTGGAGATGAAAGTCCTGGGGGAGGTACATTAGTTGTCATGGTGATGGGAGGATGCAGCAACGTTGAGGGGACTGTGAAGTATGTAACGGGCGGTGATGTAAGTCTCCATATCCATGGACTCCTGGGAGGTAGGAATCAGACATGACAACATCACAGAAACCCTGAGATTCTGCAGACCATCTGTCTTCTGACAGTATCCCGTCTCCTAAGGACCACCGCGCAGAAAAACGAGGTCACTCCTGTAGCTAGCAGCTCTTCCCACAACAGGACCCCAAAGGAAGAACTGGCAAAGGAGGGGGTGATGCAAAGTGTAAGCTTTGAAGGAAGGCCCCACACTCCACCCGCTGGGTACCTTCGGACCCGCACGGAAGCTCTCTGGGCCTCAGACTCCTGGTCTGTGACCTGGGAGTATGGACAGTACCTATCCTCATGGCATCGTTAGAATGAAACATATGTAAAGGTGTGTGCTGTGTTTAACCCCTGGGAAGAACTCCATACGTTTCACAAATTTGATTACACACAAGAGTAAACAAAAATCACACGTAACCCTCCCATCCAACAGTTGAGTCTAGTTAAGCTCTTCCACATGAACACGAATACATGAATTCTTGAAGGAGGGTAGCGGGAATAATGTAAAAGGAAAGAAGAAACCAGAATGCATACACTAAGGATTGCAACGCCTACGGGAAGGCACAGAAAGAGAAGAGTTGAGAGATAACTGCCGTGGCTCCTTTTAGAAATGAGTGGGGACACAATGAAGCGGCTCAGAGGCTCGGCTCCCCCTGGGTGATCAGGAGTCCTGCACAAGCAGGTAAGTAAGCGAACTAACACACCCAGGGGCTGCCAAGGCCAGGAAATGTGCAGAGCGCCTACCTCCTCCCTCTGAAGGGAAGGAAGCCTGGAGCTCACAGGTGATCACAGCTCTACCTGGGACCCTCGGACGCCAGTCCAGCTGTCATCAGACCTGCATGGCCCCGGCAACGCTGCTTTACAATTAAAATCTGAATGGCCGCCCTAACCGGTTTGGCTCAGTGGATAGAGTGCCGGCCTGTGGACTCAAGGGTCCCAGGTTCGATTCCAGTCAAGGCCATGTACCTAGGTCGCGGGCACATCCCCAGTAGGGGGTGTGCAGGAGGCAGCTGATTGATGTTTCTCTCTCATTGATGATTCTAACTCTCTATCCCTCTCCCTTCCTCTCTGTAAAAAAATCAATAAAATATATTAAATAATAAAAAAAGAAAATTAAATATCCTTGTAACTTTATTAAAAAAATAAAATAAAATCTGAATGGCCCCACTGCCCCCTAACACCCCACACACCCCGGGTCACACCCAGGTTCACCATGGTCTGACCCCTGGGGTCACTGGCCACAGGGCTTCCCTTCCAAGCAGGGTGATCAATAGAAGAGACGGCAGGGGTTGATGAGAGAATGGCAACAACAAAATCGGAACGCGTAATTAGGCCTCTACGGGTGGGTGGCTCTTGGGCCAAAGGAAGATGGCGGTGGGTGTGTTAAAGGAGCAGCATTTCAGAAAAGTGGGGTCATGTCTGACAATGTAGACAGACTGCTCAGAAGGAAGCGAAAGGGAGAGGGGGAGGGGGGAGGGGGAGCAGTGCAATGATGGGGACGTCTCCCATCCTCAGCAGGACTGCACCTCTGGGTCTGAACACAGTAATGCCCTCCACAGGCCGAGAGCGTCCCCATACCGTATAAAATAATAATGCACTGGGGATCCCAATCTTCTCCCCCTTCCTCCTCAGGGGAAGATTGTTACTTGCTGGGTCAACTCCAGGGCGATCCTTTGAGATGAAGACGGAAAGCTACAAGAAGCTGGAGAGAACAGAAAGAGATGGGTGGGGGGTGCATGGCGGGGGGTGAGGGGAAGAACAGGAATACTGAGGGCTGAGAGGGTCGGGGAAGGATTAGGGATAAAAGGCTCCAGAACTCCTTTGAGATCCAAGAGACTAGGAGAGGAGAGGGAGGAGAGAGGGAACTTCCCTTTGTGCTATAAACTGGCGACTCTAAGACTCTTTGGAGATATGCAAGCAAAAACTGAATTTACTTTTTCATTATATTGGGCTAATGGACTGTGCTTCTTGGAACAGAATACTACCCTTAGGACCCCAAAGAGCGCAAGATTTGGGTTACACTCATGCCAAACCCATCTCTCCTTCATAGAGAAAGGTATGGAGAGGGAGAGAGAACAGGATGGAGTTTAGGATAAAGAAAAGGAAATCACCACGTTCTGTCATATACACAAGCATTTTTAAGGCAACAAGCTGAGATGAAATGTGTGTGTGCCGGAATGCTGGGCAGTGGAGAGAGAGAGCTCTGTCCTGCAGCTGACCTCTCATCTGCAGATACTGACATTTTCCGAGTAGGAAGCAAGTAACTGAACAAATCCAGGGCTCACAGAGTGGAAAGTCTGAGCCTTCCCATGAAATGTTAGAAGGTAGACCCAGGGGAGCCCGCCCTCTCACCCCACCTGAGTGAATGCAAATTCCTATCCCACTCTTGCTGCCCCCTCTTCCCTGGACCACACATTCACTGCTCCTTAGCTCTAATCTTAAAAGCACCCAGCACTGTTCGCATCAAATGGTATGTGAAAGTGCTTTAAAAATTGCTGCTACTACTGAAAGCACACTGAATAAAAAGTAGCATTCTTATAAGATCTAGATGGGAAATATTGTCTGAGCACAAAGGCAATGAAAGAAACAACAACAGGAAAAATCTGAAATATGAAACTGCACAGAAACTTAAAACATCCTATATAATAGAAGGCTAATATGCAAATAGACCGAACGGCGGAACAACTGGAACAACTGAACAACCGGT
Organism: Cnephaeus nilssonii; assembly: GCF_951640355.1. Lineage (NCBI taxonomy): Eukaryota > Metazoa > Chordata > Mammalia > Chiroptera > Vespertilionidae > Cnephaeus > Cnephaeus nilssonii. The sequence goes on along the minus strand of NC_137075.1, from coordinate 99,201,341 downwards.
CGCTATGACGTGCGTTGGCCACCAGGGGGCATGTATGGAACATGGTGGGCGTTGGCCGTGGTGGGATGGTGGAGCAGGTGAGCAGGGGCACCAGGCCAAGGTGGGCACTGGTCATTGTCATTGGGGCGAGCTTCTGGTGGTTACTGAAAATTCTTTGCTCCTGTGCACCGTGGTCCTACCCGGCACTCGCACCTGCTTGCACCCACAGCCGGTGCTGGAGCCACCACTTGCACCCGCTGCCAGTGCCCGGCGCCGGTCCCAATCGCTCGGCGCTATCAGCGGGTATGAGCGGTGGCTGCTGGCCCTGATCACCTGAGGGCTTCTCTACCTCCCCCTGCTCCTGAGGGGCAATCGGGGCAGCAGCTGCTGCTCTCACCTGCTGACGGCGCCAGCCCCGCTGGCATCCACTCCTGGCACTGGCCCCAATCACTCCACACCATCAGTTGGTGCAAGTGGGGCTGGCGCAATCAGCTTGTGGGAGTGGCAGTGGCGGGAGCAGGGCTGATGGCAGACAGAGGACTGGGGCCGTGGTGGGAGGGGCCGGGCGGGGGGGCGTGGAGGATGGGCTGAGACATGCCCCTGTGCCTACTGCAGCCTTGCAGCCCACAATTCCTTCCAAGGTGCATGAATTTGTGCACTGGGTCCCTAGTCTATATACTAGTATATAAAACCCTAACATGCAAATAGACTGAACGGCAGAACAACCGAACAACCAGTCGCTATGATGTGCACTAACCACCAGGGGGCGCATGCGGATCATGGTGGGCATCGGCAGCAGAACATGGAATATGGTGGGCATCGGCCGAGGCGGGATGGGGGAGCAGGTGAGCGGGGGGCGCCAGACCAAGGTGGGCGCTGGTCACTGTCCTCGGGGTGAGCCTCTGGTGGTTACTGAAAATTCTTTGCTCCTGTGCACCGTGGTCCTACCCGGCACTCGCACCTGCTGCCAGCGCCGGCCCGCTCACACCCACTGCTGGCACCCAGCGCCAGTCCCAATTGCTCAGCGCCATCAGTGGGTGTGAGCGGTGGCTGCCGGCCCCGATTGCCCCTGAGGGCTTCTCCACCTCCCCCTGCTCCTGAGGGGCGATTGGGGCAGCAGCTGCTGCTCGCACCCACTGACAGCACTGGCCCTGCTTGCACCCATTGCTAGCGTCGGCCTCAATCGCTCTGTGCCATCAGCAGGTGCGAGTGGGCCTGGTGTCGTTAGTGCATAGGAGTAGCGGGGGGAGTGGGGCTGCCTGCAGACAGGGGACCAGGTGCCATGGCAGCAGGGGCCAGGCGGGAGCACGGAGGATGGGCCGAGATGCACCCCTGTGCCTACTGCAGCCTCGCGGCCCACAGTTCCTTTCAAGGTGCACGAATTCGTGCACTGGGCCCCTAGTGTCTACATAAACACGGAACAGAAAGTAAGAATGGATAAAAAGCATGACAAAGATGACAAAGGCCTAAAATCCTTAACATCTAAAAGCACACGTATACAATGACTAACATGACCCTCCCCCTTGCTCCTGAGAGAAAAAGATTAGAGTATGAACTGTAAGTATTTTTTAAAAATATATTTTTATTGATTTTTAGAGAGAGAGAGAGAAAGGAAGAGGGAGAAAGAGAAACAATGATGAGGGAACTGTTGATCAGCTGCCTCCTGCACGCCCCCTACTGGGGATCAAGCCCACAATCCAGGCATGTGCCCTGACGGGAAACAGCCACCTCTCGGGTGCACAGGACGATGCTCAACCAACTGAGCCACACTGGCTAGGGTGAACTAGAAGTCTTTTAAATAAATATTTAAAATGAATCAATGTGAGCATAAATAAAAGAAATTCTATCATGAGATTCATTTTTACCTAATTAGAACAATATGCTAATGTATAATGAATATATGGAAAACTTACGAGATATGATCTATTTCCTGATTTCAAGATGAGCCTTTTCCCAGTGCTAATGTATATCTTAAATCAGGATGGTCTCACCATTGCTTGTGTCAGAACATAATTGACAGCATTCTTTTCTTTCTTAATGGTACTTAATGACTCATCTTAAATCCAGTAAAATCTTCAGTACTTTAAGTTCAACATATTATGATACACCAAACCGTTAGCAGGGGTTCTCACTGGATGGTGGAATTATGGGGGATTTCTGCCTTCTTTTTCATTTGTTCCGATGTATTCCCAGTCTTCTAAAATGAATATGCACTTCTTTTATCACCAGGGGGTAAACAAAACAAAATCTGTTTCTACTCCTGACTTTGTCACTTCATAGATGTGTAGTCTTAAGTAAGATATTTATGCTCTCTGTACCTCAGTTTCCTTATCCCCAAGATGGAATAACTTCTCTGCCTACTGCACAAGGTGTGTGTGCAAATGCTTTGCAAAATGTAGAGTGCCTATTCGATGTGTGATTTAAATATTGGCACTCGTATGACATCCACTAACGTGTGACATCTGTTAATGTATTAGTGGGATGTCTTATTCTTTCTGAATGCCTGTTTGTTATCTTTGATGTCAGTCTATAGCTTTATACTGTAAAATGGTGTTTTCCAATAGTTTATTGTTTGAATGTGATATAATTTGATTTCAAAAGCTCTTTCCTCAGCCTGATTTCCATGCAGGAACAAACAGAATCTGAAAACAATATTCCGTTCGGCACCACGAAGGTCTGCACATTGACCGGGCCACGTCACACACCTGTCCGTCCGGCTCCCAAACCCCGCGGAACCATGCAGAATGCTGCTGCCCAAGTGCCAATCACGGCTACACCCGGGGCTAAAGAGGGGTGCCAGTACCATTCTCTCCGCTTAATTAAAATGAATAAAACTGTTGTTGAAAATCTGGTCATCTACCTTGACTGGCCCATCACTGAGCTGGGGCTCGGGATCTCTGTGTCTGGGCTCCTCAGATCCACACAAAGCCAGCCCTTCTCAGCCCGAGCCCAGTGCATCCCTGTAACTGAACAGGGCTGCTCTTCATTTCTTTTTGTGTGTTTTTGTTGTTGTTAATCCTCACCCAAGGATATTTTTTCAATTGATTTTTTTAGAGACAGTGGGAGAGAGGAAGGGGAGAGAGAGAAAGGAAGAGATGGAGAGGGAGAGAAGGAGGGAGAGAGACAAGAGAAACATTGATGTGAGATAGACACATCGATTGCTTGCCTCCTGAATCAAATCTGTAACTCAGGTGCATGCCCTTGACTGGGAATTGAACCCAAGACCCTTCGGTGCACGGGCCGGTGCTCTAACCACTGAGCCACCAGCCAGGGCAGGCTGCTGGTGCCTAACGTGCTCCTCACCTAGGAACCTGCCAGCCGGTGGCGAGGTCCACAGAGGCAACCGATGAGCACATCCCCCTCCCCTCCACTCCAGCCTGGCCACCGGGGTGGCCCTGCTCTAAAGCACAGGGCGTCTTGTCCCAGGCAGCAACATCACAAAACGGCAAACCTTAGTGTTTGACTCGCCGGGGTGTTTTATTAAAGAGCAGATGCGTCTGGGGCTGCCCCGAGACTCTGCATTTCTAACAAGGTCCCAGGTGCTGCAGGTACCACTGATTCACAGATAGCGGGATCCTCAGGGGTGGTCCCCAGGCTCAGCCCTCGCCACCTCCCATCACGGGTGCCTCACGTGTGCTGCCTGTGCTGCCTAAGCCAGAGCCATCTGGGGAAGTTGTACTCTACCCGGAGCTGTGCAAGGAGCCCCATCACCTGCATTTTAACGAGCACACTTCCCCTGGGTGAGTTCCCAAAGCTTGGGAGCCGCTGGTGGAAAATTCTAAATGTCCTTGCCGGGCCACGCCACCGGGAGCTGCATGCTTGCCCTGCGTGGCTCTGGACCTTGGCAGAGGGGTTTTACTGACTTGCACCTGCATCAGGGATGCGGGAACACACGGTTCTCTTTCGTGTTTACGGCCCAGATGCTGTGGAGGCGGTGACTCCCCGCATTATCTACTCCCCTCCGTGACAATCTCTAGGAGAAATTTTTATTCAAGTCTGAAAAAGCTGGGTGTCTTCCAAGCAGCCAGCCTGGGTAAGGGGAGTAGTAGTTGTCTGTGCCTCTTAATATTTTGACAACTGGAAAACGCAGAGCCAAATGCCGGGCTCACGTTTGCCAATTACGCGGGTCCTTCTGACATCGACCTCTGTGTGTTGACAATTTGTGGCTTAGGGGTGCTATCCTGCTACGTTTCTCATCTCCCCAGTGTCTTAACTCCATTATTGTACCCTTTCTAGTGCACAGTACTCATGTATGTGGGGTAGGTCTCTGTGCTGTTCGCCAATATTCACTCATAGGAGGAGTGCCCTTGAACGTGGGTGTGGCCATGTGACTTGATTTGGCCAATGACATGTCTGTGGAGGTGACGTGTGCCTCTTCCAGGTGGTGGCCAATTGATTGCTGGTCCTCCACTCTTCAGCTCTTTCTTTTTTTAAAAAAATATATTTTATTGATTTTTTGCAGAGAGGAAGAGAGAGAGATAGAGAGTTAGAAACATCGATGAGAGAGAAACATCGATCAGCTGCCTCCTGCACACCCCCTACTGGGGATGTGCCCGAAACCAAGGTACTTGCCCTTGACCGGAATCAAACCCGAGACCCTTCAGTCCGCAGGCTGACGCTCTATCCACTGAGCCAAACTGGTTTTGGCTCTTCAGCTCTTTCTTCCCCTTCCTGGGCCACAAGATAAAAGCAGCCTGGGCCCCCGGGAGACGGCTGCCCTGGGCGTCAGGCGCCCACAGCGGGCCTGTGTGTGTGAATAAACTCTTGTTGTGTTAAGGGGCAACCCAAAGCCTGAGCCTGCCATGACCATAGTGTATGCCACGGACCTCAGATCCTTTCGGGACAGAAGCTGATTTATACAGGCACAGGCAACACACAGAAGCAAACCCCTGCCCAAAGCATATCTGAGACAAAAGACATTTACAGAAGGATCATTCACCAGCCACAGTGTCAATCTACTCCTCCGAGTTGTATGTACCGCAAATTCATTCTTGCTTCAAGTCTGACCACCAGTCTCTTTCAAAATCAGCATCCCTGAGTGTGTCTTCATATTCTGCTCCAACTTTTTAAATCGTGGTGACATATACCCAATATTTATCATTTTAATCATTCTTAAGTGTACAATTCAACGACATTAAATACATTCACACGGTTGTATAACCATCAGCATGCTGTACACTCAAAGCTTATTTTATCGTCCTCAACAAAAATGCCATACCCATTAACCTCTATTCTTTCTGTCCCTATGGAATTTGCCTATTTGTCAGGTACCTCATGCAAGTGGCATTAATATTTGTCCTGTATATTTCACTTATATGTATAATGGTTTCAAGGTCTATCATCCATGTTGTAGCATACATCAAATTTCACACCTTTTCATAGTTGAATAATATTCCATTGTAAGTATGCACTATATTTTGTTAATCCATTCATTTGTTGATGTACACTTGGGTTGTTTCCACCTTTTGGCTATTGTAAATAACGCTGCCCTGAACTTAGCGATACAAATATCTGTCTGAGTCTCTGCTTTCAATTCTTTCGAATGCGTCCCCCAGGAATGGAGTTGCTGAGTCATATGGTAATTCTGTGTTTAACCTTTGGAGAAACTGACAAAAGGTTTTTCCCTCTCCTCTGACTTTTAAATCAAAGGTCTCAACCAGACAACAGTTACACGAAATCCTCAACTGCGCTTTCCAGGAAAGTGCTGTTTGTGAACAACGCCCATTGTCCTATGCAATGGTTTCTACATAAAACCCCATGAGGGAACCTTTCCTCTGAGGATAAGAATTCCAGGGTGGGTCAGGACTCAGGCATGGAGCTTGCAGCCCAATCTGAAGCCTGAATAGTCATCGTGGGTCCTATGCCCACACCCCTTGGCAACACCCTCTATCATTTCTAGTCACGTCGGCCTGACTTCCAATGGCCAATGCCTACATCTTTGTCACTGGGCTACCCTTGGGCTGTCCATGCAACATCAGGCCAGAAGCACCTGGGAACCTGGGCTTGTGATTCCCTGCCCTCCAAGCACCTGTTACCCAATTACTGACAGGTGTGGGTGTATAAAGATTCCCGCCCCCCCCGCCCCCCCCCCCCCCCCCCCCCCCCGTGCAGCCTGGGATCTTTCTGGGTCATGAGCTTTGCACTGTTGTCCAGCTTCCACATGGGATTAAGTACAGGAACTCCTAGTTTTACTGTGCTTCACTTTATTGTGCTTCATTTTTTACAAAAGGTTACAAAAAAGGTTACAACTTGCTTCATCGTGATCCCTGCTTTATTACGGTGGTCTGGAACCGAACCCATAATGTCTCTGAGGTCTGCCTGTACCAGTTGCTCACTGTGGTTCCTGCCTAATACATCCCTATATTGACTTATGTCCCCCTCTACCTGCCTGTATCCCTTGCACCTGCCAATCAACTGCTTGAACTCAAATTCTTGGCTTGGGCTCTGCTTCTGAGGGAACCTAAACTAAGACAAAGCTCCTCCTAGCAACTGCCAGGACCTGTTTGCTTTCCATATTTCTGTTCTTCTTTTTCCTGATTCTGAAGTTTTACTTACATTTTATGATTGTTTTACTGTATGCTTTCTTGTTGTGTTATCTCAAAGTCTATGCAGAATAAAGGGCAGTGGAGCTGATTTTTAAAAGAAAAGCACCATCATCTATAAAAATAAAAGCATAATATGCTAATTAAACCGGACAGCCAAACGACCTTCTGGATATCATTCCGGATGTCTTTCCAGAAGAAGCCGCGGCAGCGGGGGCCGAGGCAGAGGCAGTTAGGGGCGATCAGGCAGGCAGGCAGAGTTGGTTAGGGGCAATCAGGCAGGCAGGCGAGCAGTTAGGGGCGATCAGGCAGGCAGGAAGAGTGGTTAGGGGTGATCAGGCAGGCAGGCGAGCAGTCAGGGGCAATCAGGCAGGCAGGCGGAGTGGTTAGGGGTGATCAGGCAGGCAGGCGAGCAGTTAGGGGTGATCAAGCAGGCATACGAGTGGTAAGGGGCAATCAGGCAGGCAGGCGAGCAGTCAAGGGCAAACAGGCAGGCAGGCAAGTGGTTAGGGGTGATCAGGCAGGCAGGCGAGCAGTTAGGGGTGATCAAGCAGGCATACGAGTGGTAAGGGGCAATCAGGCAGGCAGGCGACTGGTTAGAGGTGATGAGGCAGGCAGGCAGAGTGGTTAGGGGCAATCAGGAAGGCCGGCAGGCAGGCGAGCGGTTAGGAGCCAGCAGTCTCGGATTGCGAGAGGGCTGTCCGACTGCCGGTTTAGCCTAAACGGGAAGTCAGACATCCCCTGAGGGGTCCCTGATTGTGAGAGGGTGCAGGCCAGGCTGAGGCACCCTCCCCCCATGTATGAATTTTGTGCACCGGGCCTCTAGTACTATATAATAAAAGGGTAATATGCAAATTGACCCTAAAAGTGGAACGACCAGTCACTATGATGTGCACTGACCACCAGAGGGCAGACGCTCAATGCAGGAGCTGCCCCCTGGTGGTCAGTGCGCTCCCACAGGGGGAGCGCTGCTCAGCCACAAGAAGGCTGAGGGCTGTGACCACAGTGGCGGAGGCGGGAGCCTCTCCTGCCTCCTTGGCAGCACTAAGGATGTCCGACTGCGGCTTAGGCCCACTCCCTGCGGGGAGTCAGACATCACCCAAGGGCTCCAGCACTGCCAGAGGGATATCTGACTGCCAGCTTAGGCTTGATCCCCAAGGGAGTGGGCCTAAGCTGGCAGGTGGACATTCCCCGAATGGTCCCATATTGCAAGTGGGCACAGGCCGGGCTGAGGGACCCCCCTCCCCCCAGTGCATGAATTTTCGTGCACCAGGCCTCTAGTGTAATGTTATGATTAAAATACAAGATAAATGGTTGACAGAATATGATCCCAATTTTTAAAACTACATATGCACATATGTGTATGTTTAGGGCAAAAAGAACACAAAGGAAGGCATCAAATGTTAACAGTGGTTACAGATGGTGTAACTTTTTTTTTCTTTATACTTTATTTTACAAAGAACATGAAGCTTTAGTTTCCTTATCTAGAAAATGGAAATAATCGTATCTACCTCATGGAGTTGTGTTGATTGAATTAGCTGCATCACATATTCACACAATAATCACAGTATGTGCCTAATATGTACCCCAATAAAGGGTAGCAAGTGTGTTATAACAGCAGCAACTCATGAAACAGTTTAAAAGGAAACGTTGGAAATATAAAAATAAGCCCATACGTATATAGTGCTTTGTACTTTTTAAAGAACATTCATTACATGAGCTCACCGTCCCTCACAAGAACCCTACATAAGGGGGCGGCTTAGGGGGAGGGGTGGGCAGGAGACGGAACTGATGTTTACTGCACAGCTACACGGTGAGCACTTGCAGATAGCTCGGATGAGAAGGATGGGGCTCCCAACACCTGCCCAAGCGGCAGAGGCAGGACCAACAGCGCCGACTCCGGACCCTCTGGCCAGTTTCCTTCTATTCCACCGGGCTCCGTTATTATAACCGAGCCTCTTACACGCCCAGCCATCCAAGACATTCTCAGTTAGTTCCTAAGGCATTGCTGTTCACCAGCCTATCAACACACTCTGCTCCTTCCTAGCTCCGTGTCCAAGGGGAGTATGGGGGGTGTGTGTGTGTCAGGGGGGGACGATGCAGCCCCCCAATCTCCCGTTAAAAGGACACCACATAACTATTCAAGTGAAATAAAAACCCGGTACTTGCTATGTAAAACACAGCAGATTCAAGGGGAGTTCCACGGCAACACTTGCCAAGCAGTTTGCTCCCCCGAGTCCTCCCTACATAAAAATCCTGGGGCTGTCTTCTGAGATGAGATGCAGGAGGCGACACAATGAGGGACTTGCTTAGAGAATTCTGCGAGGAATGTGGGCTGGGGGAGAGAACCTGGAAGGGTATTCCTCCTCCTCTACCGCCTCAGCGCCCGTGTTCTGGTCATCACGGAGAATGCTGGCAGTTTTTCTTGCCAGACCCCCAGTTATTGTGGCATCTCACTGGTCTGCTGATGGGCAGGGCCATCGGGAATGGGAGGTGGGGGTGGGGTGGGGCTGTGAGCCAGGCAGTTTAGGACAAAGCACTTCAGATGCAGCCTGTGCATCCCATCCCTAATCCCTAATCGTCCCCTAATCGCCCCGTCCTCTCCGCCTTGCCTCCTACTCACCCACTGAAGCCCTGGGCTTCTAGACTGACCTTGGGACACCTCTCCTGACCAACCAGGCCTGAGGCTGATCTCTATTATAATACTTGTGCTCCTTCTCCTAGCAGAATAGCTACCTAAGGCAGCCTTGTGTGGGAGCTTCAGGGAAGTTCGCCTTGTCACCCGACTGGCTGACAGGCTCCCTTGCTGGCACCGGGGCCAGAGCTGCAGAGCGCCTGCCCCCTGGGCTGCCACCGTGAGCCTCGTAGCCATTCCCAGTGCCTGGCAGCTGGGAGCCACTCCCTTTCAGCATAGCCTTTTAAAGCCCCCTCGTCTGCTCCTGCTCTTTTCTTTCTTCAACATTTCTGCAGCATCTTCCCCAACCCCCTGATCACTCGATTATGTTTCAAGGCAAGGATGAATTATCTTTAGAAAGGTGGTGCAGACACCCAACTTTTCCCTTCTGCTGGGAATAAAGGCATAACTGACGGTAGCCAGTTTGCTCAAAAACTTTCAGTGACTCCCAACTGCCTCTAGATAAGTTCTAGCTCCTTAGTAAACATTAAAGAGACACCTCCATCCCATTAGCCAGGAGGCCTTCGTAGTTATTCTATAGACCAGCGGTCACCAACCGGTGGTCCGTGAAGTCCGAAAGGTTGGCAGCCGCTGCAGTAGACCATGGGGCCCCTGAATGCAATTCTTTCCTCCTTCAGGATGCAAAACCCAAACCGTACCTAACACCACGGGGTTAGCCCAAAGGTCACTTCTCCCCCAGTTTTTCAGGGTAGGACACAGTTCCCATTCTCATTAGCATGTTGCCTGACCTTCAATCTGGTGTTCCATCTAATTTTCTCTGTAAACTTGAAGTTCAGGATGGACTCTTCTTTTTATCTTATTTTTGGTTCATCCTCACCTGAGAATATTTTTCCATTGACTTTTAGAGATAGTGGAAGGGAAAGGGAGAGGAAGAGAGAAATATCGATGTGAGAGAGACACATCGTCTGGTTGCATGCACCAAGGCCGGGGAACCTATAACCAAGGTACGTGCCCTTGACTGGAATCGAACCCGGGCCCCTTCGGCTTGCGGGCCGGCGCTCTATCCACTGAGCCAAACCGACCAGGGCAAGAACAGCCTCTTTTTAAATGTGTGCTCCGTCCCCCGCCTTGTGAGTGGTACTAACTCAGTAAACGTTTTTAGGTCCCTGCCCCAATTGGTAAGCTTTCTCCCTAAAGTTCTTAACTGGACTGAGCATCTCCCAGAGCAGAGCGTCTCCAATGTAAGGACCATTCGAGTCCCCCGGGTCCTTGGTTAATTGTGGAGTCTGACTCAGGGGGTCAGAGGAGGGGCTGAGATTCTGCATTTGCTCCCAGGTGATGCAAATGCAGCGGGACCACATTTAGAGAAGCCGGGGAGCGATACCACCTGTGGGCCAGGTCGCCGCTCACACCCGAGCAGCCGGCAGAGTGGCGGAGGCACCTGAACCGGAGGTGGGGGAGCGCTGGTTCCCACCCTTCGAGGCGCCCCGCCAGGAAAAATGCCAGCGAGTCTCCCCCCCCCCGCGCCCCCGCCCTCGCGTGCGGCTCACGTACCGATAGTGGACACCACGGTGCCCACGAAGTAGAAGGCGCCGGTGAAGTCCCAGCGCGGGCGGGTGCTGTCCACGCGCACGCCGGCCTCCGTGGCCTCCTCGTAGTGGCGGAGGAAGCCGCGCAGCTCGTCGCGGCTCAGGTTGTGGCGGCGGCTGAAGTTGGCCAGGCGCTCCTCCCAGCGCTGCTTGGCCTGGCGCTCGTGCGCCAGCTCCAGGGCCGAGAAGACGGCGGCGCCGCCCAGCAGGTAGAGCGCGATGAGCGCGGCGAGCAGCAGGAAGCGCGCGTTGTCCTCGTTCAGGTGGCCCGGGCCGCAGCCGCAGCCGCAGCCCCGGCAGGCCATGGCCGGACCCCCGGGGTGACCCCGCCGGGCGGCGGGGATCGCGGGCGGACTCCCGCCCCGATCTCCCGGGAGGTCGGGCTCGGGCGGGCGCTCAGCTCGCTCCCCGCCGCCCGACGGCCGGCTCACCCATGTCCGCCGGGCGCTTCCCCCGGTCCCGCGGCTCCCGGGGCCGCCGCCGCCGCCGCGACCGGTCCCGCGGAGCCAACTCCCCACGTCCGCCCAGACTCCTGGTTTCAAATCCGCTTTTCGCCGCCGGTTGGTTCTCCTAAACGCTGAAGGTCCGAGTGAGAGGACGCAGAGCCCGCTTCTGCTGGGCACGAGGATGCGGTGCGGTTCCCGCCCCGGCGCCGCCGCCAGAGGCTCAGATTGGGGAGGGGGCGTGGCGCGCCCTCAGGGCAAACTCCCGCGGAGTGGCGTCTTCCCCGGGGCGCGGGGCGGGGGCGGGGGTGACCAGCGTTTCTCCAGCCGACGGCCAGGACGCGGGGTCGCAGTCGGCTGGCTTTGCAGGTAGATCCGAGGGGCTGCGTCCCAGTCGTGGCGTCGCTCAGCCCCTCAGCCCCATCGGGTCACCGGCCCGGCTGCCGGGACCTGGAGGCTGGAGCAGTTCCGGGCGGGCGCACCTACAGGACGGTGCAGTTTGGACCTCCCACCCGGCCCCCAAGACGTGCGGCATCCGGCGGGCCGAGCGGCTGGAGGAGGAGACCAGAAAGGGAGGTAGGAGTGAGGGAGCGAAGGAAGTTAGGGGAATCTCCCCGGATGCCTCCCTCGCCTGGCCCGGAACCAGGGCGCCCTTGGCCTCTGAGCCCTGCGCGGGGGCGTCTCCCGCCCCCACGTGTGGGTTCTGCGGGGGCGAAGCGAGCGCCGCACGACAGCCCCGGACCCCAAGAGGCTGCCGGGGCCTGGGCGGGGGGGGGGGGTCCCGCGGCCAGGAGACCGTGACCCCAGAGAGGGCCATCTCCTCTACCCGGACTTGGGTGCGCTCCAGAGATTTTGCGCCCACAGGGCTCCGCGCGCAGTGCTCTCCCTCGCCCCGTGCAGACCAGCGGCACGACCTTAGCTAACCGCCTGGGGCAGGGGGCCCTCCCCGAGACCCTGCCTCAGAGGGCGCCGGCGCTGCGGCCCGCTCCAGTCTCACCTCCCGAGGAGAGCCCCTCGCTGGGCTCTGTCGGGACTGTCCCCAGGTCTCCTCCTCGCTGCGGCCCTGCCCTGCCGAGCGGCGGTGCGCCCTGCGCTCTGCCCGGCTTGGCCGACGCTGCAACAGGTGTAGCTGCGCGGCTGCCGGCGCCAGTGCCTGCGACTCCACCCCGTCCGCCGCCGCCTCGGACGCGCGGGGCCGCCCGCGGATGCCCGGCTTTCGGCGGGCCCTCTGGGGGCTTCGGTTCTCCCACCCCGGGCGCCGCGCAGATACACAAAGTGGGTGCTGAAGAGGCGGGTCCAGCGCTTGTCGGGCTGTGTGGGCTCCCCTCCAGCCAGAAGAGGGAGCTCCATCCCTTTCAGACAGCTCGCCCCCACCTACCAGCCACACGCTGCTCCTGGAATCACCAGCCCCTGAAACGTGGGAGTGAATATGGATACGCAAAGGAATAGACGTGGGCACCTTCGAGCGAAGCAAGATTTTTTCTCCACCCCCCAAACGAGTTGTTTCAGGCTCAAAGCCCAACCACCCACCTACACTCCCCAGGAGCAGAGGAAAAAAACCCACAGCTCTGGATTCTAATATTCTGCCATCAGAAGCCCCGATGCTTCGAGTGTTCTTCTCAGGTCCAGAATGCCCCTTTTATCTAGCCTACTGGGGGGGTAGTGGCTATGGGGTCATGTGTATACACCATGGGTGAGTCCTGCAACTACTCCCCCCCCCCCATTTTATTATGAAAAATTTCAAAGTTCTAAGAAATTTACAGTGAACACCCATATACTCACCACCTTGATCCCACAATGAACATTTACTATACATGCTTTAGTGCATAGCTACCCATCCATCAACCCATCCTGTTTAAATGCATTCAAAGTTTTGTAGACATCAGTGCATCCCCCATCTCTCCCAATACTTCTCCCTGCATATCATGAGTTCAGTATTTATTTACAGATTTTTTTTCTTTTACACACAGTGAAAAGCGGAAAATCTTAAGTGAATCGTTAGAGGAATTCTGACCCCAGCCAGCTGTGAGACTGGGAGCCAGCTGTGAGACCGGGAGGACACCCTGAACCTTTCTGGGCCCCCGTTTCACCTGTGATTTGAAGGCACCCAATTGGGTCACCTTTTGGGATTTCTTCAGAGTAAAACACTTGTGTGCTTTCGTATGATTTGTGAGGCGTCTTTGCTAGGAATCTTTGGGGATGGATGGAAGAGACATCCACGCAGCTTGGGGAATGGGTGAGGAGACGGCAGGTGGCCCAGCCAGTGAAGCCCGTTGCAGGCAGTGAGTGGCTGGCCTGGTGCTGGGAGGACGGACAGCCTCCGGAAACTGCCGGGCTGGGGGCCACATGGCTCACCGGTCTGCAGGGCAGCCCACCAGCCTCAGCATCAGGCCTGGAATCTGCAGACTCGGGCCCACAACCCCAAGACACTCCGGAGGCGGAGAGAGGGCTGGGTGGGAAAGCACCTTTCCCAAGAGCACCCAACACACACAGTCAACCCTGGATTCAGAAGGGCTGACACCATCTCAAGGTTCCAGTCACTGCCAGGAGAACTTCATATCTGTATATTCTTTTCACACTGTGACGTTTAATAGCCCTCATTCCAAAGTGCAGCATAGAAAAGGGAAGTAAGAAAATAGAACCTTTTTTTTTTTAGTGAAAGTGTTAACAATGACTACTACAACTATGACCAACATCCATGTTCCACGAGTGACCTCTGCCGAGTTCCCAGGGGTGCAGAGACACTTTGAGGGACGTGAACACCCAGTACCAACAAGGACTCCAGTGTTTGGGGCTCCACGTCTTACACTCAAGGTTCACAGAGCTTCACCCCTCAGGACGGGACCCACATGTTCCCATGTGTGTCTGGGGCTTTGACATAAGGAATGTTCCAAATCCATGGCCGATCTGGGGGAGAAAAACACATCACATTTGTATAATACTTATTTGACTAGGATTACCGAGAATCCACGCACCAGCTCGGATAAAACCACTCACGTGCTGCAGTGTCTGAATTGCAAAGAACCTTTTTTGAACCAACCCCCGACCTTAGCCCATTTCAGAGAATGGTTTTTAGTGAAGGTTCGGGTTAAGACTTGGGCCAGTGAACACAGAAGCAGGAAGCCAGGTGCATTCTGGTTGCCACTTACACTGACAAGTGGCTTCACCTCTCCAAGCCTCAGTTTCCCTATCAGTACCTCCGTCGTGGGGCTGTCGTGAGGTTCAATGAGACAAATCCGTGTGGTGTGCAGGACAGTGTCCAGCAGAGAGAGCACCTAACACCTGTTCAAGTCCCGCTTCGCCCTCCTTTGCACGCCTGGAAGCATCTGGAATTTGGCCTCGGGTTCCTCACCTGTGAAATGGGAACTGGTAACTTCAGCAACCTCGGGAGATGGTTGTGGAGCGTGAATGACAGAACACCTGTGAGTGTTACAGATGCTCAATAGACGTGAACTTTTCTTCCTCCCTGGGAACTGATGTGTCAGAAATGGGAAAAATCTGAACACTCCCTGTGTGCACATATCACTACTGCCTGAGTCAAACCATTTCAAGGAACTGCAAGGATCCAGATAGGAAGTAAATACAATGTAGGGACTAAAAATAAGGCCTGACGTGACTGTCCTGGTGAGTATGAGAGAACAATCGGCATGCTGATGGTGAACTGGCCGCTGAGCAGGCCTGCAGAGACGGACCGGCCCCTGAAACTGCTCTGTCCTGCCAACAGCATTCCCCTCTTCCCCGAGACACAGATGGTAGCTCGGGCCGCCTGGCAAACAGTGGTACCTGCTGCTCTCCTTCCAGCCGCACTGTGTTGAGTAATCGCAGAGCGGGCAGTTGAACAGCAGGAAAGCCCTGGTGGGTAGCTCAGTTGGTTAGAGCATCGTCCTGATACACCAAGGTTGCGGGTTTGATCCCCGTTCAGGGCACATACAGGAATCAAACAATGAATACACGAATAAGTGGAACAATAAGTTAGTCTCTCTCCCTCCCCCTTCCTCTCTCTAAAATCAATTAAAATATTATTAAAAAACAAAAAACAAACAGCAGGAAAAAAATGCCAGAGATGGCAACAAGTTATCAGATCCCTGTTCTCTTGCCCCTGGCCTTGAGACGCTTTGAAAGCATGAAACCACACACTTTTTGCTAATTACCAAGCTTGTGAGAGAGCCCGTGTCACATGCCAGTTTCATAAAAGGCGAGGGACTGGCGGGGCTGGAGCCAGACTCCCCACCACTCACTGGCCTCACCGAACTCCGCCCTCTTCCCTCAGAGCCCCGTCTTCTGCAGCTGGACTTCTCTGTATTACCAGTCTTTCCCTGCAAATGCTGTTGGCTGCCACCAGGTCTGCTTCACCCCCAAGGCAAAGGACACCCGATTCTTGCTACCTGAGCAGGTGTTAGAGATTCCTCACCAATGCAGGATTTGTGAGCCAACACCTGCCAGTAGCCAGGAGGGTCAGGACCACCACTGCATTTCCTCCTCCCCCAAATTAGCCAACCACCAGCGGCCCTGTCCGTGAAATCCCGACGCTCCGCTTTGTAAGTGAGCAACCATCTGCACCTACAGGCTGTCACTACCTTGGGGGAAAGCCACAGAAAAGGCCACCAGGAGAGGTGAAAAGGGGGGTGATTCTGTCTTTTCACCCATCACTAATGGAAATCAGCATTAATCAGCAACCGGCCTCAACTGTCTATCTCATCAAGATAACTTGCCTCGTGATCCAGTCATGTGTGTATCTGAGATATTGCCAAGTTCCGGGTAGATAGCAAGTTCTCTGCTAGACAAAGCTGAGGCCCACCCAGTTTCCAGTCTGATGGGCAGAGGGACGAGCAGGCATCCATGGTGCTTGGATTCTGCTGGGAAGTTCCCTAACCCGGCTGATGTGAGAATCACCCCCAGAAAGCTTGTTTCAATCCCCCTCCCCCCCAGCCTGGGTTCTGGTGACATGCATTTTATCAAGTTCAGAAGGTGATCTTGCCGTAGCCGGTGTGGCTCAGTGGATAGAGTGTCGGCCTGCGGACCAAAGGGTCCTGGGTTCGATTCCGGTTAAGGGCACATATCTCGGCTGCGGGCTCCTCCCCGGCCCGGGCCCTGGTCAGGGCTCCTGCAGGAGGCAACCAATCTATGCGCTTCTCTTACATCGATGTTTCTCTCTGTCTTTCCCTCTAAAAATCAATGGGAAAATATCCTCAGGTGAGGATTAAAAAAAAGGTGATCTTGACTGGGATCCCAGGCTAAAAGAGATGGGAAGCTGTCCTTTTTCTGGATACGATGGGAGGATTTAAAACCGGAGCATGGCAAAATCAGGTGTGCATGGCGGGGGCGTAGATGGCCCAGCGGGAGGAGGCCAGAGCCAGGTAGGTGACAAGCCACACAGTGTAGGCGAGCCATGAGGAGGCCCACACTGAGGACACGGCAGGAGGCTGGGTGAGGGGATGGCTATGGGGCTCTCTGTGTGAATTCCTATCCCCTCTCACCTGTGGTCAGGGACTGGTGCACCTTCCACCTCTTTGAAACTCTCTAACTTCGCCCTCCAAGGGGAGGTGCTACAGTGTACAGGCAAAGGGGGCATGGACGCAGGAACCAGACTGCCCAGGAGGCCTTGGCTGGGTTAACTGGAGTTCGTGGGGTTAGGGTTAGGGCTCCTCATCGGTAGTAACTGTATCAGTGTAGTGAGCACTCAATGAATTAATTCATGCCAAGTGCCGAACAGCAGTTCCTGGCACATAATAAGCACTTAAAGATTACTAGCTGCTATCATAGTTACCATTATAATTACCACCATCCTAAACTCAGAGTGGGTGAGGACTGTCATTATCCTATATGCTGTGTAAGCCCTAATAGGTTCTTTAACAACCAGACAAACCCAAGTAAAGTACGAGATCCTGCTCCATTTGGCTGGGTGATAAGCTCTCCCTCCTCTAATCCTCAAAGAAATGGCTCTTGGGGTGAAGGACAAGACTCTCTCTCTGTTACCCCCAGGCTTGAACACCCTGCACATCTCCCACTGTCTTCTTTGCAGGGGAACTTGAAAACTGGGCAAAATAACCTTTGGACTGGGCTAAAACAGCCTCATACTCCAAACCATCATTTGCAAAACTAACAGGAAAGCAGACATTACGACTAGAAGATTGAAAATTAAAGACATTCTTTAGAATTAGGTCATGCTCTGTGCACCGGTGTAGCTCAGTGGCTGGAGCACCCGCCTGCACACGGAGGGGTCACAGGTTCGCGTCCCAGTCAAAGGCACGTACCTGGGTTGATCCCAGGCCCCTGGTTGGGCGCATGGGGGAGGCAGGAGGCTGTGTGTCCCTCTCACACAGATGTTTCTCTCTCCCCCCCTCCCTTCCTCGCACTGTCTCTAAAAATCAACGGAAACAACAACGAAGAATTAGCATCGTGATGTTAGCTTACTTGCACCTGTGGAAATTCCTTCTTAAGCTCATTAACACCCACAGAACCTCCTTCCTTCCACTGATGTACCTGTTCCCCTTTCATTTCTCATGAAAACTTGCCACCGCCTACTGGGAACACTTTTTGGATTTCTGCCAGAATCAGTGCTTCAGAACAGCTATTCTTCTGTATCCAAATAAACACTTGTTGCCTCTCACTTTGGCCTTACCAAGAACTTACTCACTTCAAGATCATCTGATAAATGACTCTTTTTTACTTTGGTAAGTCTAGATTTCCTTAAACTTTCTGATTACAAATTCATTTTAAAAGCTAAGCTGAAAGTTTAGTTTCAGCCTTCTGTTTGTGCAATGAAACAAAAATAGATCTTCTTAAAGGAGATGACCAAAAACATATCTAAGAAACTTTTTTGGCTGCCTCATTAAAAAAAAAAAAAAAAAGCCTCATTTCTAAAGATCTTCCAAAAACAGGTCGTTAAAAATCAAAATGAAACATATCAACAATGATTTTAAGCGCTCAAATTTCTGTTTCCCTCATAATAATACTTTATGGCCCTGACCGGTTTGGCTCAGTGGATAGAGCGTCGGCCTGCGGACTCAAGGGTCCCGGGTTCGATTCCGGTCAGGGGCATGTGCCTCGGTTGTGGGCACATGCCCAGTGGGGAGTGTGCAGGAGGCAGCTGATCGATGTTTCTAACTCTCTATCCCTCTCCCTCTCTGTAAAAAAATCAATAAAATATATTTTTAAAAAAACTTTATGAATCTGGACTCTACTATTTAGCAATAATTCTGATAGGTCTAGACCAGTGATGGGCAACCTTTTGAGCTTGGTGTGTCAAACTTCGCCAAAAAACTGAGCATAACTCGGGTAGTGTGTCACTTTGAGGAAAAAACTAACTCCAAGACTCTAGTCGCAAATGTTTCATCCTCAGGAGCAGCAAATGTTTCATCCTCGGCATGCGGCTGCGTGTCATCAGAAATGGCTACGCGTGTCAGTGCTGACACGTGTGTCATAGGTTCGCCATCACTGGTCTAGACTGAAATTTATTCCCATAAAATCTAAATGCAAGAACTTACTTAAAATTAAACTGAGGCGAGCAAAGTTTGCCACTTCAAAATATGTCTTTTGGGATATTGATTTTAAGTTGGTTATTTTTAAGAAACAAAAGATTCAGGGAAAACCTCTGACCTTCCCTCCAACTGCCTGAAAGAATTTGGACAGAGGACCTGCCCCAGGAAGGGGGATAGCATCACAGACCCTACAGTGTAATGTAGTGTGATAGACGGGGAGGGATTCAGCAAGGGCACTGATCAGTCTCCTTGTTAAAGAACGCCCAAACATTTGCTTTATCTCCATGTGAACTGCCGTTTGCCCCTCTGAAGTCCCAAACCACAACCCCCCTTCTCCTGAGCTCCACACAGAATAGAGGCCTCACCTGCCTGGTTTGCCTGCCCTTGGTCTCTACTTACATGGAGCCCCTTATGTACACATGTAATTAAATTTCATCACCTTCTCCTGTTAAACTGTCTCATGTCATTTTAATTATTCGGCCAGCCAGAAGAACTAAGAGGGACCAGGAGAAAATGTCTACTTCCCAGTACTGTGGTTATGTAAGAGGATGTCTCATTTTAGAAAATATATAGTGAAGTATTTAGAAAAAAAAAGGGACATCATGCTTGCAACTTCCTCTCACATGGCTCAGAAAAAAGTTAACATGAGGGAAAGGGGGGAGGAATGATGCAAATGTGATAAATACGGACACTGGGCAACCTGTGACGACTATGCGGGAATTATTTGTACTTTTTCTTGTAACTTTCTGTAAATCTGAAATTATGTAAAAATTTGAAAGAAAAGAATCCATATAGATGCCATGTGCATTTTTAAAAAGCAACAGACCACACAATAAATAAAATATAACTAAAACCTTCCAAGCCCTGTATGCTTACTTCTCTTTTTTTATTTAAATATATTTTTATTGATTTCAGAGGAAAGAAGAGGGGGAGAGAGAGAGAGAAACATCAATGATGAGAGAGAATCATTGATCGACTGCCTCTTGCATGCCCCCCACTGCGGGGGATCGAGCCCACAACCCAGGTATGTGCCCTTGGCCAGAATCGAACCTGGGACCCTTTAGTCCACAGGCCGACGCTCTATCCACTGAGCCAAACCAGCTAGGGCTGTATGCTTACTTCGTAAACTTCACATAACTACTTATTCTTTAAATCCACGAAGATAGGCCTTACCTAACCTTACCTCGTTGTTCTCAGTAATATATCAGATAATAAGAAGAATAAAAGGTAAAAAGGGAGTACAGAGCGGATAGGCCTTTGGTAGGGCGCTGAGGAGAGACCACACACCCCTCTATTTCACTTTATCATCAGGCTTAGGGTCACCCAGCAAGGGGGACATATAGGAACAATTTAGGTTAAACTTTAAATGTGGGTGATTTTGCTTGGTAAGGTTTCTTTTAAGAATACAACGCCTATTAGTAAAATGAGTTTGGTTAAGGGTAAGTTAACAGGAAATTGTAAACTTGGCGAGGGCAAGGACTGGTGTCGGTCTCGCTCACTGACAGACTCCGAGCGCCCGGACGGTGTGTGCACACGGAGGAGAGGAGTGAGCAGCAGGCACTGCATGAAGCAGGTATGCCCGTAGCCCAGTCTGCACTTTGGCTTCCTTTACTTGGTCAGTTTCTTGGTTTGCTGGTCTCTTGTAACGAACTGTGATTTGTTCAGAGCCATGCATGTCATTGCTAAGATTTTTCGTACAGTCTTCTGATTCAACAAGATCATATTATGTGTTAGTGGTTCGAAAATCACTTTTTCAAATGAAGTGCTTTTGAAATGTTCTTAGCCACTCACTTTTCCAAGTCTTAGTTAAAATGCCTTTTTATTTTTATTTATTTATTCTATTTTATTTTGGTTAATCCTCACCTGAGGATATTTTTTCCATTGCTTTTCTGAGAGAGTGGAAGGGAGGAAGGGGGAGAGAAAAACATTGATGAGAGAAAGAGAAAAAGAAAGAGAGAGAGGGAGAGAAATAGAAAGGAGAGAGAGAGAGCGACTAGTTGCTTCCTGCACGCACCCCGAGCGCCCTGAGCAGGGGCATGGAGTGCACCTGCAACCCAGGCAGGTGCCCTTGACCAGGAATGGAACCTGTGACCCTTCAGTGTGCAGGCAGATGCTGTAACCACTGAAAACACCGCGAGGACTAAAGTGCCTTTTTATAATGGGCACATGACTCCCTTGAACGTTGGCTGTATGTGAAGTGGTGATCTCTGCATCCCTGGCATTACTCGACGTGCCCGTAAGCAGTGTGGAAGGTAACACAGCAGTGATGAACAATAAAATGCTCCAGCCTCGTGTATGTATCTTTCCAAGGAAATGCGTAAAAGGAGAAAACTCAGCGGAACAATGGGAAGCATTCTCCTTGCTGGGAATGCTGTCCAGACAGAGGATGTCTCATTACTCTAAGACAATGCCTCGCTCCAACTTTCCATTCTTGGAATGCTTTTCCTATTGGGAATGGAAGGGACCTCGGGTTATTTTTAAGGCTCCTCTACCGCTTTCATTCTTGCTTTCCAAGTGCTTTGGAAATCTGGGTTAAAGGGAGGAGGTAGAAGTCAGCCAAGGGCTGCGGTGGGGAGTATAGGCCAAAGGCCAGACCTCAACCGAAGGCAATCACAGCCAGCCCAGCCGCCCCCTCTCTAAATGCTTATTCAGGAGCGCTCAGGTCACACACACACACAAATGAAAGGAACAGGAAGAGCAGAGAAAGGGAGAAAGACAGGCCAGGCGCGGCCCAGCCAGAGGAGGAGGGATTCCCAGCTCAGTCCAGGTCTGCTGGTAGGCAGGTTTGCAGACCGCCCTGCACCAGCCTTAGGCTGTTACCCTCCCTAATCTGTCTCATGCCCATTTCACTGTTAGAGCAGCCGGAAGAACTTCAGGGTAGAGGCAAGTTTGTTCCTCCCCCACCTGGTCCTACGCCTCCCCCTGTGTGAACTCACCTCAAAGACGGACATTCAGTGGCTGAGGCAAGCGTAACTGCAGCCTGTGCGGCTGGGTCAGAGGCGGTGCCCCCTGCGCCCACCTGCCAGCAACACCATGACCCTGGGCCAGCCTCCCGCTGACCTTTCATTGTGAGAAACACATGGTCACTGCTCTTGAGACAGTCGAGTCTAGGGCAGCAGTTTCCACAGTGTGGCCTGGGCGGTGGACTACTATTTCATCATCACATTAAGCCATCACTTGCCCCTCCCTGCCTCCCGAGTGCCCAGAGGCTCTGTGATGTGTGGCATACACCAGAGCAGCTGTGGGAATCCAGCTGCCTGCCAAGGACCCGGGTAGAAAAGGGATTTGCAAAAATCGTAAACAATGTCACCTTTCTCACCCAGTTTTGGGGAAATAGTAAAAAATATGTAAGGCCCCCCGTAATGACAGCTTTGTGGTCCCCAATAACGATGAGTGCAGAGAACTGGGCTCCAGGGGCCCCAGTCAGGCAGCAGCGGGGCCTCCACACCCCGTGCTTCCAGGTGTTCCCCGAGCCAGCCTCTCGGAGACCAGGCTCCTCCCGACACTGTTTCTGCTGGTCCCCACACCCAGGTCCCCTTCACCCGTGCCTCACCTTTGCTTCCGTACAGTTCCGGAGGCAGGTCGTACGGCACAGGGAAGGACGCTGCTGGCTCCTGGCTGCCCGAGAAGAATTTATGCTTCACCCTGAAGCTGTCCAGGCCCTGCAGACATAGAGGAATCAATGATGGCTCCCCATTCCCTGAAAAAGCCAGACCTCAAGAAGCAACCATGGCTTTGGGGCGCTCACAACACCATTCAAGTGATCTCAGAGCTATTTACCATGTTTGATAGGCCCAAGACATTTACACCCCTCACCTCAAATGACTCTTTCCTAAAAATAAGACAGGGCCAAACCTCAGATATTAAATTATAGCCAAGCTTGCAAAAGTTTAATAAAGGATATAAAGACACACACACAAAAAAACCAATTTTGGATATTACAGCCCATTTCAAGGAACCGCTGCGTACGGTTTGCAGTGAGTGTTTAGAAGATGCCGTATAAAAATATCTCAAACCACTTTCAACATTGCTATAGTAACAGGCTGCTCACGTTGGTGCAAGAGATAAAAGTTGCTTCCATGTGCAAGGAAAGCGTTCCAATGTAATGTGATAGGAATATGAAAGTGAACACTCTCCGAGACCCACCAAAATGGAAATGGAAGGTTTATCCCAAGAACGTGAGAATCGGGTAGTCACTTCGGATCTTAATCAGGGCGTGAGTTACGGTTCGGTGTGGCACCAGTGTATGTACCCGCAGGAGAGCGGTGCCTGAGGCCCTGGCTGTGTTCTCCCGGCGCCGCCACGCGCTGATCACACCTCCTGGCTCCCTTCCAGGATCACCCTGGCGCTTTGTTTGCAGGCCTCTCATTCCTTCTGTCCACTCATCCGAGCATGTCCACCCTCCATACCTAAGTGCCCACATATCAAACAGCGCTAACATCTTAGAAGCCAAAAGGTCAGGACTACAGTTCTTCGCCCTGATGATCACACAGCTTAGCAGGGGGCTGGTCATGGGTACAGCCTAGGACAGGCACGTCAGGGGTTGTGCGTGAACTGATAGAGAAGAGGGGGCTGAGGAGCGCTGCAGAGGAAAGCCAGGGCCGGTGGGGAAAGGGTGGGAAAGGGAAGCAGCGTGGAGCTCTGGCGGAAGCTGGGCCCATCCCCTGGCCACAGGGACTCGGATGGCATGTGGCCCGAGTCAGAGGTGTCAGGGAAGAGCCATCTTTCTGCCGGAAGCTCCTTTAGTAAGGGGTGAGCCTTGAGCGGCTGGACGCCCTCATGCCCTTCAAACCGAACTCTCAGAACACAGCCCGACCCCTGCTTTCAGCCCTGCCGGAAGCAAGGGACCTGCCCGCTGTGCCTGCCTTTCTCTCATGCCGTCGAGTTGGCTGCCCATCACTTACAACCCAAAGTGTCTAAGACCCTGGATACAGGGAGCGGCCTGGACGCTGATGCAGGGGCAGGGGCTGCCGAAGGTTTTGATGGAAGAAGTTCCACTAGAAAGGCAGACCGGCTCAGAGTGGAGAAGGGCCGGCCTTGCTGGAGCCGGAAAACTCGAGATGGAGTCACAAATGGGAACGAGAAACAAGTGCATCATTGTTAACAAAAACTGAGATGCAGGGGAGATGCGTTTGGATGGGAGTGGGGTGGTGGGAGCAGAAAGGAATGGATGTGAAAGAGACTGAAGGACAACGAATAAAACTCTACGACCTATGAGCGCAGAGGAGGAAGGGGGCAGAGCCAAGGACACCTGGAAAGGGCCTGCAGCTCTCCTCCGCCCACACGTCCTCCCACTCAGCACTGGGCTGTGGGCCACCTCCTCCCCAGCCAGCGCAGCGGCTCCCCCACATCTTACCTTTGACATTCGGATCTGAGGAGAATCCTAACAATCTCTTACTTGTGTGCGTTATTGCTGTGTGACTCTAGGTCAGTTCCTTAACCTTTCTGGGCCTCGGTGTGCTCATCTATTCAATGGCTATGGCAAGGATAAGTTACTTAGAAAGGTAACTGGCACATGAAGTAAAAATTAGTATAACACGTATATTCAGGGTGTTCCCTGTGATGTAATTACTCATATTTTGCAAAGGAGGAAACAAATTTGGGGGTTAAGTAGGGGCCCAAAGGTCACATAGGCTATTATGTGGCAAGGCAGGGAGTTGAACCCTGGCTTTCTAATTCTTGGTCCTAAGTTCCTTGCACTAAATAAACTAAAGGTCTCATATTCACCCACCAGGAGCCACAGCAATGGACAAGTTCCTTGCAAATTTAAGAGGCGATATTAAGGCAGGAAATGAGGATGAACCAAATTCTGGAAACCTTTGCTCTTGACATTTTTAAAAAGAGGCCAGCAGTTGGAAGCGATGCCAATTTAAAGCCTAGTCAATACTTTGTGGAGTTACAGGCAAAAACGACTTCCCTCTTCTTTCGCTCCTGGCTTAGTTCTGTGATTTCCAAGTGCAAGGATTAAGAGCCTTTGGGGCCTGGTCCCAGATCTGATGGCTCCATTTCATGGTATCTGACCTCATATACAAGAAGGTTTGAGCCATCCATGTCAGACAGAAAGCAATATGCTTTTTTTTTTTTTTCTTGAATGCCATTTCTGATCCAAATTCTAGGGTATTACAGCTATATAAAAAAAGTACCACTTTTCCCTTCAATCTGGATGTCAAACAACGTGAAGCTGTCTTCTAATTATCATTATTTATGTATCACAGTGGTATCGCTCGGTGCTTTATGAAACAGAGGAAGGCACCCTCCCAAGCAGGGATACTTAAAATGACGGTTAAGACAATACATTTATAAAACATGCATCACACGTGAGAAATCGCTGGCTTTTCCCTTCGTCAGCTCCGGGAGTAAAAGAGCCGGCTCTCACTGACGGATTAGGTTTAGCAGCTTAGCTCAGTCACACAGAACGAGAAATGTGCTCAAATCTCGGTTAGAGATGTGACATTTTTAGTTGTGTCCGAGGAGCCTCCTCCAGCAGTAAATCCCTATGCATTTTCCTGGGTAAAGCAGTAATGGAAGCGGAACCTTCTAGAAGGAGGGCACTTAACCAAAGATGGACTCAGGGACAAGGAAGTGGATGCAGGAGGTAGCTGTCTTGTCCTTCCTGTAATTCAGGACACAGTCATCAACCGAGTGTGTCCAGCTGGGGGCTTAGGAGAAGCTCCTAGAGATCAAACCCGCATGACATCATCACGGCCGTGACGCCAGGATTCTGACTGAATCGTGGTCTCTGCCCCACACCTGCTGTTGACCTGCTTGCTGAACTGCTGCTGCTGAGACTGCTAATGGTAACTACAACCTGGGCTCAGTGCTGGCGAGACGGCAGGCCTGCAGAAGGAAAGCAACGGACCCAAAGTCTAAGGGCGTGTACGCATGGGCGGGTGCGTGTGCGTGTTCCTCCAGCCAGAGCCAGTTAGAATGATGTTGCCACTTTTGGCAACAAAAGTCAATAAAATAGTTGAACCAGAGCAGAGGGAAGAGAAAGTAGAGACTTGAAGACTGAAAATTCTCGGGCATTTGGTTGAAGCCTTTTTAATTCTGATCACAGAAAACAGAGAGCTGGTCATCTCTGGGGCAAGTGAGCCGGGGCCTGACGGGGTGGAGGTGGCTGCGCAGGCCACCTTGGTCTGGAGGAAACAGTTCTGATTATGCACATTATTCCCAGAGGCAGGGGGAGTTCTAGCCACAAAGTGCTAGGCAGGCTCCAGTCCAGGGCCTAGCCAGCACCAGGCAAGGTATGTGCTCACCAAACACAAAATGCAGGAAGTTCAAAGTGAGAAACACTTGTATTCCCCTGATATATCCTTAGGGTTTGGAGTACAGCGACTCACCCCTGAAATCACCCATCTTTCCTATATTAAGATTTTCTGGCGAGAAATGAATTAGCCCACTCTACAAGTTAAATACACCTACACTAAAAGGATAACCGAGAAACAGCACACACTGGTGTGGAGGAGGGACCGTTCCATGACACGACTTCCGTCTGTCCCGCAGGCTGGACCTGGGCTGGACGAAGGTTGCTTTCTGCAAAACCCCCCTGGAGACTGTCTGGTCGTAAATGATGTTCGTTCCGACATCCATCAGCCCCTCCCAAGCCTCCTGCTGCGTGCTGGCTCCCGGAGCGGGTTGCTGTCGTGACTGGTCAAGCACGTAGAGCAATTTTCGTACCGGGCAGCATCCGTGGACTAGTGCCCATGACTGCCCCCCGTTTCCGTGTAATTCCTCGGGGCCTGCCAAACGGTGCAGGCATCCGTTTCGTCTAGCTGCCCCAGACAGGCCGCTGTGTAAGTTTCCCTAATAATCTCTTCATCACCAGACCGAGCGGCGGGCCTCTTTCTTTGGTCTTTCCCTGCCCTCCGCTTACAGAGGTCGACTTTTAGTCTTGGGGTTTTTCCCTGGGTCTGGGTGTATCAAGTCCTTGATATTAAACCTCAAAAGAATAAACTCTCTAAGTTAACAAAGGTTATTAAGCACCTATGATGTAGCAACACTAGCTAAGCGCTGGGTACACAGTCCCAGACACCTTGACATAAATCCCCAAAGTCCTTGCAAGCATTCCTAATCAAAGGGAAAGTTGCTGACCCACGCTCCACGGCCAGCTGGGTTGATCTGGAAATGATGTGCTTCCTGATTAATTCACTTAAGAGAAGCAGAAAAAGGTGAACAAACCAACCTTTGGTTACCAGGGACTTGTCAGTTTCCAGAGGAATCCCAGAGGGTTCAAAGGGCATCTTTATTATGAAAAGCTGGCTCTCCGCCCACTAGTGTTTAGACCAGACTGCTGCCCCACTGGCCACAGCCACCGGTTCCCGAGTGACAGGTCCTACAGCGGCCGTGGGAAAGGGGTGAGCGGCAGGTTCCCTCCGTGACCGACTGCCCGTGCAGTGCTCGGGACTGTGCTGTTCTGGACAGAAAGCTTGGTGTGCTGTGCTGGCCTCCGGTCAGCCTCCAGAACACAATGGTCAGGATGGCCGATGGGGAAGGACACACTCAGCAGCGCCGCTGCTGATAACTCAGCAACGTGGGTGTTTGGACGTGGAGTGCTGCCTGAGAAGCACAAAGGTGGGCTGATCTCAAGCGAGGAACAGAGCAAAAAAATAAAATAAAGTCACTGTAGTCAAGCTGCTAAATTACTAAAATCAAGTAGGCAGAGGCATGAGGAAGCGGTTCTATTCTTGCTTTAAAAGCGTGGGAAGGTGAACTTGTGAACTTTCCAGTCTTGCATCAGTGCCTGGACATGCATCAGACCGCCAGGTAGCCCTCTGGTCACCCCCCGAGGACTCATACCCAGACCGCCTGCCAGCCACTAGCAGGCCACCGGAGGCGCCCAGGCCACTGGGAATCCACCCTCCAGACGCCTGACATCGGACTGATAACCACCCTGGACCCCTGCTAGAGCTAAGAATGCACTCATTATAAAAACTCTTCACTTTTCTTTCTTCTTTGGAACATTCTGGGGTTCTGCCTGTTTCCAGTTTGCGAACCCGAGGACTCTTGAATAAACCTTTAGCTTTTATTTCTAGCAAAGCCTTCAGACCCTTTGAGCTTATTCAACACAAGAAACCAGATTCTAGATGATGTCCAGGCAGAAGGAGGGCTACAAAATGGGGTACTAAGTACGTCTACCCGGCAAACATGTAACTCACACATTAAAAGGCACGTCCTAATGTACTGTAGTGAGAAACCTAAAGGAAGAACACAGCCTCATTTTACAGCACACTGTGTTCCTGTCAGCAACCACGGTAAGACGAGGGCTGATGTACAATTTCTCACACGGCTCTGTGTGCCACTGGCTGCTCCCCGAGAACCCCGACTGGCACGGGTGGGCCCGGCTCAGACCAGGCGTTCCTCACCGCTGGACAAGAAGGGCCGGGAGTGAGAGGGAAGGCCAGGCCCGAGGGCTCCGGCGTCAGGGCACGAAGGGAAAGTAGGCCGTGCTAGGGAGTCTGGCTTCTGTCGCACAGGATTGGAAGCCGAGGGGCGACCTGACCGAATCTGTGCCTACAAAGCATCCTGGCAGCAGGGTGCCGGGCCGCGTGGAGGCCGAGGGGAGAGGGAGCGGCTATCGCAGCAGGCGACAATGTGCATTGGACGCAGGGGCAGCGGGGACGCCAGAAAGGACAGACTGTCCAGCAGCACGAGAGTCGGGAATGACAGCCTGGTGATGACACAGTCATGGGTGCAGAGAGCAGGCACGGGATGGCTTTCCACGGAGCTAGGCCAGTGGGAGAGTGGCAACAGTACTTCAGTAATAATCAATTTTATAACAGTGGGCTTACGTAAGATGCTTTTGATGACATCCGCAATGAATAATATAAATTATAATCATAATTGGAGATGTTTTAGAAGATTCAAATTCTTGGGAAATGGACCCGATGGGACCAGCAATCCTGCTTAAAAAACGGATGGCTGCGCCCTGCCTGTGGGGACACTGTGCCCCACCAGCCACTGTCCTTCCAAGGGGGAACCCACCTCATGGCCCCCGGCCCGCACCCCAGCTCCTTCCCAGGCACACAGGCTTGCCGTCTCTCACACAGGATACGCACTGCCCTCTCTGGCTGGAAGCCTCATCTCTCTGGACGGTGGGTTAGGCTCACACTCCATGTTCCAGACCACGGTCCAATGTGATCTCCTTAAAGAAGCCTTCCCCAGCCCCTCAGGCAGATTACATGCTCTGTTGTGTCGTGTTTCACAACATTTATTTAAATAATGTCAATACCTTCGATCTCTAATCAGGTATACCAGTGGTCGGCAAACTGCGGCTCGTGAGCCACATGCAGCTCTTTGGCCCCTTGAGTGTTCTAACGCCACTTCTTCAAAATAGACTCACCCAGGCCGAAAACCGACTTCTGCCCATGGGTCACAAAGTTTCAATCGCACTGTACGTGCGCGCCCGCACGTGGTATTTTGTGGAAGAGCCACACTCAAGGGGCCAAAGAGCTGCATATGGTTCGCGAGCCGCGGTTTGCTGGCCACTGAGGTATACAGTCCTTGAGAGCAGCGATCCTGCTGCTCATAGGCACAGCAGTGGGTGAGAACCTGCCCCAACCTCGGACAGGTCACCCCGACTAAGGAAGAAAACATAAAAAGCCAATTCATGCCCAGCCGACGTGGCTCAGTGACTGAGCGTCGACCTACGGACCAGGAGGTCCCCAGTGTGGGGCGTGCAGGAGGCGGCCGATGGATGATTCTCTCTCATCACTGATGTTTCTATCTCCCGCTCTCCCTTCCTCTCTGAAATCAATAAAAGTTTTAAAACGTGAACTTACAAATGCCGACGGGAGGAAAAGGACGCCGAGCTCGTAGGAGCGGATCATCAGCTGGGCGCCGTTCTTCTCCAGCGCTCCCCAGGCGGCCTTGGACAGGTTCGCGCTGCAGGGACGAGGACACAGGAGGAGCTCACTCAGTGAGGCCTGGCAGCGCAGGACAACCTTTCACAGCTGCAAGGGCGTCGGTCCAGCACGAGTGGCCGCAATCAGGCTCATTCAGTTCTGGGCAGAGTTGTCATTACAGCCCTCAGATGTATCTAATTGCTAATGTGGGACGGCTTCACCCTCCTCTGCGTTTTCCCCAGGACAGCCATTAAAACAATTATCCTTTTACAAAGATTCTTTTTCTGTCCAAACCCTTTTAATTTTCCAGACCCTGGTGTGGCCACGATGTTTGGTTTTGTTGTATATAAAAGTAGCAAATCAGAAAAAATGATGTCAATATCATCTCATATACTATTAAAGCACCGCACCCCTTATTTTGCCTTTTGTTTTGGGCCAGGTATGCGAACTTCCACTTTCAATCCAAAGAAAAGCACTAGATTGGGGTTTGTACCTAGAAAAAAAGCGGTGCACTTAGATTCATGTTTACAGGGAAATGGAGTTCCAGACACGGCTAACAACACAGCAGGCAGCGGGCGGGAGGAAGGAGCTGTGTCTGAGGCACAAGGAGGGCCCTCCGATGACAGGGGACTGGCTGGGCTCTCAGGCATCATCCTAGTGGTGCTCTAACCAAGTGCCACGAATTTAGTGGCTGAAACAACATAACTTTATTACCTTCCGTCCTGAGATGGGGCCTGTTGGGCCAAAGGCAAGATGCTGGCAGCTTCCCGTTCCCTCTCTTCACTTCTCTGTAGTCTGATTCACTCAAATGATCTTAACTGCTCTTTTTATATTATACTAGAGGCCCGGTGCATGAAAATTCATGCACTGGAGGGGGCGGTCCCTCAGCCCGGCCTGCCCCCTCTCACAGTCTAGGAGCCCTCAGGGGCAGGAGGCAACCTGACGATCAGGGAAAGGCGATGCCTCATCACACCTCTGCTGCAGCCACTGCTGGCAGCACAAGCCTCGGCCGGCCCTGGTTACCTGAGCCTCGGGCGGCCCTGGGGGCTAGGCAGCCGCCATCCAAGGCTTGCCTGCACCTTGGGCCGACCCTGGGCAGCAGGGGGGCTGGGGGGCCTTGCCGCATGCCTGCCGCCCTGGCGGGGCTGAGGGGGCTGGGTGCTGCCATCTTGTGGCTGTGGGCACTGCCATCTCTGAGGGCGGGGCACTCAATTAGCATATTCCCTCCTTATTGGCTGTGGGTGCCACCATCTTTGCAACGGTGTGAAGGTCAATTAGCATATTTCCTCTTTATTATATAGGATTCTTTACTAGAGGCCTGATGCACGAAATTCATGCAAGAGTAGGCCTTCGCACCCATCTCGATCCCTCCCTCGCAGCCGTAGCTGCCTCTATCCTCCCTCACAGCCCCGGCGGCTGCCCTCGATCCCGTGGCTGCAGCCCTGGCTTCGTCCGGGAAGGACGTCTGGTCTAATTAGCATATTACGCTTTTATTATTATAGATTCTTCTAGACCAGTGTTTCTCAGTGGGAAGCACTGGTGCCCCTGGGGGACATTAGCAATGTCAGGGACATATTTTGCTGTCACAGTGGAAGGTGTGTTGCTCCTGGCATTTAGTGGGTGGAGACCAGGATGCTGCTAAAGATCCAACAACGCACAGGACAGTCCCCAGGACAAGGAGGGGCCAGGCCCCAAGTGTCTCTGGTGCCGAGGTTGTAGGTCCTGCCCCGGACCTCTGCTGCCGGGCGTGGTTTTCTCTACTGCCTGCACCTCCCTTCCTCGGCTTTCTCCTCACCTGCCTCTTCAGCTGCTCTCTCCGTTGCTGCCTTTTCCACCCCGAGCCTTCTAAATCCATGCTCTGTCACTGGCTCCATTCTGCTGCCGCCTCTCCCTCGGGGACTTTCCCACTCGCCAGTGTAGCCATCGCCTTGACAAGGATGACTCCCAGAGCTCTCCTGCTTTGCCCCTCATCCAATTTCCAAATGGCCTCTCCAATCCCGAGCTGGATTTCTCTATGGGATGTCCACTGTCATCTCACGCCCCATACTCCGAACAGTGAGCCTATCAGCATGCCTTGCCCTCCGAGAACCAGCTCTCTCCCGGTTCCCTTCTGTCCAGCCTCATTTGGTTGGGCTCAGAAACCTCAGGCCTTCTGGGCTTGTCTGCTCCACAGACAACCATGGACAACCAGACACCACGCTACTTTACCCTTGTAACACCGTTCTATTTCCAATCACTCTCCCTCGCTCAGTCCTTTTCTCCCCAGACTCCAAATGCATCGCCCTCTCTGGTTTCTCGGTCTGTGTCTTGCTCCAGTGGCTCTCAGTATCAAGGCGTCCTTTCCACTTAAGCACAAAACAAACGCACTGCCTGGCACTTAGGACCCTCCGCAGTCTGACCAAAGCAATGCTTTTCAATCTTATTTCCCATCATGCCTTTTTCTGACTCCTCTCTCTGAACTGAACTGAATTACCAACTGTCTCCACATCTCGGCAAATATCATTTCCTCGTCCACAGTGCCTTCGCCCTGCCCACCCTGTGGCTATGTGAGCCCTTCCCTCCCCCACACGCCCGTATCTCTTTCCAGAAGCTGTCTGTGGAGACTCCAGCCCACAGATGTCTCCCGAGCGAATCCTGCAGATGTTATGCAATCAAGAAACATGTGATTAATTCAAGAAAAGAGACTAATATGCAAAGGCTTAGAAGATACAATTTATCAAAACTATTTGTTCATTGTGGTTAGGGAATTAAAAACTTTAAATCATAAATCCAGAGAAAATGTCAGATTGTTGACAAGCACGAGAGGCACAGCAGGGTTTGTGGGGAAGAGCAGAGCCTGAGCTCACACACGTTTGGTCACAATTAGAGCCAATGCTGCTGATCTCAATATGGTAACGCACCTGCCTCATGTCCGAGAAGGTGAGTCAAGTCCTGGGCACATGAATGATGCTCAATAGATGTTAGCTTTACATCACCAGTATTTTGCTGAATTTGTGGGAGGGCACCTCTGGTCCTTCTCTCTGGTGTGACTCACCAAGCAACGGAATTCAACGCAAGGCAGGTCCACCCAGGCCTCCCAATTCCAGAAAGTGTTGGTGTGAGATGGGTCTAAAAATTATTCACCAAACCGCCTCACTGATTTCACAACCCTTGCACAAGTCCCCACGGCAGAAATATAGTGAGCTTCTATTTTATTTTGTAAAGGAAGCTAAGAGGATTTGGTCCCATTAATACAGCTATAACCGCCCCCGCCACCCCCGCCCCCCCCCGCCCTGCCCCGCTCTTTTGGTAAATTCTCGCCCGAAGGTATTTTTTCCCATTGACTTTTAGAGAGAGTGGGAGTGAGGGAGGGAGTGGGAGAGGGAGAAATATCGATGTGAGAGAGACACATTGATTGTTTGCCTCCCGCAGTGCTCCAACCTCAGGGCCGGGGATCAAACCTGAAACCCAGGCACGTGCCCTTGTCCAGGAATCAAACCCTTCAGTCCGCAGGCCAACTCTCTAACCACTGAACCACATCGGCCAGGCCATGTCTCCCAATTTTTAATATGAGTGATAAAGTGAGAGGAATTTAATAGCATGGTGAAAATTAAACCAATATTGCAGATGTACAAAAATCATGTAAAATTAACTACCAAAGGGGGTGCAACACGTCAGCTGTGTTTTGGGGACTACAGTGTGTTAACAAAGAAATGTCAGCAGGAAAAGAAAAATGAGATTGATTATGACACGCGTTTTCCCAGACAGACTAGCGCAGAGCACAACGGAAGATCAGATCCTTGGGTGTGGGCTTCTGCAAGTGACTGTGACAAATCACCAAGCACATTCTGAAAACCTATTTGCAAACTGACTTCCTTCCTTTTTTTTTTTTTTTAATATACTTTATTGATGTTTTACAGAGAGGAATAGAGAGTTAGAAACATCAATCAGCTGCCTCCTGCACAACCCCTACTGGGGATGTGCCCACAACCAAGGTACATGTCCTTGACCAGAATCGAACCTGGGACCCTCGAGTCCGCAGGCCGATGCTCTATCCATTGAGCCAAACCAGTCAAGGCCTGACTTCCTTCCTTAGTCACAGGCATGTTATGACCCCAAGCAAACGCTTTCCAATCCACACTGAGTTCAACCCAGCCGCACCGTCAGCCCCGTCATCAAAAGGATCCATCTGTACTTGACCCCACAAATGGAATTACGTGACTTCAGAAGCCATCACATCAGCATCCCAAACCCAAAATGACAAAAAAAATATTGTCAAGCAGGATCAAAAGTGGCTTGGCAAATTTAGGTAAAAAAAAATGGTACTTAGAACACCCTACCAAAGAATTCCACCATGTTTTTAATAGTAACCAATGTGATCACCAAAAACTGGTATTTCAATTTCTACTGATATGTTCCATTATTTTGGTCATCTCCTATGGTGGAAAGACATAATGAAAACTTGAAAAAGTTTTCAATAAAAAGACTATGACATGTTTATTAGAGTGAGCCCTGGGAGATTATGTATTATAATGGTCCTTTGAGTTTAACCAAACCAAACCAAACCAAACCAAACCCAACCCAACCCAACCCAACCCAACCCAACCCAACCCAACCCGGAGTCCTTTAGTCAAAGGAAGCATTTAAAGCGACAAAGGTCAGTAAGGGACTCTAGGTGAACCAGGATTTACCTGCACTCTACTCCCTCCATCCACGGTTGTGGTGGGCTCTGAAACGGGTGTCCAGAACTCTTGGGGTGCCAAGGAACACGGCACAAAAACCAATCTACCCAATGACATTTACCAATATTGTTTTTTGTGTGTGACCCAATTTGATTTTGGACTGAAAAACTCAGGCAAAGGAGAAAAAAGGCGATTTGTTCCCGAACCAAAGGAAGACATTAAAGAAGAATTGCACAGCTATGCTGACAGCAGAACGTCTCTTATATTCCCTCAGAAAGCCACGGTGGCTCCAGAGTCAAGCACTTGTCTCTCTTTCCCCCAAAGTGGCAGCACCAGTATCTTGGCTCATCCCAACTATCCCGGAATGCCTGTAAGTTGCTAGGCAACTGTATCAGGATTGCTCTCTGCCCACCCACAATTCGCAGCTTTCATACTTGTTCTCACTGGCTTTGCCAATTACTCCCAGGCACTGTCTGGTCATCCAAGGTTGCCTCTTCTAGCTCATCTTCTTGCCTGCTTAGTCCGGTGGTAAAACTTAAACACTGTATTTGTCATCATGTCCCAGCAATTTCCATAACAACGGGCGGCCATCAAACACAGCATGATTTCATGGTAGGATCAAAAACTATAAATAGCTTTCCAAAAAAGGACCCAGACAAAAGAGAAAACTGCCAGCCAACATGACATCTAGTAAGTTCTAATTGATTAGAAAAATTTTGAGCAATTTTTAAAGAAACCACATTAAGTTTAGAAAAGGCTATATCTATGGACAAGTCTTTAGGTCACATATTATACACTGATTATGTTATGTAAACAAAACAGATAAAGGTTTTATAAGCTGCTTTTTGTTATTTTATTTTTTATTGTATTTATTGGGGTGACATTGGTTAATAATCTTATATAGGTTTCAGTTGGACAATTCTGTAATATATCACCTGTATATTGTACTGTGTGTTCACCATTTCACAGCTGTGAAATGTCAATTGGGTAAAACAAAGCACCCATGACCAGAAAGCCAATGCCCTCTACTGATGATGGGTAAGGAAATGACAGGCTAATAAGATATTATGCACACATTGTAGGAAATATGTGATGAGTGTTTGTTTTTTTTAAGATCTTTTGGAATTCTACTTGTCTATCTATAATAATCTATAATAATAAAAGCATAATATGCTAATTAGACGGGACAGCCGAATGACCTTCCAGACGTCATGTCCTTGGCGGCAAGGGCCGAGGCAGAGGTGTTTAGGGGGCGATGAGGCAGGCAGGCAAGCAGTTAGGGGCAATCAGGCACAGTGGTTAGGGGCGATGAGGCAGACAGGTGAGTGGTTAGGGGCGGTAAGGCAGGCAGGTAAGTGGTTAGGGGCAATCAGGCAGGCAGGCAAAGTGGTTAGGGGCAATCAGGCAGGCAGGTGAGTGGTTAGAGGTGATCAGGCAGGCAGGCAAGTGGTGAGGAGCCAGTGGTCCTGGATTTCGAGAGGGATGTCCGACTGCCGGTTTAGGCCAAATCCCGTAGGGATCTCTGAGGGGTCCCAGATTGAGAGATGGTGCAGGCTGGGCTGAAGGCCACCTCAAAATTTGTGCACCGGGCCTCTAGCCTTTTATAAAACTTAAGTGTTAGTCTCTCACTCCAATAAAGTTGCCTCCTCTGTCTCCAAATAGTCATAGAACTTCATTTCTCACACAGCCTTGGGAGTCTGATGTTTAGTCTTTTAAGTATGTCCAAGGGTAGTTTTGCTTCACTATAGAAAGTAAACCTCAATTTTGAACATAGAGATAATAATTAAGAAATTACTTCCAATCAAGGCTGGAGAATAAGATGGGTGAACCAGACTGGGCAGTAAACACCAACGAGGCCGGTGGAAGGCAGAATTCCCGCCCTTGCCTCCAAGGTATGCACCCAGTATAAGCCCTTCCCTTCAGTGTGAGCAAAAGTTGTCAACATGATGGGATTTCTTTCCCATGATTAGGTTACCAATCAGCTGACTAAGTTAATCAAAAGGTTTGGAAAGACCATGGGTGGGCCTGACCTTATCAGGTGAGAGCTAAAGCCAACTACATTAAAGCCATGTCTTATTCCAGAAAGCCTCATGGAACAAGTGCTTAAAAAGCACCGGTTCTAATTTATTCACATCATCAAGTACGTGGCACAGAGCGCCCTTCACAGACCTGTGACTAACGAAGCTTCAGGCAACCCAGGAGACGTCAGGCAGTAGTGACTTTGCCTCTAAAGCGGGTAAAAGGCAAAGTCTGGTCACAGCCACTGCTCTGATCGCACCTGCCCCCCCACCCCGCGCACTGCAGCAAAAACACTCTGTTGTTTGTCAAACACAATGAGTGTATTCCTGACTCTGCCCAGACCGCTTTCCGCCAGCTACCTGTCCACATGGCCCCTCCCTTCTTTCAGGTCACGTCAGTCAGGCCTTCCCTGACCATCTATTTGATGAACAGCCGCCCGCCCGCTGGACCCAGGCACTCACTACCCTAGGGCACAGTGCTGGAGGGTGTGCCTGGGCTCTTGGGCACTGGTTTAACCTCTGAGCTCCCGTTCCCCTATCTGTACGGGGGATTGACAGCTACACTGTGGAACTGTTGTGAGGACAGCCAGAGCGAGAACGCAATGTGCTTAGAAGAACGTTTGGAGCTGACAGTCAGCAGTGCACGTGAGCTCGAAGGATCAGGATCTGGAGGAGGGAGACCAGCAGAGGCCGGCGAAGCTCCAGGAAGAGATGAGACCAGCCCTGAGCACAATTCTTACTCCATGGGCAGCTGCTGGACAGGCAGGGAGAGACAACAAAGGGATCAGGAGAGGGAACTTCACAGGCTGCTGGCAGGACGGTATCAGGGGCAAGGAGGACAGCCTGGCTGTTTCTGGAAGCACATGTTGGGGGCACAGGACAGAATGGTGAGAATGGCGTGGCCAAGGTCTGCATGCCAGGCCGAGGAAAGGACTCTGGGCTTCAGTCCATAGGAAGCGGGGGAGGCTGCTGAACACAGGACAATGAGGAAAATCCGCGTTAGCGAAAGACGAATGGTCATGGTCAACGAGGACAGGTGGCCTGGGAAGAGGACAACCGTGTGACGGGACAGCAGAGAGGTGACCGTTTCAGAAGTCCAGGTGATCAATATCTAACCTGGTAATTTCAGGGGTTAGAAAAGTCTGAGACATTTCAAGGATGAATAGGCTTTGATGGATATTTCCAAAGCACCCACTTGCCCACCTCAACCACAGAACAGATCCTTCCTGGTGTCATCACTTCTGTGTCTGTTTTCCGACATCCCTGAGATTGTGAGCATCTCAGACCCACTATGTAAACCTTACTGTTTCATCTGCGTGCCCAGCACCCTCAGGAAGGACCGCAGCAAGTGCTGCAGATTCTCCACGGAAGGAACAGGGAAAGAGCACAGTGGGCTTGCAGCCTGACGAGAGTGGGCAGCTGCCACGAAAGCAGAGGGATGCTGGGGAAGGAATCTGCCAGACAGAGGAGCTCAGTTTGGGATGTTCTGACTTTGAGATAAGGGGCAAACAACCAAAAAGTAAAAATGAAAAATAGAAAAAGAAGGGAGTTGCTGGTAGGTGTCACTTACATTTGGAGTCTACACCTTCCCTTCTACACTTCCCTTGTTATGGAAGTGCTGAGAGTGGGTTCTAAGATGTTCTGTTATTTGAGTTACGTCTCTCAGGGGTCCTTTGATAATGCTGGGATGCTGAGTAGATCAGCTCATGACTGCATTCTCTACAAAGGGATTAGTTATGGGCCTCTTTTAAATAAGGCTCATGTAAGACACACACACACACACACACACACACACACACTGCAAAAACTAATGACTATTCAGAAAATCACCTTTTGGAAACCATTCAGTATTCAGAGCAGGAGTTACAAAATCCCTACCATCAGGAATGTAAGGACTATTTACCTTGTGACAAGGAACCACGCGATCTGACTGAAGTCTGGAGAGGGTCTCATGTACGTCTTGATATGTGGCATGGCATTGCTGCGGCCAGACGTCTCAGCCGACCATTTGCTAGTGACAGGAAAGACACAATCACTGATAAGAAAATACAAATCGGTCGTCCTCCTAATATTAGCAAACTGCATGAAAAGCAGTATCCTATCATCTAAAAACCAGAGCACACAGTTCTCTTCGCTATGACCCGTGATATCTTCTTAAACTCTGTTCAGACAGCAGAATAATGCATGTTCATTTTAGAGTGCAGGTATGTAGACAAAAAAAGCATCTCTTGGCGTGTATGCCGTGAATACCCACATGCATGCAAAAACTGTTGTGCTTTCAGCAGCGTCTTCACATCCTGTCTCCTAGCTGGACTGTTTCTAAAAGCTCGAACTGTGCTCCCACATGCATTACTGAGCAGAGGCTCAGTAAGTTTGCTGATAAAACAAAATACAAAATGGGAAAAATACCAAAAGTATGACCATCACAAAGGAAAGTTGAAAAGCAGGGGGATAAATCAGAAATACTTTAGTCAAATGCTGATATTTGCATATCTTGCATTTGGTTTCTAAGTTTCCAACACTGTAGGACTCCGGGGCCAAGGGGAAAAATGGCCTGTATCACGAGGCGACAACCCTTGCTTATCAGAAGACGGGCCTCGAGAACAGACTGTCTGCAGAGACCGATCAGGACTGGGCCCATCATCAGATGATGCAATGCACTGGGAGGAAGACCATACTGGGAGGCGCTCCATCTGAAGAAACATCCTCTGGAAGGAACCACCTCCCGAGAAAGCATTAAAGAAAGGCTCCTGACGGCATCCCGGGTTAGACTGAGAGCTACTGGGATGCAAACTGCCCTCCTTTCTGGCTGTCCCGCAAAACAGTGGCCCGGAACTGGGACCGGCCTGGAGCATGCAGATGTGCGACCTCTGCAGCGAGGACAGAGGGCAGTCATTTCACTCGTCCATTCAACCTCGGACGGAACTCTCACAATGAGCCAAATACCGCCCCACATGCTTGGGGAGGATTCCACCCTCAGCAAGCTTGCAGGACGCAGGGTAAGACTGTGTAGAGAGAACGATTGTATTTTAAATACTGGAAACATGAACTAAGAGGTACTAATGTGAATTCTAAACTACCCAGCATGTTCTTTTATTTATCGTTTTCTTTATGTGTCCATATATAAATAGAAATGCCACAGAGACAAATTTTACTCTTTGGTATTAAAAATCTATTCCAAAAAATAAAGTTCAAAACCTTGTTTAAAGTGATTTCTATCACTAACATATGTAGCTGAGCCGTATTATGTAAGGCTCTTTAAATAACAGCTTGTTCCTAAAGCAGCAACAGCAGCATTCTAGCCAATTACTTACTGGAAGTAGGCATGGAGCCAGTTCTGCTTTTCCGCTGTCTGGATGCTGTAGGGAAGAGAGCCCCCGGCTTTTGAAACAAGAAAAATAAAGTAAATAATAAAACGGATGCAATAGAATTTGAGGATTCTTCATTAAAAAGCATAGTAAACAAAACCTATAGTAAACAACAGTGAGGAAGTTAAAGGGGAAAAACAACACTGCTTCCAGCATTTCATCTTAGAAAACACTTCCTGGACAGGAAATGCCTGCGCTTGCACCAACTATGTCCTCTCAGTGGGCTTCCTTTCTGAGGGATGTGTATTAAGTGTAAGTGTTCACTATCTGCAAAGGAAAGGGATTAAGGGGTGGTCATTTAATATCTGCAACAGCACAGATCTGAAGGGTTAGAAAGAATCCTGGCCCAAACTGCCGTCCTCATCCTTAGCCTCCTTCTTGCAAGATGAAGTGTGGAGCGCCTCTGTTTTAGCCTAAGACCAGGGAAGTTGGGGCAGACTAGGATGAGAACTCCTAGAACTTGAGAGAAAGATTAGAGCAAGGCATGTTGGGACTGTTCTGAAAGGGCACGGAGCAGTAGGGGCAGCTGGCTTCATCTGGATGACTTGCCTGGACAGCCAATCTGTTGGTGGCAGAGGCTAGGGCAGCCTTATTCGCAGAAACGAGATGAGCAACCCTTCAGAGGGTGACTGTGAGGGCTAAATAACACCCAGGACCTGCCCACCTGCACCATCTTGGGAACATAACCAGTGCTCAATGTCACCCGTCTTCATGATTCTTACCCAGTTAAGAGAAAAATCACCTCCAAATTTCTAATCCATACTTTCCTCATCCCAAGGGGGATGAGAAAATTCTTATTCCTTGTTTTTAAAAGTTTACCAGGGCATTTGTGAAATATACACAAAAAATA
Source organism: Cnephaeus nilssonii (assembly GCF_951640355.1). Lineage (NCBI taxonomy): Eukaryota > Metazoa > Chordata > Mammalia > Chiroptera > Vespertilionidae > Cnephaeus > Cnephaeus nilssonii. The sequence continues at coordinate 99,160,934 of NC_137075.1, read as the reverse complement.
CAATTGTGGCAGGCTTCCCAACAATTACCTGGATACCCTTCTAAGCTGGTCCGCACATTTTCCACAGAAGGATAGATCTAAAAAGAAATACGAAAAATTCCCAATGACACTTGGAAGGTACCATGTTGAAGAAACTATTTGTTAAAAGGAATGCTGATTAGTTTTTAAGAAAATGAAATCTCAATTAAAAATCCGAGAGGCTTAGAAAACGTGCTCTATATTTTAAAAAGTTCCCATCTTACAGGAAAAAAACAGAACTTCTGGTAATTAACCTTTTGCACTCAGATGTCGAGTGTGATTCGACACGGTTAGCATTAGAATAAAGGAATCGAGAAAAAAGCAAGCGAGTGCAAAGGGTTAATCCTATATAATAAAAAGCTAATATGCAAATCGACCAAATGGTGGAACGACTGGTCGCTATGATGTGCACTGACCACCAGGGGGCAGATGCTCAACGCAGGAGTTGTCCTCTGGTGGTCAGTGCGCTCCCAAGGGGGAGCACCGCTCAGCCAGAAGCCGGGCTCATGGCTGGCGAGTGCAGCTGCAGTAGCAGAAGCCTCTCCCGCCTCCGCGGCAGAGCTAAGGATGTCCAACTGATGGCTGCCGAACTGCGAGAGGGCGCAGGCTGGGCTGAGGGAACCCCCCCCCCACTCCCGTCCCAGTGCACGAATTGTGCACCAGGCCTCTAGTTTGATGATAAAAAAGCACACTTCCATTTGAGTTTTTCCTCTGACATGCCACAGTAAACACTGAATTGAATGCAAAATTAACTACTAACTCAAAGGTGCCTAAGTAACTAATAATGCTCGTAACTCTGCAGGCCATGCCTTTCCAACATCTTTTCCTGGGCTTGACAACCTGGAAGGGATGACAACTGCTCGCTGGTGGCTGACACGGAGCTTTGGCTGAACTGCACACCCCAGCAACCACGATACTCGATTACTATTACTAACACTGCCGTTTCTATCCCACCCATTGAATCAAACCCTCTCTCTCTGAGGAGGACTGGCTGTTGACTGACTCCTCTCCTGGACGAGAGAATGCAGATGAGGGACTTCGGAGGAGGAGCACTCACCAGATGGAGGGGAGCCGTGCTTTTCCCGGGGGCCCTGCTTTCCTTCCCCAGGGTCACCAAGGTCTCTTTGAATTCAGCACACAGCCATTTGGATTCGTCAGCCCCCATGGAGCCGATGCTTGAGAACTGGCCGATGACGGGCCAAGCCTCGGCCTTAGGTATGGACGAGGCGTGCTCTTTCAGGACCTGTGAAAGGGTGACAGTGAAAGCCACAGTCAGGACCCGAACCCAGGTGTGGGCATCTACCTGCAACGGGGTGCACTTAGCCAGAGCGCTCTACCCTCTCTAGGTCAGGACCCAGTCAGGGCACCTGCCCGGGTGGCGGGCTCAATCCCCAGGAGGAGGCGAGCAGGAAGCAGCTGATCGATGATTTTCTCTCATCATTGATGTTTTTTCTCTCTCTCCCTCTCCCTTCCTCTTTGAAATCAATAAAAACTTACTAAATAAATAAATACATAAAGATGTTGGCTATGAGATCCTGCCTGCTTTCAGCTGCGGTCTCAGTTAAAAAAAAAGAAAATTAAAAGTTTCATTAACCAAGGGGAATTCTTACATAACATAAATAATTTATGGACAAAGAGGTAAGCTTTGAACAAAGACATTTTAGGGACATTGTATTATTAAGGTCAGTAAACTGTCTTCTAAAAGGCAATAAAGAAGGCATTAATCTTCAACTTGCTGGTTGTTTTATTTTGTTAAAGACCTTTCTATGTTCATTTTCATACCAGCAGCAAATGTGATTTTTGTAGTAACAATTCTCTTAAGGGCACTGGTTTGGTAAACAAAATATATTATAGCTAATTGTTATAGCCTCTACTCAACACTACATTCTGCTTTATTAAATTTGTATGTTAAAAGTCCTTGATATGCTGATCAAATGCTACAAACGGAATCTCCGATTATCTCTATCACAAGACATATAACTAAAAGTCCATTTAGAACAATCTGCATCTATAGAACAGGCATAATAAAACTTTAAAAATTACTGAAAACTATTAGGCAATCAATTTATCATGTGCCTACTATTTGCCCAGAATTGTGCTAGATATATTGTAATGCTGCCATCAGAACATACGATTATAAATAAAAAGGGAGATAATACCCATTAAATTAAAAAAAAAACAGTTAAAATAGTAAAAATTCTGTTACCTTCCGAAGCCTAAAGTGCCCCCAGTTATCTTTCTGATTTCCTTGAAAGCGTCCTGGGGTTGATCCAATGAGGTAAACGCTACAGAGATATAAAATGTAAATTACAGAACGTAGTGATGTGATTTATGAACCTACAGTCACAAAATACCCATGAAGTGTTCCAAGAGCCAACCCGTTTTCTTGGGATACTTCCTCAGAGGAGTAGCTGATACTTAAACTCACCGTCAAGCACATCCACTAGTGGAGGAGCACCTGCAAGGGGAGGGGGCCAGGCCGAGCTCGCTCCTGTGCAGAGTGACCCAGCAGGAGGCCGAGGGTGCGTGGAAGAGTCCCTGCCTCCCGTTAGGGACACAGAACCAGGAGACGCACAGCGACAGCCTCCTGCTTTCATCATGTCACGAAGGGCGGCCGAACGCCCTCAGCCTCCTTCCAAGACCCTGCGTTCCAGACCCCGCGCGGCTCTCAGGCGTCACCTGCCGTGAGCACCCAAAACGCGAAGACGCACGTACTTGGTTCCGGAGAGGTCGTGGGCGTGGATGATGTCTACCCACTCCTTGAGAGGAGGAGCGTTATAAGCCATCAGGTAGCTGACGAGATCGGCTTTGAAATGTGTTGTCGACTCTCCAGACCCGTGGGTGCCATGGGCCATTCGTGGGTACAAGGGGCTCACCCACATTCTGGAACGGGAGAGAAATGCCTATTAACAGTCGGGAAGCCACTGGTCATGGGGCCTCTCCGCACTGACTCTGCACTCACCCGAGGAGGGGACTTCTCACTGCGTCTCCACCTGGTGAGCAGAGATCCTCACCAAACACAAATCCCACCGTGCCGCCCGGACAGCTTCCATCACATTCGGAACTATTTTTGAAGACCTCACTGTGAGTTTAGACCCATAAGATCTAGCCTCTGCCCACCTCTCCCATCCAATCCCCCTCCATGCTCCCTCTCATCCAGTCACCACACCTTCTTCCTCCTCCTTCTTCCCACGCCTTACATACTGCTTTCTGAGGAGTGATGACACCAGTCAATAGTTTTAATTTCAGTTGTTAGAGCAAACCCATACCACCTGTAGTAACCCCAGCAAGACTGTGCCCACGACTATATCAATGTGGCTCTTTAGTCAAGTGGAAAAGGATAAAAGTTATACTGAGAAAAATGTACGAACAACTCTACTTTCAATAAACAAACACATCATGATGTATAAGCTAGAGTAGTTTGGGGGTATTTTTATAACATATACATTCCTGGCGCCTGGAGTGAGTATATACCACATTCAATGATATTAGATTAACACAAACCTTAGACTTTCAAATACTACAGTAAATGAAATATTAAAGACATCTTTCATTTCATCAATCCTTTTCCCCAAAGGAAAACGGGGGTTGTTGGGTGAGAGCCATGATGTATGACGACTTTCTAAACCAGATACCGAGGTGTGAGGCATTTGCACACTTCCCAAAATAAGATGAGAAAATGATCCCGGGACAAATAAGTTTAAAAGTGAGAAGTTAAACGGTGGACCAAGGGGCGGCGGAAAGGACGGCAGGGACACCTGCACACAGAACAGGGTCAGCGGGGCCCTTAGGAAGGGGACACAAGGTAACCGCCTTTACATGTCTTTCTTGAAAGATGACAACGCACTGCATGAGATGCAGAGCCTCGGGGAGAACCTGGACTAGCCCGAGAGAACAGTGCCCGGTCCGGGTGGCGAGAGGGAAGCTGCAGGGAGTGTCACATCCTTGCTACTTTTTGAGTTTTAAACCATGTAAAGCTACTGTCCAGCCAATGATTTTTTTTTAACTTAAAATTTTTTTTAAATGAAGGAAAAAAATGAACACCCCAATCCTGTCCCTTAATCCCTGCCTGCGTAACAGCCACCCCCGAGAAGCCTAAGGAAGCCTGGTTGCTTCTAAACTCGAGCTCCTGGCCCAGAAGGAGCAGGAGGCCGGGTCAGAGTCTCTGAGTCACAGAAGACCGAAGGCCAGCCGAAACCGGTTTGGCTCAGTGGATAGAGCGTCGGCCTGCGGACTCAAGGGTCCCAGGTTCGATTCCGGTCAAGGGCATATACCTTGGTTGCGGGCACATCCCCAGTGGGGGGTGTGCAAGAGGCAGCTGATCGATGTTTCTTTCTCATCGATGTTTCTAACTCTCTAGCCCTCTCTCTTCCTTTCTGTAAAAAAATCAATGAAATATATTAAAAAAAAAAAAAAAAGACCGAAGGCCAACTTGACAGACTCAGTTCATTACATTAGTTACCGTTTCCCCACAAAAAGCTCTGTGAGTCCCATTTTTTGTTGTTTTTGATGGGGCTACATATACGTCACAAGCCCCCAAGCCCAGCTCTGCAGCTTACACACTCCTGAGGTAGCAAAGGCGTAGTGGACCCGAAACTCAGTGGGCCAAGAGGGTCTGTGCTGAGGCTCCCAGAGATGGAGTGGCGACAGCCTGGACCCTGAGCCAGTCGGACTACACTGCATCGTGAGCGGCATGTTAAGTGGGACTCAAACCAGAACACGTTTAAAGGAAAACTATCAGGAAGTGGGCACGGGGCTCAAAGCCACCTGCTGTGGTGGGGGAGCGGAGTGCGGAGTGGGAACAAGAGGTGCTGGGCTCAGGGAAAAGACCACCTTTCAAGCCCGGACGGGCCATCTGAAGGAAGAGAGGTGCCTCGTTAACTACACCCACACAGGCTGAAGCGGGCTCCGGGGGTGGAGGCTGCAGGCTCTGTATTCTAGCTCGACCCCCGGGGGACATGGACTCAGCCAGCTAATACATCCCACTGTAGGGGTTCTAGCACAGGCTGGGCAATGAACTGTGGCAAGTCTGTGGGGGAGGATGACAGCGAATTCCTGAACCCCGAAACGCTGCTAGATGAATGCCTGAGTTTCTTCTAACACAGAAGGCTGTTAACCAGCTCTTAACTTAACCTCCTTTACCAGAAGGCAAAGATGTACAACATGGCTTAAATGAAAGAAAGGTGACTTACAGCTGGTCACAACGAAGGGCTTGCCCGGAGGGAGAACAATGGTTAAAATCTGATTTGGGGAAATCCCCAAAACTAAACCCAAACCCTTCTCGAGAAAAGATAAAAAGCTAGACCCAGCATCCGTGCACAAGGACAAAGGGTCGGTGATATAAACTAAGCCTGAGCCACCTCACGCCGGATTCTCTGAGATTCACAACACCATGAACACAGGAAAGGCTTTAAAAACACACCCGTGCAGATGTGCTTCATGGGAAACTACAGGGTTTGGTGGGGGAGGGGAATTTTTAGCACTCGACTATTCCCCAGGTTTTCCTGATGCCCCCTGGGAAGTGGCCAGCCTGAGTACAAGTGGGAGCAGGGGGAAGTGGAGACCAGAAGGCTATCCAGTGGGTCTCACTGGAAAAATAATGGGCTTAGACCTGGCACTTAGCACCCTCTTTCCGGCCTCGAATACTTGGATAGACTTGGCTGTAGTGTGTGTATGATCTCATTTTATAAAAAAACCTACCGTGCGTAGATATTTATCTGTGTGTCCGTGTATAACAGAGACAGACATGGATGATTATGTTACACTGTTAACACTGGTTGCCTCAAGAGAGAGAAATTGGGGGGGGGGAGATACTAAAAGAATGCTACCTTTTTCTCTGCATGTGTATTTTTTCTATGCCACGTGTGTGGGATTTTTACAATTAAAAACATAGAAAAACAAAAGAATAAAGCAAATGTTCTGGCCTTTGCCCTGTCTCCGCACACACAGCCACTGCCGTAAAGCAAACAGAAGCTACGCACCCTTGCGTCTTCTGGTGCCAGTCCTCACGGATGAGGTTGGAGGTGTGTATGACCACCCGGAGGCCTTCTTCGTATAGCAGGAGCATCATTTTCCTTTAAAAACAGAAAAGGCATTAACATTACTTTCAAAAAATGCAATACCTTCCTAATGCAAATGTAATAGCTAAAGGAATTCTTCAAACGCTTATATTACCCAAACGTTTAACAACTATAACCCTCCTTTCTTCTATACATTACCAAAGTCTGCCTAAGTGGTAGGTAGAAAACTACCTCCCAAAATGCTCCGAGTACTTGGTGGCCCGTGAACTTTTGCCCCGTCCCATCCACATGGCCAGTCCTGACACTCCAGACCCCTCCCTTCCAGGCTGGCCCCTTATTATCTATTCAGCATCATCTGTTCCTATTAGGGACAATAGGAACCTTCGTGTCCTATGTTTTTCTAAAGTTTGGTCACAACCTCTTGCTGTGTCATTACTAGCATTTAAAAAAATTGCAAAAGAATAAATAATAAACTCAACAGTGCATTGCATACTGTATATTTAAGTTCAGTATTGGCTCACGGAACTTGTTTTGCCATAAGCATGGGTGCATGTGGTAGACTGAAAGGTCAAATGTACTTTTTTTCTTTTTTAAGTATATTTTTATTGATTTCAGAGAGGGAGAGAGAAACATCAATGATGAGAGAGAATCACTGATTGGCTGTCTCCTGCACGCCCCTTCTGGTAATCGAGCTCTCGTCCTGGGCATGTGCCTTGACTGGAATTGAACCATGACCTCCTGGTTCATGGGTTGATGCTCAACCACTGAGCCACACTGGCTGGGCTCAAATGTATTTCTTATTGTGGGTTGCAATTTAAAAAGAGTGTGAAAGAGGCTTCATCTTCATGCTCCATAGATGCCACACTTGTCACCAGTGCACCTGGGCTTGAGGTCCGTCTTCCCTTTTTCTTCTCCATTAATTCAAATCAGTCCTGTTGAGTCCTCTCTTTCCCACGGGGCTGCCCCACGCCTCCAGTCATCAAACACACTTCTCTTACTTTAACAACAGTGAGAGGGAGGGAATACTGGAGAAATAAGAGCTTTCCATCTGAAGTTGCAAGACCTAAGCTCCAGTCTCCACCAGGGAGAAGCCATACGACCCTAAGCCATTTAACATCCCTCAGTCATTCCATGTCCCTGAACCTTGTTTTGTTTTGTTGCTTTTTTTTCACACGTGTAACGTGAAGGATGAAGCCCTTCTTGCCTCACAGGGTTGCTGTGAGGTGAGGTACAACGTGCACTTAGGTGGGTGTAAACACTCTCGCCTGTGCACTCCCACTCATCCTTCAACGCCTTCCTTTCATTCGTCATCTGCTGTTGGATGACTTGTAGCTTGCTGCTTGTTTTCTAATTATTCCAGGAATCTAAGCGCTCTCTCTACCCAACCAGAGACTCACTCCTCAAGGCACTAACGCTGCCCTGACTTTTTATTTCTATTGAGGCCAAAATGCTACTTCATGTTTACTGGCGTAGGTCAGTTCACACAGGGGAAAAATAAACAACATGGACACTGTTTGGACAGCATGGAGCCAGCATAAAAAGATGTGGAAAAGATCGTAAGGACAGAGAATGAGATTTAGCTCCTGCCACACTGAGAACGTGACATGAGCTGGCAAACGGTAAATAAATGCAGAGCTGCAGAAATGACAGCTGGTGGGCCAATCTTCCCATGTATGACATGTGCACCCTGAAATCTGGGCAAATTTATGTCACCGTTACCAAACTAGCAGCTGACTGCCATTAAGAATAAGCCAGCTATGAATCCATGATACGAGTTTTACAGATATTCCCATTAAGCACCAATGATCAGAGAAATCACGCACGAATGTCAGTGAGTCCCGCAAACAGAACCGGACGGATCCAGGGGAAGTCGCTTGCATCCTTTCAGAGACAAAATGGCACATGCCAATTAAGTCACAATTTAAAATGGATAAAAAGAGTAAGAAATGGGGTCTCCCTCGAAGAACGCTGACCTGCATGTTGCCTACTGAGCTGTGGGGGCAGCCAAAGGGACACGTCCTAAATCTGCAGCTGTTCCTGTGAAGGGCCTGCGTGCCAGGCACCACCCTAGAGGCTCCACGGGATGCCAGCACGCAGTGCCCACGGTAACCCAGAGCGGGCGCCGTCTCCCACTGCACCCGCACCACCTGTGGCTGGGAGACGGTGGTCACAGAACGAGCCAGAGGAAGAGCTTGTTTGGATCAGACATGCGGATCGTCCTCTCACTGCGCGTGGCTTCCGCAGGGATGGGCACGGGGTCGCAGGTCTCACCATGCCAGGGGTAGGAGTGGGCGAGGGGGCATGGCGTGATCTGGGTGAGGATGCGGAAGGGAGTGGGAAGGGGCCTGCCCTGCCATCCTGTGGTCAGTCCGTTAGTTCACCGGCTCCCGTTAGACAGGGACTGGACGTGGAGCTGCTCTGGCTCCCTCCCTCCCGCCTGCGATTCTCAGGGCCAGGCGAGCTAACCTGGCTCCTAGTTCTGGGGAAACCGCGACGCTTTAGAATTCTAACGCCTTGTGAGAGACACCCCGGAACTGTATGACGTCCTTCAGAAACACTGAGAGAGCACGCTTAACGAGCCTCGCGGACTATGGGCTCCTGCAGGACAGCTGCTTCTGGTCATTTCCAGCTGCTCTGCACAGAGCCCACACATGCCTGCTAACCTGAGCACCATCTCCAAGCCACTTCCTACTTACCGCGGCCGCTCCCCTCTGCCCCACGGGGAGGCGGTTTACACCCCTTCACCATGGGCTGCAAGGCTTTCCTCCTTTTCTAACTCATGTGTTTGTCTGCCTCTCTGACCAAAAGACTAAAAGCGGCAAGAACAAAACCCATCATGTCCCAAACCCATTATATCTCCAGAGCTGTGTGTGAAGAATAGATATTTAATGAATAACTCTTAAACCATTTTAAAAGGAGCAATGGACAGTGATTGCAAGATATGAGTGCAATCTCCTACAAGACACTGTCATTTTAACAAAATGCAAACTACACATACTATGTGGGTGGGAAAGGTCCTAATTACTCCCTTAGGCATTTAAGGGAGAATCTGGGGGGAGGAGGGGGAGAAGGAGGAATAAATTTGCCAAGTGGTTTGTGTGTTGGGGAGGGCAGGATGGACCACAGGAAACAATGAGTCCACCTGAGCAGCAAGCAAACAAAAATTCCTGTCCCCAGCACTGGTCCAGGGAACACTGCTTCTCTGCTTGGGGCCTCTGGTCTATGCAATGAAGGCTCAACTGAACATCCGTGTGTCAAACCCTGGCCAGGCCCAGCACACTCAGCCCCTCCTGGACAAAGGCACAGGCTCCAGGACTACTTGCTGGCATGTGGAATACAGGGCGATTGCCCATGAAATGCTGGCACAGAAGGCGTGGCCGGCACAGGAGCCTGGCACTGGGGGTCTAGGGAAGATGCTGAGCCGCCTTATACAATGCCACTCTGTATCCTCTGCCTGAATTAGCATCCTGTGAGCTCAGTGTGACACAAACAGTAACTGATCCTGCGGTGCCTGAGTCCTCTCTCAACAGCCCTCAGACCCTGTCCTCTATTAGACCGAAGCTTCCCATTAGGGATGGCCGGTAAATGCTGCAACATTTACTCAAGAGCATCTAAGGGCAGATAACGTAGGGTCGGTAGGTCGCCTTTACGAAATGGCTCAACTCTTTCAGCTCTGGTTCCTTTTTCTTAAAGCAAACTGGACAATATAGTTTTAAGTGGACAGAGAGAAAGACGAACGTATGCCCTCATTTCAGGGCACTGTAATATCGGGAAACCAGTGATCACAGAAGGACTCACGCTCCCTCCTAGAGACTCCCTTTTGCCCTACAGACAGACGCCGAAGGAACATGCCGGAACCTGCCAGCTACCCATTTCCACTACTGGTCTAGAAGACAGATGAGGCTCGGTCACGTTCACGTCACAAATCCTTCCCAGAGAAACGTGCTTTATAAACAAAAGGCTGAAATAGGGACAACCATGTCTAGTCCTTATTTTCATTTGCAGAACCAATGACGTAAAAGGGCTCAGCAAAAACAGCGGAAGGACTAACCTAAAGCAGGAGACCAGCGGACATCGGCGCAACGTGCCAAGTAGGAAGTAACACAAGTTCTTCCTGTCTGGTTGGCAAGGCTTCAGAAGAGCATTCTAGAAGAAATTTCTGAGCTGTCTTGCGCAGGGACAGATATCAGCCTCTTGAGTTGACAACTTTTTGTAAAATAGTTTTGTTTTATTTTCAATCACAGGATGGAGCTGACCTAACAATATTCTCTATTTGATGCAGCTGAGAATCTTATAAAAATCACAAGACTCTCTTTAACATAGTGGAATCCACAGCGCATTACTGACACACATACAGTCACTCATAACCACGGACCACACACCACAGTATCTATTCTCCTACAGCGAATGTCCTGAACAGAAAAGCAGAAACGGCACCAGAGATTCAGGCTTTTGTGTTGCAAGTACTGTAGCTTCAGGCTGTTAGAAAACAACCCCACTTCCTCTACTTCCTTACTGATAGCATTCCACCCCCGCCCCCCCAAAACCATCACACCTGAACTCCTCCAAGGGCCTTTCTGAATAGCATCCTTTGCTCTATTAAAAGCATACCCTCTCCCCCGTTCATAAAAATTGCTTACGTGTGGTGTGTTCCAAATGCAATATCCAACTTTGCCTAGGATGAAAAAGAAGTCAAGTCACTTATTAAAACAAAAACAAACACTCAATACCCCTACCTATTGGAAATTAAATTAGAAACGGTTCAGGTTTTTTTTTTCTCTCTTTTTTCTTTAATTGCTTTTACTGCCCTCTAGTGGACAAGCCTTTGATAAACAATACAGCTTTTATAATATCCAGTAAGGCTTGTTTTTAAAAATGCATATTTTTTAAAAAGTTACCCAGAATAATTCAATACTTTCTGCACTTTTAATTATAGCAATTAGAAGTTAAAAAGCCTAATTTCTTTAGTTGTCAAAAACTAATAAAAACAAATGAGCGTTTGCAAAGTTTTAAAATGAGAAATTTGGCTTACACAGAAATTAACAACTGCAAAAAGTTTTCAGCGCGTATTCAAAAAACACTGAGTGTGGTGGCATCAGAAAGACTTGTGTTGTGATGTTAAAACAGAAGTTTTCTTACATTAATAACATAACAAGTACTGAAAATAAAGAATATATTAAATCCACTTTGTTACAAAATGATATCTTCACGTATAAATGGGGCATAAGTGGAGAAGTAAAACATTTTACCTAACACCTAGTATAGCAAGACCTTGGTTAAACAGACTGTGCCCCAGATGTAGGCTAGGAAAGAGTTAAAATAGAAACGTCAAAATAGCAGTTAGGAACGTGCAAATCCTAGCTTCATAACGTTGCATGACTTTGAAAAATACTTAAATCTAAGATGAATCTCACTCCTCTTTAAAATGATGGTGCTATTAGGGGATTCGGAGTTGTTAGGAGTGAATGAGAGGAAGTGTTCCAAGTGCGTAGGAAAGGGGCCTGTGCCGGCAGTACTGCCACAAGTCCCGCCCACCAACCACAGGACAGGTGGGTGGATCCGCTTGCTGGAGGCAGTAATAAGCAACTGAACACACAGGTGAGGACACAGGCCCCGGACTGGACAGGTGGCCCATCCACTATCCTCTCACACTCAGCATGTGGGGCGCTCACAGACCAGCATGCATTTGTGTGGTCTGGCCACAGAAGAGAGAACAGGGAACTGTATTTGATGTCTTTAAAATGACAAAATTAGAATGAAGACTGCCACTCTGAAAATTGATATTTAGCTGGGAAAAGGCAGTGGTCAAGAGACTTGGCTTTTGAGTTGTTTTGTTATAAGTTGTGTGATCTGGGGCAAGTCTAAGCACAAAATCAAGGATGATAGTAACTTGAACAGATAATATCCAATGGGCGCTTTTTGGTGCAAATGCACCACATCCTGTACAACAACCCAATGAAGAACAGCATTAACAGTCCACTTAACATGGAGGACTTAGGCTTAACGAGGTTCATCAATGAGCCCAGGATGACATGGTTCGGGTGTGCAGAGCTGGGACAGAACCCGGGCCTCAATCTCCGACCTCTGGCCCCACATGTACAGAATAGAAGTGTTAGCATACACAGATTCTTTGACTGACGTCAACATCAGTAATTCATCTTACAGGCAAGGCATAAAGGTATTTCAATAGGCCAGAATGGGGCCACAATCCTTCTGTACCTCGGACTACATCTGGGAGCTTCGGAACAGCTCTTTGCACAAGGTTTGAAAGACTGCGGCTCGTTCTGCCCTCTAGTGGCCGGTCTGGAGCACGCCATCAGGCATGCCACAATGTCTCCTAAACTTCTCAGGACAGGTAGTCTTTGAAAAACACGATTTCTATTGATTTAATCACTGTGTTCTTTCTTTAGTTTGATGAGAGCTATCCTACTGCAGTTTAATCTCCTCTGCTTGGGCAAGCAAAAGCAAAAACATTGGATTTTAGGCAATGGCTAAGCAAAGGTTTATCTGTGTAGAAGTGAGCTAAAGATATATTGGAAAAAGGGATGCTTTCAAATTCCAACTATATTAAGTGCAGTGGTTGAGTCACAGCCAGGTTTTGAGAGGCATGCTGGCTGACTAGAGGCAACCAGAGGAGGTCTGGAAGTTGGGGAGACACAGGGGATCCATGGTATATCCAATACAATTGAACAACGTGAGACAACTAAGGGAGATATCTTCAAACGTAAGAACCACCGACACATGCTAGGGGGAGAATTACTGTATGTGCTCCAGAGGAAAAATTAGGACTGATGTGTGGAAGTCACAAAGAGGAAGATTGTGATGGGTAATTTTATGTCAGCTTAGCTAGGCCACAACATCCAGATATTTGGTCAGCTGTTGCTGTGAAAAGTACTTTTTAGATTAAAACAGATTACCCTCCACAATGTAGGGGGCCTTATCCAATCAGTTGAAGGCCTCAAGAGAAAAAAAGACCCACTCCTTCAAGGAAGAGAAAATTGAGTCTCCAGACTGCCTGTGGACTCAAACGGCAACATCTGTTCTTCCCTGGATTTTGGACTTGCCAGCAGCCCCCGCACATACAGAGATGTGTATGTTTCCCATAGGTTGTTTCCCTGAAGAACTCTAATACAGAGATAAGAGGTCAACATCAAGAAAAATCTTTCTAACCACAAGGGCTACCTCAGGAAGCATTCAAGCCAAAGTTAGACAACATCTGTTGGGGATGCTGGAGCCTCCGGAGGATTCCTGCACTCGGCAGGTAGAAAGATGAAATGTCTAAATTCCCTTCCAACTCTCAGACCAAGCATAACGGCAACAGCAGCTTACCTGGCAGAGGGAAATGTTCTCATAAGGCTTGGCCTCGGCGTGCAGGTGAGCCTTAGCTTCTCGTTTATCGCCATGCACCAGCAGGATTGGCTTCTTCCTGAAGAGGCCAGAAGTATGTGAAATACATCATTCACAGAGCTGGACTGCTGCCTGGTGAGGGAATGCCAGCTTCTCTATCACCCCACACGTGCTCTGGCCTTTGTGGAGACTGAGTCCCGGGCTAACAGAACAGGTCAGTTAATCTTCATTGACCAGTTACCGTGACAAGGGGGTCAGGGGGTCCGATCCTGAAGCTCCACTTCGACTCAGAGGGGTTGTGACTCAAGCAAGCCCTTGAGTAATGAATTATCTTCTTTGGTCCCAAAGGGCACATAGTTACCTGTGTTACTATGTTTAAATTCAGACGGATTAAAGACACAACATTACCGTTGTAGAGTGTGATGCTCTTTTCTTTCCCTGCTGTTGGGACCTTGCCAGGCCTACATTCACCAAGCTCCTACTGTGTGCTAGGTACTGCACTAGACTCGAGGATACAAGAGTGAACAGGCCCAGGTCCACAGCAGCATGCAGACTCATTAAAGGTGGTTCTATTTCAATGAAACAGAGCCCAAGTTACACTGAAAATGCTGTATTTAAAAAAAACAACAACAAAAAAAAACAACACACACACACACACACACACACACACAAAAAATGCTGTATTTTTTAATTCCTAAAGGACAACATGAGAAGACTCTTCAGGCCTGGCTGGAGTGGCTCAGTGATTGAGCATTGACCTAGGAACCAGTGGTCACAGTTCCATTCCCGGTCAGGGCACATGCCCGGGTTACGGGCTTTATCCCCAGTGTGGGGTGTGCATGAGGCAGCCAATCAATGATTCTCTCTCATCATTGATGTTTCTATCTCTCTCTCTTTTCCCTTCCTCTCTGAAATCAATTAAAAATCTATTTTAAAAAAGAGAATACTCTTCAGGAATAGATTAAAAGGCTTTTAAGGGAATTATGATCTTCTCCAGTTAATTCAAAGCGAGATAATCCTTAGAAGTCAATATACCTTTGCAAGCACACCCAACAAAACAAAAATTGGATTTTTATTCAAGGAACAATCAAGCAAGATGAACAAAGGTAGCTACTTCCACATGTATCAATCACGGTGCAGAATGATTCTCTACCATATGAGAAGGGCAACATGCAACTAAAAAGAAACATTATAGAAAATGCACTTCCGGTACAAGCACCTAGCTACCTAATCCCCAAGAACTTTATAACGTGTTAGTTCAAATAAAACTAAGAAACCACACCTTCACAACTTTTTTCTATTTTACAACTAGAAAAACAGGGCAGAGAATAATTAGTGTTATCAGATCATCAGGACTTTCTTAAAAATAAGAGATTAACCATTACTGACAGAAGTTGAAGTCTGCATTAATGCCTTCAAATTTATTGGTCCCATAAACTGTCACCAAAAGGCTGTTGAGATGGTTCATTTTATGTGTCAACTTGACTAGGCCAAGGGGTGTTCATATAAAACATCATTCTGGGTGTGTCTGTGAGGGTGTTTCTGGATGAGATGGGCCTTTGAATGGGTGGACTCCAATGTGGGGGGCCTCATCCAGTCCGCTGACAGCCCAAGGTAGAAACAAAGGTGGAGGGAGAATTTGTTCTCTTCCTCTTGAGCCAACTGCCCATAATAAATCTCCATATACTGTATCTCCCATTGGTTCCGTTTTTCTGGAAAACCCCTCCATGGGCAGTATCTGAATGACGACATAAGGCAGTACAACCTCTACGATCAGAATTTCTGTCAATTCTGGATGTTGCCTTAACTTGACATTTAGGTCCTTCCTCCTCCTTACAGCTCCCGATGACTGGCGTTCCCCATGTGCACTGAGCAACGAGTGGGTGTGGGAAGGCAGGACCCTTCTGTCCCCTGACCAGTTACTGAGAGTCCAGGGGGTACCGGACAAGTCTGTTGGGGGCGGGGCGGGGGGGGAGATAATAAAGTACCACAAACCAGGGGGCTCAGACCACAGGACATTTTGTCTCTTGGTTCCGGAAACAAGAAGGCTGAGATCAAGGTGTCTGCAGGGTTGGTTCCCGTGGGGGCTGGGAGGGAAGGGCCTGCTCCAGGCCTGTCCTAGCTTCTGGGCGGTGTTCTCCCTGTGTCTTTGCTCTGTATGTGTCTGTGTCCAAATGTCTCTTTCTTATGAGGACACCAGTCACATTAGAGTAAACCCACCTTAATGACCTCATTTTGATTTGATTATCCACCCCCCAAAAAACCTATTTCCAAATAAGTCACATTCTGAGGTACTGGGGGTTAGAACTCCAACAGATCCTTTTTGGGGTGAGACAATTCAACCCGTAACAGATACACAAGGAGTTGTGGTCTATACTTCGGCAACACTTAAAACGTGTGGCAATTCGGTTTCAAGGTCTTTGAGAAGCAAAGGGACGAATAACAAAAAGGTGCCAGTGCCACAAACAGGGACGTCTGTGGCCAGAAGCCCGCGCAGACGGCTGGCTGCCTCCCGATGTCCGTTCTCTCCTTTCCTAACAAATCCCGACCTCACTCAGACAGGGTGTGCTCAGCCAGACTTCCTTTACGGCCTCTTTCAGAGCCAGCCATCGTCCTGTGACTGCCTCAGGTGTTCAGTGGGGCTTCAGGAAGGCCGCTCAGAGGGGACACAGCTGGGACGTGGCCGTCTCATCCTCCTCCCCTTTCTCCTTCCTGCCACCTGGAACACAGACCGGGGACCCGGAGCGCCAGGTGGACAGGAAGACGGGAGGGCTAATTCTCTGAGAACC
This sequence comes from Cnephaeus nilssonii, assembly GCF_951640355.1. Lineage (NCBI taxonomy): Eukaryota > Metazoa > Chordata > Mammalia > Chiroptera > Vespertilionidae > Cnephaeus > Cnephaeus nilssonii. Next base: position 99,144,760 of record NC_137075.1, on the reverse strand, counting down.
ATGACGGCCCCAATCCAGACCTTAAATGTCTACCTTGTGGACATCTTAGATTGGAAAAACGTTTTCTTTCTTGTTTAAGCGGCCGTTATTTTGGGCTTTCTGTCACATGCAGCTAAAATGAATGCTATGGGTCACAGGTCAAACACAAGCCCTTGAGTGCCAGCGCCCTGGGAAATTTCAATGGCATTTCATCTACCGTTAATGATGGTTTCCACCATCTGGTTCCTAAATGAACCCAGGACTCTGAGGACCTGACAATCGTTCTTCCCGCGTGTGCTTTCCTCGGCCTGACTTGCTGTTATGGAGCCTGCCATGTAAACGTGTTAGAAACCAGGACGGCGCACGTCACTGTGTGATGCTATTCAGTCTGTATTGCTGGACCCCAGGCTTTTGAACTCCAGGAGACAGACTGGAATCCATCACCTCCATCACCTGGGTAAGGGGAGGCCCTGGGACCCCTTTATTGACTCAAACTACAAGGAGAATCATTTAGAAAGCGATTCTCAGCACAGTGTTGATGTGCTAAGTAATGCATGGCACGCTGGCCACGTGTGGGCATGCTCACAGGGCTGGGCGGTGGGATGGGGGGGGGGGGGGGGGCAGTGATCTTTTCCTTCATAACACCAGACATAAAGTTCTCTTATGTGGGATAGAAGTTGTCCTGATCTACTTCTGGACAGAGAAATGGAAGATATGGTCAAATCTGTATAAGGAATACATGTGATTAACTAGAATAGAAAAAAAAAATGCTGTTTTCCCCAATGTTTGTATGATCAGGATGGTTTCAAAAGACGTTCAACAAAAATGGCCGGCAGCTGCCTGAGAAGCACAGATCTTGTGTTTTAATGCCATCTATGGTCCCGGGGACTCACCTGAACTCTCGTGGATACTGTCTTACGAGCCAGTCCACGTCAAAACAGTAGTTAAACTAGATGGGGGAAAGAAAAGCAAGTCAGTCACGGGTGACTTATCCAGGCAGCATATACGGAGAGCTGGGTGGTTGTCTGATGGAAAGAAACTCTAAAATAATGATGAACTACATGTTTCATTTATCAGCCCAGACAGTTCTGCCACAATACTCATAAACAAACCTGCGATACACCTTGAAGGGAACGCATGGCCCAGGGGGTCTCAATCATTGGAGGAGCGTGTGAGAAAGCAGGTTCCAGGCAATTATGCCTGTGTGCTTGGCGGCATCTGTATTTGCTATTTCTGAGGCCTCTCTGATTAATTCAAACAAAGGGGCTTATAAATGTATCCCTTTCCCCCTCAGTGATTACGAAAAGGACTTTTAGAAGAGACCATCCACTTTCAGCCCAACTTAGGAGCCAGCTTTGCAAACAGGCATCTGGGACTGGATGTTCACTAGGCCTACAACGATTACAACTTAACCCCCCAGGTTCTGCACTGGACTTACCCATGGGGGCTCCTCCCCACACCTGAGTAGTCCTCAACCCTCTTCCTGGACAGAGTGACTCGCTCACCCCGAGGTTTTATCTGGAGACCAAGAATTGTGAGGCCAAGCCAAACATGAAGGCACAGAGAGCTTTGCTTTCTTCAGGGAAGTGACCTTTTTTTCTGACCATTTACTTGACCCTCTGGAGCACTGAGGTGATTTGTCAACACAAAGGGACCGGCTCCGTCGGGCAGGAGCAACCACACATGCAGAAAGAAGGTAGCCATAACTTTCCGTCACTTTTTTTGGGCAGGTGCAGGAAATGTCTTGCTTTTGTAAATCAAACGTGACTTGGCTTTCACTCTCCACCCACAGCTCTTTGGGGGTCGCACCCGAGTGCCATGAGATTATCAGTGTTCCCAAAAGAAGTCCCTGGGGCGGAAATTTTTAAAGTGACTTCTCAGCCAGTCCCTGTAGCCCAATCCTGAGCCAGGAGCCCACTGGTCGTGGCATCCACGTTCCATGCTGGCGCTGTGGCAGGTGCCATCTCGGGGGCTCTGCACAGGACTGAGACACGGGTCCCCATCACTCACTCCTATTTTCTCATGGAGTTGTTTACTTATCTGTCCCTTTCCATCCAAAAAACAAAAACAATCGCAAACTCACCTGTGCTGAAGATACAAGTGTCCCAAATAGAGGAGATAAAATATCTGTGAAGATCAATCATTTAAACATAATTCATACTTTGAAAGACATTCTCTAGTAATAATAATCACAACTGACTTGTCACTGATACTCAAAAATTTAGCTTAGAAAACTGTGAACCAGCCCTAGCTGGTTTGGCTCAGTGGATAGAGCGTCGGCCTGTGGACTGAAGGGTCCCAGGTTCGATTCCAGTCAAGGGCATGTACCTTGGTTGCGGGCACATCCCCAGTAGGGGGTGTGCAGGAGGCAGCTGATCAATGTTTCTCTCTCATCGATGTTTCTAATTCTATCTCTCTCCCTTTCTCTCTGTAAAAAATCAATAAAATATATTAAAGAAAAGAAAACAAAAAAAGAAAACTGTGAACTGAAAAATTACTACAAAGCCAGGCTTTAGTTCCCTAACATTCAAGAGAAAATTTCCCAGTGCTGTTTGATAATACTTATTATGTATTCTTCAATAAAATACAATGCAAAATTAAAAGCTACAACTTCGATACTGGATGAGCGTTGTTTTAGAAGCTGCCAATAAGAACAACAATGATGCATGCTGTTCTTCTTTCCAGACCTCTGAATTTTTACCACCCTCACGTCTCCTTCAAGTCCCTCTCAAGAAACCTCCCCAACCCAGGACTAACTCGCTTCCTGTGAAGGAGAGGACAGAGGTGCCCATAGCTCTAAGCGGTGGACACCCTCAGCCTGGAGTCAGCATCAGATCCCACAGGTTAAGGACTCAAGTCCCACAAGACTGCCCCACCTCAGATGCCAACCACAAGTCCAGACCTCCTGTACTATAACTTGGGGGTTCCCATGATCCCCTCCTGGGATTCGATAATTTGCTGAAAAGTCTCACAGAACTTTTGCTTACTAGATTTCTGATTTATTATAAAAGGATACAACTTGGAACAGCCAGGTGGAAGAGATACATAGGCTGGAGTGATGAAATCATTGGCCATTGGTGATTAACTCAACCTTCAGTCCCTCCCCTCTCCCTGGAGGTGAAGGATGAGGCTGAAAGTTCCAACTCTGATCACATGGTTGGTTCACTGGGCAATCAGCCCCCACCCCCCGCCTTCTTAGGGGCTTTCCAAAAGTCACCTCATTAACATAAACCCAGGTGTGGCTGAAAGGGGCTTGTTACGAATAACAAAACATACTTCTTTGCCCTTTAATTACTTTGGAATTGTTCTAGGACAAAAACCAAATATAGCCAGGGATGAAGACCAAATATATGTATAGAACAATATGTCACACACACCTCAGGGAATAATCAAAGCAACCAAAGGCCATCTTTTGGTTCAGAACGGAAACATCTATTTGCATGCTGGCATACTCTTTTTGCTTCTTTACCGGAAACCAAAACCAGGGTTCCAAGTAGTGGTTCTCAAACTGGACTGGGCATTCGAATTCCCTACGGGGTTAGTTAAAACAGGCTGCAGAGCCTTGCTCACAGGGAATCCGGGTGGGGCCGAGAACATGCATTGATAACAGGTTTTAGGTGATGCTGATACTGCTGATCCAGGGACTAAAGAGAACTGCTGTTGTCAAATATTTGCTACTTCATTAATAAAGTGTTATTGATCAAGTTTGATCTTTAAGTGAACGGTTAAAAACAATTTTAAACATTGCACTAAATATTCCAAAGCATTGCTCTACAGGGCCTGAGAAACATCCTCTGATTTCCTAAGCGAACAGTTTGCTGTCAACCCCCTGCATTTGCTGTCAAATGCTCTTTTTCTTTTTCCTGGGAGGGATTAAGTCCATGAGCATCTTGGAGACCATGCTAGCTAACCTCGTGGATTCACCCGAGGGGCCCTCTCATGTGCAGGGACAACTCCGGACACCAGCACCACGAACTTACCCTTGATGTGGAGGGCTCCAGAGTTATACTTTGGCTTAATTCCTGAGACTCTAGTGAGGTAGAATTGGAAGGGGTTCCCTTTATCCAGCATGTCCCAAATGTCCTGGCCTTCCCCGGACGTTTCGTACTCGTCTTCATCCTCTGTGAGCGTGTGGCGGGCAGGAGAGCCATGACTTCCAGCTCTTGGGGCAGCACCGTCTTGGGGAGGGGAGACGCCTTTCTCCTCTTTGACGGCCACTTTCTCAGCCGCCGTCAGCTGCGTCTCCAGTGGCAGCTCATCGTCACTGCTGGAGAGACACCAGCCCAGCTCTTCCTGGGAACCGCTCTTCTGCTTCTTGGGAGGTGACACTTCTGAAACCCCATCTGTGTTGCTGAATTTCAGGGGTGACATCTTCCTCCTGTGGGCGGCTTTCCGAGCCTCGGAACAGGTGTACCGTGGCTCACAGGCTGCTTCCTGCCCAGCATGGAGGAGAGAGGTAGACGGCTTGTCCAGTTTGGGCTTTTCCTCCTCACTTTCATCGCTACTGGATATCGTCCATCTCCCATAATCACCTTCCTGAGACATTCTCCTTCTTCTGGAAATGAAAGGGCGAAATATCGTTATTTCCACTAGTGGCCCGGTGCACGAAATCCATGCACATTAAAAGGGGATTAATTAGAGGAAATAATATTGCTATTTGCCCTTTCTCTATAATAGAAGTGTCAGAGATGAAAGAAAATTAGTAAAATGTATATGAAAACCTTCCTCCTGTCAGAGTCTGGGGCGCACCACGGGACCCAGAGTCAAGTCCCCGCCCACCCACATACGCCTCAAAATCGTGTGAGACCTAGACCCGGCGGGCCCCCCCCCCCCCCCCCCCCCCCGCCATTGGGCTAGATCCAGACCCGGCCAGTCCCACCCTTGACAAGCCCCGCCTGGCAGGGGGCGTAGCCTCAGGTCCCCTGGCCCGGTGCCAGGACGGGGGGGGCGTGGCCTGAGGTCCCCCAGACCAGACCAGGGCAGGGGGCGTGCCTTGAGGTCCCCCATCTAGCCTCGCTGGGTGCGGGGCATGGCCTGAGGTCCCCCATCAAGCCCTGCCAGGCAGGGGGGCACAGCCTCAGGTCCCCCGGTCCAGCACCGGGAGGGGGGCATAGTCTCAGGTCCCTCATCAAGCCCCACTGGCAGGGGGGTGCATCCTCAGGATCCCTCAAGCCCCGCTGGGCGGGGGGTGTGGCCTGAGTTCCCCCGACCCAGCACTGGGGATGCACCTTGAGGTCCCCTGTCAAGCCCCACTTGGTGGGGGGCGCGGCCTGAAGTCCCCCGGCCTGGCGCTGGTGCCGGTGAGCAGCCTGAGGGTCCCCTAGCCCAGCACCAGGGCAGGAAGCGCACCTTGAGGTCCCCTGTCAAGCCCCGTCGGTCAGGGGGCAGGGCCTCAGGTCCCCTGGCCTGGTCCTGGGGTGGGGGGCACAGCCTGAGGTCCCCTGTCAAGCCCTGCCGGGTGGGGGGGGCGCAGCCTGAGGTTCCCTGTCAAGCCCCATGGGATCAGGGGAGGGCATAGCCTCAGGTCCCTGCTGATTGCTCGTTAAGGCTCCTTATGGGAACTTGGCCTCAGCTGTGGATGCAGCCATCTTTGTGACAGAGTGATGGTCAATTAGCATATCTCCTCTTTATTAGATAGGAGGATATTAGATAGGATTCCCCAGGCCACTGGCAAACTACCTCTACTGCTCTTGAACTCCCTGCCCTGTGAGCGGCTGGAACACGTACAGCGCACTGACACCTACCAGACGCTGAGCCACGTAACCAACATCAGCTGCTTTGCAGGTGTTCTCAGGCACATTACCGGGATCGGCTATGGAATTTGGCAAAGAAAGTGGCAGCAAAAGTCCTGGTCACCCTCTCTCCTCTCCCTTAGTCTTTCAATCTAGACCTTGTTCTTGGATGGGGGTTGAGCCAAAGTCCAAAACAAAACAAAAATGTTCATTGTTGACCCTGAAGCTTCCAACTGGTCGCGCTGGGATTAAGGCCAATTTAAGGAATTTCAAGAGTAATTCTGAGAATGCTCAAATTTTTTAGTCAAATCGCAACTTACACAGCTATTCCTCACTGAAGCATGGAGCCCAAAGGACTTTAGTGATTATTTCTTACTTCCCCAAAGATAAGCTACTTACCATAAATCTTAACAAGGCCCTTAAGACAGTGTCAAATGATCTATTCTGTCTCTACATTATCTAGAAGTACTTCCATGAGGACCCAACTAACTTAGTAATTATCTTACTGGCCTGGCCCTAAATCAAACTGCTAAATCCTGCAGAGAAAGAACTTGTGCTGAAGCAAAAACACTTTTATTTTGTGAACCACACTGGGTAATTTCTACTTTCTTTATCCGACAAGAGGAAAACTGATGCTAAGGAGGATGAAAACCTAAAGAAATTCTCCCAACTGCCAACTTGAAACGTTAGAGCTTTTATATTAAGGATTTAAACAATTTGTGGACGCAAATGAGTACTCCTCTTAAAGCTGCTAGCTCCTCTCCCCCCTCCACACTACACCCAGCTGGGGGGTTCTTTAATGCTCCCAGCTGCTTCTCTTTATGGATCCTGCAGATCATCAGGAGGGCCTGGGAGTAAGGCTCCTCAACTGAGGCCAGGTGAGGCCAGTAGTGGGCAAACATGGGCCCCGGCTTCAAACCCAGCCATTGCTAGGGCAGTGGTCGGCAAACTCATTAGTCCACAGAGCCAAATATCAACAGTACAACGATTGAAATTTCTTTGGAGAGCCACATTTTTTAAACGTAAACTTCTTCTAACGCCACTTCTTCAAAATAGATTCGCCCGGGGCCGTGGTATTTTGTGGAAGAGCCACACTCAAGGGGCCAAAGAGCTGCATGTGGCTCGCGAGCCGCAGTTTGCCGCCCGCCGGTAGGAGGTAAAGGTGCACTCATACAGGTTCCTTAACTGCTGAACCTCAGTTTCCTCCTCTATAAAAGGGGTACCATACCTACCTCCGAGTTCATTCATTCAACAAATACTTACTGAACAGCTACTATGTGCCAAGCCCTGGGAATTAAGAGTTAACAACATACAAACGGGTTCTGCCCTAGGAGAACTTCTATTTCAGGGGGAAAGAAAGAGACCAACACAAAAATAAAACAAAAATCCCCCCAAGGTATCTTTACAGGCATTCCTTGCGTCTTACAGGCATGAGACAGAATCAGAGCTGCCCTTTCTCTGGAACACTCTGAATAAGGAATATTTAAGTGAGACCTGAGGGATGAAAGGAACCAGCGGGGGGGGGGGGGGGGGGGGGGTGTGAAGCTGTATTCCAAGTAAAGGAAACCCAACCTGCAAAGGCCCAGAGGTGGGAACGAGGCTGCAATCGTTGCAAGAGCAGAGGGAAGGACTTGGGCAAGGAATACAATGGCCCAGGATGTATGGGGTGGGGAAAAGGAGCAGGGCGTGTTAAAGATACTGGATTTTATTCTAAGAACAAAGGGGCGCCCCTGGGAGGGTTTTAATAAGCAAGGGAGCACCTTGGTCCGACTGACCCCTTAAAAAATATTCCGTTCCTTACAAGTCTGGGTGGAGAACGGTTTGGAGCGAGACAGAAGTCGAAGCGAAGGGGCTGCGGCATGGAATCGGGATGCAGGCGGATGGAGGCGGTGGGGATGGAGCGAGTGGAGTCGGGGTACGTTTGGGAAGTAATGACAGCTGCTAACTTTTCTGTGCGCTTACCTCGGGCCAGGCACAATTCGAAGGGCTTCACCAGGGACTAACTTATTTCACTTTCACACAAGTCTACACAGAGTACCACGACAGGTGCCATTCATTTATGGAGAAACTGAGCACAGAAAGGTCAAGTGCCTGGCATCGGGGGAACGCTCCACACGCCCAGCTGTTACTCCTAACAGCCCACACCACCCACCCACCCACCCACTCCGGGGAGCAGGGGGGATAAGAATCCGAGCAGGGGGAGCCCTCACGCCCCCTCTCCCCGCAGGACTCGGGTCGCAGCGCCTGCCGCTCGCGCCTAGGAGGTACAGTTACGGGAGGAAGTCGAGGCCCAGCAGGGGCCCTACCTCGTGTCTTTACTAGATGCTCCGCTTCCAGCCCCGCCGCGCACTCACGTCTTCCCGGGATCCGAGCGGCCCGCGCACCGCGACCAGGCCGGAAGGAGCAGGATCGCAGGTCCAGCGCCTGCAGCCTCCCGAGGCTCCCGAGCCCGCAGCCACTCGGTCCCGCCCCGCCACGGCCGCCGGCGCCTGCGCGCAGTTCAAACTCTCCGGGACCAGCGCGCACCTCGCGGCCGTGGCTCGGCCCCTTCCACTTCCGGGACGCCCGCCGCTGGGTCCTAAAGTCCGCCGTGTCCACAGGGGCAGCTTGGAGCTCTCCCAGGAGGAGGAGAGGGAGACTGGCTGCCTCTAGGTCTTCACTCACCTTCTGGCCACTCCTCTCAAACAAAAACAAAAACAAAAAATCGGAGGGAGAAAAAGAATTGTTACCTCCCTCTGTCTTAACTAGCAAAACTCATCCTATTTACAAGGATTCTCACGGACAACTTCAGGCTCCCAGGGCTGGAGGCTGATGGTGGTGGTGGTGGTGCTGGTGGTGGTGGATAGATGTTTAAAGGCAGAGAGAGGACCAACTGAGGTTTCTGGCAGCTGAGGACTGAGACCTGTCCCCCGGGAGAAGCGGGCTTGCCTGGGGCGCACACTGTAAAACCTGTTGTGAAATAAAAGCTTAAATGAGCCCCCCTCGGACTCGGACTCGAATGCCTGTTTCTAAGTTGAAACCCGTGCTTGTGTGCCCGTGTGTGTGCGCGCGCGCGCGGTTTTTAATCTTCCTGATTTGCCAGAAGAAAAGGATCTAAGATAAACTCCTTTGCAAAACGCAACCCTCTCCATAGTCCTTGTGTTTAATAAGGATGTTTGCTATGGAATTTGGGCTCAGTGCTGTTTATGCTACTTATTCTCGGAGTTTCTTTCCTACCAAGCTCCTCCGCCTGGGGATTGAATGAAGTAACTTGCGTAAATGTCCTCAGGGTTCACTTGGTTCGTCTGCTTTGCGCCAGGCATCGTGCTAGGTGCTCGGGCTACCGAGAGGACGAAACTGACCCGGGCGGGCTCGACCCCAGTGACTTGCTGATGTGCACGCGAATCCTGGACTTGGGTTCTTTTTGTTCAGTTCCTATTATGCTTCGTTCACACTCTTTTTTGTGTGTCTCATAATAGTTAGCAAATGCTGTAGATCAAAATGATCAACAGTAGTTTATTGCGAGGTGTGGGGGCCGAGAATGAGAAGCATCATTGAAGCAGCACCCGGGTGAACTAGCTCCCCAGCGGCGCGCGTGGAGTTAAGGGGGCCAGACTGGGCGGAGCCTAGCGCTGGGGGCGGGCCTGGGAGCCTCTCCGCCATAGGCTGCTCCGGGGAAACGTTATAAACAAAGCTTTTGGCCAATAGAACTGCGGGACGAGCCGTCCAATGGGAGGAGACATTGGAGGTGCCCGGCCACTTTCAGCTTCCAGACCCGCCGTGTGCGTGGCGGGTGGTCTGCAGCTCCTCGTCGGGGTCTGACGACCGAGGCCGCTGGTTTGACCGTCGCGATGTTTTTCTCCGAGGCCGGGGCCCGGCCACGCACGTGGGAAGCCAGCCCTTCGGAACACAAGAAATGGGTGGAAGTAGGTGTCTCGGATTTTAACTTGATTCGGAACTCTCTCACTTTGGTCTGACTGAGCCGCGTTGCAAAGTGACTTTGTTAATGGCTGAGCCTAAGGCTGCAAGGCTCTGCCTCTCTGTCCTGTGTCCTGGCTACTTGTCAGTCCTTTCCCTTCTCCGCTACACAGTCCACTAAGGAATCTGCATCTCTTCCCGCCTTTCAAAGCAAGCCCCTTTGACTCACCTTCCTGATTTGATTCTAGGACCGAATTTTGGGTTGAAATTATCCTAAGAGTTTAAAGGAATTAACTTGTGTCAGTTTATCGATGAAGTCGTTGGAACTCTCCAGGGGGTACATGTTAGCCCATTCATTAAGATTTCTGGAGCATTAAAAGTAGGATAATGAAACTCCATTTCCGAGCCTACTGGTGGGCCGAGTTTTAGATTTTGGAGGTTCAAATGTAATATAAGCTGGTAATAAAAATAATAGAACAAACGGTTTCGGTCTGAACTAAAGATATTTAATGTTCTTTAGGTATTCAAAGCATGCGATGAAGATAACAAAGGCTATCTAAGCAGAGAGGACTTTAAAGTTGCTGTTGTAATGCTGTTTGGGTACAAGCCCTCCAAGGTACAGCTTTCTTTATTTGGGGGTGGGGCTGACAGTAGAAAGATCCTACTGCTGAGTGGATCCTACTGGTTAAGTGCAGAGGGCTTGCTTACAATATTTATAAAACTAATTGCTGGGTGGCGGAGGGTGGGGATATAAGGGAGAGATCAACCAAAGGACTTGTGTGCATGCATATGAGCCTAACCAGTGGTTAAAGACAACAGGGGATTGGGGGCATGCGTGGGGAGGGGTGTGGGATGGGAATGGGGGGATGAGGACAAATATGTGATACCTTAATCAATAAAGAAATTAAATAAAAATAATAATAATACAAAAAATAAAAACAAACAAACAAAAGATTATATCCTAAACACACACACACACACAAAAAAACACACAAAAAAAACTAATTGCTGCCTTATAAGCAGTTTCGGAGATGTGCCCAGTGCTGAATTTTACTTTTTTCTTCAGAACCCTATTCAGGGATGAATTAGAAAGCTATCTCACCACCAGACTGCTAATAATTATAATAAATACGAGATGCTAGGTATGAAGAGGGAAGGCTGGGAGGGGTGGTGTTGGTAATAGGAATTCACAGAGGAAGTAACATGCAGGTTGGTTTTGAAATTTAAAAAAATATTTTGGTTTGTTTGAATTACAAAAGTAATACATGGCCCGGCTGGCATGGCTCAGTGGTTAAGCTTTGCCCTATGAACCAGGAGGTCACGGTTCGATTCCCGGTCAAGGCACATACCTGGCTTAAAGGCTCAATTCCCACTGTGAAGCGTGCAGGAGGCAGCTGATCAATGATTCTATCTCATTATTGATGTTTCTGTCTCTCACTCTCCCTTTCTCTCTGAAATCAATTTTTTAAAAAAGTAATACATGAACAACCAAAAAAATTCAAACAGTGCAGAACCGTGTAAAGATGAATGTAAAATGCCCTCCCTCCTGTGGAGGAAAGAGACCACATGCTAACCTGACAAGTTCAGGGGAGGCCTGCGTGGCGGTCTTGCAAACTCAGAGACCTAAAGAAACCACAAAGGATGGTCTGAAATTAAAACTTCAGCTGAAAGCATTTTATAGTGGGTACTCACTTCCTAAGCCTGTGCCTTTCCTGACAAAGGTCAGTCTTTACCTTGACTGAGCCTATTGTCTTTTTGCATCTAAAATAACATACCTGTGGCCCTAACCGGTTTGGCTCAGTGGATAGAGCATTGGCCTGCGGACTGAAAGGTCCCAGGTTCGATTCCGGTCAAGGGCATGTATCTTGGTGTCGGGCACATCCCCAGTAGGAGGTATGCAGGAGGCAGCTGATCACTGTTTCTAACTCTCTACCCCTCTCTCTTCCTCTCTGTAAAAAAATCAATAAAATATATTTTTAAAATAAAATAAAATAACATACCTGTGAAATGTCAGGGTAACTTGTAACTTCCCTTTTTCCGGACCCCTCAGGCCACAACCAAAGGCACGAGGGCTCCGACACAGACCACAAATGCCTTCTTTGTTATTAATTGTTGACTGTTAACTATCCTACTCCCACCTCAGGAAAAGAAGTATGTGCCTGTCATTTTGCTTTTTATCCAAAGAGGTTCCCCTACCACCTTTGCTTTCTCCCGCCTCCCTAATCTGTCACCAACGGATTTCCTGTAACCCACTTACGAGAGTCTCCTCCTTTGATTGTAATACATAAAACAAGGTTAATAACTGTCATTCTCCGGAGCATTATCCCAAATACGTTGAGATTCTGCTTCACAGCAGTTGTCAACAGTTTGGCTCGAATAAACTCACAAAAATTCTTTACAGGTTTGAATGGTGTGTGCGTGCGTGTGTGTGTGCGCGCGCGTGTGTGTGTTTATGTGTGTGTGTGTGTGTTCTTTTTTTTTACATTAACACTCCCTACTAGAAGGTCCCACTTAGGGGTTACCATTATTAAGTTTCTTGTGTATCATTCAAGATCTTCTATGCATGACCAACATAATACATGCATAGCATTCTTTGAAAACATAACTTTCTTTTTTGACTTAACCATAGGTGAACATAAAAGCACACACCATCACCACATTTTTTTTAAAAAGTTGCACAGTATTTTCATTAGCCAGTTTTGTGTTTTTGGTCATTTAGATTCTTTCCCTGGTTTTTATTTCCTACAAATATTGCTGCTGTGTGCATTCTTTATATCTGTATCTGTGCTTGTGGATGCACATCTGTGGAATAAATTCCCAGAAGTACAATTGCTAGGTACATTTGAAATTCTGTTGGATATTAGTCTCCAGGAAAGGTTGCATTAATTCATGAATAATAAGGGTTGAGCTGAATTTCAATGAATCTCTTACTTTAGCAGGGCAAGTTTCCTATCCACCCCCATCCCGATCTTATTTTTTTTTTAATTTAAAGTATATTTGTATTTATATTTTTTAATTGATTTCAGAGAAGAAGGGAGACAGAGAGAGAGAGAGAGAAAAAAAAACACATCAGTGATGAGAGAGAATCATTGATCAGCTGCCTCCTGCATGCCCCCCAGCTGGGGATCAAGCCTGCAACCCAGGCATGTGCCATGACTGGGAATTGAGCCAAGACCTCCTGGTTCATAGGTCGACACTCAACCACTGAGTCAAGTCAGCTGGGTTCCCACCCCCATCTTTGTGCTGCTCCCCTTACTATTACATCACATTTTAGAAATGCATTCTTGTTAAGCTGCTGAACTGGAATTAATCAGAGACAAGACCTCGTCCAGGATTAACAAATTTAACTGCAGTCATCAAGCAGAGGGACACTCAGAACTCTGCCTGAACCGCTCTCCGTCATAGCCTTGTTAGACCAAACAGCAATCACTTTGACCCATGGTTGCTCATGGGTGGCACTGCCTGTCAAATTGCATGCTCCGTGAGGCCAGGCACCTGTGATGTCCACTTCTCCATTCTTCCTTATGCTTAAATGCATCACAACTTCACAGTAAACATGGTGTGTTGACACAAATAGGTTCCTTGAATAGCCCAGGTGGGTTCAGCTACCAGGGGATGTTAGTTACAGAGCTCAGAGAAGTAGGGCTGGCTCCCAGAAACTATAGTTTCCTGTTTACCTGCAAGCATTTCAGCTGGAATTTTAAAGCTGGTCAGCTAAGCAGACAGCCTTTGAAGCACTGTATTTAACCTGGTTCAGCTGGAAAGAAATCAGGTCTCTTGCCTTTATCACCCTTGTGTCTACTTAGTTGGTTTTAATTTTAGAATCTAAGTGGGGAACTTAATGATAGTGGTGTGGTAACTTATGTATGTACAATCCATGGCATTTAACAGACTTTAGCTTGTGTTTTCATAACTGATTGAGGTTTTGGATTTTGTTGTTGATGTTGTTAATCCTCACTGGAGACTATTTTTTTTCCCATTGATTTTTTTTTTTTTTAAGAGAGAGTGAAAAGGAGGGAGGGAGGGGGAGACAGAGAGAAGCATGGATGTGAGAGAGACACATCGATCAGTTGCCTCCTGCATATGCCCCGACCTGGGCCAAGTATCAAACCTGCAACCCAGGTGCATGCCCTTGACTGGGAATCAAATCCTTGACTCGACCCCTCAGTGTGCAGGCTGACGCTGTAACCCCTGAGCGACACCGGCCAGGGCTGGATTTTATTTTATTTTATTTTTATTTTTTAAAATATGTATTTTATTGATTTTTTACAGAGAGGAAGGGACAGGGATAGACAGAAACATCGATGAGAGAGAAACATCAATCAGCTGCTTCCTGCACACCCCCCACTGGGGTTGTGCCCGCAACCAAGGTACATGCCCTTGACTGGAATCGAACCTGGGACCCTTGAGTTCAAGGGCCGACGCTCTATCCACTGAGCCAAACCGTTTAGGGCTGGATTTTATTTTTTAACCTAATGAAATGTTTATTGACTGCAAATCACCAAACAGTAAAGTACTGACACAGTAAATCAACTATGTACTTAATCATTTGTACAGTGAAGTTTTATTAAATAAGTAACACTTATGTGTACCCTTGGTAAAATTTAACAGGTTTTTACTTTTATACTGGGTTGAGGTTTGGGGTTTTATTTTTGAGTATTGCTTTTGAGCAAATGAAATATTTACTGAATGCTGGTTATGAAGCAGTAAAACACTTATGTAATAAATCACTTATACACCTATGCAATTATTTACATGATGAAATTTATTAAGTGTTCCTACTTAATAAAAAGAGCATTTGCTACTTGCTAGAGATATAAAGGTGAATAAAACATAGACCCTACTTTGAAGCTGATTACAATTTAATGCAGAGAGACTTATAAACTATGGTAAATACTAAGATAGAGAAGAACAGAAAGTGAAGGAGACAAGAGGAGGCAACTGTAATAGGAGTCCGGGCATTGTTTAAAGGAGCTAGTCCTGGCCAGTGGGCTAAGTGGTTAGAACATTGGCCACTGCACCAAAGGGTGACCAGTTTGATTCCCGATAGACGGCACATACCTAGGTTGCAGGTTTGATCCGGGGGCTTTTTCAGGAGGCAACCAATTGATGTGTCTCTCTCACATCAATGTTTCTCTCTGTCTCTGTCTCTGTCTCTCTCTCTCCCCACACACACATCTCCCCCTCCCTCCCCTTCCCCTCTATCCCACTCTCCCTCTCTTCCTCTTTCTCTCCCTTCCACTCTCTAAAAATCATTGGGAAGAACATCCTTAGGCGAGCGAGGATTAACAACAACATAAAATAGACTAGCGGAGCTAGACCTCTGGTAGGAAGTGTCTGGGAGCACTTGGTGGTGGTGGGAGGAGTTGCGCCCTTATGGTTGATTGGATAAGGTGGTGGGAGGAGAGTGGCGTGACACCAGGACTGAAGCAGTTGTGATGCCACCAAGTAAGAAAGTTCGGGAGGAGATTCAGGGAAAGGGCAGTGCGTTCAGGTGGGGGCACACTAAGTTTGAGGAGGCTATGAGCCTGCAAAGTGCATTCACTCATTAGATGCTGTGCTGGTGCCGGGGTTACGGTGGTAACGACCTGCTCTCAGATTGTGCTGCCTCTTAGATACAGGAATCTGAATTGGGTGGAGAGGGGAGGACTGGAGACAGATTGGAGACTCCTCCGTTTCCAGGTGGTAATGCACAACAGGAGACTGGATGGCATTGCCCAAGAAGCATATGCGGAGTGTGAAGGGCAGTAGCTTGAGGGTAGAACATTGGGGGTGTACCAACATTTAAGGGGAGGCAGGGGGCCCATGAAGAAAATGTAGTCAAAACCATCTGGGGGAGGCAAGAAGAACCAGGAAAGTGTTGGGTATGGGTTAATCAAAATTAAAAGAACTAAAGAGAGAGATAGAGATACTATCCAATATAGAGATACTATGTCAGGTGCTGCCAAGTTCTAATTCTATACTGTTTATACTGTATTTTTCAATATTTTTAAAATTGATTTCAGAGAGGAAGGGAGAGGAGAGGGAGAGAGAGAGAGAAACACCAATGATGAGAAAGAATCATCAATAGGCTGCCTCCTTCACACCCCCTACTGGGGATCGAGCCTGCAAGCCGGGCATGTGCCCTGACCAGGAATTGAACTGTGACCTCCTGGTTCCTAGGTCGATATTCCATCACTGAGCCACGCTGGCCGAGCTATACTGTATTTTAATATTTAGTGAAAGCAGGTCCCTAAACTTCATATACAGTGTGTTCTCAAATATGTTTAAAATGCATAGACAAAAAAGTTAGACCAAAATGTCAATGGTTTTCATTGGATGGCTGAATTAAAAAATTTTTTTCTTCATAATTTTTTATATTTTTAAAATTTCAATATGTTACTTTTACAATTAGGGGGAAAATTAACAATAAAACGGTTGTAACAATGTCTGTATTTGTGTAAAATGGAAAAGTTACCTATTAGGTTATGCTACCTGTGTGACAGCCAGGTTGATTTCACATGCTGAACCTGTTTTGGTCAATGGAGTGAAGTTTTGGGGTCATTAGAGTCTGTAGCAGATTAGAGTCTGGTCAATGAAAGATACTGATGGCCTAACCGGTTTGGCTCAGTGGATAGAGCATTGGCCTGCAGACTGAAGGGTCCCAGGTTCGATTCCAGTCAAGGGCATGTACCTTGGATGCGGGCATATCCCCAGTAGGGGCTGTGCAGGGTGCAGCTGATCGATGTTTCTCTCTCATCAATGTTTCTAACTCTCTATCCCTCTCCCTTCCTCTCTGTAAAAAAATCAATAAAATATATTTTTTTAAAAAAAAGAAAGATACTGATGAAGAGTAAAGTGACTGTTATCGCTGTCCTGTGACATGACTTGTCTGCAGGGCTCTACAAAGTGGGTTTCTCATAAAATACATCCTGTCCCCACACCCTAGGAATGAAGAACTTGCACTGTGAAAACGTTCAATGGAATGATGTGCCCTATTATTCTTTCTTCTTTTCTAGATAGAAGCCGATGCTGTGATGTCTTCAGTGAAGCCAGACACTTCCGGTAATTCATGAAGTTAATATTAATTTTTTAGTACTCTTATTTAGACATTTATGAAACTAAAACTAAGGGCAAACACGGAGACTAATAAAACATTGTGTTTAAGCACATCTTTGTTCGGTTTCAAAGAAGTTTTGGTTCTTTTAATTGTGATTAATTCATGTATTCATAAGTATACACTGAGTGGCCAGTTTATTATGATCTCTGCACGCATAATAATCTGGCCACTCAGTGTATTTGTATCTCCAATGGATACCAAAAGTATTCTAGACTTTTGCTGGAGATCACCCACCTATTTGCCCTGAGCTTTCTATCAGCCAGTGCAAAGGGGAAAACTGATCAGGTACACGATTTATAGTATCTTTAATATCAAATAAATGAGGTACTCAAGAGAAGTACACTGAGTGGCCAGATTATTATGCGTTCAGAGATCATAATAATCTGGCCATTCAGTGTATGTTTATTGTAGGAAAGTTTTAAACCATTGAAAAGCGTAAAGAAAAAAAAATGTTGCTTATCGTTTCAACATCCAATGGATGACCTGGGTTTTGTGATGTGAGCAGCTCAAGTGGCACTTACTGAAGAGTGGAGGAGACTAAGAGTTCAATTTTGAGGAGATGCAAGCCATGAGGGCAAGACAGTTGGAGCAAAGCTGAGGGCTGAAGAAATACATTTGGGAGACATCAGCACGGAGAAGGTTTTGCAGCCACGGGAATGGATGAGACCACCTCGTGAGACAGAGGGAGGGGCCTGAGACCCTTAGGCGCTAGAAGCATCACAAGTCAGGCAGAGGATGAGGAAATGGAAGAGTTTGGAGGGGCAGAGGGGCAGGGGGAAAATAAGCGTGTTTGCTCCGAGGCCGAGAGAAGTAGGTATTTCAAGGAAGAGGGTGTGGCCAGCCCTATGGGATGCAGTGGGAGAGTAAGGAGCATTAGGACTGAAGAGGATCCCTCGGTGTTGGCAGCTGGGGGGTGTTTGGTGACTAGTGAGAGCAGTGTAAGTGTGGTGATGGCAGAGGCCAGGCTGGGAGGTGAGAAAGTGTGAGAGTGTGAGTAGCTAGGTCTTTCAGTAGGTCCAGAGTGCTATGGATCAAGAGCGATATTTGCTTTTTTTTTTTTTTTTTTAAGAACATGACTGTAAGCTTAGCAGAATGATCTAGAGAAGAGGGAAAAGGAGGATGAGAGAGAAAGGGAGATGAATACCTTTTGTTTGAGGAGATAGGGGTCAGTGCATGCTGGATTGGCTTTTTAAAAATTACTTTTTTAAAGAAATAATGTAAAGTAGTATAGAGAATAGCTGTATACCCTTTATCCAGATTCACTTAATGTTAACATTTCACCCCATTTGCCTTCTCATTTGCACTTTCTACCCTCTCTTGCTGCACTGTCCATAACTACACTTAACATTGTCATAAATTTATATTGATACTATATTTTTTATCTAATTTCTCGTCTATATCCCATTGTCACTTTATTATTATTTTTTTGCCTTTAAATTTTTTTAAAAAATTGATTTCAGAGAGGAAGAGAGAGGGAGAGAGAGAGAGAGAGACATCAATGATGAGAGAGAATCACTGATCGGCTGCCTCCTGCATGCTTCCTACCGGGGATCAAGCCCACAACCTGGGCATGTGCCCTGACCAGGAATCAAATTAGCAACCTTTGGGTGCACAGGATGATGCTCAACCAACTGAGCCACACTGGCCAGGGCTAGTTGTAACTTCTTGGTGAAGGCTTCCCTACAGTTTTTTCCTTGGGTTTCTATGCCAATATTCTGTCATCTGGACATTTCCCACATTTTTTTGTTGTTGTTGTTGCTAAGGTTTTGCTCCTTTAGGAGTCCCCTGATAGACAGTGAGCGATTTTGTCTGTCTGGATGAGTGTGGATTGTACACACTCATTGTATGCACTCATTATATGTATATAGCGTTTCTCCATTTGTGGCTTTTCTGATGAATCAGGTTTGATTGTTGCTGAAGGCCCTCTCACATCCATGTTCTCACAGATTTTCTTCCTTATGTATAATCTCTGAGTCCAAATTCTTTCCTTCACCAGTTCCTTGATGTATAGAGAGGTATTATTCTGGAAGAAAGATTTCCCATGTTCTCTGCAGGTGTTGTGAGTTCTGACGTAAAGATTGACTTCTAGCAGAACTTTTCCCACATTCAGTATCATAAGTCCCCCTCCCCCACACTCTCCAATATGTATGAACTCAAGTTTAGTAAGATATGACTTCATAAAAAGAGTTTTTCACATGTATTGATGTTGGAAGCTGCCCATTGTCTTCACTAGTAGAGAGGTGAGGACAAGGCGTGCGAACGCTGGTGAACCTTGAGCCCTGGCAAAGGTCAGAGCTATGCACCGACTATTTGGTTGAGACAGTGGTAGCTGAAGCAATTTCCCCGACCAGATAGTCATGTAAATCCTTACTGATAAGATAGTCTGTCTGTTACTGGAATTGCCTGCCTAAGGGCTATAGGTGTATCCCAAACTGAATAAAAGGATGGCAAGGCCTGAGCACAAGTGGAGTCCTTCCTCTTGCGTTGGGCTCCTGCCTGGCCCCCCAATTTCCAAATTATTATTTCTTGTCTCGTCTCTGTCATTTGCGCGTGGCCCTTCTCCAGAGCCCAAACCTGAACCACACGGGATGTGGGTCACTCACATATTAACATTCGTATGGTTTCTCTCCTGTGTGAGTAATTTTATATACAACGAAGAGTCAATTCTGGCAGAAGGTTTTCCCACCTTCTTCCCTGATGTAAAGTGAGGACTGATTTGTGGGAAAAGGATGCTCCAAGTATCCATCGTTAGTCCCGCATGCCCTCCCCCCTTGTGTTTTCTTTCTTTCTGATGTTTGAGAGATTTGGCTTGTGGCTGGAGATGTGTTTATGAAACGTACAAAATATTCTCTCCTTTATGAGTTCCCTAATTATTGAATTTTTACTTTTTTTAGAAATATTTCTCACATTTGTTGCAGGGATAGAGCTTCCTCTTGCTATGCATTCTGATATTCATGTGGTCTGTCCCATGCCTGGGTTCTCTCAGATATATTGAAGGCTGCTTTATTATGGACATTTTCTCAAATTCATTCTGGCCTAAAGATTGCTTCAGAACTGGGATTTTTAAAAAACATATTTTATTGATTTTTTACAGAGAGGAAGGGAGAGGGATAGAGAGTTAGACACATCGATGAGAGAGAAACATCGATCAGCTGCATCCTGCACACTCTCCACTGGGGATGTGCCCGCAACCAAGGGACATGCCCTTGACCGGAATCGAACCTGGGACCCTTCAGTCCTCAGGATGATGCTCTATCCACTGAGCCAAACCCGGTTAGGGCTGAACTGGGATTTTTTAATACTAGTACTGAAAGCAGTCTTCCCTCGGAGGGCTTTCCGACTTGGATGATGTATGCTCCTGCTCCCACTCCCACCCCTGCTCCCGCGTGCATTCCCTTGCATTTCATATCCAGGATATTACATCTGCTCTCACACCCACTTCTCAATCAGATCATTACGATGCTTCCCTTCACAGCATCTTTTCCTAATAACTAATTTAAAAATATATTCCAAAAGGTTACAATGTAAATTAGTCATCTGAGAAACTCAGGGGAAGATCGGGTTAGAGGGACGAGATTAAAATGTAGGTGTGTAATACCTTGCTCCGAAATTACCATGAAGGACTCCCCTTAGTCTACAAGCTGCCAGTGTTCCCCCTTCCTCTTCTGGTCTTGATATCAAAGTCCAATTAACTTTCTCACAGCACCGCTTTCTTCATGATGTAATGGAATAGACTTGCAGCCGGGATGCTAACTAATTAGCTTCAATTCACGTTCACTGGAAAGGGGAGACTCAGGACCACAAGCATCCAAGAGAAAGAGTAAAACAGCCATCCCAGCAGGAAATAACTGCTGAACTCTGATTACTGCGAACATTTGTTTCTATCAGAACTTCCAATACCTAGCCAATTTCAGGCCACCAGCTCCCTCTTTTTCTCCCTCTCAGTGACGTAAGTCATATTTATGTTCTTTTTCTTGCAGAAGGAGGGTTTATGCACAAATTCAATGTTTTATTGTTTTCTAAATATATCATTTCTCTCAATATTTTGATCTTGAAGAAGAACTGAAATGTTGGCCTTGGCTTTCCGGGAGCAATTTTTTCAGGTAATCAACTTTCCAGAGTTGTCTGGGTAGCTGTGACGTGGGGATTCTCCTGCTAGCAACAGCTTTTCTTACATCCAGACAGGGTTGGGCCACACCTGCACGTGCCACCTCCAGGATTTTCTGTGTAGTGCCCAGTTGCTGCCCAACCTTCCTGGGTGAGGTCCAGACCCACATCCTGGACTGACCCTGACTCGGCAGAGACTTGAGGATGCACACACTTCACACACGACCTAAACCTGGGTGCCCAGATCCTGCTCCCAAGAGCTTCTGGTCTCTCTCTAATTCGTTCGTTTTTGTAGGGGTTCCTTGTGAAAATCAAGAGTGGAAAGTTAAGTTAAAGCTATTAGAAATAGGAGTAGAATGTCTCAAGGAAAGTCACTCTGGAAGAATCTGAGGAGCCAGAATGAGGAGCAAAAAGGTGCTAATGCCATTTGTAATGCTTTTAACAAGCGAGTGTCCTCAAAAACTGTTTAAGTACCAGGAACTAGGGATTAAATTAGTGAGAGAAAAAAATCAAGGCATTTCTTTAAGGAAGCTGCAGATTGCTGTTGGGGTTGGATCCCGTATTCACTATTGCTGCCTCTCTCATAGTATTTTATTTCATTACAACCCTTGTTCTCTAAGTACAGAGGATAAAAAAAGTTTGCAACTGGAAGAAACCTAACAATCTGTCATTGTTAAAATGAGGAAACTGGGCTCCAGAGAGAAATAATAAAATATCTTAATCTTGACATTTGATGGTTCTTTGTTTACAAATACCTTTACATGTGTTTATTACTATTATAGACTAGAGGCCCAAGTGGGGTCCCTCGGCCTGGCCTGCGGGATACGCCTGAAACTGGCTCTGCGACATACCCTGAGGGGTCCCGGATTGCAGGAGGGTGCAGGCCAGGCCAAGGGACCCCACTGGTGCATGATCAGGGCTGGGGAGGGACGCGGAAGGCTGGCCAGCCAGGGAGGGACTGCGGGAGGGCTCCAGGGCATGCCCGGCCCGTCTTGCTCAGTCCCGGCCGGACCCCAGCAGCAAGCTAACCTACTGGTCGGAGCGTTTGCCCCCTGGTGGTTCGTGCACGTCATAGCAACTGGTCGACCGGTTGACTGTCTGCCTCCTGGTGGTCAGTGCACGTCATAGCAAGCGTTTGAGCGGCCTTAGCATATCATTAGCATATTACGTTTTGATTAGTTGAATGGCCAACTGGACGACCGGATGACGCTTAGCATATTAGGCTTTTATTATATAGGATATTATACCTCCGATTGCTAATGCCTACCACTGTGATGAGCAATATTCATGGATTGTTAAATTTGAGGCAACTATACGACATGGGGATTACCCTATAAGTTTAAAAACCCCTGAAGCTTAGAGAGGTTGAGTAATTTGCCCAGGGTGGCCCAGCTGGCTAGTAGCTAGCAGACCAGTGGTCTGACCTCCAAGCTTACCCTCTCAAGCAGCCAGCAACCCACTCCCTTGCTTTTAATGGTGCCATGAGTCATTATTAGTCACTGTGGCCGAGTTGAGGCCACTGTTCATTCCCTTAGAAACTTAATGAGTTGAAGTCAGGAGTGGTCAGAATGCAAAAGGCAGGTTCTATGTAGTTGGTAGATGTTGATGTCTGATTCAACATCTGGGTTCTGAGCTACCCAATGCACAGAGCAAATAGGGAACCACAACCAAGTATAGCGGTCCGTACAATAGAAACTCCTTTCTGGAGGGACATTGTTTTCCATGATGCGGGAGATTTCTTCTGTGAAGTCTCATGATGGAGAGTGATGAGTGGACATTGATGTCCACAAAATGGTTCAATAAATAAATTAGTGAATTTCTATGCCAGTTCCTTCAAATTCCTTTAGTGTAGTAGGCCAGGGGTCTAACATCAGACATGTCTGGGCAGTTCCATGAAGGACAGAGACCATGTATGATCTCAGACGATTTGACTTGATGGTGGGATACATTGTAGAGCATTTTGTACACATAGCAACAGCTGAGAACCACATGAACGTTGCCCCACGGAATCCTCCCACAGCTGTCTCTGTGTTATCCCAGATCCATATAAAGTATGCCTTAAGGAAAAGGGCAGAATAAAGGACACCAGAATTTTGTTTTATCTGGGTGATTAGATTGAGGTTTTTGGGTTTTTTTCCCCCTTTCTGTTTTCTTACATTATTACCCTTTTAGAGCAATGAACTTATTTTGCTTTCATGCTTAAACAAGAAAAAGCTTTCTAGGAACTTTTAACCTTTAACTTTGAATGATGGCAAAATCAAAGAGATTGATTTATCATAAAGGTGATTATGGACTGTTTGACGCAGTCATGCTATCGGGCGTCCGTTCGATTGAAAAGTAATTTGTGGGTGCTGAGGTGAATGGCCAGTTGGCTTGTGTGCTTTCACTTATTACTATCCTGTCTGATTTGTTTTGAACCAGACAGTTGACTATTAAATATATTCTTGGTCTAAATTTAAATTTCCATTTTCTAGTCTTTTAAGTTCTATGTAAACATCGAAGGCCATGCTATATCCAGTATAACTAGGTTTTGTTTGTTTGACTTACGATGTCAAGTGACTCCTTAGTTCTTTTCTATAATCAGGAAACTGCATATGCTTTAAGGTTTCCTTTTCTTGAAACTGTAATCATATAGGACCATTTTGTGGTATCGCCAGATATTCATCCCTAAATTAGTTTATTTATTCACCCATTTAGAGGATGTTAAGTTTCATTGTTGGGATAGAAAAGAAAAATTAGGAGACACAGACATTGACCTAAAGACATTTAAAAAAGGTACAATACAGGGTAGGGAGGATGAAAGAAGTATGGTCCCTTCTTTCATGGCCAGGTGTCACATGAGTACTGTAGACAAGAAGGCCTCTAAGGATACAGAGGAAGGCCACACTCCCTGCACAGGTGTGGGCAGGAGCCGGATGTGGAAGGATGGGTGGGATGGGAAAGGTGGAGAAGCAAAGAAGAGAACATAGTGAGTGAATGAATGCAGTGCCCACACCAGCTGGGAGCTTTCCCGCCAGCTCCCGGCGCTCTCCCTGTACCTGCCCGCACCAGAGCGGATGTGGAACTCGGCGTGAATTTAGACGTATCCCACACACTCCGCTCCTGTAAAAGTCAGTAGACTTTACGGAGGCATTTTGTTAATGGTACAGAGGAAGGGGCTTTACCCCTCACTCTCCACAGCTGGCAATGGCAAAGGCCAGGTAGCTTTGCTCCTCTGCCAACCTCCCCTGTGGAGTTTCTCAGAGGGCCTCCTCCTCCACGGTGTCCAACTCAGTAGCTGAAATGTCTTCTCCCAGGTCCCTGTCCCTCATTTCACAATACCCCACTTCTCTGCCCCCATCAGATTCGCATACCCAGAGCTGTTGGCTGTCATCTATATATATAAAAGCCTAATATGCAAAGTGTCCTCTCGGGAATTCGACTGCCCAGGAGTTCGATCCCTCGCTATGACGTGCACTGACCACCAGGGGTGGCGCAGAACGAAGGGAGGCCCCAGCCGGCAGCTGGCAGATGGGGAAGGGAGGCCGTGGCCGGCAGCTGGCAGCTGCTAGGGACCCTACTTGTGCACGAATTTCGTGCACTGGGCCTCTAGTTAATAATGAATACTACGGAAACATTGGAATCCACACTCTTGGAATATTTTTACCTCCTGCACTAGCGAGGAGTAAGGAATCATGAAGCTTCAAATTCCAGAATAAAGTATCAGGACTTTGCATTAACACCAAGGAACCTTTGAAGGGTTATGGGCAGGAGATGCACGTAATAAAGAAGGTAATGAGTCCTGTCTGCGTTTGATTGAAATAAAGTTTTATTGGTTCAGGTTTCTCTAGTCTACTATAACCTGTTTTACTCTTTCTTGTCAATTTCCTCCCCAAGATATAGTAAAACTTGATTTCTTCCATTACGGACGATTCTCTTCTCTTTATTCCCTTACTCTTTCTTATACAAGAAGCTGAAATATTAGTTCTCTGAATTTTCTTGCCCATTTTACTGTGACAACACGTCATGGATGCCACTTTCACCTTCTGTCCTTACAATATTTTTATGTGCACACATTTTATTCCTTTTTCCCCCCTCGTGGCCTCCAGAAGTCATAATCTGAATTTTATTTCTCAAACTAGAGAAGGCTTGCATTATACCTTTTAAAAGTTAAGCCTTTTAAACCCTCATTTTCAATCCCTAGAAAAATTAATATGTGGCATAATGAACGCAAACCCTCCCTTTTCTACTAAATCTAGGGTCAGACTTACAGTCTTAAGCAATTTGGCATTTTTATTGTTTTCTCCATCATTCCCCAGGTTTATTGCAGTTTCTAATTTTAGCTCCTGTGATGGCCAAACCTAGAACAGTGCTTCATTTTCCACAGGGTTTCTCTGTGTGCATGGGCCCTGAAGCTTACACCCGTGAACCACAAAAAATATCTATACATAATGAAACTTTCAAGGAAAATATTTGTGTATTTTTATTGGACTTTTTGAATATATCCATCTTGTAATGAAAGATGATTACCTTCCTAGGAAATTGCTTAGAAGCAAAAAAGAAAAAAAAGAAAAGATAACATTTTCTAGTTTGTCTCTTTATATGACACTAGAGGCCTGGTACAGAAAATTTGTGCACTTGGGGGGGTTCCCTCAGCCCAGCCTGAGCCCTCTCGCAGTCTGGGAGCCCTCAGGGGATGTCTGACTGATGCTTAAGCCGTCAGTCGGACATCCTTAGTGCTGCTGCGGAGGCGGGAGGGGTTTCCGCCACTGCCGCTGTGCTTGCTCAGGGCTTCTAGCTGAGCAGCGCTCTCCCTGTGGGAGCGCACTGACCACCAGGGGGCAGCTCCTGCATTGAGCGTCTGCCCCCTGGTGGTCAGTGCGCATCATAGCGACCAGTCGTTCCACCGTTCTGTCGATTTGCATATTAGTCTTTTATTATATAGGATATCTATATCATAGGCATTAAGTAGTTGGGAAAGTAAAATATATGCATTCATTATAAAACATGAAAAGGGTCCATTTTGCCAAGAGTGGTTTAAATTATTTATTGATTGATTTGAGAGAGAGAGAAGCATCGATTTGTTGTTCCATTTATTTATGCATTCATTGGTTGTTTCTTGTAAGTGCCCTGACCAAACCTACAACCTTGGTGAATCCGGATGATGCTCTAACCAACTGAGCTCCCTGGCCAGGGTCGCCAAGAGTGGTTTATAAACTGGGAGGGACTGTTTCCAGTGGTGTGGAAAGTGCAGAGACTAGCAGAGTCTAGCAGGATTTGTAAAGATCATTGGTCCCGTGGTTTCTAAGGCATAATCCTCAGCCCTGGGTCCTGTTGGGGTACTTCTGGGAGCACTGCTGGCCAGGGAATAGTGGGGAGACCACCTCACTCCAAACCAAATAGCTGTTTTCATCCCCTCTACACATTATACGCATTAGGGTTCCTACAGCTTAAAAGAAAAAAAAGTCTGCAAACTACTGATAGAGCCCAACTGTCCAGGCGATTTCTGAACACCTTCTGGAGACAAATTAATAATAAACTCAGATAAACGCATTGTTCTGTGTGGTTCCTGACATTTTTGTGATCCTCATCCTATATAATAAAAGGCTAGTATGCAAATCAACCAAACTGCAGAATGGCCAGTCACTATGATGCACACTGACCACCAGGGGGCAGACGCTCAATGCAGGAGCTGCCCCTTGGTGGTCAGTGCGCTGGCTCCCACAGGGGGAGCTCTGCTCAGCCAGAAGCCGTGGCGAGCGCAGCAGCAGTGGTGGGAGCCTAAGGATGTCCGACTGATGGCTACATCCCTTGAGGGCTCCCAGACTGCGAGAGGGCACAGGCCGGGCTGAAGAACCCTTCCCCCTACTCCTCCCATGCACAAATCTTGTGCACCGGGCCTCTACTGTAACTATAATAAATTGCGTTTAGGTGACTGTGATTAGTGAACAGTATGCATGGAAGACCCAATGTTGTGTTTGAAACATATTGTATCCCTCCAGGAGTGGGCACAGGTAATGCACGTTTCATTGGAGATGAAAGCCGATGGCAGTAGAATCTCTGACAGTGTTCGTGAAGTGACGTGGTAATTTTAGGTTTGACTGTTGGAACAGCAGGTGGAGCTAGTGGGAAGACCTCTATTTCTAGGCCATTTAAAGAGCAGCAAGATGCACAAAACTTACCTTCATGTGTCTGCATTTCAGAGCTGCAGGCAGGAATGGCAGACCGTTCTGCATTGGCTCTGAAAGGGATCGCAGTACTACAGTGTGAGAGCCACGCTGAATGCAGTGTGAGAGCTAGCCCTTTAGAGAAGGGGCTTGCATTTCCATGTGGGTTGCCATGGAAGTTTAAAACAAGTTAAGGGCATGTGGGGTATCTTCCTATTATTTTACTTACTTATTCAGCACACATTAATGAACGCCTGCCTATGTGCGAGGTATTGTGATAAGCACTGAGGATAACATTTTAGACAATAAACAGTGCTTTCCCTCAGCATGTCTCAGGCAAACGTGTGGCCAAATAATTACCATAGGATGCAACAGAGTCTATGACTTTTTTTTTTTTAATTTTCCTCTTGTGATGAGAACTTTTTAAAAATATATATATTTTTATTAATTTTAGAGAGGAAGAGATAGGAACATCTTTGATTGGCTGCCTCCTGCATGCCCCCCACTGGGGATCGAACCTGGGACCCTTGAGTCAGCAGGCCAACTATCCACTTAGCCAAACCAGCCAGGACATGACTATGTTCTTGTTGAGAGAGACAGACATTGATGTGAGAGAGAACATCAGTGGGAAAAAGAAATACCAATTGGTTGCTTCCTGAACTTGCCCCGACTGGGGATTGAACTGCCAACCTGGGAATGTGCCCTGACTAGGAATCTAACCCGCCACCTTTTGGTGTATGGGATGATTCTCCACCCAACTGAGCCACCTGACCAGGGCTGGTTATGTCTGTGTTATAAATAGAGGGCTGTTGGGTCACAGAAGAGGGACTCAGTTGAAAGAAATCAGGGTAGTCTTCAAAGAGGATGTCAGGCCCTCGTTGCACCTGGAGGGAGATGTAAAAATTCACTAGGAGAAAAGTAGAACATGCATTCCGGGCAGTGTGTCCAACATGCGCACAGGTATGGAGGTGTGAGTGAAAGAGCTGACTGTCTTGGGGAAACATCGGGAAATTTGCTAGGGAGGTTAGCAAGGTAGACTGAGGCCAGATTGTGAAGGGACTCCTAAAATATGCCAGGGTCAGTGAGTACATTAGTCAAGAATTCCAACTAATCTGGACGCTATTTAATTGATCAGCTTTTGGTATTCGTGAAACTAGTTATGGATTTGGTCCTGTGGGAACATGGCATGATGACTTCAGTTTTAAATATGTCCTCTGCTCACAAGGGTGCATGGATGAGAATGAAGCTGTATCCAGACATACATGGGGGGAAATGCTACATGTGCTAATTCCATGCAATGCATAGGTATTGAGCACACCCCAAGCACTCTGGTAGGTGCTTGGAGACAGGCCTTCTTGCCTAGAGCAGTGGTCGGCAAACTCATTATTCAACAGAGCCAAATATCCACAGTACAACGATTGAAACTTCTTTTGAGAGCCGAAAACCGACTTCTGTGCATGGGCCACGAAGTTTCAATCGCACTGTACTTGCGCACCCGCACGTGGTATTTTGTGGAAGAGCCATACTCAAGGGGCCAAAGAGCCTCATGTGGCTTGCGAGCTGAGGTTTGCCGACCACGGGCCTAGAGCATATCCAGCTGCCTCCTTGAGTTTTGCTCTTGGTTGTCTCCAATGCATCAAACACTTAGGTCCAGATCACAAGTCTCATCTCAACCCCAAATCCTGCTCTTTCCCAAGTCTTTCTCAGCTCTTTAAAGGACTCTTCTTGACATCTCCCTCTTTCTCACCTGCCTCATCTAAACCTTCATCTGTCGTGAAACAGGTCCAGACACCTTCCTCTCCTCCATTCCCACTGCCAACATCCTAGCAACCATGTCTTGCCAAAGGCTCCCAGTGGGTCTCCCTGTTTACCGTTCACTTTCTCCCAGTTCTTGTCGAGGTAACAGCCAGGAAGATCTTTAAACCATCTAAATCAGATCATGCCACTTCCCAGTTCAAACCTTTTATTTTTTTATTGACTTCCTATTGCCACTTAAATGAAAACCAAACGACTTCCTGTGGTCCACAAAGGCCTGCCCACCTCACCAACCCCATCCTGTCTTGCTCTCTCACTCACTACATCCCCACCACAATAGCCTTTTCCCATTTCCCCACTTCTCCCCCCATGGCCTTGGCACCTGCTGTTTCCGCTGCCTGGAATGCTCTTCTTCCCATCCTTCAGCCGCTTGGTATTTTATCATTTAGGCTTACATATTACCTGCTCTGAGAGATCTCTCCTTCACGAGTCCACTCTGGAGGAGGGTTCCTGTGACTGACTGCCTCCCTTTTCCCCTCATTGCATGTGCCACAGCTTATAATTATGTGCACGTTTGCAACTGAACCTGTATAGTCACTGTGCTCCCCACTAGCCCAGGTACTCCCTTGGGACTGGAATCCTGGGTGTTTTCTTCTCCCCTCTCTGTCCAGAGCTTGACACAGCGCCTGGCACATGGTGAATCCTAGAGAGTTGTAGAAGCATCGTTTCAACACATAAAGATAGATGGGCATTTTTAGTTTCTAAATCTCTAACTACAAACAAGAAAAACGTGGAAAATGAAGAAGACGATTTTCTACGTCTCCCCCCACTCTTGGAACTATTTTAGGAAGGGTATGCAGCTCTGTGTGACCTCCCCACCGAAAGGAAGAGGGTGCAGGTTTTTAGAAATCAGCACATGGTTTTTGTGTGATTTGGGGCTATTTTTAAGACAGTGATATTTTATTTAAAAATGGAAATCCTGAGGTATAAAAATGAACTGCTCTTTTTTTTTTTTTTTTTTGATATTCAGGGCTCAGGACACTAAGATGTTTTAGCTTCTTGGCTCCGCTCTTTAAACCTATTACAAAGATCACATTAGAATTCATTTTAATAGACTTTGTAAGCACAGTACCCAATCTCACACGATCCTGCTGGGCTCTTTTATTATGAGAGTCACGGGAAGCAGGGCCGGAGGCTGCGGAGCAGTCCCCGGGAGGACCCAAGGCTGGGGACCGTGCCAGCTCCATTGTTTATGGAATATTCTCTCCACTTTTATCTGTGGGGTGCAATTGGTATTGACTTTTGAGAAACTACTTCTTTGCCCCGATCTCGCAGCTGGAAGAAAAACCTGCGGTAATGACATCTGGCTAGGAAAAAAGGCATCAAAGCCGCAGAAGGAAAGAGAAATTATGAGACCTTGTTTGATATATAGTTTGGGCCCGTCTGTTAGATCTGTTAAAGGGACGTGTGTTACATTTTTTGCAAGGTCACCATTCTTTTATCCCTAGGAAATGCCCAGTGAAGTAAAACTGTCTATTGTTTTTGCTGTTGACTGCTGGTGTTGGGCCTCCTTAACATTTAGCGAAATGTCTTTTTGATTTTATAGATCTTCAGGGATTCCTACTGTTCACCAAAATCAAGATAAAATTTGTGATATGTTTTAC
Source organism: Cnephaeus nilssonii (assembly GCF_951640355.1). NCBI lineage: Eukaryota > Metazoa > Chordata > Mammalia > Chiroptera > Vespertilionidae > Cnephaeus > Cnephaeus nilssonii. The sequence continues at coordinate 99,114,381 of NC_137075.1, read as the reverse complement.
CTTTTACTTATGTTTTTTTCTTGAAGAGTAAGGCAGTCATTTTTGAAAAAAATTTCCCCCCCAACTTTTAGGTCTAACACTTGAGGAGTTTTTAAACATTATAAGGAAAAAGAAGGAAGCTCAGCTGTATCGGAATGAAATAAGACACATCTTCACAGCTTTTGACAGGCACTGTAAGTCTCTTCAGAGTGTTTTGAAATTAAAAATTGCTGTTAAAGAACTGTGAATGGGCACATATACGCAGTACATGAAATTAATATACTTGGAAGTTTCTTTTACTGTCCTCATTAGCTATTACCTTAGATGTTGGTGTGAAAATATTTTCTCCACTGTGATTTTAATTTCTTGACATTTAGCATGGATAAAATAAAGTTAACAGTTATATAATTGTACTTAGCGGTTATAATCCGGGCAACAAAAGGGCTGGCCATGTGGGGTTATAGGTCACGCACGAGCCACCTACACATGGCATCTCCTTCGGCTCCTGCTGTGACCCACATTTTACTGGAGGAATTGTTTTCCCACACCGGGTGTGGCCGAGAGGAGTGACTTCAGGTCCCCTACAACCCATACATCTCACACAGGATGAAAATGCTCATGTAGTCCAGGTTCCGTATCTTGGCTGTCGTTATGGCTTCCCTCTCAATATGATCTATACTAATAAAAGGGTAATATGCTAATTAGACCGGGAGACCTTCTGGACGTCCTTCCGGACAAAGCCATGGTGGCAGGGCCAAGGCAGAGGCGGTTAGGGGCGATCAGACCAGGAGGGGAGGCAGTTGGGGGCGATCAGGCCAGGAGGGGAGGCAGTAGGGGGTGATCAGGCCGGCGGGGGGGACAGTTGGGGGCAAGCAGGTTGGCAGGGGGGGCAGTTGGGGGCGAGCAGGATGGCAGGCCGAGTGGTTAGGGGCGATCAGGCAGGCAGGCAGGTGAGCGGTTAGGAGCCAGCAGTCCCGGATTGCGAGAGGGATGTCTGACTTCCAGTTTAGGCCCGATCCCACAGTGGTCCCAAATTGGAGAGGTTGCAGGCCGGGCTAAGGGACATCCACCCCTCCCCTGTGCATGAATTTCGTGCATATGGGATTTCCCTCAGCCCAGCCTGCACCCTCTCCAATCTGGGACCTCTTGAAGGATGTCCGACTGCCTGTTTAGGGCGGTTGGACATCTCTCTCACAATCCAGGACTGCTGGCTCCCAACTTTTTGTCTGCCTGTGCCTGATTGATCCTAAGTGTTCTACCTGCCAGCCTGATCACCCCTAACCACTCCCCTGCCACCCTGATCAATGCCTAACTGCTCCCCGGCTGGCCCAATTGCCCCTAACTGCCCTCCCCAGCTGGCCTGGTCACCCCTAACTGCTCTCCCCTGGCAGTCTGGTCACCCCTAACTGTCCTCCCCTGCAGGCCTGGTCACCCCCAACTGCCCTCCCCTGCAGACCTGGTCCCCCCTAACTTCCCTCCTCTGCCAGCCCGGTCACCCCTAACTGCCCTCCCTGCCCCACAACTGCCCTCCCCTTCTGGCCTGTTTCCCCCCAACGGCCTTCCTCTGCTGGCCCAGACACCCCTAACTGCCCTCCCTGCTGGCCTGATCTCCCACAACTGCCCTCCCCTGCAGGCCTGGTCCCCCCCAACTGCCCTCCACTGCAGGCCTGTTCCCCCCCAACTGCCCTCCTCTGCTGGCCCAGTCACCCCTAACTGCCCTCCCTGCTGGCCTGATCTCCCACAACTGCCCTCCCCTGCAGGCCTGGTCCCCCCCAACTGCCCTCCACTGCAGGCCTGGTCCCTCCCCAACTATCCTCTCCTGCAGGCCTGGTCCCCCCTAACTGCTCTCCCCTGAAGCCCCCCCCCCCCAAAAGCCCTCACCTGCAGTCCTGCCCCCCCAAACAGCCCTCCTCTGCTGACCTGGTCTCCCCCAACTGCCCTCCTCTGCCGACCCGTTCCCCCCTAACTGCCCTCCCTGCTTGCCTGATCACCCACAACTTCCCTCCCCTGCAGGCCTGGGTCCTCCCCAATTGCCCTCCCTTGCTGGCTTGGTCTCCCCCAACTGCCCTCCTCTGCCAGCCTGGTCACCCCTAACTGCCCTCCCTGCTTGCCTGATCACCCACAACTGCCCTCCCCTGCAGGCCTGGGTCCCCCCCAACTGCCCTCCTCTGCCGGCCTGGTCACTCCTAACTGCCCACAACTGCCCTCCCCTCTGGCCATCTTGTGGTGGCCATCTTGTGTCCACATGGGGGTAGCCATCTTTGACCACATGGGGACAGCCATCTTGTGTCTTGGAGTGATGGTCAATTTGCATATTACTCTTTCATTAGATAGGATTCTAATATCAAGCAAGAAAATAAAAGAATTTTGAAGAATAAATTGTTTTGGCAGTTTACAAAGACTTGAACCTGATGCTGTTACTGCAGTGTATGTCTCTATAGTCCTCTCCCTGGGACTCAGAGAGTCTGAGAATGATCGGGCTGGAAGTGGCCTTCCGGATCACCCCGGACTGCACTGAGGGAGAGTACGACTGGATTCGTAAATTCTCCCAATGAGACAATCTCAGATTACCTAACATGTAAAATCGACCATACATTGCTGTTCTTTTCCTAATAACATATTAAAGCATCATGCAAGTTTTATGGCTGACGTAACAGTTCATAGGGTTAATCGAGGTAAGTGAATGTTTACATTTTGTTTTCAAATAGATCGTGGATATTTAACTTTGGAAGATTTCCAAAAAGCATTCAAGCAGGTGGCTCCCAAGTTACCAGAACGGATAACGCTCGAGGTTTTCAGGTAAGGCCCCCAGATCCTCACATGCACCCACCCCTTAATTTACCATTTCCTCCCACACATTTTCAGTTTTATGGAGAACACCTTTTTATGCTGATTTCTTCGCGAATGAACATTTTCATCTCACAGTATATGATCATGACCCCGAGAGAAATTATTTACAGTTAGCTCTTCATGCACCGATGCCCTCGATGCTGGGTGCCTGCCCACCTGGGAGGTGCGTAAGAACGTTTGGTAGGGGTGCGAAAAGGACAGGAAGAGAGTGGAACTTGTTTGTGTATTTATGTGTCGACCGGAAACAACGAAGCTTTAGTGTGTAACATGGATGCTGGTGTTCTCCCGTGGTCAGTATTTCATCAGACACGGGCTACGCATATTCTCCAGAGAGAAGAGTTGATATTGCTTAAAGGAGCCCCCCTGACTCCTGCTTGTCGCAGTGCACGCATACGTGATAAAGTAGATTTGAAGAGTCTATTACGTTACCTTTACGAATTAATTTGGACACAGTGGGCAAGTGGCTTGAAAGCAGCCTCTGTTAGGAAGCTGCCGATTGAAGGTACCACGCTGACATGAGAACATAGCAGAGCTGCCTCTTCTGTGACTGCCAGCGTGAGCGCGTCATTACCTGTGGCCAGGTGTATGTGTCAGGGCGCGGAACAGCAGTAGGAGCCAGAGACCCAGAATAGCACAGCCCAGGAAAGGTGGCGGTGGACTGCTCTCGCATAAACACAGGCAGTCAGGGCCGATTCGATGGCAACAGAGCCACGAACGACCCAGGTGCCTCCTTTCTTGTTCTGGCTGCCTCCACACCTGGCTTCGCCCTCCTGCTTCAAGGATTGCTTATATTTCAGCCATCCAACTTGAACTCCAGCCAGTTAGGAGGAAAGGGAACAGAAGATAGGACCCTCCCTCTAAAGCACTCGTCCCTATGACCAAGACTCAGTTCCAAGGCCACGTGCACAATGCCATCTTTGCTCTGGGCGATCATGTGCCCTCTGAGTTTCTGATACTGAAGGAGAGAATGGCTGCTGGGGGACATCTGGCAGGTGTTCCCATTTGGGATAAAAATAATTTAATGAAATCTGACCAGCCGTCAGCCCTGCCCATTAGAAATGATCAAGTAGGTTATTTGAAATAAGGATTTGCACTCACTGTTATTGATAGTGACATATATGAAATTGTTTTGCTGTGTCATTCACAAGCAAGTCGTTGAGCAAACTATCGAAGGAGAGCAGTTAAAGGCACATGCAGACAGTGCCATAAAACAGTTTAGCTATTCTGGACCAGCGGGTTCTTTAAAATATAATGGAATCTTTGTACACACTTTGTGATGAGATGAATAATGAATGTCAATGTATTTCTACCACACAAGGGTTGTTTTAACAAAAGAACAAAGACTTGTTACTTTATTTTCCTTTTACTAAAAGACAGGTGTCCACATTTGCTGACCTTTCTGTGTTAAGTGGTTTCAGGAGGAGCTCATAGAAATTTTTTAATAATACACTTAAATATAGCCCTTCAAGGTATAAGCAATGTTTTAACAGGGAGTGAGCGAGTACCTGCTTCTCCAAAGAAACCTGCGCTACCTGGAGAGCATTTTTGGAATTGGGTATTTGGAAATGTGATTTAAAAAAAGGATGGCCCGGCTGGCATGGCTCAGTGGTTGAGCATGAACCAGGAGGTTACTAGTTCAATTCCCAGGCATGTGTGGGTTGTGGGCTCGATCCCCAGTAGGAGGCGTGCAGGAGGCAGCCAATCAATGACTGTCTTCATTGATGTTTCTATCTCTCTATCCCTCTCCGTTCCTCTCTGAAATCAATAAAAATATATATTAAAAAAAGGTGCATGTCACCTATTAAAACCCTTCACACCTGCATGTTTAATGAGTTGAAACTGGAATGTCCTAATCTGCTGGGGGAAAAAAATCTTACAATGTTTTATTGGTTTTAGGACACAGTTTTTAAAAATATAAACATTTTATAGCTTTCATAAGCTTTCAAGAGAGACTGATATTGGGGAAGATGGACATTTACTTGCTGAATGTCAGTGAGCAGTAACAGCAAAATAATAATAATAATAATAATAATAATAATGATAAACTTTAAACTTTTCCTTATCAGAGAGAGGTTGGACTCAAAACCAAGGGCTCAGTGCCATGGTGCCCTTTTCTATTCATATCTGCATATCTTCGTGACATGACTCTGACAGCCATTCAAACCAAGGATTAAAACAAATTGCTCAACCACAAAGGATTAAACTGAGATGTTCAGAAATAATAACGGATATTAAATCATGTTCTTGATAAATATCATGAGTCATTTCTGTGGATAGCAGGAAGTTGTTTGCCATTGCATAAAATATTTGCATCTTTAATTCTTTAGAATTTCTATATTATGTTTTATAATGTGCACCTAAAAATAAATGTATTGCCTGGCTGGCATGGCTCAGTGGTTAAGCATCAACCTGTGAACCAGGAGGTCATAGTTAGATTCCTGGTCAGGGGCACATGCCTGGGTTGCGGGCTTGATCCCCAATGTGGGGCATGCAGGAGGTAGCTGATCATTGATGTTTCTCTCTCTCTCTCTCTCCCTTCCTCTCTGAAATCAATTAAACAAAAATAAATAAATGTATTCATAGGTCCATACATCTTATCTTTTCCAGGATTATGTGACCAACGCAGTTTGGGGACCCCTGCAAAATACAACCTAGCAAGGCATTTTAGTTCATTGAACGTGCCCTGTTTAAACTCTCCTTTGTATTATTTTTTTATAGCACTACAACCCCTAAGCCAGAATAAATGATGCATAATAAGTATTAAAGGAAGTTATGAAACCAAGGAAGGATAGAAAACTATGTCCTCCAAGTGTGAATTGAAGTAGGCCTAACTGGCACACATACCTCTGTTTCGGTGGTGCAAACAGGTTTCAAGGATAAGGAAAAGAAAACCAGGGATGCCAAATCCCGTCATGTTTCTAAGGTTAGACACTTGCTCTTCGAGAAGCTTGGGTGGCATTTGACTTAATTGACGAGCACAAATGGGGTTCATTGCCCAGGTCCATGGTTACCCAGAAGCACGCTGGTGTTTGAGGGTCCCTAAAGGCAGGCCGCTCGGTGGGGAGCCTTCTCCTTAAAGCAGCAGAGTGGTCTGTGCGGTAACGACTGAGGGAGTTTTCATAATCTTCCATTCCTGGGCTGCCAGACTCTCACCAAAGAAACTTCTAAAGATCAAGAGCCGTCTCTTTCAGAAGTACTTGCCCATGTTGCACTTCCCTTTCACAAGCTAAACCAACAAAGCACAACAGTAAAACCAACCAGACAACTCAAAAAGACAGACTTGGGGCATAAGGCATCAGAGAAGCATTTCACTTCATAGCTTGATAGAAAGAAACACTGGTGCGTCATTGATTAAATCCGAGGGCATTCCAGGGACCAAATGAGAGACTTTGATCCGGTTTGTGAGTTGCTGCCTGACTGCTTTGGTTACGTCTACCTTAGTAACATAAGGTAGACATAACCAAATCATGAATGAAAGCAATGTCTTTTTAAATATCTATGGTCAGGGTCTGTGACAGTCGCATTCTGTTCTGCAATCATAACCTCTTTTGGTTTAATGTGACTTCTGTAGTTAAATGGATTCAGAGCTCACCTCCAGGCCTTGTGACATGGCTTCTGTGCAGCTGAAGTTGATCATAAGAACTACCTTCCCTGGTGCCTTTCACGTTCAAAAATGTTTATCTGGGCCGTTGTCCTTGAGTAAAGGTATATAATGGATTGAGCATTAACACTTCATGTCATGTTCTGTGTCTTTTTCTTCATTTTTTTAAAATATATTTTATTGATTATTTTTTTAGAGAGGAAGGGAGAGGAATAGAGAGTTAGAAACATCGATGAGAAAGAAACATCGATCAGCTGCCTCCTGCACACCCCCTACTGGGGATGTGCCCGCTACCAAGGTGCATGCCCTTGACCGGAATCGAACCTGGGACCCTTCAGTCCGCAGGCCGATGCTCTATCCACTGAACCAAACCTGTTAGGGCTCGTTCTGTTTCTTTAAGAACACTGGTTATGCTTATGTTGGAAGTCCTTTTAAATTTTATGTTAACTTCTGTTTCATTTGCTTGTTTTGCTCACACCTCTCAGTATACGTATTTACCGCAGTGCTGCATCTAATAGGGCATTTCCCCTCCAGTTACAGTTCACTAGTATTTTTCTCTGACATTTCTTTCTTGAGCTACATCTGCAGATGTTTCACTTCTTCTTGTTATTTTGCTGTATCTTGTTATTTTATGTTTCCCCTAAGGTTTTCTGTATCTACTTTCAACTCTTGTTTTATGGAGGTGCTTGCTTTTTTTTGGGGAGAAGCAGTGATTTTTGAGATTTTATTTTTAATGGGTGATTGCTTGGGGCCTGCTGTTACAGCTTTTTACGTTTAAATTAAGGATAGCAAGTTTTCTACCGAAGGAAGGGTTTTGAGGAACAAGTTACTTTCTTAAACCAAGAGATGATACCTTGTGTAGAAAACAAACACAAAAAAAGTTGGTACAAGCTTGTTATTTCGAAGATATAAAATGTTTAATATTTGGATTTCAAAATTTGAGATTCCTTTCAGTGTTTAAAACATAATTTCCACGTAGAGCCGATAACCAGGATTTGTGTATTTGTGTTCTCAAAGAACGGAGTGTGTTTGCGTAACTGAAACAGCTTTTTTTCTACCCACCACCCATGGCAGAAGTTCAAGCGGTATGTGAACTGACAATACTATATATACAATAGAATCCATGTGAGGTAATAAGCGTTTCTAGCACAGAAAGGTTGAAACAAACAAACAAAAATACCTTTCCTTTTTAAAAAAATATATTTTTATTGATTTCAGAGAGGAAAGGAGAGGGAGAGAGAGAGAGAGAGGAACATCAATGATTGGCTCCCTCTTGCATGCCCCCTACTAGGAATTGAGCCCACAACCCAGGCATGTGCCCTTGACCGGAATTGAACCCGGGACCCTTCACTCTGCAGGCTGACGCTCTACCCACTGAGCCAAACCAGCCAGGGCTCTTTCCTTTTTAATATTAATAGAACTTGCTGAAAACTTTATAGTGCTATCTTTTTAAAAAAAAGATTCAAAATCTTTCACGATGAATGGGTTAAGTTAAACGTATTGAACTTGGCTAACATCTGGTCACCTTTCTAAACTCCTCCTTCATTAGTCCCATATTCCTGTGTTGTCCTTGGCCTGGTGCTTGTTCCTGTGGATGTGTGATGTGTATTTAAACTTTGTTCTGTTTTCCTTGCTGACTGTGCCTTTGTCTACTTCCTATCTGTCCAAGGTAGACCTGTCTTCTCAAGGTCCTGCTCAATAGAGCCCCTTTGTCCTTTACATTGAACATTCTTCTCTCCTTTCTCTAAATTTTTATTGTACTTACTAGAGGCCCGGTGCACAGATTCGTGCACCGGTTTTGGTCCCTCAGCCTGGCCTGCGGGATCAGGCCGAAACCGGCTCTCTGACATCCCCCGAGGGGTCTCAGATTGCAAGAGGGTGCCGGCCAGGCCGAGGGACCTCACCGGTGCACAATCAGGGCCGGGGAGGGACTGCGGGAGGGCTCCAGGGCGTGTCTGGCCCATCTTGCCCAGTCCCCTTTGGGGCTGATCAGGGCTGGCCGGCCAGGGAGGGGCCGTGGGAGGTTGGCCGGCTGGGGAGGGACTGTGGGAGGGCTTCAAGGCGTGTCCAGCCCATCTCGCCCGGTCCCCATTGGCTGGACCCCAGCAGCAAGCTAACCTATTGGTCAGAGTATCTGCCCCCTAGTGGTCAGTGTGCATCATAGCAACTGGTCGAACGGTTGAACAGTTGGACACTTAGCATATTAGGCTTTTATTGTATAGGATGGTTGTGTATTTTTTTCAATCCCTTACCTGGTAAACAAAAATACTGTGTTGAGGATTATCTCCGTGGACTGCTATAAGTTCCTTGAGTTTATGAGCTTATCTACAGCGTTCACTGTCCCAGCGTATTGCTTTATGCATTGTAGTTACTTAATAAGTCAGTGGTGTTGGTCCATTGTCACTCTACATACCCAGTGAGGGTAAAATTCTCACTTACAGTTTCCTCTATAATTAATTTAATTCTTATCAGCGAAGAAAGGGGACATTAAAATGCAGTCAGGAGCTTTATAACCACATGTGGCTTTGCTTCCCATTTTTCTCTTTCTACGTGGGATTTTTATGCATTCATCTCTGATGGCCCCTTTTGCTTTATTTGGGGGACATTTTCTGCTCATGATTTAGCCTCTGCTGTCGTCAGGAAGCTGGCTTAATGTTCTCTCTTGACTTTGCCCGCCAGCAGTGCCCTGTTATACACCTGGCTGGCGTTTTCCTCTGAGAGGATGTTTCCTCCATGCTGGGGAGCCTTCTCCATCGCATGTAAGCACTGAGATTTGCACCTTCCCACCCACCCCCTGTCAACTGGCAAAAAGCTCTGGGAATCTCCCAGCCATGCAATGAAACCTGGGTGTGCGGAGAGCCCACTCCCTGGCCCGACGGGCAAGGTTCTGAGTGTACAGGCGGGCTGTCAGATATTAATGGGACGTGGAAATACTGAGGCACCAAAGTGCTCTCCAGGCTCGACAGGAGGCATTTAACTTATATCTGATATTTCTGGGGTAAAAATTCCATTCTTCATGCTACATGGGAAAGGCAGAAAACATAGAACATATACTTCTCCTTTTTGAGGTATTAAAATTTGTCAGTAAGAGCATTGTGACTTGTAGACTAATGTGTTTTCAGTGTCAGTGTCAGTGGGGGTGGGGCTTAGGCAGTTTTGCTTATTTAGTTAGTTAAGTTGGTCCTCACCTGAAGATATTTTTTTCCCATTGGGTTTTTAGAGAGACTGGAAGGGAGGGGGAGAGAGAGAGAAAGAGAGAAACATCGATGTGTCATCGATTGGTTACCTCCCGCATGCGCTCTGGAGCTGGGTACAAGGCTGGGATTTAATCTGCAACCCAGGCACGTGCCCTTGACCAGGAATCCAACCTGAAACCCTTAGGTTCACAGGCCGATACTCTAACCACTGAGCAAAACCAGCCAGGGTGGTTTAGGCACTTTTAAAAGGGAGTGATGGATAGTCTCTTGGCAGGAAGTTCATCTATGCTTTATATCGCAGCCATTATAAAAGGAAGGGTTGTCATGAGCTTGGATAAGAGGAACGAACAGACTCTTCGGTTACGCTGCATGGAAGGGAGTCTTAATGAGCCCAGGGTCCTATAGGAAAACGATGTAAGGTAGCATTTATTTTTGCAAATCATTTGCATCTCTTTTTTTGAGTGTTATTCCTCACTGCATTCTTTAAGTTCCTAGGATTCCTTCCAGCTGACTTGTTAAACAGCATTTTCTCGGACAATCTCTAATAAGAGAATTTCCCAGTCATTATTTTATGCATCAGAATGATTCTCTTATCAGTGTAGTCATGGGACCTCAACAAAATCGCAGTTATTAAGTGAGGGCCTACTTTGGTGAATACCATTTTTGATCTGTAAGGATCTACATGCTTCTGTATCTAGAAAAGTATAAAGAAACGACTAGAAATCCTCTCTCGTTCTTTGTAACCACACATGGCCGGCACCAGCTCTACCTGGTGCGTGAGTGTAATGGCCAAAGAAGGAGGCTTCTTGAGTTTCCAATTTTTATTTCATGAATTTGTGTATTTTCTTTGCAATGGTAATGCTTTAGTTTTCATTTCAACGGTTTGGTTTTAAAATTTTCTTATCTTCAGGTGAGGATCAAATTGTCAGAGATCCCCTTTTCTACTTACCCTTTCGCACGCGATCACCGTGGATGTGGGCAGCTTTTCGAGATGACCTCAGAATGTCCTTCCTCTCACATGTAACATATTGAATAAAACTGGACTTTAAAAACCCAGCTACAGAAACAATCACAGTCTAATCATTTCAAGAAAATGTTTGTGTTTCAGAGGGTTCTTAATCCATATTGCTCTTTGGACAAAAATGATATCCTTGTGTTGGAGGATAATCCTTTTACCAGCATAAACTTTAGAACTGGTGCTGCAGGAATGAAAGCTCAGAAACTGGACCAGAAAACGCGTAGAGAACAATAATGGCTTCATTACATGGATTTGCAAATAGAACGTGTTGTTTTGATGTCTTCAGTTAAGCTAACTTAGTTCATGTTACCCCGGATATATTGTTTCATCTCTTTCATATTTGGGATGTCCAGGTATTGTATTCCTCTCTTACGGTCAACCCATTCAGATGTCCATTCTACTCCTCCTTCAAGGCCCTGATGTTAAGATATTTTTCTTGAAAGCTGGCCCTACCCACCACTTTCCAACCCTCTAAGAGGAAATCGACTCCAGCTTCGGCTTTAAACTCCCAATCTGTCATAAATAGCTTTCTTGTGTATGCTTATACATAGGTATTGGCGTACCCATATTATTTCCAGTACCAGAATGTGAGCTTAACATAAGCAGGCACACGAGGGCATGCATCATCACGCTCCCCGCAGCGCAGTTTTGTACGTGTCGAATAGTGACTCCATTTTATGTAAATGAGCGGCTTATGTAGTGAACATGCTTTTTGTGATGTATTTTTGTTTTACTCTCCAAATGCCACACTATCGACACGTTAAGGTCACGAGGTGCAGTGAGCCCCAGGGCCTGGGTATCGAGGGACTCACGTTCTAGTCCCAGCTCAGCCTCTTCCCTGACTTCCCACACATCTCCGAGCCTCTCCGGCCTGCACTCTCCTCATCTCGGAAATGAGGGTTTCGTTTCATAGGGTCTGGCAGGCTTCTTCCAGCCCTGAAACTCACGGATGCGGTTATCTATCCTGCAGAGTGGCCTGGCAGTCTTCTTTCTTTTCTCTGCGTTTCACAGATTTTATTCAGAATCCACCGCAGCGTGAATACAGATGTGCTCTGTCGGTGTGGCAAAGCCCGCTCTCCAGAGGACACTTCTGGGTCTGACAGCCACCCAGCCCAGGGTGGAGGGTTTGAGATGTCCCTGTAACAGGTGTTACGGCCGGTGTATCCCATCTCTCGTCTGCATCTGTGGTTGAATACGCTGTTCTCGCTGTAGTAGCACCCGGGCTGTTTTTCTCTTCATCCACCTGTCACACGAGAAACGGCTGCCGTGGTGTCTTTCTTGTGACCTGATGTTGCTGACCCTTCCAGTCACCCTTGAAGTTATTAATGGCCGCACATCATGAATGTATTCATGCCATTTTCCTTTCTACAAGAAGGAATCCATTTCTTAACGTTTTTCTTTTGTAGTTGATAGGTAACTCCAGGTGAAAATTTTGATGAAATTGTGTGTTGTGTTTATAAAATAAGAAAAATGTGTACGGCCGTAGCTGCTTGGCTCAGTGGATAAAGCGTCAGCCTGCGGACTGAAGGGTCCCAGGTTCGATTCCAGCCAAGGGCACATGCCTGGGTTGTGGGCTCGATCCCCAGTAGGGGGCGTGCAGGAGGCAGCCGATAAATGTTTCTCTCTCATCATTGATGTTTCTATCTCTCTCTCCCTTCCTCTCTGAAATCAATAAAGAAATATATATATTTTAAAAAATGTGTACATAATACATAATAGGAGAAATTTCTATTTTGTATGAGATTTTTAAATTAACATTGTTTTCGATGTCAAGAAAAAAATAGGGTCAGAATGAAGCGTTACATTTCAAAGTTTTGGTTATTCTCTGAACATATAGCCTAAAATCAGAACCAAAGATTTCCAGGACTGGGTTTGTCTGTGACAGGCTGACCTGTGGCTTTGCTATCTTGTCTACCTGACTCCTCTGCAGTCACTCTCCTCCACTCAGCTACCTTGAATAGATACGTTCTTGTCATTCATACAGGCTCCAGAGACCAGTAGCAGCCCAGCAGGGAGCTTGTCAGCAATGCCCAATCTCAGGCCTCACTCCCAACTACTGAATCAGATGTGTTCACTTTAATGCGATCCCTGGGCAATCTATCTGCACATTAAAGTTTGAAAATCACTGGTTACTCTTCTAGTTAAATTTTGGATAGTGAGAGTAATTTAGCATTACTGTTTTTGTGTTTTCTAAAATATGTTTTTATTGATTTTAGAGAGAGAGAAAGGGAGGGGGGAGTGAGACAGAAACATTGATGAGAAACAGAAACATTGATGAGAGAGAAACATCAACATCCATCAGTTTTCTCCTGCACATCCCCCACTGGGGATCGAGCCCGCAACTAGGGCATGTGCCCTGACTGGGAATTGAGCCAGCGACCTTGTGGTGCCTGGGACAACACTCAACCACTGAGCCACAGTGGCCGGGCTTTAGCATTACTTTTTGTTGTTACTCCTTAACTTCAATAGCTCTTCATTGCCTACCTGGTAATGTCTAGATTCCTCAGCCTGACTTACAAAGACCCTACACACAGACCTGGCATGCCTTTTTAGCAATTCTCCTAGCATTTCCACGCATACCACAATCCACTTCCCTCTCCCCCTCTCAAAAATTCTACTCCCTCCTTCTGACATGCTTGCTCTATACTGATCCTGTCTCATTTCTCTTGTAGCATTTTTGCTCATGCCAGGTTCACTTCCCTCTCTTCTCTTGCTCTGACTTCCCATCCACATACTCAAATGGTGTCCGTGCCTTAGAGGTTCGCCTTCCCGGATCACTCCAGCCCACATCAGCTCTCTTCTTCCTTAGCACTCCAGCAGCACTGGCCACATTGATGCATCTAACAGCAGCCATGTGACACTGGCAGCTGGCATTTACTGAGTGTTTAGTATGTACCAGACACTGCGCTGAATGGATCCTCCTCATGGGTTAGGGTCTGTCCCCATTTTACAGATGAGGAAAAAGCCCGCAGAGGTCAAAGGACTTGTCCAAGGTCACCAGCTGGTGAGTAGTGGAATCAAGTTTCATACTCAGGCAGGCTTGTGCTCTTATTTCCCTTCTAACTTTGTGTGTGTGTGTGTGTGTGTGTGTGTGTGTGTGTGTGTGTGTGTTTTGTTTGTTGTTAATCCTCACCCAAGGATATATTTCCCATCAATTTTTTGTTGTTGTTGTTAGAGAGTGTGGGAGGGAGGCAAGAGAGAGAGAGAAACATCGATGTGAGAGAGACACATCAATTGGTTGCCTCCTGCATGTACCCTTACTGGGGCCAGGGATTGAACCTGCAACCCAGGTAGATGACCTGACTGGGAATTGAACCTGTGACCCTTCAGTGGATGGGCCCCTTCTCACTTCTTTTAACAGTGTAGATGTCCGGAGAGTGGGAACCATGCCTTTTTATCCCCTTGGCATGTTCTCTTTGCCCAGAGATGCTCCTGATAAGCCAGTTGCGTAATTATATAGCTTTCCCCTGTTCATATGATTATATTTGGCTTGATGGTTATATTTGAGATTTCAGTTGGTTATCTGCAATATAAACAAAAGGGACTGTTTACAAAAAATGTATGAAAGGGAGCTGATGCAACATTTTTATCCCATAAAGCTATAGCAGGCATCCCCGTTGGGGTTGCGTTGATGGGAAGCCATGTGTCATGCATGTGGCCTTTGGAAGTCTTACCACTGTTGCAAAGTATTTTGCCAAATACACTGGAAAAACAAAACATATTTAAAATCAATAAGTAGGTTGTTATCATTTTCACTGGGGTGGGGTGCTAACCTGAATCCACAATTGTCTCTTTATAAGGCAGGATTAGGCTCTGATTCACTTGGAACACCCTTCGCATCAGCTGCCCAGTTCAGCATGGTGTTTTATCATTCCCGGCTTGCTCACATTACCTGCCTGTCTCCCCTCCTTGGTTGCAACCGGCTGCTGGAGAAAATCAGGGCGAAATAGTAATTAAACGCACTGCAGACTGTGTGTGGCGCCTACTGGTTCCTGCTCTTTCCCTCGCCCCTGCCTGTCACCAGGAGAGACAGGACGAGCACCAATACTAACGTCCTTTACCTTTCCCCACTCTCTCCTGCCCACCACTCACCTCTACGCCCCTCCCACTCCTGGGACTTAGAATTTCACAAGCCCAGCACCAGATACAGGTGGCTGATCCTGGCTGCTGGTTCATGTTGGACCCATGGTTCTCCTCCCTGCTTTCTCCTCCCCCACCCCCACCTCTGTTCTCCTTCACTCTCTCCTCCTCGTCTTCACTATGACCCAGGCCTCAGGCTGTGCCTGTGACCAAAGGCCCCACCTTGGTTCTGATCAGCCTGCAGTCCGACCTTGGCTTTTTTTTTTTTTTAATATAGTTTTATTGATTTCAGAGAGGAAGGGAGGGGGAGAGAGAGATAGAAACATCATTGATGAGAGAGAATCTTTGATTGGCTGCCTCCTGCATGCCCCACACTGGGGATCGAGCCTGCAACAACCACTGAGCCACGCTGGCCGGGTGGGGCCTGAGCTTTGAACTGGGCTCCGGTAGTTGGACGTGCTCTGTGCCAGTCGGAGACCTGAAGCGAGCTTACCACATGCCTTTCTGCAGTGCATCTGCCTCCTCCCCAAACACCCATAGCACAATCCACTTCCCTCCCCCCCTCCCAGCAAGTGTGACATCTGAGAGACCTGTGAGCTCTGTATCTACCTTTTTAGATCTTGTTGCTTAGATCCCCTGTTGCCGACCTTGACCCAGAATGGGACCAACCTCTCAGTCCAGGCAGAAACTGTTGTGCCTGCCTGACCAAAGAGTTTGGACTCCCCGAGCCCATCTTCTGTGCCCAGTTCCCCAGCCCCGGTCCTGTGTGATCCGGATGCTTTCCTTTCCGTGCTGAGGCCTGGCGCACCCGTCCCTCGGGTCATGTCATACCCTGTTGCCATCCAGGAGAACCTTCACTCACCTGTCCTTGGTTCCCTGTTTCCGGGATGGCACATAGTTGGCATGTGTGCCATCACAGTCTGCTCCTGGGCCTGTGGCCTGCACTCTTCTGATGAGCCTCAGGATCCTTCTCGAGATCACAGCCCAAGTCAGTTCGTTAGCTTTGTCACACACGATGGGATCGGCTTGCTCCCTGTCACAGTTGTACCAAACCTTTCCCAATGCTGTGCATTGCGTGTGACGTTGCCTTCTGCTTCGCTGACAGGGTCATGGCCTCTGCCTGGGTCTCCTTTACTGGCTCTTTTGATTTAAGAATACCACTGCCTAGCCCTGGCTTGTGTGATTCGGTTGAGTGTCATTCCAGGAACCGGAAGGTTGCCGGTTTGATTCCCGGTCAGGGAACATACCTGGGTTACAGGCTCGATCTCTGGTAAGGAGTGTGCAGGAGGTAGCCAATCAATGTTTCATTCTCACATTGATGTTTCTCTCTCTCTCTCTCTCTCTCTCTCTCTCTCTCTCTCTCTCTCTCTCTCTCTCCCCCCTCACTCCCTCTCTCTCCCTCTCCCTCTCCCTTCCTCTCTCTAGAAATCAATAAAAAATCCTTTTGAAAAAAGAATACCACTGCCTAATAACAATAGTACAGTAGATGGAATTGACAATTAAAATGTCTAAGTACACTTGACATTAAGTGTCATTCAGGAATCAAGTTAAAGAATGTATTTAGGAAGAAAAATACAAGGTAAAAAAATGCTTGTCTTAACCCAAGTCATCTTCTTGTTAGGGTTCCTGGTAACCCATTTGTGATTTCAAGCAGAAATCTTCTCTGACTTGGAGATGGCAGATTAAGGCTCTCTGCCAAGGAGGGGAGGGGTAGTAGAAGTCTCGAACTTGTTCCCTTTTTGCAGAAATTCAACTGTTTGATGGAGAAAGTATTCAGTGAATGCAGGAATGAACGAGTGAATGAATAAACAAACGAGCAAAGGAATAGAATGAGGTTGAGCAAAGTTTGCATGTTCAAAGTATGTAGTATTAAATTGGGTAGAGCAGCTGCTCGCCCTTAATTTTATCTGGGCCTATTACAGATTGTCTTCTTCCCTGGGTTTTCAATTGCAGATTTAGACTCAGAGGCTTTTACAACATATGAACCTGACCACGCATTTGTATAGAGATTTAAACTGCTATCATTATAAAGTTACTGTAGTAGTTTTATACTCTACCAGAGGCCCGATGCATGAAATTCATGCAAGAGTAGGCCTTCCTTCCCTCAGCTGCCAGCACCGGCTTCCCTCTGGCACCCGGGACCCAGGCTTCCTTCCCAGCCCTGGCTTCCTCCGGAAGGTCGTCCAGAAGGATGTCTGGTCTAATTAGCATATTACGCCTTTTTTTATTACAGATGAGAAAACTTGCTGACAGAACCCTGCCATCAGGGTCAAATTCAGTTAACTGGATGGAACCTTTTTCTTCTTGTACATTGTGTAGTAGAGAAGTTTCTGCAAATTTTTACAGTGTAGAATCATTCTGCTGGTTACAAATTTGTCCTGACAACAAGTGGCTGGATGTACTTTTCATAGACATCTTGTATCCACAAATAGGTTGTTTTTTGGGGGGGAAATTGGACTTCTTCAGGAATACTTATTCTCACAGATGGATTTATTGCACGGAGATCAGTTTTGAGCCCCCAGGGCTCAGTTGTGCTGTATACTGCTCTCCGTTGCCAGATATGGATCAATTAAACAGGGAAGAAGGATAAATGGCAACATATAGCCACACCTCAAATGGTAGACTCCATCTTTGAGTCAGGAATCTTGGTGGAAAAGGCTCAAAATTCTTGAAATGTAAAATTGCCTCTTCATTTTCATTTCCAATTAAATTAATGTCTTACATAGACACTGTAGGCTAGCATAGTATTCCGTACCATTTACCTTGCTCTCTTTCTCTCTTAGTTTCTAATTTTCATTATAGTTCTTATTAGTCCTTGCTTTTGGAGTGTGAGCTTATGGTCGAATAAATCAAATTAGCTTTAGTGAGTAGATTTCGTTGTCTCTAATGACTTACTAACCGAACTATACCTTCTTATGTGAAAAAGCCAAAGTGGATTGTTATTTATTTGACTGACAAGGAAAGTCATTTCTAATTTTATTTAGAGACGGAAATAAATTACTTTGCTGTAAATTAATTGTGAAATAAATGTATGATCCTCTCTTAATGAACAAAGCAGATGGGAGAGCCAAGCAAGTGTGTAGTAGATCCAGGCCACCAGTTGGTGGTGCTAAAAAACTCTGATAAGAAATTAATTGGGAGGAGAGGAGGCTCACCTGGAGCGTTTCCTAATAAATGTTATTAGTTTTTGAAAAATTAGTACTGAAAATATATGCCCAAATGATTGCATCTTCTAAGCTTAGGAACCACCCCAAATCTCTCTGACGAACAGCAAAATACGTTTCTACACGGTAAAGATGTCATTGGCTCTCGTCCTATTCATCTTTTGGAAATTGCATGTTGGGTGGCATCTGGCTCCATCCAGGGAAATGGCCTTTAGCCTGTGGCCTGGGGAATGGAGGTGCGGACAGTAACGTATTTCTGGTCCTATTTAGGTGCCGGGTTTAGATGGAAGAAATGTCGATTCTTGTTAGCACTACTCTTACTTCACTATGATGTGCTTTCTAGGGGCTGGATTTGTTTGTTAAACCCTTTTTGGCCCATTGTTTTCAGCGCCCGAGAGGTCCCACAGAGCAGTAGTCTGTTGGTTGAATGTGGCCGGAGAGGCGCTCAGAGCCTCGGAGTCAGGGAGAGCGGGTTTTGAATTTCCCTACCTATTTCGTAACTGTCAGTCACTTATATAAATTCTTTACAGCCCAGTTTCCCCAGTGTGTAACAGGGGGACAGTAACAGCTCTCCCCACAGTTGGCGTAGGCGTTAGATGAGGGTCAGGAGTGCTCTTTGGATCTTGTTTACCCTTCATTCCCTGTTTGAAGCAGAGACTGTGGCTCAGATATATATTTATTTATTTTAAATCCTCACTTGAGGATAAGTTTTATTGATTTTAGAGAGAGAGGAAGTTTGGGGTGGGGAGAGAGAGAGAGAGAAAAACATCATGTAGGAGAGAAACATGGATCGGTTGCCTCCTGTACGCGCCCTGACCAGGGATTGAACCCGAAACCTGGGTATGTGCCCTGACCAGGGAATCGAACCTGTGACCCTTCGGTGCATGGGACGATGCTCCAACCAACTGAGCCACACCAGCCGGGGCCGTGGCTCATTATTTTGGGGCCCGCACCATACCCCCAGGCGTGGACCGGGCCTTAGGACAATGACTCGTGCTTCACTAGTGGAAAGATCTTTCTAGATTGTAAAGTTCCACACAGATTTTGTAAGGACTCAGACTCACAAAAGAGATACCTAGTTATATCTGCCCATCTGTCCTGGAGATATTTATGTATTGGCCTGAATCTGACTAAACATTGAAAATCGAGGAAGGGAATGCATGATTGCTGAAGGGCGTAGCGAAGGCGTTAGAGTTTGTCCACTCATTTACTTGTTCCACACACTTTTATTGAGCATCACTGTTCCCAAGATGACGCCAGGGGCGCCTCAGCTCGCCTCTGAGAGCTGCGGACTTAAAGAAGCAGGTGCTTCGCCCTAACCGGTTTGGTTCAGTGGAGAGAGCCTCAGCCTGAGGACTGAAGGGTCCCAGGTTCGATTCCGGGTTGGGGTCTTGACCCCCAGTAGGGGGCATGCAGGAGGCAGCCGATCAATGATTCTCATTGATGTCTAAGTGGGGGTTGAGCCTGCAACCTGGGCATGTGCCCTAGCCGGGAATTGAATCGTGACCTCCTGGTTCATAGGTGGACAGTCAACCACTGAGCCATGCCAGCCGGGCACATGATTTATTTTAGAACTTTTAAAAACTCTGATTGTACTCTGGCCCCTGTGGCTCGGTTGGTTGAGGGGTCATCCCATGCACCGAAAGGTCACCAGTTCGATTTCTGGTCAGGGCACATGCACAGGTTGCAGGTTCAATCCGGGCCAGGATGTGTGCAGGAAGGTAAACCGATTGATGTTTTTTTGTTGTTGTTTTTTTCTCTCTCTCCCTCTCCCTTCTTCTCTTCTCTAAAATCAATAAAAACATATTTTAAAAACAAACAAAACTGAGTGTTTTTATTACATTTTCCACAGCATATTCTGTGTTTGGAAGGTTGAAACAAGTCCAAAGAAGGCTTCAATAAACAGTAAAATCATAAAACTCTATTAACTCGGTGCCTTAGCCAGTATAGCATTTAACTGTTATATGGACAGTATAAGGAATATATATATATATATATATATATATATATATATATATATATATATATAAAATATTTTTATTGATTTCAGAGAGGAAGGGAGAGGGGGAGAGAGCTAGAAACATCAATATTAAGAGAATCATTGATGGACTGCCTCCCGCACGCCCCTATTGGGGATCGAGCCCGCATCCCTAGGCATGTGCCCTGACTGGGAATCGAACTGTAACTTCCTGGTTCATAGGTCGAGGCTCAACCACTGAGCCACGCCAGCTAGCCAGGAACATATTTTTTGAGGAACAGCACAGCTAACATCTTTGGTTAGATCGGATTGATAGATTCAGACCTTTGGGATTTAGAGTTTCCAGAATCATGGAATCCGGTGGTGGCAGCGACCTGAGCAATCACAGATGCCCGTCTGTCCTGTTGTGTAGCTCAGAAGACGGAGACCAGGCGAACTTAATCACTTACCCACAGTGGCATAGACCTGGATCAAAACTCAGGTCCCCTGACCCCCAACTCTGTGCCTGAGCATTATTGTCCCATCCTAACTGCCACACGATGAGCCATTTTCAATAAAAACAAGTGGATGCTTGTTCAGCCTCCATAAACTTTCCTATTAAATACGGAGTATCATTTCTGCCCAACTGTCAGAATGCAAACTTCGACGGTATCCAAGGCAGTTAATTAAGGTGCTCCAACCGACACACGTTTCAGAGCGGAGAGAGCTAAGGGGAGGGCAGTGCTCAGCCCGAGCAGCCGAGCGCCCGCGTCTGCGCCCTACAGGGCAGGCAGGGCTTTCATTCAGCCTCTGCCTCGCCTGCCTCTGTCTCTCGCTGGATGAATGGCATCCCCCGCTGCAGGTGTATTAGTAATTTCTGAGTTTGTTCCCCACGAAAAGTGACCTCATTGCTTTGTGCTTCTTATCCATAATTATGCAGCAACAGGAAAATAAACCGGCTCTGAGCACAGCCCACAGCAGAAGCCGTGTGCTCTTTATGCAAGTTTGATTTATAGACGCTCACTGCAGCACCGAGTGACTATGAAACATTCATCTTCCCCTTGCTGGTTGCCATGGAAATCAAGTACACAGAGCAGTGTCATTCCGGTCCTGGTGATGCCTGCAGTAGTTTATTCCTTTGTTGTTCTCGTTTCTTAAGCAACTGCCTAGCGTTCTTTCATCGTCACAATTAATCTCACACATGAGTTTTTATCTTTCATCTCAAATAGGAAGCACTAAAAATGTAGGGGGAAAATAGGGAGAATTTAAATATTTTTGTGGCTTTAAATATGCATGTGTGATTTTTTTCTCTCCCCTCAGTCCCATCGGAAAATAGGTCATGTGAAAAAAGAAAAAAAGCACACATTAATGTACAGAAATTTCAATAAAGAAAGCAATGTAAAATTTGAGCGAAAAGCAGTGCTGTACTAAGGAGATTTTAAGGAACTTTAGATTCTCAAGTCTCCCAGTGTTTGAAGCTAAATAACTCTGTTATTTTGGGTCCTGCCACCAAAAAAAGCCTCTGAGCTGTCTCTTATCAACTCTCCTTTTGTTTTGTTTTGCTAGTCTCCGTAGGGGTTGGAACAACCTAAATATTTGCTGGATAGATGTGGTAATATTAAGAGTAGCGGGTCATTAAAAAAAAAAAAGGCTAATAAAGTTCAATAATGTTTTTACAGTGTAAGTGAAAGGAATTCTTGGTCTTCTTGTTTTTAAGGAATCCATCTTATCCCTGTTTCACCTAGCCTGGTCCATAGTACTGCATACCATGCTGCAGTTAAAAAGTGCTTGTTGATGATCTGCCTTCTTTGTGGGCTTCTGGCCAAGTCTGTTGTGAGAGAGCCCGTTCCGGGAGAGCTGTCTGGGTCTGAAGCTCGGCCCCGTTGCTTACTGGCTGTGATGCCTTTGAAAAGTGTCTCCATTCGCCTTGGCTCCCTTGTCTGTAGAGTGAGAGGCTGTGAAATGAAGATGATAAGGGGTTATTGGGAGGGTTCTCCGAGCTGATTCAGGCCAAGGGCCTAGCTCTGTGCCTGGCACAGAACAAATGCTCAGGCAGGGGCCTGGGTGTGGGGGCTGTTTTGGTGGTGGTAAAGGTCATTACTGCTAGGGTCACTGCTCTGACTGCTGTGCCTACCCCAGGGCAAAACTGAGGGGCACGCTGAGCTCGAACCCAGAGGACCCTGTCCCCAGCACCCAGGTCCACAGAGAGCTGCCCATGCCTTGTTTCACTTGGGCCACCTGGCTGGATTCATTCATCTCTACACTTTTTAAAAAAATACATATTTTATTGATTTTTTTACAGAGAGGAAGGGAGAGGGATAGAGAGTTAGAAATGTGGATGAGAGAGAAACATCAATCAGCTGCCTCCTGCACACCCTCTACTGGGGAGGTGCCCGCAACCAAGGTACATGCCCTTGACCGGAATCGAACCTGGGACCCTTCAGTCCTCAGGCCAACACTCTATCCACTGAGCCAAACCGGTTAGGGCCATCTCTACACTTCAGATACCAGGGCGGTAGCCTGGATGTATTTATAAGGGTCGTCCTGTCTGCACACGGAGAAGAGAAGGCTGGCAGGTTTCTCCACTATGACCTGGACTTGGTTCTTATCCCTGGCAGTGCATGGGGGGAGAGAGGGCGAGGGGAGTGGCCTGCCTGATCCTGTCTTGCTAGGGGAAGGTTCCAGTGTTTGTCTACAGCACCCAAAATCACACGTGACCTGCCGCCTCTCCACCCCGGGCTCCCCGTGTCACCCACAGTGGCTGCCGCCTTCCCCCAGCCTTTCTGGAGCTGAAGTTTTCCGAGCTGGCGGCCGAAGCATTCTTTGTTGAAAGGCACTCTCCTGGGCCGTCCTCCAGGGCGCAGGGCAATGCCCTTTTATTGGGGTTAGCGTTTGTTGGGTTAGCCTCGTATTTTGTCTGTTTTGCTTTGTGCAGTTATTTCCCCCTTGTCCCCCCAATTTTCATGTTGAAATTCCTTCGACTGCATTTCTGTTTATTTTATTGCTGGCTTCTGAGTGTTGCTAAAAGTGGTTTGCTTTAAGCTCTCACAAAGTGAGTAACCTTAGGTTAATTTGTCTTGCTTCCCCCCAAGCCTGATCCATAGCATGTGACCGAGGTGCACTTTTGTTAATGATGAAAACAAAGTAGCCTTGATGGTTTGTTTCCCTTTGCCACATCCCAGTACTGGAGCTCAGCGTCCCCAGTTCTCTTTATTTCGTTCTCGGTTTTTCCCGGTCCCCCAATCGGTGGGCTCAGGTCAAGGTCAGTTCTAAAGAGAGAGCCGTGTGCTTTGCTGAATCCTTGGGTTCTCCCTCCTCTTTCTTCTTGCTTCTCCCACGAGATAAAAACTCCAGAGTCAGCTTCTCGTGTCTTCCGGGTGAAGCTCTCAAAGTGACCTGGGTACTCAGCAGACATCTAGATTCTTGGGACTCCATTGGACACACCGTGTGTGGCTTTCAAATCAGAGCCTGAACTTGATTTGATATTTGCCAATGTTTCCACTTCCTCCCTGGACTCCTGATTGGATGTATGGCCCTCACCTCGTACTTAACACGTAGCATACTCTCTTGTCTCTTTGCCCCCCAGTCACTAAAGGAGGTGGCTCTGCCCCGTGTACTTCTCCCCTCAGTCTTATGTCTTCCTTGGTTTTGGTAACAAATATTTGTTAGCATCTGTTGCATTGCTGACACTGGGAATATATGACAGCAAACAAAATAGACAGTGCCCCGCCCTCTAGGTGCTTGTAGTCCAGTTGGGGAGATAGGTAGTTGGAATCTAAGATAGTTAATCCCGAAAGCTGACCACCAAGCATTGTGGGAAAATATAGGAAGGGCACTATAGGCTGGGGACGGGCGCTGAGAAAGTGACAGCCGGTGTGAGCCCTGAGGGATGGAAGGAGCCAGGCCGGGAGAGGGAGGGTGGGTCCTGGGCCGAGCGCCTCTGCGGAGGTCAACAGGAGAGCACCTGGGATAGCTGAGGGGTGGCGGGACAGTCTGCTCTCAAAGACACTTGTTTTCATTTGTCTGGGTGGGTGGGTGGGTGGCACCAGAAGGATACATGCCGAGTGATGAGAGTGGAGAGGTAGGCAGCGGCCAGATCACGAAGGGCCTTGTAAATTGCTGAGAAGTCTGAACTTCATCCTGAGGACTTTGAGAAGCCATTGAAACGTGCAGGGAAGTGACATGATCAGATTTCTGGTTTTCCCGACCTCTCCTATTGCGGTGCGGAGAATGGCTCCCTCGAATGTGGCTAGTGTAGCCTCTCTTTGGGTTGATCCCAGGCACCACCTTCCCAAACTCACCTTCTCCTTTTCCCCACAGTGTGTGTCCAGCTCAGCATGTCCAGCTTCTTGCGTTTTCCTGATTAGCACGAAGGCTTCTTTCAAACTCTAACTCCCCTTTCCTAGCTTCCTGCCTTGAAGGCCAGAACTCTGCCTTCTCCCAAGCTCCTGGCTGTCTCTGCTCTGAAATGAATGTGTCATCTGGAACATCCACTGGGTCTCCCATATTACTGTTGCCCAGAGACTCCATTGCTTTGCCTATCAGCTTGCATCCCCTAGGATTTGGGGTCAGCTTGCATCTAGCCTGAGCTCCTCTGACCCCTGAAATTCATTGTAACTCACACGGTTGGCCCTTCCTGCCCACCCAGACCAGACCAGACCAGACCTGCACCCGAGAGAATTCCTCTGACCCTCCTTTTCCAACTAGCTGTTGAGTATCCTAGGTATTCCACACTGGTCCCCACTGCACCCCATATTGAACAATACATGTGGGAAGATGGATTGAAATAAGATGAGTTGAACTAGCCAATATACTTTGGGCAAGTTACTTAACTTCTCTGTGCCTCAGTTTCCTTATCTGTAAACTATAGAAATGAAGAGAATCGACATCATAGTGTTGTTTGGAGGATTAAATGAGCGACTGCATATAAAAACACTATGCCTGGCCCATAGTAGACACTCACTGTTTATTGATGATTTTGTGAAGGTGTCTACATTTTCCTAGAGAAAGAGGCAGGAGAATGTAAAAGGTTTTTGACTGCTGGAATAATTGGCCACAGCCAGATGGGCATTTATCTTGGAAGGTCCACTCCTCTTCACTTTGGGTAATTGAGAGATGACAGCAATGCTACACCCTGTCCATTTTGGGGGGTTGGGGGTGGGAAGGGGATACAGACCAAGTGGGCTTTCTTTTAAATCTGAGGTTTTATTCTGTACTGATTTTGTTCCAGAAATTCCCTTAGTTTTCATGAAATCAAACTACCTATGCATTTCATAAGTTATGCTTTATTCCAGAGGGCACTCATGATGTTTGTCTCAACTTTGCAGTTTGGGCCTCCTAAGACCAGCCTTTCCTCCTTAGTAATAGTGATAACAGCAGCTACTCATTGGTAAGGCAATAGAAGACAACTCTGTATGTTGATTTATCCCACAGATAGTTATGAGCACATGCAAGTGCAAGGCATTTTCGGGGCCACCAATCGGGCGGGGACAGTCTCTTGGAGTGGCCATAAGGTAAGGCAGAAAGTGGTGCCCACTGTGGAAGGACAACGGATTTCGTTTCAGCCAGGGCAGTCCAGGAATTTCACAACTGAGTTAGGTTTTGAAGAATCCCTAGATGGAAAGATGTAGTTGGTAAGGTAAGTAGACATGAGGGAGCGATCAGAATACCTAACACATATCAAGTGCCTACTGTGTGCCAAGACCTGTTCTACGTGCTTGCTTGTCTTAACTCATTTGATCCACATAACAAGCCCCTGAAGTGGCTACTGTTATCACCCCATTTTACAGATGAGGAAACTGAGGCACAGAGTGGCTGAGTAACTTGGCTAAGGTCACATTAACTGATAGAATCTGGCTTTGATCCAGACAGCCTGACTCCAGATTGGAAACACCAATAAACATGCCCATCATGCAAGGAACAACCTTCGCCTTCTCTTTTGTATCTTTCCCCATGCGCACCCTTTAAAGGGATTTTGAGTCTTTTTTATCAGTCAGATCTACTACAGTTTACAGATTTCGAAAGAATCATTTTATTGAAGGGCCCTTTTCCAGTTCAATTTCAATAGAATAAAGATCTAGACAGCATATAAATTTTCACAGTCAAAAATAGAGCTATATAATCTATGGCTATAACCCTTTTCATAGACCTACGGCTGTGGATATAGGAAAACACTAGCTGAATTGTACATTTTACCCCCCTTGATTTCTGACAATTTGGCCATAAAATCTTTTGATAAAAATATCAAAAAACCCTCATACTGTAATGCTGTAAGATGTGACTGCGCTAATGGCAAAAAAGTCCGTATTTTAGACTGTCATGAACTGTTTAAACATCATAATGGGAAACATTTATGGCTCAAATAATTGAAGTCCACGTTTCTCGGAATCTATCTCAGCCTTTTGTTAGACCTTGAAACAAATCACAAAATTGACTGGCTTGAGTTTCTCCATAGCTCTTTCTTCGCCACTGTGGGGTGGCGGGATGTGCCCAGGGCCGTGGGTCCGTTCTTCAGGCTCGGATCCCATATTAGGGGGAACCGACTTGGGCAAGCCTGTTAGCCTCTCTGGATTTCTGCCTCCTCTTCTGAAGGACTTCGAGTCTCTGTTTCCATGCCTTTTGTCTACCGACTCTAAAGAAAGTGATCATTAATAGTGCGCATGATCTAATGGCAAGAAATGAAGAACAAAAGAAAAAGCAAATAATTTCGTTTCTTCCATTTCATTCAGCATTATTTAACAGACTAGAAGCCCAGTGCATGATTTAATCATGCACGTGTAAGCTGTCTATCCGTTGGTCGGCAGCTCCAAAGTCCCTGGGCCCCTAGGGCGAGGCGGGGCGGGGGCGTGGTCCTCCTGCAGCCAGAGCCCAGGCCGGGGTCTTGCCTTTGCCTCCCGCCCCGGAAGGCTGGGGCCGCCACGTGCTCCTACGGCCAGACTCCTCCCCGGGGAGCCGCGCCGCCCGCCCACCCACTGCCCGCCGCCTCCAAACCTCCAAAACGCCGGCTCGGCTCGCTGCCCCAGAGGCCTGTCTGTGCCGCAGCACAGCCATGGCGCAGATGCTGAGCTCGCATCGCCGCTGGCAACGCGAGCTCAGCGTCCTGCCGGCCCAATCACCACCCCAGCCACCCCGAGTCCCGCCCCGTGTCACCCGCTGGCCCAATCATGGGCGTAGCGGAGTGATGGTAATTTAAATATTACCTTTTTATTATGTAAGATGTTTATTAAGCACCTACTGTGTACATGATAAATATTTGTGCTCATCTCTTCCCAGGCTTGCTAAGAATTGCAGTGTTAAATTCTCAGACTTCCCTGGGGTTCCCCATTTCTAATGTCCCCTTTGTGGCTACATTATTACTATAGAAGCGTATGCTATTTAATCTTATTTTTTAAAATCCCAAACAAAGAAAGCAAAAGAGAAAACTTTCATCTCAAAGTGATCCCTTAGAATGTTGCAAATTATTATTAAGTCATGTATGATATATATATGTACATATATACATATATATATCATACATGACATACATATATATATATATATTTCAAGCTTTTCAATGTACAGAAGCCCCATTTAAACTACTGGGTAATGCTTTTTAGGAAAAACCACAGTCGCAGCCTGGACCAGTGACGCGATGGATAGCATGTCTGACTTCGGGTTAGAAGATTCCAGGAAAGACCACAGCCATCCAATGTTCACATTTAATCCTGATGGGCCAGCTGACATACCGGTTTTAATGGTTTGCAGTGATAAATTTGTCGTAGAATTGGAGCTTTCTCCAGGTTATAAATTGCTCAGACCCAAACGCTGTGGAAAATTTATAAGGACTGCCATTAGCATAGAATGTTTTAAATTATCTGTTGTATTGAGAGAGAGAGAAAAAAAGGACCCAATAAGAGGTTTATCAGATAGTCATGAGTTCATGTGACACAAAAGAGTCATTGGGCTATTCGTCAAGTGATAAATTGGATAATGATGACAAAAGTATGTCATTTTTTTTTTTAGTGCTTTAATGGGTGCCAGGTATCCATTATTTTATCCAATCCTCACAATAACCGAATGAGGTGTACACTCTTATTATTCCTATTTTACAGATATGAAAACTGAGCTTAGAGAGGTAAATAATGTTCCCAAGGCCACACAGTTAATAAATGGCCGATAACGTTTCCAGGTGCTTGTTGTCCCCTTCAGTTCGTCATCTTTGAGGTGGAAGTCATTATCCTTGTCCTCGAGTCAGCTCTTTCGATTTCTGTCAGTGATACCGCGATTTTCTCAGATTCATTCTTGCAGTCATCATTGATTTTTCCTTCTGTCTTTGCTCGGATCCATTCGATCACCCACTCCCTCTGCGTGTTCTGTGTCTTTCTATTGTCAACCCTCTTCCCATCTCCTTAGTCCAGGGGTCTCGGCCTCCACCTAGGTGTACAGGGTAAAGGCCGAAGTCCTGAACTCAGAATTCAAGGTTGGCTACCCTCTGGCTCCTACCCTCCTCTTAGGTTCTTCTGCTAACTTCTCCCCTAACCGAGGAACCAGTAACCTCAACACATCCTGCCTTTTTCCCACGTGGCCCCTTCGGGCATGGTGACTCCTTTCTGGAATGTGCCTTCCACTGTACCTGCTGTCTGAGCCCTGCCCCCTCCTCGGGTCCCCTCCCCGATAGGCGTCCTGATCATCCTCTGTGATGTCGGGACCTCTCAGTTTGCGCTAAGCGTGTGCTGCCTGCCTGCATTGCGGCACAGCTCTTCCCGTCTGTGATCTGCCGCTCAGTGGTGCCCAGGGGTGGGGACGCAGCCCCTCACACACCTGGAACATTGTTGTGCATGCCAAAGTGCAAGGTCCATGCCCATGTGCACGTGTGAGGATAGAAGGTTTTATGGTAACTGCAGTAAATCTCTCACGTTGAACTCACTGAGTGAAGATCTCCCATGAATCCCCCAAGCCTTATTCAGAGACCCACTACACTGGAAAAGGACCACACGCATTCACAGGTTGTGGGGATTGGTTGTTTGTAAGGATGGTCACAACGCCCTACCCCTGTCAGTAAGCCCTGTGCAAAGTGGCTTGGCCTTCTTCCCATCAAGAGGTAGAGTTGAGCCCTGGCCAGCATGGATCAGTGGTGAGAGCATAGGCCTGCGAACCAAAGGGTCGCAGGTTCGATTCCTATGAAGGGCACGTATCTGGGTTGCAGGTTCCCTGCTCTGGTTGGGAGGCAACCAATAGATGTGGCTTCTCACATCGATCTTTCTCTCTTTCTCTCTCTCCTTTCTTCCTTTCCCCCTCCCTTCCACTCTCTCTTTAAAAAAAAAAAAATCAATGGAAAGAATGTCCTTCAGTGAGGATTAACCAAAAAAATAAGATGTAGAGTTGATTTCTCTGCTCTCTGAATTTGAACTGACCTGTGACTGACTTTGATCAAAGACTGTAGCAAAAAATACCAAATCACTATACCTGAAGGTGATCTTGGGAATACAGCTCCCCTCTCAAAGGCTCTCATCTGCTGCTGAGTTCCCACTGTGTGCACACAGAGGATGAGGTTTGTTTGTGATACTTCTTTAATTGCAGTCAATGAATTTTAAAATTTACATTTCTATAGAAAGGGTCTTAAAAGTAGATAATAAATTGTGATTATTTACATACCCCAAAACAATAATTCTGTTTTGTCTCTTATACTTTCCTGAATACACTGAGTGGCCAGATTATTATGATCTCTGAATGCATAATAATCTGGCCACTCAGTGTATATCCTGTTTAATAAAAGGTTAATATGCAAATTGTCCCCTCAACCAGGAGTTCGACCAGCAGGCAGGCCGGCCGGCCAACCGCCCATGTCCCCTCCCCCTGGCCAGGCTGGCTGGACCCCACCCATGCATGAATTCATGCACCGGGCCTCTAATATATATATATATATATATACTGAGTGGCCAGATTGTGCGTTCAGAGATCATAATAATCTGGCCACTCAGTGTATAATCCGAAGCTAATATCGATGTTTAAAATGCTAATATTTTCACAAGTCTAAGTTTAAAAAACCTTGTGTTCTAGGTTTGCAAACAGCTGGAGTTGCCTCTTCCCCTCTCTCCTACCCATTATATGGAAACAAGCTCTGTATCTGCCACATAGCAAAGCAGCCTTGATTTGACAGTGTATATTTCACTTTTGTGATACTGCTGTGTCCCAGTAACATTTTCTCTCACGGGAAATGACGATGGCTTCCAGGAGTATATGTGTTTTTTCAAAATCATGAAATTTAAAAAATGAAACTTCATTTCAGACAGAATGATCTTTGCTTTTATAAAAGTGGAATTTTTTTTTTTAATGGTTCTGGGGCTATACAAAATAAACTAACAAAATAGAAACAGACTCATGGATACAGAGAACAGACTGACAGCTGTCAGAGGGGAGGGGGCAGGGGAGTCAGGGTAAAAAAGGTGAAAGGCTTAAGCAGAGCAAAACAAAACAAAAAATCCTCATAGACACAGATAACAGTATGGTGACTACCAGAGGGAAAGGGGGGTGGCAGAGGTAGAAGAGGGTAAATGGGGGAGGGGGCGGTTAACAGACTTGACTTGGGGTGGTGAACACAATACAATATATGGATGATGTAGTACAGAATTGTACACCTGAAACCTATATGATTATATTAATGTCACCCCAGTAAGTTCAATAACATTTTAAAAAAATAAAATAAAACCTATTAGTTTTAGCAGGTCAGCTTGAAAAATGAGGAGTTTACATTTAACATAGACAGAGTAGCTCACAATAGTTAGACTCAGAAACTGTGCCAGTAAAATTGTGTTTGAATGATTCTTGAATTTGCTTTTTTAAGGGATAGCGTTCCCCTTTAAATGTGTACCCAGTAAAACCGTTATTCAAATCCTGGTAGACGTGTAGGAGCATCAGATTCATGCCTCACACAGGCAGGGCTCTTCGTGGGCATTTACTCCTAACGACTGACCTAATGTGTTGTGTCTCCTTTTTCTGGCTGAGAGAAGGCATCCCATCTCATAGGCATTTTACTCAGTAATATGTTCATATTGCATTTCACCTCTTACTGTTTCCCAGACGACAAGAATACCTGCAGCATTGAGATAGCTTGTATCATTGCTAGAAAAGTACATGGTAATTTGGATAGAAAATAATGTAAGAGCTTTGGTAACAAAATATAATTAAATTAGTGCCTCGTGTAAAAATAGTGAAAGGATTCTTTTGTTTGTTTTGTTTTTAATGGATCAGATCCGTGTGATTAAAATATGTAAATGAAATAATATCCACTTCGGTGATCTGGGTGATGTCTGCTCTCTCCGATACTCCTTCTAAGAATTCCATTTTCTTCTACTCTCCCCCATTTTTAAGTGAACCCAATATTAACGGTTTTGAATTTGATAAAATAGGGAATGCATCTGCTCTAGTCTTAGAAGCCTTGCAATGAGGACTTTTAAATTGGGCAGGCATATATTCACTAATCCATTCAGTCAGTGGTTATTGAGCACCTACTGTGTGCCTCATATCTTTCTGGATGCTGGGGTTAGAGCCCTGATCAAAGCAAAGTAGGTCCCTGCTGCCCGGGAGTTCACAGTTCACAGAAGTCACAGTAAGAAGGCAGACGATGACTGAGTAAGCAGGTGACTTCAGACAGAGATAGGCTGTAAGGGAGTAAACCGGAATAAATGACAGAATGACTGAGTTGAGAGGGGGGGGGTAGTTTTAGGTGGGAGGTTAGGGAAAGCATTTTTTGTTGTTGTTGTTAATCCTCACCCGAGGATATTTTTTCTATTGATTTTTAGCGAGTGTGGAGGGAAGGGAGGAGAGAAACATCCATGTGATAGACATATCGATTGGTTGCCTCCCTCAGGCGCCCCGACAGGGGCCAGGGATTGAACTTGCAACCCAGGTATGTGCCCCTGACCGGGAATCAAACCCGAGACTCTTCAGTGTGCGGGCCAGTGCTCTAACCACTGAGCAATGCCAGGCAGGGCAGGGAAGGCATTTTTGAGGGACATTTGAATAGGACCTAAATGATGAAAAACTGACTGCCATGGGGAGAAGAGCCACCCAGAAAGAGGAAAAGCAGTTGAAAAGGTTCTGAAGTGGGTCTAACCTTGGGACTGAGGAACAAAAAGGAAGCTGGACTGTAATGAGCAAGAGGAAGATCTGAGGTG
The DNA here is from genome assembly GCF_951640355.1 of Cnephaeus nilssonii. Lineage (NCBI taxonomy): Eukaryota > Metazoa > Chordata > Mammalia > Chiroptera > Vespertilionidae > Cnephaeus > Cnephaeus nilssonii. The sequence goes on along the minus strand of NC_137075.1, from coordinate 99,082,380 downwards.
GGATTTGAAAGGTAGACTGGGCATGCTGATGCATCATTCATGGATGTCAGCTCATATTGTTATATTATGTTCTATTATATATTACTAGAGGCCCGGTGCACAAAATTCATGCGGGGGGTAGGGGGTGGGGAGTGAGGGGGCGTGTGTGTCCCTCAGCCCAGCCTGCACCCTCTCCAATCTGGGACATCCCTCTCACAATCCAGGACTGCTGGCTCCCAACCGCTCGCCTGCCTGCCAGCCTGCCAACCTGATCACCTCCTAACCACTCCCCTGCCAGCCTGATTGATGCCTAACTGCTCCCCTGCTGGCCCGATTGCCCCTAACTGTCCTCCCCTGACAGCCTGGTCACCCCTAACTGCCCTCCTCTGCCGGCCTGGTCGCCCCCAACTGCCCTCCCCTGCAGGCCTGGTCCCCTCCAACTGCCCTCCCCTGCAGGCCTGGTCCCCCCCAGCTGCCCTCCCCTGCAGGCCTGGTCACCCCTAACTGCCCTCCCCTGCAGGCCTGATTGCTCCCAACTGCCCTCCCTTGCAGGCCTGGTTCCTCTCAACTGCCCTCCCCTGCTGGCCCAATCGCCCACAACTGCCCTCCCCTGCTGGCCATTTTGTGGTGGCCATCTTGTGTCCACATGGGGCGGCCATCTTTGACTACATGTGGGCGGCCATCTTGTGTGTTGGAATAGTGGTCAATTTGCATAGTACCACTTTATTATATAGGATAGCATGTCATGTTATATATTATACTAAAGGCCCGGTGCATGAAATTCTGCATGGGGGGTCCCCTCAGCCTGGCCTGCACCCTCTTGCAAACTGGGACTGCTGGCTCCTAACCTCTCACCTGCCTGCCTGCCTGATCGCCCCTAACCACTCGCCTGCCTGCCTGATTGCTCCTAACCACTCTGCCTCCCTGCTGGTGCCCCTAACTGCTCGCCTGCCTGCCTGATCGCCTCTAACCACTCTGCCTGCCTGCCTGATCACCCCTAACTGCCTCTGCCTCAGCCCCCGCTGCCGGGGCTTCGTCTGGAATGACGTCCAGAAGGTTGTTCGGCTGTCTGGTCTAATTAGCATATTATGCTTTTATTATTATAGATTCTGTATTTTAGTATATTGTATATTTCATGTAGTTTGTACATTACATTTACACTGAGTGGCCAGATTATTACGATCTCTTAACACATAATAACCTGGCCACTCAGAGTCTGCCATCTTCGTCTTCGCTGTGGCCAGAGTGCTGCTCCTGTAGATCCCTTTGCCCCTCGCCCTCCCTCTCATAGCAGGCGGCCTGCCCAGCCCAGCCACTCCGGGCCTGGAGCAGCTGGACAGCCACCATCTTTCTCCTTCTAATTTGCATATTTCCTCCTGATTGGCTGGTGGGAGTAGCGGAGTGATGGTTAATTTGCATGTTTCTCTTTTATTAGTGTAGATTAGAGGCCTGGTGCATGAATTCATGCATGGGTGGGGCCCAGCCAGCCTGGCCAGGGGGAGGGGACATGGGCAGTTGGCCGGCCTGCCTGCTGGTCGAACCCTGGTTGAGGGGACAATTTGCAAATTAGCCTTTTATTATATAGGATATACACTGAGTGGCCAGATTATTATGCGTTCCGAGATCATAATAATCTGGCCACTCAGTGTATATTGTATTAACATTGTTTAGGTTTCGAACCTTGTAAAAAGGGAGATGAAGGTTAAAGAAAGACGTTATGGTCCTGAAGATGTTTTGGATTTCTGCGCATCCCTAGTATACAAAGGCATGCCAGTGGCCAGTCTTCTCCTTTCTTAGATCCCCGCCTTCTTCCCGTGTTTGTTTCTAATTGTCAGCTCAATTCAGTCCGTACTGGGCCTGAGACACCGCTGCATCCACAGGGCTGTTGCAGACGAGTGCGCAGGAGATGTGGAAGGCCTTCACGGGACAGCGGCCCTCCTGGGTTGTATCTGTTACTCCCATCAGTGGTCAGCTGCCTTTTCTAGCATCTCATTGGTCCTTAGTTACATATTGTAAAATGATATCAAGGACCACGCATCCAGTGTGGATGTCGGTGATCTGTGACGTTAGTGTAGTCTTCCGTTGTTCCCCGTCCTCCGAGACACAGACGTGAAAAACTGGGTTCGAGGCCCGTGCACGCGTCCGTCCAAAAGGGTTTATCATTTGAATGCCTCTCTTCTGGAGGAAGGAAGTTGTTAAAAATTAGCAAATAAATAAAATACATGAAAGGCTAAAAATATCCATTTTATTTTTTATTTTTTGGTTAATCCTCACCCGAGGATATTTTTCCATTGATTTTTTTATTTTTTTTATTTATTTATTTTTTTAATTGAAGCTTTTTTTTTAAAATATATTTTATTGATTCTTCACAGAGAGGAAGAGAGAGGGATAGAGAGCTAGAAACATCGATCAGCTGCCTCTTGCACAACCCCCACTGGGGATGTGCCCACAACCAAGGTACATGCCCTTGACCGGAATCGAACCTGGGACCCTTCAGTCCGCAGGCCGACGCTCTATCCACTGAGCCAAACTGGTTTCGGCTCCATTGATTTTTTTAGAGAGAGTGTAAGGGAGGGGGGGGAGAGAGAGAGACATCAATGTGAGAGAGACATCCATTAGCTGCCTCCCGCACACAGCGAGGGCCGGGGATCAAGCCTGCAACCCAGGTACATGCCCTTGACCGGAATTGAACCCGGGACCCTTCAGTCTCCAACTGAGCCAAACCGGCAAGCGTTAAAAATACACATCTTTTTAAATGAAGCGATGCAGATCTGTAGACTCTGTTCTGTTATTACGGTTAAGATTCAGGGTGTCTGATTGAGACAAGGGAATTGGGAAATAATATAGACTGTCTTCTTTCTGTGTCCCTCAGAGCATAGGTGGTCATAATATGTGGACTTAAAATTTCCACTGAATTAAACTTTCCAGTGATTTCAAAGACACTGAGATGCATTACGAAGAGCACTTACCGGCTCTTCCTTCAGGTATCATTAATAAAAATATTTTGTTATTTTTAAAAAGGCAGCCGTTTGGGCAAGATCTAGAAGCCCGTCCCCGGATTGCTGCTGGAAACTCCACTGCTCGGGTGCCTGCTTGGCTTCGTTCGTCCGGACTCCCCCAGTCCTGTGGTTTACCAGGTTTTCCTCCTGTCCGGGAGCACACCCCGCCGGCGCTACCTTTAGCATCTATCTCCAGGCACGGCCAGCGCCTCTTCCCCTGTCCTTGCTCTCGGGGCCCTGGGAAGGAGCTGACGCCTGGCGGTGGCAGGGCACACAGCTCTGGTAGCAACTTCAGCTCTGCTGTGTTTTCCTGGTAGATGGGCGTGTGGTATGTAAGTCTGTGTACGCGTACATACGCGAAATATTTGAGGCAGGAAAAAAAAACTATGTGTGTTCCTCCCAGGGTCAGAAGCAAAACGTTCCATTCCCAACAGGGCTGAGGCCCCTTGGGCAGCCCGGCCGGTTGCCTTTCCCTCCCTCTTCCCCTAGTTTGATTTTTTTAAAAATATATATTATATTGATTTTTTACAGAGAGGAAGGGAGAGGGAGAGAGTTAGAAACATCGATGAGAGAGAAACATCGATCAGCTGCCTCCTGCACACTTCCTGCTGGGGATGTGCCCGCAACCAAGGTACATGCCCTTGACCGGAATCGAACCTGGGACCCTTCAGTCCGCAGGCCGACGCTCTACCCACCGAGCCAAACCGGTTAGGGCCCCTAGCTCAATTTTAAAAACCACTCATGTGTGCTTTTATATCTTATGACACAGATTGATGCATTTTAAATAATACGTAGTATTGTTCTGTATATTTTTAAACCTTACATAAATGCAAGTTGCTTTTTCTCGTCTGATAGTTTTACGACTTATCCATGTTAACACATATGTCTCTCCTTTATTTTCCCTGCCAAAGGGGCATACTAGCTAGCCCCCTCTCTTCCCCTCTAGACCAAGCTGAGAAATAGATGCAAGTGTTAGAGAGTAGTGGGTAAAAGTGTGAGCTTTGTTTGTGAGATAACCTCTTGGAGGGATGGGCTTGCTAGAACGCAGCCAGAAAATTAAATAGGTTTTACCCTTCCTGGCACAGGGTGTGCAGTTAGCCGGGGACTCCCCCCAGGAGGGCGCCCCTGTGACATGGGGGAGCAGAGCATATAGAGAGCAGGAGGAGGGGTGTCACTTCTCTAGGAATGATGCGTGAGGAGGTGGAGAGAGGTTGGGAACGTTACTCCTGAAGCGGTTCCTCCGCGTGGAAATACGAGGACGGGGAAAAGGGCGTCTCCCCCAGACATTCTTCTCCATCGTATTTGTATGTTCATCCTCCTACTGGTGGACTCCTCTGTTGTTGTTGCGAATGGGGCTGCAGTGCGTATTCTGGACCACGATGGGAGAGCGTCTGCAGGGCACCTACGTGGAGGGTGATGGCAAGGTCATCGCTGTGCGTGTCTGCACCTGGCTCCCTTCCTCGGTGGCCCTTCACCTTCTCACTTACCAGTGTGTTAGAATCCCTTCCCACCCTGTTCTCATCAACACGTGTTATTCAGCTCTTGAGTGTGTGCCAGTCCGCTGGGTGGGAAATGGCATCTTATTGTAATGTCAGTTTCTCTGATTACTCGTCAAAGTCAACATCATCCTGCTAGCCGGTTGGTTATTCATATTATTGGACCACATAAAAAGGTTGAGTTATTTTTTTATATCAGTTTAAAGGGATTCTTTATATGTTCTGGATACTAAGCCTTTCTCATTTTTGAGTCACAAAAAGTTTTACCTGTTTGTGGCTTGTCTTTTCCTTTTCAAAAATAGGATACCTTTGATACATAACTGATACACACACACACACACACACACACACACACACACACACACAATGATTTGGAAATTTCATTTGGCATTATATATATTTCCCCCCAGAGGGCTTAGAGGGAACTTTAAAAAAGAGAAAGTATATAGCCCAGCCGGCGTGGCTCAGTGATTGAGCATCGACCTATGAACCAGGAAGTCAAAGGTTTGATTCCCGGTCAGGGCACATGCCTGGGTTGCAGGCTAGAACCCCAGTGTGAGGCATGCAGGAGGCAGATGATCAATAATTCTCTCTCACCATTGATGTTTCTATCTCTCTCCCTCTCTCTTCCTTTCTGAAATCAATAAAAATATATTTTTTAAATAAAGAGAGAAAATATATGACTCTGCTTGTCCAGAATCTAAAATTATGTGGAGAATGTGTGAAGTATCACCTGAGCATACGAATAGGGTCTCTCTTGGGATTTTCTGCCTGTTGGAATGTTCATATTCTCTTTGAACAATTGCTCGTCTTTCTTTCTCATATTAGGCAGTTTGAGCAATATTTCTGCAAGATTTACCTTACTTTTCAAATTCTTTGACATCCTAGAACTGAATGCTTAATGTTTGAACCCTAATGCTTAAATTATGAATTTTTGCCTCAGCGTAGTCACATGAAAAGGCTGTACCACAAAATACCTCTGCTCTACCAAAAATCAAATTTATCTACCACTTGCAAACTCTTCTGTGTAATAAAACGTTCCCACTTTGACTAGTCCCCTGGTAGAGCTGAGCTGATGCTCCATTCTCTCCTTAGAGCTTGTGGACGTTGTTAGCATCGAAAGGCACTCAAGTACTAAGTCACATATATGCTCCTATTGCAGTGGTCGGCAAACTCATTAGTCAACAGAGCCAAATATCAACAGTACAACGACTGAAATTTCTTTTGAGAGCCAAATTTTTTAAACTTCAACTTCTTCTAACACCACTTCTTCAAAATAGACTCGCCCAGGCTGTGGTATTTTGTGGAAGAGCCGCAGTTTGCCGACCACGGTCCTATTGCATATTTTTAAAAATATATGTTTTTATTGATTTCAGAGAGGAAGGGAGAGGGAGAGAGAGGAACATCAACGATGAGTGAATGATTGATCGGCTACCTCCTGCATGCCCCACACTGAGAATCGAGCCTGCTATCCGGGCATGTGCCCTGAAAGGGGAATCGAACCGCCACCTCCATAGGTTGACGCTCAACCACTGAGCCACAGCGGCTAGGCAGGAAATTGCGTCTTGACTTTGCCAATTATTGATAAGAATGGCTTCTTCCAGGGTTCTAGACTTTCACCACTAAAAAAAAAATCCTTAAGGAGCAATCCATGCCATCTCTTATTTTACACATGTGAGAGTAAATGACCCACGCAAGGTCACACACCGAGGCGGGCACAGATTAATTTATGATCCGGGTCTCACCTTGCCACCGTGTACTCTCCATTGCAAGGGACCCTTGGGGACGCTGTGACAGAAGACCCTAGGCTGGGGCTTAAGCAAGAGACGTTCTAGAGGCTGCAGTCCCAGGTCAGGGTGCTGGCAGAGTCAGTGTCTGGTGCGGACCTGGTTCCGGGCTCACAGACCGCCGTCGACTTGGTGTGTCCTCACCTCGGGGTCCCTTTCATAAGGGCACTAAGCAACCCCCAAAGGCTCCACCTCCAGATGCTGTCACATGCTAGGTTTCAATGTATGAATTGGGGGTGGGAGGGACACTCACATTCAGTCTATGGCAGATGGGTTGTAGATAGAACCATAGCTTTGTTCTCTGTCTTTATAACCGTGTAGATTTTTACAGCTAGATATCTTTGAGAGGTTTCATTGCACTTGGCTTTTTGTTGCTGGCAGCTTTTTTGTTTCTTAGCGCTGAAGGAACTACGTATCATACTTCCTTAAGTTAGCTCCATGGGAGTAACGTTCACTGTTTTCCTAACTTATTTTCGACTGGTGTTTACATGCTAGTCTTTCCAATAGGTGGTATAAATAAGTTAAATGTTATGGTAAATTATTCCAAAATGGCATATTAACAGTTTGCATAAATTAAAACGAGGCTGTAATAGTTTGAATCAGATTGGAACAACATGTAAATTTGTAAATGTGTGCAGTTAATTTCTTTTAACAGAATTTTTTTTTTCATGCTTGGCTATCATTTGTTTATTTAAGTCAATGTGTTTAACATTACGATGAGTGCATTTAATCCAAGAATTAAAATATTACCATTAACTCACGTACACCCACTTGCTCCTCCATCTTATCTTCCTGCTTTCCTACCCTAGGAACCACTATCCGGAATTAAGTGATTATTATTTTCCTGCTTTAAAAATACATACATACATACAAACATACAGACACACATACATACATGCCTGTGTATTTCCCTAATTTTAAAACTTGCTTATTTTAAAACTATATAAATGAGTGTCAAATGTATAGTTGTCTTTTGTGACTTATATTTTTCACTCAATATGTTTCTAATATTTATCCTTGTTTTGTATATAACTAGAGTCCCGATGCACGAAATTCATGCAAAAGTAGACCTTCCTTCCCCTGGCTGCTGGCACCAGCTTCCCTTTGGCACCTGGGACCCGGGCTTCCCTCCGGCTGCCGGCAGGCACCGGGGACCCAGGCTTCCCTTGCAGCCCCGGCTTCGTCCGGAAGGACATCCGGTCTAATTAGCATATTATGCTTTTATTATTATAGATTATAATTCACTCATTTTAAATGTGTATAGCATTCCACTGTACAACATTTACCATAGTTTATCTATTCTCCTGTTGACGAGCTTTTAGTTTTTCTCTCCCCAATTCTGGTTGTTTTTGCTGTTGCCAGTAATAGTGTCTGAATGGTCTTGTATCCTCGCTCCCGGTGCCCGTGTGCAAGTGTTTCTCTCAGATACGTACGTAGGAGTAGAATTCCTGCGTTATAATGTATGCGTGTGTTTACTTGGTGCCAAAATAGTATAATGCCAAATGATGTTTCCAGATCGTTAGTATTAATTTACACAAACAACAAATTGGGCAAGCCCGGAATCTCGACGCCTGGCCTCTTCTCCCAAGAAGCCACCAAACCCAAGTTCCAGTGCAGCTATGGACCCCCAACCTCGGGCAAAAGTGGCTTTGGGATGCCAGCTTTTCACCAGCCGCTTTGGGCTTGAGCTACGCCAACAGTATCGCCTGGCCCCGCTGTTTTAGTGTCTTATCCAGCATTCTTGTGTGTGTGTTTCAGTGGGGGAATTGATCTGACAATCCCAAAACAGAAACTCAACCTAAGTTATTAAATACGTTTTTCTCAAACTTTTCTTTCTAAACTCTCTTTTCCAGATATTGATTTATTGAGCGGAACACCGGCTTTGTTAAGCGCTGGAAAAGACTAACCACTCATTTGTAAGAGATGTAGAGAATTCTTAAAATTAGCGATGCGTTTCTAAAGCTCAGGGGCTCCGGCGTTTTAGTTGTGCTGTTTTCTCTGATTGCTGTTGGAAGGCTATGCCCAACTATTCGACCATTCACTGTTCTCCTGAATATCAGTTAGAAGGTGTAAGCTAGTTTGTTGTGTCATAAAGCACTTTACCGGGAAATAGTGATATAATATAATGAACATGCCACTAAATCTCAACCTTTTAATTCCATACATTATCCGTAAGAAGAAGCAATGCAATCAATGTTTTCTCTTTTCATCACGGAATTAAGTCTAAAAATCACTTCTTGAATTTGTCTTCGAGATTTATTAAAGTGCATTTTTACTATATTTACACCTGGGATAAGACAATTAGCTGTGTCTGAGTGTGTGGATGGGTTGCCAAGACCACCACCAGTCTGACGATTCACTGGCAGGACTCGGCATGTAATTGTACTCGCGACGGCAGTTTGTTACCGCGGGAGGGTGTGGAGCCATATCAGCAAAGGGAAAGGCAATGGGGCGCAGTCCCCGGGAACCCAGGTGCAAGCTCCCAGGGGGCCTCTCTCGGTGAAGTCACAGGACATGCTGAATTCCCCCAACAAGTGTGTCAACACGTGTGAAATGTTGCCAGGGGAGCTCATCAGAGACCCAGCACCCAGGGTTTTTATTGTGGGACGATCATGAAGGCAGTTTCTCTGTCTGGCATGAGCCAAAATTCCAGACTCCCAGAAGGAGAGCAGGTGTGCCACATAAACCCTATTGCTGCACAGTCTCAGGCCCAGTGACCCATTCTTACGAGTTAAACTTCCGGAAATCCAGGTTCTCAGATGCCGGCCAAGGGCCATCCTCGTAAGCAGGACAGTCAGGGCTGGTGTGTGAGCTCTCTTCTGCACGTGGAGTTACGGCTGAAATGTTTAAACCACTTGCTATTTGTCAGGCACTGTTCTTCATTTATCTCATCCTCACAGCAACCATTTCATAGGTGAAGACCTGAGACACAGAAAGGTTAAGAAACTTGTCCAAGGCAGCACAGCTAATAAATAGTAAATCAGCATTCAAACTCAGGTTGCAGAATCTGTGATTTATCAAATGCTGTATTGGGGTGTGTGTGTGTGTGTGTGTGTGTGTGTGTGTGTGTGTGTGTGTTACTTGTTTCATTTTATCCATACATTTCCATAAAACTGTGATGAAAATAAATTGTCTTTATACAGCCTTGTCTAATCTTTAATATTTCGTGGCTCTTAATTTTCAAGTTTGGAAACTCATGCTCATTATTGTATACAAACCTTTCCTGGTCGCATATGCTTTTCTCAGCTGTTCCTGAATCTGAGGATCTGAATTGTTCGTTTCCGTTTTTCTACAAGAGGGTCCTCTGGTCTTTGACTACAATGTAGTCCCCCTGTTCCTGCTGTGCCTCCTTCTAGTCTCTTAGAATTGCTATAATAATAAAAGTGTAATATGCTAATTAGACCAGATGCCCTTCTGGATGAGCCGGGGCTGCAAGGATCGAGCCCTTTGCACGAATTTCGTGCATCAGGCCTCTAGTGGTTTATAAACGAAGACACGGCAGCATTTTCTTTCTGTTTTATTTCCTTTCTTATAATTCTCATCAGTGTTAGCCTTATTTAGTATCTTGGACAATGACTTGGGTCTGGGATAGAGATGGGAACTCACAGAGTTGGAAGAGCTTGCCTCTCTATTAGTGTACTCCAGATTCTTTTTTTCTGAAATGAAGAGATCAACTGTTTATTCTATCCATTCCCAAGAAAATACATTATAACTTCAAGAAAAGTTTGAACGTTTACACATGTGCTCAGATATGACACAGATGTTGAAATGCCTTACTCTGATATTCTTTTACTGTTCATAGTCACCTGTTTTGATCCCTGCCTGAACTTGCTCGCTTTATTCCGTAACACCTGTTCTCAAGAATACATTTACAGTCTGTTGTCTTTTTTCAATGGATGGTACATCCGTTAGAAAAAGGTTGATTTTCGCCAGTGTCATTCAACGAATACCTCAAGGAGTCCTTGCTATTTTGTTTTCAGTGTTATTTTAGTTCAGTATAATACCGTCACGCTGTTTTTACTTAAATACCGTATGAGAAGTCCCGCTGTACGACTGAGGTATGATGCTTATTTAGATGTTCATGGATAGGAAAGAAGTTATTTTTAACTTTTTAGAAAGAATTGTCAAACTTTTAAACTACTGCCCGATGACAAATGTGCCTGCATTTCTATAGGCTTAGAAAGCTTACGTCTCTTTCTTTCATTATGAGGACCCGAGCTTCTAGCTGTTTGAGGCATTTGCTTCTTTCTATTCTGGGTCTTTGCATTTGTGGTTCCCTGTTTAAACATTGCATCATCCGAGAGGCCTTTCCTATCCAAAGTGACTTCATCTTGAACTCCCTCCCCCAGCAGTAAATCTCTACCGCCCTGCTCTCTGCCATTCGTGGCACTTACCGGTCTCAGAGATGGTCTTTCATCTCCTTTGCTTATTGTCTGTTTCTCACACGTGACTCTAGAGCTCACCAGAGCAGGAATGCTGTCTGTTCTGTTTTGATTACCTCTGGGTGTTCAGGTCAGCACAAAGCACGTGGCCATTTAGTTCTGGTTGAATGAATGAATGAATGAATTTATTAAAGACTGTCAGAAAAATAAGTTATTTAGGTTAGATACGGTATTTGATTTTTACCGATTTAAACACATCAGATTTTCTTTGGGTTTCTTCAAGGGGGTATCTCATTGAAAAAATAATTCTACTTTTTTTTTTTTTAATCCAGTTGCCTGTGGATGGGCTTAAATATTTAAGTTGTTTTAAGTTTTCCATACCTTTCTGTTGGTGCGTATGTGCAAGAATTCCTCCAGGGCAGTGCTTTACAGTCTTTTTCGCCTTATTTGCCCCCATATAGGCACAACAAGGTTATTTATAAAGCACAATTAGGTAAACAGACAAGTTTCTGTTGGCTGAAAGCAAATTGCCTGCCTTGCCCTAGAGACTTTGGGGCTCAGCATCTTGCCACACCTGTAAACCCTCCGTGGCCGAGTTTTGGGAAGTGTTCCAGGCAGCGGTCTTCGTATTTCCCTAAAAAGATCCTTAGAAACTATGTACTTCCTCGTGCATTTTTAGTTCGATAGCTGATGGTTGCCTCGCATATCATTTCCAGTGTATTGTAAATATTGGCATTTAAAAATAAAACTGTTATACCACTCTTAAATGTATCCAGTGGAATCTAAATACCATAGTGATTTGGTACTCTTCATTTTTCTTTCAAAAAATGTGTGAACAAGCGTTGAAAGTGATGTGAACACAATCTTCTTTAACAATTTGAAATTTTATTCTAATGTAGTATTTTCTCATCTTTCTGGCTTTCACTGGCGGTATTTTAAAATTAGGTTTATTAAATTACTAGAGGCTCGGTGCATGACATTCGTGCACTGGGGGGGGGGGGGTTCTCAGCCCAAGCCTGCACCCTCTTGCAGTCCAGGACCCCTCCGGGGATTTCTGCTTGCCGCAGAAGCGCGAGAGGTGCTTGCCAGCTGTGAGCCCGTCTTCGGGCTGAGCAGAGCGCCCCCTGTGCAAGCACACTGACCACCAGGGAGCAGCTCCTGTGTTGAGCATCTGCCCCCTAGTGGTTAGTGCGCATCATAGCGACCAGTAATTCCGCTGTTCAGTCGATTTGCATATTAGTCTTTTACTATATAGGATAATTTACATATTGTAGAATTCTCCATTGATAGGTGTACAGCTATATGAGTTTGACAAGTGTACATCGTGTAAACCAGCACCACAATCAACATATAAAATATTTCTATCCCTTTTGATTCCCTCTCTCTACTCCAGTCTCTGGCACTACGGATTTCATTTCTGCCCCTATCTTATTGCCTTTTCCAGAATGTCACGTTAATGGAATCACACAGTTTGTAATCTTTAGTATCTGGTTTCGTTCACTTTACATAATGTTTGAAATTCATCTGTGTCGTTGCACGTATCAATTAAAAGGTTAGTTCCTTTTAATTGCTGAGTTGTATTCCATTGTATGGATGGACTATAGTTTGTTTATCCATTCACCACTTGATGGACATTCGGATTTTTTTCAAGTTTGGGACAATTATGAATAATGCTGCTATAAACATTTGTGTTCAGGTTTGTTTTGTTTATTTTTTATGTTTTTTTTAATTAAATTTATTAGTGTGACATTGGTCAACATGAATGTATAGGTTTCAGGTGTGGTTTCTCTGTCAGAAGATCTGTATATTGCGCCCTGTGCCCACCACCCAAAGTCAAAGCTTCTCCTGTCACCATATATTGGGACCCTCTTCTCCCCTCACCCACTTTGTTCAGGTTTTCATTTGGATATTTGTCTTCATTTCTTTTGGGTTAATAAGTGCGATTTCTGGGTCACATGGTAGGTGTATGTTTTAATTTTATAGGAAACCGGTGAACTTTTTTTTTTCAAGTGGCTGTACCATTTTGCATTCTCATACGCAAAATAGAAGACTGCTGTTCATTGTTGTTGACACTTGGCATTGTGAACATTTTTGTTTTGTTTTTGTTTTTAGCCATTTCTCATAGGTGTGTATTGGTATCTCATTGTGCTTATAATTGGTGTTGCCCTAATAACTGACTTAAATCGTTATTTATTGTCCTTGTTTGCCATCCATATCTCTTGTAATGAAATGTATATTCAAATCTTTGGCCCATATATGTGTATATATAATTACTGCATTGCAAGAGTTTTATATATTCCAGGTACAGTCCAGTCTGTAATCTTTGTTTTTATTTCCTTAACATTTTCTTTTTTAGAGACAGAAGTTTTTTATTTTGATGAAGTTCAGCTTATTTTTTTTTTTAATGATTCATGTCTTTTTATCTTATTTTAGAAATCTTTGCCTAACGCCAGTGTGGTGGTGAATTTTCTACGTGAACTTAGCTAGGCCGTGGTATCTGATTTTTTATCAAACTCCAGTCTAGATGTTGCTGTGGAGATATTTTTAAAATGTGACTCACATTTAAATCAGTAGACTTTGAGTAAATCAGTTTACTTCCATAATGTGGGTGGGCCTCACCTAATCTGTTAAAGGCCATAAGACTGAGGCCCGTGAGAAAGAAGAAATTTTGCCTCTAGACCACCTTTGAACTTGAGAGACTGCAACATCAGTTCTTCCTGGACTGTGTTATTTTGCATTGGTCTCCTTGTCTACCCTTGAGCCAATACCACCCCCTCTTAATTATATGATTTTATAATAAGTCTTGATATCTAGTAGAGCAAGTCCTAGAGCTTTGTGATTCTTCAGAATTTTCTTGACTTTTCTTAACTGATTGCATTTTCTTATAAATTTTCAACTTTACACTTTCAACCGCTATGTTCTACTGCCCTGTGAGTAATATTAGTTTTCATTTTAATGAAATAGCCAAGATTGCCGGGCCAACTAACTCTAAAGTCTGTATTCTTATTTTTTAATCCTCAGCCAAGGATATGTTTTCCATTGATTTTTAAAGAGAGTAGAAGGGAGGGAGGAGAGGGAGGAGGAGGAGGAGGAGGAGGAGGAGGAGGAGGAAGAGAGAGAGAGAGAGAGAGAGAGAGAGAGAGAGAGAGAGAGAGAGAGAGAGAAACATCTACATGAGAGAGACACATGGATTGGTTGCCTCTCATTTGAGCCCTGACCAGGGCCGGGGATTGACCTGCAACTTGATGGGGAATTGAACCCGAGACCCTTCCATCTGCAGGCCGACGCTCTAACCACTGAGAAAACTGGCCCGGGCTAAAGTCTGTATTCTTCACTAAACTACCTGCCTCTCAGTAAGCCATAGAGTTTATAGCTAGACAGAGCTGACACATTTCAGTCACTTGTTTTCTTTTAAGTAATTAACATTTATTTCCCCCATTTTATTATTTAGTTTCCATTGATACTTTTCAATTTATTATAAGCCACATTCAAAAGAAACGAAAAATGAAAGCAAATTCTCAGTTTAGGATCAACTTGAAATATGGTAAGAATCTTTTGAGTGTGAGATCCATTAATTTGACCCCTTCACCTGGCTATGCAGTCCAGTGTTCAGGAGAAAGGAGTCATGCAATAAATATTATGAAAGCTATACTTGCAAAATTTAGAATAAATGAAAACTAAGAGTTATTAATAGGCCAGATGTGAGAGGAGGATATGCTAATACTAACACGCACTTCTGCTTACACCTGTCTGACATTTCTGATAGAACAGCTTTGTTCCAGAGAGTTTATTATATACAATGACTTTTGCTTAAAATCCCTGTTTTGTAATAGGGGAAGAATCATCACTTTTTTTTTTCTTTTTATAATTAGAAAAAAGAAGACTGTATAAGGTTATGGCCAGAATAGCAGATAATCTTAAATAATAAGCCAGTCCACACTCTACTTAGAAATCATTGTCTACGAGAGTGCTGAGAGGAACAAGAGCCGTGAGCCCAGCAGTGCAGATTAGCCTTGGAATTTTGTTTGGCGAAAGTAAAGCATGCGCATTGTGTTCTTCAAGAATGTTTACTCAGACATGTATATAAGAGAAAATGATGGTATATGTTTGTAAGTAATTGAGGTATTTGTTTTTTGTTTTGTTGCTTTTTGTGTGTTGTGTGTGTAGGGAATTTATTATTTTTTTTGGGGGGGGCATCTTACCATAGCTAAATAAATGCTTATAGCTCATTGAAAAATAGAGCAAGTTTAAGTTGAGTACATGGTAGGGTTTTATAGGATTATCCCACAGTTAATATTACAATCACTAAAGCAAACACGTGAGATGAGGAAGAGAGCAGTAACAGGTGTTATGGTACAGAAAGAAACCAGGTTGGGGACCCGCGGAGGACGTGGTAAAAGGAAAATAAGAGGAAGTGACCTAAATTTCGTAGAAGAGGTGTCTTTACAAATGAAAGATGTAAGACAAAGAGAGTAGATGAAAAAGGAAAGTAGTTATATGTTATGCGTCTGTCCACCGGAAGTTAACAAAAACAATGGAGAGTAGAAAAAAATGTGGCTAAACATTGAACACAATAGCTATTGAGTAATGATCAAAGGAGAGGAAGATGGGGGAGGTATTTTGGCAAAAAGAATGGTCAAAAGAAAGCAGAAGGTACAGTTTAGGTCAATTCAAATGAGGTAAAGGAGTAGAAGACAATAATCCCAGGCAGACAGTGTTTGAGGTGATAATGTATATCCTAATGTTATGCATATCACTTAACAGCAGGCAATTTGTTTAAAAAAAAAAAAAGAATGAAAAAGGATGTACAAAAAGCAATTAAAGGAAGAAAGGGACATGTCTTGTAAATTTGTAAATAATCGACACAAGGTGAAAATGAGAAAAGCCAAGATGAAATGTGAAATTAGACCTCAAAGAAGCTTAAGATAAATATTCACATTTGTTAATTGTCTCTTAGGTCAATTTAAAAAAGCAGTTCGACACTGAATTGCAATAACCATTATAAAACTGCCCAAAGTAGGCATATTGATTGCTGGCAAAAATGTACTTTGTAATAGTCTATGTAAAGTACTGAAAATGGATCTAGATATTCATGTTTTCATATTTTTTTAAATACATTTTTATTGATTTCAGAGAGGAAGGGAGAGGGAGAGAAAGAGAGAAACATCAATGATGAGAGAGAATCACTGATGGGTTGCCTCCTGCACGCCCCTACTGGGGATCGAGCCCGGAACCCAGGCATGTGCCTTTGACCAGAATTGAACCTGCGATCCTTCAGTCCACAGGCCACGGCTCTAGCCACTGAGCTAAAGTGGCTAGGGCCCTGTTTTCATATTTAAGAAGACGTATGTTAATTCAGTATGATGAAAACAAATCTGTGAAAGTGTTTATTTTTAAAATATGATTTAGGAAGGCATTTGGCAATGATTTCCACCTTTCATTTTCTTATTTTGGATATGGATTGTTGCTTTGTACATACTTAATACCTCACTTAAAAATATTTGGGCAGTAGGTAGCATCCAACCTGTTTGTAAAGTTCAAAAGCACCTTTATGTAAATAATAAATAGCATCTAAAGGCCAGTAGACACATTTAAAAATAAGCAAATAAATCGATTCATCTCATACTCAGCAGTTAAAATAGAATGCATTTCTAATGTATGAATTTAGATTTGACCTTGTAAACACTGAAGGCAGTAGAAACCCCAAATACCACAGTTATCACAGCGTTCATCTGGTAAAAGATTTCAGTCTTAAATGTTTTTCGGAACCATCTTTCAGTAAGTCCCAACTTCAAGCTAGAATTTGTCTTCTGTCTTTTGAAATAGCAGAGTCCCCAAGGCATACCCTCCCCCGGCCCCGTGTCGTAAGGGATTGGCATTCCTCAGTGTTGGAATGAAAGCACAAACTTAATTGTAAACATAGAAATAATTGAACACACAAAAAATGATAATAATCAGGCTCTTTTTATTGAGTTGTGGGACCTGGATGTCATCAGTCATGATAGAGCATAACTGTTTTTTGTATTTTTTCCAGTTGGAGTTCTTGCAGGTCAGTGTTTTGAGAGGGTAAATTACATGCACAGCGGGCTCTCCTGGGAGTTACTCGGAGTTGTAATATATGAAGGGGTACTTTTGAGCCACTCTGTGGAGAGAGAGAGCACTTAGAGCTTGTGTGTTACAGGAGTGATGTCCACACTATACCCTCCTCAGTAGCCCTAGAGTCTGCCCATCGCTAAATGTGAGTACTGTTAGTTGAAGCAGCAGGTCAAACAAAGCCAGTGCCACCGCCTTTTCTAGGGTAGAATCCCATAGCATTAAGTCTGAGACACCATTGATTCCAGGGCCCCATGTATATGGTGCCACCAATGAGAGAAAATATTCTGCCCGTTCCACTGTGAAGATACTAATGACTATAAGACGCTTCCCAATTTTAGGGACTTTAAAATGTGGGAAAGGTATCCTGAGAGGCAATGGATTAAGATCATGTGCGCCATAAGCCCTAACAAACATGTCATAGCTATGGTGTTCTGAATTGTTTTCAAATTCCGTATATTAAATGCTATCCTCATTCAGTTTCCTTTCTTCTGCCTTTTAAAACCCTCCTTGGCCTCATTGTCTTAGTTTCCTGGCTGTAAACTTGACATTGCTCAGAAATAGATTTGGTCTTCTCCCCAGAGAGTTGCTCTCTGACCGTCTCAGTTATCCGTCCCTCCCTGACCCGTCCTAGTCTCATGAGAGGGTACAGACATCAGGGGTGGACACTCACTGGGCTCATTCTTGCCTCCTGAGCAGGACCCGGCATGAGGGCATGCAGCCCTGGCTCTGGGGCCTTCCCCTCTACCCAGCCATGGTAGGGCTTTCACTCGGTATTGCTCTGGCTCCTCGGTGCCTGCATCGTGTGGGGACTCTAGGTAACAACACTGGCGTACCTTGCAGCCTGGTAGGAGAGTAAATGTGTAGAAAGCGACTAGAATTCACCTAACTTTAGCCATGGCAGACAGCTCTGTCAGGTGATAAAGTTCCTCCCATCTCCTTCTTGATTCACTGATCCCCTCTTTCCCCGACCCAGCTTACCCCTTCATAGTATCCCATGAATCTATATCATCTACCTCACATGGCCGAGAAGCCTGTGAGGAGCTGTCCGCAATGGGCTACCTGCCCCCATGAGCACTACCTGCACCCCTGAGCATGCTTTGAACAGGAATCTGCTCTAATCCAAATCTTAATAGGCCCCTCCCCATGGCCACAGGAACAACTCATTGTAAGGATGATGTTTGATAAACACTTAGAGGGATAATAAGTCCAAGAGGCCCAGTGCCCTCTGACCTTAGGATATGACCACTGAGCCCCATCTGCTTACACCACCACCACCACCACCACCACCACCATCACTACCACCCATCAGAATCATAGAGCCCTCTCTGGACCCTGCATC
The DNA here is from genome assembly GCF_951640355.1 of Cnephaeus nilssonii. Lineage (NCBI taxonomy): Eukaryota > Metazoa > Chordata > Mammalia > Chiroptera > Vespertilionidae > Cnephaeus > Cnephaeus nilssonii. Next base: position 99,064,302 of record NC_137075.1, on the reverse strand, counting down.
ACCTCTGGCTCCAACTCAGCCAGGCTTCTTGCAAGAATAAACACATGCTTGCTGTTTTTATTTCACCCCACCCTCTTCACATCTCAACGCAGCATCACATGGCTTTCACCTCTGACAGCTCTACTGAATCATTTTGCCAAGTTCACCAATGATCTGCCAATTGTCCGATTCAGTGGACACTCTTCAGTCTCGGACCTCTGTCCCGCATTCATCCCTGATGACCACTCCCTCCGTGGAACACCCTTTTCCACTGGTGCCTGTGAGGGTACTGGTTCTGGGGTCTGGTCCCACCCATAGCAGCCATTCCCGCCCACCTCCTTCAGTGGCTGGCCTTTGGCTGCACGCCCCCTCCCCCCCTAATATTCTCCTCTTTACCAACATACCTTCTCTGGGAGGTTTCATTCACAGCCCCCACTTCCATGTGGAGGACTCCCCAGTGCCATGCCTTTATCTAGGTCCTGTTTTCTGAATTTTGGACCCATGCCTTCATTTCCTACTGGTTCTCTCTCTCTGGATGTCTCCATTGACCCCTCAAACTCCACATGTTGTAAATGTCTAATATCATCTTCTACCTTGACTTGCTAGTCTTTCTCTTTTCTTATATGACATTTCTGGCTTCACAATATCATCATCTACCCAGTCAGCCCCATCCCAGAATCCTCTAGATCCACTTCGTTCTTGACTGCTTCTAGCCCACAGATCTTGTCTATTCTACCAGCCAAGCCTGTCTCCGGTTTCTTCTCCTCACCCTCCTTGGCCCGTGCTGCATTAGTTTGCCGTAACAAATACAGAGTGGGCGGCTTAAGCCACAGAAATGGATTTTCTCAGAATTCTGGGGGATAGAAGTCGGAGAGCAAGGTGTCAGCAGGGTTGTTTTTTGGAGGCCTCTGTCCTCGGCGTGCAGATGGCATCTTTCTCTGGGTCTTCTGAGGGTCTTCTGTCTGTGTCCTCATTTGTGGTTCTTGTAAGGACGCCTCATAACCTCATTTTAACTTAATTAATTCTATAAAGACCCTGATTCCAAATAGAGTCACATTCTGAGGTATAAGGGGTTAGGACCTCAGCATATGAATTTTAGGGCAGCAGCAGTTCAGCTATTGATACGTGCCCTCATCATCTCCTTCTCGCTAATAGTGTGCTCACCTAATTTGCTGTCCTACCTCCAGTGTCATCTCCATTCTAACATGTCCTCCTTACCACTGTCTGAGAGATTATTCTGATTTTAGATGCGAGCTCACTACTCTCCTGCTTAAACTCTTCAATGGCTCCCACTTACACTGAGTGGCCAGATTATTATGATCTTTGAACGCATAATAACCTGGCCACTCAGTGTGTGTGTGTGTGTGTGTGTGTGTGTGTGTGTGTGTGTGTGTGTGTATTAGAGGCCCGGTGCATGAATTCGTGCATGGGTGGGGTCTGGCCAGTCTGGCCAGGGGGAGGAGACATGGGCAGTTGGCCGGCCTGCCTGCTGGTCGAACTCCTGGTCGAGGGGACAATTTGCATATTAGCCTTTTATTATATAGGATATATACTGAATGATTATTATGCGTTCAGAGATCATAATAATCTGGCCACTCGGTGTGCACTGAGCATAATGTCCACGTTCCTTCAGGGGGCTCTTTCTGACCCAGTAGCTTCAGCACCTTCCTACCCAAATGTTTTCCAACCCTTTGGACATGTTTGAAGTTCCCTAGAGGTTGTAGACCTGCACCTCTGTGCCTTTGCATGTGCAGCGTTTTGCATCTGGAATTTTCTTAACTCGACTCCCTTTGTCTCGCCAACTCTAAGTCATGTGAGACTCAGCAGAGGTAGCACATTCTGCAGGAAGTCTCACCTCAGAGTGACCAGGAGGAAATATGGCAAACAGCCGTAGGACCCTCTGAGGGGAATTGATAACATATGAGCAAGCATCTCTTTCATATGGATGCAATAAAAGAGAAGGCGTTAAATGTAAAGTGTGCTAGTTGTCATGGACTTTGCTCATTCTGCGGAGTCCCTGAAGCTTTCTTAAAGGACAGATGATACAGTTTACATCTTTCTCTCATCATTTACTTAGCCATCAGCTCAGGATGCAGCTCATCATATTTAATCACATCCTAACGCCTTTCTAAATTGGGAGCCCAGTCCAAAGCCCTCACTCTGAGCAGTCTGTTCCTTAGCCCTGGACACACGGTAACAGTGCAGTTTTTCTTCAGTACAAATTGCAAGAAATGCAGCACAAATTGTGAGATGCCGGTACATTAGCAGTGGCATGGAAAATCTGATGGGGTCGGGGGAACAGGTGTAAATTGCAGGATAATAGAAAGGGGAGGTCAGCCCGTTGGTAATGCAAGGAATATGGCAGACTTAAAGGAAAGGGCCAAATTGCAGGGTGATATAAGGAAGAGGTCAGTGCATTAGTAACATGGGAAAACTGACAATTTGGGAGGAAAGGGTGCAAATTGTAGGATAATGTAAAGCAGGGGCTTAGCAGTAAGGATGAGCTTCCATTATATCAAGAAGGCTTGCTAGCCATGCAGACCCCGGCTAGAACTTCCAGCATTTTTATGGTTCTGTGTCACAGCAGATCTTTATGTCTCTTAGAATTATTAATTAAATTCCAAACGAATATTAGAGTGCAAAACTGTTTTTGTCTAATAGAGGAATCCGAAAGATTCTCTCCAAGCTTCTGAATGCCTGAACCTAGAAACCATGTTTGTCAGCCCTAATAAACACATACCTTTTTGGGGAACCCTTTGCTACACACAGACATGCATCCCTCCACGAGGCTTTGTAAATAGGAATGTCATTTCTGGGCTCAAGATAGAATTTAAAAGCAATCATACAATAAAAAAAAATTAACAAGAACTTTAAAGGATAGCAGGTGATGGGAGACTGTGAGGACTCGCCGGACCTCTCTTGTTTCTGCACATCTTGGGAGTGAGGCGCTGACTGCCCTTGTTCCCGAATATCTTTCCAAGGACGTTTGTGTGGTGAACAGCCTTGGAAGACAGAGTTAGGGTCTCCCTCTAGAACAGGGGTGGGGAACTTTTTTTTCTGCCAAGGGCCATTTGGATATTTTTGACATTTGTGGGCCATCCAAAATTATCCACTTAAAAATTAGCCTGCTCCATGTGGTCAAATATTGAATGAACTCACCCCTAATGCCTTGGCAGGGCCGCACCAAATGATTTTGCGGGCCTTATAGGGCCCACAGGCCGGATGTTCCCCACCCTTGCTCTAGAACAAGAAGCAGGCATGCTTACTAATGGTTTAGGAAGATTCCTCTCCTGTAACACACCCTCTATATGTGCAGGCATCTACCAGGGCGTGTCTGCATCCCACATAGAATTGGGGCGGCGGGGGGGGCAGGGGGGGAGACTGAAAAAAATGTGCCGATCCTCATGCTGCTTGCTATGCCCTGAGCAGTGAAGTCCTTTGTCTATGATCCAGTCATCCTGGGTCGAGGAGGCTGAATTCTCAGATCCGTCTCATCAATGAGGATGGGTTGCCGACTGTGACATGGTTTCCTGGAAGAAGGATGAGGAAACCATGGTCCCTACGAGGACTGGAAGGAAGTCCGTGGAAATTAGTAGTGAATGTGCTGACCAAATTATATGGTCAATCAGGCAGTAAGGGTCCTCTGCTTTGTTAGTTGTTAATGAAGGGGAATTGGGGAGGTGGTGGCTGTAGATGCACAGACAGCAGCCCAGACAGTGTTGGGGCTGTTGCAACTCTCCTCCAGGCAAGAGTGTCCGCTCCGTTGTAACCACTAACACAAAGATGCCTTTTGGGTGAGCAGAAGGTTCTCACCCCATTTCCGACAGCAGCTACAAAGGCAGACACTGTCCTGAGTGAGAAGGAAGGTAATCGGTGACTGCTACGAGTGGGGTCAGGGCCGGCACATGACACTTGTTAAGGAAGAATGTCAGCCGCTGAGCCCAACCCCTCCTACACCCTGTAGTACAAACTTTAGACCCATTTGGAAATAAGGCCTCAAATTGTTTAGCCAAATTAAACAATATGCATTTAAAAGTCCATATTTAGAAAAACAATTATTTTGAAAAGCAAGGGAAGGATAAATGCAAAATTGAGGAGAGTGATTACTTCTGAAGGCAAGGCACAGGGCTGAGATCAGGAAGGGAGCACACAGCTAGCTACAATAATATTGGTCATTTTCTGCTTCCTACGTTGGGGGTGGGTTCACAAGTTTTGGTTTTATTATCCTGCTTCGTAATGCAGCTATCGTCACATGTATTCATTCTTTGGTATGTAATAAATTTTTACGACCCGCTTTGGGAAATTTAGTTTATAGTTAGAACTATTGGGTTGCTATGAATTACACAACATCTGTTAGGTTCCTATGTGGATTTTGGTAGAGTGGAGGATAATGTCTTCCCTTAAGAACCCTCAGGATCCAACAGGAAAATGGTATATCTACACACCTTCCCGGGAGAAATACTGGGGGGGTGGGGGAGAGGTTGAGTGATTGACCTTTCTTAGTAGGTATGAATTTTTGTTACAATTTAATTGTTCTCATATTTGCCTAAGTTAAGATGAATTAAAATTATTTTAGCTTGTTCTCCTAGGCCCGTGGTCGGCAAACTGTGGCTCGCGAGCCACATGCAGCTCTTTTGCCCCTTGAGTGTGGCTCTTCCACAAAATACCACGGCCTGGGTGAGTCTATTTTGAAAAAGTGGCGTTAGAAGAAGCTTACGTTTAAAAAATTTGGCTCTCAAAAGAAATTTCAATCGTTGTACTGTTGCTATTTGGCTCTGTTGACTAATAAGTTTGCCAACCACTGGTCTAGGCAGAATGCAAACTCGGTTCTGCGGATTCTAAAACTCCTGCTTTTAACAAAGTCAGAACCTTGTTTAATCCATTCTGATAACATCACATGAGCATATAGATTTTTTTTTTATCCCAAGGAAGTGAGAATTCCACACCGTTGTAGCCATCAGAAGTTATGTAGCAGGACAAGTGGGCCCAGCTCTGTGACCTCCAGGAGGGTGACTGCAGTGGGGGTGTTCTAAGATCACGTGACCCCTCTTTTTAATGACTTTCATGCCTTTTCTTCTCACCAAAATGGTATCGTTGGTATCCGGGGAGTTCATATGTTTTATAAACTGGATTTAACGTTCTAAAGTGGGAGGAGGAGGAGGAGGAGGGAACAAGCACATTAGAGATATTCTTATTTCGCTGAACGCGGTTACGTTTCTTTAACCTGCTGGAACGCGACGTGCGTGCACACATCTGTGTCTGTAAGAAAGGAAGCGGGTTTGAATGGCGTTTCAGTCCCTGGCATTCCAGTTAATGGCATGGATGTCACTTTCCTCCTGACTTATAATTGGTCCCTGTGAGGGAAGTCAATTACTTAATGGGAAATGTGCTTCAAAGGCAGAGTCGGAAGTGTCTTTATCCTTAGTTGGCAAATATATCTTTATTCAGCTACAGAAAAAATAAACAAACAAAAAATACTTTAATCTGACTCACCGAGCACTCAAAACAAGGACGTGCAGCATAACGATAGCAGGAGGGGGCCCGCCCCGGGAGGCACCTCCTGATGGCAGCCTTGTTGGGGACAAGCCCTCGGGCTCCGGAAACCAGAGAAAGCGAGGAGAGAAGCCTCGCTCCGTGCTTTCAGGAAAGCCTCTCACAGGAGGCAGTTCCCTGCGGAACTCTGTGGAGGACTTTCATCTCGACACGTTCTTACCCAGGCCTCATTTTGGTGGGGCTTGGTACAAAATCAAAATACCTTTCTTCAGAGTAGGAATATTGTCTAAGTGTCATGAGCTCTTCCCGAAGACCACACAGCCCCATATGCATTAATAGTTGAAACAGAATGCCTGCTTGGAATTGCAGGCCACCCCCGCCTGTAGACTGCACGAAGGCCTCAGACAGTGATAAAAAGGAAGCCTTTATTTTCGTTGAGTGCTGGGGCTCACCCCAGGGGCCAGTTGTTTTGATTCCGTGATCAGACGGCTCATAGCTTTAAACAGGTGTTTGTTGCACAGTTGTTACGGCCTTCGTTCAGAGTTTTTCTCTTTGAAAGAATCAGTGAAAGTATAGCTGCTAGCAGACAGGGCACTGGTTTGCTGAGTTTGGGAAAGTTGAATCTGGAACCTGGACTGTAATGACTGGACAGTGCAATCAAATGATGCTTATTTTTCCAGGCCTCTCCTCCCTAGTGGGGTTGACTCATGCCAATGCCTATGGGTCCTGTGGGTGTTAAAATACAGAAAGGAAAGGAGGGGGGCCTTTCCCCTGCCTTAGACTCTAGGCTCCCCCTTTCTTCAGTGCTGTCCTCTCTCACAGGTTCCCATGTCCGTGGATCACTCTGCTCCCAAATCACCAGCCTCTTCTCCCGGGCCCCCACCCCATCTCCAGTCCATCAGAGCTCTCGTTTTCTCAGCCGAGCTGGTCTCAGGGGGGTGTTCGTGGGCAGGCATTTTGATTTCACTAATTCATACTACAGTGTACATAACCGATAGACCCCTAACCCTCCCGGAGGCATTTGTATTAAAAGAAAATACTTTTATGAAGTGCTTATTAAATCAAACAAGTATAGAGTATTCAGAGCATAGCACACAGTGAAATAAGAGTTAAAGGCCGAGCGAGGGAAGTTAGGTTGGGGCAGGAGGAGACAGAATAGCCCCATGTGGAGTTTGTTCCCCAGGGAGAGCGCCCCCCCCCCCCCCCCCCCCCCGAGCCAGTCCTGCTTTTCATCATTCCTTCCTTGTGCTGAACTCCTTCGTCCTAGAAAAGGCCAAATGCTGACATGGTGAGGCAGCAGTCGAAGCTCCCCGGTGGAGGTGAGGTTTAGCGAGGGGCTGGGGAGGACCAGGGTGTCTGCTGAGGACGTCACTGACCCGTTGTAGGTGTGAGTTTTGCACAAGCCGGCTAGAAGGCGTGGGCCCTGGAGACAGAGGTATCACACTAAATAGAGAGCAGAAGTCACGAGATCCTTCAGCAGATTCAGGCCCCGTAAACGTGATGAGCAAATAGCCCTGAACCTGCCCTTGTACTTAGGGACAGACAAGTCAGGAAAGAAGACTTGGGTAAACGGTTTACGCTAAAACTAGATCGTCACAAATCTCCACCTGCTGTGTTCGAAAAGCAAAGGATGAGATGGGGTTCGCTGGCATCTCTGAGGGAGGGACACTTTCAGCCAACCCTAACCCACCTAACCCACCCCCCAGCCATGGGTGTGGGAGGGATCCTTCCCTCCCAAACCAGGGGGCTCCTGGATGCTGGCACTGGGAGCAGGATTTAGTGGCTTCTCGGGAAGCACCCAACAATGCTGGCAGCATAGGGGCATTTGTATGTTAAGTCTGCGTCTACTTGTAGAATGTAGAACCGAAGGGAAAGGAGTGGACAGTGGGACCATCTAAGAGTCCCTGAAACTTGTGCTCCCCACACCAGCCTCCCCCCACCCCCACACCCAGACAAGTCACTTACCTGCTGGTTTGGCTCTGATGGCCCCGTGATTTTTGTCTCTGACACGCCTGTACCTACCTGTGGCATTTGAACCAGAGAGTCTGTGAAGTTTAAATAGGCTAAGTGTGTGGGTATGGTGGGTGGAATTTTAAAAAGGCATAGATCCTATTTGTTTAAGACAGTTATGCATTATTTAAAATTATTTGTCATTTTAAAACTTTTAAATAGTATTCCTCATTGGATTTATTAGAATTACTTTATCAACTGGAGTTTGGCAGGAGGGGGAAGGAGATGAAAAGAAAGGTTATTGGTTAATGAAATGTTTGATGATCTTTTGTTCTCTGTAGTAAAGCAAAATATATAGCATATAACATGTTTAACCTTTCTTCGCAACCAACTGTATTTTGTTACTATTTGCGGAAATATTGAAACTAAAATTAGCGTATTGGGTTCTCCTCCACAAGCATTTATCGTGTGCAGAGTCTTTCTAGTTGCCAGAGAACTAGGAAGCATACTTCCTGTCCTCAGGGAACGGCATGTGATTTATTTGGGAAGAGAGGCAAAAACATGGAAAATAAAGAGTCACTCACTGCTAGTTCCACTGGCTGAGCTGAAACAAGGAGTTCAGGAAAGGGAACAATTGCTGGGGTGGGAGTGGGGGCGCGGGGGGGCGGGGGGGGGGGGGGGAGGCGGGCTGCAGAGAGCGAAGAGGCATAAACATTGGCAAGGAAGGGAGGCCATTCTGGGCCACCAGGTTAGTCTGCTTTTTCATTCTGCTTCCCCTAAAATTATTGTGGGAGCATGTTGTTTAATTTCACGATTTTCTTTGTTAATGTATTTCCCGGAGAATCGTTAGGATTTGGTCGTATGGTTCACTTCCCACTACTTGTGTATTTTTCCAGCGTTTCTGTAATAATTTCCTGTTACTCTTTCAGAATTGTTTTATGATGACATAATAATGATGAAGAAAGTATTGCCAAGAGCAAACTAGAAAACAAAACGATCAACAGTTATTTCTTATGAAATAAACGTAGGAACAATTTATTGGTGGTTGCTAAACACTGTTCCTACATAGGCACTGTTTTGCAGCATCTTAAAATGTTTGGGACTGTCACTCACTGTTGTCTTGGCCTGCCACGTTCAGACAGGAACCTTTCAGAGAACGGAACCTGCCATCAAGCTGCCCGCGTTCTGCACTGGCTTCGTTTAGCATTGAGCTGTTGGATTATTCTTCCTTTCATACATTTAGGAGTAAACCTAAATTTTCCATTGAGTGTTTTCTTCCCCCTTTTAGTTATTTCCTGTCCTTGACTCTTCATTTCTTTCCACCGAGCCTGGGAGCTCCCCTGTTTGGCAGTGAATGCCTTTTGGACGGAGATCATTGAATATCTGTTGCTTTGAACAGTGTTCAATAAATGCTTAGTGAATGAATGAAAAAGACATTCCACGTGTGATTAGAAAGAAATAATGCAAAGGAAATGAGATACAAGCACACATGTGTGATTTTCATTTTCACACGTGATTTTTTTGAACAATCTTATTATAGCCAGCTTCCTGCCCGCTGTACCCTGCCCAGGAGCTAACCTTGACATGAAGGCTGTAAGATTTAGACGCCTAGCAAAGAACTCTTGAACGTCAGTCACTTTGTAAGACAGACCCGTTCACCTGTGGCATATTAACACGTTTGATGATGCGGATGCTCAAATTTCGAAAAGATCTTTGGCTTCCTCTTCTGCATAAAATTCTTCGCAGAACAACTTATGTATTGTAGATGCCGCGTGTGTATTTCAGACCAGTCAACACAACTAAAATTTGATGGTGATTACTCGCTTTTCACAGCCTCCCTTCATTTCCCAGCGGGCAGCTTCCTGTCAGAATTCATTTTCTGTTTGGAAAAGATCTCTCTGACCCCCAGTTTTTTTGGACACAAGTCATCCTTCACATATTTGAGTCTACCCATTGTCATCAATCCTGAGCTCCTCAAATGCCAGAAGACCCCTTTATATTCAGAGTGATAAGATCTTTCTAAAAACATCAAAGGAGAGACAAGAATGCTTAAGATTGTGCTCCAGTGATATTTCCAATTAAAACAAAATGCTTTGAGTGTGTATTCATCTCCGATTTTACATTTTAAGAAATTAAAGTATAACTGTTACATTTGAAACAAGATGTGCTTTCTATTTCCCCTCAGTCTTTATAGAATTAAAATGAAAGCTTTGGCAGCGCTGAGGTATAATTACGTTCAATTTAGCAAACGTTTATGGGGACCCTGTTGTCGGCCCCTCATTACCGAGGTCTCTACAAGCACTGCCCTTGGGTTGCAGAGAGCCGGTGTGGGAGACTGTGATCCAGATGTGACAGGAAATTAAACTTCACTGAGGAAGGGGGTTCATTGGGAAGGCATCACGTGAGAAGGAGTTTCTTGTCGGGTCTTGGAGTAAGTATTGGATTGGACTTGCAAAGGGGAACGTCATTCCTGGTAAGGTTGGCATCAGCGGGGACCGTACTGATTCCTGGACAAGGAAGGGACATGTGAGAACGGCCCTCATCTGGCTCCAGGCTGCAGGATGTACAGAGACTGAAAGGACTGGTCCCCAGGGAGCATTGAAACTGACTAGGGGAGTGGTCGGCAAACTCATTAGTCAACAGAGCGGCAAACCGCGGCTCGCGAGCCACAGTTTGCCGACCACTGGACTAGGGCTTAATCATCGAGGTCCTGTTTCGAGGGTAAAGGAGATGGACATGTGAAGGGAAGGTCAAATCTTACAAATGTTACACAGCAAGAATCGGACAGCTTCGAATGCTGATTGGCTATTGGGAAGCAATGCCAAGGGAGCCGTCGAGGTGAGCTCCAGGGGCTGGGGAGCCTCGGTGAATAGGAGAACCCTGGTGCCTGTCAGCGTGCGTGGAGGGCTAGAAGGGGACGTGGACCGGTGGAGCCTTGGGAGGAGGCCCAGGGTTCGGAGGGAAGCCAGACAAGGGGGATGGTCAGAGGAGGGCAGGAACCTACAGTTTCATGGAGACAAAGGGAAGGCGGTGTTTCAAGACATGGTGACCGGAGGTGTCAAGAAATCCAAGATTTGGGACGGAGGGCACCATGCTGACCTTTGAGAACTTAGAAGAGAGGTGGACGGAGGTGCCGGCTGGCAGAGACTCTGAAAAGGGAGAGGAGTTTGTGCTATTGGTAACATAGGATCCTTCAGGTATTTCCAGCAATAAGCACCTTTGGCGGAAATCCACTCCCTGCCCAACCAGTGTTATGGAACAAACTGCCAGCGTGTTATTAATACCTGTAGATGTAAAATGCACCTATTTCTCCACCGAAACCCCAAACATCATTTTTACAAACCATTTGGCACCAGCATTTTTATTTTCTTTGATTCTACTCTTTCAGTATTTCCCTCGTCCCTTCCTGAGATTTATTTCTAGGTCACTGATTTGGATTCCAAAACCAGTGTTTTCTATAAGCTTATTTTATGCCTACTAGACTTTAAATTCATACGTTTTTTTTCTGACAGCAACAACTGAAATAGCTTCAAAGACATTTTTTACAACTACCTTGCTTTTTCTTTGTTGATTGTATCTTTCTGAAAACGCCCCAGATTGATAGCTCCTGAGAGAGTATGCCTGTAGTAACAACAGGAAAATTGTGTTGTGCTTTTCAGAATTGAGAAATATACTTTGACCTTCTGGTTCTCGAAGACGTCCTTTACTCCTTTGGTCTCTCGCAGTTCATTCCCGGCCCCAGGGTAATGTCTGGCAGAAACTGGGTATACAGTAAACGTTTGTAAATAAAGTGAATCCAAAATTTTGAGATAAATATCAATGAGAATAAAGTGCCCTTTATGGTTGCTGCAGATGCAACACCTTGAAACTTTAAATACGAGTTCACTCTATCCATAAAAAAATATTTTTTTTGCTTGTTTGGTTAATCCTCATCTGAGGATATTTTCCCCACTGATTTTTAGAGAGGCTGGAAGGGAGGAGGGAAGGGTGGGGGGAGAGAGAGAGATCAGTGTGAGAGAGACACATCAATTGGTTGCCTCTCACATGTGTCCCAACCAGGGCTGGGGATCAAACCTGAAACCCAGAAAGGTACCCTTGACTGGGAATCGAGCCTGTGACCCCTCAGTGTGTGGGGTGACATTCTAACCACTGAGCATACCAGCCAGGGCAAAACAAAAATCTGTATTTTTAAAAACATGAAATAAATTATTTAAGTGCCCAAAATCACCAGTCCTAATAAACTTCAAAACTCATGGTTTGTTACCTAATAATCGTGGCTAGGACTACTTTGCTCTATCTGCCCAATTCTTACAATTTTGTGATAAGTCATTGCCTATTATATACCTTATTTTTTTTATTTTTTTCTAGTATCACACACTTTTTTTCAGTTACACTTTACATTCAATATGATTTTGTATTAGTTTCAAGTGTATTAGTTTCATAGTGGTCAGACAATCATATACTTTACAAGTATATGTTCATATACCTGTGTTTTAAATTGCATTTTAAGAAGTCACAACCCATCACGCTTCTGCAGTTACGTAATTCTAATATTTTAAACTATGGTTTCTTTCTTTGGGGGGAATGAAGCGGAACCATCACTAACTCTGTGTTGTCTCACAACCTGCGATTATGCGTGTCATGTTTCTGTGCTCCAGAGGAAAGAAATTGAGGGAGTTGTTTTCTAAGAAAATCATGCCGTCCTGACTACAAACACTTACCGCTCATAGCCTATTGACCTGTGTCTTCGTTATCTGCAGGCCTGCCTCTTTTTATTGCGCTTTTTGCTTGATCACCATTCACAGATATTGCTTTTTTTTTTTTAACAAACCTAAGACAAGACCCTCCTTTGACTTGCTTGATTGCAATAGGTACTCACTTTATTGCGGTGGTCTGGAACCAAACCCGCAATATGTCCGAGGTCTCCCTATATTTCTGAGCCACAAATTACCCCGACTCTTAGGCACATTAAAGCAATGAACATTTAGCACTTCACCTGTGGGTCAGAATCCGGGCGTGGCATAGTCTGTGGTCCCGGCTCAGGTCCTCTCATGAGGTCACATTCAAGACGCTGGCGGGCGCTTGGGTCATTTGAAAGCTGAATGGGGCTGGAGGAGGGACTCCTGGCATGGCTCACTCATGCGCCTGGCATTTAGTGCCTGCTGTTTGCAGGAGGCCTCAGTTTCTCTCCACAACTAGTCAAAGACTTTCATCTTCGAGTTCCAAGAGGTCATCGTCAGGGCTTCTTGAATGTCTTCACGACATGGCATCTGGCGTTCCCCCAAAGCAGGTGACTCAGGAGGGGGAGAGCAGGAGGAAGCGCAGGGCCCACAGTTAAGGGGCGGGCGCTCAGGCTCCACTCCTGGGGGAACATGAAAGAATTTGTGGACGTGTTTTAAAACCACCACAGCCAATATAAACATAAAACACGGTGTGCTGCCTTCGACGCTTTGTCTAGGATCTGAAAGTGTCTGGGAGCCAAGTTATTTATTTCATTTCTTATCCACAAGTAGAAGGTGCTTATCAGAATTTCTGTTTCCCACTGTATTATTCCCAGTGCCTGCTAGTATTTTCTTTTTATTTTCTTGTATAAGATAATGAGGTGTGGTGGTAAAAATCCTGAAGTGTTAGAATCAAAAGATGCCATTTTCTCTCTGCATTCCACACTACAAGCTCTCCCCATCTAGAATACAATTCAGAGCTTACCCTCTCTGGGGAGCCTTCTCAATGGAGGCGGGAGGGAGTTTAAGAAACCTGCCCAATTTCCCGAGGAACCAGTACTCATGGGTGGTTAGAAGACAGGTGTCCAAAAAACAAGCTTTCAGAGGAGCATCTTACAATTAAAGGAGAACGTCTCCAAAAATGGAACCAGTGACCTGGCCGGCGTGGTTCAGTGGTTAGAGCGTAGGCCTTCAAACCAGAGGGTCACAGGTTTGATTCCCAGTCAAAGGCATGTACCTGGGTTGCAGGTTCCATTCCCCGCCTCAGTCAGGTCGCATACAGGAGGCAACCATCGATATGTCTCTCTCACATGAGTGTTATCTCTCTCTCTCTCTCCCCCTCTCTCCTTCTTTCCACTCTCTCTTAAAAAAAATCAATGGAAACATTATCCTTGGGTGAGGATTAACAAAAAAATAAATTTGAAGTGTTATGGGAAGGTCCCTTTATCTTTTCCCATTTTCCCCAGGGATTTTGCCCTGGTTGATGAAGGAATCGAACATGGTATTTAGATAAGAAGTGGGAGCTCAGTAAATGAAAGATCGGATATCAGACCCCCCTGGCCACACTGAGCATTGCTAAGAAGAGTCCTCTAAGCAAGAGTCTAGGTCTAGGCCCTAAACTAAGGGAGAAGCGAAGAGCAGATGCAGTCAAGGGATATTTTATGTCTGAATCCACAGGACCTGGTGACAGGTGTGTGGTGGGGGGGGGGGGGGGGGCGTGGAGGAGTGGAGGAGGGTTCCCGGGCCTCTGGCCTGGGAGTCTGTGCGAATGGTGGTATGACGTAGAACACGGGGAAAGGAGCAGGTGCAGGGTGGATGACGCCGCCCATCTGGGATGTGCCTGTGGGACCACAGGGAAGGTGTTCTGTCCAGAAATGGGCCTCCAGGTCAGATGGTTCCACGAAACAGAAGTTGTCGCAGAATATCTGGGAGGGAGCCTGGTCCTTCGATGTGGTTCTATTGGTGTCCACTCCGTGGATTGTTGGACAGAGAAGAGCCAGCTGGCCCCGGCAGCCTTCCTCTGCAGTGCTGTTGCGCTGGGAATCCCTGCTGCTGTCTGTATCCCAGTGTCCTGGCTGAGGAGGGGCGCAATGGGTGACCTCCTGTTTGCAGATGTACAAGGTGTGTTGTCCTGGGGGAACGGCCCTTCTGTCTGCCAGGTCTCCCGTAGGCTGTTGCCTGGAGCTTGCTTCTACTCACTAGGATTTTATGATTTGGCAATCTTAAGTCTTTCTTTTGGGGGTTTGCTTTTCATGTCTGTATCTGTTTGAAATGTCATTCACTTTTCTTCTTAATAGACAACCACAGATTCATGCATTATTTTCCTGGGGAAATACTTCTTAATAAAACTGCAGCTTGGTTTTTCCATGTGGGTGTTGATATGGATGGTTGTAATGAGACCTCTTTGATTAGTCACTTTCTGTCTGACTATGAATTATTTCAGATGTGCCGGCTTCCTTTTTTATTTTGATTGAAAGAGTTATCTTGAGACATAACACACTTAGCTTTTATTATAGTCTACAAACTTTCCAGCTTACTCTCTCTTTTGTGCTAATCTGATCGCATAATTAAAATGTCTGACTTCAGTTCTTACGAATATCTGTCTTTCATTAAGTGAAATCAATCCTGTGTAAACAAATAATGATTGCAGATTGTACTACCCACACTCCTTTCTTGTGAGGCCTTCAGTGCCTCCCTTGTTTGTTAAATTACAGATGTGGCATATTTTCTCATTTTGCATGATGCCGGTAGAAAACAAAGGTTTCCTGTACATAAAAATGAAGACAAGGATAGTTGCCTCATGGATTATGGAGATTAAGTGACATGATGCATGTCACGTGCTTCCACAGTGACTGGCACGTAGTAGGTGCTCATTAAATGCTAGCAATGTCTATTTTTGTTTAGTAGTAGAAGCTCTCTTAACCAGTTCGCCAGCATAAAGGAACTCACAGTCCCGATGCCGAGCAATCCGGTGGGCACACGGCAGCCTTATGCCGGGGGTCTTCTCTCCAGGGCACTCATGCGCTTCTCCTACGAACTGATGTGTATTTGCCCCCCAGCCTGTGTATGTTGTTTGTTCTCAAGCCTATTTATGCCCGTTGGACTTGCAATTGTATTTATGTAATTTAATTAAATATTAAGCAAACAGAATGCCAAAATCAAGTTTTGAAGGCTTTGGAAAGACTTAATAAAGATTAGTCACTAAATTAGAGACAGAAAGTAGAATAGTGGTTGCCAGGGGTGGAGGGAAAGGGGGGTGGTCAGGAGTTATTACTGAACTAGAGGCCCGGTGCATGAAATTCATGCATGGGAGGGCGGTCCCTCAGCCCAGCCTGCACTCTCTTGCAATCTGAGACTGCTGGCTCTTAACTGCTGGCCTGCCTGTCTGCCTGATTGCCCCTAACCCCTCTGCCTGCCTGCCTGATCACCCCTAACTGCCTCTTCCTTGGCCCTGCCACTATGGTTTCATCCGGAAGGTGGTTCGGCTGTCCGGTCTAATTAGCATATTACACTTTTATTATTATAGATGGGTACAGAGTGTCAGTTTCGTGAGACGAAGGGTTCTGGCGATGGATGGTGGTGACGGTTGCACAATATGAATATACTTAATGGGCTGAAAAGTTAAAAATGGTTCTAATGGTTAAGTATTATATGTATCTTATTACAGTTGAAACAACTTAAATGTCGCATTAGCTGTGGGTGAGATAACTGTTCAAGGTTGGGGGAAGGGGTAAGAAATTCAGAGGGGTTCCGCATGTGGGTTGTTCTCCAATGGTCTTTATAAGTTTTCATGCTTTCAGGAAACCAACATAGAAAAGTCACCGGGGACGCACTGTAGGCGCAGCTTATGCAAGAAGGAGAGCATGCCTGCCCCTCCACGGGCTTCGACATAGGGCAGAATCTCAGGGATGCGTGCATTTTATGTTTGAAATTTAAAATTTAGCATTTAAGTTATGGGAGTGCCTTCGTTTGGGCCTGGGACACAGACTGGGAGCTCTCGGAATCAGGGAAACGGGACTCACGGAGAATTGAAGCTCAGGCGAATCGAAGCTCAGGCGGGCTGGTGCCGACCCAGCACCATTCAGAGATCTGGCAGAGAGAGGCAATTTGCGTTTGTCCTTGGCCAGACATTGGGTGTGGGCTTCCGCAGGGGAGGGCCGTCACCTTGAACAAGGCAGCTTCCCTCAGCTGAGGCCCACAAGGTTCTCCGCTGGGAACGCTCAGCAGGGAGCCGTGTCCGCCCGGGATATGATGGTACGCCAGAGCATCCACAATTGTGTGTCTACATTTGTTGAGCATGTTCCCCTTTCTACAGACTTTTGAAAATTAGCTGATTGGCTATTGTCCAGACTGCTTCAGCTAAGAGGATCTCCACCTCCACGCACAGTCTCCTGAAGGTGTCATTGTGTTTGATCTTTCTTTCCTACAGATGCCACTCGTCCCATTTGTGACAGAGCCTCTCTGTGGCTTCAGGACAAGTAGTAAATGTGGGTGATGTGCTTGAACCTCTACTGACGTTAGGACTGTCGACTTTTAAATACTCGCCAGTGTGTATTTCGAGATGCATGAAACCTCAGATTTTTGCTTCTTAAATTTCCAGGCCTTTTTGGCATTTGATTATTTTTTTGTGTGTGTCAAATTCCCCATTTTTATACGAAAGGTCATGCTCTATGACCTGTGGCTCTATATCCGTATATTCTTCAGTTATTCTTCCATCGGGCACAATAACTGTCCATCCCTGTTCCTTTCAGACCTGCATTTTCCATTCATTCATTCATTCATTCATTTATTTATTTATTTTTGTTGATTTCAGAGAGAGGAAGGGAGAGATAGAAACATCAATGATGAGAGAGAATCATTGATTGGCTGCCTCCTGCAGGCCTCCTACTGGGGATCCAGCCTGCAACCTTGGCATGTGCCCTGAACAGGAATCGAACTGTGACCTCCTGGTTCATAGGTTGATGCCCAACCAGACAGGCTGCATTTTTCCTTTAGACCTCATCCCGTTATCCTGATCCTAGTCTCGCGATGTGAATGCTGACCAGAACCCAGGATGCCCAAATTTCATTTCAGATGCACTCTTTCTATCCTGAAAACAGGAGTGCTGTTTATGTGATTTTTTTACAACCATCTTAACCAGTTTTAAGTGTATAGTACAGTAGTGTTAACTATTCATATTGTCATGTAACCAGTCTCTAAAACTATTTCCTCTTGCAAAACTGAAAGTCTGTACATCCATTAAACAATGTCCATTTCCCCCTCCCCCAGGCCCGTTCTACTTTCTGTTTCTATGAGTTACACTTCTCCTGGTGGTCCTTCTTATAGACAAGTCCTACAGCATTTATCTTTTCTAACTGGCTTATTTCACTGAGCATAATGTCCTCAAGGACATCCGCCTACATAGTGTCGGGATTCCCTTCCTTTTAGCCAGTTAACTGCCGCGATAGTTTGAATTCAATTAAAAAATATCCGCTGCTTGCGTCTATAGACACTTATGGCGTACAAATGGTTAAAGGCTGAATAATATTCCACTGTGTGTGTACACCACGTTTTGTCTAACCATTCACCTGGCGACAGACTTTTGGGTTGCTTCCATCTTTTGACTGTTATGAATAATGCTATGGACACGGGTGTGCAAATTTTTATCTATTTTTAAATGCATCGTTTTTGTTTCTATCTCCGCTTGTAGACGATAGAGAGGAAGCCCGAATCCCTTTGCAAGTGCGACCATAAATATAACAGAGATGCGGTGATTACCCCACGGCGTCTCTTTTCCTTCCGCATTTGGGCGGGTGCTGACCTTTCAGTAGGAGGACTATTCGGTCTCATTTATCCTCAGCTCTTCATTTCGCCACGTTTTGGTGTTTCCTTGGTTTCAAATTTTATCTCTTTAGGTGAACTGGGAACTGGAGCTTTTCATTTGACTTGTGATCTTGTACATTCTGGAAGCTCATACATGTAATCGTGGAACAAATAAAGCAGCTGGAAGAAATCTTTCCTGAACAAAACCCAAGTGGGGCAGTTGGGCGTGAGCCAAGATTTCAATAGCTGCAGAGGGAGATGTAAAAAGGCTGCCTATATTCCAGCGCCAACAAATCACACCTGGCCCGACAGGAATGCCCTGTAGGTCAGGATCAGATAGAGGCGGGAGACCTTTGCACAGTTCACTGCCTGCCCGCAAAATAAAGTGTTTGCAGTCACCTCCCAAGGTCTCTGCGCCAGGTTAATTGCTGTGATGAGGCTGAAGGTAGAGCAGCACTGTGGCTCCGTGGGCCCCGCCGTGGGTGGACATTCCCAGGCTGCTCGTCTGAGTCCGGCCTCCTGCTAACTTGCCTCGTGGGCCTCGGCAAAACATCGCACGGTTAACTTCCCAGGGTTCTGTTCCTCTAACCGAAATTCTGAACTGTAATGCACATGTAGCTACTACGCCGCTAACTAATCATAAGAGAGGCCCTGTTTCAACTGCCTCTTTTTCACGGAGAAAGCTTAATGTCCTGCAGTGAAATTAAGTAAAATTTCACTGGCCGTTTTGATAAGCTTGGATTTTGAAAAATGTATTGACGTCGACATGTGTCTGGACAGACACAAAAGCAAAAGCTTGGGATGCAGGTAGGTTTAAAAAAACATCAAGGGAGTGTCCCAAGTTTTTCATCGTTTGTCCGTTTATTTAGCCAGTTCACAGTTCCCTAGAGTAAAATTGCTTCTCAAATGTTAGGTGCAGAAGTCAGTTGGAAGGCTTTTTAAACACCTTTTTTTCTGGGGCCCATCCTCAGAGTGGCTGATTGAGTAGGGAGCAAGCCCCTGTGGCTGAATGTTGAGGAGCAGGAGTCAACCCGGCAAAGACGGGAGGACCCTGAAAATGTGTGTCTCTGTCTAGCAAGCTGCGGGTAATTGTGTCGCTTCGGGTGTGCCAGAGACACTTAGAATACCAAGGTTAAGAAGACACATCACACCCAGCCGGCGTGGCTCAGTGGTTGAGCATTGACCTATGTACCAGGAGGTCACGGTTCAATTCCTGGTCAGGGCACATGCCATAATTGCAGGCTCCATCCTCAATGATCAATGATTCTCTCTCATCATTGATGTTTCTTCTCTCTCTCTCTCCCTCTCCCTGAAAATCAATAAAAAAATATTTTTAAAAGACTACACATCATATCCATACCACAGAGGGGGTTAATAATAATACTTGATACAACCCCATCGTATCATGCATGTGTACACACATGTGTTTTCAGAGAACACAGCATATGTGAAGGCATAGAGACTGAAACCACGGAACATGTTCAGGGATGTAGAGTTTGCATTACTGGAGCAAAGAGTTCATGGCCAGCCAGCAGGTGTTTTGGGGGAAGGTAGGGGAGTTGAGGGGAACATGTGTCTAGAGAGATGCCAAGCACTAGATAGAGCTCTGATCATAATGGCTCTGTGTCTCCTGAGGAATTTGATTGTTTTTCTAGCCTGGTAACAAAGGGAATGGAACAGAGAAAATTGGAAGATTCACAGGAAATTTCGAGGTAGAGTTAACAATAGCATTTGGCCAAATATAATTTAGTCAACCCAGGAATCTCTCTCAAATCGCACTTTAGTTCAAAGTTAATCTCCCTAATGTCTGGTTTCTTCAGTTCTGGTCATTATTATACGCTATAGGATGATTTACCTGTTCTTAGAAATTACCCACATTTCATTATTTTCCGGGTTCTTTTTCTATCTAGTGAATAGTCAGCCCGTCATCTTTGTTCAAAATTGCTTATAATAGTTAGCAATTGGAATGCAAAGGCATTAACAATAAAAGTATCTTACAAAAACAGGTTTTCTTATTACAATGCATGCTTACAACAGATACTATAGATAAATAAAGAAATAAAATCTCACATAAGCCCACCCACTATCTAGAACATCTTTGCTAAAACCCCTAAAGATGACCTTCTCAGGCCCTTTTCTGTGTCTATTGCATTTTTCCCTACTGACACAGATAGGGTCAGACCTCGCATGTTTGGAAAAGCAGCATAATTTAAGAGCCTGCCAGGCGATGGGCATGTGCACTGGTCCAGCCGGACTCCCACTGTCTGATACGTAGTCTGTTCCGAGTAACCCCTGTGGCTGCTGACCAATCTGAAAGTAGAAATCAGCCCGGCAAAGACCGCAAGTGGAGGAACAGAGGTCCCAGGCCCCGGGCACTGCCGACACCGAGCCTCGGAGGGGAGACCGTAGCACCCGCAGGCGAGGGGAGTGGAAGCTGGAGAGATGCAACCAACACCTGTGGTTGGACATCCTGGGGGATAATTGGACAAAATTAAGTTAGTTGGGGTGTGGGGTGGCGGGGGGGGGGGGACAAGTAAAGTAAAAAGTTAAAGAAAAATATAAAAATATTGCAGCCTACCTCTAAACAGTATTCCTTTTCAACCAGATTGTGTTAACATGTTGTTTTCACCACCTTGATGTTGACTTCGTTGTTTTCGGCAAATTGCTTTCAGTCCCATTGTCTGGATCCAAATTGACAGGATTTGGGGGCTCACTGGGTACGGTGGGGTGCTGAAGGCGGCTTGTGCCCATCTGTTCCCACCTGTCATTGTGGTGTCGTCTTGGTAGCTTTAAATCAGCAAAGGCTACAAATCAGGGCCCCTCTTCAGCCTGCTTCTCCCTGGAGCGCAGACGCACCAGGCCTTTGAGCACCCATCACCGCGTTCCACACTGCTTTCCCACGATAGCGACCCTCCCTGCCAGGGCCAGCATGAGGCGCCTTCCCAGAGTTCCCTGGAGATTAAACCTCTGGCCTCTACGTACAACCTTCCTGTATTTCCAAGGTCCAGGTGTCAACACCCAAAAAAAGGGGTTGGGCGGGAGGAAGCAGCTGGGAAGCCCGAGAAGGAGGAGCAGAGGAGTGAGCCGTGCAGCAGGCGCTCAGGGTGGATGTAAAGTTGGATGGGCCAGTGCCCCAGGTAGCATTGTCACAGGTACCCAAGCTGGCCTGTGACCTCCCTCCGTCCCTGTGTTCATTCATCTAACCCAGGGTCAAAACCATTTTCATAAAACCAAGACACTGTTTACCTCGGCTCACTCTGTGGACATTAACATTGAAGATGCACAAGGTAAAGCTGCGTGAATCGTTCTCCCTGGTTTGCGTGAATCAAGGCAGCAGCACCAAAATGTGCTAGTCGTCATTGTACTCTTCACTACCTTCTGCTCACGGTTTCACTGAAGAATATCCTTGATGGAGCAATGAAGATTATTTTGTTAAATCTCAGTCCTCAAGTGCACATCTTGTTAAGCTTGGGAAGTATCCGCACAGCATTTCTGCTACATGCTGAAGCACGACGTTGCTCCAGAAGCACTTGCCCGGTTGTTTAAGTTGAGCTCTGAACTGGCCACTGTCTTAATGGAACGCTGATTTTATTTGAAAGAATGACTGACAGGCAAAACTACCGTTATTCAGACCTAAGTATTTCGTCAACATTTTCTCAAAAAATGAACGAAGTAACCCTGTCATTTCAGGAAAACAACTGACAGGATTTGTTGCCTCTGATCAAATTCAAGCTTGCAAGTGAAAATTAGAATTTGGGAAATTTGTGTCCACCACTGTGAGCTTGACAGTTTCTCAATACTTAAAGACTTTCCTCATGAATTCAGTGGTGATATTAACAACTGTGATTTCTTATATTGTATAATGAAATCTGTTAACATTTAGAAGATCTATATAACTCAGTGAATTAATATTTTTCAGAGAACCAATGTAGATACTACAAAATCATGCTCTGGTAAAAGATTTATTGAAAGTATAAGATACACCAGTGGTTTTTAATATAACAAAGTATGAAAAGTTAATTGATATGCTTTCTAATTCTGTTATATCTAGCCTTTAAGAAACTACCACTTATTGAGTTTTCATATCAAAAAAGAACATGTTACAGTTGTCTGAAAAGACTGTTCAGCATTCCTGTCCTTTCAGGTGCATGTCTGCGTGAGGCTGTAATTTTTTTTTACTAGAATCATACCGCCACAACAGGAACTCGGAAGCAGATATGAGAATCTAGTTGTAATGTATTAAGCAATATATTTAAAAGACTTGCAAAAAAAAAAAACAACAAAAAATAATTCTTTCCTTGCTATTTTTGTTTGTTTGTTTTGGAAGTTTTACTTAGTTTTCATAAAAATATCTGTGTCCATGGGCCCCTGGATCCGGGTGAGCCTGGCCCCGGGTCCGGGTGAGGCCGTGGGCCCCTGGATCCGGGTGAGCCTGGCCCCGGGTCCGGGTGAGGCCGTGGGCCCCTGGATCCGGGTGAGCCTGGGTCCCGGGTCCGGGTGAGGCCGTGGGCCCCTGGATCCGGGTGAGCCTGGGTCCCGGGTCCGGGTGAGGCCGTGGGCCCCTGGATCCGGGTGAGCCTGGGTCCCGGGTCCGGGTGCGGCCGTGGGCCCCTGGATCCGGGTGAACCTGGCCCCGGGTCCGGGTGAGGCCGTGGGCCCCTGGATCCGGGTGAACCTGGCCCCGGGTCCGGGTGAGGCCGTGGGCCCCTGGATCCGGGTGAGCCTGGGTCCCGGGTCCGGGTGAGGCCGTGGGCCCCTGGATCCGGGTGAGCCTGGCCCCGGGTCCGGGTGAGGCCGTGGGCCCCTGGATCCGGGTGAGCCTGGGTCCCGGGTCCGGGTGAGGCCGTGGGCCCCTGGATCCGGGTGAGGCCACGCGACCCTGGGTCCGGCCGAGACCAAACCAGAGGGAGTCGGACCTGCATTACCACCATTTGTCCACCATCCAGAGCTGAGGGGTCAGTGCCAACATGTACTCATAAGGAACTGGTGGACATTGATATTGGGTCTCAAAAGAACTGTTGGTCCAGAAAGAAACTCACTACAGACTGATTCATTTGCCTGTCAGCATAACTATTATTGCTCGTCGCACATTCAATTCTTATAAGTATATCTCTAGTGACACATGATTTCGCTCATCTAGGGGAAATGATGAACAACATAGACTGATGAACAAGAACAGAACCAGAAACAAGGAGGCATCGATCGGACTATCGGGCCTCAGAGGGAGGATAGGGGAGGGTGGGGGGAGGGGGGAGAGATCAACCAAAGGTCTTGTGTGCATGCATATGAGCCTAACCAATGCTTAAGTTCAACAGAGGGTTGGGGCATCCATGGGGAGGGGTGTGGGATGGGAATGGGGGGATGAGGACAAATATGTGACACCTTAATCAATAAAGAAATTTAAAAAAAAATATCTGTGTCCAAATGCAATGGGCGCATTGTTATTTTTAAATGAATTAATGTTTTAAGTTTTTTTCAGTTTTAATAACTAGTATGGCAAATATTGATAGATATAGCTGATATAAACAGAAGTATTCTCAATTTTTAAGAGTTAAAGGAATCCCAAAGCCAAAACATTGGAGAACCACTGACCTAGTACATACTGACTGCCCACCACGTCCCGGGCCTGGGCTGGTACAGGGATAGTGTGGCGTACTCGTCAGATGTGGGTCTTACCCACGGAGGTAATAGTCGCCCACAATTAAAGAGATAATTCCCATAGAGTGTGGGAGGTGCAGTGATAGGAGAAGCACCAGGTGACATGGGAGCCCATTGTAGGGCCACCTGGCCCTGTGAAGGGAAGACTTCCAGGAGGAATTAATGCCTCTGCTGACTCTCGAAGGATGAAGTAGAGTTAGCCAGACAAAGAGGAGAGGCTGGTTGTTTAGGGTGTATGGAAGACACGGACAAAGCCCCCATGCAGAAGATCAAGTGAGTGTAACCGGAGCACGGAGTGGAGGGGATGGTGAGGCATGAGGTTGAACTAGAGGACAGCAGCCAGACTGTGAAGGGCTTTGTGAGTTCAGGAGTTAACACCTCCTCCTAGGGCACATGGAGGATCCTGGAGGGTTTTACGACAGGAGAGTGACATCAGATTGCATTTTAGGCAGATCTCTCTGGCTGTAGAGAATGGCTATCAAGAGGCAGGGAAACCCATTAGGGGTCATCGTGGCAATCAAATAGAGAGATGATGGAACCTGGGCTAGGGCATGGCTGAGTTGTTGGAGTGATGTGGATAGGTTTACGAGATATTTGCATGGAGAAATGTACATATCTAGGTGGATAGCCTGGGTGTGGTTAAAGCAGGTAGGATGGGATCAAGATTGAATCTAGGTTTCAGGTTTAGACTGGGGAGTGGTGATAATGTTCCTCAACAGAGGGAACGCAGGAGGTGCAGGTTTAAAAAGGAGAGGGATGAATTCCATCTGGGTTGCCCATGGCTACCCAAGAGTGATGCCCCGTCAGCATTGGGATATGTGGTTCAGAAGCTGAGGAGGGAGATCTGGACTAGAGACATAAATTTGAGAATCACCAGCATACACTCGGTAACTGAAGCCATGGGCTGAGTGAGAGGTCCCAGAGAGGATATTTAAACAAGAAGGGAAGACTGCCTAACAGAGAGCTGTGGTAAGTACCAATGTTTAGGGGATGAGCAAAGAAAGGAAAGTGTGCAAAGATGTCAGAGAAAAGTGCCCAGAGAACTAAGAGAATCCAGAAACCATGTGGTCATTGAGACCAAGGGAATAGAATTTCTAGGAGGAAGGAGGGGTCAGTGGTGACCAATACTGTCTAGAAGTCAATAAAGTGAGGATTAAGAGGGTCTTTTTGACTTAGCAACAAGGAGGAAGTTGTTGAGTCAGAGAGAATGGTAGGCTCCAACAGCGTGAAAAGTGAGGAAGAGGAGAGAGCAGAGGATTGGTGAAGGAAGGGGGAGAGAGGGAAGGGAGTGAGGAGAGAGACATGAGATCATTGTAATTCTGTGAAGAGCCCGTTAGAGAAGGATGAAGATACAAAAGAGAAGGGGAAGTCAATAGAGTGAGCTTCCAGAAGGGCCAGGAAGGGAGGGGATTTGGGGGACAGGTGGAGGGAAGCCATGTCTCCATGGAGAACCAAGTTCCAACCAAGGTTCGAGGTGGAAAGAGCATTAGCTGAAGAAGTTGAGGATGTAGGATCAGTTAATTAAAAATGGCAGCTCCGTGGTGCTCAATGGAAAGGTTTAGGAGAAGAGTGAGAGCTTAGATTAAAGGAGAGAAAACAGAGCAGTGAGAGGAAGAAGATAGGGGAGACTGGAAGGCCAGAGGGACTCATCAGAGTGACCACGCATAACAGTTACAGGAGGAGACAGACAGGCAAGATGGACAGAAAGCTGTATCTCATTTTAGATATCGGTAATTTAATTACAACAGTGATCTTATCGTTTTACACAATAATGCATTTGCATCACAACCTAAAAATTTCCCTCAACAATAGTGATTCCTTTTTTCTTTTTAACCACCAACACATCATTTTCTGGCCAATTCACATAATCCGTATGCGTTTCTGTTGTTGGCTTTAACAGTTACCAGGTTAAATCTTCAGTGGTGTTCCTGCCAGGAAGAGTTCCTAGGCAGAAAAATCTCTTCATTATGAGCACATTTGTTGCTTCATTGAGTTGCCTATTTAAAATGCAGAGAACCACAAATTAAATGTAGTGCTTTTCCATTTTGAAAAAAGCAGATGAATGGGTACTATTTCCTTGAATACATCGTGTTTGTTGTACATAATTAACAGTCCAGATTCATATTCTCACGGATGCCAGTCCTTGCTTGTTGTGATATCTGTCCCTTGTGGAAAGGGATGCTTCCTGAGACTTGCACGTGCCATTACCTGCATCGGGAAATGATCAGGCCAATGGGATGGAGGCGATTGCTTTTGGGGAGCAGTTCCATGGTCAAGAAAGAGGTCGGTCTCCAAAATCTATTTCTCTGAGGTTAACTATGCAAAGGATAAAACGATTTCTTCATTGAAGTGGTAAAATAAACGATCTTATGTAGCTCCGATATAAGATTAATCTATGAAATATTTCCAGGTTTCAAGTCTAGAGCCCTCTGCTAGATAGTTATTGTGTTGAAGACTTTGGTGTTTGTTGCAGATGCATTCTTGAGTGACATATCCTAATTTCTCTAGATTTCTAATACTGGTCAATTGGAATACACCTGTGTTGAATATGTGTAAGCGTGGACGACCGTAGAGTACAAGGGCACCATTAAATGAGAACTCTGCAATCAATATTTAATGGATCTGACCTGAAGGCCAGAGTTTATTTATTTATTTATTTTTATTTCTTCTTATTGTCGCCCCAAAGAGGCCTTGTGTTGCATTTCTGAACCCATACGATGGACTCTCCTGTCAGTATCAAGGCCGTGGAGAGAGCCACCTACTCCCACCAGGCTCATAAACCCACCATCTCTGTTAGGAACGGAAGGCCCTCCATTCTCTCTGGCTGCCTCATCCCCTTCCACTTTGATCTTCACCTGTTCTGATCAGCCTCCTTCAGACTCTTCAAAGACATTCCTGGAACCCCTTTTCCATTGTAAACAAACTTCTTTACATCCTTCCCTGGGGGGTAGAACATTGCATCTGCCTTCTTGCTTTAACGGACATGGCTCCTCCCTGAGAGCTCCGCCCAGTGGGTCTTCGGAGCAAACACTGCTGCTGAAGCACAGTGCCCCTGGGAGACCACCATCTGGAGACCCTGCTCTTCTGATCACCTGCCATCAGACCGATTTTCCCTCTGCGTCCATGGCACTGTCATCCACCAACCTCCGGGTCACCTGCATCCCATGTAGCCTCCCCCCAGACTCCAAGCCCTGACCTCATCCTGGGTGCTACCTAGCACGTTAGATTTCCAGGTCCTTCCCGATCTGTTCTAGTGACCCTCGTCTCCATCATGTTAGCCGTCTGTCCCTTGAGCTATACCTTGGACCGTTACCAAGAAATGCAACATCTCTAACATTTCACGTTCACGTGACTCTTTTCCATGGGTCGGGACCTCTGATACAATGTTGGGTAGTAGCGATGGTAGTGGGCATCCATATTGTGTTTCTAGCTTTTTGTGGAAATGCTTCTAAAGTCTCACTGTGTAGTATGATACTGCTAAAGGGTTTGGGTGGAAGGAAAAATCTCTTATATTTCAAATCTTATACATTTTTCCATTGTAAATAGGTGTTAGACTTCTTTGAGTGTTTTTTTCTTGTATATATGTACATGCTCATATTTTTTCTCCTTTATTCTGATATTTGCAGCATTAAATATTTTCTCTCATCCATTTTATTTTCTCTCTCCTGAAACTTCTTTTAGTTTAATGTCAGTGCTTTGCCTTACATCTTCTGTGTCACCTTACTTTTCCTTTCTGGTTTTTCTCCCTTTTTAAAAAACTCTCTCTACTGCATTCTGGGAGATTTCCTCAGTTCTGCCTTCCAGTTCATTAAATCTCTCTAAAGTAGTGTCTAACTCGCCAACTTACCTTCTTTCATTCCAAGATTTTCAATTGGTCCTTTTTCATTTCTATCTCTTTTTATCTTACCACCTTTCTTTATCCTGCGTACTTCTTGTTCTGTGGAGAAGGGTGCAGCTGGAGAAGGGCCGGAGCAGAGCCCTCTAAAATGCAGGCCCAGGGCAGGTCCCCTCTGGCCTGGGTCTAGAGCTGGTCCCATTGCACCTGATCTTCACCTTCATCAAGACCTGCAGTCCTTTGACCCTCTATGTTTTTCGCAGACCACCAACCTATTGCGAGACTCCCTCCTCTCCCTGTTTAGTCCGGAGCCTGTAATCCGTCATACCCACAGCAGTGCCCTGCACCTCCTGGCCCCCTTGATCTCCCATCACCCGCACCTAGCAAGACCTCACCCGTGGATCCACCCAACTCTCCATCTTCCTGCTTTACACTCAGGTTGTCGAGTACCTGCAGAATAAATAGCATAAGCGGTGTGTACATGCCCATCCCAGCTGGACCTCTGCATCTCCAGGGCTTCCTCAATGGTTTCCTAAGCAGTTCTTATCTTTGTACCTTCGCCACTCTTCTCAGGCCCCTGCCCCACCATCTTCCCTGTCACTCTCAGCCATGGCCTTGCTCCCTAGTTCCTAAGAAAATAGAAGTCACCAAAGCAACCCATGTCTTTTCCTTCCCACTCCCCTCTACAGTTTCACTGTACACCATTGGAGATGAGGAAGGCGGAGAGTGATGGGCAACCTTTTTACACCACTAGCGCTGACCTGCCACTGTGACTCCTCCCCGCCTGTCAAATGGTAAAGGTGCTGTTTTCCACCCCCTCCCCCCACAGTCTCAGACAAATCCTTCCACCATAGCTCTGGATTCTGCCCCTTTCTGCTTCCTCTGGGCCTGGCTGCATCCATTATCCTCTCCGTTTAAAGCGCTGCACTAAAGCTGCAGTCACTCTGCTTCTCAAATCAAGTCCCTTCCAGTCCACTGCGATCTTATTTCTGCCCCAGGAATTCCAGGTTCAACACTGTTGCTGAAGCCCATGGGTACGTGAGTCCTCTCCGCGGTGTTTGACACTAGTGAGCGCGGCTTCTAAACATGCTCTCTGCCCTTGACATCTGTGCTCTTCCTGCTTTCCCGGCCCACTTTCTAAGCCTCCATCCCTACAATGTTGTCTCCCTCAGAGTTCTGCCCTCTGCTTCTCTTCTTAAACGCTCAGTGCTTGGCCTGAAGAAGGTCCTCCATCAACATCAGATTATGTATGCAAATCTGCTGGTTTCAGATGCTCAAAAGTCTTTAAAAGTATGAGCAAGGAGGAACAAACTTTTCGGAGGGATACACATTTCCCATTATAAGTGATGTATTACTTATTGCAACTGGAGCCCACTGAAGGGGAAAAAAAATAATAGCTTATTTCAGAACTAACATGGCTATACGTTAGCAACAGAAATGATGTAGCTATCTTATTAGAAATACAACAGAGATTACTTAGCAGCTGTCTCCCCACGCTGTCATTTCATTTTGCTCTGTAGTTCTTGGCAGCGATTCTAGAAAAAGAAAAAAAAATGATTAAACCAAAGTGTGTTCTCCTGGAGTAAATGATTTCTGTTATTCTGAGAATCCAATCTGAAAAGGCAATGCACGTCCCATGATTATTGGAAATAGAACATGTTCGAAGTATTTTTTTTCTTTTTTCTTCCCTAGAGACAACTGATTAAACATTATAGCCCTTTCCCTCCCATATTTTGTGGTAAAGTTTCTCTTAGCTCCATGTTCCGCCCTCAGAGCTTGAGGGCCCACACACCCAGCAGCAGCCCGGGGGCCATACTTAGACCTTGAAACCGCACTTTGCAAAGAGAATTCCGCTCAGATCTCTTCCGTGTTCTCTTTTTATCGCGATCAAGAGATGCCACATGCAGAGCCTTCATTTGTTTATTCATTCATCATTCATTCAATGAGTAATTGCGTTAATAGCCACTTAGAGTCATCTTAGGACAGATATTATTTAATGTGTGGAAAGACGCCTGGCAAACAAGATACTGAGTTTATGTTCTACTTTATTTGGCCTTCACCTGCCAATGTTTCTTCTCCCCGCCTTCAGAGCATGTCAGTCAGCAGGACCTGCTTTGCATAGTCACACATCATACTGTTATGCTTCCATCGGTCTCTGCCACAGTCACTTTATAATGATCTGGGTTGTGATTTCTCTATACTTAAGCAAAGGGAAAATCCTACCAGCCCAGGAAAAGAAGAAGTTGTAAAAATTAATTGGAAGTCAGGGTTTCATTGACTACTGATTTGTATAGTTCCACATTGTTACGATATAATTGTGAACGAAAAAGGTGATATTATGGTCACTTTAATTTTTCTTGACCCGTCCAAGAAAACGCATATGGCTAAAAGAGGGGTAGATGAGACACGTGAAGGTTTTGTGGGGAAAATGATTAATGTTCCTAATCTGCTGGCTTTATCTATGTGCCCAAGACAGCATGAGGCAGAACTGAATGCGGTGCCTCGCCTAGGGGAAGAACTCATGCATGTTATAGTACAGGAATGTAAAATCATGGCCCACGGTAACAGAAACGTGTGACTAGGCTGGATGGTGCCGTTGGTTATCGATCCAGGAGGTATAGAAATTGAGAGTGAGCATTAGAAGCTTTTCAAACAGTTTGAAATTGTCACAGTGGTGAACTCGTCTCATGGAAGAGGGCCTAGACCAGCGGTCGCCAACCTTTCAGACCTCACAGACCACCAGTGCTCCACGGACCACCGGCTGGCGACCGCTGGTCTAGACCACTTCAGTCCTGCAAGGCTCAGTGGCGATACGTGGTGCACGTTGCATTGTCAGTCATCACATGCAGTAGGACCCTATTACAACATGTGGTATTTTATGATTAGTTTGACAACTGTATGCTAGAAGTGCAGGAAAACCTGTGAAAATATAAGAATTTATTTTAACATATATATATATATATATATATATATATATATATATATATTATTGATTTCAGAGAGGAAAGGAGAGGGAGAGAGAGAAACATCAATGATGAGAGAGAATCATTGATCAGCTGCCTCCTGGACGCCCCACACTAGGGATCGAGCCCACAACTCGGGCACATGCCCTTGGCCAGAATTGAACCCAGGACCCTTCAGTCCCCAGGCCGACGCTCTATCCACTGAGCCAAACCGGCTAGGGCAGCATTTATTTTTATAACATATTGACACATATTCATTTAAAAATTTTTTTTCACTTTATTAACATTATTAGTTAATTGGGGAGATAAAACTTTTGTATTAGTTATGTTCACCCTCAATTTGCCGAAGGTAAAACTAGCCTGCCTGGAGTTTTTGTTGTTGTTTTTTGGTGAGAAAATATGTTTCCTGAATGTGGCGAGAATAACCACGTGGGGAAGATGGAAGTGATTCTGAAGAAACACCCAAGAGCTCATGTTGGTTTTCCTCAAAACTATGATCCCTCACACACTGAGGTCCGTTTATAGCTGTTATTGATGCCGACATCCTAAAAATAGTATTTAGTTACTTGTAGCGATATACTTACTGGCTATGAAGCAATGGAGCCATCAAAATGTATGGGGCATTTACTTATAAAAATTAAGTGTAAACCCACAAGGATGTATTGAAAGAAAGGATATGGGTCAAAAAGCTGATTGACACAGATGTTCCATATTTCACATATAAGCTGTAGGGTATTCCAGGCTTCTTAACAAGTCGCATTTCAGCTGCCAAGACTACAGTCCATACACAGCCGCCGAGGCCTTGGTGAAGGACTGTGGCAGAGGGTTTGCTTGGAAAGGTTGGGTGAGTCTGCAGCACAGCAGGTAGCTCACTGCTACTTCCAGGGCCTCCTCGCTCAGCCCACTCAGGGACCGGCTAATGACAGGGAAGACTAACTCACGGAGCAATCAGAGCTAGCACCAATAATTTTCAACTGCAGCGTGATAATTTCACTTTATTCCTGTGTATGTGCAATTGGCCCGCCATTGTGATATGAAGGAAGAATTCCCGTCTACGGCTTTGTTGCTGACAATCAACTAAGTCTGAACTGAATAAAACAGTGAAGGATTACATCATCAACAAATGTGGTTTGGCGTTGACGTTTTGTGGAGGAGCGTGTTCTGAGGGTGCAGGAAACATCGTGGAGTTTGAAACCCTGATTAAGAGCCCACGTCAGGATATAAATCACTGTGCCGATTCTCTCATGAGGAAGTCCCTCGATGAGGACCGTCGGTGGAACTAAGTGGTGGGCTCTGTGTCATCCTGAACATCATGAATTAGGGAAAAGCCAGTCATGTGATCCTGTGGAAGGATCTCCAACAGCTGTTAGCGTGTGCTGAAGAGTGATGATAACCGAGAAGACAAATGTTCGAGAACGTTTGATCTACAGACCAACTCAGTGTTTCTTGCAAAACCAGACGACAGGCTGGTCCCGGCTTGTTGAAGACATGAATTGGACCAGCAGGATTGCTCATGTGTCTCAGATCTTCAGCACTTTTAATGATCTCCATACTTTCATAGAAGGGAGAATGCACCCTGGTTTTCAATGGCAGATACGATTAAAGGGCAAAAATGGAAGTTAGAAGCTCGGAATAAAAGTTTCTACAGATTATTATGACACATGTTCCATAATTTAACACGGATCAGTGACATAGGTGGTGATCTTGATGTTGCACATCTGTGAAAAGCTATCGTGAACACTTTAGAGTTTGATAAAGCATTTCTAATTTTATTTTCCATCAAAAGAAGGTTGATGTCTTAAAAAAAAAAAAAAAAAGCATGGATCCTGAATCCATTTCTCTCATCAAAAGGTAATTTAAATTTAACTGTAACTTACAGGATACATTGCTGGAACTGACTTCTAGTGAAAACTTGCACTTTCTCCTTTTAATTTTATTTCTTTTATATTATTGATTTTTGAGAGGGGTTGGGGAGAGAGAGAGAGAAACATTAATTTGTTGTTCCACTTCGGAATGCACCTTTGTATATTGGAGCGATGCTCTAACCAGTTGAGCTACCGGCCAGGTAAAGTTTAAAAATGAATAAACTGAACTCACTGAAATTGCTCAAAAATCTCTTATTCTATTCCATTCTATGAGACTAGTTTCTTCCTTTCTCTTTCCCTCCTTTCCTTCATTCCTTTCTCCTCCTCCTCCTCCTCCTCCTCCTCCTCCTCCTCCTCCTCTTCCTCCTCCTTCTTCTTCTTCCTAGAGGCCCAGTGCATGAAAATTCATGCACTACAGTGGGGGGGTCCCTCAGCCCGGCCTGCTTCTTCTCACAGACCGGGAGCCCTCAGGGGCGGGAGGTGACCGGCGATCAGGGGAAGGCAATGCCCCCATCACACCTCTGCTGCTGCCACTGCTGGCAGCGCAAGCCTCGGCCAGCCATGGTTACCTGAGCCTCGGGCAGCCCTGGGCGGCTGGGCAGCCGGCATCCAAGGTTGCCTGTGCCTCAGGCTGGGCAGCCGACATCCGAGGCTTGCCTGTGCCTCGGGCTGGCCCTGGGCAGCTGGGGGGCTGAGGGGACTGGGGGACTCCAGAGGCAGGTGCCCTGGCGGGGCTGAGGGGATTGGGCGCTGCCATCTTGTGGCTGTGGGCGCCGCCATCTTTGAGGACATGGCAGTCAGTTAGCATATTCCCTCCTTATTGGCTGTGGGTGCCACCATCTTTGTGAGGGTGTGAGGGTCAATTAACATATTCCCTCTTTATTATATAGGATTCTTATTGTTATAAAGACAGAAACAGTTTAGATATACATTATACTCTCCAGGTAGCCTTGTTGGCAATCCCATCTAGATTAGATAAAGTATCAAGCAAGAAGCAACTCAGTTTGTCATATTAAAAACTTTGAATATTTATATACACTTTGCTCATTCAAAGTGTATCTATAGACATTTAATATGGGGATTTACTTTCCCCTTCAAAATGAAAAAAATGTTACAAGTGTAATAGTGGGCCTATATATCAGTTGCCTGTGTGCACACTTTCAATGAATAAACAACATGTACAATTTCATACTTTCCCCCCCTTTATTATGTTTACCCTGGTGATATTTATTGCAGGATAATTTCCTATTTGTCGAACTAATAATACAAAACTACAGCTTTTATCGTGTCTTTTTTTAATTTTGTTTTTCTAGTAATTCATTTTTATTAATTTTTACCAAGTATCAGTTTGCAACAGACTGGAAAAAATTTAACAGTGCCCTTTACCGCAGAGAATTTAAGCAGCACTGACTTATGGGACTGAATATAAAATGAGGCTTTTCTTGTAAACATACCCCTCTGGAAAGCATCAGTTCTCTTACAAAGTCGCTCAGACTACCAAGCATGCTCTCCGTTACTTTGTTTTGAACAAGAAAACAGTAGTTGAGCCTGATACAGCCTCCTCCAGTTTGAGGTTTTGATGCTCACAGAGGTCACTTGACAAAACTGGCAAATAAAGGAGGAAAGAAAGTTAACACAGATGCAGTTTTTATGCCTGGTCTTGTAAACTCATCATTGCAGATAATTGGCCATCATTGTAAACAAGCCTTTAAACATCATGTTAAAAGCAATACCCTAAGTCCGTGGTCGGCAAACTGCGGCTCGCGAGCCACATGCGGCTCTTTGGCCCCTTGAGTGTGGCTCTTCCACAAAATACCACAGCCTGGTCGAGTCTATTTTGAAGAAGTGGCGTTAGAAGAAGTTTAAGTTTAAAAAATTTGGCTCTCAAAAGAAATTTCAATCGTTGTACTGTTGATATTTGGCTCTGTTGACTAATGAGTTTGCCGACCACTGCCCTAAGCGATTACATATCGGAAAAATACAGATGTGTATCTCATATTAAATGGGGTAGGGGAGACCCAAAACACCCCTTTTATAATGTTATACAAATAGCTAGTAAGTGGCTTTAGGTAAGCATTTCTAGTGTCAGTAACAGGCATGGAATGACTAAGTCCTCTACCCCAGGCAACTTTAACAGATGTGAGGATGACATGCCCTGAACACCTGAGTCAGTGTCTCAAAAGTGGCTCTGTGTGATACAAAAACAGTTATCTGAAGGCGCATGGCAAGAATGAATTAAGATTATTTGGTGAGACTTGATCATGGAAGAAGCAGGGTATGTTGGTGGTGAGCCATGATCCCTCAGCCCCGAACCCCCTCCACACTCTGCATGCTGAGGCCTGGACTAAGGCTGACATCACGGTTTCCTCACCAGCTGCATTTACTTATAAAATAAAAATATTTCTCATCAGGCTCGTCCTCTTGGGTGCAGGGGATCCGGATGCTGCAGGATGGAGAAGCAATGGCTCCTTCCTGTCTACTCCGTTCCCGGGAGGGTCGCCCGGCAACAGCTCTTCACTCCAGCACCTGCCATTGGTTCTAGTTCCCGTCGTTTCCCACCCCAGCCCAGCCTCCGGCACTGTCCCCAGCGTCTGGTCTCAGCTTCCCAGGACTTCCCACCAGCCTTCTAGGTCCTACCAACCTCAATCTCTTTTTCCCGTTGTTTCTCAGCCCTACTGATGATTGAGGCTTCATATATTCATCATCACTGCCATCTTTTTTACAATCTTCTTTTGTTTTACATTCAGTATTATTTTGTGTAAGTTACAGATGTGCAGCATCATGGTTAAACAATCATGTACTTTAAAAAGTGTTCCCCCCAATATTTCCAGTACCCACCTGGCACCATACATAATTATTACAACACTAGAAGCCCGGTGCACGAAATTCGTGCACGGCGGGGGATTGTCCCTCAGCCCAGCCTGTACCCTCTCCAATATGGGACTCCTGGAGGGATGTCCGACTGCCCGTTTAGGCCCGATCCTGGTGGGATCGGGCCTAAACGGGCAGTCGGACATCCCTCTCACAATCCAGGACTGCTGGCTCCCAACTGCTTGCCTGCCTGCCTTCCTGATTGCCCCTAACCGCTTCTGCCTGCCAGCCTGATCACCCCCTAACCACTCCGCTGCCAGCCTGGTTGATGCTTAACTGCTCCCCTGCCAGCCTGTTTGCCCCCAACTTCCCTCCTCTGCCTGCCTGGTCACCCCTAACTGCCCTCTCCTGCAGGGTTGATCACCTCCAACTGCCCTCCCTTGCAAGCCTGGTCCCTCTCAACTGCCCTCCCTTGCAGGCCGGGTGCCTCCCAACTGCCCTCTCCTGCTGGCCATCTTGTAGTGGCCATCTTGTGTCCACATGGGGGCAGGATCTTTGACCACATGGGGGCAGCTATATTGTGTGTTGCAGTGATGATCAATCTGCATAGTACTCTTTTATTAGATAGGATAGAGGCCTGGTACAGGGGTGGGGCCAGCTGGTTTGCCCTGAAGGGTGTCACAGATAAGGGTGAGGGTTCCCTTGGGGTGTGGGGCGGCCTGAGCGAAGGGCCTGTGGTGGTTTGCAGGCCGGCCACGCCTCCTGGCAACCCAAGGGGAGGCCCTGGTATCTGGAATTTATTTTCCTTCTACAATTGAAACTTTGTAGCCTGGGGTGGCGGCCATTTCTGGGGCGGCAGCCATTTCTGTGGCAGTTAATTCACCTTCTACAATTGAAACTTTGTAGCCTTAAGCGGGTGAGCCCGGCCAGGGTGTGCGGAAAGCTTTGTGTGAGGGCAGTTGTGAGGGACCAGGTCTGCTTCCCCTGTTGCCGCCGGCAACCCTGGCCTGCTCTCTCAAGCTCCATTCTGCCGCCATTTGTTTGAATTTGTTTACCTTCTATAGTTGAAACTTTGTAGCTTGAGTGGAGGCTTAGGCCTGCAACGGCTGGCAGAAAGCTTGGCTCCCTCTGTTACCTGGGAAACCTTGCTCTCTGTGGCTGTAGCCATCTTGGATTGGGGTTAATTTGCATACTTGCCCTGATTGGCTGGTGGGCGTGGCTTGGCTGGTGGGCGTGGCCTATGTAGTGGAGTGATGGTTAATTTGCATATTACCATTTTATTAGAGAGGACTAGTAGCCCATCGCATGATATCGCACGCAGTAGTCTGCCCGCCGCTTCCGCAGGAGCCAGGAGGGACCCGTGCCGATTCCGCGGGAGGTGGGAGGGAGCCGCACTACTCCCCTGGGAGGCGGCCCACTGTCTCCTGTCTGGGCCTGCGCTCGGCCGGGGAGGGTACGGGCTGGCGTCCCTGTTCCTGTCCGTGTTCGCTCCGGCTACAGGGGGCCGGCCCGAGCCGGGGCCGGTGGCTCACTGGTCCCCCTGTCTCTGTCTCTGTCTCTGCTCCAGGCCTCACCTGCGCACGCAACCTCCTCCTGTCTGATCGTGACGCATTACAGCGTCCCGGCCTAATTTGCATATTTCCTCTTTATATCGATAGATGATGAACTATATTCCCTATGCTGTAGTTTAC
The DNA here is from genome assembly GCF_951640355.1 of Cnephaeus nilssonii. Taxonomy (NCBI): domain Eukaryota; kingdom Metazoa; phylum Chordata; class Mammalia; order Chiroptera; family Vespertilionidae; genus Cnephaeus; species Cnephaeus nilssonii. The sequence continues at coordinate 99,027,534 of NC_137075.1, read as the reverse complement.
ATCCCCATGACCGTTTTTGTGCCCTGTTGGAGGGAATGCAGATTGGTGCAGCCGGTATGGAAAATAGAATGGAGGTTTCTCATAAATTAGAAATGGAACTGCCTTGAACTGACAATATGATGTTTTTTAAAGCAAGTTTTCCCTTATTGTCCAAACCAATCTCCAATTTTTAGAAATTTTATGGAACAAGTTATCCTACTATTACTTGAAAGTGTATTAAATATGTAAATTAACTTGAAATATTGCCATGTTTATGATCGTTTTGTTTAGTTTTTCTTCTATAGGATATTTGTAGCTTATTTTTATTGGGCTGATATAATCCATCTTAGGTTCGTTGCCAATAGGTACTCAATAAATGTGTATTAGGTACTGATATATGTTGACCTTGTTATAAGGGAAATGTATTTCAAAGCAAAAATTTTAATAGTTGCTGTTGTTCAAGAATGCTATTGTTAGTTTTGAATGTATTTCATATGGTAAATATTCTTGAATTATTTTATTTCCAAAATTCTTAGTAGATTCCTTTGAGTTTCCTGGGTTATATCATCATGACTTCAGCAACTAGTGACTTTTATTTTCTGTTAATTTTCTTACTTGTTTTTTCTGCCTTATCGCCATGGCAAGACCCTCCAACAAACAGTGTATTAAATAACACGTATGACTAAGAGTGTCTTTGCCTTGACCTTGCTTTTGGGAAACATGTCACTACTGTTTGTAGCCGCACTAAAAACAGTTTTGGCTTTTTATTTTAAAGGTTTTGTTTTATTTGGTTTTCAGAAATGAAAAATCAAGACTCTGTGCCACATTGTATAAAATTCCCCTTTTAAGCCGTCTGATATACAAATAATTATGGGTTTCAGCAAAGTATGCCTGGGGTGGATTAACTGTCTTTGATTACTTCCCATTCCTGGTTCACACATTTTTCATCTTTTGCTCTGAACTTCCCAGGCTTTTCTTTTTGAGGAGACGGGCCCTCATCCGCCTCGTCGCCAAGGCTTCTGTAGACGGTCACGTTCTCCCCTGGAGTCGGCGCTGCCTCTGATCTGCTCACTCGCTTTTCCCCTGGACACGCATTGTTTCCCAAGATGCTCTATCAAGTCAGTCAGAGCCCTAATCTTCAGGAAGTTCCAGGAGCCCTTTTCTCCTCTCACCGTGTACACTCTCCCCCTTGCTCAGAGCGATCGACCCAGTATTAATTAAAGAGGATTTTATAAAGAAACCCCTCTAATTCTGATACCCGTGCTTCTGTTAAATTCAAGTTTTGCTAAGGGCTCTTTTCTTAAGCACCACGCGGCATCTGGGGGAGAAAACATCATTAGGAACTTTAATGGAAACGTTTGAAATGTACACTTATGACAACATTTCGAAGTGCTGGTATTTTGAAATGTTCTTGTGCTTTTTCTCCCCTGGCCCCCGCTACTCTCCTGCGGGGCTCTGGGGAGGAAGCTGGAGGTGATGCCGGGGTCAGGGCATTCCAGGTCCAGGTCTTATTCAGCCCGTAAGTCTGCGTGGCTGTGGAAAGCTTTCCAGCGACTGCACAGCAGTGGGATCGGGGCCCAGAGTTCGTCCCATTCCCTCACAAAGAGGAGACTGATCGAGGAGTTGGAGGTGAGGAGTCTCCAAAGTCGAATTTATTCCTAGGCCGGCAGGTCGTGTGTACATAGCTTTGAACTCGAGGTGTTCTGCAGCTTGGCTCTCCTTTCTGTGTAACACGAGACCCGCGATCTCCGAAAGCCCACAGTTGTTAGCTAGGCGTAGAGGCCTGGCTTATTCCCTGGCTGGTTTGGCTCAGTGGATGGAGCATCGGCCTGCGGACCAAAGGTTTTCCCCGGTTCAGTTCTGGTCAAGGGCATGTGCCTCTGTTGCAGGCTCCTCCCCAGCCCGGGCCTTGGTCAGGGCACATGTAGGAGGCAACCAATCGATGTGTTTCTCTCACATCGATGTTTCTCTCTGTCTTCCCCTCTTCCACTCTCTCTAAAAATCAATGGAAATATATCCTCAGGTAAGGATTAAAAAAGAGAGAGAGAGAGAGAGAGAGAGAGAGAGAGACCTGGTTTTCTATTCTGGTTATGTTGTCAACTGGATATGTAACGTTAGGAAAGTTGCTTGATGCTTCTGAGCCTCAGTTTCCTCATCTGTAAAGGGAAAAGAGCCGGCAGGGTGGTTCCTAAAGTCCCTTACAGGAAGGGACTAGTGCTGTAACTCTGGAGGGAGGGTCAGAATTGGGGAGCATGTTGGACCGTTGGAAGTGGCCTTTCTCCCAGTGCACCGGGGCGGTGGGACTGACAGGTGGCAGGTCACGGAGCTGTGCAGGGGGCGGCCGTGGGCTGGGACACAGAGAAGCCACGGGAAGAAAAGGTGTGACAGTTCCCGTCTCGGTGTGTTCTGTATGGTGCTGTGAAGCTCAGGGTTGTTCTAGCCCCGTGATTTGGTCCAAACTAAGAAAAAGGTTTTGTTTAGTTTCCTCTCCCCCGGGGAGGTGTTTTCAGAACAACTTCCATACAGGGATGTATTTCTTACGAAAGAGTGTCGAGTGAGCCGAATAGTCAGACCATGCGGTCACGGAAAGGCGGGGGCCGCTGGGAAATGCACCCAGACAGGGCACCCGGGGACCCGCTCCTCTCTCCAGATTGGAACACACATGTTTCTTGAAAGGTTGTAGCCGTAACATCTCTCTTTTTCATTCCTTTCTTATAAACTCATGTTATGTAAGCCCTCAGCGTGCTAAATGTTTTTCCTTTGTTGGCCATCGCGCTCAAGATGATTTTATCAAACATGAATTTTCCCTGGGCTATCCGCTGCGTGCCAGGGAAGCTAGCGGAATCACAGAGAGGTGGCCGTGTGTGTGTGTGTGTGTGTGTGTGTGTGTGTGTGTGTGTGTGTAGGACTCGGGCACTCTGCTCTGTGCGCCCACGCAGGTGTGCATGTGTATGGGGTGGGGGACACCTGGTTACAAAAGGGACAACTGCTCCTTCTAGAATATTTTGAAAATAGGGAAAAGTAGGAAAAAGGAAATAAAACCCAACCATGTTCCTATCAAACCAAAGATAATCATTGTAAGTATTTTGGTATTTATTTTTCCTGTTTCTCTCCATGTTCTTCCTATTAAAATAAATGAGAGTTTTATAGCCCATGCTTTTCTATTATTTTGCTAGTTTCACTTTATAAATAACCCTACAATCAACATAGTTGTCTGCACTTTGAAGTTATTTTCTTAGGAGAGGTTCCTAGATGTGGGAATACCATATTAGAGACTCTGAATTTATTTTGTCATTTTTATGACTCCTGATTCTTCTTCCTAAATCACTTAATTAACAGATTATACTCCCTCTGGCAACATCTACCCCCTCCCCTCACCATGTTCTTGCCACTGATTGAATGGTAATTTATTTTTTTCAAATCTTTGCTAGTCTAAAAGTTTAATATAGTGTCTCATTTTTTGTTTTATTTCACTGATTGCTAGTAATGGAGAACATTTTTATAGGTTTATTAGCTCTTTAATTCCCTCTTCTGTGAATTATCTATTCATGTCATTTGCCCATTTTTTTCTTTCTGTAGTAAAAATATGTACCTGCTTCGATTTCTATGATAATTATTTTTCCAGTTTATTGTTTGCTTTTTTATTTTTATGATTTTTGATTTGCAGAAATTTTAATATCCTCAAATCTGTGATCATTTCCTTCACAATTTCTGCCATTGCATTTTTACGAAGAAATCTTTCCTCATCTAGAAACCAAGTTAACCCTTTGCACTCGCTTGCTTTTTTCTCGATTCCTTTATTCTACTCGGGATTTAATTTTTTAAATACCCCAGATTTTACAAAGCGCGGCAGTAGAGTAAAAAACTGGAGTTTCTTTTCATACAAACTTATTTATTTGGATTTTTTTATATTTCAAATTATTGATACATTCAAAGAGTAATTTTAATCTCGATGCTAACCGTGTCGAGTCACACTCGACATCCGAGTGCAAAAGGTTAATGTTCACTTCCATTTTCTTGGTTGGTTTGAATCTGTGGTTTGGTTTTTAAAACTATCTAGCCCTTTAATATATTTGGAATTTATTTTGGTATATAGCATGAGGTGGTAATTTAAACATTTTTGTTCCAAATAGCTAGTTTTTCCATTATCATTTGTTAAATAACCCCTTAAACAAAAATGAATAATAATTCATTATCATATTCGGTATTGAGTTCTTTTACATACTAGGAGACCTCTCCCGGCTGACTGGTCTAGTCCCTGCTGTCCTTATTCTTACATCAAGGATGCACCTCCCGCCCACCCCCAACCCGGTGTTTCTTGTTTTCAAATTATTCTCGGCAGTTCTTGCTTGTTTATTTTCCGGATGAATAGTGGAATCATTTTTGTGGAGTTCCAAAAACCTCCCTTTGGGGTTTTGATGAAAATTGCATTCAACCTATAAATTAATTGGGAAGGACTTGGCTTCGTTACAACGTTCAGTCTTCCCAGCCAGGAATACACATATGGCTGTCCCTCCGCATTTTCAAACAGCCTTTTGTACGTCTCAGTGGAGTTTTGTAGTTTTCTTTACATAAATTTGACAGATTTCTTATATAGGTATTCCCAGATTATTTTATATTTGGGGTACTGTTTTTTTAAAATATATTTTATTGATTTTTTTGCAGAGAGGAAGGGAGAGGGATAGAGAGTTAGAAACATCAATGAGAGAGAAATATCGATCAGCTGCCTCCTGCACACCCCCTACTGGGGATGTGCCCGAAACCAAGGTATATGCCCTTGACCGGAATCGAACCTGGGACCCTTCAGTCTGCAGGCCGATGCTTTATCCACTAAGCCAAACCGGTTAGGGCTTGGGGTACTATTTTTAATGGAATCTCCCCCCTTTGGTTTAAACCCACTATTTTAAAAAAATTATTTATTATTTTTAAAACTTATTTTTAATTATAGTGGACACACAGTATATTAATTTCAGATATACAACATAATGATTCAACATTTATATACCTTACAAAGTGATCACCACAATAAGTCGAGTAACCATCTGTCACCATACTTAGTTGTTGTGATATTATTGACTATATCCCCTATGCTGTACTTTATATCCCGTGAACTTATGTTATAACTGGAAGTTTGTACTTCTTAATCCCCTTCCTTTTCCACCCTGAAATCCCCACCCCCCCCGCCCCACTCCCTGTCCTCTGGCAACCATCAGTTTGTTCTCTGTGACTTTGTTTCTATTTTTAATTTCACTTTTTCCCAAATGATTGCCAAGAACTGACAGGAATCTAAGTGAAAATCGAATTTCTTTCTTTCCAAGCTTATAAACTCAGAGATTTAGAACTGGAACCAACCTGAAATATGTTGTCTTTTTCTCTGAAAGTCAAATAATTTATATACCTATCCTTTAACTTGTTAAGAGACTAGCTAAATAGATGAGTACTTCCACGTGCCCATATTCATTGTCTCAAGGACATGTGCAGCTTAAACATCCCAAGCCTCATGGCCCTTTGGATTTCAACCAGAATCCTTAAGTGGTTTACAGGGTCCCGAGACCGTTCACTGCGTTCCCCCTCCCACCTCACTGCGCTCCACGCTCCGCCTCACTCTGTACTGAGGCCACGTTGCCTTCTTCCAGTTCCTTGACTGTACTTGGCTCTCTCAGGCCATGAGCCCTTTGCACATGCTGTTCCCTCTGCCTGGAAAGCTCTCCCCCGACCTTCACCTCCCAATGATCTCCCTGCTCCTTCTTCGGTTCTTAGCCTGCAGGGATTTTCCTCCTGACCTTTTCCCTTTATGCCACCCTGTCACAGCACCTTCTGTCCCTCCTTCAGACTGCTCATTTTACTTTGTGTAGAGGATTATCTCATTCTCCGCCTGGCTGGACTAAAGTTGCAAGGGACCCTGTTTCTTTTCTGCTCACCCCTGCAACCTCAGAACCCAGTGCAGCTAGCTGGCCCATCCTGGGCTCCTGGTTTGTCTGATGAATGAATATGTGAACTCATTAATCTATTTTTAAGAAGAAAAAGCATTGCCCTTGCTAGTTCGGCTCAGTAGATAGAGCATAGGCCTGCAGACTGAAGGGTCCTGTGTTTGATTCCGGTCAAGGGCACATGCCTAGGTTGTGGGCTTGATCCCCAGTAGGTGGTGTGCAGGAGGCAGCCAACCAATGATTCTCTCTCATCATTGATGTTTCTCTCTCTCTCTGAAATAAATAAAAAAAATATATATATATATATATATATATATATATATATATATATATATGTATATGTATATATATATATATATATATATATATATATATATATATATAAAAGAAAAAGCATTAATGTATTCATTGACACATTTATAAAGCAAATAGACTGAGGTATTTTAAAAGTCCAACAACTAAGGAAACTATTGTAAATCCACTTGATAAAATTATATAGTGCCATTGAAGAATGAAAATGATGGCTCTGGCCACGTGGCTCAGTTGTTTGGACTGTCATCCTGTACACCAAAAGGTTTCGGTTCAGTTCCCAGTCAGGGCACATACCTAGGTTGTGGGTTTAATCTCCAGAAGAGGTGCATATGGGAAGCAACTGATTGATGTTTCTCGTTCTCTCTCTCTCTCTCTTTCTCCCCCCACCCCTCCTTTCCTTCCTCTCTCTCAAAAAATCAATAAAAACATATCCTTGGCTGAGGATAAAATGAAAATGATAAAGACTAATGTGGGGGGGTATGTTTATATTATGTTTAGAATATCAGGATATAAAATATATTTATGTTAATAAGAAGGAAAGGTGCCAAAATGATCATAGCAATTGGTTTAAGATAATGGGATGGGTCCTATCCGGTTTGGCTCAGTGGATAGAGTCAGCCTGCGGACTGAAGGGACCCAGGTTCCATTCCGGTCAAGGGCACATGCCCGGGTTGGGGGCTCGTTCCCCAGTAGAGGACATGCAGGAGGCAGCTGATCAATGATTCTCATCATTGATGTTTCTTTCTCTCTCTCCCTCTCCCTTCCTCTCTGAAGTCAATAAAAACATTAAAAAAAAAAAAAGCTCATGGGATGGTAAGTGATGTTTCTTTTCTCTCATACCCACACTTTCCTGTTCACATATGCATATATTCAGCACATGTTTCTTGAATGCCAGCGTGTGGCGGGCACTGTGTCAAGTGCAAAGAAAGGCACGGTGCACAAGGTGTGTGTGGTCTCTGCCCGCTGCAAGTTTACAGTTGAGGCGGGAGGACACAGATGATGATCATCACACAGATGGTGCAGTGTTCATGGACTGCAGCTATATTTGAGAAAACATGGTTCCTTTACCACAGTGGGTATCACAGGCTAAAGAAAATACTTTTGGGGATTGGGTCCATCATTATTATTGCATTAAAATTTTAATTGTGGGGGAAGTTATAGGAGTAATAGACCCATTTTCATTAGTTTTTTAGGCTTAGTAGGAGATTTCCTAAGTCATATCTTCAATCCTTAATCACTGCTTTCCAAGACGTAGACTGTACATGCTGGGAGGAAACGCCTGGGGTCGGGAGGAACTTTTCCTGGTTGCCTTCGTTCAGCTCCATTAAAAAGATTTTAGTAGCTGGAAAATCAGTACCTTCCTCATATGTATTAGCCAAGGTGGTTAAAGCTCAATAAAAGGAGAAGCGAGTCATTTCTGCACCTTTTAAAAAAAAAGAAAGATTTGTGGAGGTGATGGTTAGGACAACATGGGTGCCTGCCCACCCACCTCAGACTCATTGCCAAGCATGCGTTGGGTCCGCAGCACCCGCTTCGGGGAAACTGAAAAAGCCGAGTTCTCCCAACATCAATTCTCTTGGCTTCATCTCCTCCTACTGATGCCCTCAATGGCTGTGCCTCTGTGCTTGGGCATAATGTAAATACTTAACTTGTTTAATAAATATCCTGAAATAGCCTCTTGCAGTTGTTACTAGAGGGCCACGAACCTTTTAACTCACTTAGCCAGCACAGATCAACACTTAATGTCTTTAATGATGATCCAGGTCTTTTTTAGTGGCTGAGGCACAGGGTAATCAATGATGTGGCCCTGCCTGCAGGCACGAGGGACTAGATAATCGGCAGAAAATGTCACGCTGGATGGGGCCAGTCATTTGAATCCCTGAAATTGGTATTAGTGTGGCCATTTCCGGGAGAGTTTCTCCCCAAGGCTAGGAAGAGCCCCCTCATTACTGAAACCCCTCATGGCCAGTTTTTGTTTTCAGCCTGAAACCTCTGAAGATTCTTCTCCCCCCCCCCCCCCTGCAACCACCCACTAAGGCAAATGCCATGCCAACTGATGGCACAGTGGGGCCCCCGCTTTAAGAATACTCTCCTGGCCTGTGTGGCTCAATGGTTAAGCATCAACCCACATACCAAAAGGTCCCCGGTTAGATTCCTGGTCAGAGCACATGCCCAGATTGTGGGCTTGATCCCCAGCAGGAGGCATGCAGGAGGCAACCCATCAATATTTCTCTCTTTCCCTCTCCCTTCCTGTCTCTCTAATCAATAAAAGCTTTTATTTTTTTTTTTTTAAGAATAATTCTCAATGCTGGGCAGCAGGAGAGAGGCTTGTCAGGGTTGGGGCAAGGGGGTGTCATATGCAGTTTGTCAGACCTCATTTAGGGGGAGCGTTACATCACCTTTCTTCCCCACCCCTATTATCAACCCTGAGAATTATTATTTCAAGGACAGAAAGCAAATCCCGTTTCAGGGTTTCGGTCCTAAAATATCCACTCTGAACTTGTACTTAGAGCCCCTTGGCCTTAGCCTAGGATTTGAATTATTTTGATTATTTGATTATTTTGGCCACGTTGACATTCTCTGTGCATTTCATAATTTTCTAAACACTTGTCATGTGCCCTCTGAACTTTCATTTCTTTCTCCTGAAATTCTCGTATTTAAAGGCCCCGTAGTCATCCCATCTGGTGTGACTTTGCGATTATAGGTGGGCTTTTATTAATAGAGTGCTTCTGGTCATCTGAGGGAACTGTTTCGTTATGAAATATTCATTTCTTTATGTTGTTTATCATTGTCCACAGACCTGAGGTTTTAAATGCTGGGAGCGTGTTGTAAATGAAAACATAAATAATTTATAATAATTATGCTGAACTAAGGCCAGAGTTTCTATTGGCTCACTGATGCACATCAATGAGAAATGGGCTGGGATGTAAAATTCTTATTTTCCCGAGTGTTTCATTTAAAACTAAAGTGTAAACAAAGAAGAATTCTTAATTTTTGTAAATTTCTGCATCCTCATTAAATGAAGAACGTGACCTGATAGAATTTTCCCATCTGGAGGAAATCCCTGGGATCACCCGTGAGGCTCTGCTACACAGTATGCAAGTATCTTTCAGGGTTTGGCCATGGCACAGCCCCTGGGCGACTGTCAGGTCCTGCACACTCCTTTGAAATGGGAGTGCTCTTAATTAGATGGAGCAATGGATATTCTTTGTTTCTATTTTCTTTTTTTTAAATATGCTTTTATTGATTTTAGAGAGAGAGGAAGAGAGAGAGAGAAATATCGATCAGCTGCCTCCTGAACACCCCCTACTGGGGATCGAGGCTGAAACCTGGACATGTGCCCTGACCGGGAATAGAACTGGTGACCTCTTGGTGAATGGGAGGATGCTCAATCCACTGAGCCACGCCGGCTGTTACTATCCTATCTAATAAAGGCGGAATATGCAAATTGACTGTAACTCCACGACAAAGATGGTGGCACCCACAGCCAATAAGGAGGGAATATGCAAAGTGACGTGACAAGGCGAGAGGCGGAAGGCAGCTCCAGGCCGGAGCGAAGGCAGTGCCGGCAGCCAGGGGAAGGAAGGCCTATTGCACAAATCTTTGTGCATCGGACCTCTAGTGTTCTTATATATGATCACTAGAGGCCCGGTGCACGAAATTCGTGCACGGGGGTGGGGTGGGGGGTGTCCCTCAGGCCAGCCTGCACCTTCTCCAATCTGGGACCCCTCTCACAATCCAGGACTGCTGGCTCCCAACTACTTGCCTGCCTGCCTTCCTGATTGCCCCTAACCACTTCTGCCTGCCAGCCTGATCACCCCCTAACCACTCCCCTGCCAGCCTGATTGATGCCTAACTGCTCCCCTGCCAGCGTGTTTGCCCCTAACTGCCCTCCCCTTTAGGACTGGTCACCCCTAACTGCCCTCCCCTGCAGGCCTGGTCCCCCCCCCCCCCCCCAACTGCTCTCCCCTGCAGGCCTGGGTCCCACCCAACTGCCCTTCCCTGCAAGCCCGGTCACCCCCAACTTCCCTCCTCTGCTGGCCTGGTCACCCCTAACTGCCCTCCCCTGCAGGCTTGATTGCCCCCAACTGCCCTCCCTTGCAGGCCTGGTCCCTCCCAACTGCCCTCCCCTGCTGGCCATCTTGTGCCGGCCATCTTGTGTCCACATGGGGGCAGGATCTTTGACCGCATGGGGCAGCCATCTTGTGTGTTGGAGTGATGGTCAATCTGCATATTACTCTTTTATTAGATAGGATAGAGGCCTGGTGCATGGATGGGGTCAGCTGGTTTGCCCTGAAGGGTATCCCGGATCAGGGTGGGGGTTCCCTTGGGTGTGGGGTGGCCTGGGTGAAGGGCCTGTGGTGGTTTGCAGGCCGGCCACGCCCCCTGGCGACCCAAGCAGAGGCCCTGGTATCTGGGATTTATGTATCTTCTACAATGGAAACTTTGTAGCCTGGAGCAGAGCCAAGCCTCCTGCTCGCTCCGTGGCTGGCAGCCATTTCTGTTTGGATTTGTTTACCTTCTATAATTGAAACTTTTTAGCCTTAAGCGGAGGCCTGGGCGGGCCAGGGCTGCAGAAGCTTTGCTTCCTCCATTGCCAGGGGCAACCCTTGCCTCCTGCTCTTTCTAGCTCCGTAGCTGCCGCCATTTCTATTTGGATTTGTTTACCTTCTATAATTGAAACTTTGTAGCCTTGAGTGGAGGCTTAGTCTGGCAAGGGTAGGCCGAAAGCTTGGCTTCCTTTGTTACCGGGGAAACCCAAGCCTCCCTCCTGCTCTCTGTGGCTGTAGCCATCTTGGTTGGGTTTATTTGCGTATTTGCTCCTAATTGGCTGGTGGGCGTGGCTCGTGGGCGTGGCTTGTGGGTGTAGCAGAGTTAGGGTCAATTTGCACATTACTCTTTTATTAGGTAGGATTCCATTGCTAGTTGAGTCTAATTGCAAGGGAGGCTTAGCTATGGGGCTTAGCTAAGCTCTCGGGAAGGGAAGGAAGTCAGTTTGTTGAACACATAGCAGGCTTTGCCATGAAATTAAACTCCACCCATCCCCAAAACGGATAGCCAACGACACCAGCTCCTTTTCCTACCAACCTGCTTCATCCCCACCAATTGGAAATGCTGCCTTTAACCTTTGCTGGGTTACTGTGTGTTTACATGCTCTGGGTGCTGTTCCCACACACTGATTCCTGGGTCCTAAATCACGCTGTTTTAATGGACCAGGCATTGTATTTTGTTTTTGTTTTGATATTACTGTTTTTTGAAAAATCTTCTGACATTGTGGTGTGTGTTTTTTTCCTCAGGTAAACTTTAAAGGTTCAATTTACCAAATTTCCTTTATAAAGGAAAAAATAAGCAAACAAAAATCCTACAACTCCTGTGTCGTATTAAAAACATATTCCACTTGGAAAATATTATCCTATTAGAGAAAATAAGCACTGTCGGACAATTGGTGTCTTCTGACTCCGAGGAAATGTGCTTTTAAAATAGCAGGCTTCCCATCAAACGGCAGCTAACAATGCCATTAGCGGGGCCTGGATAAATGGCTTGATGTTTGTAGTTCCTATGTCCACTTCAGCTCTATTGGTTGCATTAGCAGAATGAAGCTCATTAAGCCTTATTCTCTTAGTCCATCTCCCCAAGCCTCTGAACCCACGACTACCCAGTTCTCTTCTCTGGAAGGAGGTCATCTTTCCTACATTACCCTTGAACGCTCGGCTCATTCCTACACCCGCAGCCAGAGATGGGAACTTGTTGCTCTGAGGGAGGCCGCGTCTGTGCTAGGAGCCTGTGCTCGCAGCCTGTGCTCGGAGCCGTTACGCCATCTGTTAAAGTGGTCAGAGTCCCTTTCATTGCCTCCTTTGTGGAAGGGCTTGTACTGTGAAAGTGTGTGTTACTGAAAACATCATTTTCCTCATCATTATGCTTTCTCTCTGGCCGGATCATAACCTGCCAGAAATCTATTGAGCTTAGAGTGAAAAGCTTTTCAGAATAGCTGTTCTTAAAGAGATTAAATGATTGCCATCTCTGTCCCATTTCTTTTATCTCATAATCAAGTTCAAGATGGTACTAGATGTCTCCGCTGAAGTGATTATGTATTTGAACCAGAAGTGGCTTTATCTCCATTCATAGTTTACACCGTGGAAGGTAGGATGAGTTTTTCCTCCCCCCGCATTTACATTTATATATGTGTATGGCTCTTTACAACTGCCCACAGGTTGAAAGACTCTAACTCCTTTTTAAAGGCTACCAATGGCTCGCAGGAGTTGGAGTGCTTTTTAAAATTTTCTGTGTACAAAGTCGCCCGTTGTCTAATAACACCCAGCCTAGAGCCATGGAAACGTAGAGCTGTATCGACGCTTAGTATTCATAGCCCACTCATTCAGCTTGACAAGTGAGGAGCTGGAGGCGCACAGCAGCTAAGCGACTTGCCCAGGGTCACACGGCTAGCCAGCAGCCTCGCTGAGAGGACAGCGCACGCCCCGGCCGTTTCTGGTGGGCCCACCGCCTCCCTGCCATATTCAGAGTATTCGTATTTTTCAGATTTGGCGTGGGGGGAGAATGGGAGCTCTCGGCACCCCAAAGCACAGGAACCAGGCTTTTTATGACTCGTTCAAAGATGTCTACTTCGGCTTTTTGTTCTTGATCTTTAGAGCTGCCTGATCTGTGCTGTTTTCTGACATCCCGCTTTCTCTTCCAGAGAGGCAAGCTGAGGAAAGAGATCATGTCACTATTTATTAGCGGCTCTGCTAAAACACTTGATGGAGGAGGACTCGTGAACCCTTTGCCGGAAATGAGCCTCTGGGCTCCCTGTTGATTGCATTTACCCACATGCCCACAAGTCGTCTGTAGTCAGATGCAGGGAGATAACATTCTTTCCTGCTCTTAAAATATTTCTAGCTGTAAATAAGACTCCTCATTTTTAAAACCTAGGAAATAGGAAAAAGTGAGTCATTATTTATGGATAATCACTTTTGCCAGCTGTGACTGCATTTTACATCCATTTATTTTTTTTTCCTTTTTCTTTCCTTTCCTTTTTTTTTTGACTAGAGAATCTGTCTTGTCACTCTTTAGGGGAAAAGCCATATTGGTCCCATCAATAGCCTCTTTTAGCACATAATCACAGTTAAGGCACTGTGAACAGAGATTTTTCTTAGAGACAGGAAAAAAATGACTTTAGAATGCAGAACTATGGAGAATAATCCAGAATCACCTAAAGAGAAAACGGACTTATTTTAGAGTTCTTTCCAAAATGGAATAATCATTTCAACAATATGATGGGTATCGAGTGTCTGCTCTATGTCTACCACGTTCCAAATGTTGCAAGGCTAAGTGGTTCCAGGTGGGACACCTGGTATCGGGACACTTGTTTGCAAGTGGCAGGAAGTCCATTTCAAACAGCCGTAGCCACCCTGGGAACTCCAGCATCAGGCACAGTTCGATTAGGCTCTAGCTCACTCTGCAATTCTTCCGACTCTTCCCCTCACTGTGGATAATTCCATTCTCGGGCTGATAATCGACACGTAAAAACATGTGCGTGAATGTTTGGATCTGTGCACCATTGGATCAAAGAACTTGTGGAGGTTGCATCCTTACGGTAGGCAAAGGGCTGTTGTAATACCAAACCTCCCTTTTGCATCCCAGCTGTCCAGTGGAAGAGCTGCTTTCTCAACTCAAACAAAATTCCTGGGCTCCCTTATGGTTGGACCAACTCTTTACCAATTAGTGGTGCCAGGGGGGGATGCCATGTACTAATTGGCTTCAGCCAATCCATTAATCCTTGAACCATCACTATGCTAAGGAGTATGGGATTATAATGACTGGCGTAGGCCAGTCAAATCCCACTTCTGGAGCTTGGGGTGGGGATCCAGTCACACAGCTGCTGCCTGGCACAGAGAACAGATCATTTCAAATAGATCCCCTTCACCTGAGTGAGAATCTGAGCATGTGACATGCTATGGCTGATGGCAGTTTAAAATGCCCCATGAGCTCTGGCCGGTGTGGCTCAGTTGGCTGAGTGTCGTCCGGTGCACTGAGAGGTCATTGGTTCAATTCCTGGTCAGGGCATATGCCTGGATTGCGGGCTTGGTCCCTGGTGTGGGGGCTGGGCAGGAGATGGTCGATCGATGTTTCTCTCTCATCAATGCCCCTCTCTCCCTCTCCCTTCCTCTCTCTCTAAAATTAATAAAAATATTTTTAAAAAATAAAAACAAAATGCCCCATGAGAACGTCACCTCTCAGATAAGCTCTCTGCTGTGTCTCAGCCTGGGTTCCTCCTGAAAGCAGAGCGGTAGATGAGGGCTTGCCTGCAGGTTGTTTGGGAGATAACCTCCGTGAACAGCAGTGGAACAGAGAATGATGGGAAGCCAACTCAAGGGTCTGGGTCCCAGTTTGGTACCTCTGTGAGCGACTGGAGCTGAATCTCACCAGAACCGAGAGCGGAGAGAAGGACCGCCGAGGCGTCTGCCCGTCTGCCCGAGGGACAGAAGCACAGAGCATTTACCCATTGGCGCCTGTTCCCTCCTTGGTCAAGCGCTGCCTATGGGACCAAGTCTGTCTTTTTTCATACTTCCAGAGAGCTCTCCGATCTGTGTGAGGGCCACCCCAGGTGTTAGAGCAGCCCCGGCCCACCAGCAAGGGGCCCTTGGTGCAGGGGGGCAGCTGGGAGAGGGACTCGGGCAGTGTGACAGGTGGGGCACCAAGGGAGTCGGACACACTCCGAACTTAGGGGCCCAGACAAGACGGAAACCACCTACACGTCTCCTTGTCTTTCCTGCGTGTCTTAGTGGCTTTTCCTAACACGTGACTTTAGAAAGGTACAATTAATGAACTGAATTGAGTAGAGCCTGCAGAACTCTCATCGACAAAGAGGCAAGGATGCCGGTGGGAGGCACCAGCGGGTTTCTGGAGAGCAGGCTGCTCTCTGGAGAAGCAGTCATCGTCATCCTGGCATCTGCAATTGGCGGGTCCTCTCAGGCCCAGCAGGGGCTCCCTGCGTAGAGGGTGATTTCTACTCTCCCTCTCCAGTCAGTGTGACAGCTCTGTCCCCATGTAATGGCAGTTTTGACTTGAGTTTAAATTATTCCGAAAAGAATCAAAGAGAAGGAGAGTCTCTCTCCCTTTGCCGTTCCCCAGAAATTCCACTAAGGAAACTTTGCTCATGGAAATCTTTGCCTCCACATTACATGTCTCATGGATGTTTCAGGTGAATCCATAAGGCATCAGCTTTCACAGCCCCGCGTGACTGTCACAGGGACTCAGAACCTGCTGCCTGTCGGTGGCTTCGCTGGGAGCACAGGTCCATGCACCCGTCACTGGCTCTGGTACTGCCACCAGGAGCTGGCCTCTGAAGGGGGGGTGGGGAGGTCTTCTCTGCACTCAATTCGGAACCTAGTGATGGTGAGGCAGTTCTCTGCATGATCCATCCAAGAAACACATATGCCTCAGCTGCCCCCAAAATCACTTGTCAAAAAAAAAAAAAATCTTTAAAGCAATTATAGTAAGTGCAGATGTAGCTGGAATGTTCCAAAGAATTGCCTCCAATTTTGGTTCCTCTAGCTCAGTGGCTTTCTTTTTTGTTTTTTAATTTATTGATTTGAGAGAGGGGGGGAGAGAGAGAAACATTGATTTGTTGTTCCACTTACTTATGCATTCATTGGTTGATTCTTGTATGTGCCCTGAGCAGGGATCCAACCCACAACCTTGGCATATGGGGAAGGCACTCTAACCAACTGAGCTACCCAGGATGATTTTGTCCCCCAGGGGACACTTGGCAATATCTAGAGACAATTCTGACGGTCACAACTGGAGAGGAGAGGGCTAGTGGGTAGAAACCAGGGACGCGGCTAACCATCCTCCGTGCCCAGGACAGCCCTCCAACAAGGAGTTATCCAGCCCAAAACATCAGCTGAGGTTGCAAAACCCTCATCTGGCTACTGGGGATCTATCCTTGAGAAATAAGGTCACTTGTTTAGAAATTCAGACTAAAGAGAAAGAAAATATTCCTTCAGTTGAAAAATAGATCCATGTTAAAGAATATTTTAAGGCAGATTACTCATAAGACAAAGTTTCTGGTGAGCATATAACTTTCAACTTTTACCCAAATAAATATATATGTGTATGACATCGCAATTGTAATATATGTGCTAGTTTGTATTCTTGTTTCCACTGAAAAATGTCACTTTTATAGTCTTTATATCATTATAATAGAAAGTATTTTATTGTTTCAATGTAATGAAATTCAACCATTTCCTCTTTCTTTCCTTTTTTTTTTTAAGTAACTTGGCCAAAAACAGTTATTCCAGTGTGAAATCTGGCTTTGGAGAGCTGGCCATGGAGTACTCTCTCAACTTATTTTACAGCAAAATATATTTTCACAGAAATAACTACTTTCAGAACATTACAAGAAATGTTATGATGTAAATATTTTTGTACAAAAGAAAACATTTACTACTTGTGAGAAACAGTCACTATTTACATATTTTTTAAATTAAAAAAGCAACAACTTATGTTTCTCTTCAGAGTGTATTAGAGCAACATTACAGCTTCACTTAAAGATCCTCACTGTGAAACCCTGGCTCCTTCAGGAGGGGCCACTCAGCTCCTGGTCACCGGGGCCCATCTGGTCTGGGCTGTTGAAGTTCTCACAGCGTCACAGAAAGGGACAGAACAAAATCTTGGCTAACAAATCAGGATGTAAAAGAGGCAAATGCGAAGGCTTATGCTGATGAAAATAATTATAACCACTTCTGTGATGAGTCAGAAAATGTATTTTAACAGATATGAAAACTGTCAGAACTCAGCTGAATAGACCGAGTCTACTCCTGCCTGAAATTCCATGAATCCCAGGGTCATCCGAGGTCTTCCTATGCCTCCAAGGCTTGATAGAATTGCCAGGAACCCCCATTCCACACCCTGTGGGATTTTAAAGTACCTCCAAGATTTTTTAATTTTTTTTTGCAAAGTTCTGGACAGCTTTTGGCTCTGAATTCTTATCTCTCTTAATTCATTCAATGGATAGATCATCTTACCATTCCCCACTTGCTTCTCTTGCACTCTTCTGCGCCCACTCAGACCAAACTCATCATCTGACTCAAATAGATACCCCCAACACACCATCCCCCTTTAGAGTGTCTGCCTGTTGCACCCCTTGGCAAAGATGGGGAGAGGTGAAGTAATACAAACAACTGCAGGTAACTCAAGGACTTCTGATCACTGCACCACTGGGGATTTTTTCGTGGTCCAGTTCTACTTGTACAGTATCCTAGCCTCCACCTACATTTCTCTTGGTAGCCCCCTCTTCCTGCACCCTCTTATTTTGCTTGTCATCCCCTTCCACCCAGATGGTCCTAGGAGGTCTGTACCGATTACAGAGCAGTTCAGCTCTCTTGAATGACTACTTCCAAAATCAATTCTGGATCTTCCTTTTGCATCTCAAAAAACAAGCAAACCAGCCTTGGCTGGTTTGGCTTAGTGGGTAGAGCATCAGCCTGTGGACTGAAGGGTCCTGGGTTTGATTCCAGTCAAGGGTACATGCCCGGATTGTGGGCTTGATCCCCAGTAGGGGGCATGCAGGAGGCATTCTCTCTCATCATTGATGTTTCTCCCTCTCCCTCTCCTTTCCTCTCTGAAACCAATAAAAATATATTTTAAACAAACAAAACAAAAAAAAAACCCAAGCAAACCAGAAAGTCTTTCATTTAATTGGATCTACATTTCTAAAAGCAGTTATTATCGATAACCATTTATATTTCTCTCACACATCTATATAAGCTTTGTTAACTCCTTTGAAAAGCCAGTTCTGAAATATAAGCTTGTTTATATGTCTACAATTGACACTTGAACTGCAGGAGTCCACTTATACATGGATTATTTTCAATAAATACTTCAAATGTAATTTCTCTTTCTTAGGATTTTCATAATACCATTTTCTCTTCTCTCGCTTACTTTATTCTAAGGGTACCGTGTATAGTACATAGAACATACAGAATCTGTGTTAACTGACTGTTTATGTTCCGGTCAGTAGGAGGCTGTTAGTAGTTAAGTTTGGGGGGAGTCAGGTTACATGCAACATTTTTGACTGTCTGTGGGGGAGTCAGCCCCTAACACCAGCATTGTTCAAGGGCCACCTTACCTATATCCACATGTCTGGTGAGAGCGCATCCAGGTGCCTGGACTGAAGTGCTCAGATTTCACCTGCCGGCAGGATTCTCCCTGTTCTGCCTTGGCGTCCAATTTCCTGCTCTTTGTCTCTAAACCGTCCAGCCTGCCCCTCAGTGGGGTCCCTTCCGTCCGGTGCTGTCCTCTGCAGCCTCATTCCCCAGAGCTCACCCCGGCCTTGGTCTCTCTTGTGCCTCGTCTGGGTTTGTATAATGCGGTTGGGCATAGACCATAACTGCCATTGCTTTTAGGACCCTAGGGGGCCTCGTCGGTGTGTATTATCTCTCTGGCCAGTCAAGACAGTGGTGATATACTCTTTCCTTAACCCCCCAGTACCTCCTGGAGGGTAGTTAGGTATTCCATCATGTTGTCCATTGTTTGCTCCAATTCATTCGTCCCACAAGTCCATTCATTGCTTTGCACTAAGAGGTGGGGACTCGGGGGGGGGGGGGGGGGGCGGGGTGTGAATGAGGGAAAGTTCTGGCCATGGTAGAGTTTCCTTCTGGTCGGGTGAGGGGTGGTAGGCTGGTTTCCTGCTGAATACACACTCTCATTTCATAACCTGAATACACTCCTTTTAGGGCTGAATGCTGCAAACGGAAGCAATAAAACTTTTCTACCCAGCGCCGTTATCTCCACCTCCTCCCCAAGCCACCGATTCCACCCGCCGGCCACATCTGTTCTTCCTTCGCACCGTGCTTGAGTGTGGGTGCCGTGAATCCTTCCTTCGTTGCAATAATTCCGTCTGCGATGCACAACAGTATATTTTAGCTTTTAAAATGATAGCTCTCAAATGCGAATTTCCTCTTCACACTCCCTGAAGCAACCAGATCTGCTCATATAAATGTGCGATGAGGAAGAAAAGTTGGAAGGCAGGAAAGTATTTTACCATGTCTCCTTCTAAATATAAACATAATGTTCCTCCATTCATTACATAAATAAAATGCCACTCCACACCTTATGAATAAACCTTTCCATTTTAGCACCTCTGTGCCCATTTTAGGATGGGAAGCTTTGGCAAGGACAGCAAAAAAAAATAAAAAGAAGTGAATGCTATTTCAGTGAAGGCCGTTTGCTGAGAAAATCAGGCAAAGGGATTCCCTTTTTCTACAAGCATGCAGTGTCTCCATAAGTGAATAAACACACCAAAAAATATTATCAGAAGCCATTTATTCTGAACATTACTTTTCTCCGTTATCCACTTAACTCACCCTCTGAGATGTAGAATTCAACCATACCAGTTCAGAGCGGAAAGAAGAAAAAAAAAAAGGCCATTTATCTAATCCAATTCCTGGAGGAAAAAAATACTTAGGCAATATTAAGAATCTTCAATTATCTAATTTAATACAAGCGATGGTTTCTGTTCTGTAGTCAGTAACATGTGATACTGATTACTTCTAATCCCTTAGAAGAGATCTGACATTCTGCTTTTGGTCCTGTATAGCATGAAATTGTCATGTATATTTTACCAAAAGAAGTAACAAGAATAATGGCCTCCACAGTCTGCAATCATTTTATACTAACACTGCAACATGGTTTTGCCCTGGGGCAGAGAAGTGGGGGTTTTCTCTACTTCAAAAGAATGAAAAATTATCATCGCTCCATCCAGGACCATTAAAGACTTCAGAGACTTTGGCATGAAATATTCAGAAAGTTTATTTTAGAATTCAATATTTTAAAAGCCTGCTTTAAAACGGTTCCGCTGATTAGTGGCTCTGTTACTTGGGCCAGTCTTGGTTTTAAAAAGCTCTGTGTCATGGTGGAAACCATTTGTTGTTTCAACGGAATATAATTTCCATAAGTCATGTAAAGCTTTGTTTTAGAATGCCCCCCAAAGAGGAATTGTGACCACCACTCATCAGTTATCCTTTCAAACGCTCTGTTTAAATAAACATTACTTTTCCTGGTAAGGGTCGAATGTGTGGCATAGGCAGCAATCATGTTCTTCTGCCATGTGGTAACCTACCCACGTGGGTGCCAGTCCCCTGCTCCCTGTTTGGGTGGCAATCCTGTCTCAGGGGTGCACAGAGCCAACCCTACTAAGGCCACCCACCCCCTCGGACTGCCAGCCAGAGGCTCACATCCTCACTGCTCTTTACAGGAGCCAGAAAAGGTGCTGGGGTGTTGGTGAGGATTTAGCAGAGCTCACGAGGCCACGAATGAAGCCAGTGAGAACTTCAGGAGCTAGTGTGAGCCCCGTGGAGACTGCGGTACAACCACTTCTCTCCTGAACGTCCTATTCACGTAGGGAGGCAACATGCAGTAGTGTGTAGAGCCCTGGTGTTGGAATTTAATGATCCTGATTTGATTTCCAAGCCTGCCACTCACCAGCAGTGTGATCTTGTGAAACTTATTAAGCTCTTGAAGCTCGATGTTTCTATCTGTAAAAGGGACCCCTCCTAGCATCGGTGCACAGATTCAATGAGAGAAGGAACGTAAAGGCAATGTGAGGCACGATGTCAATCATTGTTCCCTTCATTACTATTCCCCAAATGTTCTGACCTCTTATTGGTTTATTCCTCATTTCTGTTGGGTAATGCATATATGTTTTATCGATATATCACAGAAAGAATTTGCAAAATGACTGGAAGAACCATCAGTCCTGCTTTTCTTACATAACCTGTGGGTTGGCTTCATTCCATGCAGTGTGTAGAATATATTATTTCAGTAGGTTTTCGTAAATACCTTTCTCTTTCCATCCCACTTATCAATGTAAGCGAAAAACTGGGCATCAACCTTAGCCTTCAAGTAAATGAATAGGTGCCTCTCCCATAAACATACAAAGACCTATCCTGAGGTGCCCCTGATGCACACGTGGGGCGAAAGAAACCTGTGAGTAACTTCTTGTTTCATTTCCCAGGGAAGTAGACCGAGACTCAGATGGCCATGTCAGCTTTAAAGACTTCGAATATGCCATGAACTACGGACAGAAGTGAAGCCTGATGCTGTGAGCAGCTCTCGGCAACTTCCGGGGAGACCAGTAGACTGTCGTGTATTTAAATGTCAGCATTCACTCTGCATACTTGCGATTAAACTCTTCCTCGCGGTTTTCAGATGCTGATCATTGGTAGTGTCTCCGAATCCTAGAGGTGGTCATTACAGTCATTACAGGTAGTTTCCTGCATGTGGCTAGCTTCCCTGAGTCAGGCTCTGCCACTGGGGAGGCCCCCACCCCCTCCTCTTCACTCTCAACCCCCCACTCCGCAACCCTCCACTCCTCTACTAGTCCTTGCCACGCCACCTGGGCTCCCTGATTCTCATCAGTTCCTAATTTCAGGAGAACAGCCGCTTTCTCCTGCCAATGGGCCGGTTTCCTTCATGCCTTCAATTTGGTTGAACAAAAATAGCACCTACTTGTACTGTGTGCTCATTAGGTTCGGAGTAATGAGCAAGGTGCTGGGAATGCAAAGCCTTAAGACTTCTCTATGATAATGTATCCAGAGTCAAAGGCATCAAAAAATGCCCCCAGGGCACTGGCTGTGCAAGACAGACACAGGTGAGTCTTCTCCAGCTGTACACGGAGGAAGCACAGAGTGGAGTAAAGATATTGGGGAAGGACTTGTTGCAGAACCCTCTATGCTGGGCCAGTTATTACTAAACTGCAACAAAAACTGTGACACTGGTCCTAACCAGTTTGGTTCAGTGGATAGAGCGTCGGTCTGTGGACTGAAGGGCCTCAGGTTCGATTCCCGTCAAGGGCATGTACCTTGGTTGCGGGCACATCCCCAGTGAAGGGTGTGCAGGAGGCAGCTGATCGATGTTTCTCTCTCATCGATGTTTAACTCTCTATCCCTCTCCCTTCCTCTCTGTAAAAAAAAAAAATCAATAAAATATATATATATATTTTTTTAAATATATTTTATTGATTTTCCACAGACAGGAAAGGAGAGGGACAGAGAGCTAGAAACATCGATGAGAGAGAAACATCGACCAGCTGCCTCTTGCACACCCCTACCGGGGATGTGCCCACAACCAATGTACATGCCCTTGACCGGAATCGAAACTGGGACCTTTCAGCCCGCAGACCGACGCTCTATCCACTGAGCCAAACCGGTTTCGGCAATAAAATATATTTTTAAAAACACACAAAAACCGGTGATACTGGACATTCAGCATTTATTTAAAATAGATACCGGCATCAATATTAATACTTTATCTCTAGATGTTCAGAATTCCTAACATTAACAACCTGAGGAAAATATCTAATGTAATTCCAATTATAAAAGTATTAAATATTTAAAGATGGATAAAAATGTAAATTTGTAAAATAGAACCATTAAGTAAGCATCATTCTAACACAAATTATTAGCAGATAAACTTAGTAAAAATAAGGTCTTAAGTGGTGATAAATCAGAGGAGCCTAAAGAAACATAATGAAATGTAATTTGGTATTCTGGATGGGATCCTGGAATAAAAAAGGACATCAGGGAAACACTAATAGAGTATGGACTTTAGTTAATAATATTGTATCAGCAGTGGCTCATTAGTTGTGACTAATATGTCATACTCATATAAAAGGTTAATGATAGGGGAAATTGGCTGAGGTGTTTATGGGAACTCTACCATCTTCAAAAATTTTCTATAAATCTCAAGCTATTCCTGCTAATGGGGCCAGGATGGTATAATGTGTGTTTTAGTTCAGATTGTTCTGGCTGGTGGAAAGCCCTTTCTGACTTTCAGTAGAGTTTTGTTCAGCAAGTATTTTCATCATAAATTGAATCATTGAGTCGTTGATCCTTATCTTCATACATAAGTCATGCTGATTTTCAATTTTTTAAATATCAAAGTTGGAGTAATACACCATCAAGTGCCAGTATGTCAGTCATTGCCAGCACACCAAAACCTCCTATTGCAAGCACTATGTTGGACCTCATTTCTCCCAGGAAACGTGACAAGAGAAAGGGAGGGGTCACTTTCTCCAGTTGAAATGGGAGGTTGGAGGCCAGGCTGTGAATAGCTATTGGATAACTCCCTTGATGTTAGATTAGCCCAGGCTCCCAGAAACCTTCTCACAGTAGCTTAGACCAGCGGTCGCCAACTGGTGGTCTGTGAGGTCCGAAAGGTTGGCGACCGCTGGCTTAGACATAGAGAGAATGTACTGGAAAGTGGTGGGCCGGTCTGTAGAGTCTAACAGGGTGGACAATGGCACAGCTGGTGTCCAGGATAACTAGGACTAGCACCCCTGACTCCGTCTCTGTGCCATAGTCACCATCAGCCTCCCACCATTCTAAATCGCACCTGACCTGGGATCTGTCCAGTCCCAAGTTCAAAGACCACAGAAACAGGCTCAGTTGGCCCCTGAAACAGTCAACTCTGGTTCCCCAAGAGTAGACATGGCCAATGGGTGCTCACCAAGGTCCACGGAGGGCTGCCTGGTCCTGGGGGAAGTTGATAAGAGCTGGGCAGTTGTTCGGTTTTCTTTCTTAGCAGAAAACAATATGGCTGGCACCTGATCTAGGAAGGAGAGCACCCCTAGGATTTACTGCTGAGGAGGACCCAAGCTTTCAGAGCACAGACCAGAAAGAAAGAGGGGAGGTGAGAAGCTGCTCATGCCACCTTCCCCTCCTTATCACTCCGTCAAGCCCAATCCTTATGCCCATCCTGTAAGCTTTTCCCTCAGCTTCTCCCCCAGGCCCCAGTCCCTGCCCTGTCTGTGCAGCATGACCTTGTGGGTCTGCCCTTAGTTGGATGGCTCAAGGGTGGGCATCTATGCAAGTTGGTCAACTCATTCTCTTCCTTTGGAAGACATTAGGAATGAAAGTGAGATGGCAGGGCTCCTCTATGAGTGGCTGAGGGAGTGGGTATGACTCAGAGCGACGTTTTCCACCACGTGGCCAGGAATCTGAGACAGCTGATCTGTGATGGAGGCAGGAAATGAAATAGACACCAAGAGGGGAATAAGAAAGAAGCTGCAGAAACCCTATGGTGCTTGATTTCTAGTTAAAGCTTGTGTGCAAAGTCCAGTCATAACCCTTAGGTCCTGTGAGGTAACCTTGTCTCCTTCCCATAAATCTTTCTGCTCAAGCCAGCTGGAGTTGCTGCTGTTATTTGAAACCAAGAGAATCCGAACTATTAGGAGCCAAGGATAGAGTCCTAGGTAACATCAACATTTACTGGGCAGCAAAGAAAAGAGCCTCTAAGGAGACTGAGGAGTCACTGAAGATGGAAGAGGAAGCTGTTGCTACTTCTCTCCCCAGTGCCCCAGCCTGAACCTGCCCTCCACTACAATCAGCTCCAGTCTTCCTCTGTGGCCACGGCTCTCAAAGAGGTCACCAGTGACCCACTAAAGGTCAAACCCACCAGCCCTTCTCAGACCCCGTCACACTTGTCCCTTCTGGATTTTTCTCTCTTTAGCCTCCATAACATTGGCCTTTTGTGGTATTTCTATGTCCATTTTCTCCCACTATCTTTTCCTGTTTCCTCTCCTACAACCATCCTGAAAGTGTTAGTATTCTCCATGGTCCTGTAGTTGGCCAATCTTCTGGATCAACACCTTCTCCAACCAAGGCTGATTTCATCCCAGGACTTCAGCTGTCACCTTCCCGAGTATGATGCCACAAACAAATCTCTCCTTTAGTCTTGACCTCTGCTCAACCCCAAACCTGTTTTTTGTTTTTATTTTTGAGCCTGGAGCATCTTGTAGTGCCAGAAAGTGAGGAAGTACTTAAAAACAAACAAACAAAAACCCTATGTTGGTAGGACATATGTCAAAGGGACATGAGAACCAACAGAAAGAGCTCCTGGTGACCAAAGCTGAAACAATTTGAGCAACAAAATATAGTATTGGATTATTACCCAAAGTCTAAAATAAATATCTATGAGTCCATACTGATTCCAATAAATCGTCGAATAACTAAGTAAATGGAAGAGTAGAGATAAATCTCAACTTACAGAAGAATTCCGAGTCGTTTATGTAGGTGCCCTGCCCTCAAAGAGTAAGCGTAGCTCCCTTTTCCGTCAGTGTGGACTGCGTAAGGTGACCTTCTTCCCAAGAGTGCAGTGCAGAGGGCAGGACAGTAACAGTGAGAAAACCTGACAGTCACCACCTCAGCCAGGTGATCAAGGTCAATATCAATAGTGATAAGTCATGTTGACACTATGCACCTTTATGTAGGTGATGAAAATGACACTTTACCCCTCTGGTTCTCCTGCCCAAAACCAACAATCCCAGCCTAATCAGAGAAAAACATCCGACAAATCACAACTCAGACACATTTCACAAAATACCTGGCCAATCCTCCTCACAACTGTCCAGGTCATCAAAAAACAAGGAAAATCAGAGAAACTATCCCAGCCAGGAGGAGTCTAAGGACCCAGGATGACTAACTGTAATGTGAGAGCCAGAACAGGATCCTAGAACAGTAAAAAGACATTTGGTAAAAAAAACACAGGAAATCTGAATAAAGTATGGACTTCAGTTAATAATGATGTATCAATATATTTCATTAATTATGATCAATGTACCATACTAACATAAGATGTTAATATTAGGGAAAACTGGGTGTGAGGTGTACGGGAACTCTGTATTCACATTTTTTTTCTGTAAATCTAAAACTGTTCTAAAATTAAAAGTTTATTATTTTTTTAATTTTAGATCTTTATGATGGAAATCCTATCCCTTTCCACTATTTATGTTTTAAAATAATGATATAGGATACATTTGTTTATTAGCAAAAAACTTTAATGACCAACGTTTTATGGCACCTTTATAGGACTCTCAACTCTCAATGATGACCCACTGGGAAGTACGTTCACAGCCTTTCCTATGATTTGGGCTGGTTTCTGACAAAGAAGAGACCTCATGTAGTTTAAAGCATTTGCTTTTGAATGGCATTTGGAGAACCTTAAAAAAAAAAAAACACACAAAAAGTCTCCATAGGATGAGTAAGTTCTGGGGACCTAAGAGGCAGCATGGTGACTATATCTAACTATATACTTGAAAGGTTCTAAGAGCGTCAATCCTAAATGTTCTCACCCTAAAAATAAAAAAGGTTATTATGTGAAGTGAGGTTCTAAGAGTGTCAATCTTAAATGTTCTCACCCTAAAAATAAAAAAGGTTATTATGTGAAGTGATGGAGGTGTTAACAAACCTTATTGAGGTAATCATTTTGCAATGCATACGTGAATCAAGTCATCAAGTGTGCACCTTAAACTTACAATGTTATATGTCAGTTATATCTCAGTAAAGCTAGGGGAGGTGCCTGTTAAATGATGGAACGTGTACGCTCTGCAGTCACGGCAGCTTGGCCTCAGCGTGGCACTGTGTCCTAGCCACCATAGCCAGCACGGTCACCGTGAGACTATTCAGGGACAAGTTTGGTTTTACCAAGTTTATATTTTATTCATTAAAGTTATAATGGTGTTTTAGTCTGTTCCAGCTGCTATGACAAAAATACCATAGACTGGGTGGTTTATAAATAATAGGCAGACATTTCCCACAGTTCCGAGGGCTGTGAGTCTGAGATGATGGCATTGGCAGGTCTGGTGTCTGGTGGTTGCCTGCTTCTTCATGGATGCCAGTGTTCTCACTGTCACCTCACAGGCAGTCAAGGAAGCTCTCTTGGGCCTCTCTTATAAAGGCACTAATGCCATTCACATAGGCTCTGCCCTCAGGATGCAATCACCCTCTAAGGGCCCCACCTCCTGGATTGCAACATAAGCATTTTAAGGGGGACACAAACATTCAGACCAGAGCAAATGGTAAATAAGCCTAGTTCTTCCGTAAGCTTTCATCTCATATGCAGATCATATTCTTATATTTATGCCATGAAATTTTATTAATCACTTTAAGGTGACTAAGGCTTTTATAATTCGATTCTAAGTTCCTTAAGTTTTAACTGCATGTATAAATAATGTATTCAGTCATCTTTTCTTGATTGGTCTTTCTAGGGGCTTATCAATTTTATTAATCTTTTAATTTTTGGGCTTGTTGCTCTTCTTTACTTTTGGATTCATTATTTCTGCCCTTATTATCATTTCCTTTATCTTTTGCTTTTCTTATCTCTAGCTATGTGAGAGGCTAAGATCATTGATTTTCAGCCTCTATTCCAATACTTATATTTATAGCTATAAATTTCCTCTAAACACTGCTTTGGCTGCATCTCACAAGTTTTAATATGCCTTATCTTCACTATTATCTTCAAAATATCTTCTAATTTCTTTTTTGATGCATAGGCTATTCAAAACTGAATTGTTAAGTTAAAAACTTTTTTTCCTTCCAGTTTCATTATTGAATGCTAGCTAATTCCTTGAATGTTTTTGATTCTCCAATGAAAAATACATCTTCCCATGTATTACATTGTTATATTTAATTAAAATCTACAATCTGATATTTCTTAATTCTCTTAAATGTTCCAACACTACTTTTAAACTTAGATTTCAACATCAAATCATAACCCTAGAGCAACTTGTATTTTAAATTGTTCACCAGTCTGGAGAGAGGAACCAAGATGGTGGCATAGGTAAACACCTGAACTTGCTGTCTTGCACAACCACATCAAAACTACAACTAAAAGAAAAAACAGATATCATCCAGAACCATGGGAAGGCTGGCTGAGAGGAAGTTCTACAACAAGAAGGAAAGAGAAAAGTGCATCTAGACTGGTAGGAGGTGCAGAGGTGTGGAAGAGTGAAGGTACAGAGGCGCGTGCGGAAACGGGCTGGCAACTGAGGACGCTGTGGTCTTTTTCAATCGGGAGGGAGATACAAACTCCCAACTGCTCTGAATTCCAGTACCAGGCCAGACTCTGGGGACCCAGACTCATAAGGGGAGAAACTGGACTGTCTGGCATCGGGCCAGAACACAAGGGTGGCTTTCTCTCAGAGGTGGTCGCAGCGTTCATTGTTCCTGCACGGTGCCATGGGACACAGAGACCCGGGGGGCCACTTTGGGGCAGGGCTGATGGGAAGCCATTGCTGTTTGCTCTGCCCTGGTGATTCCCTGAGACACCGCACCACCCAATTTACAACCCCACCCAAGCTGAACGCAGAGGCGTTTGCATATGAATGGTCTGGCCTTTTGCAACCTAACCTTACAAACCAGCTGGGTCAAAGAACCCCAGAGCTTCCAAAAGTCGGCCTAAGGCTCATCAACAGCCTGCATTGCTTCACAGCTGCGCCTCATCTGGGCACCTCCAAACCCCAAACTAAGAGGAGGAAACTGCAGATCTCTCTGTAGTTCCTGCTGGATGGCCTCAGGCAGGGGTCGACTTACCACCTCCTTGGAGATCCAAGAGCCAGTGCACCCAGTGGTCAAAGGAGACCACACCAGATTACAACTCTTCAGATCCATAAGAGACACACTCAAGGGGCAGACTCAGTGAGCACCAAAGCCCCACTGATGCAAGTCCTGCCCCATAAGGGTGTCTCCAACACAGCAGTTCTCCCATTGTAGACACAGCTGGTCCTCACAGCCAATTGGTCTGGAGGTCAATTCCGCCCAGTGTATTCAACAGCAATCAAGGCTTACCTACAACAAGACTGTGCACACAACCCACAAAGGGGTGTACCAACAGCGTCCACCTCAGGTGACTGGGGAGGCTGAGCCACTGGGCCCTATAGGACACCTAGCACAAAGCCATCCTATCAACACAGGGAAGCAGCCAAAATGCGGAGACAAAGAAACATGTCACAAATGAAAGAAATGGAGGAACACAAACTACAGGATAAGGTTACTAAACCACAGTTATAAGATTACTAAAGAATCTTCTAGAAACCTCCAAGAAATTTAGTGAGATCCTCAAGGATATGAAAAAGGACCAATTAGAAATTAATCATACACTGACTGAAATAAAGAATAATATACAGAGATCCAACAGCAGACTAGAGAATCCCAAGAATCAAGTCAAAGATTTGAAATTCGAAGAAGCAAAAAACACCCAACTGGAAAACCAAAAAGAAAAAAGAATCCAAAAATATGAGATAGTGTAAGGAGCCTCTGGGACAACTTCAAGAGTACCAACATCTGAATTATAGGGGTACCAGAAGAAGAGAGAGAGCAAGATATTGAAAACCTATTTGAAGAAATAATGACAGAAAACTTCCCAACCTGGTGAAAGAAATAGACTTACAAGTCCAGGAAGCACAGAGAACCCCAAACAAAAGGAATCCAAAGAGGACCACACCAAGACACATCATAATTAAAATGCCAAGGGCAAAAGACAAAGAGAGAATCTTATAAGCAGCAAGAGAAAAACAGTTAGTTACCTACAAGGGAGCACCCATACGATTGTCAACTGATTTCTCAACAGAAACTATGCAGGCCAGAAGGGAGTGGCAAGAAATATTCAAAGTGATGAATAGCAAGAACCTACAACCAAGATTACTCTACCTAGCAAAGCTATCATTTAGAATTGAAGGTCAGATAAAGAGCTTCACAGATAAGAACAAGCTAAAGGAGTTCATCACCGCCAAACTAATATTATATGAAATGCTGAAGGGTATTCTTTAAGAAGAGGAAGAAGAAGAAAAAGGTAAAGATAAAAATTATGAACAACAAAGTAACAACAAATACATATCTATCAACAAGTGAATCTAAAAATCGAGTGAAAAAAATATGATGAACAGAATAAACTGGTGAATATAATAGAATCAGGGGCATAGAAAGGGAGTGGACTGACAATTCTCAGGGGAAAGGGTGTGTGGGGGGTGCGGGGAGAGACTGGACAAAAATCGAATACCTATGGACTAGGACAATGGGGGGTAAGGACATGGGGTGGGGTGGGAACTGGGTAGAGGGGAGCTATGGGGAGAAAAAAGAGGAACAACTGTAATAATCTGAACAATAAAGACTTATTTTAAAAAAATAAATTGTTCACCAGTCAAAAACTGCTAGCCAATGTGGTCGCCACCAGCATGTGTGACTATTTAAACTTAATTCTTAACTGATCAAAAAATTACATTAAAAATTCAGTTTCTCACTGCAAAGCCATATTCAATAGCCATATTATGAGTGTCCAGCAGCTATATGTGATTGGCAGCTACCATATTGAACATTGCCCAGTAAAACATTTCCATCCTTGAACAAAGTTCTATTGGACAGTGCTCTCTGGACATCCTACAGGGTGCTGGCCAACCTTTAGATTGGCTGCTGTATGGCCCTGATCCTGGTCCAATCGGGTGACAAAGTAATGTGGCACCAGCATGGTGATTTATGCAAACATTACCCCATACAAGGGAGTTATTGTAAGAACCTCTTAGAAAGGGATTGAGGGGAGGGACAAATATTCTGAGGCAAACTCCTGGTCACCCTTCAAGGCCCCATACCACCGCCACCTCCTGTGTGGCTACTCTCCCAACTCCTTTAGGAGATTAGTCCTACTCTCTTCTGGACTCCTGCACCGATCTCTTCAGAGTTCTCCCGTGTTGTAGCACGATGGGTACATTTCCATATCTATCTCCAAATCTAGCTTATGAGCTTTCCGAAGCCAGACACTATTGTCCTTTTTATCTTTGTGTCTTTAGTGGCTGGCACCGTGCCTGGAGCATGACAGTTCTGCGTAGATTGACGAATGAGAGGGAACTTCCTCTGAGAGGCAGTGTGGTATGGAGCTAAGAATCAGAAGATCTGACTTCTACTCTCTACTCAGGCCCTACCTCCTATGCTCTTCAACAAGCCACTTGTCTGAGGCCTCAATTTCCTCTTCCTTATCAATGTCCATGAGGAGGTAGACTTAGGTGAGGTTGCTCATTGCCTGTTACACATAAATGTGATATGAGCAAAGGGTGCCATGCCAAGGAATCTTGAGAAATACTGGGTTAAAGATTATAAATGTGGTTTGTTTTTTTACTGTTAAGAGTTCACAGAACCTTTAAAATGCTAAAGTCCATTATGGCATTCCAAGAAATGTACAGAGTTTCTTAGACTTATTTGATGGGCCATAGAACTGTGTGTGTGTGTGTGTGTGTGTGTGTGTGTGTGTGTGTGTGTGTGTAAAGAGAGCCATCTCTTAAAAAACCAATGTTCCATGGATCATTCCTTGGGAAAAGGTGGATTAGCTAACCTCAATGGGATCTTCCAGGCCTACGTTGTTTTGACTTTATGAAGGTGCTGCCCAGTCTTCCCATCCCTGGCGCCTGACTTGGATAGTTGTGACTATGAACCTGTGGAGTCACACTCCCTCCTCCCTGGCTTCCTCTTCTCTCCTTGCACCCCTGCCTCACCCAAGAGACGGAATTGGAGCAACTCTACTTGAAAGGCCTGTCAGCAGGGAAGGGGCTGGGGCACACACATGTACCGTTGGACGTCTGATAGTTGAGGTCATGTCAGTGCTAATCTGAAAGAGCAGCTGCTTTGAAAATTGAAGCATAAGACAGAATGATTTTATTTTAATTTAAAATTGATTTTCTCAGTTCTACCATGTTTCTTTCATGATACCATGGGTGTCACTGTTTACTATATCTAATTTGAGCCATAACTTAATATATCAGTGCCCAGGAATTCTTAATGAATTAGATTATTAATGTTACATTAACAAGAAACCAATAACGAAATATTTTACAGAGTTCCTATTTCATATATTATTAATGAAGGCCTTTTGTGTTTTGGTGGGCACGATACTTGATGATGTAATTGCCGAATAGATTAGACGGAGAATGTTTTTGCCTTCTCAGCAAAAGGGCCCCAAATTAGGCTTTGTGACTAGAAATATTTGCAACTGGTAACAAAAATGGCCATGAGGCATTGTGGGATAGGAGTGGGTGGACTTATTTGAAGCTGAGGGTCTAGGAATAGCAATATTCTTGTTGCTTAAGAGTGAAACAAATGGTTCGATCAGCTGCCTTGGAAATGAAAAGTAGGAAAAATGGCTCCTGCAAAGCTTAGTCCTGTGCGAAATTGCTACATGCACTGGAACTTATGAACATTGATAGTAAAAACCAGTGATTACTGTACGCCTGCCATTGGCTGACTGTCTTAAGCACTTCACATGCACATGTAATTCTTATGGCAGCGCTAACGGGGAGGCAGTGTCTTTACCCTGAGGAGGGGAATGAGCACAGAGACGTGAAGGGGCGTTAGTGGGAAGGGCGGGCCTGGGACTTGAACCCGGCCAGTCTGACTCCTAAGTCCACCCTTACAACCCAACACTGAGAACCGAGGCCCTGGCCTTGCAGGTCTGAGCTCCAGGTCTGGGAGGCACGGCAGGCCTATCCAGAGGAGCTTCAGGGCTTCCCATAATGGACCTCATTTCAGAGGTCACCACCAGTATCACCGTGCCCCCCTCTCCCCCAGGCAGACTGTTAGGTTGGTATGGGTATAGCAGTCCAGACAGTTCTCCCAACTACACCGCAACTGTCTACCAGAGGTGATGACCACAGCCACACACTCATCTGAGAGGCCACGTTGTCCTGCATGAGGCCAGTATCCCCAGAGGATTGGTGACCTGTGAACACTTACACGCATGCACCCAACCTCTCCGCACATGCTCCTCCTCCCACCCACCCTCCATCCCAGCCGTCAGCCCAGCACTGCCCTCAGTCATTGGGAATCTCTCTGCATCCCCAACCCTTTCTTGGAGGAGACTGGCCAGGTGACCTGAACTGGGTTGGGTTTTGTGCAGAGAGCCCGGGCCACGTGTTCACCCCTGAGGAGGCCCAGTCATATACTCAGGTGGGTGAGGTACACCTTAGCCCCCTCCGCTTAGATCATGAGGAGGAAAAGGTTGTGTAACCCACAGATTCCAAGACCCCAACAATCACGTCGCCATCTTGGCTTCTCCTTCTGCCATCACCGGGCTTGGCCAGACACCTTGAAATTCTGAAAAGCAAAACGTTTTCTTCAATCCTTGGATTTTGAAATGAGAAATGATACGAAGTTGACTTAGCCAGTCCCCTTTCTGTGCAGATAGGACGTTCCTGGTGGCTGTGATTTAAACACTAATTCTATGCCAGTTTTAGTTTAAGGGGTTTTTGTTTGTTTGTTCCATTGCAGAAGCAGTCAGGGGAGTGACTAAAAGCTTGTTCATTTGCAGGGTTTTTCTTTTGGAAATGAACATGCTGGCACAATTTTAATTGGGTTTTAGTTGTTGTTGTTTTAATTCTCACAGTGATGGCTTGGCGATGTCTTCTGGGACTGCGGAGGGAAACTGGCATCTGGTGTGTGAGGATTCTGGGGATTTGCACCATATTTATGTGTAATAACTATACAGTAAATAAACAGAATGAATAATTAAGTGAATAATGAGTTTCTCAGAAAAGAGGACGACCTAGAAATTCTCACGTGACTGCCACCCTCCCTCCATGTGGCAATTACCCTCTGTCCTCACAGGGGTGTCCTGGCCCCCGGGGAAACCAGAAAGAACATTTTCCAAATCAAAATCAAGCATGACCTTAATCTACGTGATTTGCTACAAACAATATATTTTCTTCCAATTGCAAGGATTTGGGATTTATGACTTTTAAAATTATCCTTTTTTTACCCTAGAGAGAGATATTTGGCTCTTTAAAAATAAAATCCACAAGATTAAATTTCATTGAGCAGTGTTTCTCTGAGGGACTAAAAACTTGAAATTCCAGGAATTTGCTATTTCTACTGAAGGTACATAAATGCATGTTAATACCCATATTAGCCAATACAAGGTGCCCTTGTTTCTGGCTGCTACCCATGCCACAAGTAAATCTTCCCAGAGGTAAAACCACTGTGTAATTACTGTTTCTTTCATGCATGTGCTCATTCATTCACTCAGATATTTTATTCATTCATGCAGAAGTATTTAATGAGCACCTACTACATGCCAGGCACTTTGCCAGGCTCTGGTGATACAGGGGTAAGCAAAACCCGTCCTATGGAGCTTGCATTATTCTCAGGGAGATAGTAATTAAATAACGAAATGAAAGTTTGATTGCAACTATGACAGTTTCTATGAAGGAGAAGGTCTGCTCAGGCTGCCCCAGACTATACCACAGACTGGGTGACTTCCACAACAGAAATATAGTTTCTTATAATTCTGAAAGCTGGAAGTCCAAGCTCAAGGGATAAGCAGATTTAGTTTCATCTGAGGCCTCTCTTCTTGGCTTACAACGGCCACCTTCTCATAGCGGCCTCACATGCCCACCCCGTAGGTGTGCGTGTCTGTGTCCAAATTTCCTCTTCTTGTAAGGACACCAGCCAGACTGAATTAGGTCCCACCCTAATGACCTTATTTTAACTTAATCACATCTTTAAAGGCCCAGTCTCCAAATACAGTCACCTCCTGAGTACCAGGGGTTAGGGCTTCAACATGTGAATTTGGGGAGGGAGTGGGGAATGAACACACAATTCAGCCATAACAGACAAGTATCTGATATCTACATATATAAAAGCCTAAGTGACCAAACAACCGAACGACTGATCACTATGATGCGCACTGACCACCACGCAGGAGCTGTCCCACAGGGGGAGTGCTGCTCAGTCAGAAGCCCTGAGCCAGGCTCATGGCTGGTGAGCGCAGTGGCAGTGGCGGGAGCCTCTCCTGCTTCCGCAGCAATGCTAAGGATGTCCGACTGCCAGCTTAGGCCCGCTCCCCATCCCCCAAGTGCTCCCGGACTGCGAGAGGGTGAAGGCCGGGCTGAGGGACCCCCCCCCAACCCACAAGTGCACAAATTTTGTGCACCAGGCCTCTAGTAGAGAAATAAATGAGGATGGGGGAGATACCCAAGCAGGGACCTAGGATGGGCTTGCTGAAGATTAAATGGGGATCTAAAGGATGACGAAGAGCTAAGCAAACAAAGAGGAGGGAAGGCCATGTACCAAAGCCTCTGGTAGGAGGGGCATGGCAGGGAGCAGAGGCCAAAGTGAGGTAGACCCTGTGGCTGAGGGCTTGTGGGGCACAGCATGGAGCCTAGGGTGCTGGGTGCCGCTGACTTTATAGAGGAAGCCAGGCCAGGCAGGGCCTTGTAGTCCGGAAAAGGCATTTTGTCTTTTTCCTAAGGGCAATGGTAGAGGCTTATGAATGCCAAGACTGTGTCTATCTATCTAGTGCAGCAGACTGGTGGTTCTAGAGCCAGGCTCTCTGGGTTTCAATCTTGACCCCCCCCAGCTTCCGAGTGGTGTGAACTTGGGCGGGGTATTTCATTTTGCTGTACCTCAATTGCTTTGTATGTAAAGTGTGGATGATGATAGTACAGCCTTCATAGAATTGTTGGATGGTTAAATGAGTTAATTAGTATAAAATGTTTAAAACAGTGCTTGACACATAATAAGCACTCAATAAATGTTAGTTATTATTCATCACATCCTTAAATATTTGATGGACAGGTGATGAGATGGATGAAACAATGAATGGGTGGATGGAAGGTTGGTAAGGTGGCAGGAAATAAAACACTCTCTTCTAAAAGCCATATTGAGTGAGCTCAGTGGAAAAGTAAGGAAGCCCAAATGGGTATTGTGGAAAGGAGGACTGACCCCACATGGCAAGTCCTAGTTAAATTCTTTTTTTTAAAAATATATTTTATTGATTTTTTACAGAAAGGAAGGGAGAGGGATAGAGAGTTAGAAACATCGATGAGAGAGAATCTTCGACCAGCTGCCTCTTGCACACCCGCTACTGGGGATGTGCCCGCAACCAAGGTACATGCCCTTGACCGGAATCGAACCTGGGACCCTTGAGTCCGCAGGCCGATGCTCTATCCACTGAGCCAAACCGGTTTGGGCAAGTCCTAGTTAAATTCTAAGACACTGAGTCTCACTAAGGCAGCACCTTAAGGAATCTCTATCAAGCCTCCTGCAATGATAAACCAAGTTATTTGTTTCTTTTTAAAAAAATATATTTTCTTGACTTTTTACAGAGAGGAAGGGAGAGGGATAGAGAGTTAGAAACATCGATGAGAGAGAAACATCGACCAGCTGCCTCCTGCACACCGCCTACTGGGGATGTGCCCGCAACCAAGGTACATGCCGTTGGCCGAAATCGAACCTGGGACCCTTCAGTTCGCAGGCCGACGCTCTATCCCCACTGAGCCAAACCGGTCAGGGCAAGTTATTTGTTTCTTGACTTCAGGAATGAGAAAGCAAAACATCACCACAATCCAACCATTTCCTCCTGAATTAAACTATGGCATATTTCCCAACTAATCTGTGAGGTTTTTTTTAAAGGTGTAATTTTAAAAATTAAGTTTATTTAAACAATAAATTTGTTGATCCAAGAATTGTGATGAGGTATGGGGTGGTCATCACGTCAAATAAGATAATGTCTCTGTCCTCAAGCAGCTCAGAGACTTAGTACTTCACAAAGAGATCTTACCAGTAAAGAAATATTTATACTCCGGATATGTACACTCCGGATCAAAGCAAAACTACAGAAGCAAACGCCGCTTTCTAAACGGGGCAGCAGGCTAGGACGGGTCATCCTCTGACTGTGGCTCGCCCCAGCTCCGCCCTGCCTTCAGTGGTGAAGCCACCTCATACAGTAGCCGCTCAGCCCCGCTGGAAGGCGTTTCCATTGCTGTCACTCTATTTATGAAAGCAACTCATGTCTGGCATCTTCTTTTTTGCCCAAAGGATTCTCTTTCTGTAATTTATTACAAAATTCAAGGCCATTTCATTAGGGAGAAATGCGCCATATCATTATTATAACAACTCCCCCTATTTTTGTTCAATTTTGAAACTGACAATCTAAAGACTATTTTTAGCTCAGTCATGTGAGATTATTTGTTTCCTTATTATGAGTTTTTCCTTCGGACTAGTTAACATGAATTTTATGCTCACTTATTATGTCACATGCTCCAATTCAATTTATTTTAAAGCAGATTCTTTGGGGGAAACTGGAAAGCTAATTTGAATCGATTCTTTAGAGATTCCATTTTAAATGAAGTGCTATAAAATTGGCAGACAACGTGAAAAAAATGGAATTGAATTTTCTTCTTCAGCTACTCATTGGAATCAGAAATCTTGCTTTTTGACACTGCCAAGGGTTTTGATATAATGTTTTATGCAATTTTCATAACATTTATCTTAAACTCAACAACTTTTAGTTCAGCTGTTCAACTCAAAATGATTTCCTGATATTTCCTTAAAAAAACCCAAAACAAAACAAAAAACACACAAAGTTCTTGCTACAGGGAGAATTTTGTGCTTTGATACAAACTTCCTACCATCACAGTGGTGCCCAGCTGAAAAACATCTAATGCAAAGCAGGTGTTTTAATTCCGAAGTGATGATTGTGGACAAACATGCTGAGGGGGGTGTGGAATAAAACTGCATCCCCAACTTCCTCCCACTTTGCCCAATTTATGTTCCCCCTTTCACAGCTGATGGATTTACAGCTTGAGGAAAGCTGTGGGAATCGTAGGCAAGATGCCTGACGGCTTAATTTCCTGTCCTCTCAGCCCCAGAGAGATGCCCATTGTTTGTAGGGGCAGCGGGCTCCACGCTAATCAGAAACAGCCGTCACTGGGTGGGGAACGGGAACCCCAGGATTGGTCCATCTGATTCCACTCAATGATTTATATCTGATTATTAACCATCTAATGGAAAGTACATAGAAAACATGTGCCTGCAGTTTCACCTTGAGACACACTTGTTTTCTTTGATGTGCTTTTAAAGGGGAGTTTCATTTCACACTCATCTTTTGTCCTGAATTCCCTAAATGGCAACTATCATGCCTGCTGGCCCGGCTAGTAGACTAAAAGGCAGGCGCTCGGAGGGTCTTGGGCCGAATCCGCTCTGCTTCCACGAATGCAGCATCAAGGACTTGGAGTTGTCCCCCTAAACTCGGGTTGGTCTGGAAAGGAACAGATCACTGCTGGTTTTGTTCCGATTACAAAGAAGACCATGTGTGAAGAGAGCGCACCTGTGGGCCAGGGCGCGGGGAGAGAAGCAGGCCCAGGGCCAACTTCTCCATTAGACACACAATGCTTAGGGCTCCCGATGCTTGTAGGGGCCCACAAAAGCGTAGCGTTTCATTAAAATGAGTATACTAATGAGTATAAAATAACGAATCCAGCCTAAATCATATTTGTTTTTATATCCAAATAGCTTTAACATATCAATTAAAAAAAATTTTTTTTATGAAGGAAGGGGCCAGGCCCGTGAAGGCAGTGTCTTGGGCCCAGGAACGCAGCCCTGAGCAGAACCGCTGTGAGGAACGTGAGGTTAGACTTTGTGTGGCCAGGGGAGCTGGCGTAGGCCTTCAGGTGGGGAGCCTGAAGTTGCTGTAGGTCACAGGCCAACAATTGTGAAGCAAAGCTGGGTGTTTTCAAGTGGGGATGATTTTGCCCCAGGAAGACACCTGGAGAGCCTGGCTGGTCATACTGGGGTGAGGTTGCTACTGGCAGTTAGGGAATAGAGGCCAGAGACCTGCTAAATATCCCTCAATGCACAGGACAGTCCCCACACCACAAAGAATTCTCTGACTCAAAATGGCAACAGTGCCAAGGTTGAGAAACCTGGAGGTTAAGATAAAGAAAGTCTGGGTCCTGTGAGGTCATCGGGAGTCCATATCTGTCTCCCACAGAAATTGCTGGTGCCCTTGGCCATGGAGCTATGCTTGCACCTGGCGGAGGACTCGGAGAAGCGGAAGGAGGAGATAGGACGTTTGCTGAGAAGCTGCTGTGGGCTGCTGCCCCATGCAACACGGTGAGCCAGAGATGAGCAGCAATGCACCGGAGCAGCAGCAACACAGGGAGCAGCATCAATGCACAGGGGCTGCAGCCATGCAGGGAGCCACAGCCATGCACAGGGGCTGCAGCCATGCAGGGAGCAGCAGCCATGCACAGGGGCTGCAGCCATGCAGGGAGCAGCAGCCATGCACGGGGCTGCAGCAAAGCATGGCACCCTGCACCTACAGCCAGAGTGTAAAGGCAGCCGCTTCCCTGCCGCCTTCCACTCTAACTTGGAACCACATAGGGAATGGAGCTCTAGGTAATGCCGTTCCAGCTTAGCTAAGATGACAGAGTACATGACCTCCTCAGCTTTTCCTCACCTCTCTCCAACCTCGCTCGCATTTACACTGGACTTGGTATTTCACTTGTTTTAATCTGCCAGCACCAGGTGTGACTCAGACTGACAGTTATGCACCAACCTCTTTCTTTCCTTCAGACAGAGAGTCATGGTTAGGCACACAGCTGCCCGGACAGACTACACGTCCCAGCCTCCCCTGCAGTTAGATGTGGCCATGTCACTAGTGGCTGTGCACGTGGCCATCCACGTAACCATGAAGGCAAGCCGCTGTGCCAGCGCCAGAGCCTGGCCTTCAGACACCAGCTGTGCACTGTTTCACGTGTTCTTTCCTCTTCCAGTTGGAACCTGAACACGGAGATTATCAGCTTCAATCAAACATTACAAGAGCAGAGCAGCAGGATGGAAAGGTGCTGGAGACTGAGGTCGGTGCATCCTTTTCCTTAAGGAGCTCTGAGCCAGCATGTTAGTCGCTTAAGATGATAAAGGCCAATTCAAA
Organism: Cnephaeus nilssonii; assembly: GCF_951640355.1. Lineage (NCBI taxonomy): Eukaryota > Metazoa > Chordata > Mammalia > Chiroptera > Vespertilionidae > Cnephaeus > Cnephaeus nilssonii. The sequence goes on along the minus strand of NC_137075.1, from coordinate 98,987,788 downwards.
TTCACTTAAACAAAAAAGGGACTATATTTGCTCACACAATTGCTAAGTTTGAGCAAGAGTTTCAGGCAGAGCTGGATCTAGGGGTTCAAATGATGTCATTACGGCTCCCCATCTCTCAACATGGGCTTTCTGCAGAAGTCTAGGGAGGATGGCCATGAGAGAGTCCAGGCTTACCATTTCCTTATAGCTCCCGACTCAGGAGAAGACAGGAGCTTCTCTCTTCCAACATGTACTTTTAATTACGCAAACACTGAACGGTCCTGCTGGGATCGCAGGCTCACCCCTGAACTAATTGCCATGAACCCCAGAAGGAGAGAGAATGAACTTGTTTTTAATTATTTTTTTTTATTTCATAGAAGAAGGGAGAGGGAGAGAGAGAGAGAGAAACACCAATGATGAGAGAGAATCATTGATCGGCTGCCTCCTGCACACCCAACACTGGGGATCGAGCCCACAAACCCAGCATGTGCCCTGACCAGAAATATAACCGTGACTTCCTAGCTCATAGGTTGACATTCACCCACTGAGCCATGCTGGCTGGGCTGAATTTATAAATTTAGTAACTGCTACAGTCTACCCAGAAAGTTTGCCAACATTGTCGCCAACATTACCAGGAGCGAAGACAGCGCCAATGAGGGAAGCATCAGCTGGTGTTCAGAGGAAGGAAAACCATGCTCCGCTGGGGTAGTTAGAAAAGGCTTCACAGCAGGCGTGGGCTTTGAGCTGGGCATTGAAAGCCTTAGAATTTAGAAATGAAGAATGAAGAAAATTCTGTGCTTTGATTCCTGACCATTTTCAAAGGCTCAGGCAGGCTCAGTAGCCCCGTGGGGTGGACAGGACCCTGTTGTGCTGTGTTTTTCCCCTTTACCATTGGTGCAGGGTGAGCAGTGTTCCTCTTTGAGCACCGAGTCCTGCCAGAGACTGACAAAAGCGGGGACAGGCTGGCTGTCAGGACACAAAGCTCGAGCCCACACAGGCTGTCCCAGGTACACAACGCAGGAGGAAAACTGCGCTTCTCCCAAACCTGAAGAAAGGGTGGTGAGTGTAATTGGCACTTCCCTTAATCAGCCCAGAAAGGCTTGTTACTTAAATAAATGATTCAAATAGGAAGTGACTTGCCTTAGGAAGCAGGCATTTCTCCTTTTCGTTTTTTTATGTCCCCAGAATGCTTTTTTTCCCAGGTTTGGAGTGGAACAGGCTTGTAATTTTAATACACCTTTATTAATTCCATAACTGTCTAGTGTTAGGATTTTAGGAATACATTTTTTTAAATGAGGTTTCAAATAGCTTAGGGATTTTTCCAAGCAGCCAGGCAACAAGAGCCTGTGGCTCATTTCTTCAGTACAGGGGTCAGTTCTTTGGGGTGGAAACACCCATGTGGCCAACCAGGGTGCTATTGGTGGGTTCAGGAGGATGATAGCTGGCTTGACCTTAAAAGGTGGCAGTGGTGGTGATGACAATGTGATGAACAGCCACCTTCACAGCAACCCAAATTCCCCTGCAAGAAATTAACCCTTTTGTTTGCTGATGGTTGTTTACCAGTATATTATATTTCTTATTTATACTGTTTGTTTGTTTATAGGTATGATAGAAAAGCAGGGTTGTGGGTACGGTTCTTCAGGAAACAGACTTTGAGGCAGATATTTATTGGGGCATGCTTTTGGGAACAACACCTGTAAGGGAGTGAAGGAAAAATTGGGTACAGAAAGAAGTTGAAGTTCAAAGCAGGTGCAAAAGAGGCTCAGACCAACTCACGGGGAACTGTGAAGATGGATGGTCCTTCAGAGATGTCTCAAATTGCGGCAAGGGGCTTAGTTCTTTGAGTGTCTCGGCAACACATCATGGGGTCCACCAATGATGGACTGAAGGATTTTGGCTGGTTGTGGTGAGACTCTCAGGGTGGTTGAGTGACTACCCTCAGAGTCTGATACTTAATCTCTGAGGCCCAGAACCTGAATTATCTGTATACGTCCATACGTAATCAGCTTCTCCGTGACAAAGCCACACTCACTAAATTCAGACAAGACTAATGAATACATGCACATTGATTTGTCTACAATGAGGTGATCCTTTTGCAGTGATCAAAGTATTTGGGTTCTTTACCTCTAACACCCCTTTTCCCAGGTCCAAATTAAAACAGGAAGTGAGTGGGCTCTAAGAAACCTCTCTGTAAAAAAACAACAGAAGGCATTCGATGCATTAGTTGGAATGAGTAAGAAGCCAGAAATGTTTGTGACATGGTGAAGACAAAATGTTTTTTCTCTCAACAGCAAAAACAACAAACAAAAGAAAAACAAAGAGAAAGAAAGAGAGAGAGAGAGAGATATCTAGGAAAAACTCAAAAAAGTATAAGAAAATCACGGTCCAGATAGTGGCACACTAAAATCTATATATATATAAGCCTAAGAGATCATTACAACTGAATGACCGGAACAACCTGAACAACCAGACGAACAGCCAGTAGCTATGACGCACAGTGATCCAGACCTTGCTGCTGGGGCCCTGACAGCCCGAATCTGGACCCAGACATTTGCGATGACTATTAATAAATGACAAGGACAAACTCTACACAGAGTAGGAAGATTCCTTCCTGAAGCCATTTTCGGACATGGTCAGTTATAAGTTGCTTTCTCTCAAGTTTGAAGAGTGTGTGACATTGAAGTTGTGAATACTTCATCACAAGGGATATTACGCAAGCACTCTGAAAGTGTTTTTACTCTTAATGTGGTATACAGGGATATTAGAATAAGTTTAATCAATTTATCAGTCATTGTTTATATCAATGTTGTTTTCATATAATGTTTTTGTTGTTTTTATGTCATGTTTTTATATCATGTCTTTGTTGTTTTAATATCATGTTGTTATTGTTTATTTATTAATAAATTTATATATTATTTTCATATACATTTTACTAATTTTCTTTAATCTCTGACACTTCTATTATAGAGAAAGGGCAAATAGCAATATTAAAATATTTCTTCTAATTAATTCCCTTTCAATGTGCATGAATTCGTGTACTGGGCCACAAGTGAGCTTATAAAAGAAAATCAATTTGTAATAAAAGAATCATTTTGATCATGCTACTGGGAACACTCTCCTTTGACTCACCCAAGAGTTGTGACATTGAACTAAAAAGGAAGAAATGTGGTCCTAACACAGTCCTTGTCTCTCCAGGGACCAGCATCTACCTACCCAAAATAATTTAAATGCAGTTTTTGATTTTCAACTCAGGATGAACCTGTAGACCAAGCAGAGAGGACTTATGAGTAGCATGGTTACAGAACAGGATGTAAAGCTGTCGATCAGAATGATGGAACAGCATAGATCAAACTGACAGAAGTTGAAAGGGGAATATGGGGAGCTGATATCTTCATCTCACACCCTGTGGAGTTAAGAATTTTTGTGTCAAGTTCATGGGATGAGAAATAGACTTTTAAGTACATTAAACTTATAAAAGTAACCAGAAGAAGAATTAAACATAATACTATGACTACCAAACTTTGGAAGAAGAAGTGAACACAGACTAAGTAAACTTTTATTTTCAGTACTGTCAGAGAATATATATAATTGATAAATTACGAAAAAGAGGAGTCAGATATTGCTTATGGTTATGGGGTAACCACCAGAAGACACACAAAAAAGAAATAGTCAAGCAGTTGGCTTTGGGATGTCGCTGTGGGTCGAGGTGGTAGAATGCTACTTCTATAGTATTTTATTTTTTTATCCTATACTAGGTGTACCGGTTAATAATGCGGATTATTTTCAATACATGGAGTTACACATATGTTGATATATATGCGATTTGATATGTATGCTATTTTGTTGTATTGACAGCAAGCTTCAAAACTTCATATGTCAAATTTGCTGAAGGTGTTAACATCATAGATATTTTTACACTTAATATCGAATTTCGTGCCAAAAAAAAAGAGCATTTGCGGGAAGTTTTAATTCATTACTTTGTTTTGAAGAAAAGTGCTGCTGAAAGTTATGGTATACTTCGGGAAGCTTATGGTGAACATGCTCCACCTCAAGATATTTGTGAACGCTGGTTTAAACTCTTTCAAAGTGATGATTTCGATGTGAAAGACAAAGAACGTCCAGGTCAACCAAAAAAGTTTGAAGACCAACAATTGCAAGTATTGGATGAAGATGCGTGTCAAACTAAAAAAAACAACTTGCAGGAAGATTAAACGTTGCTCAGCAAACAATTTCCGATCCTTTACAAGCAATGGGAAAGATTTTAAAGGAAGGAAAATGGGTGCCACATCAACTGAATGAAAGACAAACGGAAAACCGAAAAGTCATCAGTAAAATGTTGCTTCAACGGCACGAAGGAGTCTTTTTTGCATCGATGAAAAGTGGATTTATTTTGAGAATCCCAAACGCACAAAATCATGGGTTGATCCAGGTCAACCATCAACATCAACTGCAAGGCCAAATCACTTCAGAAAGAAGACAATGCTCTGCGTTTGGTGGGATCAGGAAGGTGTGGTGTATTATGAGCTTCTAAAACCAGGTGAAACCATTAATACTAATCACTACTGACAACAAATAATCAATTTGAACCACGCTTTGATCATGAAATGACCAGAATGTGCCAGAAGACACTGCAAAGTAATTTCACTTCATGATAACGCACAATCACACGTTCAAAATCAGTTAAAGTCATGTTAAAAGACGTTGCCTGGGAAGTATTAACCCACCCGCTGTATTCACCAGACCTTGCTCCTTCAGATTATCTCTTGTTCCGAGCGATGGCACACGCACTTTCTGAGCAGCACTTCAAAACATACGAAGAAGTGGAAAATTGGGTCTCTGAATGGTTTGCCTCAAAACAAGAAAAGTTCTATTGGGACGGTATCCACAAATTACCTGAAAGATGGGGGAAATGTGTAGCTAGCGATGGACATTACTTTGAATAAAGCACTTTTGATGTTTCTCTTGAAATTATCCTGTTTTCTTTGATTACAAAATCCGCATTATTAACTGGTACACCTAGTACATGTATTCTTTTCAAATTTTGAAAAATATGTATAATTTTAAAATCACTAGGCATAGCTTAATCAGAGGATGTTTGGCAGATATAGACTCTTGTGTTCTGGGAAAGCCCAGTGAAATTCCTCTCAACAGCAATAGAGAACACAGCCTTGGTGTTCCCTCAATTTCAGGACCTGCCTACACCAAAAAGAGCTGGGTCCACACAGACACATTTAAATCCGATCGACTCCATTTACTTTACTTTCCACTCCTCTGTGTCCCAACAACATGGATCAACGTGAGTCTGACGTCTCCCAGGTGTTTCAATCCTTTGTTGCTCAAAATAGGGAATAACTGATTCTCAGCTGTGGTCACACGTTAGGCTCTCTGATCGGGCTTTAAAAATATATCCTTGCCGGGCCCCCTACCAGACGAATGAAATCTACGGCCCATGCTTTAATATTTTTAAAAATTCCCAGGTGTTTCTATCCTATGCTTAGAGTTGATAATCCCTGACCCAGTAGTCCCATGTGTTCTTATCAGATCATTGAAACAGGTTCACCTCAAGGCAGCTCTCACCTCCTTCATCATCACAGTCCTTGCAAGAGGGGTCAGATTTCTTCTCAGCACAGCATTTGAATCTCCTGACAGCTCTTTCCATCTTAAACTCTCTCCTTTACTTTCTCTCTCTTCTTCTCTGCTGAACCATCCCTCTCTACTTCATGGGGCACCCTTCCCTGGCCTTCTTGAGACTCTCATCTCCATATTGTTCACATTATCTCAGGAATTTTAACCACCGTTTTGACCACCATTATCATCTCCCTAAGGATGGCTCCCAAATTGTCATCTCTATCCCAGATCTCTTTCCTGAGCTCCAGGACTGGACATCCAATTGTCTGTTGGATGTTTCCACTTTAACATCTCATAAGTACTTCAAACAAAAGCTGCCCCAAATGGAACTCATCATCTACTGCCCAAAACCCTTTCTTCTATCTTTCCCACCATGTGGAATAGCACCAATTATCCAACCCCATTCAGCTACCCAAACCCAAACTCCAGGGACTCCCTAGACACTCCCCTTTTCCTCCTGTGACCAACATCCAATTCATTCTGCCTTAGTCAACCCTCTTCTGCTTTATCTCTATGACTTTAGGTCAGTCCATTATCATCTCTTCCTTGGATGTCTGCAACAATCTCCTACCCAGTCTCCCTGCCTTAATAACGTCCCCTTCTCCCTGCCTTACTGTTGTCCCCTTTCAATGCTCACTTTGGCCAGAGTGATCATTCCAAAGCACAAATATGACTGTGTCAATCTCCTGCTTAAAACGCTTCAATCGCTTCCTCGTGGCCTTCCAAGTCCAAACTTAGAAAGGTCCACCAGGCATGTAATAACTCATTCCTCCCTGCCTCTCTGGTTTCAGCACCTGTTCAGCGCTGCCAACAGATGCCCTGCGCATCTCACCATCCCCACCCGCCATCCCCCTAGTCTGCCAGCCTGCTTCCTCCCTGCCTTCCCCTGCAGTCTCCTGGGCCTGGAATGCCCTCCCTGACTTTCAGCTGTCTTCTACTCACACTTCAAAATTTTGCTCAAACCTCACCATCTCCCAAGTCACCTCCTCCTTCTCAGGGCCTATCCCAGGGCCCGGAAAACAGTAGGTGTGCTCAAGAAATGTTTACAGAATGAATATACAATCGCTATGAACTTCAGAAAGGGACTAGAATTACTGTATGAAGCAAGTGAAAGGATTATCTCTAATTCTCAAATACATTGGCTTTAAAGGAAGTTTTTCAATGGTTTTCAACATACTCTGAAGAACCCTGGGGATCTCACAGAGCCCCTTCAAAGGCCCCCAGTGGGGATCTCCATTTTAAACAAGAGGAGTACTCATTTCATCTATTTTATACGTTGGTCTTCTGAGAAAGGTCTCATTTGAATGAAGTGTTTTGTGGCTAAGAAATACTTGAAAACCAATGGTCTAAAGTATTCAATTATTAAGGTAAAAGGTAATATCTATTTGATTACTCTCCCCAAAAAAGTTCTCAGCAATTTCTATTTCTTCTTTAAGCAGAAGAGCACAGAGATGTTTTCTACTGGTTTTACTTAGTATGTCTTAGTGACATACTCTTTTTTTTTTTGGCTTTAAAAAGAAATTATTATTTTGAATTGGCAATATAGGACTATGGTTAAAAAAGGAATTCAGTGAAATATTAGCCTCCACAAACACCCATCCCCCATCCTTCAGGGACAATACTGTAGCTGGCTTCAGTGTGTCATTTCAGAGCTTTCCATGCAGGGGTCAGTGCTCTGGTGGGAAGGTGGACATCCCCTTGCTAGGGACAATGGAAGGACGGCCTTCTAGATGCCACTGATGGTTTAATCATTACAAACTCAGAGTGGTCCCGGAAAGACACCTGGCCCTGCTATCCAATGTCTGTCAGGAAGAAGGGCTTAACATCAACTCTTCAATAGCAAAATCATTTCTGGCAGACAAACTCTAGCATTTGCTTGGCTCATATCCAAATACCCATTGAGGTCAGCTTATTTACTTACCAAGGGGGACATTTTTCTCCTAATACTCCTATTTTGGAGGAGTTATCAAGAAATTACACTGCTTAAAATGAGATGGTCTGTAGGTACTTCCTGACTTTTAAAAAAGATGATTATGGTAAGTATTTGCTATATTCCATAGATAGTGTTGGGACAATTGATCCTCAAATGGGCAAGAAAAGAATATTCCTACCTATCCCCATCACAGAAATAAATTTAAAATGTACTGAAGACTTAAATGGGGGAGGGAGAAATACTCTAAATCTATCAGAAGAAAACAGAAGAGACACCTTTATGAATTTTGGAGAGAAAAGGGTTTTGAAAAAAAAAAAAATATATATATATATATATATATATATTTATTTCAGAGAGGAAGGGAGGAGAGAGATAGAAACACCAATGATGAGAGAAAATCATTGATCAGCTGCCTCCTACACACCCCCAACTGGGGATCAAGCCCACAACCCAAGTATGTGCCCTGACCAAGAATTGAATTGTGACCTCCTGGTTCATAGGTTGATGCCTAACCACTGAGCACACCGGCTGGGCAAGATAATGCTTTTTTTTTTTTAAAGATGACACAAAAAAAGAAAAATTATAAATAAAAATACATCTGATTATACCTAATTAAATGCTTTTGTCAAAATAACACCATGAACAAAATTAAAAGACTGGGAGAAAGTATTTCCAAATCAGCTAACAGACAGAGGATTATAATCTAGAATGCATATAATTACCACAAACCAGGTGGGAAAAGGCATATAACCCAAAGGAAATGGATTGAGAATTTATACAAGAGAAAATAAGAATGCACAATGCATGTATGAAAAGATACTCAATTTCATATATAATTAGGGAAGTGCAATTACAACAAGATTTTTTTGCCAATCATATTGGCTCAATTTTAAAAGTTTAAATGTTGGCTAGGACGTGGGAAAACTGGTATTCTCATTCACTATTGTTGAGAGTGTAAATTGATGCAGATGCTTTAGAGAGCAATTTGGCAGCCTCTTAAAACTTTGAAAATGTGCCTCCCCTGTAACAGCAATTCCATTTCTAGATATTACCTTAGAGATACTATCACACGTGTGGACAAGGAGCCACGTGCAAAGATGCATATTTGTGCATGTAAACATTTTCATGTAAACGTCCACCACTAGGGACTAGCTAAAAATACCGTGGTATTTGTACTCTGTGGAATATTTGCTGCCTATTCTTAGTTTGCTCAGGCTACCATGGATAGAGTGGCTTAAACAATAGATGTTTATCATCTTACAGTTCTGGAGACTAGAATTTGGAGACCAAGGTGTTGGCAGGGTTGGTTTCTTTTGCAACCTCTATCCTCAGCTTGTAGATGGCTATCTTCTCTCCAAGTCTTCATACCGTCTTCCCTCTGTGTGTGTCTGTATCTTTATCTCCTCTTCTATAAGGACACAAATCATTGGATCAGGGTTCAACCGAATGGCCTCATTTTAACCTAAGTATCTCTTTAAAAACCCTATCTTTAAATAGTCTCATTTTGAGGCATTGGGGATTGGGATGTCAACGTGTAATTTGGGGTGGAGGTAGGGGGGGGGGGGCACAATTCACTCCATAAAGCTAGCCCTAGAGCCGAACCCGGTTTGGCTCAGTGGATAGAGCATCATCCTGCAGACTGAAAGGTCCCAGGTTCGATTCCAGTCAAGGGCATGTACCTTGGTTGCGGGCACATCCCCAGTAGGGGGTGTGCAGGAGGCAGCTGATCGATGTTTCTCTCTCATCGATGTTTCTAACTCTCTATCCCTCTCCCTTCCTCTCTGTAAAAAATCAATAAAATATATTTAAAAAAACAAAAACAAAAATACTACCCCTAGAAGGAATGAGCGAGATCCACGTGCAACAACACAGCTTCGTCTGAGAAAACAATGTCGAGTTGCAAGGACAGGAGGCACAGGGTACATACCATCGGCTACTGCTCACTACTATGGGCATTAAACACACACACACACACACACACACACGAACCTACACAAAGGCCTCATGTGTCCACAGTAGTCCTCCCTTGCCAGGGTCCACCACGGGCTGAAAATAGTAAATGAAAAATTCCAGAAAGCACCACTTCGCAAGTTTTAAATTGTGGGCCATTCTGAGCGGCATGACGAAATCTCGCGAGTCCCGCTCCGCTCTCCCCGGGACGTAAATCAAGACGTAAAACCCGCGTCCGCACGCTGTGCACGCTCCCCTCCGCACCGGGGACGGACCCCGCCGTTCAGTCACTTAGTAGCCGGCCGGGCGGCTCAGGGCTTGTGTTTTTGTCACCCTTATTTTACCAAATAATGGCCCCAAAGGGCAAGAGGAGCGTAAAGTGCCAAAGAGAGGCCGTAAAGTGCCTCCTTTACGGGACAAGGTGAGTACCGTACAGTCAGATACTTGGAGAGAGAGCACAGTCACAGAACTTTTATTGCATCGTTTTAGCACAAGAATTGCTTTATTTTTTTGTTCGTTGTTGTTGATCTCTTCCTATGCCTAATTTATAAAATGAACTTTATCATAGGTATGCATGTATGTATGTATGTGTGTATAAAAAACACAGGACATACAGGGTTTAGTACTACCGAAGTCAGCCATCCACCGTGGGTCTTGGAACGCATCCCTTGAGGAGAAGCGGGGCTGCCTGTGTATAAACATGGCAACGTTGGGAAGGATGATTTCAAACCCACTGCACATGGCCTCTATGTTTGTTGGTTAAACATGACTTTACCTATAATGTTTGAATTCTTTAAAAATATATTGAAGCCGAAACCGGTTTGGCTCAGTGGATAGAGTGTCAGCCTGCAGACTCAAGGGTCCCAGGTTCAATTCCGGTCAAGGGCAGGTACCTTGGTTGCGGGCACATCCCCAGTGGGGGGGGAGGGGGGGTGCAGGAGGCAGCTGATCGATGTTTCTAGCTCTCAATCTCTCTCCCTTCCTCTCTGTAAAAAATCAATAAAATATATTTATATATATATATAGCAAATAGGGTAAAATGTGAATGGCTTCTAATTCCGAGTAAAACATGGGAGTTTCATTATTATATTCTTTGTATTTTTCTGTATATTTTAAAACTTGAAAGACGTTTTAAAAAGCAAAGCGGTGGCCAACTCATCCATTCTTCGAGATACTGTAAATTTCTTTTTGGGCGAAGTCAAACCGTGAGGGAGCTGCAAAGTAGGCCTTCACGTCACCTCTGCCTCCCCAGAAAAACATTGCTCCTCCTCCCTGCATTTGGGGGTCATGCAACGGAGGGGTGCTTTACTGATCAGCCCTTTTGAGTTTGTTCTAGGAAGGTGGTTGATGATCTCGGCTACTATCTCACACTATTTCTCCCTTATGAGGATAATTTGTCCTGGAGATGTTGTTATGAGCTGACTAAAATCCTTTTCAATTGCAGAGGGGCACAAGTAAATACATGAGTATAATAGCAAATGCCATAAACGTTTATCTGCTGGTGGATAACAGGCTCAGGCCTTGAGAGAGATGAAAGCAACCTGTACTGAACTCCTACCATAGGCCAGGCACTCTGCTAGAGGGTTTAACTAATTGCCATTTGAATTTGAATTTTCATAACCTTATGAAGCAGGTTATGAGGAATAATGAGACTAAGTAACTTGCCCAAAGTCACATAGTAAGTGACCAAACCAGGGTAATTATAATAGGATATTTTGAGGAAAAAAATATTTGGGAAGCCATGGTGTTTTAGGATTGCACTGGGAATGGAGGAGGGGAGGAGACAAGTTCTTGCTCATTTGTTGAGAATCTACTTACAGGGCAACAATTTTGTAAACCAAAGATTTTTATCCCAGTTTTTAAATGAAGAGACAAAAGTTTAGAGTGGTAAAAAAAAATAAAAAATACTTTTGTCCCCCTCGAGATGACACAATAAATGCATCTAGGAGGCAGGTCTGTTTTTAGGATGGGAGGAAAGGCTCACGGTAAGGATCTCCCATGGAAAATACGTATGAGACCCTACTTCCTTTGTCCCATTGTATTGGTTTGTAGGGCTGCCATATCCACGTACCACAGGCTGGGGGACTTACACAAGAGAAACTTATCTTCTCACAGTGCTAGGGGCTAGAAGCTGCGTGTCAAGGTGTGTCTGTCTGGGTTGTTTTTCTGAGGCCTCTCTCCTTGGCTTATAGATGGTTGTCTTCTCCCTGTGTCTTCCCATGGGCTTTTTTTTTTTTTTTTTTAAAGGACACCAGACATATTGGATCAGGACCCATAATAATGACCCCTTTTTAACTTACCTGCTTCTTTAAAGACCCTGTCTCCTAATACAGTCCCATTCTGAGGCGCTGGGGGTTGGGACTCCAACATCTGAATCTCACGGGGAGACAATTCAGCCCATGACACCCATCATTCATGGTTGGGCTCAGGCCAGGCTACTGAGGAATAGGATTATTTTAGGAAGTGGTCTGGAAAGCTGGTAATCACCCTAAAAAAAAAGAAGAAGTAGTAGAAGAAAGAAAAAGGAAAGGAAAAGAGAGCCCTAAGTCATAGATCTCTAGAGGGATGATTAGGGGAAAAAGGCTGCCCTTTTCATAATGAATAATTCCTTATGAACTAGTCTTCATTTCAATTAATTCACACCGCATCCTACTTTAGTCAAGCCACTGTTAACGTGTTCAAACACAGCTGAGAAAAAGAGAAACTGCTTCTTTAAGGCATGAATGAAATCATCGACCACTCAGATAAAAGCTGCTTGGTGTTTCCTACCCAAATTTAACACCAGACTTGAAAAGGACAATCCAGTGTCCGCTTGAATTGGTGATTCTCTTTGTCATTATTTACTAAAGTGATCTATTTGGGACCCGGGGGAGTGGTCTTCCCCAAACTGAATGGAATGAATGACTTCTTATTTCCTGGGAATATAAATCTTACAGGAAAACTCCTCTACTTTGCTGAACAATCAAGTGATTCAGTGACTATCTGTAGAAGGATGGGAGTCTTCCTTGCAAGTGCTGTGTGTCTGTTTCTAGATCATTCAGCAAGAAAGAAAATCTTGCCCCTAACACTTTATTATTATTATTATTTTAAATCTTCATTTTGGAAGTAGCACGTGGCTTGGGACACTGTTGTTCCTCATTTCTAGTGACTTTTTCTCTTGGCGGGTATTTAGTCTCACCGCTTTAATTATTACTTATATACAGATGACATTCAAATTTACACTTCATTTCCAGCCCTTTCAGATGATGTCACCCTTTGCCTCACCCCAAATTTGGCTCACGTCTTGTCTTGGATGAGCCACAATTTTCTCTGATTGAATATGGATGAGATGGAGGCTTTGCAGCCTAGTTGTAAATAAACTCTAAATGCACCGGAGTTAATTTACCTCATTGATATCCTGCCCCTCCAGTTAAAAGCAAGGGTGTTCAGTGGCTGACTCTGAATTACTCTCCTTTCATCACAGACGACTGGGCCAAGGGGTTAATCTCTAAAAAATCATCCAAAGATATGTGACGGTTCCCATCCCTCCCAGTTGCAGCCAGAATTTTGGTTATCTCACAGCTGAAATTCTGCCATGGTCTTTGCAAAGGCCTCCAAAAACCTCCTGTTCACGGTCTACTTGGAATATGGCTGCCCTTTGGCCTTGCTCTGTGTGCGCAATCCCGGGACAGCTTCCCTTCAGGCAGCTGTGCTAGTTTCTGGTGCACTGAATAAAATGTCGTTTGTCAAGATCTTGGCCAGATTCTCTGCTTTCACACAAACTAGCTTTAGAAATGACTTAAAATTATCGTCTCTCCTTTTCAAGACTTACTTGCTGTTTTGTTTCATCATGTGGTTGGTGATGAACCTTGCATAGCACCTCAATCCTCGTAGAACATACAATCTCAAACAAAAATGTGTATTTGAAAATACTAGGACTATTTCATTCTAATCATTAGCCTATGAGAACCTGGCACATAATGAGCAATAAGCACTCAATAAATACTCGTCAGGCCCAACCAGTGTTGCTCAGTGGTTGAGCATCAGCCTGTGAACCAGGAGGTCACTGTTCAATTCCGGGTCAGGGAACATTCCTGGTCAGGGAACAATTTGATCCCCGGTGTGGGGCATGCAGGAGGTAGCCAATCAATGATTCTCTTTCATCATTGATGTTTCTATCTCTCTCTCCCTCTCCCTTCCTCTCTGAAATCAAGAAAAATATATGTTAAAAAATATAAATAAATAAATACTTGTAGGAATAAAGACTGAGTAAATGAATTTGTAATCCTTTGACCCATTTGCGGGTTTTGCTGCTGTAGTTATTTATATATATTTTTTACCTCTTAGATTATTATGTAACCGTGTCCGTGTAATTATTATTTCAACTAGAACATATTAGAAATCTCCATTAACATAACTGAAGGGTATAAAATAGAATGTTTGGAGTTGTCAATTAGCTAATTTGTCTTGTGTTGCTTTTCTTCATTATTTCAGTGCAGCTAACGGTTCATTCAGCACATTTTAATTAAAAACAAACATATGTGGGACTGCTAAGAACTCTAGTGTGTAGTAGTGTAGTTAGACAGGGATGGCAAATATTTCTAGCAGTGACCATATGATACCTTCCATTCATCTCAGCAATAATCCTCCAAATCTAATTATTGGGAGGATGGCAGCTGCATTGGGTTAGGCTTTGCTTTATTTTTACCGAGATGTATTTTTTCAGCCTGTTGTATTGTGGCAAGTCAGCTGCTGTGGAGTCCTTTCCAAGGCTGAAATCTACAGGACTTTCCCTGGTTGCTTTCCCTTGAGACACTACCCATTTGTTCCTGCTGTGTGCCTTCTGGCCTGAAGATGTTCCAAAGAAAAGTATGGTCTTCTAACAATATCCCTTTCTCTGTTTATACAAATATGTTAGGTATATTATTGTGAACCAAAGGTATAACCATGGAGCAGGTGTCACCAGGGAAGCCTCGTAGAATGATGTGGCATCATCTGCATGAAACCGCCATGTCCCAGGGTCTGGTCTTCAGCTGTGCAGACTTAGAAGCACAGTTCCATCAGTGTCAAGAGAGTAGCAGAGTTCCTTACTAAGTGAGGACACAGAGGAGAATGTAGTCATTTGAAATGAGAATTACAACAATTTAAAAATATGCACTTATACGCCATGTCCCTCTAGGGAAATAATTGAGAACAGAGACCCTGGAGTCAGACCACCTGGGATCAGATATGCTTTGTGCTGTTCACTAGCTAAGTGGCCTTGAGCATGTTGCTTAATTTTACTAAATGTGATAGGCAGACTTTACAGTGGCCCCAAGAACCCTGCTTCCTAGTGTCACACCTTTGTGTCATCCCCCTCACCACAGTGTGGGTGGGACCTGTGTTGTGCTTCTAACCAGTGGAAGTTGGCAAAGGTAATGAGATGCATGTGATTATGTAAGAGCATAGCACCCATCTTGGTAGAGGCGCTCTCTCTCTCTCTCTGTCTCTCTCTCTCTCTCTCGCTCTCGCTCTCTCTCTCTTACTGGCCCTAAGATGCCATGATGTAAGGAATTCATCTACATTGAAGCCACCAAATTGTAATGAAGACATGGAGAGACCAAATAGAAATAGAGAGAGATGCCCACAGAGTGGTCTGTTTTCCAGCTATTTGAGTTTTTCCCGTGCAGGAAGTAGACATGTGTGTGATGAGGCCCTAAAGAGGATTCCAGTTCCATTAACATGCTGATTGCAACCATGGAGAGATCAATCCCAAGCGAGAACCACCCAATTGGCTGCGCTCAGTCAATTGCCAAAACTGTGTGAGAGAAGGAGAAATGATTGTTATTGTTTTAACCCTTTGCACTCGCTTGCTTTTTTCATCGAGCTGCTACCGATGCTAACCGTGTCGAGTCACACTCGACATCCAAGTGCAAAAGGTTAAGTCATTGCCTGGAGGTAGCTTGTTAGGTAGTGATGGAGAACTTGAAAATATACACATATCCAAACTCATGTTTCTATGCATATATAGCCACATGGACATAAATTCTGTTTTATATACAAAACTAGGGGCCCAGTGCACGAATTTGTGCACCTTGAAAGGAACTGTGGGCCACATGGCTACGGTGGGCACAGGGGTGCGTCTCAGCCCATCCTCTGAGCCCTCGCCTGGCCCCTCCAGCCATGGTCCCCAGTCCCCTGTCTGCCAGCAACCCCGCTCCCACTGCTGCTGCTCCCATGTGCTGATGGTGCTGGCCCCACTCACACCCACTGACAGTGCTGAGCAATTGGGACCAGCGCCAGCAGCAGGTGCGAGCAGGGCCAGCACTGTCAGCGGGTATGAGCAGCGGCTGCTGCCCCGATCACCCCTCAGGAGCAGGGGGAGGTGGAGAAGCCCTCAGGGGTGATCAGGGCCAGCTGCTCACACCCGCTGATGACGCTGAACGATTGGGGCTGGTGCCTGGCACCAGAAGTGGGTGTAAGCAGCGGCTCTGGCGCCGCCAGTGAGTGCAAGTGGGGTCGGTGCCAGCAGGTGGTGCGAGCACCCGGCGGGACCGCGGTGCATGGGAGCAAAGAATTTTACTGCTGATGACCGCCGTGTTCCGTGCGCTCCCCCTGGTGGTCAGCACACATGATAGTGACCGGTTGTTTGGTTGGTTGTTACACCATTTGGTCTATTTGCATATTAGGGTTTTATATATATATAGATATATAGTCACAAGGCTTCGTAATAGTGTGATTGCCACATTTACTATTACATCATAGACACTTGCCATCCCTAGGGTCAGCATGCCTGGTTTGATTATTTGTAAATTCCAGATCCATGATGTATGGTCATTTCGTAATTTTGCTGAGCCATGAATCTGAGTCACAGGCTTATGGGTGGGAGTGAGTTTCTCAGCTAGCAAGTGACCCTAGCTGACTACCAGCACAAACTGGGTACTGTTCTTTACTAATAGATTCTTATGCAGTAAATTTTATGATGTGCTTGTTTTGCTTCTTTCTAAAAATAAAACAAAAACATATACATACAAGCACCAAAATAAACACACACATACACACACACACAAAGCCAGCTTTAAAAATACCAGCTGACTGCTAATCTTAGTGATACGAATGAAGGAAAATTAAACAAGGCTGACAAAGCAAGATTCCCCACCCAATAACAGAAATTTCAAAGTACAGGATGTCAAATGTGATGGCAGCTTGGCTTTATAATGTGAAAAGAGTTGGCATGTGCAGTCCCAAAACCAGGGAGCATAATTGGTTAAGCCATTTTAGTGAGAACCCCAACCAGAACATAGTAGTTTATAAAGTCATTAGTAGCCTGAAGCATCATTCATATTTTTTTTCAGTTAAAATATTCTGCATTTTGGGAGGAAATTATATGCTAGTTATATTGAACAATTTGTGGGATACTCACCTCTTGAATTTCAACAGAATGTAGTCCTTAAACTTCATGTATGAGATGCTTTGCTGGGCATTTGCAGCACTGAACAAGGTTTAAGGTGCTTGCCCTTGACATGCAAATTGTTTATCCAGATGATGGGTGTGGAGGGAGGAGGGGAAATAAGAAACAAACAAAAGACAACTTAAATAGTATCAGTCTCACGTATGGTGGTGAATGTGGCCTACATTAGTTGGTATAGAATATAAGGACTGTTAGCTCAGAGGAGAAAAGGAGAGAACTTGAGATCTCTCATGGGATCAAGTCCAAGCTCCTTGGCCCTGCATTCAAGGCCTTCCATAGTCTCACGCCAGGTTTATCTCCAACCTTCTGTCTTAATATCTGCTATATAAAACAGCCCTTCCAGTCAATTTGGTTGAGTCATTAAGAAATACACCTGCCTCTCAATTTATGTCCTATTAATTGAAATACAATGAAAGAGAAATGAGCAATTTTAAAATGTGCTTTTAAGTATTATTATAACATTTTTAATGAAAGAGAAATGAGCAACACACACATACACATGAAATAATTTCAGAACAGCAAATTTAAACTGCCTGCCAATTTTTTGAACAAAAAATTCCTTCACAATAGTGATTGTAAAAACTTTATCATGCATGATCTACCATGCCCCCTTTTCCTTCTGGCTGAGCTGGAGTGCAGTCAAGCCCCAGGGGATCCTGGAAGCTACATGTGGAAGATGGCAAAGCCTCTGGCAGCTGGGTCCCTGAATGAGTGTGTGCAGGAAGGTCACCTAGCAACCAGGAGGGTCCCTGTCAAACGGTTACATATGTGAGAAGTAAGCATCTATTGTGGTTGGCCTTTGAAATTTAGGGTTTGTTTATTATAGCAGCTAGCGTCATAGGCAGTTTGCATCATTGTAATCAACACACTCAGCTACTATGAAGAAGTGGGGAAAAGCTATCACTACTAGCATCAAAATAGAGGTTACCAGCTGCACTGGTACAGGCTAACAGGACAGTTTCCATCAAGAATATGGATTCTGGCAACAGACTGCAGGATTGAAAGCCAGTTCTACTATTTTCTGGGTTATATGCCTTAGGCAAGTGTATTAGGTTGTATTCTCCGGTGAAGCAGAACCAATAGGATGTGATATCTACATCTATGTCTATGTCTATGTCTATGTCTATGTCTATGTCTATGTCTATGTCTATGTCTATCTATATATCTAGTCTATAAAGAGATTTATTGTAAGCAATTGGTTTATGTGATTTTGGAGGTTTATCAAATACAAAATCTGATGGGGGAGGCTGGCAGTCTGGAGACGCAGTAAAAGAGATGCGATTCAAGTCCAAAGGCAGACTGCTGGTGAACTGGGAAGAGCTAGTGCTGCAGATGACGTCCCAGGCAGTCTGCTGGCAGAAGGTCCTCTTGCTCAGGAAGGCTGCTCTTCTCATTCTCTTCAGGCCTTCAACTGATAGGATGGGGTCCACCCAACGTTATGGAGGGCAATCTGCTTTACGCAAAGTCCCCTGATTTAAATGTAAATCTCATCCAAAAACACCCTCATAGAAATATCCAGAATAGTATTTGACCAAATATCTGGGCGCCATGCCCCAGCCAAGTTGCCATATAAAAGTAACCATCATAGGAAGCTACTCAATCTCCCAGTGCCTCAGTTTTCTCATCTGTAAAGTGGAGATAATGAAAGAACCTATTCTATTGGGTGAATATGAAGACTAAATGAATCAATGTATATGGTTAGAAAAGTGTTGGCACATGGCGCTCAGTAGGTGTTTGCTCTTGACTATTACTATTGTTTATTATTATTGTTATTAATTACTCTTGTCACAGGCTTTGGCTATATGCTTCACTCTGATGAAAATGCCAAGAAAAAGTTTAAGAAGGGTCACCAAGAGTGATAGAGTATTTGGTTGGGAACACCCCTAATATGCTGAGAGAATTCACACATTAGAATTCTTATAGTGTTGAAAGTGGAGATTTGCATGCTAGCATTTGCAGATTATATTAGCCAATGTGCCATTAGTCAGTGGCTATTTTTTTTCTTGTTGTTATTCTATGAATAAATTTTAATATATTCCATTTTCCCCATAAACTGTTTATTTACTGCTCATATGAATGCAATATGGCAAAAAACATTTATATGACTAGAGTCTTTTTAAGTCTACCAGAGCATTTCTCCTGCTTTTCATTCCCTTCATTTCTGGTGAGAAAATTCATTTGTGCTCTATATGTTTTTTAATGTACAATTGCTTCTCAGGCATGCAACATCAGCATAAATCAAAAGGCTGATGTAGAGTAGAGTAGAGTGCTTAAGAATCTGGCTTGGGGTTGGCCAAGCCCCAGCTTCTTCACAAAGGGTTATTGTGAAGTTTGAATGGGGACTCTCAGCACTGTGGCCGGCACTCAGGAGGCACTGGGTGAGTGGGCACTGGGGCATTCCTTCATTAGTGTTTTCTATATTGTTGTTACAGTGTTCCTCCTTGAGCTGAAGAGACCTAGCATCCTGGGTCCCTGAATAACTGTGTGGAGGAAGTCACCTAGCAACCAGGATTACTCCTGTCAAATTATTACATAGGTAGGAAGTAAACTACTATTTTGGTTAACCTTTTCAATTTGGGGTTTCCTTTTTATAGCAGCTAGCTTGTTAGGCACTGTGCATCACCTTAACCAGTGTGGTCAGTTAATATTGCAAAAAGGTCACTTACCATTCGTGATATCCTCTCTCCCCCTTTGCAGGCTTCAGAGGCCATAGACTCCTGCAGAAAGTATCAGCTACATAGCTTATTTATGCTCTATCTGCTAGCCAGTGCCCATGTTTCTCCTTTTATGGGAATGCCCTGCTTCCCCAGTGAGATAACATCACAGGTATTGCTTTCAGGATGCAAAAAACAAACAAACAAACAAAACAAAAACGTAACTTTATTTAATTTTTTTCCTTGAGTTACTGGCAGAGCAGAAAAGGAGTTCCAGTTAATTTGGGGGTTTTCCAAATTTCGTTTGAAGTTACATCTAAGTTCTGGATTGTGAGGATGGGCATCTGGTCTTTAATGTCATCATCTGATGCAAGCATCCTCATTTCTCTTGGTATTTCATTGTCAATTAACTCTAGAGTTTTCACTTATTCTTGACTGTGAGACCTCCCTCCATGGGTCCAAGTCTCAGCATTTTCATGATGCTTATAGGTACATGAATATAGAGAGGCTTGTGTGAGAGTCCAAGGTGTATGGAAATCTGTCTAGGGGTCAGTGGGTAGAAGAAGGTACTAAGGACAAAATAAAATCAGTTAATACTTTGATATTTCAAAAATATAATTCCACCAGAAAAAGAAAGCCCCTTGAGTGCAGGAACTGTACCCTATCCTGGTACCCTGTAGAGTAAATCAAGTTTACCTCATTAAATATTGGCTTCTGCTACTAAATGATAAAGAACAGTCTATGGGCAACAGAAACAGAAGAGGAAAAGATTTCCCATCAGTTTTGAAATAGTAACTTCAAGGGTAAAAATATACTGCTAAGGGCTGACTTGTGTCTCCCCCAAATTCATATGTTGAAGCCCTATCCCCCAGTATTTCAGAATGTGACTGAATTTGGAGACAGGGCCTTTAAAGAGATAATTACTAGTAAGTTAGACCGAGGTCACTAGGGTGGGCCCCAAATCACTATAATGGGTGTTTTTAAAAGAAGAGGTGATTAGAATACAGACACATGAGGGAAAATCATATGAAGACACACGGAGTTCCTCTAATCCTCTGCAGTGGATGCCCAGCCCAAAGAAGGCATGCTACAATTTGTCAGCATAGGACTGAGATGCATCTTCAGTTCTGTGCTGAGGAAGTTTTTATACAAGTCACACTCCATAAATTTGTTTCTCAATATGCAAATTTGAACACATTACTTCTCTTCTAGTCATATTGGAATAACCAGTACTAAGTACCTGGTACTACTTGTTTTCTTCTTGCTGTAAACAGCGAGAGGACTATACAAACTATATGATACAATTATTTTTAGACATTAAACAGAAGGACTTTAATCCCCGAGAGAAGGGAGAAAAACAAGGTGAAAAACAAGCAGCTTGGGCTGCTTCCAAATGTTGGCTATTGTAAATAATGCTGCAGTGAACATAGGGGTGCATATATTTGTTTGAATTAGTGTTTCAGGTTTCTTTGGATATATTCTTGGAAGTGGAATCACTGGGCCATAGGGCAGTTCCATTTTTAATTTTTTGAGGAAACATTATACTGTTTTCTACAGTGGCTGCACCAGTCTCATTCCCACAAACATTGCACGAGGGTTTCCTTTTATCCACATCCTCTCCAACACTTGTTGTTTGTTGACTTATTGATGATAGCCATTCTGACGAGTGTGAGATGCTATCTCATTGTGGCTTTAATTTGCATTTCTCTGATGATTAGTGATGTTGAACTCAAAATGAATGAATGACTTATATGTAAGACTTGAAACCATAAAAATCCTAGAAGAAAAGATAGGCAGTAAAATCTTGGACATTTCTCGAAGTAATTTTTTTCTGATATGTCTCCTTGGGCAAGGGAAATAAAAGAAAAAATAAACAAATGGGACTACACAGCAGAGAAAACCATAACAAAATGAAAAGACAACCCACTGAATGGGAGAACATATTCACCAATAATACATCTGATAAGGGGTGAATTATAACAAACTTATACAACTCAACATCCAGAAAGCAAACAATCCAATTAAAAAAGGGCAGAGGACCTGAATAGACACTTCTCCAAAGAGGACATATAAGGATGACCAATAGACATAAATTTAATGTCTTGAAACAACACATATTTATTATGTTACAGTTCTACAGATCAGAAGCACAGATTTCACTATGCTGAGACCAACGTGTTGCCATTGTGCACTCCTTTATGGAAACTCTAGAAAATAATTTGTTTCTGTGCCCTTTCTTTTTACCATCTGGACTCATGGCCTCTTTCCTCCATCTTCATAGCCAACAAAATTGAGCTGAGTCCTTCTCATACTCAACTCTCTGGTTCTCTCTTCTGCCTCCTTCAACTTAAGAACCCTTGGGTACACCTAGATAATCCAAAATAATCTTCCTATTTTAAAGTCAGCTGATTAGCAACTTTAATTCCAGCTGTAATTCCCCTTTGTAACCTAACATATTCCTAGGTTCCAAAGATTTGGATGTGGATTTTAGGGGAGGCCATTATTCTGCTTATTAAAACCACTGAGGCATTTATTAAAGACCTCAAAATAGTTATGCCATAGTGGTAGAGATAAATTAGACCTAAAGTAATTGATTTTCTAGACCCAACCTAACAAGCTTAAATGTAATATTAAAAGAATTAAACAAGTAAATTAATGCTTGTCCAAATAAACTTCAATATGCTTTATAGAAAGACAAAAAATTCCATACATAAAACAATGTGATGTTTATAATCACAATCAAAAGTTACTAGATATTCTAAGCAGGGAGATATAATTCATAACAGGAGAAATATTAATCAATAGATACAGATCCAGAAATGATAGCAATAATGGAATTACCAAATAAGAACTTTAAAACAGCTCTTATAGATATGCTCAAGAAAGCATGATTATCATGAGATAAATACAATCTATAAAAAAGAAAGGAATGGAATTACAATAAGACCAAGTGAAATGAAAAGATTCGCAGGATATATTTAACAAGAGTTTGGACACCACAGAAGAAAAGATGAGTAAACTTGGAGAAATTAGAAAAGAAACTATTTAGACTGAAACACACAGAACAATAAAATATGAAAGAACTCCAGTGACCTGTGGGACAAGATCAAGTGATCTAATGTATATGAAATGGAAGACCCAGAAAAGGGAAGACAGAAAATCTATTTGAAGAAATAATGACCAAAATTTTCTCAAATTTAATGAAAACTATAAAGTATAGACCCAAGAGATTTAATAAATCCCAAGCAGAAAAAAAAAATACAAATAAAAACACATTACAGGACCTCAGAATAAAATTGCTGAAAACAAGTGATAGAAATGTCCTTACAAGTAGCCAGAGAAGGACAGACCATTACATTACAAACACAAGAATTTCAACAGACTTCTTGTCAGGAACAATGAAAGTCAGAAGACAATAAAAATGCACTGTCATAGTGTTGGAGGAAAAAAATGGTCTAAGTAAGTTCTATATCCAGAAAAATATAGCCTTCAAAAATGAAAACAAAATAAGACTTTTCATCCAGGAAACCTACTTTGCAAGGAATTTAAAGAAAGCTTTGCAGGCTGCGGGAAAATGAAACTCGGATCTACACAAAGCAAAAAACACTGAAAGTGATGGATGTGTGTATAAATATGAATTATATTTCCCTAATTTACAATGTTCTTTTTAAAAAGAATTGAACTTTAAAGGCAAAAATAATAACACTATTGTGGCGTTTATTATATATGTAGAAATAAAGTGTATGACAACAATTGCATAAAGCACCCAAGGGGAGAAATGGAAGTATACTATCGTAAGGTTCTTAGGTGATATATTAAGAAGTATATTCTGATTTGAAAGTAGACTGTGATGTTAATGATGCATATTATAAACTCTATAATCTACTCTACCAAAAAAAAATAGCGCAGGAGATATAGATAATAAGCCAGTAGAAGGAAAATAGAATCTAAAAATACTCAATCCAAAAGAAAGCATGAAAAGAGAAGAAAAGTAATAGAGAACCACATAGGAAACAAAATGTAAGTTGGTAGAATTAAATCCAAACATATCAGTAACTACATTAAATAAAATTTTAATTAAAAGCCAGAGACTTAATTAAAGTCAGACTGGATAAGAAAGCAAGATGCAATTAAATGTTGCCTACAAGAAGTCTAATTTAAATATAAAGATACAGATAGGTTAAAATAAAGGAATGGAAGAAGATATACTATACAAACATTCATTACAAGAAAGCTGAAGTGGCTATATTTAACATGAGACAAGGTGAATTTTAGGGTAAAGAATATAACCAGGAATAAAGAGGGACAATTCACAATGATAAAAGGATCAATTCATTAAGAAAATATAACAGTCCTAAATGTGTATGTACCTAGTCATAGAACTTCAAAATACACAAACACTGAAAGAACTGGGAAAAGATTTAAAAATTCACAGGGATGAGTGATTTCAAAATGAAACATGTTTTTTTCTTTCAACAAATGGTGCTGGTGAAACTGGATATTCACATGCAAAACAACCAAGTTAGACCCTTATCTTACACTATATACAAAAATTAATTCAAAATGGATCAAAGGCCTCAACATAAGTGCTAAAACTATAAAACTCTTGGAAGAAAACCGAGAGAAAAAAATTTTCATGACATGGGATTTGGTGATGATTTTATGGATATGACACCTAAAGCATAGGCAACAAGAAAAAATAAATTGGTCTACATCAGAATTTAAAAATTTTGTTCATGAAAGGACACTATCAACAGAGTGAAAAGACAACCCATGAAATGGGAGAAAATACTTGCTAATCATACATCTGATAAGGGATTAATATCCAGAATATATAAAGAACTCTTAGAACTCAGCAGTAAAAAAACCCAGCCAGATTAAAAATGAGCAAAGGACTTGAAAATAGGCAAAAAAGATATACAAATGATTCAATAAACACATGAAAAGATGTTCAACATCACTAGTCATTAGGGAAATGCAAATGAAAACCATAATAACATACCACTTTACGCTCATTAACATGGGTTATTTAACATTATTTACAAAAAACGAACAGAAAAGAACACATTTTGGTGAAGATGTAGAGAAATTGGAATCATTGTGCATCACTGGTGGGAAAGTAAAGTGGTATAGCTGCTGTGGAAAACAGTATAATGATTCCCCAAATAATTAAACACAGAATTATCAGCAATTCCACTTCTAGGTATACAGCTAAAAGAATTGAAAACAGTTAGTCAAACAGATATTTGCACACCCATGTTTATAGGAGCATTGGTCACAGTAGCCAAAACATGGAAGCAACCTAAGTGTCTACAAAAAGATAAATGGATAATTACAATGTGATACATACATACATACAATGGAATATTACTCAGCCTAAATAAAGAAGGAAATTCTGAAACATGTCCCAAAGTGGATGAACCTGGAAGATTCTGTGATAAGTGAAATAAGCCAGTGACAAAAGGATAAATACTGTATTATTCCTCTAATATGAGATTCCTGGAGTAGTCAAATTCATAGAGACAGAAAGTAGAATGGTGGTTGCCAGAGGCTGGGGAGGGGAGGAGGAGAATGAGGAGTTGTTATTTAATGGGTATAATAGGATTTCAGAGGAGAAAGATAAAAGTTCTGGGATGATGGTGGTGATAGTTACACAATAATGTGATGTACTCAATGCCACTGAATTTTTTTATGCTTTAAAATGATTACTATGGTAAATCTTACATTATGTATATGTTACCATAATAAAAAGAAAAAAAAAGGAGGAAGAGGAGGAGGAGGAAGAGAAAAATAAGGAGTTTGAGAGAAAAACTTCAATATGTTTTGACTGAGATGATTACATTTCTTTTTCTTCCTTTTTTTCACATCACACTGACATTCTTATATTGCAGTCTGGCCCAGTTCCCCTCTAAGTGAGCTGTGTGCTAGAAATCCGTGGCCAAGTGGGCCTGTGGGTGTGTGCGCTGGCATGTCAACTAGTTTTTTCTTAACTTCCCAGTTTAATTTAGGGGAAGGCACTTCACCAAAGTGCTTAAACAGGAAGGAAAAATTACCAACACTGTTATTTTCTCTTAACACAGCTTCAAGATTCTAGCTAAAGCTACCATTATCCTTTTCCCTCAGTTCCTCTAAAAATACCCATTTCCCTAGTGGGTTCCACAGGGGCAGGTGGAGCCCTTGACCTGCCGCTCATTATAGGCTATTGCAGTGATAAAAGGACCTTGTCCTCCAGGGCCTCTGGTTTATCCTTGGGCGCTCCTCTTGAATTCAGGTGTCAGGCCAGATCCCAGACTTAGATATAGACTTTTCAAATGATTGAATAAGTGATTAATATATCCAATAACTAATAGACCCCATGGATAGTTCATTAAACATGGTAACAATTCAAATCCAATGCCAAAGTGGTGCCTTCACATTGAGCATAAGGACTCCGGCATTGATGTAGTAATTTTTAAAATGGGAATGACAATTGGGGAACTTTCCACATGTTGATTTATTTAATTCTCACAATAATGCTATAAGGCAGGTTTTATGATTATCTCCATTTCACAGATGAGGAAACTTTCCCAGTCACACGCTCATCCATAAATGTTTTGTTTCTCTTGACAACTACTTTCACCATGAGATGTTCCACTGAGAAGCAGACTAGTTTGGGAATTGCTCTGTGTTGCTATATTACTCAAGTTTTTTTTGCTAGCAAGCCACAGGAAGCCAATTGAAAATTTGCTGAAGTAAGTCTGGGAATTTATTACTATTATAACCAAGATAACTAAGTGTATCCTAGCTATATCCAAGGAACCAAATGGTGGCTCTGTCTTTCTTATGGGCTTATCTTGAGTTGCCCAGTATCCTTAAACCAATCATTGTGGTCAAGTGGAAGGAAATCTTGGGTTGGCCCTGACTGAGCCAATTGCCCATCTTCATGTCTAGTGCAGGGGAGGGGTTTGCCTCCACCTAACCCGTGGGAATCAAGAGCAACAGAGGCAAATTGAGTTGCTGTTACCCCAAAAAGGAGGATTACATGCAGGCAAACAGAAATAACTGACATTCATTGCTGCTGTCCGTATAGCAGCCCCTGGTGGACACTGGATATTATCTGACATCAAGGTGGAGTACTGGGAATCTCTGTGTCCTTAGATTGGATGTCCAGTAGCCTGTTTGTTGTGTGTGTGTTTTTTCTACAAAGCTTGCTGACCAAAGTCCTTTTAAAGATTTTTAACAGCTTTGAATTCATGACTCATGCATCATTCAAGAAACTGAGTCACTGCCATATTTTTACTTTTATTTTGCTATTCATTTATTCAACAAATACTAATGGAACTCTAAGGATATGTGAGGACCTTGAAATACAGAAGTGAATCATTGTCATGGCCCTCGCTCACCTTCCAGAGCGGGTTAATGTCTGTGGCCATTTAATGTAGATTTGCTTAACTATGTAAATCACATGAAGCTCTTGCATAAAAGGTTGGATTTTCCTATAACACCATGGATAGAATTTCAAAAAGTAGCAAGTAGTCAATGTATGTTTGCTGGTTGATTATATGATGGTAAAGCTTCATCCTTCTGTATTGTTATTTTTTCTCTACTTATCTGCTCCTCGACCAATCATATCATGAGTGATGGAAGCCGTGTTTCCAAGAATAGTGATGTAAAGCTATTTCTTATATGTGGTGGAAATGGCATTCTTTGCAGTGGGAACCCCACATTACTAATCATTTGCATGGTGGTAATCCTGTGTGGGAATGGGAAATCTTGAAACTGCCTTTCTTCCCTTTCTGTGTTTTTGCTACCTTTGATCTGGAATTTTAATTGTATTGGGTTAGGTTATTTCTGATGAGGCGTTCAAAGACTTTCAAGTATCTCTGACTTTTTTGGACATTAGCTTTTTTGCGGTGTGTTTTTTCCTAATTATTCCAAATGTTGTATAAGGAGCGTGAAAACAGAAAAAAAGAATGTTATATTCTTGAATTTGATTTCATATTCACAGCTTCCACTTAGTACCTCTTTTGTTATTATGTTCATTTCAATGTAATTTCTCAAACTCTTTAGCTATATGTCCTATGGCACACTTGGGTTTCTTTCTAGCTCTATTGTTCTACAACTTGATCCCTTTTCCTGTCCCTCTAAGAAATTCAAATTTTTCCTGAATTTAAGGGTTTTAGCAATTTAGATTTCTAAGAAAGACAGTTTATTAGGAAACCTTGTGTTTACTCAAGCATACAGCAAATCCCACTTGGCCAGCAGGCTAAATGTGATTCCTTGAAATTCTGTTCTAAGCATGAACTCTGGGGAGCTAAAGTTAACATTTAGTCATCAATAGGATAATTTAGGTTCATTCTTCCTACTTACCTTCTTAAGAATGGATTGGGGTTCACGCTGGTATTCTCTGAAAAACAGAACGACCTTCCTGCCCCGTAGAGGTGTGTTATTATTGAAAGAGCCACCCATGTCCTGTGTTGGCTTCCTCTCTGTGTTTGGATTTAGGCATAGTATCTTTTCAGACGTGCTGACTTTTTATGGCTTCAGCAAGGTAATGGTGTATAAATGCCGTTGGCCGTTTACCATTTGGGATTCAGCTCCATGTCTGGATCTTGTTATGTAGGCATTTTCAGAGCATTACTGCTCAGCTGTGAAAGCACTCTGGCTTAAAGCGAAAACGTAGTAGAACCTTGCTAATCTAACAACTTAATAACACTTGCCACCCCTTCACAGCAAGGACTTAATAGTAAGACTCAAAGTGAGGCTTCATGGTTTCAGAATGCACCGGAACTCATTCCACTGGTGACTGTGTTATCATAAGTAATTTCTAACTTTGCCTTTATTAGAGCAAATGAAACAACATTACTTTACCGCCGTGCGATCCTTTTAATTCAGCCATCAAGGACAGTGACATTCTGGCTTATGCTTTGCATTCTATCCTTCAGAGCCAAGACTCACTGAAAAATGTGTTGTGGTCCTAGGGCATTGGGTTTCTTCCGGTGCCTGAAGACAATCTTTAGAGGAACGTTCTAAGCACAGTTGAGATACAGAAATAAGTGTTAGATTATTTCTTTTACTAAGGACTTGAGTCCCACATATAGAATTCTAATTATTTGACCAGAATAGGTTAGTCCATTTTCTCTCCCTGTAGTGTGAGAGTGAGGGAAGCTTTTGTATTCATCTTAAAGTTGTTTCTAGTTATCTCTAGATGATTCCATGGCATATACTAGTTAAATTTGTTATCTATTTGCCATCTCCCCCTTTCATAAAACATGTATTGTGTTTCCAAAAGAAGACAGACTGAAAAAGTCTGTGTTATTTTTGAAATGTAACTGATCTCTTGTAAAATTTTACTAACTGTAATCAGGTCATTAGAGTTGAAAGTTTGTATGTGTGTGATATTGTTATAGTATTCTTTTATATGAGGGAACTGTACAGATGCTGGAAGGCAGCTCTCAGTAGCCATTACTTAGTTACTACAGACCAAATCATCAAAACCTTTTCTTCAAGAAAAGGGTGTTCTTCCATATATGCAAATTGTACTAGGTGATTCTCTTGTCTTAAATTCAGCATCATGGAATGTGGTAGGAGAAACCGCAGCAGTAACCCAGTATTCCAAATAATTCTTAGCTGATATCTTAACCTACGAGGGAAGGAATCCTTGAAAGTCAGTGAGAGTAACCTCTGAGGTCTGCATCTTAACTGTTCCAAGAAACTTTTCTAGGTTTCATGATCAGTATGATCTTTCGCATTGAGTTCTTGGGAGTGTACAGAATATCTGTTGTAAATTTTATAATTATCTGTTAAAAGCTTATGTGAGATTTATCTCCCTGCTCTGCCCAAGACACTCCTATGAATTCCTATGGCATTCAGAAGGAAATTCAGTCCTGGCCATGCTTCCAAGGTTCCTCGTGAGCTGGCCTCTGCCTCAGCCTGTGGCATCCATGCCCTCCCTGCTGGGCCGTGGCCTCTTTGGTACTCCCACCTGGAGCCTGTGCCCTCAGGGTTTCCCCTAAGGTAAGTCCTCTTCCCCCAGATGACTCAGCCTTGGGCCATGACCCGTTCCCTCCTCCAGGTCTCTGCTCAGATGACTCCCCTGCTTAGACAGCCCTTCCTGCCCCCTGTTGTGGCTGAATTGTGCTCCACATCCCTGCCAATTCATATGTTGAAGCTCTCACCCTCAGTATCTCAGAATGTGGCTGTATTTGGAGATAAGGTCTTTAAAGAGGTGATTGTTAAAATGGGCTTGTTAGGGTGGCCCTAGTCCAATATTTACTGGTGTCCTTATAAGAATAGGAGATTAGCATAGAAAGAGACACCAGATATATGCATGTACAGAGAGACAACCACATGAACACATAGCGAGCATATGGCCACCTGCAAGCGAGGGACAGAGACCTCAGAAGAAATCATACCTGCTGACACCTTCAACTTAGACTTCTAGTCTCTGGAACTGAGAGAATATTAATTTTCTGTTGTTCAAGCTGCCTTGTCTGTGGTATTTTGTTATGGCAACCTGAACAGACCAATACACCCTCCAATCTAAGAGTTCTTCACCGACTCTACCCCATACGCTGCTTTACGTCTCTTCAAAACACATTAATATGAACTATTTACTTACACATTTATTGTCTATCTCCCCCCGTACAATGAAAACTCCTCGAAAGTGGGAACTTTATGTTCAGTGCCGTATTTCCGATGCCTTGAAGTAGTACCTGACACAGCATAAGTATTTAATAAATATTTGATTAGAAAAGTAATCAATATATTAAATAATGCACAGTAGCCCAGCTTCAGGTATAAATAACAATGAGGTTTCTGTCCCCAAGACCCAGTTCAACAGGTAGTATGGCAGCCTTGCCAGCTCCAGCTGGTGGTAGGTTTGGGCTTTTTAGAGGATACTCTACTCAGAGGAACTGCCTGCTGCTGAGATGGGCCAGCAGAAGGGTTCAAGACGAGAGAAAGAGCAGCAAGGAAGTGAGCCGCCAAAGCCCCCACAATGAGGAAAGGGGGTTATGGAGCCCACAGCCTTCAGCTTTAGTCTGCCTGGCTCGGGGGATTTGAATCAGCAGGGGCACTGGAATCAGCTCTGCCACTCGCTGCCTCCGTGGTCAGGTTTCCAGCTGGTGCTGCAGAGCTGAGAAAAGACAGGCTGTCTTCTACACTGCTGTGAGATTAATTTTCCAAAAGCACAGCTTCGAACCCATCCTTCTGCTGTTCAGAACTGGCTGTGGCTCCCAACTGCTTAGTGGAGTCTGTCCACTGCAGGCTTTGGAGACTGACTGAGTTAGGGAACCCTCCTACACCTCACTCTCTTCTTCTATGAAGTAAGGATGATAATAGTCACTGTCTGTGCTGGGATAGGGTACAGGTATTCAATCATTGTTCAATGAATAAGCCCTAACAAACACTGTATACCTGATAGTGGCAGAGATAACTGGCTTATCCATTAGAAGTTGAGCTGGAAATAGACCCTAGGACTTGTGTTAGTCCAGAGGTCCATGCCCAAGACCTTGACAGAAGCCACCTGTCCACAGGGTCTTAGGAGAGCCTATCACCCTCTCTAGAGTTCTCTTTCATGGCCTGTAAAATTAGGAGTTTAGACCGGCCCTGGGCAGCTGGGGGCGTTGAGGGGTCTGGGGGAATCGGGAGGCAGGTGCCCCAGTGGGGCTGAGGGGACTGGGCGCCGCCATCTTGTGGCTGTGGGCACCGCCATCTTTGATGGTGTGGCAGTCAATTAGCATATTCCCTCCTTATTGGCTGTGGGCATTGCCATCTTTGAGGGTGGGGCAGTCAATTAGCATATTTTCTCCTTATTGGCTGTGGGCGCCGCCATCTTTGTCACTGCATAAGGGTCAATTAACATATTTCCTCTTTTTTAGATAGGATAGGATATGTATATGAAAAAATTTAAGGTCTAATAATCTTAGAAGCCAGTGATTACCTCTGCTACTTTTTTGAAAAATATCATTCCAAATGTTTTCTATGAATTTATATGCCTTTTTTTTGTGTCACAGACCTGGGGACCTGTGAATGTGTCCTTCTTTGGAAAGGGTCCTTGCAGATGTAATGAAGG
This sequence comes from Cnephaeus nilssonii, assembly GCF_951640355.1. Lineage (NCBI taxonomy): Eukaryota > Metazoa > Chordata > Mammalia > Chiroptera > Vespertilionidae > Cnephaeus > Cnephaeus nilssonii. The sequence continues at coordinate 98,956,160 of NC_137075.1, read as the reverse complement.
ATCTTGAGGTCATCCTGGATAAGATATTAGCATATTTCCAGAAGGATGGGCCCTAAATCCAGTGACTGGTGTCCTTCGAACAGAAAGGAGAGGCATATTTGAGATTCAGACAGACACACAGAGAGGGAAAGGCCATGTGACAATCGAGCAGAGATTAGAGAGATGTAGCTACAAACCAAAAAAAAAAAAAAACCCTCCAAAGAATGTGGACAACCAGCGGAAGCTAGGAGAGAGGTGTGGAACGACTTCTCCCTCAGAGCCTCTGAAGGGAAACAATCCTGTGGACACCTTGATGTTGGACTTCTGGCCTCCAGAGCTGTGAAAGAATAGGATTGGGTTGTTGAAAGTCATCAAGTTTGAGTTAATTTCCTGTGGCAGCCCTAGGAAGCCAGTACAACCTCCGTATCTTAGGCTCTCTTTCATTTTGTTCTTGTTTCTTGGCTTGCCTGGTGAGCTATTGAAGGCCTTTTCAGCAAACCTGGGAAGTCAGTTCTGGTAAGTGGGGTCAGGACTACTTCAGTTTCCTGAACAAGAATGTCAGTGGAGTTTTTCCCAGAGTAAGAACTACATGGTGTACAAATTGGGTCCCCAGCTCTCAAACTTCCGACTGATAAAAGCAGTTGAAGACTTTATGGAACCCCAGGAGTGATTTATAGTTTTATAAAGTATTTAGACCAAAGCTCATCAGAATCTTCAAAATGAAAATAGAGCCATGACTTCATCAGCTCCCGGTACCAGTTTTAAAGTCACTGGATCCAAATAGGAACACACCTACTAGTAAATTACTGTCTCATCTTTTCTCTTTGGTAAGACTGTTGCTGCTGCTGCTAATAGCCGAGGAGATACCACAGGCAACAGTGTCCACTGCAGGGAGAGAATTCTGTTCTAAATAAAAATCAATTTTGCTCATAGCACTACATTTGAGAAGAGTTCTTTAGATCTTCTTAGCTATTTTTCTCTCCTGAACTAGCACCAGATGAAGCAAATCTTGCTGTATTTCCCCTTCTTTTTATTATTATGCCAGTAGGAAAAAATACATGTTACACTTTCTAGGAAAATTTGTGAGGGAGGGTGAGAGGCACATCCTCTGTGTGGGCGTATTCCCATATGATGAGGGGCGTGGGGGTCTGTACAAATTGAAAATAGATTGATTTGGAGGCAGTAGTGGAGGCATTTGAGAAACTTATTTTAAAATGTGTGCTTTAAATTATAGAAATGGATTCCATGCGGTTTAAATTTCCAAAGTTAATTTAATTTTGTTTTCAGGAAATTTTCTATTGTGCTAATAGCTTTGATTTTACTTAAAATGTCATTCATTTTGGAATGAAATTTACACACTGTACTAATTGCAATGTAGAGATCCAAAGCAGAGACATGAAGGTTACAAGGAAGTAATGAGAATATTTACTCAAGAGATTTTTTAAAATTGATTTCAGAGAGGGTGGGGAGAGAGATAGGAACATCAATGATGAAAGAGAATCATGATTGGCTGCCTCCTGCACACCCTACACTGGGAACTGAGCCTGCAACTCGGGCATGTGCCCTGACCAGGAATCGAACCGTGACCTCCTGGTTCATAGGTCGATGCTCAACCACTGAGCCACTCTGGCAGGGCAGATTTTTGTTGTTTAGTTTCTCCCGTGAACCAGGCCCCTGTGCTGGGTGCTTAAAGTCTGACCCCCCAGGAGCTCACAGGCCAGGAGGAGAGGGGACAATGCTAATGAAGTGGGACTTTGGTGAGGTGGCACCCAACCTCAGGGCTGCCCTGACTTCAGAGACTGCAATATTTTAGTGGGAATCTGGAGAGTAGGTCAAGGCCAGGGAGTGGGAAAGGAAGGGACAAGACAGAGGGAATGGCATATGCAAAGGCCTAGTGCTTTGGAGGTCATAGAAAATGTGAGAAATCAAGAATAGAGCAGAAGGACAGAAATATGGAGGCTGGGGAGTGGGGAAAACCTTTGAGAGTCTGATGACAAAAGCCTTGAGACTAAGAAGTGTGCTCTTTGTCTTGAGGGGACCGGGAGAGTCAGTAAAACATTCTCAGCAGAGTGGGATGTGACTAGATTTGTGTAGCACATCCGGGATGGCAGTAAAAGAATAGAAAGGTTAAGGAAAGAAAGCTCAGAGGCACCAGGCTTATTAGGGAGCAAAAGTGTACTCCCTCAAAAGGTAGAGTCTCCTTTTATTTGTTTTGTTTTGTTAATCCTTACCTGAGGATATTTTTCCATCAAGTTTTAGAATGAGTGGAAGGGACAGGGAGAGACAGAGAGAAACATCGATGTGAGAGAGACACATCAATTGGTTGCCTCCCACATGTGCCTCAACCAGGGCCGGGGATAGAGCCTGCAATTGAGGTCCGTGCCCTTGACCGGAAGTGAACCCGGGACCCTTCAGTCTGTAGGCCAAAGTTCTATCCATGGAGCCAAACTGGCTAGGGCTAGTCCACTTTTATTAAGTAAAGAATGACCACGTTGCTAATGGAACTTTCCCATACACATTTTGTCTGTGTTAAGAAAGTAAAACCACTTAATCATAAAATCTCTAAATAAATAACTATTATTTTGAATCTAGTCACTGAAATGAATAAAAACTGAGAAAAGACTTTAGATTTTTTTCTGACTCTGAAAACATGGTATGGCTAAGACTCTTGGCTTATACAGGAACCAGCTTTCATTTCATATACCTTCATAGGGCAGGCCTAATGAAGGGTGATGTTTGAACATTTCAAACCAAGTTCTCGCAGTGGAGGGTGTTAAGCAACTTGTTATTTTAAGCAATTTGGACAGATATTTGCATATACAGGCAAGCCTGTTCTTTGAACCAGCCCATTATATAACCTCACTTATCCCTGCAGGTAATAAACTGCTATCAATGGAAAATTAGTTATAACCCAGGGTTCTCTATGCATGCATATGTAGTCAGACCAATAAGAAATAAACACACTGTTAAGGACAATAGCTGCCTTCCACTTCACTTATCTCTTATGAATTATTTCTCCTCTCAATTCCATATCAAGAAAGATACATCATGTTTCCTAACACTCTCAGATAAGCGCCATAGGAGCTAATATTGATGGCAACTGTACAGAATGTGTTTGAGTGAGACATGTGCGTATGCTGGTATAATACCTATTGCTCCCTTTTCTTTTTCCCCATCCTACTCAAGGTATTTCATTCATTCGTTCACTCATTCACTCATTCAACCAGCTTTTTAAGGGTCCTACTATAGCCACGTTTTGAACATAAAAGGTGAGATTCCATGTCTGATAAGGTATATTCCTGACCCCCAACAGTTAACAACTCCAACTAAGGAGCTGGAATTGTTAATAATGCACCAGAAAAGGACATGTCTGTGTGGCATGATCCCGTCTCTTCTCTTAAGAAGCAGCCCACGCTCTCAGGCCAGGCTCTGCAGGGGGTGAATCCCAGCACTGCACTCATCAGTGTTGGACCATGGCAAGTTATCCATCCTCTATGAGCCTTGTTTTTCTCATCTGAAATGAAAATCCTAATAGACCCTTCTGATGTGATCATTGTGAAGATAAATAAATTAAAATTTGTAGAGTGCCTAGAACAGGGCCTGGCACATAGTAAGGACTCAAATCAATTTCTGTTATTATCATAAATGCCTGGAGTTCCTGCCTAGGAATAATTGACTGTGTGACTGCTATGTGCAGGGCCAATACAGCTGCTGCATGGGGACCCAATGGTGGGCATTGCATTCTGTCAGGTAGATATAACCTGTATATAGGTAAACCATATATGTATAAGGTAGATGTCCTCAAGCCTACAGGCCAGCTGTAGAATGCTAGTATTAGTTATCTATTGCTACAAACTTAGTGGCTCGAAACAACATGCATTCATTATCTCAGAGATCATTTAGGCCAGGGATCTGGGTTTAAGGGTCTCTCACAGGCTGTTATTAAGGTGTTGGCCAGGGCTGGGTTCTTGTGTAAAAGCTCCGCTGGGAAAGGATCCTCTTCCAAAGTCATGCTGGCAGAAATGAGTTCCTTGAGGGCTTTTGGAATCAGGGTCTCAGATCTTTGCTGGCTGTTGGCTGGAGGCCTACCATGTGAGCATTTCCAACACAGCAGCTTGCTTTATCAAAGCATGCAATCCAAAAACACAATAGCTAGTCTACCAGCAAGATGGAAGTCACAATCTTATATAACCTGGTCACAGCAGGTAATGATCTGCTCAGGGCAGTGAGGGATGCAAAATGCTCCACAGTACCCATCTCTCTGATGCTTTGAGTTTCCATGCACTGTGCCCAACACACCCCCGCCCCATGAGGGTCCCCATGTGGGTCAACTTATCTATGGCTCCCTAGTAGTTTATACAGAGTTAGATTCTGGAAGGAGGCAGAAGCTCAGCTTAATTTACCATCTTGTCAGCAACCAGAAGCTCCATGTCAGTTGTTCACATGTTAATCTTAGGTCCTTTAGCAGTTGTGGTACTCTGTCTAGATCCCTGTAAGTCTCCCTTATAGGTTCAGTGTACCCATCCCCCACTTTCCACAGCCTTTGCTCCAGAGAGCTCATCTCTATAACTTCCTTCAGGGAGTTACCCTTGGTACCCTAGAACCACTTCACTCAGATGCCCCAGAGCCAAAAGAGCCTGGGAACTTACAAACACCCACGGTGGCCTGTAGCTAATGGCCAACTGGTGCAGAGGTGTGAGAACCTAACTCCCTTACTTTCAGGCAGGATAAACTCTGCTGGGTAATTTATTCTCGAAAGTGCTCAGGAGTTAAGATTGAGTCTGGAACTTTACTTGTATCACAACCTTGCCTGGCTAATTTTTGTTCCCTCTTCTGGCTTTCCCACTCCCTTATCAATTTTTCCTGAGGCAACTTGCTTAATAAATTTCTTAAATACAAATCCTCTCCTCAGGGTCTGCATCTGAGGAACCTGCCTGAGACAGTTGGTGCCACCAGCAGTCCCAGGATGATGACTTTAAAGATGGGATTCTGGATGCAGCTCATTCACCAGCAAGACGAGAATGGGAATCCCATTCCTGGTGGTAGGTGGCATCGTGTATTTTTTGTATGTGTTAGAAATTCAGCATATCTTTATTTTATAATAGAGGACCAGTGCATGAATTCATGCATGGGTGGGGTTCCTTGGCCTGGCCTGCGATTGGGGCTGATCAGGGGGTAGGGGGATAGGGGGGTTCCCAGCCATCCTGGGAAGGAACCGCGGGAGGTTGGCTGGCTGCAGGAGGTTGGCTGTGGGAGTGCACTGACCACCAGGGAACAGCTCCTGCTTTGAGCATCTGCCCCCTGGTGGTCAGTGCACATCATAGTGACCGGTCGTTCAGTCGACTGGTCATAAAGGTCACTTAGGCTTTTATATATAGAGATAAAGAAAAATTGCATAGAATAATATCTCATTTTACTTAGATTTAAGAGCATATATACAAATAAACCTTTAATTAGTACTGTATGATAAAGTATCAAGGAGGCAGATGTTTTTATGTACCTGGCGTTCATTGTGGCATTCTGTATCTTTGTATCAATGCAGTTATTAGGACTTTTACTTTTGGTGAACTGTGAAGGGATACAAATGGTAGGAGATACAACAGCTTGTGCAATATCTCTAGCTTTTGAGAAATACAGAGGAAATAGCAATTATAAGGGCTCTGTAATTAGGTGAAACTGGACTTGAGCAGGCCTAGAATATATGAGTAAACTGCATCAAATGTGGGGGGGTGTACAGACCTGTATGTTATTCCCTAACCCTGTGGTCGGCAAACTGCTGCTCACGAGCCACATGCGGCTCTTTGGCCCCTTGAGTATGGCTCTTCCACAAAATACCACGGCCTGGGCGAGTCTATTTTGAAGAAGTGGCATTAGAGGAAGTTTAAGTTTAAAAAATTTGGCTCTCAAAAGAAATTTCAGTTGTTGTACTGTTGATATTTGGCTCTGTTGACTAATGAGTTTGCCGACCACTGCCCTAACCAGTGCATCTACATCAGCTCACACCTGTGGCCTCACAGGTATCCCCTATGACCAGCTGACAGAGGAAATATCCCCAAGTTTGGTTCACAAATGGATTGACTCAGTATGTTGGTGCCAACTAAGAATGAACAGCTGTATACTATAGCCCCTTCCAGAGGTGGCTCTGGAGAGACTAATAAGGTTACATTGTTGTAATAAGCAGAGCTTTGGGCATTGCACATGGTCATCCACTTTGTTTGGAGAGAGAGGTGGCCCAATATAAGGATATAGACTCTGGACAGTAGGAAATTACTCCACTGGATGGTCAAGGGACTGGAAGGAGCATAGTTGGAAGGGGGTTTGGGGAAGAGGACCTATGGGAATGAAGGTTTTTTTTTGCACATTAATGCCTACCTGAGAGCAATCACGGCAGAAGAGGCACTAAGCAACCAGATGGACAGGATGATGTCAGCCAGCCTTTGTCTTTAGCTGCCATAATCCTTGTCCAATAGGCGCAGGCCCTTGAGTGTAGGAGCTACAGTGACAGACATGGAGACTATGCATGAGTCCAAAAGCATAAGCTCCCTCTCACCAGAGCTGATAGCTGCTGGCACTGCTGAGCGTCTCTATCAACAACAGAGATGGACTCTGAGTCCCCAGTATAGTGCCATTCCTTGAGACCAGAGACTTGGTGGCAAGGCTCTTTCACCCTGGATATGGCAGCATTTTGTTTTGACTGCAATTGACACAAATTCAGTGTATGAATTTGCCTTGCCTGCCTGCAGTACCTTGGCACGGTCCACTATTTGAGGACACAGAATGCCTGATTTATGGACATGGAGTCCCACAAAACAGTTTCTGCCTATCTTTTGGAAAAGGAATTATGGTAATGGGCACATGACTGTGGGATCCACTGATCCCACAACATACCCCACCATTCAGAAGCTTCTATCATGATATATTATAACCATCTTTTGAAGGTATAGATAAGCACTAGCTTAGAAATGATACCCTGAGAGGTTGGGGCACCATCTTTCAGGATGCAGCATGTGCATTAAACCACTAGCCGTTGTATTGTGTTGTTTCTCCAGCAAGTTGAATACATAGGTCTGGGAAGAGGGATGGGAAGAGGGTTGGCCTGGCTTACCATCACTCTCAGTGACTTTCTTGGGAAATGTATCCTTCCCATCTTCACAACTCCAGGCATTGGGTCTAAAGGTTCTAGTTCCAAGAGTGAGAATGCTTCACACCAGGGGACATGTGAAGAGTCCCACCAAACTTCCAGCTACAGCTGTAGTTTTTACCATTTTGGACTCCATGTAGTCAAAGCAAGCAGTTACCACAATGGCAGGGATAACGACCCTGATCTTCATGGGTGGGATAAGGCTGCTGCTACATAATGGGCCAGGGAGAAATGTGTTTGGCACTCAACTAATCCACTGGAGTCTCTCTTACTGTTTTAACTAAAAATAGGCAATTGCAGCAACCAATACCTGATAGACATGGAGTAAAACACTCATTCCCTTCACAGATGAAGACTTGGATTACTCCACTAGGCAAGTGACCTAGACTTGCAAAAGGGCTAGCTGAGAATGAGGGGAATCTAGAATGGAGGGTAGAGAAGAGAGATAATAGGTATTAGTTATAGCCTTAGGACCAACTGCAGCAGCGGGGCTGTGGTTGGTCCCACTAGATCTGTGACCGATTAGAATCTGGTATAAGCTGTACAAGATGAGAATAACAAGAGAAGCATGTGGATCTGAGTGGTGCAAGGGGTGGACTATAGTTGATGCTTTTTGTGCTCTACCCAGATCCCTTCAGATCCCCTTTACTGGTTTATTGTATGCATTCCCTGGCTTCTGGGTGCTTCTCTCCTAATGGCTCACACCTCTAACCTCCTCCAGAGAGCTACCTTCCCTTAATCTACAGAAGCTTCTCCACTCAGACTCACCCCAGAACTAGAAGTGCTGGGTATTTATGGCTCCCACCCACTCCAGGAAGGCCTGTAGCCAATGACTGACTGGTGCTGGGGTATAAAAACATAGCTTCCTTGCCTCAAGGTGGGATCATCTCACTGTGCAATTTGTGTTCCAGAACTGCCTTTGGATCAAGCTTGACCTTAAATTGTTCCCTTGCTTGCCTTCTTCTCCTGCCCTATTTTGTTTCCTTTACATCTTTGCTAGTTTCTCCTGGAAGCACTTTCTTAATAAACTGCTTGCACACGAATCCTTGACAACACAAGACAGTTCCCTAGTAGAACACACACTCCTCGTGAACAGACACCATTTAGACATCGGTTGTTGTGTGTTTTTTTTGTTTTTTTGTTTTTGTGTTTGTTTTTATTTTAATCTCAGTATCTAGCCCAGCATGGGATAGATACCTAGGGAGTCAATATGGGTTTTGGCAAAATCTTTGGTTTAGATTCTCTTTCTTTGGTAAGAATCTGAGGATCCTAACTGGTGATTGCAGTAGGACGTTACAGACCAGGACATCTGTAAATTATCAGTGATCCAGCATTATAAACGGTATGTTCCAGGTTTGGGGGGAAACCCCTATTTCAGTTTTTCAATCCCCTTGTCAGACTATTTCCAGACAGTGCATCCCAGTTGGTGTGGCTGTTTGGACAGCAAATGGGATAATGTGCTAGCCAAGAGGCAGCTGAGGAAGGCACTTCATGAAGCATTGTAACCAGAGACCTTGAAGTTAAGCAAGACCGGACCTCAAATCCTTGCTCCACTCCAACCAGCTGTACTACCCTGGCCACATTTTATTCATGTCCAGATGAAGTTATACTAGTTCTTACTTTACAGAATTGAAAATGAGTTCATGTATGCAACGTACTTAGCGTTGCTCCTTGATATAGTAAAACTCGAGAAATGGTTCTTTCAGAGTGGGGAGTCTGGGGACGTTACTGTGCTCTTAGAGCCAGCGCGGGCAAAGGCAGTGCCAAAGGGTGTTCGTTCATTTTTCCTTCCAGAGCACAGAGCACAGAGCACAATCCTTATAAGCCAAAGGGAAGGAGGCCGTCATCTAGGCCTCAATGTAGAAAGAGCCTGAGACCGCGGGCCCCCACGTGGCTTCTCGACCGCCCTTCCGACCCTCCCCCTCTTCCCCCTTCACAGGGCTGAAGTAGGTGAAGGGTGGAAGCCCAGACAACGCGCCCCGGAGGCGGACGCCCTCGCCGGTTTCCTAGCAACACCCGCCCCGCCCCGTCCCGCCTGGCGTGACGCGACGGAGCCGGGAAGCGAGGGGGGGAGGGGCACCGTTGCCATGGCAGCGGGGCCGCCGCTCCTGACGCCGGCGGCGCCTGCGGGAGCACGGGCTCCCGGCCGCGCGTGGGCGGTGGGGTGGCGTCCCCGCCTTGCTCGGGCTCCAGCCGGGACCAAAGCACAAGCTCGCTTGGAGCCGCGGGGGACAGAGCTGTCTCCATGCGTGGCCGGGCCGCAAGGCCGGCTGGCCCCACTCACTTCCCCGCCTACCGGGCCATTCAAAGGCCTGGAGACTTTTCATCTTGTCTTGTGGGGAGGAGTTGGTCATTCAGGGCCTGGTCTAGGCTGAGTGAATTGTTTTGGTTTGGGCATTTCGTCGGACCTTTTCCCCTACCTATAAAAGACGTGCACACACACACACACACAACACAGCGCTTGGCCTAACCTCCTGACCTGTTCTCTCATGTGTTTCACCGAAGGATCTTTAATCTTGGAAAGAGAATATGCAGAAAAAGGAGCCGTTTCCAAAATCAGCCTTTCAAAACAACACTGAAAATAAGTATCATATTTCTCGAGGGCCATTTTCAATTGAAAACATCCAAGCCTGGAAGGGTTTTCTGGATTCCGGACTTAAATTTGCATTCTCCTAAATCCCTCTCTGCAATGAGCCACCTTTGGAGAATCCAGTTATAAGAGTATTAAATTTAAACATATAGTCCTCTAGCTAGTGTTATGATTACTCTGCTAAAGGGCCCACTGTCAAAGACAAAGCAACAAGGATCTCAGTCATTCTCTGGCTTGAGAGTATTTTTAACAGAGGCGGAGTCAGTCACGTGTTTGTGAGTTTAATCAAATTGACAAGGGCTCTGAGCTAGAAAAGCTTGCTATCTACTGCGAAGACAGCATTAGGTACGTGTAGATGCATTCTCTTTGGACTTATTTGAATCAGAGCTTTTCAAATAGAATCTTCTCTTGCATATATTTTTCTCAATCTGCTGCAACTGGAAAATTTAAATCAAAATCCTATTTCTTATATTCATTTTTATGGTAAATGTGTCTAAGCTGAGATTATGCATTTTCTTGATCAACAAGAAAATGCGCAGCAATCACTGTGAATTGAGCACCTTGCTGATTGAGCAACACTTGAACCTGGAGGCAAGAAAGACCATAATCTTAGAATAGGAACCCTCCATAGCATTATTTCACAAGCATATTCACAGCTAACCTTTTCCCACTCCAAAGGATCATTCACTTGGAACTTTTTTTATTCTTCACTTTGTCAGAGTATTTAATCTCTTAGAAAACCACTTTCACATACTTTTTAGTTTGAAAATGTGACTGTGGTTGGACAAGTAATCATTTAATTTATAATATGATAATAAATTATAATGAATATAAGTATATATTATTCTCTCACTCCTAGATCATTTTCCCCCCAGTATCAAAACAGAACCTTTAATTTGCAAGCTGGAGAATAGAGGATAAATTCTGAAAGTTAATTCAAGGACCTGAAAATAATCGTTTCATGTTTAGCACTATTGGGGGGGAAAAAAGAACTTAAAAAACTGATTTGTACCTAATGACATTTTTGTGCATAAGGCAAATCACTAAACTATTCTGCTTCAGCTTTGGCAGTTTAAATGTTACAGTAGCAGACATAATAACAATATATTGTGTATTAATTTTTATTTGGTAATTTTCATAGTGTCTGATTATTCATTTGTTATTCTAAAAGTGTGTGTTTTTTCACAGTCGTTACTAATCAGTATAAGCCCAGACCCACTTGATTGCAAGATATTGGTAAGGGCCCACATATGCCTGGCGCAGCAAATACAACTGACCTGATCAGCTATTTCCGTGGTCGGCAAACTGCAGCTCGAGAGCCACATGCGGCTTTTTGGCCCCTTGAGTGTGGCTCTTCCACAAAATACCATGGCCTGGGCGAGTCTATTTTGAAGAAGTGGCGTTAGAAGAAGTTTAAGTTTAAAAAATTTGGCTCTCAAAAGAAATTTCAATCGTTGTACTGTTGATATTTGGCTCTGTTGACTAATGAGTTTGCCGACCACTGAGCTATTTGATTGTTTGTTTTCTGTAGAGAGAGGTTTAGTTACACACATAAGTTAGCCCAACCTTCATTCTTTAGACTTCATTGACCACTTTGGAGAGTTCACTCGACACCAGAGGAACCCATAGGATTTGTTGCATGTCCTGCTTTATGAATAATATGTGAATGTCGAGAACCTCACTAGATTTTCTGCATAATTTGCTAACGTGGGAATGATCTCCATACAGCTGGTCCATTTAGTTCCCAGTTTTACAAGGTTTCTACCTTATCACTTACAGTTGTTATTTCCTCAGGAACCTTATATTTATAAGAACCAGGTCCCTACCTTGCATGCTCACCTTTTCCTCTCTCAAATAATCAGTGACCTTAAACTTTCAGCATCTTATCGTTATTATTGACTGCCAGCTGCTTAACTAATCCTGCATTAAACTCGATTTACTGCTTTATCTATACTATTTTAATCTTTTAGAAGCTTATTCTAATATGCACTCTTTAATGAAATATTTTATCATAAGAATAAACTAACTTTTCTTCATTTTTCCAGATTCCTTTAGTTTTGCTCATTTACTTATATACCTTTATCTTTCTTTAACTATTCATAAGTTTCCTAGTTTCATTTTGTATACAATGAAATAAACCAAAATGCTTATCTTGTTACTACAGAATGATTGTGTTACTTCAATATGTGGAATGCTCTTGTTGAACTCTTAATGACTTATTTAACTCTCCTGAGCTCAGTAAATTATAAATGCTTTTGTTGCTAGAAGACTCCCCCATCCTGAAATCTTAAAATATTATCCCTATCAAGCTGTAAGGCCACCTAATATTCTCATATCATGTCTTTGGATTTGAAGAGGCAATAGAGTATAGCAGTTAGGAGACCAGATTTGGGACTCAGACCAAGATTCGAGTTCTGATTCTAACACTTACTTGCTGTGTGACTTTAATCAAGGTTTTTTAAAAAAACTTATCAGGGCCTCAGGTTCCTCATCTACAAAATGGAGATAATAGCACTTAACTTATTAGGTTTGGGGAATTTTTAAATATGTTTTTATTGATTTCAGAGAGAGGGAGAGAGAAAGAAACATCAATGATGAGAGAGAATCATTGATTGGCTGACTCCTGACCACCCCCCCCCCCCCGCCCCTTCCCAAGCTGGGGATAGAGCCTGCAACTGGGTATGTGCCCTGACTGGGAATCGAACTGTGAGCTTCTAGTTCATGGGTTGACACTCAACCACTGAGTCAACACTCAATAAATGTCAGCAGTGGCTATCACTATTATTATCAACATTAAAACATTGTCTCCACTGTTACCAATTAACAGAGTCTGAATTAGTTTATTTGATTAGACTATCCACAAATAGGCAGGATTCTGACAGGGCATAAAATAGACATTTTAGTTAAGGAGGGGAGGAGGACAATGAGAAGGGAAAAGTCCAGAGCATGAGCCAATGCTTGAGGGGGAGTGCACAGAGATATCCTGAAAAGTTAAAGCACAGCATGGGGTCACCAGGCACCTAAGGTGAGAAAGTGGAATTCAAAATAGAGCCCAAAGTAGAATGATATTCATAAAATTAGCCATGACTTTTAAATATATGTAAGATTGTGAGACCTACCATATAGAAAAAAAAAAAACATGAAAAAATGGAGGATTCTGATGCATGACAAAGACATAAGACCTAGATGGGAAGAATGAATAGATAGATGATATAGAGATAGAGATAGAGATAGAGATAGAGATAGAGATAGAGATAGAGATAGAGATCAGGATTCCCTGGCAGAAATCAGATCTATTGTAGAGAGCATAAACAGAAAGAAATTTATTACAGGTGATAAATGGCCTCCAGATTTGTATTTAGGATTGAGGAAAGATTCTAGGTTGAGCTTTAGGACTGATTCTCCAAACTCCCACACAGAACGGGGCCATGGCAGGAACTGCTGCCTTTTGTGCAACAGGAAACTGCCTGCCAATTGTGAACCTGCCCCTCCAGCTGCTGGCTTGGGCGGCACCCTGCCACGACAGTGATAAGTTAATCATGCCCATAAAACCCATTATAAAATATTAGGGACAAAAAAGGGAATAAAAAGGAAAGTGGAATATATGTGTGTATGTATACACACACACATATCCTATATAATAAAAGGCTAATATGCAAATTGACTGAATGGCAGAATGACCGGTCGCTGTGACGCACACCGACCACCAGGGGGCAGACGCTCAATGCAGGAGCTGCCCCCTGGTGGTCAGTGCGCTCCCACAGGGGGAGCCCCGCTCAGCCAGAAGCCGGGCTCATGGCTGGCGAGTATAGCAGCGGTGGCAGGAGCCTCTCCCACCTCTGTGGCAGCGCTAAGGATATCCAACTGCTGGCTTAGGCCCACTCCCCCAAAGCCGTCAGTCAGACATCCCCTGAGGGCTCCCAGACTGCGAGAGGGCACAGGCCGGGCTGAGGGACCCACCCCGCCCCCTCAGTGCACAAATTTTGTGCACTGGGCCTCTAGAGTGTGTGTGTGTGTGTGTGTGTGTGTGTGTGTGTGTATGTATGTGTGTATGTGTGTGTGTGTGTGTGTGTATATATATATATATATATATATGTATGTATATATACTAGAGGCCCAGCACACGATTAAATAGTGCACGTGTAGGGTCCCCTAGGCCTAACCTGCCATCAGGGCCATGTCCACTGCCCCACAAAGCCTCACACGCTCTGCGGATGCTACTGGCAGCCCACGATGCTCCTCAGACACTGCCGGCGGCCTGTGATGCTCCAGAAGCCCTGCCCATCGCGGCTGCTGTGTGGGACCCATCAATGCACTTCCTGGTGAGTCTGGTAGTCGGTCATGACGCCGTGACGGAGTCATGACCACAAGACTTTTATGATATAGTTATGATACATAAAGAGAGCAAGAAAAAAGCATGAGTAGCTACTATACTTCTTGCTATCTGTCACAAGTCTATAGTCAGTATTTGTAGCTTCCTTCATCTGCTACCCATTCCATGTAGTCTTTGCTTCCAGCAGGTTGATCAGTGGACCAGACTTCTCTGCCTGTTGGCATGACGCAAATCTTTATTCCTGAAGTGTCTGAGTTCTAGAGTTGCTGGCTGAACTGTTTTCTAATTTTTGCCAGTGAATATGGCAGTCCTAGGAGGCACTCAAGAGAATCTGCTGGCCCTCACTGCATAGCCACAACCTTAATTTTCCCTGATAGTAAGGAACCCAATGATCATGAGGAACCCAGTGATCAAGTGTAAGTCTCAGCTTCCACTGTAGAACTATCTGTTCCCTGATGGACTCCACAAACCTCTAAATCAACAAAAACTTGACGTCACAGAGATGTAAAATCTTGCATGTCATCAGGCTTAGTAAGGAGAGGTGTCTTTCTCATTTCTACCCTTCAGTTTCTTCTAGTCTCCAAACTTGTAAGACAATTAATTTATGTTATTTCAGTCACCCAGATTGTGGCACTTTGTTATAGCAGCCTTAGCAGACTAATACAGAATATGTGACCACCCCTACCTGTAATTTATTGTGGGGCTCAGCATGTCTCATCAGGGTTGCTAAAAAAGTCAAGTCAGTGTCTTCTCTATAACTGATAATTCTGCAAGGAAGTTCCCAAAACCATTTGGGATGACATAATTATTTCTTTAATTAGTAGCAGTACTGAGATGATTTAGAATTTAGCTTATAAACATTTAAGATGATTCAACCTATAATGTTTATATTTCATGTCAAGAAGGAATCCATTCATATTTATATATATAAAAGGCTAATATGCTAAGTGTCCATCCAGGGGATGATGTCACGTAGCAATGCCCAGCTTCCTCTCTCTAAGGTCCACCAACCTCCTCGCAGTTTCTTCAGCCCAGGAACATGACTTGCTTTATAGCCAGGTGCAAACATTTCACACTTTAACCAAATGTCTGTGAAGCATTTTCCTGTGCCTCATTTCATTTGATCCTCACAGAAGTCCTGGAGTAGGTAGATAGGAGACTAGGTGGAATCCTATTTTCTTTTCATTATCTGAAAAACAGAGATTTAGAAAGCTTAGAAACTTGACTTGACTGAAAAGAAGAAAGAAATGGTGGACCTTGAAAATGACTTCAGGTTTTCTCACTGTGCAGAATATAGTCAAACACTGCTGCAGTTAAATATTTTACCCTTTGTTCTCCCTGCATGATCTACAATAATAATCTGCTTCGTGCTGAGGGGACCCCCTTTCCACTCCCCCCCAGCCTGAGTGCACGAATTTTGTGCATGGGGCCTCTAGTCTTTCTATATTTATACAAAGTACTGGAACATTTAAGAGAGCTTAAGACTCAACATAGTTATAAAATTATAATAGCTGTACGTTATAAATAACTTATAATCAATATATAAGTATTATATACATGACATAATCATATAATACCTCAATATAATTATATGTTTATAAATATATATTTATAAGATCCAACATATTAAATTTACAAGACTAATATGAACACTTGGGATTTTTTGTTTGTTAAAAGATAATATACTTGACATATTAAAAGTAAAGATCTGCCGAAACCGGTTTGGCTCAGTGGATAGAGCGTCGGCCTGTGGACTCAAGGGTCCCAGGTTCGATTCCGGTCAAGGGCATGTACCTTGGTTGCGGGCACATCCCCAGTAGGGGGTGTGCAGGAGGCAGCTGATCGATGTTTCTCTCTCATCGATGTTTCTAACTCTCTATCCCTCTCTCTTCCTCTCTGTAAAAAATCAATAATATATATATATATATAAAAAAGTAAAGATCTGTATATTGAATCCAAGACAAGGGTTGGCAACTCTCTGTAAAGGGCCAGATAGTAAGTATCTTAGGATTTATGGGCCCTATTGCACCTGCTGCAACTACTCAAATATGCCAATGTATCACATAGAAAATATGTAAATAAATAGGTATGGCTGTGTTCTAATAAAACTTGATTTACAAAAATAAGCATCCAGCCAGATTTGACCCACAGACTGTAGTCTGCCAATCTCTTACCAAAGAGATTGAAGATGTTCAAATGCAAGTTTTTAAATATATAATTTCAATAAATCAAATGTTAATTATTAGAACAAACATAATTGCTGAATAATATTTCCTGTGCACAAAAGCCACCTTTAAAAGCATCTAAACTCTCAGACTGTAATGAGCTAGATGGTATTGGGAAACAAGTGTTGTAGCAGAAAGAAGGTGAATTTTGGAGTTTGAGACCTGGTTTCCAGTTCCAGCTCTTCGACTCAAGTAACTACACTATTTGGAGAAAATCATTTAGCCTCTGATGTTTGTAAAGAAAATAATATAATCTCCACTGTACCTACACTCATAGGTTTGTGGTGATAGTCAAATAAGCATATTACATGCAAGTGTACATTGAAACAAAAAAATCTCTTTCAGAAATAGAGTATTATTATCATGAAGTATAAATGCATTTGCACAAATTATAGTCCCACAAAATATAATAGGTATTTAAAATAATTTCTTATATATCATTTTGAAATTTTTTCACCTTGGTGTTGTAACTAAGCTGTGATGTTTCTCTAATTAGAATTTGAATTAACTTAATAGTCAGAAATTTGTCTCTTTAACATAAAAAATATTAACATAGACACTGTATAACTTCTACAGATTCAACATGGATTGTTTCCTAATACCAACTTGTGCCCAGTATTTTTTTCATTTTTAAATGTATTTTTTATTGTTGATAGTATTATAGATATCTCCCATTCCTACCCCCCGCCTTTTCCTCCTCTCCTCCCAGCCCCTATTCACCCCCCAGATCTTAACTATGGGCCATAGGGTAAGTGCCAAGTATTTTAAATTTAATTTATATTTTTGTACCATAGTTTGCTACATTAATTTTAAAGCTAGAAAGAATCTTAAAAATCATTCCATGCAATCTTACAACTGTTTACAGATTACAATCCTGAGGATTTAATGGGCTAAGTGAGCTGCCCAAGAGCACATTAATAGGAGCACATTTATAACTTAACTAGAGGCCCAGTGCATGAAATTCATGCATGGGGGTGTGTGTCCCTCAGCCCAGCCTGCACCCTCTCCAATCTGGGACCCCTCGAGGGATGTCCAACTGCCTGTTTAGGCTCGATCTCGGTAGGATCGGGCCTAAACGGGCAATCGGACATCCCTCTCACAATCCAGGACTGCTGGCTCCCAACTGCTCACCTGCCTGCCTTCCTGATTGCCCCTAACCACTTCTGCCTGCCAGCCAGACCACCCCCTAACCACTCCCTTGCCAGCCTGATTGATCCCTAACTCGTTCCTCCTGCCAGCCTGTTTTGCCCCTAACTGCCCTACCCCTTCAGGCCTGGTCCCCCCCAAACTGCCCTCCCTTGCAGTCCTGGTCCCCCCCAACTGCTCTCCCCTGCAGGCCTGGGTCCCCCCCAACTGCCCTTTCCCTGCAGGCCTGGTTGCCCCCAACTTCCCTCCTCTGCCGGCCTGGTTCCTCCCAACTGCCCTCCTCCTGCCGGCCATCTAGTGACGGCCATCTTGTGTCCACATGGAGGCAGTCATCTTTGACCACATGGGGGCAGCCATCTTGTGTGTTTGGAGTGATGGTCAATTTGCATATTATTCTTTTACTAGTAGCCCATTTGCAGGAAGAATCCTGCAAGCGGCCGCTGCGGCCGCATGTGCTGCCGCTGCCGCTGTCGCAGCCATTGCGGCTGCCGCGCCTGCACCCTGCGCGCGCGCCACGGCCGCCCGCCCTGCTCCTCCCCGTTCCGCCCCGCCCCGCCCCGCCGGGGCTTTCCCTCTGGCAGCCACCTTGCTTTCCGCTTTTCCTCCCTCTTCCTTCTAAGTTGTCTTCAGTCTTCACTCCTCCCTCCCTCAGCATATGCAAATTAACCGCCATCTTTGTTGGGTAATTTGCATGCTCACCCTGATTGGCTGGTGGGCGTGGCTTTTGGCTGGTGGGCGTGGCTTGGGCCATAGCGAGGGTGCAGTCAATTTGCATATTACTATTTTATTAAGTAGGATTAGATAGGATGATGTTATGAATTAAAAGTACAAAACCAATAATGATGGACCCTTTGTATTCCTAGGGCCTGTTTACTGTGTATGATCTGAACCGTACACAAATAAGATACAACTAGAAAAAGCAGATAAGTGATATACACCTAAGAATGCATACTACAGCTCTTTCAAAATCTATTAAAGTGAAATATTTGGAATCACATCTGCAGGGAAAAAAATGATCACTCATTCCTTTGGGTTTTTTATTTTTCTCATTTGTGCTATAATTCCTCTGTAGGTTTCCTAGGGTATATTGATAGGAGAAAATAGTAAACAAATCAATTCTCACATTCTTTTTCAGTGCTTTTCCATGGAGGGTTTGCCTATTTAGTTTACCTCTTTATTTTACTTGGTCTAATCGGGTCCCTGTAAGAAATGCCACTGAGGAAGATTGTCTAAAGGCATTTGTTTTTATGCTGGCATTGAAAAGCATTAATAGAAGTTAAATATGGAAATCCCAGCATGCTGAGATAAGTTTACAACAGTAAAATATCATTTCCTTCTAAGTCTTTTCAAATCTAGAAGGTTGAGGATGGCTTGTTAAACTCAAATAATTATGTAGTTTTGATAGTATCAGAAAAAAGAGCTTATTTCCATTCTATCTTTTGCCTTTATCTTCTTACAAAGTTTATAACACAATCTATTCAACTGGGTTTTTCTCAATTTGGGGGACAGAGGTCTCACATAGATACACATGCACTTGTAGGGCCAGCATGGATGACCAGCGTAAGTTGGGAGACCTTTCCCCTCACCAAATTGCTATTCAGAATCTTCTGTATGCACAGAATACTTTTATGTATACATGGTCTGGCATAAAATTGGCATTATGCTTATATATTGTTGTGTAGCCTGCTTTTGTCACTTAATATGGATGTTTTCTCTGATGATTAAGTGTTCTTTTGCAGCGTGGTATTTAACGGCCACATAGTATTTCATCAGCAAGATGAACCATCATTAATTTACGCACTCTATTGTTGGACATTTGTGTTTCCAATTTTTCACTCTTATAAATAATGTTGTGATGAATATCCATGTACATAAATCTTTGTGCCCAGTTATGATCATTTTTATAAGATAAATCCCTAGGTATAAAATTGCTGGCCCAAGGAATATGAGTATTTGTAAAACTCAATATGTAATGATCACTATAATACCCTTTTTTGGACTCTCTATACTGGGCATTGTGCTATAAAAATAATCTCATTTAAATCTCATAATAAATGTATAATATAAGCACTATTAACATCCACATTTTTTCCAGCGGAAACTGAGGCTTGTGCCCAGAAAATGGTTAGTACATGACAGTGGTTGGCAGACCCAGCCCAAGTCTGTCTGACTTCAAGGCTTATTCTTAACCACTGCACTAAATTGCCACTTCCATATTGCCAAAATATCTCCCCCCCCAAAAAAAAATTATTACAATTTAGATTTCCACCAGTGATACATCAGTGTGCCTGTTTCCCTGGACTGTTGAGTATACTTTGATTATCAGTGAGGCTGAACAGATTTTTTTCATGTTTGTTGGCCGATTATGGATTGTCATGTCCTTTGCATAGAATACATGTCTGAAATCTTTGCTTTTGAGATAGACAGTCCAATGACCTGAATTCTAATCACAGTTCTGTCCCTGATTAGCTATGCAATGTCAGGGGAAAAAAGTCACTGCAGAGTTCTGAGTCTCCATTTCCTCTTGTGGAAAATTAGATGGTTAAATTAAATAATCTCATTGGCCATCTCTAAAGTTTTGTGATTGTATCCATCGGTCCACCCACCATCGGTCCTTGTCACTGGGCAGTGTGGAGGAATTCGGAGATCACCTATGCAGTATATCTTCATTTCTCTATTTAAGGAAGGGCCTTGACTCCACATCATCTCTCCCAGGCCCTGGGAGTCTGCTGAGTCGCTCTCTGCTTGAAGGTTTCTTGTTCTTTGGCTTCCCTTTCTTATGGTTTGCTCCTGCTCAGATTCCTTCTCAGGTTCCTCTCCCTTTCCCTAAAATGTTGGAATTCCCCGGGTTTGCCCTTGGCCCACTCCTCTTTTAATCAGATCACTCTCAGCCACAGTGATCCAGATGGGGCTCTCGGAACATGCCATGAGTCTCTCGCCTCTGAACCCTTGAACGTGCTGTTCCCTCTGCCTGGAAGGCTGTTTTCCCTTTCTTTACTAAACTGAGTCCCCGTGGGTCTTCTGGAAAGCAGTCTTGCTAAAACGTGTCACCTGGATTTGGAGTCTGTCAAATCCAGGTTCCAAATCTACCATGTACTAAACATGTGACCTTGGGTACATTATGTATCCTTCCTAACCTCCATTTCCTCATGTGTATAGTGAAAGTATCTACCTCTTAAGATTATTATGAGAAGGACATGAGATAATCCAGGCAAAGCCTGGTCCATGATGCAGGATTGTTTTGAGCTTTCATAAGCACCTCATGTGCACATCTATGAAAGCACTTAACATACTACATTCTGAATATTCGTCTTTATCTCCATGCATTAGTACTGCGTCTGGCACACCAGAGGCACTCTCTGGCCGATTGTTGGAGAAATAAATGAATCACATTGCAAATACCTTTAGGAGACTTTTTTATGTGGTGGTGGTTGCTGTGTGTTTTTTTATTATTGTTACTCTGGTTTTTTTTATTGATTTGTCTTACTAACACCCGATCAGGAATTACTTTCCAACAAAATTAATTCCCTGAAATGCTTAGATGGTTGGGGAACAAGGGTGCCCAACCCAGAGAGACAGAATAGCACCAAATAGGGAGGTAACAATATGGTGGAGACAGAAGTTTGCATCTCTGTGCTTTCACTGTGGATACTCTAAGAAGTTTCCCTAATGACCCTGTGTTTCTCCCTAATTCTGGCAGAACCTTTGGCTGTGTTAGTTCATCATCATGGGCAAGTTCAAGTCCATCCATACTTAGACATACCTAATGTTACCTGTTTATCAACACCACCTCATAGAGCAAATGAGCACTAAAATATCTCAAACCAAATATTGTCACTAAAAGTTAAAAAAAATAGCATACATGTTTGGAAAATGGACTGCCTGGGAAGGTGGCCAGAGGCTAGAGATAGCAGAGAAAGTGAGGGTAAGTGTATATGGGAAGAGAGAAGCCTAGAGGCTTATTGAAAATTGAGATGTCTTTGGGGGAAGAAAAATCAATATGGGCTATGAATCTTTTAGTATAGACTGATGGTGAAAAGCCTCACAACAGTTTTTTTTTTTTTAAGGATTTAAAAATAATTATCCATGCACATTAGCTGGTGTTTCTCTAAGGAAGAAGAATAAGAAAACCTCACAAGTACTGTATTTCAAAAAGATTTTAAAATAGCGAAATCGCCTCCCATGTGCAAATCAATGCCTGGTCCCTCCCTAAAGTGCTACACAGGTTTATCATCAGTTCTGAGAGCCTCAGATACAGGGTTCTCATTAAGATCAGCTCTGGCACTCACTTAACAGCAAATGCCTAGTCGGTTTTACAAAAACAACGTCTACCTTCCCTCTAAGTCCCTTCACACTTCCCACAAATCCAGCCTTCCTAATGCCTTTAGAGCGTTGAATATATTTTGTGGAGTTTTGCCCTAGAAAGGTAATGCTTTTTACTGATTTGTTGCCTTCCCATCTCCCTTGTGGTTTTCATTAGGTCTTCACGGTCAATGACCCTCCAAGACTGCACGATATTAATGCCCTGAATGGCAACTCGAGGCATTCACATAAGCAGAACAACAAAGAGAGTATGGTGGTAGAGGCAGGTCATCCACTGAGGACACAGTACTAACTTTCTGGCTTGAGAAATTAAAACTCATGGCGAGTCCAGGAATTACTCGTGATATAGAAAGATACAGCCCAGCCTTCCTTCCACATACTTACATTCTTTAGGAATGCACGTAGAGTTACATATTCTTTTGACATTTTATAAAAGCATTTTCAAAATACTTTTCTTTTGCTACTTTCTAATGTTTCCTCCTTCTTTCCCCCCATGTTGTATCATTAATTTTTAAAAAGGAAAAGAGAATTGGTGTGGGATTAAGGGTGTGAAAGGGACAAGAGGAAATGCCCCTCTTTGCCTCTGCCTAGAATTCCCTCTTCTTATTTATTTATTTTAATTAAAGTATAGTTGACACACAATATTGTTTTTAGTTTCAAGTGTACAACATAGTGATTTGACATTTTTATACCTCTTGATGTGATCACCAGGATAAATGTAGTAACCATCCAAAGTTGTTATATGTCATTGACTATATTCCCTATGCTGCACATTATACTTCCATGCTTTTTTTTAATTTTATAACTAGAAGTTTTTGCCTTTTATTCCCCTTTACCATTTTTACTCCCTCTTCTGTGGCAATCATCAGTTTGTTCTCTGTCTGTGAGTCTGTTTTGTTTGTTCACTTGTTTTGTTTGATTCCACATAAAAGTGAAATCGTACGGTATTTGTCTTTGTCTGTCTGACTTATTTCATTTAGAATAATGCCCTGTAGGTCCATTCATGTTGTCACAAATTACAAGATTTCATTCCTTTTTATGGCTGAGTAATATTTCAGTGTATGTATGTGACACATCTTCTTGATCCATTCATCTATTGATAGATACTTAGGTTACTTCTATGTCTTAACTGTCCTAATATATAAAAAGCCAGGGCCGTCACAACCGAAATAACCAGACGGACAACCAAACAGCAGGCTGCATGGGGGCGACAAGGCCGGCAGGGGGGTTAGTGAGGGACAACCAAACGACTGAACAGCAGGCTGCATGGGCGACCAGGCCAGCAGGGGGGTTAGTGAGGGACGACCAAACAACTGAACAGCAGGCTGCGTGGGCAACCAGGCCGGCCGGGGGGGTTGGTGAGGGACGACCAATGACTGAACAGCAGGCTGTGTGGGGTGACCAGGCTGGCGGGGAGGGGCAGTTAGGGGTAACCTGGCTGGCAGAGGGGGGCAGTTGGGGGCAACCAGGCCGGCAGGGGGGGAAGTTAGGGGTGATCAATTCGGCAGGCAGAGGTGGTTAGGGGGGCCAGTTAGGGGTGATCAGGCAGGCAAGAAGGTGAGCAGTTAGGAGCCAGCAGTCCCGGATTGTGAGAGGGATGTCTGACTGCCGGTTTAGATCCAATCCCCGGGATCAGTCCTAAACCGGCAGTTGGACATCCCCCAAGGGGTCCCAGACTGGAGAGGGTGTAGGCTGGGCTGAGGGAATCCTCCCCCCTGCCCCCGCATGAATTTTGTGCACCAGGCCTCTAGTTATAAATAATGCTGCACTAAATATAGGGGTGCATATATCTTTTTCAATTTGTGTTTTTGTTTTATTTGGATAAATGTGCAAAGTGGAATTTCTGGTTTATATGGTTGTTCCATTTTTATTTTTTTTTAGCAACTTCCATACTCTTGATGTCACTAGCATCTACTCATCTTGAAGATACAGGTGAGGCACCAGTTTCTCTGAGAATTCCTTCTAGACTCAACAATCTCTGCTAGACATGGTTCCTCTGAGATGCTGGAACCCCCTCCCTACCCCCATCATATCATCTCCCCTAGTAAACCACACAGTTCTGGATAGCAAGTACTGGATCTTGCCTATCTCTAGCCACAGTGCATAACCTGCCACATGCTACACCTCAACCAGTATTTGTTAAGTGAACAATTGAATGAATGAATGAATGAATGAATGAATGAATAGATAGATACTCAAGGAAGAAAAAGAAAAAAGGTGGCAGGTGGTAAGCAGTTTTCAGAAAGTAAGAAACAAGAGCGTGAACCCTCATTCAAAAAATTTAAACATGAAGAAGTTCTGAAATAAAACCTGGTTTTCAGCTTCCACTGAGAGATCTGTTATACAGATTCTTGACCAAAGTATAAGTCAGTTCTGAGTAGACCACAGTCCCAGTTAAAACTGTGAAATGCAGAAAAGCTGAGAGTCATATTCAAGCATACAGTTATAGCAATTTGATTTAGATACAGTAAAAGCTGCATTTCTAGAAATTTATTCCAGAAAAAGAGTTCTAGGAAAAATCTATTTCTGTTATTTTAAAATGTAAATATTCAAGAGTGCATCAGCCCCCACTGAAGCAAATACATCTAAGTGATCTATAGCAGTGGAAAAACTTCTGTGAACCCTGAGGGGAAAAAAACAACACATCTACTAAGAGGGGTTCCTGGTGGCTAATTGGGCTCAAATAAAAAAAGCAGAGCCTAGCAGCCATTTCTCACGCAAAGTGTGCTTCGTGGGGAGAGCCTGCACTGAACTGCCTGCCTTTGCACTGAACTGCCTGCCTTTGCACTGAACTGCCTGCCTTTGCACTGAACTGCCTGCCTGCACAGTGTTTCTGCCATCTGAGCCAGGCCTTATAAAGGTTCCTAGAATCCTATTTCAACCAATATGATTGAGGCTTTTGCTACCCACTCAGAGCTGTGCAGCTCTCACCAATCAGAGTGGCTCTGTTCTGACAGTGTCTTTTGGGACAATCAAACTTCCAGGATTTGGAGCCCTCATTTGCATGAGGATGGACAAATCAGGGACCAGGGTGGGGGCTTCTGTCTGTATAAGCCAGCTTCTCTCTGGCTCTGAGAGTGCATTTCCCCCTTCTACAAAGTCTCCCTGGCTGAGCTGAAACGCCAAAGATGTCTCACCACAGCAGAGCAGGTCAGCCCAGTACAAAACATGGTGCAGAGCAGAGCTGGCTGGCTGGAGAGGGCCAGGGCCCCCTGTTTTCACAGCCCTGCTGTTTTCACAGTTGAGCTGTTTTGCACTGAATAAAGTGTCCTTCTTCACCACACCCCAAATTGGGGATTCTTATTGGGGTTGAATTGGTGCTAACAGCTGTTGGTTGACACTTGGATGACAAAAGCAAAGGTTGACTTATTTGCTTGGTAGTGCTTTTGGCACCAAATGTTTTCCCTTCCAAAATGTTTACTTTCCCCTTTCCTAGTACTTGAAATACCCTTCATAAGAAAGCCAGTTTTTTTTTAGGCTTGTCATTACATTTCTAGGAACTATTCAATTCAACTGAAGTTCAATTGAATTAACTTAGTGCCTAGGAATAAGGCACTAAGGTAGCCATTGTAATACACAATGTACTCCTTGTACTGATTAGAAGGGAGCAGGTAAGTTTTGCTAAAATAAGATATATGAATCACATGATGCATTCATTCTTCACATTGCTACTGGAATTTTCCTCCTAGAATATAGAGCTGATTAGGTCACCCCCTCGCTACTCCCACAACTCAAATGCCTTTGATGACTTTGTCTCCTACAGAATATCAGATTCCCTAATGTAAAGGATGTTCATCTGGCTTATCCAAACAGAAATGCCCCGGTCCTACCCTAACTTGCCCCAATACCCCATTCTCCCCCAACTTAGAAGCTAATTATCTCAAGAATGTTTACCAGGACAAGGACATTGAGACCATTCTGGTTGATTAGATATCCCTTCTTTTAAAATCTGAAAGAGCCCTGGCTAGTGTGGCTCAGTTGCTTGGGTGTTGTCCCATGCACCAAAAAGCTGCCAGTTGGATTCCTGGGCAGGGCACATGCCCAGGTTTCAGGATGTAGGGGGCGTGCAGGAGGTAGCTGATCAATGTTTCTGCTCTCACATTGATGTTTCTCTCTCTCTCCCCCTCCCTTCCTTTCTCTCTAAGGAAGAAAAAAGATTTTTTTAATTTGAAAGAATTCATAAAATCGGAGCAACAAACAAAAGGAATTATTGCAAAATTTCTAAAGAAAAACTATGGTTGATATCAATACATAATTATTGAACAGCATGTTAACAAGCATTCTCTGAAACAAAGCATATTACTGACATGATCTACTGTGTTCTATGTGCAACTGTGGTGTTAACTGCCTGCCTCTCCTCAGTCAGCACCCTCTATTTACAAGGCCAATGTGTTAGCTCTCATCATTGTCTGAAGTTTACTTCTGGAAACCTCCCCGTGTCCACATGAGATTCGTCACCCGCTTTGTATTGGTGCTGAGATGCGCCAATTTGTTGAGAGCATTCAAACTCTCTTCTCTGCAGTTTATCAGACCTGTGTCTTTAAATTCAGTCTTTCTGCCTCCATTATAGGAGATTAATCAACTACCATTAACAGATCTTTCTAATCCGCTCCTATTTTGTATTGTTCTTGATTCCTGACAAATCCGACGAGGCAGTGAAACGGGATTCTGCCTTACCGGGTCCTGGGAGAACAGATTTGGTGGAGTCTTTGCAGTTTGACCATTTCATGCCCACTGCATGTGGGTGACGTTAACACGCCTTCAAAGCCCTTCAGTACTTGACTCTTCCTGCTGTTCTATTCCGTCTCTGTTAACCTCCTTCTTCATCCAACTGCCTCCAGGCACATTGGCATGATCATTTTTTCTGTTCCACATACATATCTAGAATGACAGCTATTGCTAAGGGCTCATTGTGTGCCACATGCTTGCAGGAAGGCCACACGCAGTAGATTTAGACCGAGGTTTAATTGGGGTTCTGTTACCTGATATCTTGGGCACGTCTTCCAGAGTTCTCAGGTTCACTTTTCAGAGCTTCTACTTTCTTATCTGAAAAATGGCAATAAAAACTACCTCCTGGTCTTGGAATATACAGGGTGTCCCCCCAAAATGTATACATGTTTTGAATGATTATAAAGTCAGTGTCTATTAACATGTAGTTCATTTTCAAAATTTAAAAGAATCTACAAAAATGAATAATTTTTTTTGTCAATGCCTCTTTTCAAACTAATGACCATTCTGGTCCAGGCACTGCTGATAATTTGAAGCAATGGAATTGCAAATATCAAGAATCATTTCGTTCAGTATTTGTGCACCCTCAATTCGTCCACTGTTACCAGTTTTGTACCGTGTACTTTATCTTTTATGTATCTCCATATTAAAAAGTCTAAGTGGCACTTTAGTGTAAATATTCTTTGTTCAAAGCTTAGTCTGGCTTCACCATTATTTCAAGTCAATTAAACCTGAAAAGGGAGTGAAAATTAAGTGAGTTATCAGTTGTTAAAGTGTGTAGACATTTTTTGGGACACCTATATGTGTATATATGTGTATGTTACATGTTTATAAAATTGTTCATCTCATTCCTTTATGTTTAGTGTCTTTGCTTTTACTGTTTCTTCCTCCTGGAATGCTATGTGCCTCCATCCTCCGCCTGTTAAAACCCTGCTGATATTTCAAAGCCCAGTAAAAATTCCTCCTTTTCTAAGAAGCCTTCCCAGATCTTACAAATCTATGTCCCATGGGTTCCCATAGCTCCCTATCCACATAGTTTATAACCGGGCTTTCCAGGTACGTAGACCTAGTATAATAACAGAGCAATCACAACCAGCTTTTCTCCTCCCTACCTGCACTTGCAGGAACTTCTCCACCCAACTCCCTTTGCCTCAGGAAAGGAATTTTATAATGTCCCAGATGACCTTGATCCTAACCTCTTTATACTTTCCCAATCCTGTACTTTTCCTTCAGAGTGCTTACTCACTGAAATAATCATTTATGCAAGAACGAGTTAATATATCTGTTTGCCTCCAGCAGACCATAAGCCATTTGGGCCAGGGGCCAGTGTCTAACTGGTTGGTCATTGTATCTCCAGGGTCTAGTCCAGTGCCCCACACATGGGTGATGCCCAGTAAATGGTGGGGTCGTAAATGAACACAGGCTCCGTGGTTGCCTCAGTTTGTTCACCCTCCTGGATCTCTCATTCCCCATCCTCCCACCCCCGTTCTGCTACCTTTGATGTTACTGTCACTGTGAGGACAATATTACTGACACCTGCCTCTGCCAAAGCCAAGCCTTTCAAAGGAACTTCTGTCTTCTGAAGCCGCAAGGATGACATTGATGACCACAAGGGCGGATTCATGCGGTCCTCCCATGCATCTTTTTTTGATCCAACTTCTGGCTGGACTGTCCAACTTCTTAAAACCATGGGTTGAGCCAAGTCCATACGGGTTCCAACGATAACCCCAGTGGGAGATGAAACATCCCCACCAAGGAAACAATGTGACCTTGGGCACTGGATTCTCCCCAGACATGTTATTGATGGAAAAATTTTGTCCCCTCAGGCTTCACTGTTAAGACTCAGAGGGCTGGCTGAAGACCATCTTGTGCCCAACCTGTCTCATTACTCTGACTTGGAAGGGCTGAATTTGCAGCCATCTAATGCATCCCTACTCTATCTCCCCAGATGATTATTTCTTCCCGAAAGGTCTCTCGATCCATTGGACATACAGATTTCTACAGGTGTATCCCATGGGACTTCCAGACACTCTGAGACAAACCCTCTCCGAGGGCATTTTCCAGTTCCCTGCCACACAACCATAGCCCTGGATCCTCTCAGTATTTTCCTGCAATCATACCCATCTTCCTTAGATTTTAGGTTCCTTTAAGAAACGTATTGTATCTTATTTGTCTTTGCATCTTTCTCTCTCTCTCCCTTTCCCCACGAGCTCCTCCCCCGGCACCTCGCCCAGGTCTTGCACATATTAGTTGCTTAGTAAATATTTGTTGTGTGGATTGGTGAATCAGCACCTGAGCCGTTATCAAGGTTAGAACAGGCTCAGCCGAGTTCGTATGAAATCTCAGAGGAAAAGGGGAGGGCAGAGAGCAAAGGGGCACCTGAGGAGATGCCTCTCCGGCCCGGCAGTCATGTCTATGTCGGAATGTTTCCCTCCTTCCTCTTGTGCCCCACGATGAAACGGGAGGAAGGAAGCTATAGATCTGTGCCTTACAGGGCTCCGGCAAAATCAATACTTTCTGTTTACAAATTATTTTCCTTCCATTTATGTATAGGTCTTCCAAAGAGAAAAGGAAGTAAAGAGAAGACAAATAACCTGAGACGTGTGGCCGGGGAGAGGTCGACATGAATTAACCAGACCCGTTGGCCAGGTTTCTGGACAAGCTGATGTCCGTCCAATTTCCGAACATCAGGTAACAAGGCTTTTACTCTACTAATGTACCCATCCATTTCTCTTTAAGTCGAATATTTTTTAAAAATACATTTGTCTAGCTCGGTGTTTTTCAGAGTTCTACGTTTGCGTGCACAGTTGTTCTGTTCTAGTAGATAGTTTACCACCATTATGCAATGAGTCTTTCACTTCTTCAGAAACACACAGTCTATTTTTACAGCCCCCCTCCGCCCCCCCTTCTGTGGTGAATGTTAAAGTCCCAGGAGGAGCGTGCAAAGAAAGTACCGATTTATGTACTAGCCACGCTCCCGCTCAGGGCTTCATGGTTTGCTTCCTTCTTCGTAGTTTTGCAGGTGACGTGTGTGATGGGAACTTATTTAACTTAATCTAAGTTTTCTCATTAGAACATCTTTGGCTCATTAACGGGGTCATTCTTTATAGCTGAAGGCTTGGATTTCTATACAATATATACAAAATAAATGTATCCTCTCCACCCCTCCTTTTCTTTTGAATGTTGAAATTAAACTCTTCCCACCCCCCACCCCCCTGGCTGAAGCATTGCCCTCGATTGAAATACTTTCAATGCCAGATTCAGAAGCAAGCCTTCTTCTGAAAAATGGACAAACAGTAAGTCTTTGGCATCAAGTGTTTTTAATTACTGTGCTGTGTTTCTTAAACCTTGAGAAATGGAAGACCTGAAATTTTAAAATGTCACTGTTTTTAATGAAATATGGCTCCTGATTGACTGAGGGTGCTTACATCTTGGTCTATGCCTTATGGTTCCCCTATGAAAGAAAAGTGCTGGATTCCAAGGTAGGTGTGATCTGACACATAGTCTCCAGCACAGTAAAGTTCTTTCTCTTGCTGGGTTGGAAATAGGACATATGTATTGGAAGCAGGACTAAACATTCGGCCCTCATTTTTCACAGAACCCCATAGTACCTTCTCAGTGTCATGAGCCAATCCACCAAAGGAAGAAGGCTAGAGGGAAATATACATTATCCTTGAGATTCAGGTTTACTGCTCCTGGTTTCAACTATTTGGATGTGTCGCCGTTTCCACCTATGCAACATGCTGGCAATCCGTTGTGCATTTTCCTGACCCTCTAACCCTCGGTGTGGAAGAGGAGGTTGTGTTACAGAATTTGTCTTAGGAGGTCTGCCCCGCTGGGCTCACTTTGCACTTGCACCTCCCTTTTAAGCCTCTGTACTCTTTTCCTTTCTCAGAATTTCATGATCTAGCTCAGTGGTGACTAATCTATATATATAAAAGGCTAAGCCCTAGCTGGTTTGGTTCAGTGGATAGAGTGTCAGCCTGTGGACTGAAGGGCCCCAGGTTTGATTCCGGTCAAGGGCACATGCCTGGGTTGCGGGCTTGATTCCCGGTGGGGGCTATGCAGGAGGCAGCCAATCAATGATTCTCTCTAATCATTGATGTTTCTATCTCTCTCTCTCTCTCTCTTCCTCTCTGAAATCAATGGAAATACCTTTTTTTTTAAAAAAAAAAAAAGGCTAAGTGTCCATCTGTCCGACTGGTAGCTATGATGCACACTGACCACCAAGGGGCAGACGCACACTGGCCATTTAAAAATAAACAGCACCACAGACCTGGCACCAACAAACCAACACTCAGCTTTCCCCAAGTCAGACACCACCCCGGAGCAACACCCCACCAAATCGTAGTCAACGCTGCCAAGACCCCATGGTGCAAAATGTGGCCCACAGCCTAGCCTAGCCCAGAAATGGTCACTCTGGGTGCCGGGTAGTGACGTCACATAGTAACGCCCAGCTTCCTTTCCCTAGCAACAAGCCTCCTTGGAGTTTCTTCAGCCCAGGAACCCAGTTTGCTTTATAGACAGGTGTAAACATTTTACAATATTACCAAATGTCTGTGAAGCATTTTCATGTGCCTTATCTCATTTGATCCTCACAGAAGTCCTGGAATAGATAGATAGGAGACTCAGTAGAATCCTATTTTCTTTTCATTAGCCAGAAAACAGAGATTTAGAAAGCTTAGAAACTTAACCTGATTGAAAAGAAGTAAGAAATGGTGAACCTTAAAAATGATTTCAGGTTTTCTCACTGCACAGAATATAGTCAAACACCGCTGCAGTTAAATATTTTACCCTTTGTTCTCCCTGCGTGATCTACAATAATAATCTGCTTTGTGTTGATATTTACTGCTGTGTATCTGACAATTACCTGAAAGAGAACTTGAGGTGCTTCACTGGGCTGGAAAAAGTTTAGCTAAATCAGAAAGCAGGTCTAATTAAGGAAGTTTATTCTGTACTAGAGGCCCGGTGCATGAAATTCGTGCACTGGGGGGGGTGGTCCTTCAGCCCGGCTTGTGCCCTCTTGCAGTTCGGGAGCCCTTGGGGGATGTCCGACTGATGCGGGGAGCAGGCCTAAGCCGTCAATCGGACATCCTTAGCGCTGCCGCGGAAGCAGGAGAGGCTCCCGCCACTGCCACTGTGCTCGCCAGCTGTAACCCTAGCTTCTGGCTGAGTGGCGCTCCTCCTGTGGGAGCACAGTGACCACCAGGGGGAAGCTCATGTGTTGAGCATCTTCCCCCTGGTGGTCAGTGTGCATCATAGTGACCGGTTGTTCCGCTGTTTGGTCAATTTGCATATTAGCCTTTTATTATATAAGATATATAAAAGGCTAAGTTGACTTGTGCATGCGCGATACATATAAAGCTCTCGCTGGTGTCAATCACACCCATGTGTTTTGATCTGTCATTGTTGATTGTGAATTTGCTTGACACTTCTATTATAGAGAAAGAGCGTATAGTGATATTAAAATATTTCTTCTAATTAATTTTGTTTCAATGTGCATGAATCTATGCACCGGGACACTAGTGAAAATATAATATGTTAAAGACCTTCAAGACTGATAGGTTTTGTGAAAGGAAATGTTTAAAGAGCCTTATGCTAGCCAGAAAAGTGACCAGGTCCCCGCGCATGCCATCTAAACCACCAGCTGCAGGGCTAGATGGCCAAGGCCATCCTGGGGCTGAGGGGCCTCGTTTAGGCAACGTGTTTGGAGAAGAAAGATGTAAGTTATTTGGAAAGAATTTGCGTTGACTATAGATAAAGGGGGTGGGCGAAGGTGAGGCGGGTGAGCTCTGGAATAGGTGCGTAGTTCATGAGGAAGAAGTATTTACCGCTTTGGGATTGGTTGTAGCCAATGGTCCCCAAAGTTCATGCATAAACAAGATATGGCGGTGTCTGTCAGCTATTTTCTCTAGATAAGAGCTGAAATAGCCACTTGGACATTGGTTCACAGTTTCCA
The DNA here is from genome assembly GCF_951640355.1 of Cnephaeus nilssonii. Taxonomy (NCBI): domain Eukaryota; kingdom Metazoa; phylum Chordata; class Mammalia; order Chiroptera; family Vespertilionidae; genus Cnephaeus; species Cnephaeus nilssonii. The sequence goes on along the minus strand of NC_137075.1, from coordinate 98,923,736 downwards.
TATACAATCAGGAATGTGAGCCGTCTTGTTGGTTAGGGCCCTTGGCTCTGTTAACTGATTAACCTCGCTTGTCTCTCTCCTACTCTCTGGCCCACTGTAACCTAATTGAAGACATCTCAGAATTTATCTCTTGTCATATGTATGCCACATAGGTAATTTGACATTATCTAGTAGCCATCTTAAAAACAGTAATAAGAAACAGGTGAAATTAATTTTAATAATATATAACATTTAATAATATATCCAAAAGATTATCATTTCAACATGTAATCAACATATACATTTGAATGAATTTTACATTCTCTTTTTTACACAAGTTTTAGAAATCCAGTGTGTATTTTACCCTTACAGCGCATCTCGATTCAGACATTTCAGTGGTGGGACAGCTGCGGGTGGCTGGTGGTACCTTATTGGACAGCACAAATATAGAATATTTCCATCCCTGCAGAGGTTCTATTCGACAGGGCATATCTAGCCCATTCATGAGGATTTTTATCTAGAAATTTGTTCCCTGAAGAAGGCATCACTTGTCATCTTTACTTTCTAAGGAGCCTTAGGCAGTGTCTTTCTAGTCAGCAGAATAACAAGAAAGCCCATTTCTGACTATTTGGACCTGCTTTTCCTCAGGGCTCAAACTACACTATCATCCCCTAAAAGCAAAGAAAAGCAGTCAAATGCTCTCGCCTGCCTGATGCAGCCTCAATGTTACTCCCTCAGGAAACTTCTTACTGGTGTAAAGTGAATTTACAGGTCATTCCTTAAAACTTCCAAGTCTCATTTTAAAAAGGCCCACCTTTCATCCACCTTTAAAAGTGTTCAAAGAAGCGGTGTGCTTATAAGTGTTTTATACTTCACTCTGAGAATGAAGTCCTGACTTGTAGCATTTGCCAGCTTCTGTCGTGTAAATACTCCTACTATGGTCAATGCTTTCAAGCTACCAACGTGATGTCTCTGAGCACTGAGGTGGGCAGAGATGCCCACAATATGGTGGGAGATGTTGCCAACACATCACTAGAGAATAGGGAAGTATATGCGCCCTTCTCCATCTTTAGGAACCTATAGAACATCCTTCACATACAAAGCAAAAATGTCCCAAGGGCTCCGTGTATCGGGTAAAAGGGATTTTAAGCATAGTTGAATTTAGTAAGAAGCCTCACAAATTAGCTTAACAAAATATATAGCACAGTATGTATTTATCATGCTTATATTCCATGTCTATACTCTTAACAGTACTGATCTAATCAATTTACTCTGTTTAAATGTGGCTGTGAAAAATGAGATAAATCAGACAGAGAAAGACAAATACTGTATGATACCATTTATATGTGGAATCTAAAAAAACAGAGAATAAAGTGGTGCTACCAGGGGATGGGGTGAGTGAAGGATAACGTGGAATGAAGAGTAACTAAGCCATAGAGATCTACTGCACAGTACAATGAAGAGATGATAATAATACTATACTATAGTTATGTAATATGATAAATACCGCTACATCATATCACCGTAGATAACTGTACCTAACACTAACACATTGTCAAATTTGTTCAATTTTTAAAAAAGGTAGTTGAAAGTAAGATCAGCTTTCATTAGCACTTTTTTAAATATCTGGTCAGATGACAACTCTACTATCTGTTGTTCCATAAAAAGAAACATTAAATACATAAATAGCTTGAGAATGCATCTGAATTTCTCACTGATCCATTCTTCCTGAAAAAAAAGTATGAGCTTTGTGGGGCTGAAATAAATGATGTGAAGGCAAGATAGTTAGTCTTAAATGTGAGACTATAAATCAGAGTCTTGACTACCTCTGACAAGCCATGAGATCATGGGTAAACCTTTAAAACTACTTAAGGCCTCATTTTCCTCATCTATAAATTAGGGGTTGGACTAATTCAGTGTTTTCCAAAATTTGCTCATTCTTACATAACTCTTAATATTTTAGTCATTTTTAAAAATCCTCACCTGAGGATACCTTTTTATTGATTTTAGAGAGAGAGGAAGGGAGGGAGGGAGAAACATCTATCTAAGAGAGAAACATTGATCAGTTGCCTCCAGGGATTGAACCTACAACCTAATTATGTGCCCTGACTGGGAATCAAACCTGCAACCTTTTGGTGCATAGGATAGTGCTCCCACCACTGAGCCACCCAGCCAGGGCCATCTTTGTCATTTTTATATGCCACCTACACTATTCTTTTCTCAATATTTTTCTTTAATCAGCTCATCTCCTTTTACTTAAGTACTAAGCCTTTTCTTAAGTAAAACATTTATGAAATCATAGCTTCAATATGCTAGTTGTGGTTTTTTTTCAGATACACAGTGATATACAAACATAACTGTAAATTTAACCAATGTGTGTGTACTTCCTAAAATTGTTTACTGCATGTGGCTAGCATCCTGCAGATGAGGTGATATCTGTGGGTCCACAGAGTTATTGGTTTGAAAGCTGTCATACATAATGTCAGACAGTTTGGTGCTTACTGTGGAAATTTCAGGATTGATTCACATTGCAGGGACACTTGTCAATCAAGGAGATGAGTGAAACTAGTGGATCATCTAGCCATACTGTTGTCCAGGTCTCTCATTACAGATAAACATGGTTTGAGACTTCTATGCTTAAATGCATTTGCTACTATACCAATATAACTTTCTTGCTCCATCAAGCAGCAGAAAAATCCGATAAAAAATTTAAATGAATGCATTTTGCATATAATATTTTGTCTCTTATTATTAAGCTCCGTAAATAGGTTGAAATCTGCATATAAATCACTTATATTTGCCTAGTTGTCTCTATGGGGGTTGCAGTGATGGTGCAGTAAATATCATGTGAAATGTTAAGTGATTGCTGAGCATGAGAGAACTATGAAATTATTTTTATTAAAACAATAGGAATTAGAAAGCAGGACTTTCTTTCGAGTTGATGTAGCTTAAATAATTTCAACCAGATGAACCGTTGTCAACAATTTGCATTTAAAATATAATTAATTATGTTAGTCTGCCTGCTGTTATACTAGGAAATTAAGATACCATGCATGTTTGTAATAGGAAATTTCTCAATTGTCTTTTTGAATCCGCCACGAAGCTGCACATTTACTTCCACAGGAGGAAAGAAAAACATATTATGCTGCTAACGTAATACCAGTCTTTTTTAGGATTAAGACTCAGTGGATGGTTTGTGGGATTAGTGATTTCTATTCTCAAATGAAAACCAGATGGGCCAAACTGACAGCATAAACAGTTGAGGGAAAAAATTGGCAGAAAAAGTCACATTTGATTATTACATTTGTTTTTACACATTCTCTTATTTGAGATAGTCAGAATGTTGGTTTGTAAGATATTATAACTCCTGAATTATGATTTAACCCAATAAAAATTCAGACTCTATTTCATGTGTGAATTATTAGGTAACAATATGACAATCAAGTGGTTCTTTTATTAAAAACAGAAAATTCTTGGCCACAAAAAAATTTCAGGAAATGTTTATTCAATTGTTCATTTAAATGTGTAACAATGAGTTTATATATATGTTTATACTAAAAAATAACGTAAACAAATTTAATGTACACCCTCTATTGTAAATGTATTAGCAATACCTATGTAATTACTAACCATGCATTTTAGTAATAAAAGGTTTTAGCATAAATACAAGGAACTAATTTTAAACTAGAGAGTAGAAACAGTTGTTAATCATGCAATATTTTAGAGAACATGGTACTGAAAACATAATGCATAGCTTGCTATTTAATCTGGGCAATCTGTCTAGCATCTCAGATTCACTGGCTCATACATTCACCCACATTCCATGACAGCTTACCATGAGTTGAATCCCATCATTATCCCCACTTTTCAAAGGAGACTGAGACTCTGAGGGGCTAAGGTGATTGTCTAGGTTTGCCCAGCCAGCATGTGGCAGAGCTGGGTTTGTACATAGACACCCCACAGTGGAGTGGTGCTTTGAGTTCCTGCTGGGTGCCAACCCCTGGGCTGAGTGCTGGGGACTCGCGATGAGTAAGGCATGGATGCTGATCTTAGGAATGTTATGCAGCCCTTCACATAGAACCTCCGAAATTGAGAGTTGGAAGACACCATGGAAGTTGCCTGGCCAAACTCCCTTTTATCACAGATAGGAAAACAGTGGCCTTGCCCTAGCCGGTGGTCAGAGACCTGGAATCAAACCTACAACCCTTTGCTGCAAGAGATGATGCTCCAGCCAACTGAGCCACACTGGCAAGGGCCAGGATTATATTTCTTTTCCCTAAAAATCTTTCTTTCATATTCTCAGTAGAACATATGTTACTAAAAAAAAAAAAAATCTCAGTTTTTGTTTGCCTGAAAGTGTTTTTGTTTTACTTTCATTTTTGAGGAATACTTTTTCTGGGCATAGAATTCTAGATTGGCAGCTCTTTTCTTTAAGCACTTGGAAGACATAAGTCCACCATTTTCTAAATTCCATTGTTTGTTTTTGTTGAAAAGTCAGATGTAAATCTTATAGAGTATTGCTTCGTTGAAGCTAATATGCTATTTTTATTCTGGATGTTTTAAGATTAAATCTTTGTCTTTTTTTTTTTTTTTTTACTTACCTTTATTGACTTTTGAGATTGAGATTGAGAGAGAGAGAGAGAGAGAGAGAGAGAGAGAGAGAGAGAGAGAGAGAGCCGTAGCTGTTTTGGCTCAGTGGACAGAGCGTCAGCCTGTGGACCGAAGGATCCCAGGTTCAATTCCGATCAAGGGCATGTACCTCAGTTGCAGGCTCCTGGGCCCTGGTCAGGGCACGTGCAAGAGGAAACCAATGGATGTGTTTCTCTCACATTGATATTTCTCTCTGTCTTTCCCTCTCTCTTCCACTCTCTCTAAAAAATTCACTGGAAAAATATCCTCAGGTGAGGATTTAAAAGAGAGAGAGAGAGAGAGAGAGAGAGAGAGAGAGAGAGAGAGAGAGAGAAACATTGATTTGTTGCTTCACACTTACTCATGCATTCATAAGTTGATTCTTATATGTGCCCTGACTGAGTATCAAACCCACAAGCTTGGCACACTATATTTATATAGTATCTTCAGAGTTTTTGACATATGTGTGTTTTAATATTCTCTCTAGGTTTTCTATTTTTTCTCATAAGGAACATTAGTATAAAACACCTCATTAGTCACTGCTAGAAGTTTTGATTAATCTTTTAAAAAATTTTACCTACAATTGAATATCCACATGTGTCTAAATGACCACAAACTTGTTTACAGTTAGCCAGCTTCAGAGAAACATAGTTGATGGCCTGATAGGGAAAAAAGTAAAGACAATCAAGAACTGACTTGAAACAAACTTTAAGAATTTTATTTTTTTTAGTTAGCATAATGCTCTAGATGGCTATGAAGTGTAATACAATCATGAGTATGCAGTAGAAGCCATTGGAGTTTGTGTGGGGTAAAAAGAGGTTAGGATTTAGACAGGTTACCCACATGGAAATCGAGAACCCCTGAAATGACTCTAGGACCTGGGATGGAGCGGGAGCCTGAATTTTCTTTTATGAATATGGAGATCAATAAGAATTATATTGATTATGTCACGAACTTCTCCATTTATGAAGTGCCTCTACTATGCTAGTCTCTGTACCAGTAAATGACAGACATGAGAAGTGGTAAGAGGCCACATAATTGGATGGCATGAGGTTCAAAGAGGAAGAGAAGACCACGTGAAGGTAGAGAACTGATGACTTGAGAAGCTTAGAGAATGCCAAGCCCTTCTGGCCCTCACCCCACCTCCACCTCCACCTCCCTGCCCCACCACACATCTGTCTTGTGAGAATAAACAACTTCTGCTTGAGATTCCTATAAAGAACATCCATGTCCTCAAAAGAGAGCAGATTTCAGTGATAACTAGGAAGTGGAGGAAATATTTTGTGACGTGATGGATTATGTTAGAAAATTTGCTTAGCATTTAGCAGAGGTTCCAAAGGATGAAATGGAGGGCTTGGGAGAGAGACAAGTGCCCCCCAAAACACTCCTGTGCCATTTGAAGAGTGTGATGATGAAGTTACGGCTGAGATATTCCAGCAATCAATATTGAGGCCAGTGATGTTTATTCATGACAGTGTGAGAGTAAATTGAAAAATGGTTGCTGACAACACGGCATCCTTCAGATAACTTAGAGCCAAAGAGATCTACAGATGGCCCTAACCAAATTAGGAAATGAGTAACATCATAACAAGGCATAGGTTTTATAAATTATGTACATGGATAAGAATAACTTGGAGTATAATGATTTACTTGTTTGACTTAAATTGCTATAAAAATAATCCCTTAAAGAAAAAGATGCATATTAGCATTTGGCATTATATAGTGTGCCACTATGGTATTATATGACATATATAGGGGAGAGCAAAAATAGGCTAATCCTCTCTAATAAAATGGTAATATGCAAATTAACCATAACTCCGCTACATAAGCCACGCCCACCAGCCAATCAGGGCGAATATGCAAATTAACCCCAATCCAAGATGGCTACAGCCACAGAGAGAAAGGTTTCCCAGGTAACAGAGGAAGCCAAGCTTTCCATAGCCGTTGCAGGCCTAAGCCTCCACTCAAGCTACAAAGTTTCAATTATAGAAGGTAAACAAATTCAAACAAATGGCGGCAGAATGGAGCTTGAGAGAGCAGGCCAGGGTTGCCGGCGGCAACAGGGGAAGCAAAGCTTTCCGCACACCCTGGCTGGGATCACCTGCTTAAGGCTACAAAGTTTCAATTGTAGAAGGTGAATTAACTGCCACAGAAATGGCTGCCGCCCCAGGCTACAAAGTTTCAATTGTAGAAGGAAAATAAATTCCAGATACCGGGGCCTCCCCTTGGGTTGCCAGGGGGCGTGGCCAGCCTGCAAACCACCACAGGCCCCTCGCTCAGGCCGCCCCGCACCCCAAGGGAACCCCCACCCTTATCTGTGACCCCCTTCAGGGCAAACCAGCTGGCCCCCACCTATGCACCAGGCCTCTATCCTATCTCATAAAAGAGTAATATACAGATTGATCATCACTGCAACACACAATATAGCTGCCCCCATGTGGACACAAGATGGCCACCACAAGATGGCCAGCAGGAGAGGGCAGTTGGGAGGCACCCGGCCTGCAAGGGAGGGCAATTGAGAGGGACCAGGCCTGCAAGGGAGGGCAGTTGAGAGGGACCAGGCTTGCAATGGAGAGCAGTTGGAGGTGATCAACCCTGCAGGAGAGGGCAGTTAGGGGTGACCAGGCTGGCAGAGGAGGGAAGTTGGGGGCAAGCAGGCTGGCAGGGGAGCAGTGAAGCATCAACCAGGCTGGCAGCAGAGTGGTTAGGGGGTGATCAGGCTGGCAGGCAGAAGCGGTTAGGGGCAATCAGGAAGGCAGGCAGGCAGGCAAGCAGTTGGGAGCCAGCAGTCCTGGATTGTGAGAGGGATGTCCGACTGCCCGATCCCACCAGGATCGGGCCTAAACGGGCAGTCGGACATCCCTCCAGCAGTCCCAGATTGGAGAGGGTACAGGCTGGGCTGAGGGACAACCCCCTGCCGTGCACGAATTTCGTGCACCGGGCTTCTAGTAATAATAATAATAAACAGTAATTAATGCATAATAATGTAAGAATGAGCTCTGCGTTTTGTGTACTCACAACTGTAAACCTACTTTTATCCCACCCCTGTGTATTGAAGGCAAGTAACAGACCAAGCTAAAAGGAGGAGCAACAGTATTAAAATAATTCTGAATTCTATTGGACAACATGGATGACATTTCCATCTTTAGAGAGTAACAAATAGGAAAACCAAGAAAGGACAAGACAACAAAGAGACGATGAGGACATGGAGAGGAAAGGTTTTGAAAAGCTGTTGTTAAAAGAAAATATAGTCTTAGAGCAAGAGGCACGTCTGGAAAAAGCGATCACTTGTTAGGAAGTTGCTAGTGCATGGAATCCTACTCACGTGGGCATACTCAGGCTTGAGACCATCGTTCTGCCTTTGAGAAGCCAAGGGCCAAGATGGCAAATGTGGCTCATGAATGCAGAAAAGTATAAAGTGTAAGTCATTGTTACATTTCTTCCCTGTCTTTGTATACAGTCAAATGGGTCATTTTTATGGTAATAAGTTCATGGTTGAGAGTGGACACAGGGATGGCATGTAAAGCCTTTTGCAATAATATTTTACAACCAGCATATTCTTTGATTTTTTTTTAGACCAGGCTTTAATCTTTTCTTCCTAGGAATTCCGCGCCCCCCCCCCCCCCGCCCAATCCTCTCATGTAAGTTATCTTTAAATAATAAAACCCTTTTTCTGACTAGTATGCACGGCTTGTAATGACTTCAATGAAACATTTAGGTCATTTGGAGCACAGAACTATTTTGTGATTCACATCATTACAAACTATTTCCCATTAAGATGATGCACAAGCTGAACTGGAGTTAATGAACCTACATTCTTACAGGATAATTCAAACTTTAAGGGTGATATTAACTTAAACGAAATAAGAGAGGGAAGGAAAATCAGGTTCATTGTACACCAGAGATCATGATCTTTATCCTCTCAGTTCATAAAAGCTTATCTGTAGCTCAGTTACTCTCAGTCCATTATGCGAGTGGTTGTAGAGCACATATATGTTTATAATTAAGTACCCCTCTGTGGCCATAAAAGGGCTGCATGTGCTTCCGCAGAGAGTACATGTGGAACTTGATTCATAAGAGAGTGGGTATGTTTAACCTTTATGGAATGCTGCATGAAACTGTGGCATATCCCCGCGTACTGTGCAAAGCAAGGGTCTGAACACTATATAGCCCATGGCCAAATCCTCACAGCTGATTTTGTAAATAAAGTTTTATTGGAGCACAATCACACCTATTCATTTATATATTGTTTATGGCTACTTGAACCCTGTAACAGCAGAGCTGAGTAGTTGCAGCAGAAATTGGATGGTCCAAAAAGCCTCAAATATTTACTATCTGGCTCTTTAAAGAAAAGGTTTACCAATTCCAGACCTAAAGAGAAACCTTTATTCTATATCTGTTGACCATATACAGAATTGCAAAGTGAGTAAAATCTACATTAAATTAATCAAATGTTATTTCAGAGCACAATGTTTACTTTATATACAGCGACAAGGTCCGAGGATCCCCTGGACCTACTTAGGAACGTGTCTTCTTCAAAAGCCTAGACTTGGTATTTTAAACTCTTCTGCTGTCAAAAATTAAATTAATTAATTGAAACAATAGCTACTAGTTTTTTAAACCCCCCCGAAAGACAATGTCTCGTGTTCCCCTCCTGACTCTCTGTGGCAGCTGTTAACTATCAAATACTATTTCTAGAACTGTGCTGACATCAGTCGACGATCATACACAAAGCTGTTTGGCAGGACATACACTGTGTGAGTTGAGGTTGTTAAAATGAAACAGCTCTGTTAAAATTAACTCTATTCACATCACAGAGAAAAATATCTAAGTTTGCCAAATCAAATCTTTCCTATATCAGTGGGAAAGAGCCATTTCCCAACCTCTAAAAAAGGTAATTCAGGCACAGGAGGGGGAAAAAAAGAACCCTCGGAAATTAAAATGATAAAACAAAAATTTGCTTGACAGCAAAAGTACTTCCAAATGTATGAAATTGAATCCAAATCTGAGCCTGCAACAAATTTAACTGACAAGAAAGTCTGCATAATGGACTTGGTTTTATTATTAATGCTAATATGGGTACATTTTTGTTCTATTGTGCTGATGGCAAGAAGATAAATGGCCACCGAAGGCACTAAAATATCTCCACTCTGTTGAAACACTGATTGGAGTTAGAATGCAAACACTTATTCTTCACTTGTGAGGAAAAAAAATGTTTTTTAAAGGAAGTGCTACCGTAGAGGCCATTTCAGAATCAGGTATAGCTTTGAAATAGAATTTCTTAAAATAACTAAGTACAATATTTAAAAAGCTGTTTCTTTTAGAAATTCAAAATCATGTAGATATAATTTTATCAAAATGATAAATATATTCCTGACGTGATTTTTAATGAGAATTTCTTGGAAATGAATAATTCGCCTCACATAGCGGTTGAAGTTTACATTCAGGGCACCCAAGTCAAATGGTGTCAATGCTTTTCTCTGCCAGCTCACCTCTCCCTGAAAATCATTATTTAAAGTCTTCGCATCCCCTGAACCCAGGTCTCCTTGGAGGTCAAGCGGCGGCCAGACAGGGACTGTGAGAGACTGGGTCTGCGCCCAACGACATCGACATCTGGCCATTTTCAGGTTCGGGAGACAGGGACGGAGGATCCACAGTTGTTTGCAGGCGGGAGAGCCAAGGGTCTGGAAGCCAGGGAGTTCAAGCCAAAGCTAGAGTGTGTCAAGCCAGTAAATCAGTTAATCTGAGAAGGAGCAATTGGGTTTTGGAGATCAAGACGAGCAGAAGGTCAGAAACTCTGGGAGGTTAGTAACAGCGAGGAAATAGAATAGGAATGTCAGCCCTTAAGCTACCGTCTATTTGTGTTTGCTTTTACGAGTCTTGTGTATACTCCTCCACGGTTGTATGCAGAGCAGTGGTTACCGCTACGCTGGAGTGAAACTACGATGGATAAACCTGGATCCTGGCTACAGCCGGCCTGTAATGACAAGATAACTGTTGCAGACCTCGCGCTGTCGAGATTATTTAAATAGCAGTGACGCCTGTGCTATACGCCTGTGCTAATCGTTCCAAATTCTCCCACCAATTGCCTTCTCTACTTATTAATTTATTTAACCTTTTTCTACTTTCTAGATGAGTTCTGTCTGTGGTAGACAGAATTTTAAGATGGCTCCCAAGATTCCTTGCCCCTTGGTGTACATATCCTCTAAAATCCCCTCCCCTTGAGTATGGGCGGACCGGTGAGTAGAATGGGATATCACTCCTTCCATTAGGTTAGGCAGCAGAGTGTACTGAGTTAGTCAAAAGGGTAATTATCCTGGGTGAGCCTGACCTAATCAGGCAGCCCTTTGAAAGCAGGGGAAGCATCAGGGAGATCATATCCTGAAGACTTCCAGGAAAAAAACAACAGCAAACAGCCATGTTGTAAGAGGAAGGGGATACGTGGTAAGGACCTCAAGGTGGCTTCTAGGAGCTGTGAACGTGCCCTCGGCCATACAGATATAAATTCTGCTACCAGTCACGTGAGCTTGGACAAATACCCCAAGCTTCAGCAGAGACCCCAGCTCATACGTTGATGTCAGTCTGGGGAGACCCTGAGCAGAAGACCCAACGAAGTGTACGTGGGCTCCTGATCTACGGAAGCTATGAAATAACATTTGTGTTGTTTTAACCACTAAGTTTGTGGCAATTTCTTCTGTGGTAATAAGAAACAAATACACTGTTTAATAGAACTTGCCATCACAATGGAAACTTCCTATATTAAGTTGCCAATATGGTAGCCACTAACCACATGGGACAATTGAGCTCTAGCCACATGAGGCTCGTGCAACTGAGGTACTAAATTTTTATTTTATTTTATTTAATGTTAACAAATTTAGACTTGAATTGCTGTATATGACTAATGGCTACCCTACTGAACAGTGCATTTCTATCTAGATTAATAATAAGGAAAAGAACAATCCTTTGATTTTAGTGTTCTTGATTACAAATGGCTCTCCTCTGAGTTTCATTTTTGAAATTTAATCTTAAACAAATTCTTTATGAAGAACATATGAGAAGCCATGCATGATCTAGCTCCAGCTCATTCCCTTCTCCAAACCACAGGGCTTCTTGTATCAAGTTCTTTCTTCGCGGAGGGCTTCCCTCTATCCAGACACTCTTTTCTTCTTTCTTCATCTGTGTAACACTGACTTAATATTTAGGTCTCAGTCCAAGTGTCACTATCTTAGAGAATTCCCTGATGCCCTGCATCTGTCAGCTATTGCTGAGTAACAAACGATGCCAAAATTCAATGGCTCCAGAAATCATTTTTTACTGTAGTTCATGCACTGATGGGTCAGCTGAGTCATCTGATATAAACTGGTCTCACACTTGTGAGCTGGGGGCTCTGCTTTAAACTGCTTTGACTAGGTCAGTGGTCGCCAACCTTTTGGACTTCACGGACCACCAGTGGTCCGCAGACGACCAGTTGGCGACTGCTGGACTAGAGCACATCAGCAGGGTCAGGCACTCTTCCTCCTGGGGCCAGGAGGCTAGCCTGGGCACGTTCAACTCATGACACTGGCAGAAGTAAATAGGCAAGTATAAGTCACAGGGCCTGGAGGCGTGGGCTCAAGACTGATACAACATCACTTGCCTCGTTCTATCGGTCAGACTGTCACCAGGCCAAAGCCGGAGTTTAAGGGTGAGAAGTGTACTCTGCTCCTTTTGTGGGAGGAACTGCAACACTCCTGTGGCACAGGGCTCAGATACAGGAAGGGTGAAGAATTGGGGTCAGTGATGGGAGTCTTCCATATTTTTTTCATTTAAACTGGATCCTTCCTTCTTAATATCTCGTAGGAAAGATTTTTCTTTCAAGGCACTTGTACTTGGTAATTGTAATTGTATATTTATTTATGAGATTATTTGTTTACTGATAGTCTCCCCCATAATGCTGAGTGAGCTCAATGAGGTCAGAAATCACATTTATTTTATTCACTTCTGTGTCACCAGAAACTATGACACTCAATTATTTATTGAATAAATGAGTAAACAAAATGTCTAAAGAACATTTGAAAAGCTAAATATGTTCTGATAAGCAGGATCTGAGAATAGATAGTTAAAGTTTGAGCAAAATTTGGTAGCTATTATCAGAGCATGAGGAGACATCATTTAACAAGCTGATATATGAATGCCAAGGGAAGTAATTGAAAAATAGGACAGTGTGTATGTATGTCTGTATATATAAAAGCAAGAGGGGAGGAAGGAAGGAAGGAAGGAAGGAAGGAAGGAAGGAAGGAAGGAAGGAAGAAAAGGGAGGGAGGGAAGGAAGGAAGGAAGGAAGGAAGGAAGGAAGGAAGGAAGGAAGGAAAGGAGGGAGGGAGGGAGGGAAGGAAGGAAGGAAGGAAGAAAGAAAGGAAGGAAGGAAGGAAGGAAGGAAGGAAGGAAGGGAGGAAGGGAGAATTGACAGGTATTAGCAATCACAGACCAGGTATAGCTATCCTTGGAACTATAATACAAAAATCCTGCAATAGCCAATGAGTAATCAACCAGAATATGCTTCACATAGGAACCAATAATATAATGATAGAGGCTCTATACTATAGCATCTGGTTTGCATGTGAAGATACTCCTTTTTAGGTGTCTCTCCAGAGGCAACTTAGGACAAATAGTTCTAAGATCCATAAAATCTGCTTTTTACTTACAACCATATCAGATGTTCTAATAGAATCTATTTTTCCTCTTCCCCCCACCCCTGGTCTAGGCAGAATCACTAAAATTTATAAAATCCTTCCATCTCTTATCACCATACTCAATTATTTTTAATTGATTTTAGAGGAAGGGAGATAGAGAAAAACATTGATGTGACAAATAAACATCAACCAGCTGCCTCTTGTATGCACCCTGACTGGGGATCGAACCCGCCACCTTTCAGTATACAGGACAACACTCCAACCAACTGAGCCACACCAGCCAGGGCAATTATTTGGTTATTTGGGAATACTCAGCAATGTTCTCAGCAGTGTTACTTGAGAGTTATTCTGTTGTTTGTTTGTTTTTGAAAATTCGTAAAAGACATATGGAAAGGATCACTGAAATATAGCTGCCCTTGCTTGGATGCTGCATTGCTGGGATGAATGTGGAACCATCTCTGATTTTCACTGAACCATACAGAATTTCAAACACAACACAAATTTTGGGTTGAAGTTCATCTAGTCAGTCTTAGGTTCCAGTAAAGATTTCCTATGTTTCTTTATTTTACTTGCATGCATGGTGTATACACGTCCTTTTTCATCAGAATCACAAATAGCTGCAGGGTGTTAATGACATTGCTTTCTTTGCTGCAAGCAGCATCTTGAATTCTGAATCACGGCCAAAAATCTAATCGTAGTGATGCTAGCCAGTAGGCTGCAGGGTTTCTAACTGCCTTAAAGACAGCGTCTTTTGAAAGTTGTACATTTGCATATGGTGTAAGAAAGTGATCCGGTTTCATTTGTTCCCATGGAGCTGTCCAGTTTTTCCAACACCATTACTTGAAGAGAATGTCTTTACCCCACTATATATTCTTGCCTCCTTCATCATAAATTAATTGACCCTATAGGCATGAGTTTATTTTTGGGCTCTCTATTCTGTTCCATTGATCTGTACGTCTGTTTTTATGCCAGTGCCATGCTGTTTTGATTACTATCATCTTGCAGTATAGTTTGATATCAGGTAGCGTGATACCTCCAACTTTGTTCTTCTTTCTCAAGATTGGCTTGGCTATTCAGGGTCTTTTGTGATTCCATATAAATTTTAGGATTATTTGTTCTAGTTCTGTGAAAAATGCCATTGTTATTTTGGTAGGGATTGCTCTGGGTAGTATGGCCATTTAATAATGTTAGTAGGTGTATAAAAATGCAACTGATTTCTGAATATTTCTGCTACTTTACTAAATTCATTTATTAGTTCTAATAGTTCTATTTTGGTAGAATCTTCAGGGTTCTCTATATTATCATGTCAACTGTAAATAATGACAGTTTTACTTCTTCCTTCCTGATTCGGATTTGCTATTTATAACTGATGTGAAAGCTTGCAGAAATACTTATTGAGCATCTACTATCTTATGCTGGAAACACTAAGATGGATGACCCAACCCCATCTTCATAGGGTACATAATCTAGTGTGTGAGGCATATGTGTGTAAACAAATGACTCCAAAGAACATGTACAAAGTCGACGGGCACGTGCAAGATGAACTGATTCACTTCATCTGGAGAGCAATCTGAGAGGGAGGTGATGCTTAGGCTTAGGATGAGTGGGAATTTGACAAGCGGGTAAAAGGCAAACAAGGCAGGAGACAAAATCTGAGAGATGCCAGGGTCCAGACCATCTCTGGTCAGAGCACATACAAAATCTGAGAGATGTCAAGGGTCGTTACAAGAAGTCTGGGCTTTCCACTCTAGGCCAGAGGTTCTCCAAGTGTGGTCCCCAGACCAGCACCAGTGCCCTTATCTGGAAACTTGTTAGAAATGCACATCCTTGGCCCCCACCTCAGACTTCCTGAGACAGAAACTCTGGGATTGGAGCTCCATCATTCGTGTTTTAACGAGACCTTCAAGTGAGCCTGACGCATGCTCCAGTGTGAGAACCACCGCTCTTGGCGATGAGGGGCCATGAATATGTTAGTGGCTGGATCAGCTGTAGACTTTCCGAAAGGTATCCCTGGCCAGGACGTAGAGGGTATGTTAGAACTGGGATAGGAGGTGAGGGTGAGTGGAGACCATGAGACCAGTTAGGAAGCTGTGGAGAGCATCAGTGGCAGCCATGATACATAACTGGGGATCCAGAGAGAGGACCTTGCATTTGCTCGGATTAAGATGCAGAGACCTTAAAGACCAGGCCATTGAGAGGCTTCACACTCCATTAATGAAAAGTAGCGGGGGAGCCCTGCGGCCACGGAAGAATTACCCGCTTGTGAATCCAGGTGCCCACCTAGACTAAACCAACCATGGAGCACACACACACGGGTGCTACTGTTCCCAAGAATACACAGTTGTTTATGAGTAATAATATGCACCTTCCTTTAAAATACATTCCAAATTCTTAGTAACTTTTTGTCATTATGTATGTTTTACATCCATGTTTTACACTAAAATATGGCTACCATTCTGTAAGGGATCTGGGGATTTTAGAAATATTATAGGGAGTCCCCATACTCATAAGAGTTCCCAACCCTAGATATGGGTCCTGAGTGCCACTTGGTTATACCTATTGGTAATAGAGGCCTGTTACAGCATTTGACGTTCACACAGAGATGGATATTTTAATGTGTTGGTTCTCTGCTATCTCTTTCTCTTTGTGGGGTTGAGTTTGTAAGCTCGGCACTCAAAAGATTGCTTCGTTCCTCTTAGTGCTTTGTAGATGATTAGGGTACCTACCGCCACGTAAGTGACGATTCTTACATTCGAACTTCACAGTCTAAAAACCCACGTCCTCTAAGGTATGATTAGCGGAGAGATTAATTTGTTTTAGGTTCTAATTGTAACTTCTTTTGGCAAAGAAGAAATCTCTTTATTAAAACAGATAGCAAACATTAAAGAGCAATGAAGATAGCCCCACAGAGTCAATTACTAAAAAATATATAACTATATTTGCTACATTTCTTGCCCATTCTTAATTCCTCTCAGTCGTTGCTGATCTTAGTTTTATTCTGAAAGCTTTATACAACATTTCTTTTTTAGTCATGGGAGTCCTTATGCTTCCAATCGAAGCCTCTGGCTGGCCCTGGCTGGGTAGCTCCATTGTTCCAAGGTTGCGGGTTCGATCTCTAGCCAGGCCACATACAAGAAGCAACCAATGAATGCATAAATTAGTGGAAAAACAAGTCCTCCTCCCCCCCCCCCCCTTCCCTCTCTTCCTTAAAAATCAATGAATTAAAAAAATAATTTAAAAAAGAAAGCCTCTGGCTGTTCTGTAGCTTTCCCCAAAGCTCCTGGCTCTCAGAATTACTAGGGTGCGATCTGCTTGGATGCAGAACCATTGTAAACAAGGCCCGAGTTTTCTCTCCCTCCAAGTGATCCTGAGGAACGCCCCCGGAGGCCTTAGGTGCAGGCTGGGAGAGCGAAGGTGGTATGGCACAGGTGGGAGCCCAGGGAAGAGTTGATGCTGAAGTTTGACTCCAAAGGCAGTCTTCTGGCAGAATTCTCTCTCGTTGTGGGACAGTCTTTTCAATTAAGGCCTTCAACTGGTTTGACGAGTCCCACCCACATTATGAAGAGTAATCTGCTTTACTCAAAGTCTACTGTTTCAAATATTAATCTTGCCTGCAAAGTATCATCACAGAAATAGCTAAAATAATGTTTTACCAAACATCTGGTTATGATGGCCTAGCCAAGTTGACACATACTATTAACCATCATAATGTTCTTTCTTAATAGGGAAAAAAACCTGTCCTTCCTTCCACCCCCTCCTCCTCCTCTTCTTTCTTTCACTCCTTCTTTTTCTTTCTACAAATATTTCCTGAGAGCCCTCTAGATTCCCAATCCTAGAAGCCTACTGATGAAGTTGAGCTGTCTCCTTGGTAACCATCTCTAACCCGAATGGAATACAAAGTACTTTCAGAAGCAGACTATCTTCTTTAAAGGGATCATATATCCCTTTCCAATTTTAAACCCTAACTTACAAGAACACAATTTTGCTATCTCTTTTAAACAGAAAAATAACTGTCTTTAAAAAGAGATTAATGACCGACACCATTGTTTAGCTGGTGGGTGCACTAATTTAGATGCTTCTGATTTAAAATGTCATGATTTGGTCAGAGATCGGCTCAGAGATTACTCTTATATCATAGGCTTTGTCATGGAAATGAATGGTTTAAAAATATTTCTGAGGGAAACATTAAACCCACTTTAGAAAAAAACTATTTTCAAAGTGATTGGATATTTAATTAATGAAATATGTAAGTTACACTACACTTAAAAATAGATTTATTAAAGCAGGTCCAAAGATGTCTTATTTTTCAAAACAAACTGGAAAAAAACTTTGTAAATCTACTCTGAATTAGTATTTTGCTCATAAACTTATTTTCATGGGGTTGCTTTTCTAGAAATGGGACTGCTACTCAAACCAGTACTGGAGGAGACTGTTGAAGCTCCGACCCTATGAATTGTGTGCCCAGCATTGCCTGTTGCCATGTGGCCAACCCATGTGTGTTCTTTCCAAATCCCCTGGAAGGGACAAGCCCCCCTCTGTGGTTTCTCCCCACCCCGGGCTGTAGTGATGTTCATGAAACCCTCCATAGTATCAGAGGTTTCCCACCAAATCCAGTCACCTTCTGATCTTCCCATGTTTCCTCGACTATTTCCAGAAAGGTGCCTCAGGTAATTATAAAACTAGAGGCCCGGTGCATGAAATTCGTGCACAGTGTGTGTGTGGGGGTTGTCCCTCAGCCCAGCCTGCACCCTCTCTAATCTGGGACCCCTCGAGGGATGTCCGACTGTCCCCAGTAGGCTTCTAGGATTGGGAATCTAGAGGGCTCTCACAATACAGGACTGCTGGCTCCCAACTGCTCGCCTGCCTGCCTTCCTGATTGCCCCTAACTGCTTCTGCCTGCCAGCCTGATCACCCCCTAACCATTCCCCTGCCAGCCTGATTGATGCCTAACTGCACCCCTGTCAGCCTGTTTGCCCCTAACTGCCCTCCCCTGCAGGCCTGGTCACCCCTAACTAAACTCCCCTGCAGTCCTGGTCCCCCCCAACTGCTCTCCCCTGCAGGCCTGCATCCCCCCCAACTGCCTTTCCCCGCAGGCCCGGTCACCCCCAACTTCCCTCCTCTGCCAGCCTGGTCACCCCTAACTGCCCTCCCCTGCAGGTTTGATCACTCCCAACTGCCCTCCCTTGCAGGCCTGCTCCCTCCCAACTGCCTTCCCCTGCTGGCCATCTTGTGGCAGCCATCTGTGTCCACATGGGGGCAGCCATCTTTGACCACATGGGGACAGCCATCTTGTGTGTTGGAGTGATGGTCAATTTGCATATTACTCTTTTATTAGATAGGAAAACTGACATTTAAGATCCCTCATGACACTGTTCCTTTGAAATCAGGTCCAGTCTTATCACATGTACACGTTTGCCAGCCATTAATGGGTCAGAACTATTAACCAGAACCAAAAATAAGTGTGGAAGAGAGAGGTCATCACAAACCAAACCACACTTTACAAAACCCATTTAAGTAGCACAGCTAAAAGCTGATTGGGTGAGAGGAGAGTAGACCCGTGAACAACAGACACTGGGGCACCAACCCTGGTGCAGTCAAAAATCTGCAGATAACTTTTGACTCCCCCCAAACTTAACTAATAGCTAACTGCTGACCAGAGCCTTATTGATAACATAGTTGATTAACACATATTTTGGGTATATATTATATACTGTATTCTTACAATGAAGTAAACTAGAGAAAACAAAATGTTAGCAAGAAAATCATAAGGAAGAGAAAATACATTTAAATATTTATTGAAAAAAATCTGCACATAAGTGGACCCTGGAGTTCAAACCCACATAGTCCAAAGGACAACTGTATATGCTTTATAGTACAGTCATGCTCATTGGACAGGAGCACACAGCACAGCCTATCATGTCCTCTCTCACTGGCTGAGACACATGATCTCCTCGGAGCATGAAGAAAACAAATACTACAATAGGCTCTGATGGGTTGCATATAGAAATACATATCTTCCCTTTGAAATTGTGAATATGAAATCATTTCAGAGATAAGCAGATTTATAACAGATTCATGCTGCATGGGGCAGTACTAAATGTAGCATATGTGTATTTGAAAAATTATTTTAAGTTAAAATATATCATCTTTAATGCAGACTTTTCACGATTTTAGACCTACGGTTTTCCCTGTGCCAAATTTGGTCAATAATTACAAAATTAAGCAATGCTTATTTTTGAACAAGAACAATTTGACCACTTGTGCTGAATTTTCTCATCTATGGGGTTATGTTTGTCATGCTGTTATTGTAGACTTAGTAATTCCTAATGACTCATGGCATAGCCACCTGCTTTTATAAATAAAGTTTTATTGTAACACAGCACACTCATTCTCTTCGGTCTTGGCTATGGCTGTTTCTGTGATATAAAAACAGAATAGAACAGTTGTGCCAGAGAACATTTCACTCTCAAAACCTATAATACGTACTATCTATGTTTGTAGAGAAAAGTTTGTGACCCCCTGCTGTAGGCACTAACATTTTTGTCCTTTTAGAAAGATAGAGGGGATTTTATGGACTCCAAGGATGAAATAATATAGACCAGTGGTGTCCAACCCATGGTCCGCAGACCACTGCTGGTCTGTGAGGTCCGAAAGGTTGGCAACCGCTGGTATAGACTACTTCCTTCTCTTTCTGTGAATCTTCAGAAATAAACTATCCCATCATCTGTATTGAATGTTCCAAGGAAAGAATTGCCCAGGGCAATGCTGTTCTCTATCATTAGGCTCCCACTTAGGCAGTTTTAAATTTTCTAGTAGCCACACTAAAAAGGTAAAAAGAAACAGGTAAAATTAATTTTAGGAATATATTTTTATTTTACCCAATATATTCAAAGTTGTGTCATTTCAACATGTAATCAATAGACAAAACTAGTAATGGCCTATTTTTCATTTCATTTTGTCCTCAGCCTTTATAATCCAGTGTTTGTTTTATACTTTCAGCACACCTGTGTCCACCGCATTTCAGGTGCTATTAGCCGCGCAGCAGTAGTGGCTACTGTATTGGACAGTGCAGGCCTGTGAGCAAGGAAAAGCAGATGGCCGTTATGTTCTTTTTGTTTTCATTTGCTCATTCAGCTTTCCTTCAACTTTAAAAACTACTTAAGTCTTACAAAGGTAAAGACAGAGATCCTGTTCTGAAAGACTTTAATTCTCACTTAAATATGTATATGCTTATGTAGTTATTTTGCACTTTTCTGAGTATCAAAAGTTGCAATGATCGTGGCCCTTAGGAAAAGCCTGCTAGGTTTCTGGAGGGACTGTCACTTACCAGAGCGTAACAAGTGCATGACCAGGACTAATAAAGAAGAGGACAGGAGGAGATTTCAATCTCAAAACACCTTGTAGATGCTTTATTTTTTTCTCTTAAACCAGATAAAGCAGCAGCCACAAGCTGGTACTTCTCCTAGGATGGCCCAGGTACACGGATGCTCCAATCTAAACTCAGGAGCCCAACATTCCTGAATATTTAAATACTAGAGGCTCAGTGCATGAAATTCGTGCACTCGGGGAGGGGTCCCTCAGCTCGGCCTGTGCCCTCTCACAGGCCGGGAGCCCTCAGGGGATGTCTGACTGCCAGTGGAGGTGGAAGTGGCTCCTGCCACCACCACTGCACTCGCAAGCTGTGAGCCAGCTCAGGGCTTCTGGCTGAGCAGCGCTCCCACTGTGGGAGTGCACTGACCACCAGGGGGCAGCTCCTGTGTTGAGCGTCTGCCCCCTGGTGGTCAGTGTGCATCATAGCGATTGGTCGGTCCGCTGTTCGGTTAATTTGCATATTAGCCTTTTATTATATAGGATAGTTGTGGGCCACATAAAGACGTTTTCGTCAACAAGTAACCAGTGGTATACCATAGAGCCTAGCTGTGTAACAGGCTATACCATTTGGTTTGTGGAAATACACTCTATGATGTCCTCATAACCACGAAATCTCCTAAAGATGCATTTCTCAGAACATATCCCTGTCATTAAGCGGCAGATGACTGTATAACATTTCTTCTTCTCTTTCTTTCCTCCTCTGATTTCTTCTAAAGAGCTGTCCCCCTTCCATTTTATTTCAGTCAAATGTACCTTCAAGTATATGGAGTTATGTAGATAATTAGTGACTGTGCTTTGAGTCATGATGTGTCCTGTTGATCAGTTTTGTCAGTCTTTCCCCTTTCTTATAATCTGGTTGAAAAATGGTTCTCTTTGTTTACGTTTTTAAAAACTGTTCAGAAAAGAGAGACTCTGACTCTGTCAGGGGCTGGGTTAAGAAATGGAGAATGCTTTCATTGAAACATAGATTTTGTTTTCTGTGAGTGTTTGTGTGTGGTATTAAAGGTATATTTGTGTTAAATTCTTTTTTTCTTTTTAAATATATTTTATTGATTTTTTACAAAGAGGAAGAGAGAGGGATAGAGAGTTAGAAACATCGATGAGAGAGAAACATCGATCATCTGCCTCCTGCACACCCCCTACTGGGGATGTGCCCGCAACCAAGGTACATGCCCCTGACCGGAATCGAACCCGGGACCCTTGAGTCCGCAGGCCGACGCTCTATCCACTGAGCCAAACCGGTTTCGGCTGTGTTAAATTCTTTAGTCACCTTAAATTATGTCCATATTTTATATAATCCACCCACCAAGTGGCCAAGAAACCCCATCCTCTTCAAATAAAGACCCAAAATCCTTGCATTTCCCACAGGCAGTCATTGGATAGAGGTGGCTGGTCTTTCTAATAGACAGCGAGCCCAGGGCCAGAGAGAGAAGTTGAGCATGAACCAGGCCTCTCTTGGTTTACTGCAGGCAGAAAGCAGGAGTCGGATGGTGATTTTTCTGGCATGCATATTTCCATTACCTCTCTCTTGCCCATGAAGGATATCATTAATCAACGACTACATTCCTTCCTGCTGAGCACACATGTGAGCTCAGAAACTTTCTAAATGTAACACTCCAGGAAGGCACTGTCGAATGATAGGAGTTGGCATACAAGAGAAGACCTGCTTACCATCGCTGGTACACAAATTAGGGTTTAGCATCCGAGACAGTGATTAAAAGATAAGAAGCTGCTCTTATTCTACAATAAAATATCCCTTATGGCCACCTAAAGATAGCATTAAGAAGTTCTGAAGGGGGTGGGGGGTGGGCAGTAAAGAAGATGTTTTGTCCTGGGGCAGGTAAACAAAGGGCAGCATTAAAACCAGATAAAGGCCATTAAATCATTTACAAAATTTTTTTTGTCTGTTTTTCTTTTGCTAATCCTCACCCAAAGATATTTTTTCCATTGATTTTTGGAGACAGTAGAAGAGAGGGAGGGAGAGAGAAAGAGAGAGAAACAACCATGTGAGAGAGACACATTGATTAGTTGCCTCCGGCACATACCCCGACCAGGGCCAGGGATTGAACCTGCAACCCAGGTACATATCCTTGGCCTGGAATCGTACCTATGACCCTTCGGTGACACTCTAACACTGAGCCACTGACACTCTAACCACTGAGCCACACCAACCAGGGCACACATTTTTTTAAATTAAAAATTTATTGAACAATTAGCAAGAATATAAACATCTGAGCTTTTAGGAGTTTTCTTCCCATTTTCCTGTTCTAAATATTTTACCAGAAGTTTTCATTTTCAAATTTCTTACTATACATGAAACTACAGAATTTTTAAATAATGGAATCTATTCTGAATTAAGTCATCTCTTCCCCCATCCTCTCCATTCAAGAGCACTTGATGTCTCATGAATAAGTTTGACAAATCTATTTATACACCAATTTGTTCTCTGTATATGTAACCCTTCTAGGCATTGTGCTTATTGCTATTGCTTTTGTTTTGCTTGGTTCTTGTTTCTTAATTACAAAGGACATCTAAATTAATATTGGCTCTGCTACTATGAAGTTCATTTACTGTTTATTGACTTTTCAGTGTTATGAGCAAAACAACATTTATTTTCCTATCAACTGAGCTATTCATATAATGTGACTCACTTTAGGTCTTCTTTCCTAGGGTATATTGCTCCACCTTTTTAAAAATCTTTTATTGTTGGGTTTTTTTGTTCTCTTATTTTTAAACAAAGAATCCATTCTACAAAGAAGACAGAATACAGTATTAGCTGCCATTCTTATTCCTTTTAAAGGAAACAATGCCTTTTACAGCAGTAACTCATCTACCCAGAGGTCATTTTTCTAATAATGTCAGTCATAGAGAACACAGCTAGAAGAAAAAGGCCTCTGAGAAGTTGAAATGAATGCCACAGATCTCATTCATTTTATTTCCACCTTCTTACTCTGTCATTCAGCAACTGTCTTTTCCCATTTTACACACAGTCGTAACAAACCTGGTTACCCAGTTTCTTAGCCCATAGAAGATGAGAAACAACTAGTTAGAAGGAGATCGAGGGGCAACATGATAGCTGGTGACAAAGGAGAAGATAGAAAAGGAACCAGACTTAAGGATTCAAAACTTATAGCAACCAGGAGCCCTTATATGTTTGTCAGGTAGTCCTCCATTCTGTGGTCATCTCCATGACACTGGAAATCACGTTCCTAACTCCGTCCTTGAGTTGTTGAGTCTGTTTCATGATCAATACTTTCTGTTTAAGAAGAGGTGGGTGTGTGATTTACTTCAGGAGACTCCTGGATGGTGGAGGTAATGTGGTAAAAAGGAAAGAGGACAGACTGGAACAAAAAAAGATCTTTTGGCTTCCTGCCCTTTTCTACTTCCTGTGGAACCCGACATCTCTTAGTCTCATTTTCTTTGTCTATAAAATAGAGGAAATAATCAATGAAATACTATTGATAAAGTACCTGCCTGAATAAAGGTGGGTGCTGGAATCCCCCCATCTAAAGTCTCAAGACCAAAGGCAGAAGTAGAGAGAAAATAACAGAATCAAATGGGAAGGGTGTGATGAAGGAAAGGTAAGACCAAGTGGTGGGGGGAGGGGGCAGGGGTTAAGCTATGGGGAGATTTTTAAAGGCCACAGTACACAAGAGAAGGA
Organism: Cnephaeus nilssonii; assembly: GCF_951640355.1. Taxonomy (NCBI): domain Eukaryota; kingdom Metazoa; phylum Chordata; class Mammalia; order Chiroptera; family Vespertilionidae; genus Cnephaeus; species Cnephaeus nilssonii. The sequence goes on along the minus strand of NC_137075.1, from coordinate 98,899,424 downwards.
AGAGAGGCTCCTCCAACCTACCTCGTGGATGGGGAGGGAACTGCTAAGGACACTAGCTAGTTTGGGAAATTTTTTAAAACAAGTTTAATTGAGGTCTGTACTTGGTGTGGAGACACTGGGTGCCTGCATCAGACTCTGTATTTAAGTTGGGAAAAGGGAGTTCAGGAAGCATTTCACCTCATTTCTCTTTTCTGAGTATTATTTAAAATATATATATATATATATATATATATATATATATATATATAATTTTTAAAATAGACTGTTTTTGAGAGCAGTTTGAAGTTCACATCAAAATGGAGAGGAAGGTGCAGAGATTTCCCATCTACCCTCTGCCTCCACACCTGCACAGCCTCCCCCATTAGCAACATCCCCCCCAGAGCTGTCCGCTTGTTGCAATGGACAGACCTACATCCACACATCATTATCACTCAGAGTCCATACTTTACGTTAGGCTTCGTTCTTGGTGCTGTACATTCTTTGGTTTGGACAAGTGTATAAGGACTGACAGGCGTCCATCATTCTGTATCCCACAGGGTAGTTTCACTGCCCTGAAAATCCTCTGTGCTCCGCCTATTCTTCCCTTCCCCCTCCCCCAACCCCTGGCAACCACTGCTCTTTTTACTGCCTTTTCCAGAATGTCATATACTTAGAATCACACAGTATGTAGCCTTTTCAGACTGGCTTCTTTCACTTAGTAATACATATTTAAGTTTCTTTTAGTGGCTTCATAGCTCATTCTTTTTGAGCACTGAATATCATCCTTTGTCTGAATGTACAACAGTTTATTTTTCCATTTACCTACTGAAGGACATCTTGGTTATTTCCAGTTTTTGGTAATTATGAATAAAGCTGCTACAAATATCCATGTGCAGTCTTTTTGTGTGGACATAAGTTTTTAACTTCGTTGGGTAAATACCAAGGAGCGCAATTGCTAGATCGTATGGTAAGAGCATGTTTAGTTTTGTAAGAAACTGCCAAGCTATCTTCCCAAGTGGTTGAACCATTTTGCATTCCCACCAACAGTGAATGAGAATTCCTGTGGTTACACAGCCTCACCAGCATTTGCTGTTGTCGGTGTTCTAGATTTTGGCCACTCCAATAGGTGTGTAGTGGTATCTCGTTGGTGTTTTAATGTGTATGATGTGATATGATGTGAGCCAGTTTGTGAAATTTTTAAGTGAAATGCAGTTCCTTTCTCCACCCTCAAACCACATAAATTTCTTCACTACGCTATAAGGATCTCTTTTCATTCACGTATTCACTTCGTGTTTAATAAATGTAATGTGCCTACTACATATCAGGGACTGTGCTATTTGCTTGGTATGCAATAGTAGAGTAACTATAGTTGTTTAAATAATAATAATAACAACAACAACAACAACAACAACAACATAAGGAGTGTTTCCTACTTTACCACTACCAAAATCCTGACAAATATGGAAACTCCCCACTGTAATACTTGGCATGTGTCAAATTTGAGTTGATGTTAAATTGGGTGGTGACAGAGGAAATAAGGGTTGATGTTGATTGTTTCCCAGATATAAATAATTAGTTGAACTAAGGAAGATATGAGAAGAAAGGACTTGGTCTTGAGTAGGCAATCAGCAAGCAAAATACTTCTCTTCCACTCATCTACTGTAGGGTTCTACTGGTGTGGCATTACCCCCTGTAAAGACCTCACAGATTGGTGTTCGATCTGCAGGAGAGAAATCTTTTTTACTGAAAGGGTACAACCCCTGGTTTTGACAAGTGGTCTCTTGTTTACCAACCTAACATTAGAGCCAGTCTTCTACCATACCTTAATAATCTCAATAATGCAAAAAAAATTCCATCGTTTACATTTTCATCAAAGCATTCACCTGAGATCATGTTTGAAAGATGGGTTTATATGTTGTAGTTACTAGAGAAGATGAATTTATTTTCAAATGGTGCTTTCTGCTTTAAAAACGCCATAGACTACCAAAGAAAAGGTACTTGAATTTGGGGCATGAAAAAAGGGGGTCAAAGTCATTGGGATGGTTTTCCAAGTGGCTGGTCATAGCTTTGTGCAAGCATGGAAAAAAATAGTTAGTCTCACCTTATATTAGAGCATCTATTTTCTTCTTTTTATTGATTTTTGCCTTGGCAAGTCTCAGAATTATGATTTCAGAGACCCCGGGGGTTCTCAGGCGATCACCTGCTGCATGTTACTGGTCAGGAATTGAAGCCCCAAGAGGTTACCTGATGCTCTGGCTGTCTCTTGTGTTGGGAGCGGAGAGTTTACTGGGCTCTGCGGAAGGCCCAGCTGTTGCTTCTTTCTCAGAAAAGACTTTCCGGCAGAACATCTGGAGCACGATATCTGGGCTACTAAGATAGCTATCTTAGTAACTATCTAGAGTTGTGTAAACAAGACAGAGGGACATTCCTCGAAGGGATGGTCGATCCGTCGTTGCCACCTCGTTTTAACTGCAGTACCTAGATTAGCTTTATTTTCCTGCTAAATTTGCTTGGGCTTAACATCCGTTTCAACCTTAGCCTCCTTCACTTCATTGGAGGTGGGCCACCACGAAATGCACAGAGTTGTTCCTTCGGATCTCACGGCTTCCTTCTAGACCACTTTCCTTGAGCAGCAGGACACGCACTCGCTGCTTATCTAATAAAACTGTAAATGCGTGTGCGCACATGTGTGCGCATGGAAAGCCCAGTGGTCTAAGGAATTTTACTGCCCCATTTAACAACTCAGCAAAGGGGATCTTACATTACTAGCTTTTCTTTCTTCTTCTTCTATATGATGAAGAAATGATTGGTCTTTTAATTTACAGCCTCTCTTACAAAGGAGGTTGCATCAGCCACAATAAATTCTGGATAAAAATGTTTCTGCTAAATTCATTTTTCACTGAGCCAACCAGGCTGCCAACACACTGCTTCTTTATTTGAATTCAAATTGGTAGTGAAATATTTTAAAGCGATATATTGGTGACTTCTTTTCTCTTTTTAACTTGTTTGATCATTTAAAATCCAATATTGCACAGAATGTAATTATCTTGTTCAATAAATATTTGCCGTGACTTTGGAGTTAAGTGGTGCTATTTTAGAAGCAGAAGGTAAACAAAAACGGGCTGAACCAAGTAGGGCAATTGAAGATTTTGATGAACCATATGACTATGAAGGCCAATCCTATCTAGTCTAGAGGCTTCAAATGGCATCCACATGTTAGCGATTTCCAAATCTCTGTCTGTAGCCTAGTCTCTCTCTGGAATGCTAGATGCACGCACCAGAGTATGTATTTGTGATCTCCACTTGGACGGTAGGCATTTAACATGGCCAAGCAGAATTTCCAGCTCACACTCCTAGCCTCCAACGTACCTTTGCTCTAGTTTTCCCAAATCAGTGGGATGGTTTTACTGTCCACCTACTCGCTTAAGCCAGAAATCTAGGGGTTGTCCTCAATTTCTCTCTTTCCCCACTAACATCAAGCTATAACTTCAAAAGTTATCCTCAGCCTTTCTACTTTCATTACCCTCATCCAAGCCCTCATAGTCCCTCTCCTGAGCCACTACAATTACAGCCCAACCTGTTCTTTACTTTCTCATCTTGCCTCTCTGCAAGCTACTTTCCACACAGAAGCTAAAGTGAGCTTTTAAAAGCACGCATCAGACCCTGCTCCTCTCCTGCAGAAACTCCTCAGTGGCGTCTTATCACACTAGGGATAACGCCGGGCTCCTCACTCTGACTTTAAAGCTCCAGATGATCTGGTTGCTGTCTTGTCCACGGCCTCACTTCCTCACATTCAGCTTCCCCCATTTCACTCCAGCAACTCTGACCTTCTTTCCTTCCCTTTAACATGCCTGTATTCAACAGGTTCTCCAGAGAGGATCAATAGTATATTTATATGTATATCCATAAAGAGATTTAGTATAAGGAATTGGCTCACATGCTTATGGAGGGGGGAAGTCCCACAGTCTGCCATCCATAAGCTGGAGACGAGGAGAGCCAATGTGGGGATTGCTGTCTCAATAGTCGAGGCCCTCAATGGATTGGGTGATGCCCACCCACACTGGGGAAGGCAATGTGCATTATTCAATCTACTGACTCAAATGCTAACACCCTCACAGACACACCACCCAAAAATAATATCTTAACCAAATATCCTGGCAACCAATATACCATGACCCAGTCAACTTGACAGAGAAATTTAACCATCACACATGCCATCCTAATTCCTTACCTGGGGTCCTTGTGCTAGTCCTCTCTACTTCCTCAAATACTTTCCCCATCATCACATGGCTGGTTCCTTCTTGAATGACCACCTTGGGAGTCACCTTCCCCCAAAGAATCGTTCCCTAGCCATCCAATGTAGAGTAGCCACCAAAGTTTCATCCACTAATTCTAACTTCTGGATTGAGGTTGAAACTGGAGGAAGGGGAGAACAGTTGAATGATTTCACAGGATCTTTTTAACCTGAGGGCTTTGAACTACACAGTTCCCCTGAAATGGTTGCCGTATTTTATGTCTTTGTGTATGTATATGGTTGCCTCAAATTCTCAAAAAAGTGTGATATCTGCAAACGTTGAAGAGACATTCAGAATGGACCTGGTGGCCCACTCATTAATGTCCCATCTCACTTTGCTCCACATCTTCCTTTTTATCTAGAAAATTAGCATTTACATTTTATAAGGCATCATAGGTCATTTCCCTCTTGATGCCCGTTCTTGCATCCAAGCAGAGAAAAAGGGCCTGTTTTCACTGTGGGCAACAACAACAACAAAGTTCAATCCTAATCATTCTGCACCAATTATGGGAAGACACGCACCACTACATTTCTGACAGGCTTTTACAATCCAGTTTTATTATTCTGCTCTTACTAAAATGCTAATCCCCTGGGAGGCAAAACTATCTCTGTATGAGTTCTTGAACACAAACAAACATCTTAAAGGAAATGTGAATGAAAAACCACGTTGACATAATTTCAAAGCTACAGCAGGAGAAGGAATGACTAGAAACCCTCCATTGGCATTGAGAAGGGGAGGGGTGGGGAAGTAAGCAGCTTATATAAAGTAGGGTGAGCTGAATTGGAAAGAGGGAAGGTAGGGGGGCACATGTTCCTAAATCCATGAGCCGTGTGACAATAGAGTAATCCACCAACAAGAGTTGAGACTGGGGCTTTCTGGTGACATACATTCTAGTGTGGTGGCCCAGCAATAATTTTTGGAGCAATGTTCAAGCATATCCACTCAAGGGAGTTAACGTCTCTTTTTTTGACATGAACGAAAGCAAATCCCACCATGTGATCTAGGCTATATGGTGTCCTGTCAATAAAAAATATAAACACATCCTGGGGTTTAAACTCATAACTACCAGAAATGATGAACTTTTCATTTTTTAATTTTTCCTGGCAACACCAGTAGACCTGCCCTTGGAATTCTGTCCTAGAAATTAAAATAATAGTCTCTATAGCTAATTATCAATGCTTTAATCGGTGCTTCTAAATGTCCTTGTCTCCACCAAGTTCCCATGAAAAGGAAACATTAACTGAGAGAATGAATGTAGGGCTCTTTTTGTGTTACTCACTGTGTTTCTAACCTCATTTCCCCCTTCCGAAGAGACACCCACGGTGATCAATTCCCGTTTTCAGATAGCATGAACCAGGGCATGCGACATAAGAACGGGTGCCGTTTTCATAGTAAAGACACGTTATATGTTTCAGGCAGTTGGCCTTTGGACCTAGGAAAGTATCCAGAGCTGCCTGGTTTACCCTCCCTATGTTCTACTTCAGCCCTAGGATGGGTCACTGTTCACCTCTCTGAATCTCATAATGAGGATCGGAGATAGGGCTGATCGATCGATCGATCTATCTGTCTGTCTGTCTGTCTGTCTGTCTATCTGTCTATCTGTCTATCTGTCTACCTGTCTATCTGTCTATCTATTTATTTGCATTACCCAGGGCAGCAGAACACTCATCATGCTCCATGGAGGAAACCAGACAGCCCCTCCTGCCCTCCTTCCATCCCCTCCCTCAAACTCAGACCACATGTGCCCAGCTTCCTTGAGGTCTCTTCCGTGGCTTACCCAGACAATAGAGACTCAGCAATATGAAGATACCCCATTGGGTGACAAAGGCTCCCTAGCCTCTGGGCTGAGGTTGAGGACCTTTTTTAGATTCCTCATTTGCTAGCACCATTGTAGGGTGGATCGCACTGTAATGTAACTTCCTTTTCCTTCCCCATCCATCTTCCCCAGTGGATTAGGAACTCCTCGAGGGGACAGATTTGTCTTCTTCGCTGGAGCTGAGTTGGCCCGTGGTTGGCTCTCAATCAGTGTTGGTTCAACAAATGAATAATCCTGTGTGATCTAAACAAACTGGCTTGAGGAATTACAGGACAGGATTTCAGGAGGAGAAAAGGCATAGGCACAATTTCAGCGACTGGAAAACCAAGGTCAGTAGCTACAAGTGGCAGAGGAGAAAGATTAATTTAGGCGAGTGAGTGGAGATACACGGAGAGAAAAGCCGTGAGAGATTATGGGGGTCCTGGATTGCTCGGAGGGGATGTAAACAGTCTGCTGTGTACTCTGTGGATGATGGGGAGTCACCAAAGCTTGGGGGCCAGAAAGTGCTGGAACTAAAGTGGTGTTTAGGGCAACTAAGCTTATGGCCACAACTAAGTAGGAGGCTAGTGGAGGCAGGGAGCGAGTGGAGGCAGGTGGTCGTGTACAGACCCTGGGAGTAGCAAGGGATTGGCTTAGCTGTGAGTAGAGGCAGGACTTGCTGAGATCTCCTAACTCTATCAGGCACCAGAATTGTCCAGGGTCCTGACCCTCCGAGAAGTCTGTTCTTTTTCTAGCTCCCATCTGCTTGGAGGCCCAGGTCTGATGGGCTTTTCTCCCTTGGCTCCCCAAGCAGCACATGTCGTCTAGTCTGAGAATAACAGGGAAGCAGTGTGGAGTTCACGGCGTGGGGGGGAGGGGCAGTGGCAGAGGTCAAGAGATGGACGGGGCCTGAACCAAGGCAAGGCTGCGGGGATGGAGAGGAGGGGCCTGGTTTGAGAACAGTTTCCAAGGCAGAATCTATAGACGCAGAGGGAAGGGCATGTTACAGATCATTTTGTGGTTTCTGGGCACTGAACGTAGGGACACAGAAAGAGGAAGTTTAGAGCAAGAGGATAAATAATTCCATTTCAGACATATTAAATCTGGAGCGACAGCAAAATTTCCAGGTGGAGGAGTCCAGAAGCCTACTGGAGACAGAGATTTGAAATTCAGGAGGGAGGCGGGTGCTGGTTCGTGGTTAGTGGTGATCATTCAAAGGCACAGACATGGATGTGATCACCCAGAGAGAGCATGTGGAAAGAAAAAGAGGCAATGAGCCCGGCCGGTGTGGCTCAGTGGTTGAGCATCGACCTACGAACCAGGAGGTCATGGTTCCATTCCCAGTCAGGGCATATGCCCGAGTTGCGGGCTCGATCCCCAATGTGGGGTATGCAGGAGGCAGCTGATCAGTGATTCTCTCTCATCATTGATGTTTCTACCTCTCTCTCCCTCTCCCTTTCTCTCTGAAGTCAATAAAATCAATAAAAATACTTTGTTTAAAAGAAAAAGAGGCAATGATAGAACTCCAGCCTTAGAAGAAGGGTGGGGGAGGAGGAGCCAGCGACAGCATCAGGGAAGGACTGGCCAGAGAGGTAGAAGGAAGCAGAGCTCAAGGCCGGCAAGAGTTTCAGAAAATGAAAGGAGCAGCCTTACTCGGCGCAGCCAGGGGGAGTAAGCCATGGGGGATTCATTAGTGTGTTAGTGAGAGTGGTTTCGGTGGGAGCCAGGTTGAGAGAGGCGTGGGAGAACGGAGGTGGAAACCCTGGCCCCATCTTTGCAGCACGTGGAGGATGCTCACCTTCCTCGCTGAGCATCAGTCTCTGGACCACTGAGCGCAAAGGAATTCAACCTGAGGCAGAGGGCGATGCCTTTCCTTGAGACCTCCTCCCTGATTCTCTCCCATCTACCCCGCTTTCATCTAAGACCCTGAGCATTGGTGTCTGGTCTTGTTCGTGGCTGCTAGCAGTAGTGTAAGTGGAAGCCTTAATGATATTTTTGCTTTCTTGTTTTGTAAGAAATTATTCCACTTCCGCTTTTTAACACGCTGGGAGAATAATATGGAAACTTGCCTGCCTGGTTTTCATCAATGAAAGGTCTTATCTTCTGAATCTCTTAAAGAACCAGTTCTTGGCTCCTTGAGACAAAATGATCTGTCTCACGTTGAAAATTTCCGATCGTCAAGTCCAATGTCATCAAGAAGAGTCAGTAGATGGATTATAAGTATTCACCACAAGGTGATTTCTGTAGAACAAAGAGGGAAGCCCGAATAAAGAACTGAATATCGAAACTGTTTCTTCTCTATTAAAGAAAAAACCAAACCAGCAAAAATTGTGTTTTCTCTACCACTATGGAAGTTTGTTTTACTTTTTGTTTTTGGCCAAAACTCTCATGTATTACATTCTTTAGTGTCATAAAAAGACTCTACCTGGCTTGTGGTATCAGAATCATGTAGAGGAGACCCCTCCTTTTCTATGGGGATGCATTCCAAGACCCTCAGTGGATACCTGAAACCACAGGCAGTACCGAGCCCTATAGATGCCATGTTTTCCCCTATGCAAACATACCTTTTCACTATGGCTTCTCTTGAATTGCCAGCATCACTCTTGTGCTTTGGGGCCATTATTAAGTAAAATGAGGGTTATTTGAACATACCGCTCCTGTCAATCTGATAACTGAGATGGCTACTAATTGTCTAATGGGTGGGTTTCGTGTACAGGGTGGATACGCTGGGCAAAGGGATGATTCACATCTGAGTGGGATAGAGCAGGATGGCTCAAGGTTTCACGACGCTACTCGGAACAGTATGCAATTTAAAACCTACGAATTATTTATTTCTGGAATTTTTCTATTTAATCCATTTGGACCACAGTTGACTACAAGTAACCGTGGGTACATGAGACTGTGTAAAGCAAGACCGTGGATAAGGGGGGAACTACTGTGCATAGCACATTCCCCATTCTACCCATGCAAACGTGTATCTGCGATTACATTTGCTTACATTTCTGATTGACCCACTGAGTACCAGCAGCCAAGGGTAACTCGTTAAATCCCCTAGGAGAGCTACTGGCTAATTCTGTGACCACAGGCAGCCCTACACCTAAGTGTGTGTGGTTATGACAAGAGGAGTCTGGAGAGAGTGGGGGATCCATGCAAACTCAGGGCTACTGCTCAGAAAGCAATGGCAGGTTGGTATCCAAGAGGGAGCCTCTGGGGCAGGACCCTGATGTCAGCCGATGGAGGCTGACTCTGGGTGATCTAAGTAGAAAGGGTACTTATGTACAGCATGGGGGTGGCCCACAAGGATTCTCTGGGGGGCTGGGGCACCAGCCAGGAGGTGATGCAGCCTGGATCAAGGCCCAAACCAATGCCACAGACCGGTCTGGTGATGACGCTGCAATGCCCCCTATACTGCTGCGCCCTGCCCTGTGGCTGCTGAACCTGGCGCTGTCCCCCTCCTTCCTGCCACCCGCTGCTGCAGGGGAGCCTTGGTCATGCTCCTCCCCCACCGCTGCCAGGAAGCCTGGGAAGATGGTCTCGGGCTCTCTCTTCCAGTCTTTAATGGGGAAGTGGCTTTGCCTCCTCAGGTTGGGGATTCCCCAGGCACAGGAAGGAGGTCACACCCTGGGCAACCAAAAAGAGTGACAAATGTTATTCTTGTGCTTGAGAACTAGGAATATATCTTCACCTTCTCGCTGGACCCAGAACCCAGCACAAGGCCCAGAACATAGCAGGTGCCAGCAGAACTTTGAGTTATGAGTGCTCTGGCTACAGATGTGCAGGAGTGAGTTACAGCTCACAGATAGCTAATAGCCTAGAGCCAGCAATTTGAAGACAGCCGTAGTCTTTGCTTTTTGTTTTGTTATTGTTAATCATCTGAGGATATTTTTCCCATTGGTTTTTAAAGGGAGGGAGGGAGGGAGGAGAGAAAGAGAGAAAGAGAAAGAGGGAGAGGGAGAGGGAGAGGGAGAGGGAGAGAGAGAGAGAGAGAGAGAGAGAGAGAGAGAGAGAGAGAGAGAGAGAGAGAGAGAGAGAGAATCGACATGAAAGAGACCCATCAATTGGCTGCCTCCCACATGCACCTCACTCTGCCCTGAGGATCAAACCTGCAACCTGGGTACTTGCCCTTGACCAGGAATTGAATTCACAGCCCATTGTTGTGCAGGCCAATGTTCTAGCCACTGACCAACACGGGCCAGGGCCGTGTTTACTTTTTAAAGTTGTGGCTGTTTTGCTGAACCTGTTGTAATGTGGCCATATTATACTCACGTTCTTTGATGGGATCTATGCCAAAGCCATTAACAATACTCACCCTCCACTCAGTGCAAATCTCCTTCTGCCCCCCTCCCCCACTCCCTCAACCCCCACTCCCAAGTACTCACAGTTTGCATGGTTTAAGAAATAAGGAAATACAAGTGTTTAAATCCTCTGGTCTCTATTTAAAGGTGGAGAGAGAAAAGATACTCTTGGCATTTCCAGATGAACATCTCAAAACCTGTACTCAGGGCGGCGAGCGGTATAATCCACGGTGTTATTTGACAAGATTGTTCTTGCTAGTCACTGCCCACCAAAACGGAAAGTGAGGAGCTGATGGACTGGCCAGCCATCCATTTCCTGTGAAACAGGGAAAGCACCGGGGGCTTAAATGGTCAGGTTATCAAATCTCTACATCCAAACAGCTACCTGAAAATGACTTCCACACGGGCAACATTTTTCCCCCTGACAGTAATGTTTGCTATTTTCACGTACAATATGGTGCCTTGCAGACACTGGAAACTCAATGACTTTTTTTTTCTTGGAGGTGATAACAACTAGAGATAACATAAATTGCCTCTTATTTTGGTAACAAAAACTTGCTACCTTTTTGGACCCCGAGGGGGTATTTTAGTATAGTATACTAAAAGTACAGGTGAACTGTTAGACCTACTGTGGAGGGGAGGCCTTACTGATTTGGATGCATTTTAATAAGGTTATTGCTATTGTTAGATGAGCACTTGTTGCCAAGATAGAATAGAATTCCTGCATACCACTCACCCACAGTTATTTGCCATAACGTTAATATGGCAAATAACTGATACATTTCTCAAAACCAAGGAATTGACATGGAGACAGCTGTCAACTAAACTACAGACCTCATTTGGATCCTCCCCTCCCCCTCCATTTCTTGTCAATGTCTTCAGTCCTAATTTGAGCTGGAGGGTCCAGCTTGCTATAGCAGAACAATAGAACAATATTAGTTCAGAAGGACTGGGATTAGCTTTAGAGATGGCTCAGAAAGACTATAAAATCGACCGTCTTATGTGCCAAACATAAATATGTTTTAAATTTTGGCCCCAAATATTTTGCATGTGTGATCTGACTTCATTCTCCTCCCAGAAACCAACGGGGTGAGGGCAGATACTGACAGATCCACTTCACAGCTAAGACGGCAGATTTCGGATTCTAAGCCGTGTTTGCAAGACAGATCGGCCGGGAAGCGGCAGAGCCTGGATGTGGACTGAAACCTCTCTGATCCCCAAGCCCACACCTGTGCCCGTCAGCACCGCAGTGCAGACTGAGGCCCTGTCACAGGTGTGGTACAGGTCCCCCCCCCCCCCCCCCCGCCCCCCAGCGCTGTTGCCCAGGACTCGCCTTCCAAAGGTTGTCTGGATCCACTGTGCCCCCAGGTGGGAGGTTGCCCTGTACTGATGACATGTGACTCAAAGTGAAAAGTGTGATGTGTGGGATCATTTCAACCCCTGACGCCCTGACCTTGCAGGCGGGCACCGGAAGCCCTCCCTGGCTCCTTCCTCGGCGGGTGAGTTCGTGCTGCCCGCCAGAGCAGCCGAGAGGAGCAGGGCCCGAATGTCGGTCCCCACGTGCCTTTTGCTTTTCTTTCCCGAGTGTTTCGAGGCTTAATTAACGTGTGTAAAGTGATCTGAAATGCAGAAATAAAAGGAGCTGGGGAACTGCAGAGTTCCAACGACGATTACCTGGGGCAAGGCAGCTGAGAAAGGGAGGCCCAGGGAGACAAAGGGGGTCTGGGGAGACACAGGGGCCTTCGGCTCAGCAGCCAGCTGGTTGGCCCTGAGCCAGAGCTTCTGGCAGCTTCTGCCCCACGCTTCCCTCTCAAGGCCTACATTGCAGCTCTGCTCAGGAGTCAGACCCCAGGATAAATAATTCCTAAAGCGCTGAACCGGAGCCGAGGAAAACGGGCCCGAGGACACACATGGCAGCCAGTCCTCTAACTGGCCATGTGGAGAAGGCCCTGGGATGTCACCCATCTCCCAGCATTGCCCGCGCAGCACGGTCCCCGAAGGACTGGATTGGGTCAATGACGGAGTCAATGTGATAAATATCAAAGATAGGAACGAAGCTAAGCGAGCTTCGTTCATTCCTTTTGACAGGCATGGAGTCATAGCCGTGATTGAGTACTGTCACCTGGGGGAGGCAATAAATCCCGTGTAAAGTGGTGGTAAAAATAATGAAGTCTGGGTCACGTGCTGTTTCACCGGCTCCTGAGTGTGCGTTCCCGAAAGGGCAGGCCTATTGGTTTCACGGAGAAGGTGAAAGCTTGCGACTCCATAGGTCAAAGGCGGGTGGCATTTTATTGCGATGGAAAGCCTACAAAGAAGCAAGTGGAAAAATCTTTCTTCCCATCTAACCTGATACTGCCTGTATCTAGAAAATTAGCGTTGCCGGGTTCTCTCCAACAGAGGGAGGATTTCTGTGCGTCTGTGTATACACGGTGGCTATGTATACAGCCTAATCTAAACTGTTTACGACAATGGAGGGGAAAAGGTTTATTTGGGTAATCCAACGTTTATATTAGGCTTTCATCCTGGTTTTATATCCTGCTTGGCCTAATAGGTGGGTTGTTATCCTTCTCCTGAGCCCACAAACGGAGGATGTGGCTGCTGGAAGCCCCCTGCAGCTTGGCAACCAGGCTGGAAAAAGGCCCCCTTCCCTGGCTTCAGTTAGAGAATTCCAGAGGACTCGGAGAGGCCTGGCCTGGGGCCCAGGGCCCACTCAGAGCCAATACTATGGTCAGCGAGAGAGGGTCTTACCATAAGAAGCCTGCTCCCATTCAACACCAGGGCCATCATGTGAAATAGAAAAATCCCCCAAAGGAGAGGCAGGCAGACAGACACCCCCACTCGTGTCTGCTGAATAGAGAGGCCAGAAGATGCTCTGGTCCCCAGCTTGCAGGGGACACGTCCTCCAGTCTGTTCTCTTCTGGACATTGCACTCTGATGATCCCTCTTGGAGTTGTGTCTGCGCATACCTTTGGTGCATGTAACGTCATGTGGCACCCAGAGGTCACTGGGGAGGAGAGGGGTATCTGAAACTGCCGATGATGACTTCCTTCAGGTCTGCATCTGTTCTTGCCTGAACTAAGCCTTCTGCCTCTAAATTATCCTCCACATAGGTCCTAGGAGGATCCTTGTAAAACACAGAGCCCTTTCAATCCTCAGATGGTGAATATTTTACTAGTGTCAACATGCCTGGGCCACGAGGTGCCCAGATATTTGGTCAAACCTTATGCTGGTATGTCTGGGATGATGTTCTGGATGAGATAAACACTTGAATCTGTAGACTGAATAGAGCAGATTGCCCTCCCTAGTGTGGGTGGGCCTCATCTAATCAGTTGAGGGCCTGAATAGGACGAAAAGGTTGAGTAAGGGAGAATCATCCTGCCTGACTGCCTTGAGCTGGGACATCAGTTCTTTCCTGCTTCCCGGGTCTTCTGTCTGCTGGTGTTTGGACTGGAACCACAGCATCGGCTCTGGGTCTTCATCTTGCTGACTGCCAATCTTAGAGCTTGGCAGCTTCCATAATCAATTGGTTCTGTTTCTCTGAAGAACCCCAACTGATACAAATACCTTCTTATCTACTAACTTCAGTCATTCATTTGTTTAAAAAAAAGGAGCACCTACTAAGGGGCCAGAAACTGTGTTTGGAAATGATCACTGAACAAAACAAGGATTCCTAGCCTGTGGAACTTCCATTCATGTGTGTGATGTGCGAAGTGGGGGAGGGGGAGAGGGAGAGAAACAATGAATAATTAGTAATGTATTAGAAGATGATAAGTGCAAGGGAAGAAGGAAAGAAATAGAGCAGGATTGGGAGGATCAAGAGAAGCTGAACAGGGGACGTTTGAGCAAAGGTTTAAGGGAGATAAAGCGGTTTGCCATGTGGAAAGCAAGATAAAGTTCAAACTGGTGGACCCTAGCCCGGCCTCATCTCCAGCGGGATCCACAGGCACTTGTCATTTGAAACCTCTGTTTTGGCCACACTGCTCTCCGTGCAGCACCCTGACCTGCCTCCCATTTTCACCCCTCCATGCCTTTCCCTGTCCTGGGATGTCACCTCCATGGGGACCTTCTTCTCCCCACTCTTGTTTACATCCTGCCCCTACTTGTCCTCAAAGATCAATTTCATAGCTTCTACCAAGACTGCCCGGCAGGCTGTTTCCTTGAGCCTCTTTTGGTGTCCAACAGACTTGGATTTGAGCTGTAATTCTGCCCCTAAATATCGATGTAATTTTGGGTAAGTTTGTTCACTTGTCAAATGGGAATAAAATAGTGCCTTGCTTATGAGGAACTAGAAATGAGAAAATGCAGGCAAAATGACTCAGTGACTCTTAGCTGCTATGATTATTGTTCTTCCTCTTCCCCTCCTTCACCCCATGCCCCTTCTCCCCTCTTCCTCTTCTGTCTATGCTCCCAGAGAGCCCAGGGCCAGCCCCTCCCTCACCCCAAGTCATTCTGACTGATGGTTGAAAGCAGGCTCAAGTCTTCCTTCTCAGGCATGGGCCCTAGGCCCTGGCTCCACACCATGGCCGGCTGCCTTGGTTTCCTCACTCACAACCCTCTCCCCTGTCCCATCATCCTTGTCCCAGATCACATTCTGGCTTCAGATCCAGGCTTTTTCCTGGTTTCCCAGAGCGGCCTGATCCCTTGCTGGGATGTTTCTTGATATCCTGACTGTTAAACTTCCTGCTTATCTCCCTGTGAAAAAGCTCGGGACCTGCTGGGTCAGGCCTGCCCCCGCTTGGGAAGGGAGGCAACAGGGTTTCTGCAGGCGGGAAACAAAACCACTTCAAATGTTTACCGTAGAAGGAATTTTTAAAAATAGACTTTATTTTTTATAACAGTTTTATATTTACAGAAAAACCGAGAAGATAGTACAAGGCTTCCCACATATCTCACACTGTTTCCCCTATTAATAACATCTTACTTATTACTGTGTGATATTTTGTTACACTCCATAAACCCATATATTGATACATTATTACTAGGTAAGTCCATCCTAATTCTGAGTTCTTTAGTTTTTAACCTGATATCCTTTTCCTGTGCTAGGATCCCACCCAGCACACCCCAACACATTTAATTGGCATGTCTTCTTAAAGTTCCTATTTGCTGTCACAGTTTCTCAGCATATCCTCGTTTTTGGTGACTTTGATAGTTTTGAGGAGTACTGCTGAGGTATTTTGTAAGACGCTCTTCCACTGGAATTTACTGATGTGCACAGAAGGGATTTAATGCAGGGGATTGCTCATATGGGTGATGGAGGATCTGAGATACAAACGGGAGAAGGTGAAGTTACCCAGAAAGCTTTTCAGCAGGAAGCCTTTAACATCCTAAGCTGGAGTATTAACAGGAAGTGGCAGTGTTACCTAAGCCAGGGGCTGGGGTCACCTGGCCGAAGCCTCAGCCACATGCAGCCAATGCTGGAAATGCCAGCAAAGTCAAGAGGGCAGGGGAGAATTTCTTTAGCTTTTACTTTCCTCTCACCTCCAGTCGGTCTGTAAGAGGCTGCTCCTAGCAATACAGAGCAGGGGGCCTGGCTGAGAATGGCTCTAAAGACTAACTGGCCCAGCACTGGGATAGTTGGCATTGAACACACAGCACCTGCGACATGGTTTTATTGCAGCACTTACCCCACTGCTCTGCAATTCAACTCTTTGCCTGCCCACAGGCTCCAAATGATGACTAGTGTTTTGAGGGCAGTATTTTTATTTTTTTTTTATAGCTGTAGCCCTTGCTCATAGTAGGTTTTCAATGTTTGAAATATACACAATCGAATGAATGAGTGGTTTATTTTGACTAGCTCTAGCTTTAAGTAATGCTCAATACCAGCATTTCTTTTCAGCTTCATCACCTCGTATTGGTGCTAAGGTTACTTTGAGCCTAGCATTTGCAACATTTGAAAGCCACATGGATGGTGTCACTGTAAAGTAAGTAGACCAGTTTTCTTTTTCTTTTTTTTTAAACTGAATTTTAGAGAGGAGGGGAAAGGGAGAGAGAGAGAGAGAGAGAGAGAGAGAGAGAGAGAGAGAGAGAGAGAGAAACAGAGAAAGAGAAACATCGATGTGAGAGCGCACATTGCTAGGCTGCTTCCTGCATGTCCCTTTCTCCCCCCGGACCGGGAATCAAACAGCCAACCTTCTGGTGCGCAGGACGAAGCCCAACCAACCATGCCACATCGGCCAGGGCTAGATCAGTTTTCAACAAAGGAATGAAGTCGTGCATCCATCCTCCAAGTGCTTCCTAAGGAAGGTCATCCATATCTCCCAGCGATGCTGCCATGCCTGGCTTCTTCCTTATGAGCTGCACAAAACAATGGAATGACTCATTTTTAAGAATAAAAATGTTTCTGTCTTTACAGCTAAATGTCACCCATCCCTCACCTGGCTGGCATTAAGGTTGGGACACATCGTCAGAGAAGTTACATTTCCTTTCGGCAGAGGGGAGGAGGAAGTGGATTGCCACAAGCAGAAATGGCTGGTGACTTTCCCATGGGTGCAGGAGAGCTGGGAAGTGACACCCCGGTAGTTACCAGGTCTAAGCAGGGACATCACGAATAGGCCACCTGGTCTCTGAAACGCTGGAGGTTCTGGGGTTTTCCAGGGCTTTCAGTGCTGGGATGGCACCTAGAAAACTAAGTTCCACTTGAGAAAACCTCACTCCTCTGTGTGTCAAGTGGAGGCCCTGATTAGTGTCTGACAAAGAGCAGAAAAGTGCCTGGGCGACAGGTGCATGCTCAGCCCTAGAGCCTGAAGTTTTCTGTCTGCCGGGGTGCCCTGTGACCAGCCCCAGGACAGAAACCTGACCAGCCGGGCCCTCCCTTGCCATCTTGATGAGCAGAGACTAAGATATTTTCAACTAGGTAAACTGCAGCCCTAATACAGGATGACTACAGGAACCTCCCTGCATTCTTTGTTTTGGAAACCTCGTTTTCCACAGTAGTTATGGAGAAATGATAGTTTGGAAGCCAGCGGTGCACTTGCAAAAGCAGGGATCTGTTGGAAATGTGATTTTTGGATAAGTCACTTTACCCTTCGATACCTCCACTTTCTCACTTACAAATTGGGAATTACATGTCTGTCATATCACAAGGAATGTGATAAAGATCACATGAGATGTATGTGCAAGTACTTTGAAGATCGACAAGTGTAACATAGTACGACTAGTCCTTTGCATGGACATAAGGCAGCAGAAAAGTTGCCTTTGATGTTTAATTAATACTAAAAATCTTCCATTACATTTATTTAGCTATAATTGGGAAGGAGGAAGGCAAGAGTCATTTCAAAGGGACTTTTTCTTCTCCAAAAATATAACTCAGAAAACACATATTTGGTTTTCATTTTGGTGTCAAACCACGTACCATTGCTATTAGCAGTTTTACAGAATCGTGACCTTCAAACTTAGGGATATCAAAGATAGACAAGAAAGCTTGCCCAGTCTTTCAAAACTGGCAAACAGGCTTTTGAAACGAAAGCGCTTTTGTTTCGAATTAAGGGCTAATAGAATTGTCCTCTTAAACGAGCACTTGCGAGTTTATAAGTTGCCTTTCTAGGTGGGCTGCAGAGAATGAACGTGCTGAGAGGTCATGGAAAGCCCTTTTGGGGGACAGTGTGGGTAATCTGTTATAGGGGGTTCACGTAACACCCTTTCCACAGTTAAAAGAAATGTAGAACTTGCACTTTCCCTAATTGTACACACACTGCTTTGCGTATACATCTAGGATCATAATTTACGTTCAGTTTACGGAATTTGTAAATTTTTGCAAATGTTTTAACTTGTAATTAAGTTTTCTCTACGAGGCACACCATATGCCACCATTAATTCTTTCTTGTTGATTTCTTAGGAGGCACACGAGTGCATGCTTTGATGCAATTTTTGAGGTCTTTTGAAAATCAGATCACTACATGTTTAGCCATATGGGCCTTTGTTATTTAAAATAGCATATGATATAAATAAGAGAAGGCAAAAATGCAAAAGGACCTGTTAGAAAAAAAAATAATTGGAAAAACGGTTGTCAACATCGTTAGCCTTTTTTCCTTTTTTTGCGTGATATTTTTGAAACCTGTCTTTGTTGACCCTGCACTGTCTCTTACTGTCTGTGAATATACTAGTATACGATCACACGTGCACCGGGCAAACATATGGAAACCCTAGGTTTACCTGGGGCTGCAGATATGCACAGCCGTCTTCCCTGAGTCCAGCTGCAGCCAACGCTTTTCTTTCCCATCTCACACCAGGGTTTGACAGTGAGCTCCGGCTCACCCGCACACACGGAGTCCGGTTTTGAAAGGGGCAGACAGGCGGGTGTTTCGGTTTTCGCGGGGATTCACGGCTCTCTGAGCAGCCTGCCTGCCGTACGTGCGGGCACAGACCCGGCCCCCGGCCGGCGCGCACTAGGACCCAGCGGGGCTCCGGGCCGGGTAGGAGCAGCCGCCGACCCCGGGCGGGCGCCGGGGCTGGAGCCGGGGTTCCGGCCGCGTTGGGCTGCAGCTCCGCCGGGAGATCGCACGACCCGGCGGCGGGCCACCCGCGAGTCCATCCGCCGCAGCCCCCTAATGTAGCCGCGAGAAGCCGCGGGGGGGCCGGCGATCGAAGGTAACGACAATGGGGCTCATTTCCTGCCGCCTGCTCTTCTGCTCGGGTTCAGCATTGTCACGAGCAGCCCTCGCTGCTCAGGCTGCTGCATTTGGGGGCACCCTTTGATTTTTTTAAGGTGTCCGCCCCATATTTCCACCTGGCTTGGTTGATGGATAGCACGCAGCCCATGGGGGAGCGATCCAGGGATGGCAAGTTGCATATTTTCATTAGTTTTGTCTCAAAAGTAAGTTCATTTAAAAAAAAAAAGTTTTTCAGGAATTTGTGGCTAGTCGTTTTTTAAAGAATTTTTTTTTTTAAAAAAAGCAAATGGATCATTTTTAAAATGCAAATAATTGGTGTAATTCTGTTAATTACTTCCTCGGGCTTTACTTTTGTGGGCTCCCCGGGCGCTACTTTTATTTTCAAGGAACCGCCGTGGTGAATGTGGAGTTGGGCTCGGGCAGTTTCCAGCATTGCTGTCGCAACTGTGTTGCCATCAATTATACACAGCGTCTCCAATCTGGGGGCAGTCCCAGCCTCTTCTCCGCGGCTGTAACTGGTTCTGCTGCGGTGACACCTCCGGATGGAGAGTTTCCTTGGAGGGCAGTCAGACTATTTCTCCTTTTGGAGAAATATTGTTTTGAGGAGAAAACCATGATGCCTGGCGGGGGAGGCTGGAGAGACTCTGTCTCAGGCTTTGTTTATACTCCTGGGATGACATTTGGGCAAGGGTACACACATTCTTCCTGGGCAGCTTTTAATGGTGAGGATTATTCATTGATTTCATGGGTTAGTTTCCCCGGGCTGGGAACGCGGAGCCCCTCTGTCACAGGATGTGCTTAAGGTGACGAGTTCCCCGGCAGTTGGGACACATGATTGCCGGTGTAAAATGTGCCTCCTCTGCAAGGACTGGGCTCCCCGGAGCTCCCGCGTGGAGCTGTGGTAGGCAGGGTGCGACTGGCTCCTGGAGGTAAGAGGGCATCGTTTCCCGAGCTGAGGAGGAGATCCTGTGCTGTGCCTTTTGTTCCCTGTTTTTCATTGATCGCCAGCTCTGCCTTCCAGAGGGGAGTGCAGCCCGGAGAGTGCAGAGCTGGGGAGCCTGCACCGATGACTAGGGCTCACTTGAACTCTCACACTGATTGGTCGCGGGAGACCGAGACTTGGGAAAACAGCCACCCCCAAACCTCCTTTTACAACCACGCTGGAAATTCAGATGAGCCTCCTTGTGCACAGATTTCTGCCAGGTTGATTGTTAAGTCAGCTGCCGTTTGCTCGAGGTACCTTAAGTTTAATTTTTTTTTTTTTGCCTTTATTTCTATGCAGATTAAAGTAGGCCATTTTGGTGGCAAATTTCTTTGCAGATGTCAGCGACTAGCACACATGTAGAGACGTATCACTTTACAGTCCCTTCTAGATCGTTTTTTTCTTCTCAGGAGTTGTAGAATGCTAAGTTATTCAACTTGGGATAATTTTTCCTACGCACTTTTTGATCTGAATAATTAAATAGCACCATCCGCGTATGGATGCTTAACTGTATCTTGACTTTGTTCCTGTGTCTGTGCACTGGCATGGAGCAGGCACTAAGTTTCAGTCTGCAACAGTGAAACATAAAGGCAATGAAGAGCAAACAGGCAAAATCGGCTTGCATGCTATTATAAGAAATTGTGACATCTGGTTTGAGGAGAATGCATTTCAAGTTCAAGAAAAAAAGGTCATTCTTTACCTTCTAAGAATATGGGTTAGTAAATACCGTGGAATGTTCTATCCATAAGAGGAAAAATATAAGGCCGGTGGGGATATCTCCATTTGAGCCTTAAACCACCTCAATTAAAGGAGCAGCGTCCCAGAAGTTGTTAAATGTATAAACACTTTTCTGATTGGCTTAAAAATTTAGACACAGGAAGTGGATGGTATCTAATAACCATGAGTGGAGACATGGTTGTCATGGAAACTGAGAAGAGTACTCCTCCCCCCCCCCCCATACATACACATACACTCCCATAACCACCACTTTAAAAAAAAATCCTGCATGTCATCACAGATGCCTGGAGAACATGTTGGCCTCTGTAAGCTTTCCCACAGCATCTGTTGAAACCTGAGACTGTGCCTGTCAAATCAAGGTCATTTTACAACAACAAGCAAAAATGCAGGCTCCTAGATTTCATAACTACTTTATTGAAAATATGTGAGGGGGGGGAAAAACCTTAAAGCAAGGATGAACACACGTGCTTAGTTGGCATTTTGCTGCTTCTGAGTTGTGCATGGAAAAGCCAAGAAGGTATTGGAGCGCTTAATTGTGGCATCAAATGGATTTGTCTGTCTCCTGCTAGAACCAAACTCTTTAGAGCTGTGAAGACTAGTAACATAACCCGTTACCTGTGGAGGAAGAGTCTTGGGGGACGGCGTAATGAAGACCCGCTGTTTGCAAGAGGGTTCGGAGTTGAACTCTCACAATTGAATTCCAAGAAAGGGGGCATTTTGGAACCGGGCTCCAAGGCTGCCTAGTGCAGGGGTAAATGGAGACCATGCCTGGGGCTTTGGGAAGTAGGAGGGAGGTGTTCTCAGTAGCTGAGCAGGAAGGGGAAACCGAAATTGAAATAAGAATGGGTTCAGAACTGAAACTATGATTATTTGGTGACCTTAGAAAAGTTTCCTGTTCTTTTGTGAATAGAGAAGAATGCTTTAGTTCTTAGGATAATTGAGAGGCGCTCCCAAATCAAGGCTGTAAATATTTTCAGTGTCTTGGTTGGTACTGGTTGCAGTGAGGGGAGTAAAGAAAAGTTTGGAGACCCCCTCTCCCCCCCCCCCCCCATTTCACTTTGCTAAGTGACAAATACCAAGGAGGCCCTCTCCTAAATGTTGACTTTGGGGATGAACACTGAACCTTCTAAATATAGAGCCAACGCGTTTCCTGTATTTCTCTAATCTTGCCAATGGTAGACTTCCCATGTTAAGTTCTGGATCTTCATTTGTTAATAGCTTCCAATCATGATGATTTAGAGCCTTGGATTGCTTTATCTTAATTGAAAATGGTCAGTTTTAAATCGCATTTCATTAACACTGATTTTTTTAAAAAAGCAGCAAATTTGCTTTGTTTTCATCAACTGATTGCATTGGGGGAGGGAGAAGGTAGAGAGAACCCTAACATCGCTGGAGTGATTTAGGTGTATTTCATGATCCCATGTTGTCCTATAGTTAATGGATTTGGTGAAAAAGGTTAAGTTTCATGGCACAACTGTTCTCTTTGAGCAAAGGATTTCCTGTAGGGAGCTTTCTTATCTGTGACTGTGTTCATTGGCAGGAAACTTGTCAGTTGCTTGTTTTTACAAACAGAAGGAAATGAATGGGATTTGTTGGTTTCTAGAATCTGCCTTCATTCTCCATGGTCTGTCAGACAGTTGGCTTAGAACACTTCATTTCTAAAGGGACTTGGAGGAGCACCATTAAGTCCCTTCAAACCTTTGGCATGTCTGTTTACTTATTTTTTTTTACTTTGGGACCAGAAAAACCGATCATTATGCTACCATGTACAACGTCTTTTACCAATACAAGTTAACAAGATACTCACGTTCCAACTCATTTTCAGTTGTCAGCCGCACGCATACGCACGGTAGCAGGCATTTTTTGATAGCGATGCCCAATTTCTAATAATTAGTCTAGAATACCAACCACATGCCAGTCTTGATTTTGGGTTAACCTGGAGAGGTAAAGGGAGAGAGGCAGCTTCATTCTCTTTGAGTGTAAGGGGGGAAAAATGTGTAAAGACTGCCTGTCAGGTATATGCCTTTTCTTTTCTTTTCTTTTCTTTTCTTTTCTTTTCTTTTCTTTTCTTTTCTTTTCTTTTCTTTTCTCTTCTCTTCTCTTCTCTTCTCTTCTCTTCTCTTCTCTTCTTTTCTTTTCTTTTCTTTTCTTCTTTTCTTTTCTTTTCTCTTCATTGATTTAATAGATTTATTTATTTATAATGTTTTTTCTTTATTGATTAAGGTATTACATATGTCTCCTTATTGCCCCATTGCCCCCCACCCCCACCCCCCACTCATGCCCTCACCCCCCTGTTGTCTGTGTCCATTGATTAGGCTTATATGAATGCTTACAAGTCCTTTGGTTGATCTCTGATGACAAAAACTTGATGTTGGGGGAGGGTTGGAAATTGGGGGTCAGGGTGGGGTTTTGTGTCCAAGTAAGGAAACAAATCTTTGAAAAGATTTATTGTGCTAGATTCAGTCTGGCTTATTTTTGGATATTGTAAATATACATATATTTGTTTTAATTCATATATGTTTCAAATTCTAGAAGAAGTAGGGTGAGCTTTAAAGGAAAAAAGGACGTAACCTCCATCTGAAGGGTCAGCCTGGGGAGGGGTTAGGAGCACCTGAGAGAGAGCCATTTGTAGTAGTTGCAATGGTGTTTACGCCCTTTTGAAGGCATCACTTTTTATTTATATTTAGCACCAAATGAAATCTGATGTGAGACTCTAATATATGAGTGGAATGAAAACAGTTACTTTGAGGGAACCAAGAGCCTGCTCTCACCCCCTCTGCCTGGGACATACCCTAGGACCCTAGCACTGCTCTGGACACAAGTTGAGAAGCTTTTAAAGTGCCCAAAATACCCTCTAAAGAAGGCCGGAGGGGATGGCTTGCAGAGTCCTGGAACATCTTAGCTGCAGAGAGAAGTTTTGTCTTGACAATTTAAGAGGGTGCTTGTGTTCAGAGTCAGCAGGAAAAAGGTCTTCAATACAATGTGTTAAAAGTAAGCCAGCAGGTAGATAGTGAAAGATTGGACCAGCCATAAGCATGAAAAAAGCCCTGGCTAGTCTATAAGGAGGGAAGAACAAAGAAAGAATGTCTTATGGGGTTATGTACAAACCAGGGCCCCCTTTCCTTACAAGTCGCAGAAACATAGCACGGAGGTGTTTGAAATCTGTTGGTTATGATTGTACTCAAATGCACGGATCTATTCTCTTACCACCTCAGGATATGTTATATCCCTGTTATCCTATCTGTCAGTGAAAATTATTTCATATTAAGTGTCATTCATGAAAGTTTGCCAAGCCATAATAATCTGCCTGGCAGACTCACTGGTGTTTTGAGTGTTGAGTAAAATGATAACACACAGTTGATATTTGCATATCGTCAAATACTAGAGGCCCAGTGCATGGACTCGTGCACTGGTGGGGTCCCTCGGCCTGACCTGTGGGGATCGGGCCGAAACCAGCTCTCTGACATCCCCTGAGGGGTCCCGGGTTGCGAGAGGGTGGTTCTCGGATGACGCACCCTGGAATTGGGCTCCCTCCTCTCTGGGTCCAGGGTGTGGGTGAAGCAGATTTGGGGCCGACAGTGCCCCACCAGCAATCTAACCCATGGCTGATTCCACAAGGAATTGTGCTCCATCCTCTACTGGTTGGAGCATCTGCCCCCTGGTGGTCATTGCGCACCATAGCTACCAGGCAAATGGTCGGATGGTCACTTAGGCTTTTATATATATAGATTATATATACAGATATTCAAATTATCTCCTCTATTATGAGATTGACTAAAATGGCAGTATTGGGATTGGGCTTGGTTCTCCTATTTTACATCCCAGAAACTACAAGTATTAAGATTTCTAGGGGTGGCAGACAGAGGAATCCCCTCTAGTTCCACTTTGGATTTTTAAAAAATATATTTTTATTGATTTCAGAGGGGAAAGGAGAGGGAGAGATAGAAACATCAGTGATGAGAGAGATTCATTAATCGACTGCCTCCTACATGCCCCACTCTAGGAATCCAGCCCACAACTCAGGCATGTGCCTAGACCGGGAATTGAACCGTGACCTCCTGGTTCATGGATGGGATGCTCAACCATTGAGCCATGCATCGTTACGGAGGTGAGGAGAAGTCCGCAGAGATGGCAGGCAAACTGGAGTGACATTGTGCTTCTCGTGCCAACCTCCCTGCGTTGTTTCCTGGAATCTGTACAGTTGGGGCGTTTGTAGAAGGAGAAAATACAGACCCCTCGCTCCATTCTCCTGTTATTCCCACTGCATTTGCCTTGTTTCTGTTACCTGCGTGGGGTTAGAGATGGCGATTAAAACAAGCAATGTCCACAGGTCTTCCCACAACTCGTGCTGGAACTTTTTCTTTTTGAAAGAAAATCTTGCCTCTGCAAAGATGAACTAGTACAAGCACAAAATAGTTGCTTGTGGTAGTGGATGAAAATGATTGTGATTAACTTTTATTTGTTGAATTGTGTTGAATAAGGTTTTCCTATTTAGGCTGTTGGAAGCTATCTTATTCCTCCTCCCACCTGAAATAGAAAACCAACAGAACTGTCCCAAGGTATATTCATGATAATAGACCCGTGGTTCTTCTTGAGTGAGCGTTTGAACTCTGATGTTCTTGGGGACTTTTGTTTTGGAACTCATGCATTCCAGTTACCGGGACATTGCTGAAGCTGCCGATTATTGCAGGATTCCAGATGTTTTACGGAGTTATTTTCTGGTACCTTCGCAGATGTTATTTTCTTAAGATTCCTATAGTAGCAAGTCCTACTTGGAGAAGGGATTTTAGTATATTATACAAGGTTAGATGTTAGATAACCTCAGATACTTCTCCGAACTCTGAAATTTTCTGATTAGGTGAACTTAAAGTTTTTTTTGCAGCCTTTAAAATGAAAACAATGACCCTTTAATGACTAGTGAATACATGCCCAAATTAGGACAGTCATAGTAGGACTAGATTTAGCATTTAGAATGGTCTCTTGAAACAGATATAAATCACTCTGGTAAGTTTGGCAATGTTGGGTGATCTAGAAAAGTCACATCACACTGGTAAGGGGCTTTCCTATGTCTGGTGCTGCTTCTACATTATTTTAATTTATTCTCATAACAACCTAGTATTAATAATATACCACCACTACTAAGTAATGATAATATACGTTAGTATACCATTTTACAGATGAAAAACGGAGGCAACTATGTTCTCAGAGCCCCACTCTTTGGTACCAAGTAGTTCTAATCCTGACTCCAAATTCCAGGCATTATCCACCCCACTGACTCTCATAGCCGTTTCTCTGTTTCTGTACCAGGGTCCATGACTCCCCCTTCCAAGCTAAAAATGAAGTCTCCTTCTGGGAAGAATGGCAGTGTTGGGCGGGGAAAATTTGTTGTGATTCTGGCAAGAAATAGGATTATGCTTCTTGTCATCGTGTGTTCTCGTCTGACCATTAGTGATGGGAGGGACTTTTTAGTTCCCTCCTTAGTGATTATCTCCCTTAAATCGTCTTCATCTTCTGCATTTCCCTTCCTCTGCCTCTGAGCACATTCACCTGTTTGGTCAATGAAAGGCCCTTACCACACAGGGATCTGATTTTCCTGAATTACCCAGATATTACTCAAAGTTTTTCTGTTGGTGGCATCCATAGAAACGGATTTCCTAGACCACATTCAGTTTTATACTTCGTATGACCTGCCCAACAAATTCAGGGATGTAAATACAATGACGTCTCTTTTATTTCTTTCTGGAAAAAAAAACAAATGGGCTTAGGTTGTCAGATTAGCAGGATACCCAGTATCCCCTTTTTGGGTCTCCCTTACCCCTAAATCAGGGGTGGGGAATGTCCAGCTCACGGGCCTTATATCATTTGGTCTAAGGCACAAGGGATGAGTTAATCAAATATTTGACCAAATAAAACAGGCTAATTTTTAAGCTGATAATTTTGTATGGCCTGTGAGTGATATTATAAATATCCAAATGTCCCTTGGCAGGAAAAAGGTTCCCCAAATGGATTTATACAGTCCCAGTGGAGCAGGCCAGGTTGACGTCCTCGTCTAAGCAGGGAGCTCTGCTTTTGTGCTCGAGTGGGGGACCCACTGTGCCTAGAATACGTGGTGTTCAGTTGGAACTGCAGTGGGAACAGGGCAGACATTTTTGGTGAAGCGAGTGCTAGCACTTTCTCAGCCTCTTAAAGACTTCAGGTGAGAATGATCAGAATCTGATGAAACTAATTCATATTTCATTCATACTGTCACAGATTTCACATGCATGCAATCATTTTAAAGAATTGATCTAGGGACGTGCCAAAGATCTGTCTTCACATTAGGGGAGACAAACCACCAGCTACTCATTCCGTGAACAGTTATTGAGCACCTACGGCGTACTAGGAGCTGTGCTCTGTGAACTCATTCCGTGAACAGTTATTGAGCACCTACGGCGTACTAGGAGCTGTGCTCTGTGAACTCATTCCGTGAACAGTTATTGAGCACCTACGGCGTACTAGGAGCTGTGCTCTGTGAACAGGACGTAAGGGTGAAGAGATCACTCCGGGACATCCTACTGTCTGCTCCGTAACTCTGATTGGCTTCTTAGACTGCAAATATCGCTCTTTTAAAAATATTTTTATTTTTATTCTTGACACTATTACGATGTCCCCATTTTCCCCCTAAATATCCCTCTTTTAAAGTTCACGTTCTGAGCTGATGTTGAGGGATGGGAGTCACTCCCTCCCTGAGCTCCTCCCCGAGGTGTGTGCCATTTGTTTTTGTTTACCAGCTGACCCTGTGCGGTCTCCAGGGCAGGTAGTTCACTTGGGAGACGATCCCAGGAAGACACCAGTAGGGGGCACCTGTGGGAGATGAGGAAGAAGGCATCCAATAGTGACTGTGTCTCTCGAGTTACCACTGTGCAGGGGCGCTCAGGGTACTGCAGCCGGCTGAGAGCTTGTGTCCAACAGGCCACATGCCACCTTCAGTCACAGGTTGATGGCTGCTCTCAGGGGGCCTGGATTCCCAGCACTCAAGGGTGGTGGGCAAGTTGGCAGAGTGGGCTTTGGCCGAGAAGGTTCTCATGGGCTTGTTGATGCCGTGGGTTGCAGTTGAAGGCCGGGTGGGTGTGCACGAAGATAGGAAGGCCTCATAGGCACGTCAGGGCCTCAGCATCTTCTACCATCACTCTCTACTCTTCAGCAACTCCCACAGTCTCAGAACTGTAGACGTGTTAGGAGAAGAATTGAAGGAAGATCCTGGGACAGTGGTTTTTCAGTCTGAAAAGTGGGAATAAGAGAAATTGACCTACGTTCAGAGTCAACATTCAGGCAGAAGTTTTCGATCAGGGCATTCATTTTGTTCTGTTTGTTTTCCTTTGTTTCAACCATTGTCCTTGTTTTCCAGGTTGGAAAACTTGGGCACCCACTTGTTCTGCATTCCACCATAACCTAAGACTCAGTAATGTGGAAATCCTGAAGGGATTGTTGCGAAGGCTAATCAGAAAGCCCCTGAAAAGCCCTTGGCACAGAGCCTGGCACGTAATTACAGCTTATATTGTTTTTAGCTATTTTTGTATGTTGTTGTTGTCATGTCTCTATTTGGGACTTATGGTGGCTCCCGGTTGCTCACCTTACCAAGCCTGTCCTCCTCTGCCTAACGTTCAAGACCTTCCTTAATCTGGCCCTACCCATTAGTGCTCAGGGAATGCCCCCAGAGCTGGTCAGGGTTTACTTGTCTCTGAGTCTCTGAACTGGCCTCACTCCTTCCAGCTCCTGCCTTTGTTCGTCTCATCCCCTGACCACAGCCTTCGTCTTCCTCCCTTCATGCATTGTGGAGTCACCTGTTTCAGCCACTCTGCAACTCCACTGTGCAGGGAACATGCAATTTGTTCATTTTGTCTCCAGCAGATCTTCCTCCCCAGTAAACACCCATTGGTTATCAGGGAACAGAATTATCACTTTTGATCCCATCCATTTTAAAACGTAGTTTGATCTGATAATCCAAGCAGTTGCTTAAGATAATTGTGTCTTCTTAGGAAAAGGATGCCTATTCCTTCCTTCATGGTGTCCGCTTCTTTGCCTGTGATGGCATGTGTGGGAAGGGGTGGCGAGCACACTTCTTCCTTTTATTCCTTAGGGAGGATGAGCAAACTCAGGCCTCTGTTCTCAGGAGCTAGGTCTCTGGCCCATCGGTACTGCCTGTTCTATACGGCAGGTTCTTGGATAACACCGTTTTGTTCAAAGTCGTTTTGTTGTAACATGATAACATTTTTAATGTTGATGAGATGCCCTAGGAACTTAACTCTTGTTTATATCAATTAGCCTATGGTAAACAGGGTTTTGTTATAACATTTTCCCCTTAAAGTCATAGAACCTATTGATGATATTGAAGACTTCCTGCACCAGCAGTTGAAGGCTGTGGCTCCTATATCGCATAGTCTAGTCTAGTGGTTTTCAAAGACCCACAGTAAGATACACATACGTTGTCATGAGATTCTAGTAAGCACATCTATAATAATAAAAGGGCAATATGCTAATTAGACCAGACATCTTCCAGACGTCATTCCGGATGTCCTTCCTGATGAAGCCGGCCTGAGGGAAGCCAGCCCAGATCCCGGGTGGCTGCTGGCGGCCAGAGGAGGGAAGCAGCCTGGGTCCTGGGTGCCGGAGGGAAGCCAGTGCTGGCAGCTGGGGGAAGGAAGGCCTACTCTTGCATGAATTTTCATGCATCGGGCCTCTAGTAGAACATATGTAGACATCGACAGGCCACACAAAGTTTTTACTAAGTAACATGTAAAAAGGGAAACATAACTTTCACACTATATTATTATTATTGCTACATTGGGAAGCACTTTGATCTCTTCCATTCTATTTTTTTTTAATCCTCACCCGAGGATATGTTTATTGATTTGAGAGAGAGAGAGAGAGAGAGGGAGAGATTAAGAGGGAGAGAAATATCAATGTGAGAGAGAAACATAAATTGGTTGCCTCCCATAAGTGCCCTGACAAGGGATTGAACCCACAACCTAGGTATGTGCCCTGACTGGAAATCGAACCTGCGACCTTTCTGTGTATGGCACAATGCTCCAACCAGCTGAGACCCCCACTCCACAATTAAGGCCCCACATGTTAGACATTCTCATTGTAAAATAGAAATGTTTATTCAGATTTACCCACATATTTACTACTTTCTTTCCTTATAATACCTTCCCACATCCCTACTCCTCAGATTACTTTCCTTCTTAGATTTCATTTACTGAGTATCAATTGAGGGAAAACAATTTCAGTTACTGTTTGGTGGAAATTTTTATTTTTTCTATTTTCTTAAAATATAGTTTTGCTAGGTATAAAAATATTTTTGCTAGGTATAAAATTCTAGTTATTTTCTCTCAGAACATTAAAGATGTCCCATTGTTTTCTGGCTTCTGCTGCTGAGAAACCAGTGTTAAGTCTAACTGTTACTTGACACTGAAGGTATTCTTTTTTCAAGAGAACTTCATGGATGCTTTTTGTCTTTGGCATATTGTAAATTGTCTAGATGTGAGTTTCTTTTTTATTTTTTAATCCTCACCCAAGTATATGTTTTTATTGATTTTTATAGGAGAGAGGCAGAAGAGAAATAGAGATAGAGAGCTAGAGAACCATTGATGTGAGAAACATCAACCTCCTGTACACCCCCAACTGGGGATAGAAACAGCAACCTAGGTATGTGCTCTGACTGGGAATCAAACCTGTGATCTCACCCTGGCCCCATTTTTCTCAATGGTTAGAGTGTGGGCCGATGGACCAAAGGGTTATGGGTTTGATTCCCGGTCATGGGCATGTACCTTAGTTGTAGGTTTGATATCCCGGCCTAGGTCAGGGTGTGTGTGTGGGAGGCAACCAGTCAATGTCTCTCTCACATCGATGCGACCTTTTTGTGTACAGGATAATGCTCCCACCAAGCCACCCAGCCAGGGCATGAATTTCTTTATTATTATTATTTTTACCTTGGGATGTGTGTGTGTGTGTGTGTGTGTGTGTGTGATTTTGTGGATTGCTTTTTTCATACTTTTGGAAGATTCTCAGAATTTGTTCCTGCTCTGTACGCTTCTCTTTTACTTTTGAAATAAAGATGAGGTATATGTTAGATTTTAGTTCTCTTTTTTATGTTTTAATCTCTTTTTCATGTTTTCTGTCTCTATATCTTTATGTGCTATAGTCTAGATTATTTTTTAGTCGTCTTCATTTCCTGTACCTACTCTGTTTGATCCTGTTTGCAATTTATTTATTGTTAATCCTCACCCGAAGATATTTTTTTTCCATTGACTTTTAGAGAGAGTAGAAGGGAGGAAGGGAGGGAAGGTGCAGATAGAGAGTCACAGACAGACAGAGAAAGAGAAACATCGATGTTCGAGATTGATTAGTTGCCTCCTGTTCGTACCCTGACTGGGGATTGAACCCACAACCTGGATGTGTGCCCTGACTAGAAATTGAAACTGCCACCTTTTGGTGTATAGAACAATGCTCCAACCAACTGAACCACACCAGCCAGGGCACAATGTTTCATTTTTAATTTATGTTGCTATTGGGCTTAGTAAATGAGAATGACATACGGAACTGAGTTAAATTGATGGAATCATGGTTTGATTTCTTTTCATTGAGTGGTTTTCTTTCTCTGCTACATTGTGTCGTGGATGGGAAAATCCCATAATAGATTACTAACGTCTTAGTAACTAATCTATTATCCACCTGCTCGGGTGCAAACACAGTACATGTGGAAAATTACTTTATATGCCGAGAAAGCCCGTGTTTTGGAAAAATGTTGTGCTGTTTATATACAAAACATTGTTTTGAATCAAGCCATCTAAAATATGCAGATGAATCACAGGGAGTTGTATCTTGGATAGGATCATCAAAATTCCAGAAATGGTCAGGCTACAAAGTACAAGATGTGGCGAGTCTATATTTAGGTATCGACCATGTTTTGTTTGTGCATCTCCTTGGGCTCAGCTCTGGCATTGGTCAGAGAATAGCTCTCCGGCCGAGGCTTTCACTCGAGACGAGCAATTTTCAACCTCTTTCATCTCAGGGCACACATAGACTAATTGCTAAAATTCTGCGGCACACCAAAACTTGTTTTTTGCTGATCTGACAAAAATAGGTATAATTTTGATTCATTCACAGGGGACAGCTACTGTTGCGTTGGCTGTTGTCATTTTTTTTTTTAATCCTCACCTGAGGATATTTTTCCATTGATTTTAATAGAGAGGGAAAGACAGAGAGAAACATTGATGTGAGAGAAACACATCTATTGGTTGCCTCCTGCATGAGCCCCAACCAGGGCCCGGGCTGGGGAGGAGCCTGCAACTGAGGTATGTGCCCTTGACCGGAATCAAACCCAGGACCCTTCGGTCAACAGACTGATGCTCTATCCACTGAGCCAGACTGGCTAGGGCTGTCATTTTTCAATTTGACAATCTAAGGGAAAAGAGGTCAGTGTCCCTGACTAAATAGTCAGGGATTGCATGTTTTGGAAATTCTTGTGCACGCTGGTTGAAAATTGCCGCTCCAGATGACGACTCAGGTGGCCAATCTAGCTCCCTAAGAGCCAAGACAGACAAGCTCTCCACTTGTTATGTTGTTTCCTTCACGGAACAGGGCGTAGGATTTCTGACATGTGAGAGCAGAGTACAGCATTTCTAATAAAGTAGATCAAGTTCAGGAGGGACAGTACACGGTGCTCTTTTTGGAAATTATGTTTACTTTCTTCTCAACATGAAGGCGTCTCTCTTATCTTTTTAGAAACATTTATCTCTTGTTTAGAAAACTTTCCAAAAGCTACTCTTTTGGAGGTACCAAGTCTCAGCCAAGGACTTGAATGAGATACAGAGTTCAGGAGCTAGCAGGTTGAGTGGAAGAGTTAACTCCCTCTATTGATACAGTGAGCTACTGAATGGTCTCTTCCCCCATTGAGCAAGGGCTCATTCTGCCCTAAATGCCAAATATTCAGTCATTACAAGGGGAAGAGACAAGACTTCCATGTTCTTGATGTGGCCAATGTGATTTTGAAGTTAATTTGTATTTTTTTTTAAAAAAAATATATTTTATTGATTTTTCACAGAGAGGAAGGGAGAGGGATAGAAAGCCAGAATCATCGATGAGAGAGAGACATCGACCAGCTGCCTCCTGCACATCCCCCACGGGGGATGTGCCCGCAACCAATGTACATGCCCTTGACCGGAATCGAACCTGGGACCTTCCAGTCCGCAGACCGACGCTCTATCCACTGAGCCAAACCGGTTTCGGCTAATTTGTATTTTTTAAGCGAAGTATTCCCTGCATTATTATTGGGGAGACCATATATCCTGATTTGTTTGTGGTAGTTTTGGTTTATGCCCACTGCTCCACTGTTGTTATTCACAGTGAGTGCCTCCTTTCATTTTTCAAGTGTCCTGGTGTGTGTGATAAATTGCCATCACTGCACTTACAATGGTAGTCAATGTGTCTATCAATAGTGGATCAGCTTTGTTCAGACCAACTGTTGCTGAGAAAAGCTGCATACAATGAAAATGAAAATAAAATGTCAGTTTGGAAGCATTGGAGAGGCAATGAGGAATTGCAGAACCAAGATTTGGGAGGAGGAAAGCCCTAACTGGAGAGCCTGGCTTCTGGATCTTATTCTTGAGATAACTGTCAGTTCTGAAAGTGGTGGCTAAGAAACTTAGCAGAAGTTTCAACAAACCCATGGTATTGGCAGCATGGTAATTGTATTCAGGCCCTGCCAAAGAGCAGAAGCCCTAATAAACAATCGAGACTTCCATTTGGAACCCTAAGTCAAGATCAACCAGAAATAGAAACATTCTCAGAGGGACTGAAGCCAAAAATAAAATATTTTCAGATTAGTGTCCCCAGCTGAAGCGCCTGCCAAAAGCCAAAGTAAAAAGCCTCTTGGGAGAAAAACACATCTTGTTATCACTAGAGTTTTTCACATACTATATCTGTCACCCAATGAAAATGATGAAAGATGAGAAAAATGTTGACAAATGAGATACACCTTATAAGGATTCAGATGGTGGATTTAATAATATATGGTCTCTAAAATAACTGTGGTAAATATATTCAAAGAATTAAAAGATAAGATTTAAAAATTTGCCATAGAACTGTAAATTATAAATAAGAACTAGGTTGGAAAAATACAGATGAACTTTTTAGGGTGATGGAAATTCTCTAAGACTGCACAATTGAATTAATATATTGAAACCATTGAGTGTACATTTATAGTAGGTGAATTTTATGAATTTTAATAAAGCTATGAGTTAAATGGAATTGATGCAGTTGAAGATAGAGTTAATGAACTAGAACATAGAACAGAAGAAAATACCCAAAATAAAGCATGGAGAGGCAAAATAATAGAAAATTAATACAGGATTTTGAAAGGCATATAAAATATGGTGGAATGCCTTAATAGACATGTCATTGGAGTTTCAGTAGGAGAGGAGAAAAATGGAACAGAAAAAATAATTGGGAAAAACGGCTGAGAATTTTTCAAAACTAAGAAATGACCAAAGCTATAGAATTAAGAAGTAGGACACCAAGCAGGTCAGTATAAAGAAACCACCCATAAACAGGATAGTAAGTTTTCTGAAAATAAAAACAAAGAGAAAAGCTGAAAAGCAGTCAGACCTGGAGGAGTGGGTACCTTTGGCCTTCAAAGGAGCAACAATAAGATTGACAACTTACTCTTCAACTCAAATAACAGATGTCCGAAAGAGATGGAAATATCTTCAAATTGCTAAAAGAAAACAACTGTTAACTATGAATTCTATCTCTGCCTAAAAGATTCCTCAAAAATGAAGAAAGGCTAAACATTTTTTATTATCATGAGCATATTTGTACTAAAGGAAGTATTTTAAGGGCATCATTTGGACAGAAGGAAAAGTATTCCAAATCAAAACTCAGAGATGTAGGAAGGCATGAAGATCAATAAAAGTAATAATTATATAGTTAAATAGAAATAAATATTGACTGAGTAAAATAATTATCTCCTATGGAGTTTAAAATACATAGGGAATAAAGTATATGTTCAAACTGGAACTTAAGTCTGGAGAGATTAATGAAGTTAAATTATTCTAAAGTCCTTAAATTGTATAGGAACTAATAAAAAACTAATTTGTATAGCTATTAATAAGTCATGGATGCATGTTTTAAACTCTGGAAAACAATATATATATATATATATATATATATATATATATATACACACACACACACACACACACACACACACACACACACACACACATACATTAGAGGCCCGGTGCACGGATTTGTGCACTGGTGGGGTCCCTTGGCATAGCCTGTGGGGATCAGGCTGAAACTGGCAGTCCAACGCTGCCTGCTGCTCCTGCCTGCCGCTGTTTCTCATCCCGGCCTCGCTGAGCCTGCCACCGCCACTGCCGCTCGGTAGGCTCACTGCCACTCCACTGTGGTCTCTGGGCTGCGGCAGCCAGCCGTGAGCCCTGCGTCTGGTGCCCATCAGTCAGCTGAGCGGCACTCCCGCTGTGGGAATGCACTGACCACCAGGGGGCAGCTCCTGTGTTGAGCGTCTGCCCCCTGGTGGTCAGTGTGCATCATAGCAACCGGTCGACCGGTCGTTCAGTTACTTAGGCTTTTATATATATAGATATATATAGTTCAAGATATATTCTCTGTTGATTTAGAGAGAGGAGGGAGGTAGAGATGGAAGGAGGGAGGGAGTCGGGGGGGGAGAGGGAGAGGGAGAGAGAGAGAGAGAGAGAGAGAGAGATATTAAGGAACTAATTTTCAGCCCAGCCGGTGTAGCTCAGTGGTTGAGCATCCATCTATGAACCAGAAGGTCACAGTCAGGGCATATGCTCAGGTTGCAGGCTGAATCCCCAGTAGGGGGCATGCAGGAGGCAGCCCATCATGGATTCTTCCTCATCATTGCTGTTTCTATCCCTTTTCCTCTCTCTGAAATCAATTAAAAAAAAAACATTTAAAAACAAACAAACAACTGGAAGTTTATACTTCTTAATCCTCTTCGCTTTTCTGCCCATCCTTCTGACAACCATCAGTTTGTTCTCTATATCTGTGTTTTGTTTGTTTGTGATTTACTTTTTAAAAAGAGCATTCTGGCTACTATGTGGAGAATGGAAACAGACCAGTTGAATGGTATGACGGTGTGTGGGAGAGAAGGGGCTTGGCTAGAGTGGTAAAGTGGAGTGGTGGGAATAGAAGGATTCAGGATGTATTTTGGAAGTAAAGCTGATATATTGAAAGTGGAGGGTGAGGGGGAAAGGAGCAACGGAGAGTTATTTTAGGATTTCAGAAGGCAGTGTCATTTCCTGAGATTGGAAAGACGTGGGGTGGGGAGGTGGCCATCAAGAGCTGTGTTTGGAGAGCCTGGCTGAAATGCCTGTTGGGATGTCAGGAGGCAGCTGGGTTATTTACATCTAGAGTTGGGGGTGGGTGAAGAGTCATTGGCATGAAGGTGGTGTCTACAGGTGTCAGTGGGTAAGATTATTCAGACAGAGGGGGCAGAGAAGAGAAGAGGGCCCAAGCGAGAGCCCTGAGTACTACAGTATAGAGACGGGACCAAGAAAAGATACGCTGGGAAAAACCATTGAGAAGGAGATTTCATTGACGTTAAAGGAGATGTGGGCATGTGGTGTCACAGAAGCCAGAAGAATCTCATTGACCAGCCAACGATGGCCCACAGTAGACACTCAGTGAGAGTTAGTTTTCCCGTAATGTAAACAGTATCATTCATTGATTGTAGATCTTTTAAGGAATGTCATTTTTTTTTTTGTCCCAGCATAAATTCAATTGCAATGGCATTTTTTATTTTTTTTTACCTGTTTCATAATGTCTTTCAAGGCTGAAATACGGGGCCCTGAGAGTCATGGGCTGGTCACCCCACCAGCCTGCAGATCCATCCGCCAAGTGAAGATTTCTCTTTTTCTGCCCTAAGTTCACATGATTTAATTTGTCTGAGTAACCTGCTGTCATAGGTTTTCGCAGAGTCCTGACATCTAACAGAGTAATTAATGCTTTAGGCTTTTAGGACCTGTTTCAGATTTTTTATTAATCACCATTGTGATTGCACATATGAATTATGAAGGAGTTATTTTTGGTAGTTGGATTTCCTCCTAAATTTGTTCGTTATGAACTGATTGCCCGGAGAAGAATGAAAATGGAGACTGTTCCATGGGTCCTCTGCAGATATTTCAAATTACCCAGAGTGAGGCTTAGCTCATAGTAAACAGAAGTGTGAGCTGTTCCTGGTTGGTAGCTTTCTCTTCCCCTCACTGTCAGTTAGAGATGCTCTATCACTGCCCCGAATATGTGGATTTTGTGAACTGTTTGAAGAGGTGCGAGCATCAGAAGGAATTTGTAGGAATTTGTAGGTTGTCTATGATTTCTGCCACCGGAGGAATCCCTCCGAGGACCTTCATGGTTGGTGTGCTGTTGTTTTGGGAGTTTTACAGGAGATGGAGGTATCCAAGTAACTGGGAAGAAATAATTCCTTCTAATTTTTTAAAATATATTTTTTATTGATTTCAGAGAGGGAGAGGGAGAAAGACAGAAACATCAATGATGAGAGAGAATCATTGATCAGCTGCCTCCTGCATGCCCCACACTGACGATTGAGCCCTCAACCCAGGCACGTGCCGAGACCGGGAATCAAACCTTGATCTCCTGGTTCATAGGTCGATGCTCAATCACTGAGCCACACAGGCCAGGCAATTCCTTCTAATTTTATTTAGGGAAATCATCATGGATTTTCAAAATTACATGATTTTATTTGAGATCAGTATAGGAAGAAGGAATGGGATGGCTGGTATCTAGTCCTTAAAATTCAATCTCAAGTGTAAAAACTAAAGCACAATGACTGTTTTCTGTGAAACTTCCTGTTAAAGGCATCCGCTCACACCAGACATTGGCACGTACTCTGCATAATTGTGACTGTTGTACCTGCAGGTGGGTCCTGCTTGCCACTTCCCTTGGCCTGGGGGAAAATGTAGATTTCCTCTGTATTTATAGGACCTTTCACTCCATGCCTTTTACTTTTTTTTTTTCATTTTAATTTATTGATTGAGGTATTACATACTTGTCCTCATACCCCCATTACCTTCCCAACCCCCTTTTACTTTGACAAGAGACTTGCTGCTTTACTGGGAGCAGGGCTCTTTGTGATGATGAGAGTGATTTTCTGTGATTCTACCCATACTTGGGGAAGATTTTGGAGACTACAAATAAAAGACAAAGTGGTTATATCAGTGTCTGGATGGAGGCAGCCACTCTGCTAGTATGCAGTGCCTTGCCTGTTGAGTGAAAATACCTGTTATTGCTCTCACTGCCATTTTTTTACTCTTCCTAAGTGGCCAGTTGGGGATGAGGGGTGGGGGAAGAAGCTGGGTTGGGCGGGAAGAAGTCCATTTGCAAAGTCAATAGCGGAAGTGTTCAGGCAGGGCAGCAGACATTGGATCTGCGTTCTGTATAGATAAAGGGAGGATTTGATACCCAGAAGATGGGCCGCCCCGCTAATGCCAGGGGAGCTTGCTGTGGCAGACTATGCACTTCTAATCTGATGGTATTTTCATCTTAATTTACTTGCAACCTGCTTTTTTTTGGTAGGTAACAGCATTTCTGACAAAGGTGATAAATTCGCTAAAGCTTAACATTCAGACTCTTTCCTCATTTGAGTGTTATATAACTATATATATATATATATATATATATATATATATATATATATGTAGGCTCAAAGGTCCCAGTCTTAACAAATTCCCTTCACAGGAGTACCGTTTGAGAGCCCATTCTCTCATTAATTTTATTTGACATTTATGTCAACATTACATTCCTAGCCTAAAAGGAGAAATCACATGTGTACGCAGGGGTGTATTTTAGAGTGGAGTATTTAGTTTGGCAGTGAAAGGCAGCCAGCTAAGTCTGCTAAAGCGGAATTTTCTAAATTAGTTGATAGAAAGTGGTCTTAAAGCACGAAATCCAAATTGTGCTACAAAGTGCTAAATGCTGGCACACATGGCCGTTTCGATATTTGTAACATTTTTTTTCCTCCAGGGCTCCCAGAGTTGACTTAAAATGGTGTCTGGAAAGTTAACTTGGGAGCCATCAGAGGCGAACAAAAGGGATCAAGGATGAGTCGCTGTGGTGTCAGGAGTGGCAGTCACTCATGTGAGACCTGGTGCAAAATCAGCCCTGATCCCTCTCCCGCTTGCACCCACTTCAGATCCGGGAGTTGATCGGTTACGCATGCAGCGTAGCTTCCGGTTGGTTCCCCGTCGAAGAGTTTCGAGAACGCTGCCTTGGTAGTGGGAGGGCAGCTGGGAGCCCCTTCCGAGCATTGTGAACTGCATTACTTCTCTGACAGGGTGATCACGTGGCGAAGGCATTGCTTAGCGCTTCCAAAAGGAGACAGAGCATGGTCTGGGGTCATTAGTCCTGAGCAGGGAACAACTGTGAGAGAACATTGCCGTCCTCTGAGCTCGGGGTCTGGGTTGAATTTTGAATCGGTGGATGCCACCAGAGAGAAAAGGAGCTACCCCTAAGCAGTATCCAAGGGCTTGAACGTGGCAGTTTTGGTTCCAGAATGCTGACTGTCACATACTTGGTGGTTTGTGTGTTCTCGAGCTGGGCTTTGTGCTTGGCTATAAGGATGTATTGCAGTCTGGGATTTTTTATTTTTTATTTTTTTTTTCAGAGAGCTCATGAGCATTAGAGAAGACCGGCCTTTGGCATTCCAGCATTCACCCTTCCCCACCATGGCCTCCCAGCTCTGCCAGGGCCTGACCCCAAACGAACATTCCAGTCCCCTCCATGCTGTCTTCATGGTGACTCTGAAGGGTCAAATGGTTGGTGACCAGCAGGCCTGCGAGCCTGTCTAGATGGCAAGGTCCCTCTAAGGTCCGCACTGGAGGGATTTTAGCTGGGACCCTCTGGAGTCTCGATCTCCTGGGTCCTCTTAGTGGGCTGGCCACTGCATGTCTCTGAGAGTTAGGAGTGTTACCGGGGAAGATGAGGCGGAGGACAGGACGCTTGTAGTTTACGAAGGAGAAACTTTGAGTCTGGGTTGGCCTCATCATCAGCATCAGCTTCGACAACTTTGCTCTCCGCACCTCAGTTTGGCTTTGAGGTTGTTGTGATTTCCTTACTTGCCTCCTCCGTGTAAGCTCTGGCTGGCTTTGTGAGGTGCATTTGGGCACAGAATAATCTCTGGTGGTTGTGGTGGTGGTGGTGGTGGTGTATGTGTGCGAGGGGGTGTTTTATATCAGAGTTCTGGTTTATCCTTTCAGCCCCCTTAAAGGCACTAGAGGTAGAACTAAGAAATTCATAGTTTTCTGGCTGTCAGGGCAATTCTGGACTTCAGAGGGAAGAGGTTTTGAGAGCGGGAGAGGCCCTGAAGGTCTGGGCCACCTTTGCACATATGGATAAGCCCAGCGAGGTTCTGAGAGCCAGGTTTCCCGACAGTTGCCCAGCCTTCTTTTCTCCTTTTAGCTCTGCCCCTGGGATGATGGGAGAGGCTTCCCATTGCAACCCCCGTGCGGTGGGTGGAAAGGGTAGGAATGCCTTTGCTGAGAGCTGATAAGAGTCATGTCCCAGCACCCTAGAATGGAAGGGATCTTCAGGACTGTGGAGTCACACCCGGGCCATAGGCCCAGGATGGCAGAGCTGGGACTGGCAGCCAGGTCCCTCTAGCCCTGAGGTCATTATCCCCTCAAGGCTTTCTGGGAGTAGAAGGTGATTACAGAGACTTATGGTTTTCTCTCTATCTCTATCTCTATCTCTATCTCTATCTCTATCTCTATCTCTATCTCTATCTCTATCTCCCTGCCAGCCACCAAACATATCCATTCCAGGCCTTTATAACCCCAAAGGAGACCCAAAACCTTACTAGGGGACTAGTCTGTCCTTGTTGAGTGGGACTAGTCTGTCCTTGTTGAGTCCATGCCTCCATTTTAAACTTAGTTACATGAACGACCATTCCCTTAGAAACATCCCATTTTTCTGGAATTTTTGCTGCTGCCTCCATCTGCCCATGGGGTCTTAGTCCATTCAGGCTGCTGTAATAATACCACAGACTGGGTGGCTTAGAAACAGCAGAAGATTATTTCTCACCACATGGAGGCGGAAGTCTGAGATCAAGGTGCCAGCATGGTGGGCTGAGGGCCCTCTTCCAGGCCACAGACCTCTCGTTGAATCCTCACCTGGCAGAAAGGGGTCTCCTTCATTAGGGCACTAATCCCGTTCATGAAGGCTCCACCCTTGTGACCTAATTACCTTGCAGAGGTCCCACCTCCTAACACCATCACATTGGGTGGTAGGATTCCAATGTGAGAATTTTGAAGGGGACACAAATACTTGGACAACAGTAAGGGTGACATTTTTCAGCCAGGAAGAGGTGAGGGTCTCCTCTGGAGGGGACTGAATGATTGGGCGAGGGCTGCAGGGAGAGTGGCTCAGATCAACAGCAATTGCAATCAGTAACCATGGAGATACTTCCCTCTGCCTCCTGTCCCCTTAAGAACAACTCTTTGCTACTTAAGACCTTGCTTTATACAGATGCCCCCTCCTCCTGTAGCCTTCACCCCAGCATGGAGAGCGTGTCGGACGGGCCCGTAGTTCTTGCCCCTCAGTACCTGTCCACGTGGCATCTGGCTCATTGCTTGGCCCAGGAATGGTGTGTGGATATACCCATGCCATGTGAGGGGGAGCTCCCGTGCCCCTTTCTTCTCCAGTGCAATTTAGAAACTGCCAGTGGACTGGCTGGAGGGCCCAGTCGCTTCTTTAACGAAATATTCGGAGAGCAACAAGTGCAGCTGGTTTTCCCTAAATGCAGCTTTATTGGCATTCGGCTTCTTGTAATATACTTTTAATATACTATGGATGCTGTCTCTGAGTAAATCAGCAGGTATGTTTTGAAATTAAATATTTGCTAAGGGCTAGATTCTCCTGGTGTTCAATTATTGATAACGAATTTCACAGACACTGTCTGAGACTTGATGATATATGATCTTCGAGTGACCTGCCATTTATTAGACTTTATCTGCCCATGAAATCCATTTCCAATTCAGACCATATCTACTGTAGGGATTGCTTGCCAGAAATCTATTCTCAGGTCTCTTCTTATTTCAGTGAAATATCTCTGTCTCAGCACCTTTCCCAAGGTGGCTGATCTAATCGGGGCCCAATCACTTATCGCTTCTCATTTCC
The DNA here is from genome assembly GCF_951640355.1 of Cnephaeus nilssonii. Classification (NCBI taxonomy): domain Eukaryota; kingdom Metazoa; phylum Chordata; class Mammalia; order Chiroptera; family Vespertilionidae; genus Cnephaeus; species Cnephaeus nilssonii. The sequence continues at coordinate 98,857,512 of NC_137075.1, read as the reverse complement.
TCTGGCAGGTCTGTCAAACTGGGAAGTGTGCAGTCTGGAGCCATAGGGACCCGCCCCCTTCGCCCTTTGCCTGTAGAGCCGATGGTTGGAAGATAGGAACTCCCCAAACCAGAGCCGGTCTGGGCTCTAGGGCCAGAAACACGGAAGTGGCCTCCTGCCTTTCCCTATGTCAGGCACCTTTCCTGGAAGAGCAGGGCTCAGTGACCCTGAGCCATTAGAGCTCATTTGCAGGGCATGGAAGGCCACTGGGCCCTTGAGCCCTTTTCGGCTCCCCCTTCCTCTTAGACTTCGAAGTAGACAGGTGTGTGCTTCTGGCTGCTGCCAGGGCCAGCTGGCAGGACCACTCTAACGTGTCATCGCAGAAATAAAATCTGTCACCTCTGTGTTCTCAACCTTCGTTCTTTCATGTTTAACCAGCGCTCCACATCTTTATAAACACATCCAGGTTTCTATTTTTGTTTCCTAATTAATTCAGAAAAGGAGAAGACACTGCTAATGATAGAAAAGAGAGGAGGGGCACAGGTGGGACTGAGGGTGGCTTTTGTTGTTCAGTTACATGAGGTAATTGAATGAATTCGGGTGCCCACACGTTGAGAAATTACCCGGGACCTGCCAATCCCTTGGTGATTCTTGGGCTGTCCTGGAACTGGTCAGAATTTATGTATGTGGCTACATTGATCAAATGTGAAGGCAAGCTTTTCTTCGTATACTAATGGACAGGGATACCTCATTTTCCCACCCACCAAGGAAAATAAGAATTTCCACATACGTTTTTTTCTTTTAAGTTATTTGAAATGTATTCTTTTTAGCACTACTTCTTAAATTAGATTCTCTGAGTACATTAAACCTAATTTAACCTTTGTCTTGATGATTCAAAATCATCTTTATAAATATCTGGAGCTGTGCACTTTCATGATTGCAGAATCTTAAACAGACTCAAGGGTGTAGAGTTTTAATTAAATGAGCATTTCCTCCATCCCATTGTTACCAAGAAGGCTAAAATAATAGGCATGAAATAATGGAAAGAGTTCTAAATTTGGAGTAAAAACTCTGGTTCTTATTTCAGTTTAATCGTTAATTAGCTGTTTGCCCTTCATCAAGTCTCTTAACCTCTCTGAGAATTTATTTCTTTGTCTATAAAACTGGGGAATTGGACTGTAATGTCCCCCAGGTTGTTTAGATGGCTAACATTTTATAATTTTACGAAGGGCCATGCTGCTCTGCAATGCTAGTTGTCCTGAAGGCTTTGGAGGCTAGGATTGTTTGTTTCTTTATGATATGGCCCCAGGGGGTTCAGATTTTCTAGATATTCTGTTGGCTTTGAAGTTTTTCTCTATTCCATGGGTTGCACACTATGATCTCTGGGGCAAATTCGACCCACCACCTGTTTTTGTGAATAAAGTTTTATTGAAACACAGGCCCACTCATTCGTTTGCATAATGTTGCTGGCTGCTTTTGAGCTAAGGTGGCCGAGTGGCGTAGTCAGTCCCTTAGAGAAGGTGCGAGTCAGAATGCCTAAGATATTCACTATCTAGTCTCTTTATTTTTTTCAGATTTAAACCCTCTGCACAGTGTGCTAGTTTTTTTTTTTTTAATTTTTTTCTTTATTGATTAAGGTATTACATATACCTTACCCCACCCTCACTCATGCCCTCACCCCCTGGTGTCTGTGTCCATTGGTTAGGCTTATATGCATGCATACAAGTCCTTTGGTTGATCTGGTCTCTTTAGCTTTACAGGAAAAGTTTACCAACTCTGCTTTATTTTCTTCACTCTCAATCTGTCACTTTTTCAGGAATCCGTTTTAATGTACCACATCTACCTGGCTGGAGGCTAAGAAACGAGACAACACAGCTCATTAGAATGAAGTTCAAAGGGAGGGTCAGTAGGTCCTGAGCAGAAGTTGGAGGGGACCGTCTTTGACCGCAATGCTGAGTGCAGGGGCTTTTTTTTTTTAGCTGCTTCGAGGTCCTTCTTTCTCATTTGGGTTTCTGAGTAGTTGTTCTATGTAGTTGAAGTCTTACCACAACTTGAAATTTCTAGAAACGGTTGCTTTTATTTTGCTGACTGTGGTTACGGATTTGCCATAAAATCCGCTTCCTGCCACTTTGTACCTGTGGTGTGGCTCTCGGGTTGGGCCCAAAGCACAGGAGCACACTGACCTTGAGATCGAAAGACCTGGGTTTAGATCCCCTCAGCTGCCCACGTCCCTGCGACCTGAGGCCGTCCCCTTACTGCCCCTAGCCTGTTTCTTCTGTAAAATGGGAAGGACACCGAAGTCCTCATAGGGTGTGCTGCAAGGGCTATCAGGTTTCAGCGGCACCCTTCAGCTGCCCTTCCCGGCACCTGGGTGCAGCAGATGTGAAACTGATATGCCAAATCAGAGAAAATAAAATGGCCACGAGCCGTGGTGGGCAAGATCCCGGTGCCTTCACATTTAACAGGTGACGCCACCATTTCCTCTCCTCTGTGTGGCCAGGTGAGTAAGTCTTGCGAGAACCCTGCATTGGCTCAGCTCGTGGTAAAGTCAGACTTGGATTCCTGTTAGGCCCTGTGCCTGTGTACAGCTCCCGGGTGGTAAGGGGAGGAGTTAGGGGGAGGGGCAAGTTGCAGACATTCATCACCCCCAATTCCTGTCTGTTACAGATGATGGTGCTGTTCCGTGGGCGTGGATCTGAGATGCGAGTTATGTCTAGATGCGGTGTAGGTGGCTGCCTCCCTCTCTGGTCTATAAGTTCCTTCAAGGCAGGAACTAGTTTTTAATTTTAATTCCAAATCTCCATTGACTAGAACCACGTCTGGCTTCAACGAATATACGTTGAATTGATTTGTCGGGACCAATGTTTTCTGGCGGAATACAGGTTTCTTTGAGGTTTCTATGTTAACTGTGTCTAGGTAGACCTCTGCAGTAGCCATCTATTTAAAATTTGTTCCCTGTACAGTGCTCAGTGGGAAAACACAGCCACCTCATGGGGTGGGGGGGGGAGTGACCCTTCCTTTAGGATATAGAAATAGAAGGCAGGCAACAGCTGCGGCTCCAGTGGAGCGGGGCTGAAATCTTAGTGGGAAATCTCGCCTGAGCCTGCTGCTCACCCACGGTCACCGCGGCTTTCCACCACCTCCTTCCCCTCTGTGACCCCGGGGCTGGCCCCCACTTCTCACCTCATCCCTTTTGCCCCCCTGCTGTCGGTGGGTCATGTGGGTCAGACGATGGGAACTGACAACAAGGCTAACATACAACTCCACTTGAAGCTTATCTGAGAAAGGGCCAACTGTACAGCATGGTGACGACAGGTCACAGTGCTGCATTGCATTGAAAGTTACTAAGGGAATATATCTTAAAAGTTGGCATCACGAGAAAAAAAACCTTTGTAGGTATGTATGTTGACGGATATTAACTAGACTTACTGTGGTGATCATGTAGCAATATGTACAAATATCACATTATTATGTTGTACACATGAAACTAATACAATGTTATATGTCAATTACACCTCAATTTAAACCAGAAAGGGCCAAATCATTCCTGATCCAAACCACATATAAAGACATATACGTTCATGGGACATGAATGACAAACACTAGATTCATTCATTTTAAAAAATATTGAATCTCTGATTTGTGTCAGGCATTATGTTAGTTGTTGCAGTAACAGCAGTAAAAAGGACAGAGGAGGTCCTTGCCGGCAAGGAATTGATATGGAATTAACAAGTAAACGAACAAGTGAAACCATTGAAACTTGTGATAAGAAGCAGTGAAGGACATAGTAAATGTTAGGGGCTAGCGCCGAGGAGGTGACATGTGCAGAATCTTAAAAATCTGGGAGCTCCTGCCTGGCTGATGTGGCTCAGTGGTTGAGCGTTGATTGACCCATAAACCAAGAGGTCACTGGTTTCATTCCCAGTCAGGGCACATGCCTGGGTTGGGGGCTCAATCCCCAGTTGGCGGTATGCAGGAGGCAGCCAATCAATGATGTTTCTCTCTCATTTATGTTTCTATCTCTCTATCCCTCTTATCTCCCTCTCTCTCTAAAAAAAAAGAAAACACACACACACACACACACACACACACACACACACATACACATTTAAAAACACTCTAGGAGCTCCTCATGCAGATGTTGGAAAGAGAGCTTGCAGGCTGAGGGAACAGCACGTGCAAAGACCCTGAGACTGATGGAGGGATCCCTGCTTGTTTGTGGGATTGGAGCAGCGTGAACGCATGGGAGCGTGTGGCCTGGGAGGAGGCCCAGGAGGCAGCAGGGGGCAGGTTGGTGGAGGAGGCTGAGTGTATTCTAGCTGCTGTGGGAAGTTTCAGGCATGAGAATGGCATGGTGAGGTTTCTATTTCGAGCATCCCTTCTGGTGTTGTCATAGAATGGTCTGAGGGGACCATGAGTGCAGTCCTGGCGACCAGGAGAGAGAAGTCCCTGGTGCCAATAAAGTCAGGAAGAGAACTTTCTGGTTTATTAGAATGGAAGTGGGGAGGGACAAGGAGGTCCTGGGATCTAAGAGGTGGCATTTATTAAAATAGGAGAAATTGGCGGGCGGGGGGCGGGGGGGCTGGGGCGGGGCTGGTGGAGGACAGGTTTTGGGGGAAAGTGGAAAGTCCCAGGCACCCTTTAGAGCTGGCTCTCCTTTCCTGTCTTTGCCACTCAAGAATTGTCACTCTGAAAAACAACAGGGTTTGTTCTTTTTTTTTTGGTTAATCCTCATCCGAGGATATTTTTCCATTGATTTTTAGGGAGAGTGGAAGAGATAGGGAAAGACAGAGAGAAACATCGATATGAGAGAAACACATTGATTGGTTGCCTCCTGCATGAGCCCTGACCATGGCCTGCACCAGGGAGGAGTCTGCAACCAAGATAATTGCCCTTGAGCGGAATCGAACCCAGGACCCTTTGGTCCACAGGCCCATGCTCTATCCACTGAGCCAAGCTGGGTAGGGCAACAGGGTTTGTTCTTATAAGTGCATCTTCCCAGGTATCACTTTGTTACCTAGGTTTGTATCATGTGGCACTCACAGGAACTAACATTAACCACTTGCTTACAGTAGATGCTCAATAAATCATTGCTGAGCATCGAGCATCCCCAACTTATTTGAAGAGCTCAACTCCAAAGCAGCAAAAAGGAACTGTGGTTAAGAGGCGAAGAGGCAAATGCAAGAGGGTTTATTCTGTGTGTGTGGTGTTGAGGATGAAATGGCTACATTTCTAAAAAGAAACTTTAGATTAGGGGTGGGGAATGTCTGGCCCGCGGGCCATATAAGGCCCGAGAAATCATTTGGGCTGGCCCTCCCAAGGCAACTGCAGGTGGGACTCGAATTTCAATAAATCTAGGGGCTTTTTTCATAGCAACATACATTTATATTAAGTGAATTATAGTAAGTGAATGATGTTATCAATATCCAAATGGCCCTTGGCAGGGAAACGGTTCGCTGCCCCTGCTCTAGATGATTGAGAGGAAGAAATGCAAGAGAAACTAGTTTTAGGGAACACACCTAGACGTCTGGCCCTTGTGTCACCTTTCTTGACCTCTGTACTTGTAACCTTGGGTCCAATATCGGCTGGAGTCAGGGTCACATAAACACACCTGTCTTCTTTTTCCCTTTCCATTTAGCCTCCTCTTTCTGCCCTGCTCTCTTCGCCTACCTTTCTCTATCTCTCTGTCTATCTATCTATCTATCTATCTATCTATCTATCTATCTATCTATCTATCTATCTATTATTTTTTATTGATTTCAGAGAGGAAGGGAGAGGGAGAAAGAGATAGAAACATCAATGATGAAAGAGAATCATCAATCAGCTGCCTCCTGCACACCCCATAGTGGGGATTGAGCTCGCAACCCAGGCATGTGCCCTGACCAAAATCGAACCGTAACCTCCTGGTTCATAGGTCGACGCTCAACCACTGAACCACACCAGCTGGGCTTCCCTGCTCTCTTATTCCCACCTTAGAGGGGGGAAAAGCAAGGTAATGGGGTGGAGCAGGAGAGCAAAGCCACATGGGATGTCATAGGGGCAGGGGACATTGTTTAAAATACGTAGCAGCTGCTGTCACACACAAATGTGAATGTGTCGTGAATAATTTCATCTGAAAACCAGCACAGTGAGCACCGTTTTCACTCCATGGTCTCGGTGTCCCGGAAGATGGAAGCCGGTCGGAGTGGTACCACTTATTAACTGAAAGTGTATCTCTGGGGTATGTTCCATGTCCTGAACTCGTCATTTCTGACAAAGCCAAATAATGAGGGCAATGTCTTATGATTTAAAAACCGAAGCATTTGTTGCATTTGAAAAAAAAAAATTCAAGTTATTTCTTCCCCGTAGGAAGGTAAAGAAATCTGTGGTAAAAATAATAATTAAATGCTGACAGTGCTAAGTTTCTACCCAGCATGAACTGGCAGCAGTTTCATACCGAAACATTAGGTCATTTGAAGGGAAAAATCTGATTAAATGCCTCTGTAGGCTTTTCTGATTAGCCCTTCCTAAAAGCATCCGTGACAGTAATGAAAGGGTGCAATCTGACAGCCGCAATTTACTCTTGAAAAAAAGGTAAAATAGAATCGAGTGGACGTGTGAGGTTTTTACAGGAATTTCTTGCTGGTCTTTACTAGTGGGGCTTGTTTTACTAATCATTAGTTTCTAGCCATCCCGAGGAGCCCACCAACCAGGAAGCATGTGAGATGGAAGGTACGCGGTCTCTCTGGGGTGAGGGTTGGGGGACAATTTCAGTGCCAGCCTTTCTTTTCTTTCTTTTTTCTTCTTCTTCTCCATGCAGGCGGTTTCGTGTTTCTGGGGTTAAACGACCTTGACACGGGCAGGTCTGGGAAGTGAAGGGTAGGTTGCAGGGATCCTCCTCGCATCCCACGTATTAATTTTCTGTGTCTGGCAGCTCCTGGCGTCTCTTTGTATTAACTCGCTATGGCATGAGGGCTGCAGGCCAGATTTGACGTGAAGATGGAGTGATTGTGTGGCATATGGTAAATGCAGCAACCGCCGCTAATTACTCTTGCTTTTCCCTTTCTCCTTGACTTCTGCGGGTGTTCGAGGGTTTCGTGAATTTGGAAGGGTTTTCCTTTTTTCAGCCTCATTTTACTCTCACCTTCAGTAGACAGGAGAGCAAGTGACTTTCTTGGCTATGAGGTGATAGAATCGGAGTGTTGAACCGAAGAGAGGACTAGGGCTCATCCAGCCCAAATACTTCACCCGGGAGGATTTGCAGAGCGGAGCCTGGAACCCAGGTCTCCCAAGCTTCAGACGAGCCTGTGGCTTTCCTTCGCTGTCCCACCTCCCAAAGCCGAGGTGGACTGAGTGTCCTAGGGCTGCTGGAGCAGAGCACTACCGACTGGGTGGCTTTAAAGCAACATAAACGTACCCTCTCATATGTTCTAGAGGTCAGAAATCCAAAACCCAGCCCTAGCTGGTTTGGCTCAGTGGATAGAGCGTTGGCCCTTGGACTGAAGAGTCCCAGGTTCGATTCTGGTCAAGGGCATGTATCTCGGTTGCGGGTTTGCTCCCTACCCCTGGTTGGGGTGCGTGCAGGAGTCTAGTCGATGTGTCTCTCTCACATCGATGTTTCTTTCTCCCTGTTTCCCCCCCTGCCTTCCACTCTCTCTAAAAGTCAATGGGGGGAAAATCATCAGGTGAGGATTAACAAAACAAAAAAAAGAAGAAGAAGAAAATCCAAACTCTAAGCGTTGGCAGGGCCACACAGACTGTGCTCAGCGGGAGAATCTGTCCTGTGCCTTCCTTTCTCCCAGCAGCTGCTGTTGCTGGCAGTCCTTGGCATTCCTTGCTGTGATGCCATAGCTCCAGTCTCCGCTCGAGCATCTCCTGGTATCTTCTCTGCCCGTGTCTCTACTAGTGTCTCTTCCAGTCGTATTGGATTGAGGGCCCACCTTACTCCAATATAACCTCATCTTACTCCAGTATAACCTCATCTCAACTAATCGCATCTGCAAGATCCTATTTCCAAATAAGGTCACCTTCTGAGGTTCCAGGTGTTAGGACGTGAACATATCTTCCCCCCCAGGAGTTTTACAGTTTTACTTTAATGTTTTTTGCTACATCTAGAGTGTCTCATTGTGTTTCAGTCTGCATTCAGTATTATTTTGGGTTAGTTTCAGGTGTGCCAATATATCTTTTTAGGGGGCAGAGTTCACCGTGTAGCAGGTGAGGTCGGGGCAGGTGTTCGAGTGGGTCTGGGAGACGTTTCCCTGCGATGAATCAGTATCACCTTCAGCGGCACCTTCAGAGCGCGCTCTGTCCCGTGCTTCTCCTGTCGAGGGCAGCAACCTGAGTCCTTGCCATTTATTATTCACGGTGATGCTGTGCAGCTTTCACTTTTCAGCAGGGAGTGAGAGCATGTGAGGCTACGGAGGATTAGCCATAAAACAAGGATACAGTTAGGAACAGTTCAGAGACTGGATTTGCGTTGTAGACTTTTTTCAGAGATTTCTCCCGGTTCTTTTTCAGTCCGCAGGAAAAGCCCTTCCATTCGGAGAGTTGGTTCTACTTATTTGTATTTTTGTTCCATGTTTCTTTATCATTTAGAATGTGCAATAATTTATTCTATAATATGTATTCTGAAATTTATTCAGCAATCACGTTATCCTTTCCCCTGGACTATTATTTTTTCACTCTCCCTCACTCCCAGCTCACCTTCTGGAAAGCTTGACCCTTTTCATGTCTTGGAGCCTCTCACACTCTGCACGTAATGCACATGGCCCATTTCCTGCCTTCCTCATCTCCTTGCGGCTCCCCATGGAGCCTCCCGGTAACCAAACGGATTTACTGTCTGATCTCCAAATACACCGTGTACCTGCCTTTGCTCTGTCTCCTCTCGTCCCCTTCCTGCCTCTCTGAATACAACCTGTCCTCAGGGGCTTGTGTCCATCATCCATCCTTCATGGATGCTGCCCAAACAGGAAGTGATCGTCCCCTGAGGGGAGGCCTTGTCGGTTCCTCCTTCGGCCCCCACAGGACTGCCCTTCCTTCCATGCCACCTCTTTATGGAAGCAAGTGGACTAGCAGTCACAGGACCCCCCTCTCCTTGTGTGACCTTCCCATACTGCTGCCTCACCGGGTGCTATGAGGACCAAGTGAGGTGGATCATTAAAATTATTTTAAACTCATCTATGAGAAGTACTATTCAGAGATTTCTTACCGAATGTGCCTCAATGTACTCACCTGTGAAATGGACCTATTTTAATAGTGCCTAGTGAGGATCTATATAATAAAAGCCTAAGTGACTGTTATGGCGGAATGACCAGAATGACCAGTCACTATGATGTGCACTGACCACCAGGGGGTTAGACACTCAACACAGAAGCTGCCCCCCTGGTGGCCAGTGTGCTCCCACAGGGGAAGAGCTGCTCAGCCAGCAGCCGGGCTCCTGGCTGGCGAGTGCAGCAGCGGTGGCGGGAGCCTCTCCCACCTCTGGCAGCGCTAAGGAGCAGCAAGCTGAGTGGTAAAGAGCAGCGAGCAGGCAGGCAGTAAGGAGCGAGGGGTCCTGGACTGCAAGAGGGCACAGGCCGGGCTGATGGACCACCCAGCAGCGCATGAATTTCGTGCACTGGGCCTCTAGTTAATTTATAAAGCACAGAGGATAGTACCTGGCGTATTGTGAGTCATTTCAGTAACAATGAGCTGTGTCATCATTACCCTCCGCCTCCTCATATCTGAGCAGATAGGTTGTATAGCCTTTTAGGAAAGAGGCTGTGGGATCTCCTCCATGCTTAGGGTGGAACCTTAAGCTCGGCTGCTCGGTAAACACTTGTTGGCTAAATTGAGAGTTCCATTCTTTTGCTGCGTGCAGTACTTAACATTCTCCATTTCCACCCCCGTCTTCTTAGACATTAAAATTCCCACTGATCACTCTTTGGCCTGGAAATTTTCAAATGAATAGAAATCAACTCTCTGACAGCAGTGTTGATTTTGGCTCTAAACCCAAATTAGTTTGATAGGTAAATGGCTGGGGTGGTGCCGGAGTCATCCTCCGAAAGTGGGCCCGATTCATTTTCTTTTGATGCCTCCTCATCAGGATGTAGCACGGGCGTGTTTTGAAATGGAGCATCCTCTATTAGTGTAATTGAGCGTAGTTTTGACAATGTCAAGGTGTGTGTGATGTCCTCGTAGTAACCCTTTGAAGGTGTGTGTGAGCAGAATTGTTTTACAAACGGGGGGAGAATTTCTGTTCCATGTGTGTGTATGGTAGCTAGTTAAGTCACAGCTAGGAAATGAGAAGAAGCAGGAAAACCTTGCAGATGACTACCCGGAAGTACAATTTTAATATGTTGCTTAAAAATACCTGTCACAATCTGCTTACCACATGCAAAAATTTGTAAATGACAAGCTTTTAGCTACTGATACCGATTTCACGTTCCCATGAAACCCCCACCCCCAACCCCTGCCTTGGGTCATCTTACCAAGACTCTTTCCTCACCAAGTCCAAGTGCACTCACCCCTATTTTTTGCATGGGTTGAAAGATAGAGCGCCCTTTGGGGGCTAGTGCGAGTGTATTTCTTTTCTGTCCATATTCCAGTAGGATGCCCTGAATGGCACTAATACTCAAAATCTGGACAATTGACTCTCTTCTTAGGACATACGATTTGGGTAATTTTACCAAGAATTGATGGTGTGACAGCAAAATGAGTGATGTTTATTTAGGGGTCGTTTTTCCTGTAAGAGGCTGAATGAGAAAATGTTCTAATCCTCCTTCATAGATACAGGTTGAGGGAGAGAAGTAGATGGTGCTACTGAGAGGGCCCCTGAGGAGGAAAAGGAGCAAAGGAGAGTCTTGTCGTTTTGATGTGATAGTGGATTAATATAACAATCACACCCAAACCCCTGTACACACGTGCACACACACACACACACGTTCCTCACACCAGAGCCTTGCTCATATTTACCACTGTTCACAATTACACGGACAACTCTCTCCTTCAGATATTTTTGGAGCACCCCCTCCTTTGCTGCCATGTTTCCCTGATGCCTGTGAAATGAGGCATTGCCTTTGAAGGTATTGCAAAGCCATGGAGGTTACTCCAGGCCACTGTGAAGCCTCACCCCTCATCATGGAAGCCACCTCTTGGCGATGCCCACCAACCATGACCTCTTCTCTTCCCCTCCGAGCCTTCATGGGTCCCCACCTTCCGCTCAAGCCCAGGGGGCCATTCTACACCCCACTCCTCTCCGTTGAGATTGTGCCTCGTGTGCCCCGGAGGTTATCCTCGGGGCTGACTTCCCACTGAAGGCACTTACCTGGAGTCCTTACCTGTCATGGCCTGCCAGCATCCTTCCCATTGGCTGAGGCGTGGTGCCGTGTCTTAAATCTCGAGCCCCTCTGCTGGAAGTTTCTGAACTGAGGGTATGTCTGGAGGCCGCAGAGCAGAGTCCAGGGGGAGACCCAGCTTCCAATGTCATCTTGTCCAGCGGTGGGCTGTGTGTCCTCTGAGAGCCGAAAGGGTGTACGTCACGCGCTTGTCTTGGTCGCTGGCACACAGGACACATAGTGGGATGGCTGGTTTTATTGTCCTTTTGAATCTCCTTAGAGATACCAACAAGTAAATCCCTTGAAAGCAGGTAACACTTGCTGGGTAATGTAATTTTTGGTTCATAACGATAGGTCGTTATGAAGTAATGAGACTTAGGCTTGTAAATGGGCTCTGGAGTGACTTCTAGAAGCAGTCACAAGATACACTACTGTCCATAAAGCCAGCGTATTCCAGGGCTAGATTTTCATTGTCCAAAGCTCTGTGTACCACAAGTGAATTGTACAGGTAACTCGGGGACTGGGTATTGTTTCTCTATCCATGCAACCAGTCAGGACAGGCTGCATGAGGAGGGGTGGTCCCCATTTTCTCTCCCCATCCCGTCACCAGTGATCCAGGGGCTACACGGCACCACAGCCTGGCCAGCCCCTCGCCTGTGCTCATTTGTTTGTTCCGGGAAGACTAGCCTGACCGACCTTCGCTGCCTCCCCAAAGGGTGTTTCTGAGCTAGTTTAACGGCCTCTGTCCTCAGCTGTTGCTGCTGGGTCGCAGAGCTAAAGAGAATAACTTTGCCAGGTCCCGACACCTTCCCCTCTGTCCAAAGGAGAATTCTGATGCATCGTGTTTTTTTTAAAAAAAAAAAAAAAAAGAAAAAAGAGTCCTGTGACTTTGTAATCACACTTTCCTTATTACTTCTGTAGCACAGTGCCTTCTGGAGAGGGTGAGCGAGAATCTTAAGTGATAAGGTTGGTGCTGAGAGAGGCCTGAGCCTGTTCTAATGTGAATAGGTTGTATGAGATCCATTGAGTCTCGGCAGGTAATGAAAATCAAGCTGCAGCCTACCTTGACCCGTGGTTGCCCCTGCTTCACAGCTGCCTTTCCAGGAACTGCTGGAACCATTGCACCTGCCTGCTTCCTCTCTCGCCCTGCCCTGGGCTCTAGACCTAGCCATCTGGGCTCCAGACCTAGCCATCTGGGCTCCAGACCTAGCCATCTGGGCTCCAGACCTAGCCATCTGGGCTCCAGACCTAGCCATCTTTCCTCACTGCACATCTGAGGCTGGCTCAGCCTTCCCTGAATGATGGGGCTTGCCTAAGACCTAGGATAAATCTTGACCTGAGGCAGTGGCTAGGGAGCTTGATCCTGGAATTCTTGCTTCATCCAACCTTGACCTTCAGTCTTGGTTCTTTTCATTGGTTCCCCAGACTGGTCCCCAGGTCCCTACCGTTTCTGAGCCCAAGCTTTCTGTCTTGTTTTGCTGGTTGAGAACCCAGGAACGAAGGGCCTGTGCTCAGCCTTGCCCTGTCCACGCAGTAGAGTCCGCCTCTCAACACCAGCCCAACACATGCCCCCACGGACTGCCTGCCCATCCGCTCTGAGGTTTGCGCTGCTACTTTCCTGGTCTCCCTGCCACGACATTCTGTGTTCTGACTTCATACAACCTTTTTCCTGCACCATCCACTTGTTTCTTTACTGCCCTGCCCTTTGTATTCAGAGGAGATACTTCATGTAGATTTTAACCACATGCTCCAGGCAAAGATAGATGGATGGATGGATGGATGGATGGATGCATGCATGCATAGGTAGGTAGGTAGGTAGGTAGGTGGATGGATGCATGCATAGGTAGGTAGGTAGGTAGGTAGGTAGGTAGGTAGGTAGGTGGATGGATGCGTAGGTAGGTAGGTAGGTAGGTAGATAGATAGATAGATGATAGACAGATAGATGATAGACAGACAGAGAGATATCATCTGGCGAAGCAGAAACACGTCTTCAATACAATGCACATTGTGGATTTTTGTGTCTCTAAGGTCATTTCATTTTAAAGCAGTTTTTAATTTCAAAGTAACTTTGTCTACACTTGTTTATTACCTTCTGTTCTGGCTTTAGTTGCTTTCTTGTTTTTTAAAAATCCAGCCTCTACCATATAGTGTAAGGTTAGCACTTACTGATTTTTCTTTTTTTATTATTTTTGAAAAAAATACAGTTTTATTGATTTCAGAGGGGAAGGGAGAAGAAGAGAGATAGAAACATCATTGATGAGAGAGAATCATTGATCGGCTGCCTCCTGCATGCCCCACACTGGGGATTGAGCCCAAGACCCAGGTATATGCCCTGACCAGGAATTGAATGATGATATAGTAAACACACACACACACACACACACACACACACACACACACCATTAGACTAGGAGGTAAACTACGTGAGTTCTAGTCCTGACCACAAACATTCAGTGAGCTATTGGTCAAATCGGCTTTCCTCTTGCTAAACTTTGGTTTTCAGCGTTATAAAAGAAGGATATTTTTATGTCTCCTGGCTAACTTATTGTAATTATTAAATTGAATAATATATGAATCAGCTTAAAAGACTGTAAAGCACTGTACAAAAGATCAGTTTGGATATTATTTGTTAGGAAGATTGCTTTTAATAAAGAAAAGGAATTGGTAGAATGTCACCTGGGATATGAAGTTGCCGTTGACAGAGAAGGAAATAAGTGGCTCTTAAATGTATGAAAAGATGCTTATTCTCAGTGCTAATAAGAGAAATATCAACTAAAACTTTAAGGGATCTTTTTTACCTGTCAGATTAGTGAAGTTCAAATAGTTGATAATACTCTGCATTAGCCAAGGTGAGGAGAAGCAGAGACTGATGGGAGTTTAAACTGATACAGTTTCTAGGAAAAGCACATTGGTAATAGTAATTGAGGTAGAAAATGCATATATCTCTGGGAAGGCCGTTACATTTCTTAAACTGTATCCTACGGATGTGTTTGCACTTGCACAAAATAAGGCGGCTCTGAATGTGCTGATACAGGATGCTCTCAGAAATGTGAAGTGAAAGTGCAAAGTGCGGGACAGTTCATGCAAACCATTGTGCTTGTGTGTTTTTCCCACAAAAGAAAGAAATGCTAGCATTTGCATAGATTATATCTGAAAGGATACCCCGATTTAGATAATTGTTTTAGTTTTTTCCTTTCTTTTGTTGTAGTATTTGTTTTTTTTTTCCTATTTGCTTTTTTTAAGTTTTCCCAGCTGAGGAGTGGAATTGGGTGGCTGGTGTCAGGGGTGACACTTCTCACTGCATGTCCTTTTGATCCTTTTGAATTTTGTACCATATGTGATATTGCCAATTAAAAAAAAAAAAGAAACAAAACAAAAGGAAACTAAAAAGTGAACAATAACGAAAACATGGAGAAAGCTCCCCCTCTCCTACTTTCCTCTTGCTAAAACAAAATAAAATGAAATAATGAGGAAAGTCACGTACGGGGAATTATTCAGTGTTTTTTTCTTTCTGCCCTTTATCATGCTTGACTTTCAGATGCCTTTTCCTTTGTTAGAGTAAAGTTAGAATATTTTCCTTTTCCTGCTTGGGAAAGGAAGTTGAGCCTTATCACTACAAAACGTGGTTTTATTTTCACCGTTCTAATGAGCCCAATCGCTGTGTCTGTGCTTTTCCCTTGGTCGGCCAGTCTTTACTTCTGAGGTCCCAGTAACCCCGGGATGGCTGTGAGCATCACACCTAACCAGAGGCCCTCTCCCTCTCCCCGTGGAGCGGTGGAGTTGACTGGAGAGGTTGGTCCCCTGGGGGCTGTGCCCTCCCCGCCCAGGGAATTCATCTCCACAGTAATTAGGTAGCTGTCTGGGGCTGTGGAGCCTGACTGGTATTGAACATTTTGTTAAGTGACTCAAGTTCTGCCTTCCTGCTTTATTAGAAATTACAAGTTGTAGCCCGGCCAGTGTGGCTCAGTGGTTGAGGGTCGACCTATAAACCAGGAGGTCACGTTTCGATTCCCGGTCTGGACACATGCCTGGGTTGTGGGCTTGATCCCCATTGTGGGGCGTGCAGGTGGCAGCCAATCAATGATTCTCTCTCATCACTGATGATGTTTCTATCTCTCTAAACTTCTCCTTTCCTCTCTGAAATCAATAAAAATATATTTAAAAAAGAAATCACAAGTTGTATATGTGGGGATCATGCTTCCCGAGATTTGCATTCTTTAATTTTACTCTATTTAAGCTTCCCTATTGTTAGCAGAGTGCTCCTTGAGTTAGGCTTGTCTTGTTAAGCCAACCCACAGGCACCACTTTATAGTTCTTCTGTACCGAATTGTCCTCTTTGTGTAATTATGGGGACCACGTGGCCTCTTGAGCTATGAAATCCGCATGGAGCCCTGCCCCTCATCAGACAGGTCTCCTGGAGATTTTCAAAAGAAGAGACCCTCCATGCAGGGGTGCCGCATGGGGCGTTGGAGACAGGCCCTCCCCGTTGGCCTTCCGTCACCTTCCATTGGGAGGATGCACCACAGCCCACGTGCAGACAGCCTCGGGCCACGGTACGGAGCTCTTTCCTTGTGGACAGAGACCCTGTGGCGGTGAAGGCCAACTTCTACCAAGGCCCTGCTTACTCTTCTGTTGTGAACGAAAGCCACTTGTTCGTTTGATGGGGTTCGGCTTGTTTGTAGGCCACTCATACCGATAAGTCAGAGGTAATGGGTGTGGTGGTGAACTGCAGGCTCAGCTTTGCTGGGAGGGACTTGAGTGTAGCCGATATTTTCCAGCTGTCCTTAAGCCTCGCTCGAGCAAACGAGTAGCTGTGTCCCTCACCAAACAGCAGCGCACGCAGTTCTGAGGGATTTTTCAGACAGCCTTGACAGTGATTGGCCCGCGGCCGGTCCTCACCTCGTGCCCTGGAGCGGCCACTCTAAGTTCTTGGAAGGAGGAAGATAAATCTCAAGGCAACAGATATCCTTCTGTTTCCCTTCAAGTGTTTGGCTCCCGGTCAGTAATTAACTTTACAGAGATCACCACATCATGAAGATGATGGCGTATTATTCCTTTTTCTGAGGTGACTCTTACTAGGTTTCCAGAATCTCTGGGTTCCCAGCTTTTTGGAGTCTCGCCTGAGAACTTTGGTCACACCATGAGATTACAACAAAAATAAGTAAACAAAACTGCTCTGGCAAGAGGGGGTTCTGATGTCCAAGACTGAATCCTGGGTGAGGCCCTAAAAACAGAGTGTACCCCCAGATAGGCAGATATCTGGCAGAAAGGAAAGAAAACGCTGGAAGTGGGGGTAACCAGGCCTTTGTTTTATAAGCGTGTCATGAGGACTCACTCTACAGGGCGGGACAAAGGTAGGTTGACAGTTGTTCGTATGGAAAATAATGTAATAATTCATAAAAAAAATAATACAAGAATAAACTGTGCTTTGAGTACTCACAACCGTCAACCTGCTTTCCCCCCACCTTGTCTACTCAGCACTGTGCCATCTGGGCACACAGTGGGCAGGGATGGGGTGGCTGATTAGGTAGACAGGACCCATCGTAAGGAATAAACACCAGTCTAGATGCCCTAGAGAACTGTGGGAGGAAGTAGTGGGCACAAGGTCCTCAATATTAACACCTTGGATTCTCACTTGAGAGGTCACATTGGAGGGAGCTGGGGTGCCCTCTTTTGCGGGGGTAAGATGAGATACAGTGGTGTTGGTAGGAAGGCCGGGTGTTGGAGGACCGGGGAAGGTGGAAGCATCAGGGCCTATTTCTGCTTTATGGCTTTGATTTGAATCCCACAGAACTGACCTGAGTAGTTGTAGAAGACTAAAACTAAAGGAGCTGAACCCCAGAACGTTAGACCTGAAGCTCTTGATCCCCGTAGCACAGGGGAGGGCCCAGGAAAAGGATGTTTCCCCACCTCACCTCCTCTCATTTGCTGTTTTAAAAATTGGCCCTTTTGCCTTGTGCTGCAGTGAAAATATTCCCACCATTCTTGGTAAGTAAATGGAGGCTTAAAGCTTAAACTTCTGCCCCGGGCAAGGAACCAAAGGATGTCATTGTGCATAGCTTCAAAGGCTGATAAGATGCTTAAGGTCGCTGCTCTTGAAAGAGTTTCTTTCTTTCAAGTCCAGCCAGAAATGTTCGTTCGTGGGCACGTCCCACCATTCTTCCAACGAGAAGCAGAATGTTTCTTTACTGCTCGTCTGTGGAGGCTCTCGTTGGCATGCCTCTGCCCCACAGAGTATATTCTCTCTCTGCCTGCCCCACAATGATTGCTTTGTGCTTTGGATGATGGGTGCCCAGTGAGCATGATATTAAAAAAAAAGCAGGACCTTCTCTGTCTGGAGGAGTCAAAGAAACAGGGGTCTCTGTTGCACCATTTCCATGTTTGCATGAAGCAGCCGCCCACGAACTGGGGGAATCTTGTTTTTGTTTTCTTTTTAATCCTCACCCAAGGATATGTTTTTATTACCTTTAGAGTGAGAGGAGGGTGGGGGGAAGAGAGAGAAAGAGAGAGAGAGAGAGAAAGAGAGAGAAAGAGAGAGAGAGAGAGAGAGAGAGATCAATGTGAGAGAAAAACATCCACGTGAGAGAGACATCTATCTGTTGCCTCCCATACCTTCCCAAATGGAAATCAAACCCGAAACCTCAGTATCTTTCCTGACCGGGAATCGAACCTGCAGCCTTTTTGGTGCACATGATGCTGCTCCAACCAACTGAGCCATCTGACCAGGGAGGGGGTCTTGTTTTTGGTTTTGATTTCTTGGGTTATGACTGGTGTAGTAGAAGCTGGTGAAAAAGAAGCAAGCTGCTTTCTCACCATCTCTGATCATCCACCATGTCAAGTCTCTTGGTGGCAGTTCCACAGGTTCAGTTCAGAGTCTACTGTTTGTCAAGGACACTGCTCTCTGTCTCTTTTTCCAATTTTATCCCGGGGCAATGCAGAATATATTGGTTTCTCTCTGTCACGAGCAGACAATTTGGCACAGCAGACACCCTTAACCTATGGAGGAAGGGACGGAAGATTTGCAGTAAATTGTCTAGGAAGCAGGGAGGTACTTGCTGGCTGCTGGAAATGTTTACTGTTGCCTGCACCTTCTTTCACATAGAATGTCTCCCAGCTATAACGAGTTTTTAAATCAGTCTGAGTGGGAAAACGAAGGCCTGCTTTCTGAGCTGTCGGGTCTAGGAGGACAAGCTTCGGGATGGAAGGAATGGAGTGCTTGGGATGATTCATTACCCCAGACGTGGGCACTGGAGCATGGTGCTTCACTGGCCAGAGAGGGTGCCGCCTCCTTTGCATCTCTCTTTCATTTTATTTTTTAAAAAATATTTTATTGACTTCCCAGAGGAAGAGAGAGATAGAGATAGAGAGAGAGAGAGAGAGAGAGAGAGAGAGAGAGAGAGAGAGAAACATCTAACATCTATGATGAGAATCACTGGTAGGCTGCCTCTTACACACACCATACTGGGGATCGAGCCCACAACCCGGGCATGTGCCCTGACTGGGAATCATTCATAGGTCGACACTCAGCCACTGCGCCTCGCCAGCCGGGCCTCCTTTGTGTCTTTAGAGCACAGAGCTTGGAGCTCCCAGGTGCTCAGTAAATGCCTGTGTGGGGCTCCATGGAAGTATAATTTAGGGTTCTGGTGCTTCCTTTACCCGAATTCCTGGCTCCGAGGATAGAGACAAAACTCCCTAGCCCTGCCCTCCCACGCCATCGTGCATTGCTGTCCATCATGGGCACCATATGCTGCCTTCCGTGGAGGGAGCATTCACCAGCCTGCCAGAAAAATGTAACATAAATGAGACTGGGAACCTCACAGGCCCAAGCCCTCTTTCTCGCATTCCAGACTGATGCCCTCAGGCAGACTGGAGATAGCTTAATACAAGCATATCTGTAACACTCGGGTTCCAACCAGATCAAAGGGCGGAGAGCCCTCCTGGGTTGCGGCCGCCAGGATGGAAATGGACCCTGGAAGACAGCCTGTGTGGCTTGGCTACCCCCTTGAGTCCAAGAAGAAATACCAATTCTGTTATGGATGTTTGAGCCATCAGATGGAGACTTTGAAGTCTCCTTGCCTATTATAAGTGGGATTCAGGGCCACCCTTGCCCCCCAGCCTTGACTAGTTGAAGCTTGGTGCTTTCTTCTAAAGTGGCGCCTCTGGTTGGGGCAGCTGGGAAACGTGGCGTGAGCCCCCACACGCCACATAGGGCTGGAGTGCGGGTAGCGGGCAGGAGCGGGGCCCGCTCAGCTCACAGGCTGGATCTCTGGGGATGTTCAGAAGTTGCTGTGATGGGGACGACTCGGAGGAACTAAAGCTATAGCTAAAGCGGAACCTACTTTCTTTCCTCACACCGACTGTAGAAATGCTGGTGTTTTGGTTGCTTGGATCAGCTTTTCCCCAAAAAAACTTTTAGATTCCATGGATTAATACAATTTCACAAGAAAATTTTCTGATTTATTTTTTTGCAAGTAATGGCTTTGAAAATCATCATTTCTTATCACGATAATTTCATGGGACTATGGACCGTTGAAGAAACCCCAAAAATCAGTAAGAATTTAATTTCAGAGTAAAAGCAGTCTTTTAAGTATAATACATTTAGCATTATTTTTTAAAAAGACCACCTTAATCCATTGCAATGATTTTTGTCATTGTGCCTCTGGCCAGTGAAAACTTTGTCACCGACCAGTGCTGATGTGTGGAAAGGTATTTGGAAATGATTGTGTTAGCCACATGCATTCTGTAGTATATTAGACACAGATACATACACATAAATTGGAAAGAAAAATCCTAATGATTATGGTAATAAGTTACATTTACTTCAGGCTTTTAATTACAGAGTACTTTCACATATATTATCCCATATGCTCAGTTAGCGTATGCCTTTGCAACATAAATTAGTCTTAATAGCTTAAGCTAAATAGAATTAAGAATAGAAGGCAAGTCTAGTGTTTAAACTGTTAGTGTCCTAGAGTCAAGTATGAATAATTTTTTCAGTCATCTACTGCTTTGATTTTTCCACGTCGCTCTTACCCTGCTATATTAGGAAGAGCAAATAAACATAATACTGCGATGATATGCACACATCTTTATAGCCATATGTACAGCCTACTCGTGCACATGCATATATTTATGGTGGCTTTTTCTGAATAAAAGTTAAAATATATATTCTGACAAACAAAAATATACATGTGGGGAATACTATAATTATGTGAAATACAGTATGAGGGAATCTGAGGAATATGTGGGGCAGGGATTGAGGGTGGGGGAGGGGAGAAAGAAAGGAGTGGGAGAGAGAGAGAGAGAGAGAGAAGAGAAGAGAAGAGAAGAGAAGAGAAGAGAAGAGAAGGGGAGGGGAGAAAAGGGGAGGGGAGGGGAAGAGAAGGAGGACCGAAGAAAACAGAGCTGCAAGTGAAAGAAAGAGTTTTTGCTCTAAGTGAATAGGGTGTTTCTAGTCCCAAGCTTACATTTAAAAAACAAATACGTGTTTTGACTTCAACTAGGGTCTCATGAGAGCATGAGTGTAGGTGTGTCTGATTCTGAACGTTGTCTATGCAGGGCAATACAGTGCTTTCCCGTTACCAGCTTCTCCTTCCCGCCCCTGCTCACTCTCCCAGGATCACAGGCTCCCCAAGGTGTCCTAAAAGAGGGAGTGAGCTTCGATATTCTCTCTGCAAGAGTTTCTCTGAAGCAAAATCTGTTGCCAGACCAGCAGCCTCATTGCTAAATTGGCAAGTCTTATTTTGAAGACCCTCAACCAAGCTAGAACTTCAGTTAGGCATTAATTAATGAGTAGATTCATTAAATTGGGCTTTGGTCATTCAACACACATTTACTGGGTGCCTCGTCTAGTCAGGTTTAGGTTGGGGCTGGGCAGTGGGGATACTAATGGAGCTAGCTCACAATAAAATAAGTTTCTAACCTTGGAGAGCTCACAGACCATTGTGGAGAGAGACAGACTAGGAAACAGAAAATTGGGTACAAGTGGTGATGAGTTCTGGAGAGGGAGCAAATGGGGTACTATTATCAATAAGCTTGAAATAAACAAACTTGCAAACTCATCGGGTAAAGAGAAATTTGACAATTGATAATGTGTGTGTACATATGAAAAGGACAAAAGTTATACAGTACGTGCTTTTATAACATAAAAAAATTATTGTAGCACTGGCTAGTGTTGCTAAATGGTTAGAGCACCGGCCCTCACACGGAAGGGTCATAGGTTCAATTCCCTGTCAAGGGCACCTACCTGGGTTGCAGGTTCAATCCCTGGCTCTGGTAGAAGCCAACAAATTGATGTGCCTTTTTCACATTGATGTTTCTCTCTCCCTCCTCTCCCTCCCTTCCACTCTTTGTAAAAATCAATGGAAAAAATATCATTGGGCCCTCCCGGCCTTGGTTCAGTGGTTGACCATCGACATAGGAACCTGGAGGTCACGGTTCAATTCCCAGTCAGAGCATATGCCCAGGTTGCAGGCTCGATCCCCAGGGCAGGATGTGCAGGAGGCAGCCAATCAATGATTCTCTCTTATCATTGATGTTTCTTTCTCTCGTTCTCTCTCTCTTACCCTTTCTCTCTGAAATAAATAAAAGTATATTTTAAAAAAATATCCTTGGGTGAGGATTAACAACAACAAAAAATATTTTAAGAAAGAAAACCATTAAGAAAAAAAAAAAATCATGAACTCCTAGATTTCTCATGGCCTTTATTTCCCGAGTGATTCCTCTGCAAAGCCACCACTCACTGGATTGCTTACAGGGAGCAAAGTGCACGCCAGTAGGAAGGGAGAGCCAGTTGGCTGACTGACCGCAGAGCAGACTCTTCCTGACACAGCTCTGGTGGTTTGACCAAGTAGCCCAGATTAGCCATAAACTAAACAATGTAATCGTTAAATTTGGGGGGGTTGTATTGACACGCCATTTTATCTTCTTCCAATGAAAACGACAATCATCTCACATTAACTGGACGTCTACTAGTACAGTGAATAAGGTCCCGAGCTTGCACTTGGGGAACATACACCTTGTAGGAGAGAGGATAGTTACACGCAGAGGGTGGATATAACGTAGAAAATGTGGGGCCCAGGGGCAAAGCTACAGGTGACAGAGGGAGAAATTAGCTGGGGGAGGGGGACTCAGCAGAGGATTCCTGGGGCGGTACTGAGACTAGATCTTAAAGTGTGGGCAAACTTTGGACTTGTGGAGAGTGGCAGTGCCATGCACTTGCCTAGCCGCCTCTACCAGCTCACGGGTATAGCCATTAAGCCTCTTTTTCGTATTAAAACTAACAACTCTTTGTTTCCTGAGGGCATATGTCTCGTTAGGGAGCAATACTAATATACCAATTTCCATCAAGTTGCATTTTATCATCATAATGGTTATGGAGGAGGCTGCTCTTAGCTCCTGCAGTGCGTTTTAATGTGTTGCAAGAAACATGGAAACTGACTAAAGGCATAATGGATCCATAATGGACGAGGAGCTGGCGAGGCCGCAAAAGGGCCGTGCCCCGCCGTGGCTGCTGCAGGAAAGCGCATTGCTTGAAGTCATATGCATTCCCCGCATCAGAAGGAGCCGACGGGCACATTTGATTTCACCCTAGTCTCCCAGGAGACGTGTGGGCAGCAGTGCTGGTCTGCGTGGCTGGGCGCAGCCGCCTTCAGCGTGTCCTGTGGCAGCCCGCGCCCGCTAACGATCGCAGGTTGGGGATTGCATGGGGAGGGAAGCACTCTGTCGGTGCCAGGGTGCGCAGCTTTCTGAAGAGGCTATTATCGGAGGAGCTGATACATTATGAATGCTGTGGAGGATATTTTCCTAAGGAAAAGTTGGCGATCAAGTGTGAGTGTATTTTGTGGCATTGAGAGCCCTGACAGGTGGGCCTGCTTGACACCAGAACCATGGGAACAGACGGGCATGGCCTCAAAGCCATCAACCTTAACCATTTGGGGAGCCCAGTCACCTCGGTCAGTGTATCTTAGAGGTGGTTTCATAAATGAAACCATTTTACCTTATGTCCTAATAGTAATTGTATTCTAAATAAGGCCTGGACAAAGACTTATATTTCTTTATCACACCTACAGCACAGGAATGGGACCTTGGAGCCCTTAGTGAGCCCTTGCTGGTTATTATTAATTTTTTACTAAGATCTGTTTCTACTACTCTAGTAGCATTTTTTTTTCTTGAGAGGGAGGAAGGAAGAGGGAGAGAGAGAAACATCTATGTGAGAGAGAAACATCGATTGGCTGCCTCCTGCATGCCCCCTACTGGGGATGGAGCCTGCAACCTGGACATATGCCCTGACCTGGAATCGAAGTGGCAACCTTTTGGTGCACTGGATGGCACCCAACCAACTGAGCTACACCAGCCAGGGCCCTTGCTGATTATTGGCTAAAGTGCTCAGATGTTTGCAAGAGAAGCTACAAACACCTTCACCAACTCCAGACATAACGATGGATTTGAATCTAGAACTCCTCATTACCTTGAGGCTCCATTTTATAACACTAATATTTTTCCCAAATATTTTTGGATGCTATTTTTTCCCCATTGCATTGGAATATTCTTGTTAAAACAAAATCACATGGATACTAGAAGGCACAGAGATTGGTCAACCAGTAGAATGAACTTTGGCAAGTTCTACTTTTCCTGACAAGTTAGTCTTTTGGTGTGTGCTGGGATATTTTCTCTCTCCCTGATTCCTGAATTTGGAAGCGACCAAGTTACAGTACATTTTGATTCGGGTTTAATCCATCAAAATCAAGTTAGTTATAAGTGATGGAAGAGCTTACTTTGTATAGTCCAGGCTGCCTGGAGACGTCAGCCACATGCCAAAAGCTTGCTGGTTGCCCGGCAACCTTGCGGGAGGAATAGATTTCCTGCCACTGGCTCCCTTCTTCGTTGAGGTGGAATCTATTACTACTACCATTCGAGCCCAGACAACCGGAGCCAGAATTTAGCTGAAAAGAATGGTCAGAGTTTTTTGTTTTCGTTTTTGTTTTTTACTAACCCAGCACCGTGTTTCTGGCTTCTCAATGCTACTGGTAATTTCATTGACTTATACATGAAGACTTAGAGCTTATTAATATTACTTGACACTGCAGAAGCTAAGGAGGTGAGTCTTGTGCTTGCTTGGCTCCTAAGGAAGCTCATTGTTTAATTTCTGTAGAAATGACCACCCAAGGAAGGGGTGGGGACCATGAGCATCCACACTGAATGTCTTCATCTGCCCCCAGACTTGTCTAACTCCTCACCAGGAGCACTTGTAGGCTCGTGCTTTCTGGAGGCAAATGTACGTCTGGCGGTCAAAGCTGTTATTTCTTCAAGTATAGATGGTCTAGCTCTGAATGAAAAGTGCCCGTGTATTCCTCCCTCTCATCCTTCAATCAAAAAAAAAAGTCTTTTCTCCTTTTGTAGCTAAATACTTCACCAACAGGATTGATGGTTCCCATCTACGAGGGGAGCATGCGTTACTGTCAGCTCCATTGTTTTGCTTATGCTTTTAATGTAATAGCTTTGGGTTGTTGCATGGGAAGATGATGGCTAAGCCCAGGTCAGGTGGCTGGAGTTATTTGCCTCTGCTGAAATGTAATTTTAATAATGGGCTGTATCAGCTCCACGTGTTTTCTTGCCCCTTTGTAAAACAAAGGAAGATCTCCTTGCATTAACCCGTTGGTGGCAGGAAAAATCCAAATGGCCAAGAACCACTTAATTGAATGGCACTTGCATCTCAAATTAGAAATCTAGCAGCGAGGCTGCAGGAATGCTCTGGGCAGGAGAGGAAGGGCGACTCCTTGTTCAGGCCGTGGACATCAGCCACCGCATCAGTCCCACTCTTTCCGACGGCAGTGAAGTGAGCCATCTTGGAAAAAACCACGGCGAACTCAATAAAACAATATCGGACGGCATTTCTTTGTTCCGATTATTCTAAACTCTATTACGATAACTCAGGTATTTGGGTTTATGTTTTCCCAAGTAATCGTAGGTTATTACTGACGCAAGGGACCTTCAAGAGCATGGTTCAGGCACCCAGTTGCTCAAAGAAGGAAACCAGAGAGGCATAAACGTTGACTCAGACATGCAGAGCTATGCGGAGAGTGGCAAAGCAGGGACCATAATCCTGGCCAGTTGATTCAATGACAGTACCACCCAAATGGTGTGTTTGAGATGCGATGAGGAAGGAAAAGCACGGCTCCGATTCCAGCCAGATACCCAGCAAATGTATAATGCACACCCACCCTGGGTGTGTGGGTGCTGGGCTAGGTGTGGGGAAAGGCAAGGTCTTTCCCTTCCGGAAATTGTGTTTGGAGGTGGGAGAACCCCATAGTTAGCAATAAAAAAAAGGTAAGAAAATGACAGGTTGTGATAAGCACTTAGCCATGATATAAGGTGAACGCAGGACTGTTGGTGACAATGAGATCACAAAGTGTTGTCTACTAAAGTATTGAACTCTTTGGGAATACCTGCTAACAGAAAATACATTGGATAAATGGAAGCCTCTGGAAGGACTCATTGTCACACACATTATGTTGTGTCACATGGAGAGGTCTGCCTGGTAAGTAGTGAGCTTCCCATGACATGGTGCACAGACCAAAAATCTGAATTAGTACGTACCTTAGAACTCTTCCAACCCATAGATACTGTGGCTCAGCCACTTCGTACGTTCATTTGTTCACCCATTCATTCAATTCATTCACATTGCAAATTCCTATTAGACATTTCCAGCTCACTATTGAAAATCTCTGCTCAGCAGACACGTTTCCAAGACTCAATTTGACACACGTATATTGAGGAATAGTCTATACAGACTTCCGTTCGCAGCAGTCTGTGGGCATTTTATCGTAATGAAATTTGGGTTTTGAAGTCATACAGCTCATTGTTTTACTTTCTCACTGGTTGCGTTCGTGCCACAGGCAACTCTACGTGCAAGATGCTTTTTTTTTTTTTTTTAAGCATGTACTATGAAACTCCAGTGTGAGGATTGCTCCAGTTTTAGGTCTGTATTAGGCAGGTCCCTTTGAGGGCAGTGGGAAACGCTAATTGACTTGGCCAAGTGAAGCGTCTGTTTTCCAAGTCTCGATCTTATCACGTTCCGCATGGTGGCTTGGTGCTGGCCTTGCCCCTACTCTGTGTGTGCGCTCAGGAATATCCTGGATCCTGAAAGCTGATGTAATTTGCCATGGATGGTTGTGGCATTTCCTTCCTCCACCATGCTGCAGGCACCCATGGGAAGGAATGGAGGGAGAAAACAACGAAAGGTATTTATCTTGCTGTTCTTTGCGTTTCCTTTGTTCTCCTGAAACATTGTGCTATCTGGACATCAGATTTCATAGAAAAGGAGAAACAGCTGAGGGCACTGTTTTTGTAATTTCGTATTAAATTCATTTCCTTGAAGATTTGGCCCCAGAGGAGTTTCCTTCCATGTTGGCGTGTTTCTTTTTCTGTTTCCCTGTGGCCTGTGGAGCCTTCTGCTCGTATTCAAGTTGAGTGGCTTTTCGTTTTAGCATAAGAAGACAGCACAGTGGGCTGACCACGCTCTCTGGGGCCTCTCTCCGGCACCCCTGGGTATCTCACGGGATGGTTTCCAACCATGAAGGTGCTCTGTGCTAGTCACTGCTGGATGGTTTGACTCAAATACTCCCACTCACCCTAGGGTGCAGGTGATGTCATGATCCCATTTGACTGATGTGGAAACTGAGGCTGAGGAAGTTTAATACAAGGTCACACAGTGTAAGTGATGAGCAGGACACAAGGTTGCATTTATATAATTTTAAAGTCCATCTACTGCTATGAGCACTTGCTATAATGCCCCCTTTATTTCTCTGTTATATGCACCTTCTTCTTCCTCTTTTTTTTTTTTTAACTGTGCCAGAGTCCTTATAATAAGAAGGGGAGATGACATATGTATAATTTTCACTAGAGCAGCATTTTCTATGTGTTTTTCACAATATTAGCCAGCAAGGAGTCTTGGGTTAAATTAATGTGGTCAAAACTGCACATTATATGCTCTTCCAGGAGATTCTGAATTCACCTTTGCATATTAAAAGGTCTGAGGTGTCCTTCCGCCAAAAGGAAAAAAGTATTTTTATTTTAAAATTAAAATTTTTTATTTTATTAAATTTTCCCCAATTTCCACTTGGCCACAGAACCTTCCACCCACCCCTCACTCCCCAGTGCCTTGACAAGCACAATCTGGAAAAGCCTTCAACTAAAAGACAAGCCCGGAGGTTGGTGCGTTCCACTGTATGACTGAATTTAAGAGAAAAGAAAACAAGGGTGTTCTCAGGACCCCTAAAGATGGAGCCTCCTGCTTCACCCATTTCCACGTTAAAAGTGTGCCTTTATTTTTCACCCGGATTCCTGCAAGACAGGAAACGCGAGCCTCTTGATGGTCACCTCCTGCCTTCAGACCCTATCTGTCTGCCCGAGTCATGGTGAGGCGTCTCGCCGTCTGTGTACTGCTCACCCACCCTGTATGCTAAGCTCCTTGAGGGGAGGAACTCAGCTGTGACATCTTCGGTCTCTTCGTGGCTCAGTCACCGCTGAGGGAGCACACAGAGCCCCTGCATTTGGAATAAAAGAGCCCGTGCAGGACAAGGGCCCGTGTCTCTGCGTCGACTCTTTGGGTGACAGTGAGAAATTGGAGAAGCTGCAGTAATTCATTTGTATCACTAGGGTTCCATTTGGAAAGTGATACCCCCTGTCGTCTAATTTAATTAGTAATTGTGTTTTCAGTTCCAATGAACGCCTCAGAAGAAAGGATTGCAAGAATCGGTGGTATTTGGTATTATTATTGTTACCTGGTTACATTTGCTATTGTGACAGTTCCAGATTAAGGCCCTTTTCAAGAAATAACTTGTCCAT
This sequence comes from Cnephaeus nilssonii, assembly GCF_951640355.1. Classification (NCBI taxonomy): domain Eukaryota; kingdom Metazoa; phylum Chordata; class Mammalia; order Chiroptera; family Vespertilionidae; genus Cnephaeus; species Cnephaeus nilssonii. Next base: position 98,829,391 of record NC_137075.1, on the reverse strand, counting down.
GTTATCTAGTTGGTTTTTCTCTGTTCATCCCCCACCTCCCACGTACGCTAAAGTCCAGGATTAGGTATGAGCCCCTCTTTTACGGGTATGTAAATCGATGCACATAATTTTGTTGTAAATTTTTAAAACCATGGCCTAAAGTTATATGGCAAGTCTGTTCTGAGTACAGAGGTTGAGCTCCAAGTCTTTTCCGAGATGTCACCACACATCGGCAAAGGCGGCAAGGCCCCAGGGAAGTCGGACGATATGGTCTCTGCTTTGGCTCTGCCATTTCCCTGGTAGATGGCTTTGGACAGTTCATTCATTCATTCACTCATTCATTCATTTATTCATTCATTCATTTATCATCAGACACTTTATGGACTACCAGGTATCCGGTGCCAGGCTAGAGGCTAGGATTACAAAGACGAATAAGACAGTGTCCTTGTTCTTAAGGAACTTCCTGTTTAACGTGGGAACTCAGCCACATAAGCCATTGTGCTCAGGAAAGTGCCATGGGTGCTTCACTAGAAATGTGTCCAGGTAGAGCCCAGAGGAGGGAGGGGCAATAATATCTGTGGCCTCACAGAAAGGCTTCGTGACAAAAATGATTTTGGTTTGCATTTGTGGGGAATATATATATTTTTTGGGGTGTGGGGTGGGGAATATATATCATATCGTACTAAAGAGCTTTAACCAGGGAATTGGCACAGCCATTTTTGTGTTTTAGAAAGATATGTATGGAGAACAAATTTACTTAAATCTCCATGAGCCTCACTTTTCTCATCTGTAAGATGGACACGAATAATACCTACTCTTCTTACCTCATGAGTTTGTTAGCGTTGCATTTCTCTCTTTAAAATGCAATAAGAATAGCTGACATGCACTCACTACTTTGTAAGCACGATAATTTCCACAACAACCCTGTGAAGGTCATTGTTGCTCTTATTTTTGAGATGGTGATGGATGGTCACAGGCCGAATACCTGACCTAGGAACACATGCTAGTACTAGGCACAGCCGGGATTTGAACACCCGTCTGCCAGGTTCTGGAGCTCCATTCCCCTCGTCACTGTGCAATGCTGTTAAGTCGCTGGCAAGTCTTTCCTCTGCCCCTCATTTCTCACCTGAAACATCTTGGCTGGTGGCTCTATTTTGTCTCCGTTGACCTTAGCAAAAGTATTGATGTATTGGAAAGACTCAAGATCAACACCAAGCAAATGTGCCTTTTCTTACAACTATTTAATCTTTGTCTTTGACAATGTGGTCTTTTATTATAAATAGAACCAAATTTATGGAGTAGAATATGTGACTTTAATTCTTTTGTACTAACTGGATAATACAAACAGCGTATGTTTCTATGGGCACACACATAAATCTTCCTTCCAGTGTTAACAGAAAATCAATTGGGACTCTGACTCCATCCTTTTGGGGAGTTCCTTTGAAGATCCATATTATGAATAGGTAAAAGCAAAATTGAAGAGGATGTAATGATAGATTAGAGCAAGGAAAAGACCTTAAATAGGGTAGGCCCATCAAGAGGAGTTATCAAAGAGCAGAATAGACAAAGGTAAGGTTTGGCAAACTCAGCGAGCTCTGCTTATTGAAAAGATGGTCTAGATGATATTCTAGAAGTTCACACACAGGTAGCTGCAAATCCAAGGACAAGCTAACAGCATTTCATTGGTATAAAGTTTATTTACTGTATTTCCTCTGTACTAGGTCACTGAGGGTGAAAGGCTGCATTACTGCTGACCATGAATGAGTGTCTTTAGGAATTGCTACTTGAAGATTCAGGAGGTTCAAGAAGAAGAATTCAAACAAAATGTTGCTCCATGTCTTGACCTGTGTTCAGTGTGCCCCAAAATAGCCCCGAAAAATGCCAGGATTACACATTTTGTGGCTTGGGAGGAACGTTTTGATCAGCCTTCAGCTCATAAAAAATAAATACTGCCGTATTCTTATACGGACTGTTTCTTGAAGATCTTTTAGAGTAGATTTTCCAGCTGAAATTTCACCTCAACTTAAAAAAAAAGAGAGAGAGAGAAAAGGCTGTGCCTTACTTTAAACATCAGGCATGTCTTGCCAGTGTGAAATAATGGAGTCATAAAAAGGAAATGCTCTATCGAGATAACACAGCTGTCCTTTATACTAACTGCGTACGTGTAATTCATCTGCTGTTTGTAGGTTATGCTTTAATGGGAAGGGCTATTGAGGGAATGAGAAAGAATCTCTTTATTAAATAGAAGAACATTCCGAATATATAGAGAGCCCCCGTCGAAGCAGCTGTTTTAGGACAGCAGACTCTGGAACGTGGGTAAAATATACACCCCGAGACCTTAAGACTCTGCGGCCTGGCCTGGAGGAAGAATGGAGTAACCGGAGGCAGTGCAGAGCCATGGATGGAACTGACCTCACGGCGAGGTCAGTGTGAGGGCGTCGGTGTCATTCCCTCGCTCCTGGGTTCTCAAACTTGGATGCGCACTGGAATCACCTGGGGAGTCTAACTGTGAGGCTGGTTCCACGCTCAGCGTTTCTGACTTCATTGGTGTGGGGTGTGGTGTGGGCATGGGGGTCTTTAAAAGCCCCAGAAGATCCCGATGGACAGCAAAGTTTGAGAGCCACTGGCCTGGAAGGTGACTGGCTGTGTTCCCTTCCTGTGTAGAGCACTTGCGGTAGGGACTTAGTTTGGAAGCCTCCTTCCTGACTCTGGAGTGGAATTCTTCACAGCCAGACGCAGAGAGCACTGGGTTGAGTCTTTGGTGTGATAGACGCCTCTCTTTAAGGGATAAAAATGTAAGATTCTAGTGTTCCTGTGAAAACGAGTCCTGAGATTTCTCTCTGATCCCTGTGATAGGAAAAAAGGGGAAAGAGAGCCACATCCACATGCAAGCAGAACTCCAAATGGGAGGATAAGCAAGGTGACAGGGACCAGGGTGACCGGGCAAGTGCGTCTTGACCCTAATTTGCTGCTGTTAAAAAGCAAAGGAGTAGAGCTACATTCCTGAATATGGGTCAGACGGTCAGAACCACGTATCCCAACATAAGGGAGCTTTTCTCTTTCCTTTGTGGGATTTCCAGGGACTCTCAGCATGGTGTGACATAAGTAAGGACGAACGTGGCTCTTCGGAGTACTTTGCTAATGATCAACGCTGACCTTCAGTCCCTCACTTAACTTTTGTGAGCCTAGGTGTTCTCAGTCTGTAAAACAGGAGTAATACGGTCCCTTCTGTCTTCCATTCCAAAATTAGACCCAGTTTGAAGAAGGACCTGCAATTCCTTACAAGGAATGCCCTCCCTTGACGATTCCTTATCTTGGGGTGATGAGAATAGGTCTCTTCACCTCAACACCTATCGGAAAGTCAGGGAGTCACAGGTGGTGTCCAGGTGAGTCCAGGAGACCGGAAGCAAGCTTGAGGAGGGCTTCAAACAGAACGTGCCCATGACCTCCTAGAGAGGGTAAAATACAGACTCTGGTCCAGCCGGTGTAGCTCAGTTGGTTGAGTGTTGACCCATGAACCGAGAAGTCACCGGTTGGATTCCCGGTCTGGGCACATGCTCAGGTCCCAGGCTTGATCCCCAGTAGGGGGTGTGTAGGAGGCAGCTGATCAATGACATTTATCTCATCATTGATGTTCCTCTCTCCCTCTCTCTCTCTTCCTCCCTCCCTCCCTTTCCCATCCTCTCTCTCTAAAAGATCAATAAAAACATTTAAAAAATTACAGACTCGATGATTCAGTGGCATTTCCAGGCGATGCTGACGACACCGATCCCTGATCACACACTGAGGGGCAGAGCAGCTCAGAGTCTGCTGGTGTGAATACTTTCTTAGGACATCCGGAAGGGAGTGCGCCGTGGCCCGAGAAGGCTGGTGTGTGTGCAGCTGCCCTCCGTGCATGAGATGAATGAAGCACAAACACAACAGTCATGTTTTGGCTTTGAGTTCCTGTGGCCCCAAGCCACTTGGTGTGATCAATGCCTATTTATGTTCTCTACTGCCCTTTTTATAGATACGCATTTTTATATGCTTTCCATTCTCCACATTTTCCATTTCCATTCTCTACTTCAGGGGAGCCTGAGTATAACAATTTAGTTTTCCTCTATTAATATTTTCCCATTTTTATTGAATTCTGGCATGTCAGCCTCCTGCCTTTCTCTGTGATTCCTTATATAGCTCTCCAGTCTTTGTTACTTACATGGATAGGTAGCTCTCTTTGATATGGTACCTGTGATAATGATTGTTGAAAAAAATCTCTAGGTGAGTGGCAAAATAAGCATCTGGTTGACCTCATCCTCAATGGGTTATCAGTGGAGACCCGAGGGTAAAAATCAACCTGCCCACATAATCATAAATAGGACCTAGTTGTATTGTTTGCCCAACGGATAGGTTTTTGTGTTGCCACCGTAAAATAGCTGCGTTGTGCTTCCCTGATCGTTCTGTAATGTTCTCACACATTATTTAAGGCTTGTAAAGTTTAAGAATAGAGGTAGTTGCATGTGTTCTAATTTAAACATAGAGTTTGGAAAGGGAAGAGGGTTTTGAAAAATATGGTTGTGACATGTTTATTATAAACATGTGGAAACAGAGCCCATGATTATGCTGGTGAGATTACATATATATATATATATATATATATATATATATATATATATATATATATATATACCTTGTCAACAAGAAAGCTTTTATGTTTGTATATTTAACGCGGTATTTTTTTTTTCTTTAAAAAAAAATTAGAACTGATGATGTCTCCGGGAAGACTTAAACATATTGTGGCTTAAAATAGTCCTTTATAACCAGGCTTTTTCTTGAAGTTTCCATGGCTTCCTCTTAGAACTGCAGACCTTCTGAAATTGAGCTGTTTTTTACGATCTGCAGTCAGTTATTCCTCATTCTCTGCGCCAGTGGTTCTCAAATATCAGCCTGCATCAGAATCACTGGGGAGGCTTATTAGCTCACAGCCTGCTGGACCCCTCCGCCAGGGTTTCTGATTCAGGAGGTCTGGGGCGGGGCCTGAGGACTTGCATTTCTCCCATTCCCGGGTGATGCTGATGCTGCTGGTTCAGGTACCACAGGTTCAGAACCACTGCATTTAAAAAAACATTTTTTATTCTTACTAATTTTTGGAGAGAGAGGAAGGAAAAGGGATGGAGACATAGAAACATCAATGAGGGAAACATCATCGATTGGCTGCCTCCTGCCCGCCTCCTACTGGGGATCAAGCCTGCAACCCGGGCAGGCACCCCAACTGGGAATCAAACTGTTGTCGTCTTGGTTCATGGGTCCACGCTTAATCACTGAGCCATGTGGGCCAGGCCAGAACCACTGCATTTTAAGCCCTTGTGAAGTGTAGTCCAGAGCCAGCAGTCTATACAGTGTGGGGCAGTAATAGGTTTACAGTTGTGAGTATGTGAAACACAGAGTTTATTCTTGTATTATTATTTATTAACTAGGGGCCCAGTGCACGAAATTCGTGCATGGTGGTGCGGGGGGGGGGGGTGGGGGGGGGATGTCCCTGAGACTGGCCTGCACCCTCTCCAATCTGGGACCCCTGTGGGATTGGGCCTAAACCGGCAGTCGGACATCCCTCTCGCAATCCAGGACCGCTGGCTCCTAAGTGCTCACCTGCCTGCCTGATCACCCCTCACCACTCTGCCTGCCGGCCTGATCGGCCCCAACTGCCCCCCTTTCTGGCCTGATCACCCCTAACTGCCCCCCTGCCATACTAATCACCCCCAACTGCCCCCCCGCCACCTGATCACCCCCAATTGCCCCTCCCCGCCAGCCTGATCGCCCCCAACTGCCCCCACCTGCTGGCCTGCTCACCCCCAACTGCCCCCCCCTCGCCAGCCTGATCGACCCCAACTCCCCCCCCCTGCTGACCTGATCACCCCCAACTGTCCTACCCTCCTGGCCTGATCACTTCTAAACGCCTTTGCCTGGGCCCCACCACCATGGCTTTGTCCGGAAGGTCTCCCGGTCTAATTAGCATATTATCCTTTTATTGGTATAGATCATTGTTGTATATCCTATATGAACAACTGTATACCTACTTTTGTCCCACCCTGTGTTGTACCTTGCTGATGCATCCCCTGGGAGCTTGTGAGACCGATAGAATCTTAGACTCCAGACCAGACCTCCTGAATCAAAATCTGCATTTTAACAAGAGTCCATGGGATTTATGTGCACATCCAAGCTTGAGGAGTCCTCCTTTCAGTGTCTTGCAACATCACATATGCTCTGATGATAGCACAGAGATTTCAGAAGCACAGAGGCAGGGGAAAGAGAAAGTCCTAAAGAAATTAGGATACTTACTTAATCTCTCTGACATGGTCTTACCTGGCAAGCTAAGGTCAATCGGGCCACAGCTGAACTTGCTTAGACGCGTTCAATTGCATACCATTCTAAAAAGTAATTTTAAATTATTTTGATAATTTTAGAGACGATGACATGCATTTGTTAAAAACTACTTCTGTAGCCCTCGCCAGTGTGGCTCATTTGTTTGGAGCCTTGTCCCGTGCACTGAACGGTCACAGGTTCAATTCCCAGTCAGGGCACATACCCAGGTGTGGGTTCGATCTCTCCCTCTCTCTCTCCAATCAATAAAAAACCATATCCTCAGGTGAGGATGAAAAAAAAAAAAAAAACAGACACACCCTACTAACGTAAAAAGTGTCATAAAAGTACAAATTGTCATAAAAAAGCAAGTTCTGTCATTCAGCATAATTATTTTTTAAGATTCATTCATGTATGTAAGATGTATACATACATACATACAGAATCTATTAACCTTTTTACTGCTCAGTAATATTCCATTGCATGGATATATCACAATTTGTTTTTCCACTTACCTTTTGATGGATATTTGAGTTGTTTCCAGTTTGTGGCTATCAGAAATAAAACTGCTGTGCACATTTGTTTTGGTGATCACATCTATGTGTGATCGTCTGTTTTTATTTCTCCATAATTATGAAATTACTCCCTTGGTAGTATTCTTTGATTGAAAATCTACTTTGATATTAATAGAGCCATTGCAGCTCTCTTTAGATTAATGTTAGTGTGGTATATGCTTTTCCATCCTTTTACTTTGTGACTTTATATTTAAAGTGGATTTCTTGTAAATAACGTGATTGGGTCTTATTTTTTCTCATCTGAAAATCTGTCTTTTAATTGGGATATTTAGACTATTTACATATAATGTGATTATTGACTTGTGTGTGTTTAAACTGACCACTCACTTTGTCATTTGTTTTTCAAATACCCAGTCATCTGTTCTTTATTATCTTTGCCTTCTTTCGGATTGAACAATCTTTTTTTATTCTTTTTAAAAAATCTCCTTTGTTTACTTATTAGATACATTTCTTTATTATTTTAGTCATTGCTTTAGTATGTGTAGCATACATCTTTAACTACCTTCAAGTGATATTATACTAATTAACATATGGTGTAAGAACCATCAAAGAATACACTGCTACTTGTTTTCTCCTAGCCGTTGTTCTATTGTTATATGTTTTATTTATATGTTTGTTATAAACCCTAGCATTCATTGTTATTATTTTTGCTTTAAACAGTCAGTTGTCCTTTAAAGAGATTAAATAATAAGAAGAATGTATTTTACTAGTATATTAACCTACCTAGTTATCATTTCTGGTACTTTTCATTTTTGTGTGTGTGTATATCCAGATTTCTATCTGCTGTCACTTTTTCTCTACCTGAATGACTTCTTCAACATTTTTTATAGTACAGGTCTGCTTGTGATGAATTCTTTTAGCTTTTGTATGTCTGCAACAGTATTTCTCTTTGTTTGTAGAAGTTATATTCACTGGGTATAAAATTCTAATTTGACAGGTGTTTTTTCCCCCTTGCAGCATTTTAACAGTGAAGCTCCACTGTCTTCTGACTTGCATTGTTTCTTATGAGAAGTCTACTGTCATCTTTATCTTTGGTCTTCTGTACCTAATATGCTTCCCACCCATTCTGGGTGCACTCATGATGTCTTCTGATTTTGGTTTTTAAATCATTTTCACCCCAAAAGTTTGACTATGATATGCTCAGGCATGATTTTCTTTTTATGTATTTTGCTTGGTGTTTACTGATCTTTTTAAAGATGAAAATTTATGTCCTTAATCAAATTTGGAAAATTTGGAGCATTATATTTTCAAATAATCTTTATGCCTCAGTCTTTCTCTTCTGTCCTCCCCTCTTCTTCTCAGACTTTAATTGAGATAGATAGATAGATAGATAGATAGATAGATAGATAGAAAAATAGATGGATGACCAGTTTCATAGGCCCCCACGGTTCTAATTTTTAAGTCTTTATTTCCCTCTGTTTTATAGACTGCATAAGTCTGTTTTGTCTTCATAAATTCTCTTATCTCTATTCTTCTCTTGAACCCATTTAAGAGATTTTTTAAATATCAGATTTTTTTCTTCATTTGGTTCTTAATTCATTTTGAACATAGTTTTAATAGGGTTGTAAAATTTAATAGGCTCTGTTCATTTTAACATCTGGGTCATCATGAGATCAATCCTTTTTATTGCTTTTGAACTTTCTGTAGAGTACAGCTTATATTTTCTTGTTTCTTCATATGTCTAAACATTTTGGATTATAACCTGGGTTTTGTAAAGAATCCTGTTGTTGTTTTTTTAAATATGTTTTTTAGTGACTTCAGAGAGAGAGATAGAAACATCAGTGATGAAAGAGAATAATTGATTGGCTGCCTCCTGCATGTCCCCTACTGGGGATCGATTCTATGACCTGGCATGTGCACTGACTGGGAATCAATTGTGACCTCCTGGTTGACACTCCACCACTGAGCCACACTGGCTGGGCAAATCCTGTTATCTTTACTCAAAAATGGTGATATATCAGTAGTTCTGGAAGTCAGCTGCCCTGGCATTTCTTTTTACAGCCCTTTCTCCATAGCTTTCTAGCTTCCCTGAAGGTAAGGGAGGCAGAAAGAATGAAAGCATGTTATCTCAGCTCCATTCTTAAGACTTTACTTTCAATATGTAGCACCTTAGAACTTCGGAGAAGTGAAAAAAACAAACAAACATGGTTTTCCTTCGGCTGTATTGGCATTCTCTGGCTTGTAAGCCTGAGCATCTGCAGGTCTCCACAGTTGGGCTCAGCCTACCTGTCTGACCTCAGTGTCCCCCCACCTCTCCTAATCCACCATTTCCTCTGCCTTGGCCCACCCTGCTTTTCAGCAGGCACACCATGCTCATTCACTTGTCTGTGGATGAGTGCTTATGGCGAACTCATTCTTTAAAGCCAAATTCCAATTCCTTTTTTTTTTTTTCTTACATGAAGTCTTCCCTGATTGCCAGTGACTGAAAGTCATCTCTCCCTCTGCTGGGCTCTTTTATTTGTTTTCAAATTATTTAACATGGTTTCATTACAAGTAATAGAGACCCCTTCAGGCAAACTTAGTTTTTCTTGGAGTGTGGGAGAATATATTATAAGGAGACTTGGGTATCTAACATGCTGTTTCAAGGTCTCTAAATCCTGATTTTATATTCCTGAGAAAGATGATCTGATTGGCCTGGCTTGGGTCAGGTATGTTCCCCTCCTCCAATCAGTCTAAGGCTGGAAAGCAAGGTCACATGATTATAAACATGGCAGCCTGATGTAAGGAGGTTCTAGTGATTTTGGGTTGGTCAAAGGAAAAGATATGACCACAAGGTGGCAGTAGCACACACAAGCTTTATTGGGCAATACTTTGGTAGGTTTGCATGGTAGAACTGAGGAGAAGCCAGTCAGGATAGGAGTGTGTCCAGAGACTATAGGGCAGTGATGGCGAACCTATGACACGCGTGTCAGCACTGACACGCGTAGCTATTTCTGATGACACGCGGCCGCTGAGACGGCCGCATGCCGAGGATGAAACATTTGCTGCTCCTGAGGATGAAACATTTGCGAAATAATGTTTTTTCCTCAAAGTGACACACTACCCGAGTTATGCTCAGTTTTTTGGCGAAGTTTGACACCCCAAGCTCAAAAGGTTGCCCATCACGGCTATAGGGGGAGAGTTGAGGGTAGGTACCAAGGAAGGGAGGAGGGTAAGGGAACTCTGGGGAAGAGGGTCATTGGAGAGGGGCTTATTCGTGTCTAGGTGATGTCATCCAGCATCATGTTGGGGAGTCTCTAGGTCAAAGAGCTCCTTGAAAGGCCAGTTGTGACTTAGGGTCTTAAAACCACAAGGCTCTATCTTTTCAATGGCTAGCAGATGCTGGGGGTAGTTTTGTGGGGTGTGTAAAGCAGACAGGCTCTAAATGGCTAAAAAACCTGCTTGTTTGGGCTATTTTAAAATAATTGGATGTGTAAAAATTTGAGTTTGGTACCAAGCAGGCCCTTGAGCTAACAGTTCTTAGACTGAAGTGAAGAAATAAACAATGTAGGGGCCAGTATACATGGGCCATCTTTGGCTCATTCATATAACACCCTGACTTATCCCTGTTGATGCTGGTAGCGGGGAGAGGATTTGAAAGGAAAAGTAGACAGTTTCTAAAGAAAGTAGGGACCTCTAGATGTTGGTGTACATGCCAGCTCCTTTAAGTTCGTTGGCGTATTTATCTCTGTATTAACTAAAGTCCCCTTTACCTTATTATACATCATAAATGTGAAATCATGTTTGTTGAATGAATGAATGGATGGATGAGAGAAAGAATGAATGAATGAATGAAATGAATGCTCTTCTCCTCTCTGAAAAGCCTGGCATATGTCTAAAATCTCCCTTCTGGTGCTTTCCTGGGCTGGTCATAGTATTTTCTCTCCTAGGCTCTTCTATATCACTCCTTTGACACATGGCATCTGATGTGGTTACGTTTTTATTCCTACCAAGAACGTAAACTTCTGGAAGGCTTGGGGGTACACCATCTATTTCTTTAATCTTTCATGTTGGAGTCATGCTCTGCCTGGGGTTGGGGAACACTGACCCACTTGGTTGGGGTGCTTGCCAGGTGGAGGACCTGGTCCTCCGGTGAGAAGGCTGAGCAGAGTCTGAAACTGCAGCCAGGTTTCAGGAAAGCCTTGGTGGTGGCCAAGAAGACAACCAATGTGACTGATCCTAGAGAAGCAGTACAAATAGCAAGTCAGTTGATAAAGTCACGCTGGAGAGAGTGTGGAGGAGGGCAGGCCCAGAACAGGTCAAGGGCAGCAACTCAGGACTGAGACTGAGAACATTGACAAGTGGTCAGTGTCTTTTCTACAAGGTGTCTGTGTTTCGAAGCTCCTGGATGCCTGACACTCACTTGGTGCCTAGCACAGAGCTTCATTGCACTGGGAGGCCACAAGGTATAGTATCTTCCTGCATCCTAGGCGGCACTTTAATCCCAGAAGTCAGAACTTAGGCCGCAGCAGAAGGATAAGTTCTTGCATGTAGGACACTGTGTGCTCATCCTTGAAATTTAGTTTGCTTATTTATCTCTGCACCTTAGAAGAGTGGAAGCATCCATTTCCACCTGGTCTGTGTAAGAATATGAAAGATTAAAACAACACAGATGCACAGAGAGGAGAGGAGACACTATAGCGGGATCCCATTTTTCTCAAGACGCTGCAGCATTATCTGCACACAAATGAAATGCCCTCTGTGTACCTCACTGACGGTAGTATTGACAGCTCTGCTTCTCCACGATGCACAACTCGCAGAGGGAAAATATCCTGGTTGTGGAGCAAAACTTTGGTTCTGTAACAATTTGGATGCTTTATTTGGACAACCTGGATGCTGGGGGCTCCTCTCACACCCTAAACGCAGCCATTTCAAGTGGGGTGGCTGTGGTGGAGATGAGGGGCACACCTGCTCCAGGGTCCAGGGGCCGGCACAGTGATGGCCCCTGAAAGGCTCCTTGGGTTCCTGCTGCAGCTCAGGACCCCTGGTGTTCATGAGTGGGCAGTCTAAACAGTGCACCTGGGACTCTCATCACACATTCCAGGATTTGTTTTTTTCTATTGCCGTTTGCATTCAACACGATCTTGTGTTAGTTTCAGATGTACAGCGCAGCCAATAGACAGTCACATAGGCTACAAAATGTTCCCTCCGATGATTCAGGTGCCCACCTGGGGCCGTAGACAGTTTATTATTGTTGACTGTGTTCCCTGTGCTTTACCTGTGCTTGTTTTGAAACTACCGATTGGCCCTTCTTAATCCCATCACCATTTTTTACCCCTTCCCCCAACACCACTCCCCTCTGGCCTCCATCAGTTTGCTCTCTGTGTCCATAAGTCTGTTCCTATTTCATTTTGTTCTCTGGCTTCCACATATGAGTGATATCTTGTGGTATTTGTCTTTCTCTGTCTGGTTTATTTTACTGAGCATAATACCCTCTAGATCCACAGTGTGCACATGAATACATACTGACTGGTGGGTTTCTTCCTAAATGGTCTTCACTGTACTTGAAGCATTTCTGAAAAACAAAACCGAATATCTTTCTGAATGACAGTGTGTGCCATAAGCGGACAATAGCAATTGTATTCTTAGTGTCTGTAAATCTCGGAAGAAATTTTTTTTCTGCCCTTGCCCAAAGTGGATTGTCAATCTAGCGCGGGCCCTTCGGGCGAACGTGGAACACGCTTGGTGTGAATGTTTCGCCATCTCTCTGCTGTGGAAATGACAAACAGATGATGATCAATGTAAACTCTTGGGCCTCTCTTCTTTTAAGGAGAGTGTGGCAGAGAGAGCCACGGGAAGCACCGAATAAAGTGAAGCTAGTAGAATGGCAAGATGCACAGATGGAGTGGGGACTATAAAATTCCTCGAAAGCGCACGCGGAATGTGTGATGAACTAAAATTAAATCTGGTTGTGCTAGGCAGTGTGAGCAGTGGAAAGAGGGCTGTCCTGACAGCGTAAGCTTGCTCTTAACTTACGTGACCTTGACCAACCTCTTTGGGCCTCGGTTCCTATGTTGATAAAGTCTGGTTTTAGTGGATGATGTCCATCTCTAAGCGCCTGGCTCTAAGATCGTGTGATAAGGAACATTCCTTGGCAATTTAATTGTACTTAACTGAGGCAACGTTGCTGTGATCTTGGCATGTGATTTACGCGGCTTGGCCCCAGGGAGGAGGTGAGGACAGCCCTGAGCTTATAAACACAGACGCTGAGGTCTCCAGCCTGATTGATGCTGAGGCCCAGGGCAAATTCATTTACAATAGCCTGCTCCCCGGGAGACCTGCCCAGCGGAGTCTTCCCAGCGGAGTCCGAGGGAGAGCAGAATGTTGCTCCATCGTTCCAGCCAGCGCCCATCCGCCCGGGAGCTCTCTTTCCCCGCTGTTAGGACAGTGTCTTTCCCTTCTCTACCCTCCTCTTCCTTCACTCGCTGCTTTCCCCTTTTTCTAGCATCTTCTCCTCTGTTCTGGCTTACCTGGTTATTATCGTGTCTCCCGTGATCAGCATCATGCGCTGGTTCTCAGTGGCCCTTCCACACCAGCAGCTTACATACTGGAAGAAACAGAGATAGGGCAACGTCCCCTTCCTTCTAGCTCCCCTGGAAACGCTACCAACTTTTCTCTAATGTAGGAGAGTGTGTGTGTGTGTGTGTAAGAGAGACAGAAAGAGAAAGAGACTGTTCCATTTGGTGAAACAGTGGTTAGGGTTTTGACATTAACAGAAAAACAAACTCGGAAATAGTTGTGCTGGGAACAGCATTGGACACCGTGGAAGCTGCACTTAGGAAGTGGGGTTTGGGGAAGCTGTGGCTGCTTAGTTTCTGTCTTACATTTCACTCTTATTACTCAAGATGTGAAAGTCTGCTGTGCCCTCTCTCTGCCACCCCCCCCTCCCCCCTCCTGCCGGACAGCCCTTGCATCAGTCCTGAAGGGGATCAGAACATGCCACCCCAAGGCGTGCCGCTCTGGCATATTGGTTATTTTGAGCTGAAGGCACTTGAGAAAGGGCAGATGTAGGAAGCGCTGTCTGCCTTCCCGTTCCCGACCTGAAGGCAGTGCCTACATTTCCTACGAGCAAGGTGCCTTCCCTCTACCAGGAAGAGAACATTCGTTCACGGAGACAGGGAGGTGAAGCCGAGAAGAGTCGAGTACAAAGAGACCTCACTAGAATAACCCTTGTCTTCCATCGGTTTCCCTCACATATTCCTAGTCACTTTCCAGCAAACCCTCTCTTCCTGGGTCTTGTTGCGTCCCCACAGTTGATCACTCTTTGTTAGACTGGCATATGAAACCCAGGTCTGACCACTTTTTTGGGGGGAGTTCACTTTCTCTGAAGCCCCCTGTGCCATGTGAAAATCTTACCGGTATCAAATAAGAGTTGTATGTGTTTTCTCCTGTTAAACTGTCTTCTGTCAGTTTGATTCACAGGCCCCAGGTACAGAACCTAAGAGGACAGAGGAAAAGTCTTTCCTTCCCTAGAGTTCCCAAGCAGCGGGTCCTGCTGCCCAGCCCCCTGACCCCCTGTATGGCTTCCTGCCGGCCCTGGAGGGATGCAGATACTGTTGTTTGTTCAGTATCGTAGGCGAATGGCCGAGAGTGGGTGTGCCATGCTGAGAAAGTGGCATGCTGTTCCTTCTGGAGAGTCTGCGCTGTTCATGACAAGCCTGCAAAACCTCATGCAGCCTGGGCCCGCTTAGGTCCTGTGCGTTAGGGGATGACCTCTGGGATTCAGGTCCAAAGGACTCTGAGAGAATGTGAGTTACAATGTGACATAGAAGCCAAGCAGGTCTTCTGAAAACCCTGCCCCGGGGATGATTTGAATGTGAGTTGAGGAACCCGCTGGACGCTCTCAATGGCCCCCACGCCCACCCTGGCCAGGTGTGCACATTAGGGGTGATGGAACAGGAACGGAAGTAGCCTTTGGGGAAAGGCATGGGGCGAACTTGGTAATTCATTTAAATCTGTGACTTCACAGTTGCCGTTGCCAATCTCCAGGAATACCCTGCCATTCTGAATGTGACGGTAACTGCGATCACAGGTTGTCTGGGAGTTGCGGTGCAGCTGCACTCCCCCCCGCCCCCCCCCGCCCCCCCCCCCCCACACACACTCTGGTCTCTGACATGGTTGGAGATGTGCCTTGGTGGGATGCTCAGCCAGTCAGAGGGCAGCGTGCATCCCGGACTTACTCAGGACACACAGCTCTACCTGCTTAGCAGCAGTGGCCATCGGTGCGTCTGCAGGACCAGCTCCCAGGACCCATTGACTTTCTCTGGCTCCGAGGATGCCCTGAGGCTTATTCAGGATCCCTGTCCTGGGTCGTTGAGCTGAAGCCATTTTTCCAGCCGGATCCCGGATTCTGTTTATAAAGAAAAGCCCAGTGCAGAGAGTGTTGGGACTTAGGAGGCATGGGTTCGAGTCCCGGCCCTACCACCAGTTGGCGGTGAGACCTGTGCAAGCTGCTTCGGTGAGCCTCAAGGTCTTCACGTGCAAAACGAGGAATTCCCCTCCCTGCCTTCTAGCTTTTCTCACAGGGCCCCCATTTGTGTGCAGGAGCGGGAGTCCCCGAGTGTGGGGGGGAGGTCTGCCTGCCAATTTTGTTCTGCTGCTTGTCTGTGTGGGTCCTGTGAGAGGGAAGGAGGAGGGATCACGCTCAGTGGTGAATGGGAGCTGGAAAACGGTGGGAATGCAAATCCTAAGCTCCTATTTGCATGACAAGATAAAAATAGCTACTACAATCTGTAACAACCGGTCCTTTTGAAATTGCGAAGTAGTTTTTTTCAGATTGAAAAATACCATTTGTATTAGACGTAAGCACACGATCAGCAAAGTCCTTGAGGATGATTGTTGGCACTTTAAAATTTTCATTAAAAATTAAAGTCTTTCTTCATTCCCCAAATATTTAAGGGCCTATTGTATGCCATACACTGGAGTCCTACGGCAGTGAGCAAAACAGACCAAAAAAAAAACAAAAAACCCTAATCTCTTGAGGCTGATCTGCTAGTGGGGAGATGGAAAAGGATCAAAATAAATAATATGTATAATTTGCAAATAGGAATAAATGCTGTGGAGAAGGATGAAGCATGGGCAGGGGCTGTAACTTTAAACCAGATGGCCAGGGTAGGTTCCCTCGCTGAAGGAGGTGAGAGGTCATGGCAGGTGGATGTCTGGAGGAGGAATTCTGCAGGTTGAGGTCCTAAAGGGGGTCTGGTCTGGTCCAGGAAGAGCAAGAGGCCAGGGTGGGTGCAGCAGACTGAGTGAGGGAGATCCATAGGAGATGAGCTCAGTCGGACAGTTGGTGGTGGTGGGCGTGGATGTCAGATGGTAAAAGCTGGTGGGAAGGTTTTGAGGGAGGTGGGCATTAGGGGAGCTGACCTATCTTGCATTTGACAACCTGAGTTTAACTTTTGACTCCTCCAGAGCTTAACTACTAAGAGCCTGCTGTTGACCGGAAGCCTTCTTGATAACACCAACAGTATTTTTCATGTTACATGTTTTATCTACTGTATTCTTACCATAAAGTAAGCTAGAGAAAAGAAAATGTTACGAAAATCACGAGGAAGAGGGAATACCTTTACTGCATTTACTGAAAGAAATCTGCATATACGTGGACCTGCGCAATCCAAACCCATGTTGTTCGAGGGTCACCTGTGCTTTAAAAGGGCCAGTTGATAGCAGTTTTTTTATTTTTTTGCCTTGTGTAAAGCCTCTTGTTTGGATCAGAGGAAAAGCCTAAAATCATAATATCCCAGCCTGTGTGGTGTTCCGGATCCTGCTACTCAATGTGTGGTCCACGGGCCAGCAGCGTGGGCAACCCCTGAGCGCTTTGAAATGCAGAACCTCAACCCCACCCCGGCCCCGGAAGTGAGACCCTGCATCTGACAGGGCCTGTGAGTGATCCGTGGGCACCTTCCCGTTGGAGAGGCACTGAGCTACAGGTGCCTGTGGCCCTGGGCATCAGGAGCCTGCGAGTCTGCTCAGTGCGTGTCTACTGGGGTGTCTCTTCGATGGGCTGAGAGATGTTCTTTCCTCTTCGCAGAGTGTCCCAAAGGCACACAGTCTCTACCGGGATGGGAGCAGCAGGGAGTGTGGTGGCTAACCTGTAGACCAAGTTCCCATCATCTTCTGCCAGGTCCCAGAGGGTCCCAGCAGTCCCAGATGCAGGAAGGCTGGCTGCCTTTGAGGGTTCCTGGGAATGTTGCTCCTCATGGCAAGCGCCCATAGTGCCCATAGTGCTCATTGTGTGGGCGGGTCCATCCTAGCATCAGGCTTCAGGTACTACCCACCGCCCCCCCCCCCCCCCCCCCACTACCACCCCGAGACAGAGCACATGGCCTAGAATCTTGGCAGTCTCATTTTGGTTCAACTGTTAGGAACGACTGAGGAACTTTGGGCAAATCACTTCCCATATCTGTGCATCAGGCTCCTTATTGATAAAATGAGGTTATAATCATTTCGACTTCACAGGCAGGTTATGGAAAGGCTTCATTCTATAAATGCTGCTGAGAGCTGTTCTTAAACGTGCGATTTCCAGGCTTGAGTCACCGCGCGCTAGCATGCCTTTTTTTAAAAATGAGTGTGAAATCCTTCCCCTACCTCTGTTCATTTAATGACTGCAGCGTTGACGGCAGATAGTGGCGAATGCCTATTAATGTTACTCACAGATTATTATGGGTTAAGAAACAAATTAGGCATTGACCTTTCTTGGCTGTTTCTGAATTAGTCACACTTCCCATCATTTGTGGGTGTCAGCAGGATGACCTAAAATAAAGTTCGGGTGGAAATCTCTCCAAATGTGTTTTGGATTCCTCCTTAGCATAAGTGAAGGCAATCTGATGGAGGGCTTGCCATCAACGAGAAAGGCCTTTTCCGCAAAGCACGTGCCCGGCCAGGGCGTTTGTATTGAACGTTGATTTCTGGATGTGGTGGGATTCTCAAATTTCTCAAGTGTTTCCTGTCCTGCTGAGGACTCTAGTCGAAAGCAGTCTTCATTTGTCTCTGCCGTTTTCCATCGGCGGGGCAACTCGATAGGGGCCATTGCCCTGTGTCTTACCTTACCACCTTGTCCAGATCTGCCCACTGCTAGCTGGGGGCGGGTGTGTTCAGATTTCTGCCCTGGAGCTGAGAGATGGCCTTCTGGGCTCACTGACCAACTACTTGATCAGCTGCTGTCCTTGCTGAGTAAGGCAGTGTTCCATTAGTGTGTGATTTTAGGCCACCTACCGATTAAAGCAAGCAAGCGAGCTACGCAACATTAACAGTCACCACCAAAACGCCTCTGGTCACGTCCGTGTCTCCGATCAAGTTCAGGCTGCCGAGATAAGATTCAACCATTGCAACTTAGCCAGGCGGAAACCGCATAGGGGCTAAGTCACGGATCACGCATGCTTTCTTGCCTTTTGCTGTTCCTTCTAGTCAGAGGATTGTCCTAGACCTTCAGGATACATAGAGGCCTGTGAGGAAGAAAGGGCTTCCTGCCCTGGCTGACTGGGTGGCTCAGTAGGTTGGAGTGTCTCCTGTGCACCAAAAGGTTGTGGGTTCGATTCCCAGTCAGGGAGTGTGCAGGAGGCAACCTATTGATGTTTCTCTCTCACATCAATGTTCCCCGCTCTCTCTCTTTCTCTCTCTCTCTCTCTCCCTTCCTGACTAAAAATCAATAAAAACTAGATTGTTAGGTGAGGGTTAAGAGAGAGAGAGAGAGAAGGAGAGAGAGAAAGTGCTTCACGACAAGTTCCCGGCTGGTCCAGAAGCTCCTGGCACGAGTGGGGACTGGCGCTAAGCGCCCCGGGCGCCGAGTATCTGGAAGAGCTCACTGGGATTGAGGAAGTATAACAACCGATCCTGTGGGCCATGGTGGCTTCTGGAGGGAGTTAGTCTAGTAATATTGTAACGTGTCATCTTACAGAAAGTTTATACCAAGAAGAAGGTCTCTCCAAAGCAATGTGAAGCCACTCCTCAGAGATTCCCCCAGACCTGGGACTTGGGTTAGGGTTAAGGTTTGGGGCAGTAGGTGGAGCCGGGGAGAGACATTGGTGCTGGGCCGGGTTGTTGTAGATACCCCAACGCTCTCCTCACACGGACACGTGGCTCTTCTCCACGCTCTTGCCCTCTCTAGTCCCCTGAGAAGAGCACCAGCCTTCATAAATGGGGCAGATGGAAGGGTCAGCCCACGGGATTCTTCCAGGACAGACCCAGAAGGAATGCTATCATTTTGTTCTCCCAGCATATCAACAAGTCGGTAGAAGAGCGCTCACTTCTGTCACAAGCCTTGCCATGCACTTCCCATTTCCAAGTGCATAGGAATCCGAACTCGCATTGTTTGGGCCACCTCATGGCATTGTCGCCGTGCTGCTCACACGCGGGTTGCATTCTCAACACTTGCTTTGGGGAGTGAGCTAGCAACACCACAGACTTCCGTGTTCTGTGGGTTGGTATCCGCTGAGCGCACCTGAGTGGATTAGTAATGCACTTGGCTTGCATGTTCACTTCTTGAGCGACCCAGTTAGAGGCCTGGCCCCGGGACAGGATGAGGCAGGCTAGCTGGGCACTGTCAGGGAGCCCTCCCAGCTGGGGCACGGGGGCTCCTGCCATCCTAGCCAGGGGTGCAAACAAGTGTGAGAGCGAGGGGAGAGTCCCTGCTGTTGGGTTGGCTCTGGGTCATTTTCTTTCTGGCTGTGTAGGTAAATAAAAAGAAGGGAGAAAATCCGATGGGCTGGATGCTAGAGCTTATTTCATAGTGTTGCATATCGGTCTTTTGGGAGCCGCCATTGTGAGTGGTCTCCTGGCTTTCATCCAACTGTTAATCAAACTTGAAAGATTTAGAAACTTCTTTATGTGTTAGTATGCCCCGTGGAGCAGGACTCACTCTTATGCCCTCTCAGTGGCCAAGCAGAGCTTCAGAGTGGTCCTGACCCAGTGACAATCACGTGCCCATCACTAGCTAGGCTGCGCCAGACCCCCAGCCCCGACTCCGTCTGTCCCACTATTGTCTCTCAGATGGTGAAGTGGCTCGATCCATAAAACGTGTGGTTGCTAGGAGGGACTGTTGTTGGTAAGGAGAACTGGGAACATTCTCATTTCTAGATTACCTTTCAAATATTCAAATCCATGCACCAGGAGCATATGGCTAGAACTTTTACTTTTTCACTCAGATGTCTTCCAATGTGCTTCATTGAATTCCAAATCCACATCAGGTTTGAATTTTGAAAATGCCAACTGTGTGCTCACTGAATGTGAGAAATGAAGAACACTTTCATAAATGGTCTAAAAAAATAGCGGTGATTAATTTTTCTGCATTCATATAAACCAGCTGTATGGACTCTTCCTCCCCCCCCCCCCCCAGCCCCCACACACACTTTGGTTCATGTGCATCTTGATAATAATGAGGGAACTATGTTACCAGTGTTCTTAGTTAATTTTCTTTCTTTTTTAAAAAATATTTTTATTGATTTCAAAGAGGAAGGGAGAAGGAGAGAGAGAAACATCAATGATGAGAGAGAATCATTGATTGGCTGCCTCCTGCATGCTCCCCACTGGGGATCAACCCCACAACCCAGGTACATGCCCTGAACAGAATTCGAACCTCAACCTCCTGCTCCATAGGTCAACGTTCAACCACTAAGACACGCCGGCTGGGCCTCAGTTAATTTTCTGTAAGATCGCTCTATCATAGCACATATCAGACAGCAAAGGAGAATGGACAACATGGTCTCTTCTGTCCGCTCTGCTGGCCAGGAACGTGGCTCAGCTGTGGGCGGATGGGACAGTCCTGGTCCTCACCTGTCTGTGTCTGCTCTGTCTGCTCAGCCTGCACACAGTGTGGCCCAGGGATTATCTGTTTTCTTACCCCTCCGGTTGAGTTTAATTTGTAGGTGCCATTTCTGCTTTCATCTCCTACCAGGTGAGAGTTCTCAAGCACCTTAGAACCAATAAAGAAGGGCTTTTATCTGCTAGGTTTTCCCCAGGCCCAGAGAAAATTAGTCCCAACGTGTGTTTTGCATGACCTCAATCAGAGACTCTATCAGTGAAAAGAACGTCTCCTGATGGTCAGAAAACTGCCCGACAGAGAGAGCCCAGGCCCGGGGCTCGAAGGGCTTCATAAGGTTGGGATGCCCACCTGTGGAGGCCTGCCCCCACTCACAAACATAGTCACATGCACCACGTTCCACTTGAAATACAATTTATACATTGTACATCTTCACATTCAAATTAGCATTCATTGTAAAATGTAACATTATTTTCTGTATTACTAAGAAAAATGATGCCTAATATAATTTGATGCACTCATTTCAGAGGGTTCAAATGTAGAAAAATGTGCATTTTAGCATTGGTGAAATGCACTTTGAGTTGAGTTGCATTTGGGTCATTGAGATAATGCTAAATTGTGTAGGTTTTATGACGATTTATTTCTAACACTAGAGGCCCGATGCATGAAGATTCATGCAAGAATGGGCCTTCCTTCCCCTGGCTGCTGGCACTGCCTTCACTCCGGCCCGGAGCCGCCTTTCCACCTTCCCACACTGCCCAGAGGCCCGGAGTGGCTGGGGTGATGCGGAACGTCTGTGTCGTCGCCATGGCAACGATGCAAGCATCCCGCCCCGCCCCTGGCCGCTCAGCACCTGTGCAAATTATCCCACCATCTTTGTTGGGTTCATTTGCATACACACTCCTGATTGGCTGGTGGGCATCGTGAAGGTACGGTCAATTTGCATCTTACTCTTTTATTAGTGTAGATAGGAAAAGCTAAAACACCCTTTGCCCATTACCCAACTTTGGCAGATCTCAACATTTTGCCATATTTTCTTCAAATACAGGAATGGGCAAAACTGGGCTTACAGTTGTTCATATGGAAAAAGACATGCAGGTTATGGTTATTACAATAACTATGTTGGCCCTGGTCAGTTTGGCTCAGTGGATAGAGCATCGGCTCGCGGACTGACGGGTCTCTGGTTCGATTCCAGTCAAGGGCACGTACCTCGGTTTTGGGGTGTGTGAGGCAGCCAATTGATGTGTCTCTCTCACATCGATGTTTCTCTCTTTCTGTCTCTCCCTTCCCTTCCATTCCACTCTCTCTAAACAAAATGTCCTCAGGTGAGGATTAAAAAAAAAAAGCTTTGTTAACGCAAAAAAAATAAAAAATAAAAAATGGCACAGTAAACCTACTTTTGCCCACTCTTGTATTTTCAAAAAAATAAGGCATGGAAGATATAATTGCAGGCCCCTGTGTATACCTTCCCCAGTCCCAGGACCTCATCTCTTCCTTGTGCCCCATGTAACCACCACCTTGAATTTGGTGTTTATCATTCCCATGCACGTGTGTAAACTTAGTAGCTATCAGTAGTAGAACCCTGGGGCTTTAGCTGGACACCTTCTACTCCAGGGGCTAAGTGACTACCTTCTGGCTGATGGAGGACCGTGGAAGGGATGGGTATGATGTGTGGATTTCACCTTTAAAACGAACGAGCGAGCCCTCATGTTCTCTTTCTTCCATGCTCCTGATGAGGGCGTGGACAAGGTGTTCACGTGATACTGAAAACCATGCAGATGTGGGACAGACGCTAGGAAGCAGCAGCGCAACTAGAGAGAGATGTCCTGGGTGTCCGCCTTCAGGGTACCAGCTGCCCAGCCACCTCCTACCTCTGCTCCACAACCGACCATCTACCGTCGTGGGCTGTTATGTGAGAAGTAAACGAATAGCCATCTTCTTATATAAGTCAGTGTTACAGGCCCCAAAATGTTCTAATGTACAGTCTGATTATATACATTACTAGTGACAACTTTTCTATTAACAACTTCCATTTTTATTAAGGGGTAGGGGGTTAGGGCAAAACACATTAATTCAATTCACTGTAGGCTTGGATTGAAAAGCAAAAATAAATTTTTTTACAACTTCCCCAATGGCTAGGTATTCATGTCCAATCCTGGAGTGAACGCTTTGAGGGTACATGAGTTGAGCTCATTGGTTATCATCCATATACCAGATGTACCGGTTAATAATGCGGATTTTGTAACTAAAGAAAACACGGTAATTTCAAGAGAAACATCAAAAGTGCTTTACTCAAAGTAATGTCCATCGCTAGCTACACATTTCCCCCATCTTTCAGGTAATTTGTGGATACTGTCCCAATAGAACTTTTCCTGTTTTGAGGCA
The DNA here is from genome assembly GCF_951640355.1 of Cnephaeus nilssonii. Taxonomy (NCBI): domain Eukaryota; kingdom Metazoa; phylum Chordata; class Mammalia; order Chiroptera; family Vespertilionidae; genus Cnephaeus; species Cnephaeus nilssonii. Next base: position 98,806,381 of record NC_137075.1, on the reverse strand, counting down.
AACCATTCAGAGACCCAATTTTCCACTTCTCCGTATGTTTTGAAGTGCTGTTCAGAAAGTGCATGTGCCATTGATCGGAACAAGTGGTAATCTGAAGGAGCAGGGTCTGGTGAATATGGTGGGTGGGTTAATACTTCCCAGGCAAGATCTGTTAACGTGTCTTTAACTGGTTTTGAAGTGTGTGATGGTGCGTCATCATGAAGCAAAATTACTTTGCCATGCCTTCTGGCACATTCTGGTCGTTTTATGATCAAAGCGTGGTTCAAATTGATTATTTGTTGTCGGTAGTGATCAGTATAATGGTTTCATCTGGTTTTAGAAGCTCATACTACACCACACCTTCCTGATCCCACCAAACACAGAGCATTGTCTTCTTTCCGAAGCTATTTGGCCTTGCAGTTGATGTTGATGGTTGACCTGGATCAACCCATGATTTTGTGCATTTGGGATTCTCAAAATAAGTTCACTTTTCATCGCCAGTCACAATTCAATGCAAAAAAGACTTTCGTGCCGTTGAAGCAACATTTTACTGATGACTTTTCAGTTTTCCATTCAGTTGATGTGGCACCCATTTTCCTTCCTTTAAAATCTTTCCCATTGCTTGTAAATGATTGGAAATTGTTTGCTGAGCAACGTTTAATCTTTCTGCAAGTTGTTTTTGAGTTTGACGTGCATCTTCATCCAATAATGCTTGTAATTGTTGGTCTTCAAACTTTTTTGGTTGACCGTTCTTTGTCTTTCACATCGAAATCATCACTTTGAAAGATTTTAAACCAGCATTCACAAGTATCTTGAGATGGAGCATGTTCACCATAAGCTTCCCAAAGTATTCACAGCACTTTTCTTCAAAACAAAGTAATGAATTAAAACTTCCCGCAAATGCTCTTTTTTTGGCATGAAATTCGACATTTTTAAGCGTAAAAATATCTATGATGTTAACACCTTCAGCAAATTTGACATATGAAGTTTTGAAGCTTGCTGTCAATGCAACAAAATAGCATAATATCAAATCACATATATATCAACATTGGTGTAACTCCGTCTATTGAAAAAAATCCGCATTATTAACCGGTACGATGTATACAGATAGAGGAAGTGCGTGCAGGCCAAGGACAGCCCCCTCCTGGAGACGTTTAAAGCAGACCTCACAGTGACCATTTCAGCCTGTAAAGCTCCCATTCCCAGGAGAACTTCCGTCTCCAACCTTGACTGAGCATCCCTGTGAGCATCGAGCGGGAGGCCTCCCTGGTTCCTTTCTCTTCTCCAACAGCTGGCCCCATCGCCCTCACTCCTGCCAGACAAGCAGCAGCATGGCAGCTCCAGGGTAAAGGCGGCCCTCGTGGCTGGCGGGCATCCTCGTGGCTCCACGCCAGGGGACCAGGCTGGCTGGAAGGCTTGCTTTCTGCAGAGTGCTCAAGTGGCTCAGGGCTCTACCCAGAGGGGCAGTGTCTGTGTCCGAGCCCAGGGTGGATGATTGGGACACGGGGTGTGCAGGGACCATCCTCAGCTCTTTCCTGTCCCCGTTGCAGCCCTGATCCTGCCTGCTTAGGAGCACACCCCGAGCTTGTCCCTAACCTCACAGGTCAGCTTGGCTTCTGGTCTTACCGGCAGGTCTGGTGTCCGCTTTCCCTCTAAAGGGCACTGGGAGCAGGGCTCCCAGGCACCTGGCCTGGCCTTTGGAATAGGGCTGGTGCTGTCCGTTCCAGTCATGCTGGACACATCTTGACCTTGGGCTTTCCCCCTTCACTTTAAGAATTGGGTTGTCAGGCAAGTCCTGCTCAGGCTTCTGTAGCCTGTGTATCGCTTTGATGCAGAAAATCAGGGGTGCCTTGTATGCTACCTGTGCCAACATACAAGCATCCAAAACACACGACGGGGGCTCCTGGAATGAACGGGAGGGTGAGCCCTGCTTTGGTGAGCTTGCTCAACGGTGCCCATACATTAAGTTCACGGTGGAAAGGAACAAAGCCAAGCCATACGGATTCCTTCCCTCCATTGAGGCCAGAAACACAGCTGTGCCGAGTCCTGTGCAGCAAGAAGACAGAGCGGTGCAGGCAGCCGTGCAGGGCAGACCATGCGTTCCTGTCTGACGGAGCATCAGCTGCCCTCGGACAGGCGCTGCATCCCGGAAAGGAAAAGCGGAAGTAAGCATGTCTTTAAAGCCAGTGCCCAGATCGATTTGCCGAGTAATCAGTTCACCGGAAACTCAGTTCCATTTCGAGTGTTTTTGCATTCATTGCCTGTATCTCAAAAAATTGTTGAATTAAAAAAAAATGAAACATAAACTAAAATTTAAAAACAAGCTGCGTGTGCCCTTAGAAGACTTGATTTATAAACCTTATGATGCCAAAGAGATAAAAGAAAAAAAGAGGAAAGGACATTGCCGTGTAAAAACACTCAAAAAAGATTTTAAATTATAGGCAAATTGCTCATTAGGTGCCTGGCTTTAGGCTAATTGACCTGGAGTCAATGGCATCTGAAAGTTGACAGTTTTGTGCTCAGGGATACTTTCTGAGGCCTATTTCATCTTATTTCAGACAAAATGCTAATCAACTCTCTTATTTGGTTTCCCAGCCCCTGGCATATTAGATGTGAATCAAAATAGGGAGGGAACAGCTAGAGCCAGGCCACTTTGTGTGGTGGGAAGGCCAGCTGGTACCCCGACAGCCAGGGAGGGGCAAGTGGAGGCCAGAGAAAATGAAAACGTAAATGCGAGGCTTAGGAAATCACGGGCGTGCGGGGCCTACTCCTGTGTGGGTGACCTCCTCCCCTCCCGCCTACGCTTGCATGGCTTCTGAGAACTCGGTATCATAATGTGCATGATGCCAGCCAAGTCATGAAAACTAGGACAGGCTAAACCACGTGCCGTGTACTTTGCCCAATCCATTGTTTTCTTACACAGTCCATTTTGGAAAGTTTTTATCAAAAGGGACCAACCACGTCACTGTCTTGAGTTGGAGCATTTGCGGGAAGGCACCCCGTTTCCCCCCTCCCTCTGGGAGGTCTCCCCAGAACACTGTCCCTCGGGAAGCCTCCTGCTGCCTCAGGAGCACCTGGAATAAAGTCAGTCTGGAAAAATTCACTTCTCAGAAGTGCTCGTTCCCCAAAATGCAGCATGACCAAAGCCATTTCATGCTTGCTGTTGAGGGTAACGAAATGAGTCTGATGTTCAACCAGACTAAGAGGTCGTGCATAACCTGGATCACGACGGAATCCACTTCCGATTACTCGCTTCCTCAGGGAAGTGTTAGAATTTCCTGGAGAGGCATGACTAGTAGGATGTATGTACATCCATGGATGTATGTACATATGTGCATGTATGCACACACGCATACATATGCACACATACCCACGTGCATATATACACGCATGCAGACAGACATAATACACACACGCATATAAATGCATATATACACATGAAATTAACTATCACAGGAGGATAACTACTTTATTGCTGCTTTTTGTTGTTCCCAACCCTGCTTTCACCTCCTTTCTCCCAGGGGACCTCCAGCCATCTTTCCCTGTGCAACTCTCTCTGAGGAGTGGCACTCAGGGCTGGGGTGTCTGGGAAGGAAGGAAGGGGGTTCAGGGCTTTGTGAGCAGGCTGAGATGATCTGCTTTGGGGCCGGTGCTGAACTCAGTCTATAGGCTGGTTCCTCTCCTCCCACCCTTGGGAGAAGAGAGTGGGTGGGCGAGATCAGAGAGGAGCATGAGCTTAACCACCAGCCGTAGTTAACATCTGCACTAATTTATCTGATACCCCATATCTGTCCTGTTTTTGTAAGTTATATTTTAAGTTATTTTAAGTCCTTTACAACCATCTGCTTGTGTGAGCAACCTAAAGACAGCGTGGCACACGGCCCGAGCACTAGATCAGGCCACAGGGACACGGTTCTGCCGCTTAATGTGTGACCTTGGGCCAGTCACTGATCCTCGGAACCTCGGCGCTCTCTGCCGTGAGATGAGACTGTGGATACTCGCCTCGCGAATTCACAGTGTAACCTGTGATAGTCAGATGGGATGGCCCACGTGAAAATGCCCGGTGATACGCGACGAAGGCAGATACAGAAATGTGAAGTACGTGCAAGGAGCAGTCTCCTCTGTGGCTGTGGTTCTGCTCCTGAAGTTTGTGAGTACTGGTCAGGGTGAGTTACAGAGTCACGTCCACCTGCCCTGCTCCTGCTCACAGACCAGGCTTGCTACTGGACCCTCACATCATTTGAGATTGCTTTTAAAAAGTTAGTGATCTCTTTTACCAGTACCGTTTGTTTATCTCTTTTCTGTTTTGCTTTCTCTTTAGGGATGAGTGCATTATTATCATCATAGTATATAGCCAAGCATGGTCCAATTTAGAAAATAATAGGAAAATTTGGCTTAGCTTTGGTGGAATAATTTTGCCATAATTCCCACAAATAAAGTAGTGGTTTCTTTTTTTAAAATGCCAGTTGAGAGTCGCAGATCTGCACTTTCAAAGCCTACAATTGATGGTTTAGTGCGAAAATTATATTCAAGTGAAGCACATCAGCATGCAGATCTAAAGTGTGGCCATTTTCATCTGGATTGAATATTATTAACTAGCCCAAGGGATAGGATGTAATTAAGATTTTGAACAGCTTACTTGTGTCTACTGTGCTGAATAACCCCATTATTTAAAGTGGCGTACCGGTTTGAATAATCAGGAGATAGCCCTGCGCACCGGTATCTGCACATTTTGGCTTTTAGGTGTACTGAGAGTATCTGACTTTCCTCCACCAGTCCAAATATTGTATCAGGTCAAAGATTTGAGCTTGCAGCAAGTGAGAGAATTTTCAGATTCCGGGAGAAATCACATTTCTTTCTGAATGATGTCAGATTTCCATCTTGTCACTCATTCTAATACCTTCTTCTTTAAGTTTAGAAACAAAGACCCAGTGGGGGCAGGCGAAGCCCTTGTGAGGGTGTATGCTTTTGGCTAATTAAAACTATTGGGTTTACAGCCTGCGCGTGCAGCTCTCGTGGGAAGGGAAAAGAACTCTTAGCTTGGATCCACTTCAGAAAGTTTGCAAAACCTCCTTCTGCCTTTCACAGAACCGATAAGGCACAATGCCGAGGGCATCTTTATTCTGGTGCGATTCTGCGATAACTGTGCTTAGATGAGACCAAGATGCGCACCTTTTTTTTTTTTTTTGTCCTGCCCGCACCGTTTTTAAAGAAGGAAAGTTCTCCATCTCTCCCAGGAGAAGTTGGTGAAAGGATCTATTGCCTGGCGGCCCCACCTGAAGCAGATTCCCAGCCGGCTAGGTTGGACACGGCTCATTTCAGCCATCCGGATTTTCAGGTGTACCCTGTGCATTTAGTACATCATTTGATAATGCTAAAAAAAATATTAAAGCAGTGTGAGACTAAAGGAGAAAGAAGATGAATGTTAGCCTTCCCCTGGGGTTCATGGGTGAAGGAATTAACACAGCGTGGCACTCTACCCTAGCTGTGTTTGTTTCCATGGCAACAGCGACGTACATGTTTCAGACTATCTACAGTGACACAGTTGCAGAAATAGTAGCTTGCAGGTTTCTGATATCGCATCAGTGGACAGGCAGCACACACTACATTAAGTAAGTGTAAAAGAATTTAAAATACAGCTCTGATTCAGCTCAGAGATGCACTGGGGGGCTTTGGCGTTCCCCCTCCTCACCATGACAGCAAAATCGGGACAGAGTTGAAAGTTGCAAGATTCCAGTCAAGCAATTGCCCTTGCTTGGGTAAATATCATCAGAGGGAACCAATGTGAGTTACAAAGGTAAGAAAACGGCCTTGGCAAATGGCATCTTTAAGAAGGATATTGCCAGTGAAGCTAATTTTTTTAGAGGGGGTGGGGGGCGTTAGTAATGGGTAAGGAATGAAAGCTCAGGTTGAAGACAGCCGAGACTTAAAGCAATTCTAATGTGCAACAGAATCTTTGCTCCTGAGTTTATGGCAACTAAGGTCTTTGAATGTATCATTGTAGAAATTGCTTTTCTATAAAAATGGTCAGGTGAGACGCTGAGAGGTTGATTGGGTGAGCAGCTAGAGGGGAATTGGGGCTCCATTGTCTTTTCCGAATGCTTATGTAAATATCTCTCTTTCCCGGGATGACCCTGGTTTGTCTTTGACATTTGCTGCTACTTTTTGGTACCATACGCTGGTCTCTGTGTTTATATTATGCTGCCACATTGTAACCTGATAAGACTTGAGTGTTGAGAGCAACCAAGTCAAGATGATAGACTTTGTAAATGGGTGACTTTGCAATCAAATCGTACAGTTAAGTAATTTAGGAGAAGTGCTCAAATGGGTATTTATTTACATGCCAGACCTCTGCTTTTGAATAGCAGCCTGGGTATTAGGTTAATAGATTTCAGCGTGCTCGGTATGATTGCGGGAGCTTTCAAGTATGTTGTAGTTCAATTTAGACTGAGTTTTTAATGTCAAAATATTTTTATATGCCCATTATTCAGTTTGAGCCTGCACTTACCTTACAGTTTTGTTAGTCATGTATCAGTGAAAAGAACGTAAAATGGCACGGTAATTTAAGCTAATCTGTTCGATTGAGGAGGATTCGTTTTTCTGACCATAGGTGGACTTTTACAAGAAGCGGCACCTGAGGCACGCAACTCTCTTGTGGTGTGTGAGACTGTGTTTTATGTGCACGGGGAGCTGCCTACAGCGTCTGCTACGTGTTGTCCCTCACGGTAACTGTTGGACTAGATTTTAAGAGAACACGGGGAGGGGTGTGTTGTCTGCAGCTTCCTGCATGCCCGGGTAATATGGAGGGATGGGACAGATTTTTGCATTATAAATCAGAGACCTGAACCCTAGGATATTTGACGCCCCAGTGGGTAAACACGATTTGCCTTTCTAAATAAGGTGACCCCAAGTGAAACTAATGTTGAAGCTTCCCATGTATGCCCATCTGTAGTCTGAGCCACCCAGAGATGGGAAGTGAAGTTTGTGTCTTCTAAGGGGGATTTTTTTTTAATGGTGGCTCATACCAAAGGGCAGCCCCTTTCTCGGAGTCTCACCTGCCTACTCCCACACTCATCCCTGTGGAGTTTGGAGGCTCCAGCCCATCTCTGGGGCCCAGGGGAGGGCAGGCTTGCAGACGGCTCCCCCGTGCCCTGGCCTGCCCGGCCCGGGCCCTGTGTGTTGTGGTGGCCAGCTTCTCTCTGGGACAGCTGCAGGAAACCACCTGTGCTTGGCCCCCCACGGAGAGGAGCCAAATGCCATCGGTATGAGGGTTTACGTCACATTCTGCCATTAGCACTTGGGAGGGGCCCTGGAAACCTTGGGCTCCGAAACCGGAAATCAGAAAAGTTTCCGTGAACTACTTAAAAATATGTTTAATTTATTGATGAGTTATGTACTACTACATGTAATACTTTAAACAATAAAAAAATTTATTGATGAGAGAGAGAGAAAAACATCAATTTGTTCCACTTATTTATGCATTCATTGGTTGATTCTTGTATGTGCCCTAACCAGGGATCGAACCCACAACCTTGGCACATGGGGATGACACTCTAACGAACTGAGCAACCCGGCCAGGGCCTCCATGAGCTACTTTGGATGACTAGTTCAACGTTTGTCTGTTTGGGAGTATTAGAGCAAGCGGGCCTTTCCAACAGTCGGGACGTTGGTATATTTTTTTTCACCACCCAGAAATATTTTCCAGTGTAAAAAAAACAAAACAAAACAAAAGTCCGCCAGTCTGTGCCGTGTTATTTAACTCTTTTGTAAGAATAGAAAAACCACATACACCTAAACGCCAAGCCCCAGGCCGAATCAGTCATTCAAATTTAAATCCTGGCAGTGCTTGTAGGAAATTCAATTGCTTCCATTTGAAGAGCCAGGAAATTGATTTGGAAAAAAAAAATAAATGTGAGGGATTCCCAAATAGTGGCAGCATGGAATGAATAAGAGAAAAATGAAGGTACAGACAGATCTTATTACCAGTCCTAAATGGTAACGGAATTGCCAGAATCAACTTCCTGAGGTGTAGCTCATTTGGAGTCTCCACTGCTCAGGAACCTCTGACAGTTCTCGGTGGGCACGGGGCACGAGCGAGCCTGCAGGCTGGCGTCCAGGGCTTTCCACACTGGCTCCAGCCCAGCCTTCCCTCCCACTAGCCCTCTTCCCCTTGAGCATCCTGTGGCTGCCCTAGGGTACCAGATACTGTGTCCTGGGCTGGCCAAGAAGCCCTAGGCCTTGGCTCTCGCTGGTGTATTTGTCCAATGCCCTCACCTCCATCTTGGCTTTGTAAGACCCAGCTTCAGTTCCACGTCCTCCATACAACCTTACAGCTCTCCCCTTCTCCCCCTCGTCAGGAGGATTTTTCCATCACAGTTTCTTTGTCTTCCATGATGCCACTTCTTTCACTGTATTCAGATCAGTTGTGTCTCTTCTTAACTGAGATGTGAGTGTATGAAAGAGAAAGGTGTCCATGACTTCGGCATCTTGTAGCTTTTGCCATCCCTAGAACAGTACTCCGAACTGTTGTATTGCATCGCGTTCTTAAAAATTTGTAAAGCTGTGCAACCTTCCCGTGCTCATGCTCTCTGCTGAGGGAGAGCCTATTGGGTACTGAGCTTCCCGTGGCTCTGTCTGTCTGGACCGATTCAGCCACTTTCAGAGGCTGCCAAACTGCTGGCTGTTTGGCATCATCTAAACACAGAAACCAAGGGGATGGTATTCATAGTATCACACGATTTTAGAGCCAGAAGGAACCTGATAGAGTAAACTCAAACTACAGAGGAGAGAATTGTGAACCCAAACCAAGTGACTGTTCCAAAGCCACTCGGGGGTTAGTGACCCAGGTGTGTGGAGGAGCCAATGATAGCTCTACATGGTCCTGCCCTGGCTGATGGCTCAGTTGGCTGGAGCATCATCCAATACAACAAAAGGATTCGGGTTTAATTCCTGGTCAGTGTGGGAGGCAGTTGACCGATGTTTCTCTCTTCTTTCTCTCCCTAGCTCTGTCTATAAAGAAAAAAAAATCAATAAAAACATCTTCTTGGGTGAGGATTAAAAAAAAATCTCCATGGCCCCGTGCACTGAGCCTTCCTGACTGAGGCCTTGGGTTCCACGTGAGATGTCACAGTCAGCTGGTGCTTTCTGCTCTGTGTTGCGATTGGCTGGCTTTCTGTATGTAAACACTGTCCCGTGACAACAATCCCATGAACACTCTTTGCTAAAAGCTAATATCATGGGGGTAGAATTAACAAAAGTGGACTGAGAGCTGACCTGGGGTGGAGGTGGGGGGTGGGGGGTGGGGGGTGGGGAGCAATACTAACAGGTCATTAGCCATCGCCTGGCTGAGGTTATGGCAGCTGCTGAATTCAGTCAAGTTCAGACCCTTAAAAAGAGTGGAAAAAAGAAAGCACATACTTTCCAGGGCCTGGGCACCGCACAGCGGGGCCAGCTGGGTGCAGCGCCATGGCAAAGGGATCTCTTCGGTCGCAGAAATATGAGCCTGAGCTTGCACACGGGGAGGGGAATGTGGCTGCAACTGGACCTGATTTGGCATTAATGTTTCTGGGCTCACTGTGCCCGCAGTTCTGTTAGACTCAGCTCCTATGGGGAAGCCCTTGAGTATCTAAGGAAAGAGCCAGCCCTCCGAGTTGCCAGGAGGAGCAAGCTGTGTGTGTGTGTGTGTGTGTGTGTGTGTGTGTGTGTGTGTGTGTGTGTGTGTGTAAAGGCATTGGAGGTCAGCAGGCTTTGGGAGGGGAACTCTTGGTATTCTGTATGATTGTGTACTTCCTCTTGTCCAGAGTTAGCCAGTTAAGGAAATAAAGCGCAATTCGGGTTTCCAAGTTGGAAGCCTGATTAATCTCTCTGCCAGTTACATATGGAAATAAATCAGTAAATGGCCCATCTGGGACGACACTACTGCAGAGATGATAAATCATCGCCATCGTGCACGTCTGTGTTGCTGAGGACTGAGCTGTGCTCCCCAGGCGCGGCTGGAAGATAACTGGATCCCCCATCGTGGTCAGAGGAATGAAATTAAAAACAAAAATCACAAGTAAAAAATTCGCCGTGAAAGGTTTCATGGGAGAGTGCTTTGGTTGATGCCAAGTTTGCTCCTTAGAAGTGGTATATCTGAAATATTTAAAAGGAGTCTCAAGGGCATAAGAAACGTTTTATTTCTATATTTTTCAAAGGCCAAACACAGTAACAAGTGTTAATTAGTACCCAAATATCCCAAGGAGTAGGATAATTCTATACTTCTGTGAAGTATTGCAACTTTATCATTTTCACAGCAACTTCATATGTATTTTCTTATTTAAATTTCAAAGAAGTTGGGGCAAGCCAGTGCCTCTGTTTCTTGATTGATGAAACACTGAGGTTTAGGGGGTTGAATGCCTTGCCCATAATGACTCAATGGCCAAATGGCAGAGCTGGGATGAGTGACCAGGTATCACCAGTACTGAATCCAGCTTCGTTTCCATCAGAGCCTTGTGTGACATCACACACATATTCAGTATTCCATCATTCATTTGGCAGCATCAGGAAAGAAAGCATTCTATTTATGTTAGTTTTCTAGAAGCAAATACCATACCTTCTTTAAAAAATTTTTTTATTGATTTCAGAAAGGAAGTGAGAGGGAAAGAGGGATAGAAACATCAATGATGAGATAGAATCATCGATTGGTTGCCTCCTGCACGCCCCATACTGGGGATGGAGCCCGCAACCCTGAATGGGATTTGAACTGTGACCTCCTGGTTCATAAGTCAACGCTCAACCACTGAGTCATGCCAGCTGGGCAAGCCATGCCTTCTGTATAATGAAAATTATTTTTTCTCTACTTGGAGAGCTTGAGTATCAGTTTAACATTTTTTAACATGATTTCAATATTTTTAAATTGAGGTATAATTGCCATATGACATACATTAGTTTCTGGTGTACGGCATAATGATCTGATACTTGTATATATTGCGAAATGATCATAATAAGTCTAGTTAACATTCATTACCTTACATAGTTACAACATATTTGTATGTGCTGAGAACTTCTAAGATCTACCCTCTTAGCAACTTTCAAATATGCGATAGAATATTACTAACTGTAGTCATCCGGCTGTACATTCCATTCCCTTGCCTTATTTATAACTGGAAGTCTGTACCTTTTGACTACCCTCCTCCATCCCTCCTCTCCAACCCTTTAACTTCTCCCTGTGACTAAGGCACACCACCATTCCCTTGCGTTGTTTTAGAAAGCTAAAACCATAGATGTCCTCGGGGGCTTTTTAGGTCTGGTAAGATTCTGCCCCTTTGCAGAATGGCCTGAGGCTACAGTGACATCCAGAGCCCTGCGCCTGCTTTAAAATGTTCTTTCGTGTGTTCCTCCTGGGCAAACCTTCCACAGTTGCTCCTTTAAGCTCCCTTCTAGAAAATGCAGTACAGAAAGGACAGAAAGCAGGCTGGGTTCAGAAATCCTTGAGTCCCCTGATTTATTAGATGCCAATTTCTAAACATAAACAACAGATGTCACCTGTTTGTACTTGGAAGTTTTTTTGTCTCACCTGGATCCCTTTCCACGTGTCTCCAGTACCAGCCAGACCTGGCTACTCCATGCACCCTGAATAGCCTTCATGCTTGCTCCTCTCTGGGCCTTTGCTTTAGCTATTGCTTGGTCCTCCTGGTCAAAATCCTGTTCAAAGCTCAAGGCCCATTAGTATTGTTACTGTCTTGATGCTTTCTTCTACCTGCCCCGCTCCTCACCTCCGCCAGAAACAAATGTCTCCTCCGAAACCTTCTGTTTGTTACAGGAAATAACGCATTCTGTCTGTATTTGAGTTGCCTACGTACATGTCTTATCTCCCACAGTGGACAGTACATTTCTCCAAGGTGGCCATTTCATCATCTTCTCTCTGTGACCCTTCCATTTTCCTTCCAATCCCCAGCTCACTGTACTTTGAAATGTAACATGCATCAGGGGAGGATAATTTTGGTTTCCAACGATAGATTAGATGTCTTTGGATGGGTGGATAAATGAAAGATCTCACGAGTATCAGAATCACTTGAAGGGCTTGTTAAAACAGATCGCCGGACCCCACCTCCAAATATTCAGATTTAGGTGGTCTTGGGTGGGGGCCGAGAATTTGCATTTCCAACAAACTCACAGGGGATGATCATGCTGCTATTCCAGGGACCATCTGGAATATGGGAACCACTGATTCAGTGGATTTATTTCCTAGGATTCTCACACTAACCTCATCAGGTAATACCATTGTTTTTAGTAGACAGTCTACTGATCTGTCTTCCTTGAGGCGGAGGCCAAAAAAAACAACAACAAACAAACAAAAAATACCTTCCATCAAATTATGATGCAATCCACCCCATGTACCAACTTTCCTATTTTGCAAGATTATGGGTTAACTGTGGCTCAAAAGCTTGCAGCCCATGTAGTGAGCTTTAGCTAGATGGGACCTTTTTCCCCCAGGAGTAGAGCCAGAGTCATTTTCTTTTTATGAGACGAGATCGGGCGCATTCAGGGTGGTCTGGCCGTAGACTCATTTTCTTTTTAGAGAGTCCTTGAGTTTGCGCCTGTGGACCTGGCCTAACCAGTGGATGAAGGCCAGTCCACGTGGTTCACCACTGGCCTGCAATGCTTGTTGGTGCTCTGATGTCTCTCCTTTATCTACATCACAAATGTCTCAATAGCAGTTGTAGTAACAGAAGATAATCTCACAGTGTCTATGGCATGCATTTTCACATCTCTGGGTCCTTTTGTGCCCCGTGAGGCAGTTTCAAGAACACTCCATCATGAAAGGCCGGGCGCTTCAATCAACTTTCCAAGCAACAAAGAGGTGCTGTTGCAATCGGCGCTGTCACTGAAGTGTGGCATCTTTTAAAGCCCTGCCAGAGATGGTATTCATTGTGGCTGAGAGGGTCCTCTCTCCTCCTCTGCTCTAATCCCATCTTCCTTCTGCTCCTCTCCACCAGCCACTAGAAGCATCATCTCCCAGAAGACCATGGCTCTGGTGACAATGGAGGCCTCTCTGTCCTTCCCGTGACTGGAGCAATGCTGACCTCGGTTTCCTGGACCCATTCTGACTCAGGTAACCACAGTCAGTCTTCACCAGCTTGCTTACACATAATAGCAACTGCACTGAATAAATGAAATACCAACGCTATCCCATATGTAAATGCAGATGCCAAATTGATCGTCTCTCCATCAATTGGTATCCGCCCCTCTTCCTCCCAATCTTCTTAATGATCAATTTCTGCAGCTGATCAGACTGCATAAATGTGGTCAATCCAATTTAGGCATTAAGATAATGAAAACATCGAATCACATCTTCATTTGAAGTTCGGGTGCGTGTCATAGGAACACAAAGCAAAGGGAACCTCGCTGGGAATTTTTCGTGTGGAAACTGGATTCTACTGTAGTTCCTCTAAATCATTTTCTTTCTCAGCTGACCACATATTACTCGAATTAATCTATCTTAGGTTATACCTTTTAATGGAGGTTGTAAGTATTATTGAGTATGGGTTATGTGTTCTCGGGTCAGATGGGGAGAAAATATGTGTTCCCAGGACAGACGTGGGGCTCACAGCTTAGCCACAGACCCAGGGCCCACCCACTCATGAGAGGGTGGCAGATGGTGGTGCCATGTGAGGATGGGGCTGGGGCTGGGGCTGGGCAGTGATGGTAGCTCTCTGGTTCAGGGAATTGAGAGACTTTTAGGACTGGAACGGAAATAACTAGGGAAGAATCCGTGGAAGAGGGAGGGCCTCGGCTGGGCTTTATCCCCGTGGATCATTAGGCCGGGAGGCGGGGCGAGGAGCAGCTTGGCGCCTGGGTGGGAAGATGGGAATGAGCCCGCAGTGAGCCCAGGTAACGGGGGCCTGGCTGCCTGGACCAGGACCCTGATCCCCACCTGCCCTGTTACGGTGGGGCCTTGGCTGGCAGCTTCCTTCAGGGACAGCGGTCATTGTCGCCCCAGCCCTGGCTTTGGCTGCCACTTTGCTGGCCTTTTTCTGCTTCTTTGGGTCTGTCCACATCCGGCCTCTGCCTGTCTACCTGATTATTGGCTCTTCTCTTACACACCTACACCCCTCCCCTTCAAGCTCTGCCTGGCAGGTGTGGCTTGAAAAGGCCTTGGGATGAACCAGGGACCGTGTGAGGTCAGTACCTGGTGATTCACAAGGTGCTATTCTGGGCTGAGGAGTGGAATTGACAGGTAGGGAGCATAAGCCAAGGACACGTATTTATAAGTTGATGCCGAGAACATATCTAGAGAGTTCCGAAAGCCGGAAGTCAGGGTGGGTCTCATGGCTGCGTGAGGGGCCATAGTCAGGGGTGGGGAGCACATGCCCTGATTAACCCTGAGATGGCCAAGTATATGCTGCCCACGCCTCGCTCTTTTCCAGGGTTACTCTTGGATAAAGCAGTGGCGGCTTTAGCTGGCCTGGTAGTGCTGAGAGTTGTCTTCTGAGGCACCTGCTCTTTCTGTCAGGCCACAGTCCACTGTCCCGCACACTCAGGTGCTCCTGCAGCTGAGTCCCGCTGACCCCGGAGCTTGGGCCCTCCTGGAGGCAGAGCCTGGATCTCCAGCCACCAGTGTGCCTGCCCATAGCCAGTATTTTGAGGTTCCAAGCTTCCTCCCTCTTGTGACACCTACATCTTAAAACACAGCTTCCTGGCTGCTGCAACATGTGGGGGGAAAAGTTGAGAACACGCACTCATTCTTAACCCTTTGCACTCGCTTGCTTTTTTTCTCAATTCCTTTATTCTACTCGGGATTTAATTTTTTAAATACCCCAGATTTTACAAAGCGCGGCAGTAGAATAAAAATCTGGAGTTTCTTTTCATACAAACTTATTTATTTGGATTTTTTTTATATTTCAAATTATTGATACATTCAAAGAGTATAAAAAGAGCTGCTACCGATGCTAACCGTGTCGAGTCACACTCGACATCCAAGTGCAAAAGGTTAACTGTCTTAGCCTGGAAATGACCCAAAGTAGCTCTACATCCACAGCCCATTGGCCAGAATTAGTCACATGACCCTGTCTTGCTGCCCCGAGGCTGGGAAGTAGGGCAGAGCAGAGTAATGCTTGGGGCCCCCATGGTCCCTGCAATACTGTGTCACTGTGAGAAAACCCATACTTTTCCTATGCTTGCCATGTGTTTGCTCATTATTAAGGGGTCATAAACCCAGCCCTATAATTTTTTCACATAGTTTATTTTATTAAAACAAATTTTTTTTATTGACTTCAGAGAGGAAGGGAGAGGGAGAGATAGAAACATCAATGATGAAAGAGAATCATTGTTCGCCTGCCTCCTGCATGCTCCCAACTGGGGTTCAAGCCCACAACCCAGGCATGTGCCCTGACCGGGAATCGAACCTTCTGGTGCCTAGGTCAATGCTCAACCATTGAGCCATACTGGCCAGGCTACAGAGTTTATTAAAGGTGCAAATAAGATGTATGAAGGCGCTTTGAAAGGTATCATGAGTGTAAAATATCTTAAGATATAATTGTTACTTAATTTCTTTATCACATCTTGAATGGCAATGGACTGGCATCTGGGTAGTCACACACTCCCAGGACTGTCCTAGCATTCGCCAGTTAACCCAACATAATTATCATACAGTCCTCCCTTTCACACCCAGAAACATCCGGGTGTCGACAGTAAGTTATGTGATCACCCCAGTTTGACCCCACTGGTCATCCTTTGAGATTATTACCTCCTGTTTACTAAGCTTTTTCTAAGTGTCGGACACTGTTCTAAGCTTTGCCTCTATTGCTTCATTCAATCCCCAAACTTGTGAGGTAGGTACAGGTAATCTCTTTATTTTCAGACTAGAGGCCCGGTGCACAAAATTCCTGCACGGGTAGGGTCCCTAGGCCTGGCTGTCAATCAGGGCTGATCAGGTTCCCTGCCTCCCCGCCTCCTCCTCCCCTCGCTCCCTCAGCACCCTGCTGCCACCGCCACTGGTCGCTCCCCATGTTTTACGCTGCCCCCTAGTGATCAGTGCATGTCATAGTGAGCGATCGGACTCCCGGTCTCTTGGTCGAACTTCCAAGGGGACACTTTGCATATTAGCCTTTTATTATATAGGATGAGGTAACAGAGGCAGAATGAGTTGAATTGTTCACGATCACACTGTTATCAAGGGACAGCACTCCCCTGATTCCAGGCCTGTCTGACGCTGTGCTCTTAGGCACAAGGTTGAGAGCCCTTGGCCCCGTGGGGCCCACACTTTCCTGACACAGGCTTGGGAATCTGTTCCCAGACCACAAACTGGTGGAAGGTTACAGCCCTGAGCGGAGAGTTCAGCCTGTTCTGACCCAGACAAGCAGTAAAGATACCAGATCACCCCGTGCATCTCCAGAATTGGAAAGGAGCAGGACCCGGACTGGCGAGCATGTCTCCTGACTTCCCGCCAGTCCCCTTCAGTCCCCACTCCCCTGCTGTTGACTGTGCAGCTGGCTTTAAAACTGGGCATGCGTTGTGCATAGGGAGAAAAGACTGCATTTTGAAATCTAGGGTGGAGTCGAACTCTAGCCAGTGAAGACTTGCCATGTGCTATGCAGTTGGTTCAAACAGGCACCTTCCCAACACAAACAGCTAGGAAAAACCAGGCTCTGTTTTCAGGAAGTTTATGTACAAATTTGTTTATTTAAAAAAAAAAAAAAAAGCCGCACCACAACCAAAGACCAGTTTTTGCTTGCAGAATAATATGAAACAAAAACCCATCGACTCACAAGCTGGTATTAATTTCCCTGGTTCCTGACCTTCCTAATCAGTGTTCAAAACCAAACCGATGGAATCAAAGGGAACAGTCTCTGAAAAATGAACCAAATGTGGCAGACTCATCGATTGCATTGCTTGCTTCAAGAACCCATCCCCTCCCCAGAAAATTATAGATGTGGTTTCTAAATGTACAAAGAAAACAAAAACAAAAAAAATTCCATTATGAAAGAAAAAGGAAATTTCTAATTCTATCTCATAAACAATATAGGAATAACTTTAAAATATTCTGCTTTAAGCATGCATTTAATTTGTGCTCTGGGAACCAAATAATGTTGCTAAGATAAAGCATTCTAATAATGATTTATGTAAATTTATTTGTACAAAGTAATGGTGTAGTTGCCTATAGCAAATTGCTTTGTCCTCTGAATGAATGCAATGGAGAAAATGAGAGACTCCAGGAAGGGAGGGGGCGGAAATCCATGTTCAATATGGAGTCTGATGCGTTCAGAGGCAGAGTCAGCTGGACAGGGTAGAGTGTATATAAGTAGTCAACAAAAGAAATTCCATATGTTTTCCTGTGATGCTCTCATTATTTAAGCCATTTTAAAAGCTGGGGGGGGGGGGGAGGAGGGAAGAGAGAGAGAGAGAGAGAATGAATGTGCGATTCTTAGAAGGCTAGAACCCTTTATCTTAGGGATTCTAAACTACTCAGACACCAAAGCTCTTTTTAATATATATATATTTCAGAGAGAAAGGGAGAGGGAGAGAGAGGTAGAAACATTGAGCCCACAACTGGGGCATGTGCTCTGACTGGGAATCCAACCCTGACCTCCTGCTCCATAGGTCGACACTCAACCACTGAGCAACACCGGCTGGGCTTTCAGACTAGCCAGTGACAGATCATCGTTCTCATGGGGCCCCAACAGACGGGACGCTGACAACATGGGGTACACAGAGGCCAAATGCCATTAAAAACTGGGCAGTTCATCTCAGTTCCCAGTTCCTTCACTGCCAAGGAAGTTATGCTTGAGTCATCCATGGGACCCAAATGTTAAACACAAAACGAAATAGTCTCCCAAAGACTGATTCATAGGCCCACAGGGGGTTTTCCGATTGGCTGCCCGGTGAGAACCTTTGCTAAGAGCTCTAGGTGTTGCTGGGAAGCGTTTGAGTTAAGTGGAAATCCCCATATACGTAACAGAGAGAGTTTCTGGACCCAACCAAGCTTTGCCTTGCCGGTGCCCAGTATTTGCCATAACCTGTGCTGTTTGGAAAAGGTGGGGTGGTAACACCTTTGTTGCGGAAGACATCCTTTTTTTCTCGAAATATTTTTGCTGTCTCACTTGGACACCGCAGCCACGTTCGTGAGGTAGGCTGAGAGTTGGTATTCTACATACAGGGAGACCGGGGGCCACAGAAGTGACAAAGGGAGCCATCGACAGAATCGGGGGGCAGCTCCCATGATGACGTTGGTCCCATTGTCCTCACAGACGGAGCAGGTGAAAGAAACGTGTGAGTTCTGGAGAGCTCGCTTTATGTGAAACAAGTTCAGAGCTTTGGCCCATCATGAGCCATTTTGGAATGGCAGCCACTGTCCTGAGAGAAATGGGTTTGTCTCATTGGACGGAATGACTTGGGTGTTTAGCTGCAGGGAGGCCAAGACCTGAGGGCCAAAGTTAGAGCCCCTGAGAGAGAGAGGGCAGAAAGCCTGAACAGGACTGTGAAACAAGGGAAGCAACACTGGCTTCAAGGAAAGGGGGGGGTGACTCAGGTTTTCAAAGCGCAACCATGCACAGGGCACACACCTTGGAAGCGGTGGCCTGTGCAGGACCAGTTTTAGTGAAGTGGCCCCGGGTCCCTGGGGGGAGGCAGTGGATGTTAGGGTGCTTTCAGTTCCAGTCCTTCTTCTTTCTAGCTGAGCGACTTTGGGTGTGATTTCTGAGCTGTGGATTCCTAGGCAATAAGGTAAGCGCTGTGCCTCCGTTTCCCCATCTGTAAAATGGGGATGATGATGTTTACCTTATAGAGACAGTGCGATAATGAAATAAAATAATTATTTAAAAAAATATATATTTTTATTGATTTCAGCGAGGAGGGAAAGGAAGAAATAGAAACATCAATGATGAGTGAGAATCACTGATTGGCTGCCTCCTGTACACCCCCTACTGGGGATGGAGCCTGCAACCTGGGCATGTGCCCCAACTGGGAATCGAACCATGACCTCCAGGTTCATAGGTCAATGCTCAATCACTGAGCCATGCCAGCCTGGCCGAAATAAAATAATTCATATACAATATTTGGCAGAGTGTTTGGCAGATAGTAAACCCTCTGTTTAGAGTAGCTCTTAAAATGACTATAATTGTCCTTACTTAAGAGTGTGGTCCTGCCCGATAATGGGAAGTGAAATTAAAACCCATTTTTATTTAATTGAGAATCCATCTGAAACATTTCTGAGTTGGTCTCTGTGTTCTGAAAGATAACACGGTGACTGTGAATTCCTTCGTTTGTCCAGAAGGCCCTTTGCAAGCTGTTTGTGAGGGATGAGGAGGCCGGATCCAGAGTGCTGGTCTGCAGGGATAAGGGAGATTTCTGCACCTGGCCAATGGGCATTGTGCAGGACACGCTAATAGATATGGCCATTGTCTCCCAAGAATTCAGAAATTAAACTCATCTAAATCCTTAGCTGTTGCTGCAAGTCCTGGTTCTGGTCCAGGGTCTGCAAATTGGTTTCCTTCAGAGCAGTTGTCTTGGCTGGCTGTGGAGTAGGTTATTCAGGATGAATGGTTGGAAAGTCTTTGGTCATTCGCTTCTGCAAAAGAAGGTATTCACATTCTTTGCACACGCATTCTTGGCCATTGTAGGTCAGGCCCCTAGGCTGAAAGTGCAAATACACCCTTTTGTTAGAATTCATTTCCACGAGAAGTATACACACACACACACACACACACACACACACACACACACATACACACACACACACTACTTTCTTATCAAGGGTTGAAGTGAATTCAGTGTATAAAATGTGTGCTTTGTTTTTTGGTGGGGTTTTTTTTTTTGAGACGGCTCTGTAGTTAAGTCACCTTAGAAAAGCTGTTTCACAGAAATTCTCTGAAGGACGATAAGGAAATGCAAAACATTCTCAGGTGAAATGAGGAAATAAGTAATAATTCTCAGATTCTGGATCCAGTCCGGTCTATTTCAAGGGGCCTCCTGCGTGGAGGGCAGAGGGAGTTCTGAGGTGGGCTGCTTGAGCTTACAGTGTAATGCTGAGGTTGGGGTGAGGGTGCGGGTCGGGGGAACAGACATATACGCACAAGCAAGTGGTCAAACATGACCTTTCCCCGAGTCCAAGGCGAAGAGGAAAATAAGCACGGGATAGTGAGTTCAGTATCCTTACTTGGCAAAACAAAAAGTTGGCAACCTATGCTTGTCCCCGAAACTATTTTTGAAATTTTATTGCCGTGCAAAATCATCTGGGCACTTGCAGGAGTGGGTTCTCTAACCCTTTCTCCTGGGTTAGTCTCACCTCCCTCTCTGTCTTCCTCACTGGCTCCCACTACTGTTTACTGGCGGTCCGCAGCCTGTGGCCTCTCCTCCTTATTAAAAAGGAGATTAGCAAGTGTTAAGACCTACCAGCAATTAGGACTTTTTTCCCTGCCCGGCCATTGTGGCTCAGTGGTTGAGGACCCATGGACCAATAGGTCATGGTTGGATTCCCTAGTTGTGGGCTCAATCCCCAGTAGGGAGCATGCAGGAGGCAGCCAATTGATGTTTCTATCTCTCTATCCCTCTCGCTCAAAAAAAAAAAAATCAACAAAAACATATAAAAAAATGTTTTAAAGACTTTTTTTTTCCTGATTGAAGGAGGAGGGAAATAGCATTTGAAAAGATGAGCAGGCATCTGTGCACAGCACTCTGGGTAAGAATCCACAGTCACACATGGATCTCCGGGCAGAAACCTGGCAGCCTCGGCCCCTGCAAGGCAGAGAGGGAGCGGCTCCTCCCCAGGGAAAACGCTGTCCTGTGCCCACGGTCTCCCTGGAGTGCATCTATTTATGTGTCCACCTTTATTTTACTCTCACTCTCGAGTGTGGTATGGGCACAGGAACTCTTAAATGGATATTTTGGCATTAACCAGGGACTGAGCCTTTTGGGCCCCAACTCATGACTGTGCTCAAAGCTCACAGCTCCTCGAGAGGTGGCAGCCAGGCAGCGCAGGTGAGCAGGGGCACCTCCCAGGGAGACGGGAGAGGAAGCGCTGTGTTGAAGTTGGTACCCCTTGAGAGAATGGCATCCAAACTGGCCTGATTAATATGTAAAAGGCGCCCTAACCGGTTTGGCTCAGTGGCTAGAGCGTTGGCCTGTGGACTCAAGGGTCCCAGGTTCGATTCCAGTCAAGGGCATGTACCTTGGTTGCAGGCACATACCCAGTAGGGAGTGTGCAGGAGGCAGGTGATCGATGTTTCTCTCTCATCGATGTTTCTAACTCTCTATCCCTCTCCCTTCCTCTCTGTAAAATTCAATAAAATTTATTTTAAAAAAATATGTAAAAGGCATGGTATCACTCCAGCCCAGTCCAGTGGCCTCTGAACAGCTGGGCTCGTACCTGACACTCAGACCCTCATAGAAGGTGTGTTTGTTTGGGCGGTGAGCACATCTGATGGCAAGTACGTCACAGCCCCTCTTCCCCATTCCTTTATTCTTGCTGGAAGCTGAGGAGGCCTCACCACCTTTGACGTGTTTTCCTGTCTACCAGAGGATATCATGACCTCACACATAGTACATATTTTTTCAGGTGAACAAAAGGAGGCAGGAAATAGGTTTACTTGAAGGTCCCGATTGCTTACAGTGGGAGTTAACAGACTGTCCCTGTGATTAGTTTGATCTGGTGAAGGATACCTAGAGAAGTGGGCAGTGCCGAGCTCTGACTGAGGACTGAGTGATTTCTGGAGAGTTCCAGCGGGGCCTCGCAGATAAACAAGGAAATGGCCTGCTCGTTTACAGAGCCCTGTGTGGCTAAGTGATAGGTAGGTAGGTATTTGATGAGTGCTTCTAAATAGTAACAGCCTGTTATTACTGTCGCATTTAACTTTATCCCTCACATGAATGCAAATGGAACATTATCTGTAGTTACAAGAATCTATAGTGTTATCCTAAACTAGAGGCCTGGTGCACAAAATTCGTGCACTGGGTGGGGGGGGAGGTGTTCCCTAAGCCTGGCCTGCGCCCTCTCGAAGTCCGGGACCACTTGACCTGGGCTCTGCCATTGATCCCTGCCCACAGGGAGGCCCTGCCCACCCTGCTGGGGCTCTGGGATCAATCGCAAAGTAGAGGGAGACCCTTTTCACATGGCCTGGGCTCCACCATTGATTGCTGCCCACAGGGAGGCCCTGCCCACCTTGCCGAGGCTCTGTGATGGAGGCCCTGCCCACCCAGCCTGGCTTCCGCCATTGATTGCCGCCCACAGGGAGTCCCTGCCTGCCCTGCCCACCCCGCCAGGACTCTGTGATCAATGCTGCGCAGAGGGAGGCCCTGCCGACCCAGCTGGGCCTCTGCAATGGGCCTTCCCACCCATGGTGGCTTGGCTTGGCCCTCGCAGCCGTGGATTTGTCCGGAAGATGTCTGGTCTATCCGGTCTAATTAACATATTACCCTCTTATTAGCATCCTATCTAATAAAAGAGAAACCTGCAAATTGACCGTACCTCCGCTACGCCCACCAGCCAATCAGGAGCGAGTATGCAAATTAACCCAACAGATATGGTGGCAGCCACAGAGCTGGAGAGAGCAGGAGGCTTGGGTTGCCCCTGGCGATGGAGGAAGCCAAGCTTTCCGCCCTGGCCGGCCCTGGCCTCCGCTCAAGGCTACAAAGTTTCAATTATAGAAGATAAATAAATCCTAGATACTTGCTTCCAGCCGGCCCTGGCCTCTGCTCAAGGAGGCACTGAAAAAAAAAAAAAAGAAAAAGAAAAAAAGGAGGGTCTGGGACCTTGGGTCGCCGGGGGGTGATCAGGCCAGGATGGGACAGCAGGGGCCATTGGGGGTAAGCAGACAAGCAGGGGGGCCAGTTGGGGGTGAGCAGGCCATCAGTGGGGGGCAGTTGGAGGTGATCAGGACAGCGGGGGGGCAGTTTGGAGTGAGCAGGCCAGCAGGGGGGCAGTTGGGGGTGAGCAGGCTAGTGGGGAGGGAAAGTGGGGGCGAGCAGGCCAGCAGGGGGGGCAGTTGGGGGTGAGCAGGCTGGCACGGGGGGCAGTTGGGGGTGATCTGGCTGGCTGGGGGGCAGTTGGGGGCGAGCAGGCCAGCAGGCAGAGTGATTAGGGGCAATCAGGCAGGCAGGCAGGCAGGCAGCCAGGCAGGTGAGCGACTGGAGCCAGCAGTCCCGGATTGTGAGAGGGATGTCCGACTGCCGGTTTAAGCCCGATCCCTATAAACCGGAAGTAGGACATCCTTCAAGGGGTCCCAGATTGGACAGGGTGCAGGCCAGGCTGAGGAACACTCCCCAACCCCCATGCACGAATTTCATGCACCAGGCCACTAGTAGATAATAATAGGCTAATATGCAAATCAACCAAATAGCGAAACCACCGGTCGCTATGACACGCACTGACCACCAGGGGGCAGACGCTCAAAGCAGGAGGTGTCCCCTGCTGGTCAGTGTGCTCCCACAAGGGGAGCACCACTCAGCCAGAAGCCGGGCTCACAGCTGGACAGTGCAGCGGCGGTGGCAGGAGCCTCTCCCACCTACGTGGCAGGTGGACATCCCCTGATGGCTCCCTGCCTGTGAGAGGGCACAGGTTGGGCTGATGGGCCCCCCCGCCACCCCTCCCCCCCACCCAGTGCACACACTTTGTGCAAGGGGCTCGGCCCTCACAGCCCTGGCTTCGTTTGGAAGGTTATCTGGAAGGACGTCTGGAAGGATGCCCGGAAGGTCATTCGGCTGTCTGCTCTAATTACGCTTTTATTATTATAGATGATATGTGTAGGTAGGTATATGTGTCTGTGTATATGCATGTATAGATAAATAAGTTATTTGATTCTAGGACAATTGATAGAGTTCATTATTTTCTTAAGATGAGGAAATATCTAAATTACCCCCAGTGTAACTAGTTCCATTTTTTTTATGACTTGGCTTCCACTTCTTCTATTTTTTAAGGTTTTTATTGTTGATACTATTATAGACATCCCCTATTTCCCCTCCTTTGCCCACCTCCACCCAGCCCTGCCACCTGCCACCCTCCACCCATGGCCTTCACCATACTGTTGTCTGTTCACGGGCTATGTGTATATGCTCCTTGGCTAATCTCATCATCTTCTTTCATCCAGTCCCCACACCCTTCTAAGATCTCTCAGTCTGTTCCATATATTCATGCCTCTGGTTCTATTTTGATTGTCAGTTTATTTTGTTCTTTAGATTTCACATATTAGTGAGATAATAATGATATTTGTCTTTCTCTGACTGGCTTATTTCACTTAGTATAATGCTCTCCAACTCCATCCATGCTGTATCAAAGGGTAAGAGTTCCTTCTTTTTTACAGCCACGTAGTATTCTGTTGAGTAAATGTACCACGTTTTTTTAAATCCACTCATCTACGGATGGGCATTTGGGCAGTTTTCAGATCTTGATTATTGTAAATAACACTGCTATGAACATAGGGGTGCATATATTCTTTCTGATTGGTGTTTTGGGATTCTTAGGATATATTCCCAGAAGTGGGATTGCTAGGACAAAAGGCAGTTCCATATTTAATTTTTTAAGGAAACTCCATGCTGTTTTTCATAATGGCTCCCACCAGTCTGCATTTCCACCAGTTGTATACTAGCGTTCCCTTTTCTCCACATCCTCGCCAGTGCTTGCTATTTGTTGATTTATTGACGGTAGCCATTCTGGCAGATGTGAGGTGATACCTCATTGCAGTTTTAATTTGCATCTCTCTGATGATTAGTGACATTGAACATCTTTTCATTTGTCTATTGGCCATCTGCATGTCCTTTTTGGAGAAGTGTCTATTCAGGTCCTTTGCCCATTTTCCACTTCTTTTTTTAGCTCTTCTACCCAGGATACATAAATAGCCTCTGGATGTATGTGTGCTGAACTCAACAAAAGTGTAAACAAGCTGCTATTTACTTTATTAAACAGCTTCAGCAGGGATGTTTGGTCTGATTGCCGGAAATTGTTAGCTTATCACTGAACTGTCCCGATAATTCTTATTATTCAATTTGCATTGCTTATGATAATAATTATTACCACATAAAAGAGCACGATGCTTTTATTTGTATAGTTCTCTCATTAATAATTTAATTGGCGATTACATTCCAGTGGTTCTGCGACACACATCTCCAAGTACTTAGAGATTGGCCCTGGGCACCTGGGGAAGCCGGACTTTAGGTATAAATTGTAAGGCTTGGGGCGAGGATCTGGGTGGCAGGCAGGTGCTGTGGCCTTGACATCCAGTTGGTTGGCTGTCCATTTCCCCTCATGTTTATTTCCAAACATGTTGTTGATTCATCAGCAGGAACTCTGATCTGATCACTTTAACAACCTAAGAAACTCAATCATGGCATAGTTATTTGGGCCACTAAAATGACTAGATTGAAACTAATTTGTAAGTTAAAAGATAATGATGGCTAAAACAACACATCTGACCCAGAAGGGTTGCATCGGTGGCTTCATGTAAACCCAGTCTGTGTCTGTGTATGTTTCTGTTCTTTAGCCCAGCCGGTTTGGCTCATCAACCCACGAACCAAGAAGTCGCTGGTTTGATTTCCCATTTGGGGCACATGCCCGGGTTTCGGGCTCGATCCCCAGTTGGGGCATGCAGGAGGCAGCCCATTGATGATGTTTCTCTCTCATTGGTGTTTCTGTCTCTCTGTTCCTCTCCCTTCCTCTCCCTCTAAAAATCAACAAGAAAAGATATTTAAAAGAAAAGAAAAAGGCAGATTTTATCGGTCACAGCTTAGCAACTTTCCTAGACTGCTTTGCAACTGTGGATGACATACATTCTGATATATCTTGCTACAGAAGAACTTCGTTGGAGGATTTTTTTAGTGTAGGAGCGTGCCATCTTGTCCTCATTCACATTGTATATGGTAAATAAAATGATGCATTGAAAGACGCCTCTGGAGGCATGACACATGGGGTTGAACCCGACTCAGGGCATCAGCCCATAGTGATGTTCAAGCCACTGCACTTTAAAACTCTGGATTCAACAGGGAAAATAAAGGCAACAAAGGACTCCCATTGGAGCAGACCAGCCTGACATCTGGAGGATGAGCCTGTGTCGATCAGGAGTGTCCGGAAGGACATCTTCCAGGTCAGAAACTGGAGTTCATTAAAATGAATGCCTCCTCCTCCACCAGTGGATGCATATTTGGAGCAGGTCTTAATGTCAGCCCTTACCTGGAAACGGGTTCACTGGGGCCCAGGACAGGAACTGGGGGTTGTGGAGGCTGTTCGAGAGCATCGTTTTAAAATTTGCCTTTGGAAAGGAGTTTGGTTTCTTGTAATTAAAAATTGTGTTTCGCCCTAGCTGTTTGGAGCATCATCCCGTACACCGAAAGGTGGCGGGTTTGATTCCTGTCAGGGCGCATGCTCAGGTTGCAGGTTCCTTCTCTGTTCGGGCTCATGCGGGAGGCAACCAATTGATGTTTCTCTTTCACATCACTTCCTCTCTCTCTCTCTCCCACCCTCCCTATCTCTCCCTTCCCTTCTTCCTTTTCCTCTCCCTCCCTCCTTATCTCTAAGATCAATTAAAAAATTTTTAAATTGTGTTTACATCTATAATAAGCAATGGAGTTCCTAGTACTGTGAACTCCATGGACACACTATTTTAATACATTTAAACACTGGATAGTAAGTTACCAGTTTAGGAGAAGAAGGTCACCTTTTGGTGGCTAAGTGGCCCATATGTGTCACTCTGGGTAGACCAGGCTTGGGCTAACAGACCGCTCGTAAAACTCATAAAACAATGGGGTATAAAACGATGAAGATTTATTTCTTGCTCACTCTACGAATCTATTGAGGCTGGCTGGGGATGCTCATCCTTATTCTCATTCTCAGATGGAGGCTGAGTCCCCATCACCATGGCTGAGAGAGAGGAGAAGAGGGCGGAGCACACACTGTCCAGTTGTGACATGTGTCACTTCCACTCACATTTTATTGGCCAAGCCTAGTCACGTGGCCACCCTTAACTTCCAGCAGCTGTATTCTTGAAGGAGAGAGAGCTGAAATGCTTATAAACAGCTCTTTGATGTCCATAGTACATACCTTCAATATTAGAGCCAGAACTCAAGAAACCTCACTCAGCTGGATCCAGTGAGGAGCACTTAGGAGAGAATTCTCTCTAACCTTCAGCAGAATGCACTGGTCACCTGAAGTGGGGTTGTCTTATTTCTTCAGTATTGTCTTGTCTAGAGGGGACTGTACCCCAACCCCCCACTCCCCACTCTCCAGCTTACACACAGTTATAAGCCACAAAAACAGTGTGCTTGTGATGCAGGTGCAACTCCAGCACATGGAGTCCCTAGCCATCCGTCTGGGCCACCTCAGCCCAACCCAGTGCCACCTCTAAGCTTGTCCGGCACAGACATTCGGGAATGGCCACAAGTCCTTGCTTCCCTTCCTGGGTGTTTTCTGTGCAATGTCCCAGTGTTGGAAGTCATCCTTTAGATTTCATTTTCTTTTTTTATAATATACTAGAGGCCTGGTGCACGGAATTCGTGTGCGGGTATGGTCCCTAGGCCTGGCCTGCGATCAGGACCATATTCCCCAGCTTCAAGCAGCTGGCCCCGCCACCCGCCACCCACCACCCCCCACCCTCCATTCCCGCCCGCTCGCCTGTCCCATTCCTGCCGCTGGTTGCCCTCTGTATGTGAGGCGACCAGCGGGGCGGGGCCCTTGGACTGGTACTGCCCGCGTCCCCCACCACCCACCCCTGGTTTCCTGTTCGCCATTGGGCGATCAGAGCCCGCCGGCCGGGGGAAGAGACCAAGAGGAGGTCAGTGTGCCTCATAGTGACTGGTTGAGCAGTCGTTCTGATTGTTCTGCCGTTAGGGTCAATTTGCATATTACCCTTTTATTATATAGGATTTTTTAATTGATTTCAGAGAGGGAGGGAGGGAGGGAGGGAGAGAGAGAGAGAGAGAGAGAGAGAGAGAGAGAGAGAGAGAGAGAGAAAGAGCAACATCTTGAAAGAGAATCATTGATTGGCTGCCTCCTGCATGCCCCACACTGGGGATCGAGCCCACAACTTGGGCATGTGTCCTGACTAGGAACGGAACCGTGACCTCCTGGTTCATAGGTCAACTCTCAACCACTGAGCCATGCCAGCCGGGCTAGATTTCATTTTCTTAAGTGAGCACCTGAAGGTTTCTTTCTAGAGAGACAAAGCCTGGTTGGTTGGGGCATTGGTCTGTGTGTCCGCTGGCTTCAGGGACGTTGCCCTCACTGGCCAGGTGGCTCAGGGACGCTCCGTTGTCTTCACCTCCATTTTCTCTGCTCTGCTCTTAGTCTCGGCCCGGCTGCGGGGTGCTTGCTCCCTGCTTGGATCAGAGCCCTTGGGTCTGGGCTTGGGTGGTTGGGGTAACGAGTTCCATTGGGGCCTTAATGATGTTCTTTAAGGCCCCCCCGAGGAATTCCTATCCACACTAGAGAGCCTCACGTAGCCAGCAAATTCGGCTACCTGGCATATAGCCAAGAGTTAGGAAGAAGCCAAAAATATCTCAGAGGACAAGACGGCTTTCTCCAAACCCAGGCACTAACCTTGAAGCAGATAGGTCCTTGTGGATGTGGTGCTCTCTAAGCAGCCACACTCCTGATTAACTTGGTTTTCTGATTCTCTTTGCTTTAAAAAAAAAATCCCCCCCTTTCTTTTATTTTATCTTTTCCATCCCCTCATATCATCTTCCACCTCCACCCACCTTCCTCGTCCCCACAAACACCACACTGTGGCCCGTGTCTGTGAGTTCTGTCTCCTTTTTGCTCAACCCCCCAGCTCCACCCCCACCAGAGCTGCTTGCCTGCTCTCTATGAGTCTGCCCCTATTCTGCTTGTTAGTTCTGATTCTTTTACTTTTATAGGTGACAAAATGGAGGCACAAAGAAGTTAAATGATTTGCCTGCAGTCTCAATGTGGTAAGTGGCAGAACAGGTTCTTATGAGGCCAGACTTAGTCGGATGTCTGTGACGGTGGCAGAGAGATAAGGAAAAAGATGGAACTGAATTTAACTCTCTTTTTGTTTTTAGAGAAAGTAGTAGAGAAATATGTAGCAATTGTAGGACGATTCCCTTCGAAATGGCCACTTTACTTTTTCATTCTAAGGCACGAGGAGTATTTGTTGGCTGAGAAAATCTAGTAAGCGGAGCTGTGCTCCCGGGTCCTGCCAGCGAATATGAAGTTCCTGGAGTTCTCGTCGCTGAACATCTCGTTTGGCTGGTTATAAATAGACGCTTATGAAAGAGGTCTTTGCACAATCGAGATGAAGCCTTGAAGCAGCCTGTGTCATGAGGAGCAGCTTGGCCCGGGCACGCTCGGGTGGGGGGTGGAGGCTGCAGGAGGGCCTCGGAGCAGGGGCAGGGCCGTCGGGGGGCGGCTGCTCACCCTGAGCCTTCCCGTCGGAGCAGCGGCCCCCAGCTCTGGACACTCCCTGAGAGCCTCCATCTGTGGGCGCTTTGCTTTCAAAGCGCCGGCACGCACACGGTGTCCTCTGCCCAACACAGTCCCGTGTGCTTGGCAAAGCCGACGTCGGTGTCATTTCCACCCTTCAGGTGAGGACAGGCAGGCTTAGCGGAGGGCAGCCCAGGCCACGGGGCCAGCGAGAAGCATGTTTCGAGCTGCCCCCTTAGACCAGGTGCCCGCATCCCCATGGCGCATGGGGAACACCTGCTCTGTTCCTGCCTGGGGAGGCCCCAGAGGGGAATCGAAGGAGATCCCTTCCCTGCTCCGACCAGCGTTCTCTCCCAGGGCAGAGACGCCCAGTGCCACAGGGAGGGAGGAATGCGAAGGGCCAGTCACAACACGAACCACTTCGCTCTCAGGCAGAAGAGAGGTTTGCGAGGACGTGGGCAGGAGGAACCCTGGGACCTCGGGCAGTGTGGAGGCCATGCTTCCTTTACCTGCTAGCTGCGAGCAGCAGCCTTCCTGGGCAAGGGACAGGGCCTAGGCGCCCCCATCGGGCAGAGGAAACCGGCCTCAGGATGGCTGGTCCCGAGGGGCACTCACCTCCCCCAGGGCCTCCCTGGCCCAGGTGTACCCTGAACCGGAAGCAGGAGGCAGATTGGCTGCTGGCCGTCAGACTCTCCTTCTTGTGCTGGGGGGTCAGGGCATCCTCGGGGTGGTTCTAGACCTGACATCTGGTCCCGGTTCATCTCTAGAAATAGCTCAGGGTCGACTTTTAGCCAGTTAGGGGCTACTACCAGTAGGTCTTTCTTTTTCTCATCTGTAACTTAAACATCCTCACTCATAATTTTAAAGAGGCTCAAATCAAAACAACAACAAGATACCATTTGTCACTCGTCTGCATGGCAAATCTGAAGGAATTTGAGAATATCCAGTTCTGGAAAGAGGTTGGGAAACAGACACCCCCTCTCAGTGTCCATGGCAGGGTGCACTGACGGAGCGTCTGGGAGGGCAGTGGCAGTATCTATCAAAAGTTATATGCCTGGCCGGCGTGGCTCAGTGGTTGAACATCGACCTATGAACCTGGAGGTCATGGTTCGATTCCTGGTCAGGGCACATGCTGCTCGGGTTGTGGGCTCGATCCCCAGGGTGGGGTGTGCAGGAGGCAGCCAATCAATGATTCTCATCATTCATGTTTCTCTCTCTCTCTCTTCCTTTCTGAAATCAATAAAAATATATTTTTAAAAAGTTACATGCATCGACCCAGCAAGTCCACCCTGAGAAATGCCTGCTGTGGGCCTACTCACCGAAGCAGCAGAAACTGGTGAATCCTACCTAATAAAAGGGTAATATGCAAATAACCATCACTCTGCTACACCCACGATTGGACCGGCGGGAGGCTGGGGGGCGGGACTCGGGGTGGCCTATCCGGCCATTGAAAGGTGCGGGGGGCGGGCCTATCCGGCCGTTGAGAGGTGCCGGAGGCTTTTGGCCTGGTGCCCGAGTGGACACCCAGCTCCCCTCCCATCAAAAGCCGGGAGCTGGGTGTCCACTTCGGCTCCAGGCCAAAAGCCTCCACCGGGGGCTTTTGCCCAGGTGCACGAACAGACACCCAGCTCCCCTGCCATCGAAAGCAGGGAGCTGGGGGTTTCTTCGGCCTGGTACACCAGCAGACTCCCTGTGATTGATCACCTGGGCAGGGAGTTGGGGGTCTGCTTTCAGCCTGGGCAGGAGCAGACCCCCTGCAATTGATTGTAGGGAGCCGGGGGTCCGCTCCTGCCCAAGAGGCTTTTGGTCTGGGCAGGCCGGGGCAGGGGCTGAGCAGGTGATCAGAGGGAGCTGGAGAGGCCTGCCCAGGCCTAAAGCTTCAGCCAGAGGGGCTTTTGGCCTGGAGCCAGAGCAGACACCCAGCTCCCGGCTTTCGATGGCAGGGGAGCTGGGTGTCCGCTCGTGCACCCGGCCATTGGTGTGAACTATAGAGGAAACACCTTTTCTGACTGCACATTGGCTAAGCTTCCTGTATGCCACTGGTAATATTCTTAGTAACTTGGGTAATAAGAATCCAAAAAGGTGATCTAGGGTTTTTCCACCACACTTCTGGAGAAAAAAATGAAGGTCCGCTGCTGGACGGCTAAGAAATGTCATATCCTGCCCTAGCCGGTTTGACTCAGTAGATAATGCCTCAGCCTGCAGACAGCAGGGTCTGGGTTTGATTCTGATCAAAGGCATGTACCTAGGTTGCAGGCTCCTCCCTGGCCGGGGCCCAGATCAGGGCTCATGCAGGAGGCAACCAATCAAAGTGTTTCTCTCTGTCTTTCCCTTTCTCTTCCACATTCTCTAAAAGTCAATGGAAACATACCCTCAGGTGAGGATAAAAAATAAATAAAGAAATCCATATCCTATAAAAGACACATCTTGAAAATGCCTAAAGAAAGTTGTCATTTTTTCTTGGTAAAGGGACTGGAGTCCGTGTTGATGAAAACACCTTGGTGGCTGCAGTGACTGACAGTGGCTGCAGCAGTGGGGTGATGGGGCTGGTGCCTTCCCCTGACCAGCCCGGTTGCCTCCCACAAAGGGTGGCCAGACTGCGGCTTAGGTACGCTCCCTGTGGGGCGTGGGCCTAAGCCGACAGTAGGACATCCCCTGAGGGCTCCCAGTATGTGAGAGGGGGCAGTTTGGGCTGAGGGACCCCCGACCCCCAGTGCACGAATTTCGTGCACTGGGCCCCTAGTGTTGTGTATAATGGTGCAGGAGCACAGAGCAAGCATTCTGGTTTCGGGACTTTGTAGCCTTCTGTCTTAGTCCATTTGGGCAGCTGTAGCAAAATGCCCCACACTGGGTGGCTTATTTGTCACAGCTCTGGAGGCTGGAAGTCCAAGGGCAAGGTGCCAGTGGGGCTCACTGAGGGAATCTCTTGCAGGTCATAGACCTCTCGTGTCCTCACATGGAGGAAGGGGCCGGGAGCTCTGTGGGATCCCTTTGATAAGGGCACTAATCCCATGCATGGGGACTCTGCCCCTAGGACCTAATTCCCTCCCACAACCCCACCTCCCCATACCATCACATTGCGGGTAGGATATCAACATATGAATTTGGGGGGGGGGGGTGCACAAGCATGCAGACCTTACACCTTGTTAAGTGAAAAAAAGCAAGTTGCAGGAAATTAGGGTCCTATGTATATAAAAGAATTATATATAATGTGTGTGTGTCTCTCTCTCCATATATATAATATATATAATATATATATATATATACACACACACACACACACACACACACACACACACACACATACACATGCATGTATGTGCTCAGATTTTCATAACTATTTTTGGCAGGATACACAAGAAAAAAGTAGGGAGGACAGAGGGTTCCAGGTAGGAGGGAAGGCAACTTTTTGCACATTACATTTCCTCTTTAAAAAAACAAAAAAAACAACAGGGGTGCATCTATCAGTGTTGTTATATTTTTTATTTTTTTATTTTTATTTTTTATTTTATTTTATTTTTTTAAATTTCTTTATTGATTAAGGTGTCACATATTTGTCCTCATCCCCCCATTCCCATCCCACGCCCCTCCCCATGGATGCCCCAACCCCCTGTTGAACTTAACCATTGGTTAGGCTCTTATGCATGCACACAAGACCTTTGGTTGATCTCTCCCCCCTCCCCCCACCCTCCCCTATCCTCCCTCTGAGGCCCGATAGTCCGATCAGTGCCTCCTTGTTTCTGGTTCTGTTCTTGTTCATCAGTCCATGTTGTTCATCATTTCCCCTAGATGAGCGAAATCATGTGTCACTAGAGATGTACTTATAAGAATTGAATGTGCGACGGGCAATAATAGTTATGCTGACAGGCAAAAAATCAGTCTGTAGTGAGTTTCTTTCTGGACCAACAGTTCTTTTGAGACCCAATATCAATGTCCACCAGTTCCTTATGAGTACATGTCGGCACTGACCCCTCAGCTCTGGATGGTGGACAAATGGTGATAATGCAGGTCCGACTCCCTCTGGTTTGGTCTCGGCCGAACCCAGGGGGGGCACGGCTTCACCCGGACCCGGGACCCAGGCTCACCCGGATCCAGGGGCCCGCGGCCTCGCCCGGACCCGGGGCCCAGGCTCACCCGGATCCAGGGGCCCGCGGCCTCGCCCGGACCCGGGGCCCAGGCTCACCCGGATCCAGGGGCCCGCGGCCTCGCCCGGACCCGGGGCCCAGGCTCACCCGGATCCAGGGGCCCGCGGCCTCGCCCGGACCCGGGGCCCAGGCTCACCCGGATCCAGGGGCCCGCGGCCTCGCCCGGACCCGGGGCCCAGGCTCACCCGGATCCAGGGGCCCGCGGCCTCGCCCGGACCCGGGACCCAGACTCACCCTGACCCAGTTCCCAGCCTCACCCGGACCCAGGGGCGCGCAGCTTCACCCGGATCCGGGACCCAGCGGGGTTTCGTCTTCTTGATCCCATTTCCTGTTGGTCAATTCCATCTCAGTAATTCCTTCGGCCATTTTCTCAGAGCTCCAGGGCAGCCGCCGCAGAACTCGTTGGGCGGCGGGCTCGGCGAAGCTCCGGTGTGCCCGGTGCGCGGCAGCGGGCTGGTCCGGGGTGGCTGCGTCGGCCCTTGGGTCTGCAGTGGTGGCCAGTCACCGAGCGTGCGCACCTGGCCGCTTCCGGGGCGTTGAGATTCTTGAAGGACTCGGAGGTCAGCAAGCGCGGAGTCTCCCACCCCATGACTCCCAGGGGCTCGTCTGTCCGTGCTCGGCAGCGAGTGGGGCCTTCCCCTCCGCCGGAGACCGCCGGGGGAACTGCGCCGAGCACGTTCCAGGCCGCCACTGTGTCGTCTGAGCCGTAGTTCTTAAAGTGTGATCTTTGGGTCGCCGGCATCAGCATCATCCCGAGTACCCCTCTCTTTTATTCTAGTTGTAGAGCGTCTGCTCAGTCAGCCCTCCGGTGGTTCTGGATGGTGTCTGCTCCGCTCTCCCGTCGTAGACTCAAAATTGTTGTGGTAGGCAGCAATCAGGCTTCCGCCCTATGCCTCCATCTTGGTCTTCCTTTGTATAGTTAAGTCTTGATTGTTGTTGGTGTCGCTGGGAGGAATTGTCCTCCAGGCCAATTGGCCGTGCAGATCCTCTGTGTCTATAAAGGAAGAGTTGCTATGTAGGAGACAGATTTATGGGCCGGGTCTTGGTGCAGCAAGGCTTTGGCGCTCATTGATTCTGCCTCTGGAATGTGTCCTTTATGCGAGTGGTTGAAATCTGGTGTCATCTCACACCGACCACTAGATGCCCTCGTTTCTGGGTCTCCAATGGTGTGTAGGTCAGCTACTACCTGAGACCACTCAGCAGGACTTACGGCAAAAACTGCAGTTTCCTCCTCCTGTCTGAGCGTCCCTAGAGCAGTCCGACTAGAACCGCAGTTTATCTGGTCAAGCTGCCATAGGGCAGGCCACCCACATGCAAAAGCCGTTGCTTGGAGCCCAGGTGTGCCTGCAAGACGTGCGAGGCGGACCTGCAAAACGAGCGGGGCGGGTCCCAGGGCGGGGCGGGTCTCAGGGCGGGGCGGGGCCTCAGGGCGCCACCAGGCCATGGCGAGGCGAACCGCATTGGCTGCAAGTCTGCTTTTTCTGTTTTCCACGTTTCCAAGCCCCCTCATTCCGCACTCCAGCGCAGCAAACACTGATTGCTGGGCGCACCTCCACAAGGAAGTCACTCCCACTCTCCGACAGGAAGGCCGAGAGTCCAGCCTCTTCCCGCAGGCGTCTGGGGAGCTAATCTCCCCTAGGGTTGGAACAAAAGCCACAAGTCCCTTCCCCCGACCCACGCGCCTCCGCACCTCAGCTTCTCCAGAGTTCGCTCTTTCCTCTTCTCTCTTAGCTGTAAATCCACCATTCAGCCAGCTCTCCTGTGGTTCTGGGTGGCAGACGCTCTGTGCGCGGCGAAGTTCCTTTGTTTAACTTTGAAATTGCTGTGCGCGAAGTTCCTTTGTTTGACTTCGCTGCCTTCTTAGTTCTCCTCTCTCAAAATGGCTAGAGGACTTGAGTGTAAGACAGGAAGTCTTAAGAATCCTCTAAGTCGGTGTTGGCGGTCTCCGGGGCCCCGAGGATCTCAGTGGGGAGCTGGGCCAGGTCGGTGACGCGGGTGGGCCCGTCTCGCAGAAAGATGGTCTCTTCCTTCACCGAGAGCCGCTGCGCCGAGTCCGCGGCCGCCGCCACAGCAGCTGCCGCGGCGCCCACGAGCTCATGGCCCCGGCTGCGGTGCTGGCTGAGAGGAGCCGCCGCCCGGTCTGGGGAGACGCGAGCAGGAGTCGCCGCGCTCACCAGTCCATCTTTTAGTTGTTTTTCCAAAACTGCCATGCGAGGCAGCAGATCAGCCGTTCACCTCTGCCGCCATCTTGGCTTCTCTGAGAACTCTGTTGTTATATTTTTTAATGTTTACATAGGACTAATATGTTTAGGTGGTGAGACTATTGACCATTTAGATTAAACAGTTTTTTTCTGTACTTTAAAATTATTTAGTGAGTGATTGCATTTTTTTGAATGAAAAGTTGGGACAGGCTCCTGCCGGGCTCCCCGGGCTGGTCCTATCCATGTGGTTCTGACCTGCCCTCCGGGAGCGACAGCAACGGGACTGGATTGGGGGCTCCTGTCCGAGGGGACGCAGGAGACCATGGTTGCCAGTGCAACACCAGCTGTCCGCGAGTCTCGTGAGGGGACCCCGTGAGGGGACCCCGCGAGACGGCCGGCGGGAGTGC
This sequence comes from Cnephaeus nilssonii, assembly GCF_951640355.1. Classification (NCBI taxonomy): domain Eukaryota; kingdom Metazoa; phylum Chordata; class Mammalia; order Chiroptera; family Vespertilionidae; genus Cnephaeus; species Cnephaeus nilssonii. Next base: position 98,770,311 of record NC_137075.1, on the reverse strand, counting down.
CCCCGGCACACACTTGAACCCTGCGTTGAAAAATAAAATTTAAAAAAAAGAAAAAAGAAAGAAAAGTTAGGATATAACCCTCTTCAAGAGCCCCTTCCAGATGAGACATTTCCTGACTGTATTTGTTAAGCATGTGCCCAGCCCTGTCTCTCTCTGTAGCATGTAATGAAACCACGCTCTCTGCCCACGAGGCACTTAGGGCTGGAGCAGGTGATGGTGGATGGCAGTAAACACACCTGAGCAGGTAAAGTGCCCGGATCACACCCTTCTCTGCGAGAGGCTGGCTGGTCTTGTTGGGCCAGGACTCATTTCCTTCCCCAGCAGAGGGATGTGTCTGAGTCTGGGAAGGCAAGAGCCATGGAGAGAAGGGGCCAGTGTTGTGCAGTGTCTGTGCTTAGGGGCCCGGGCAGGTCCCACCCTAGGCTGGACCCTCCTGAACTCCTGATTATCAGCACCACCCGTGGCAGTGTACCAGCAGCGAGAACGAGCACGTGTTCGGTGCCAGGGGCTGTGGCCATCTCTTTCTGAGTGAGCGTTGTCGTTCCTGGTTTCCTCCACGTTCTCTAGATGAATGTTCAGATGTGCCCCTTGCTGCCGCCTTCGCTTTTCCCATCATGAAACATTGTGCTCCCTACTAGGCGGCTGTATGCTCAGGGGACCCGAGTGGTGACTGGAACAGTCATTGAACTGGGGAAGCCCCCAGAGAAGGGAAAAACTCAGACTGGTCCAGGTTCTTGCTCAGCTGCCCAAGCCCCTGAATTTTCTTGCTCATGTGAAAGGGTTTGCTTTAACTACAGAGGCCGTGTGCCTTGCAAAGCGTCATGATAGTTGGTTCCTACCTTCATTACAGCGCTTACCACGCTGTGTAGTAACTGCTGTATGGGTGTGTCCTTCCCTGGGCTGTGGCGTCCTGGTGGGCATGGTCTTTATTCATCTCGCTGATCCACATCTCGCTGTACCCGGAATTGGCTCTTAATTAGGACTCCAAGAACCTTCCAACACGGGCAGGGTTCGTGCTTGTGGGCAAAGCAGTTGTCTGCACAGTCAGAGGGGACTAGCAAGTGACACAAAGCACGTGTCCCCTACGCTGGCTGTCCGTTGGAAGAGAGATGAAAAAGAGGAGAAGTAAGTGGAGTTGTTTTTGTTTTAGTTTGGCAAAGTCATATTTGGTAGCAAAATAGCTGCCCCGATGTGGCTGGGGTGAGGGGCACTGAATGTACTTCCATCTCAGTTTGCTTTCAGCAGAGTACCTTGTGTGCCTCGGTGGCTGAGTTGTGATTCAGGAAGGGGCAGGCGTGAGAGGAAAAGAGATGAGAAGGAGGGAAAATCAGGGGAAGTGATGGACCAGAGGCACTGGGGAGCCACTGGAGGCTGGAGCACCGGGGCTCCTGGAGAGACGGGCCCGGGCGTTTGTGGCTGACTTCTCCCTGGGCCTATGCCAGTGATGGGCAACCTTTTGAGCTTGGTGTGTCAAACTTTGCCAAAAAACTGAGCATAACTTGGGTAGTGTGTCACTTTGAGGAAAAAACATTATTTCGCAAATGTTTCATCCTCAGGAGCAGCAAATGTTTCATCCTCGGCATGCGGCCGCGTGTCATCAGAAATGGCTACGCGTGTCAGTGCTGACACGCGTGTCATAGGTTCGCCATCACTGGCCTATGCTCAGCCGTGTTCACACTGGGGCTCATTTGGAGGCAGCTGGTAGAAACTCTGTGTGTGGGGGGATGGGGGAGAGGGGGGGACACATAGTTTATAAAAAGGAATAAAGCTAATGCAATGGGGACCACCCCAATATCCTACCCGAATAATCAGCCTTGTAAAAAGAACACTTTACGAAAACCTAAATCCTGGAATAAGCATTTCTTTCTGATATGATCCAGCATGACTTCCCATAAGCCTACGGCATGTGGACAGTTCCAGAGTGAAGATTTCAATGGAAAAAATTCCAAGAGTGTCCTTCGCCTTCTTCATCTGCCAGAGGGGACGGAAGTGGCCTCGCAGCCCTTGAGGTGATGAATCGCTCGGGTTGGAGGTGTTGGATCCCTCTTCACAATCCTGGGAACACTTGGATCTGTGGGTCCCGAGGAACCCCTTTGCATGTGGCCAGTGGTGTAGAGCCCAGCTGGTGTTGGCTTCTGAAAACTTCCTGCCAGATGTTGCTGAAGAGTTGAGCCAGAGGGGTGGAGCCACTTCGGAGACTGTTACGGAAGCTTTCTCAGCAAAGGTTTCTGGGAAGAGGGATCACTCGTAAGTTTGTGCTGGACACTCTGGCCCTGTGTTTATGACGCCAGGATTGCTTCTTAGGCGGCAAAGAGGATGGCACCTCTGGGCCAGGGTTCTGAGGAAGGCTGTGTGAATAGACACTTGAGCTGCCTCTAAGCTGCAGGTAGTGCAGGAACACCCAGGTCTGGGCGTGGGGCAGGCTGGGAAGCAGGAAGAAGACAGAGGCATCTCTGTGCCTCCCACCCATGGCACTTCCTCATGTGTTGGTGCCCCGTGTACACTCCGCTGATGGAATCTGAAGACTGGGATCTGTTTCATCTTCACTACGGGACAGTGGGCCGGGGGCCTCACCCCTGCAGGGTCCACCGGCAAACCATCAGGGGAGCCCCCACTTCTTCTGGCCCTGGAGCAAGGGTGCCTCGTGAGATGGTGTTTAAAAATGTTTTTATTGATTTCAGAGAGAGGAAGGGAGAGACAGATAGAAACATCAGTGATGACAGGGAATCATGGATTGGCTGCCTTATGCACACCCCCTACTGGGGATCGAGCCTGAAACCTGGGCACGTGCCCTGACCAGGAATCGAACCATGACCTCCTGGTTCACTGAGCCACGCTGGCCGGGACCGTGAGAGAGCTTTTGGCGGCATTAGCCATATTCCTTAACATCCCAGTCTAATGCATTCTACCTTGGATGCTTTTTCCAGTATTGGGGTCCCCGTGAGGGAGAAAAGGAGGCACTGTCTGCGTCATCAGGAGAGCTCACCAAAGTGGCCCACCCTGCAGTGGAGCGGGTTCCCCGGAAGGGCCAAGGGTCGCTGCTTCCCCAAGTTAAGTAGCCCTTGGCATTCCTCCAGCCGGCGAGAACTCAGAAGTATGGAGGCGCAGTCTCCCAGCTCCCTGCTGTGTCAGGAAGCCTTCATGAATGGAAATGTGGATGTTGACAGGGTTATCTCACTCCACAGAAGGCTGATGATCCAGAGCAGAGGCCCCTGGGCAGGGCCTGTCTCTCCTTCTCTGCGGCAGCCCCGGCGCTGCTCACGCCAGGTCACCGGCTTCCTGAAAGGACAGGTGTGGGCCCAAATGCCTCTGAGGTATTCTTCCATGCTGGTTCCCAATTTCTGAAACACCCTTCCCCCTTCCCCACTGACCTCACTTTAAAGACAGCCCATCTTTCTGTGTCTGTCCGGAGAGCTGCCGGCCGGACGCCTGTGCTGGTGGCACCGGCCCTCGGGCATCTGCTTTCTCCTGGCACCGACTCCAGACGTCACGTGTGTGCTCCCAAGTCCTTTCCTGGGAGCCCTGGTGAAAGGGCTGTGTTTTGTAAAGGATTTGGTTTTTATTGTTTTCTTTAATTAGTAAGGCTTTGAGGCCAACAATACCACTCTCAGCATCTGTTTCTGATACACTTTTGTCATAAATATATTTATTATTCACTCACAGGCTATTCCTTCAGTATTGTGGGCCAGGAGATGGCCTGGCCCCGGGCAACAGTGGGGCAATGCACTGTTCTCGTGGCCTGTGCGTCTGCGTCCGGTGGGAGAAGACAGGACAGCCAGCAGGCGAGGAGGACCCCTGCCCTGCAGGAAGTAGATAAGCTGTGTGGGGAAGGGCTTGGGGTGCTGGTGTCTGGGGAGATGTCTCCGAAAGAAGGAAATTCAGCCCAGACCTGAGGGACAGGAGGGAGCAGGAGAGAAAGGGTGGGGCGCGTTCCTCACCTGGGAGGGTGGCAGGTGTGCCCACGTGATGGGGCCCTGCAGGGGGAGCTAGGATGTCCTGGTCCCTCCTCGGTTGAGATTTGGTGCCTTTGGTGTGTGGCATATTTGTTGGCGACTCTTTATTTTGAAATAATCATACACTCAGAAATTGCAAAAACAAACAAACAAATAAAAAACAAAGAGTGTAGTAAGACCCCCACCCATTCTTCCTCCAGCTTCCCCCACAATGATATCTACCAGGACATTGACATTGGTGCAATACTGTTAACTAGACTCCAGACCTTATTAGAAGACTTCAATAGTTAGTTAGTTATTTATTTTATTTACTTATTTATTTATTTTTAATCCTCACCTGAGGATATTCTTCCATTGATTTTTAGGGAGAGTGAAAGAGAGAGGGAAAGACAGACAGAAATATCGATGTGAGAGAAACACATCGATTGGTTGCCTTCCACACTATCCCAGGCCGGGGAGGAGCCTACAACCAAGGTACTTGCTCCCTATGGGAATGAAACCCGGGCCGACGCTCTAGCCACTGAGCCAAACCGGCTAGGGCTTCAATAGTATTTATACGTATTCGTTGTATATAGAGGATTTGTGTCTGTGTGTGTGTGGTACATTTTTAACGTGTACATTTTCATCTCTTTTAAACATACTTGCTCAGTGTTTCAGGAATGTCTGATTATTTAATAACCATCAAATGAACACTTACTACGTATCAGTGTGTTGGGTACTTGAGATGCAGGCAGAGGGTGCCGGGGGCTTGGTGGTGGTCTGAGAAAGCTGCGCAGGGAGGTGTTGGGGTAGCCTGGTGAGAAGGTGCGGGTGTGCGGAAAGCTGGCCCATCCAGGAAATGCCAAGGAGAGAGGGGGATGGGGGCGGCCAGGACAGGCGAGCAGGTTTAGCGTGCGAGGGGCTGAGTGCCAGGCTGGGGGTTTGGGACTCGGTGCTTTTTTGCAGATTCCTCAATACCTAGCCAAGTTAGGGACTCAGAGCATGACTGCAATCGCCTGTAAACTTAATTTATGTTCTCGCTGACCCGTCCGTTTGAGCAGTAAAGGCAATGCCTACTGTGTGCACATCTGATCTGGGAGGGACGCCTGGATGCAGCCTGACAAGGTCACTCCAGGCTGAGGGTGGGTCCATCATCCACTCCACGTTCCCCAGCACAGTTCCCGTGTGTGCATATCATTGACGTGTGTTGTACACGAGGAAACTAGGTGTCGGATGCCAGGTAGATGTTTCCTTTGAGTTTTCTGAGGCGGGAGAGAGACACCTGTCAACTACTGGATCCACGCAGATTACACAAATCCTCTATGTACAACGACTGCATCCACCAAAAAAAGGAATGTTGCCGTTTAATCGAAGCACTTGGCATTTAGCTCTGACCTTTCGAATGTGTCATTTCGGGCGGCAGCCTGTTAGATGGCCTGCAGGGCTGTACTGGAACGCTGAGCGAAACGGTGTAACGAGGATGTCCCTGTCTTTTCGAGCAAAATGTAAGAAAAAGAAGCCCCCTCCCTCGCCCCATTACCCCATCGGGAAGTAGCTTGGTTGTCCAGGAAAGGAAAGTGAGTCGTGGATGCCGGATAAGTGTGTGTGGGCTCTCGGGAGAACTCCAGCCGGGACCAGGCTGCCCGGTGGGCTCCGTGTTCCTTGGCAGCTGGCGGAGTTTACAGCGTCTTCCCCTCCAGCTGTCAGGCTGACGGTCCCTGAGCCGGACGTCATCCCACGCACACGGGTGCCTCCCTTGCTCATCACACAGTTCCCTCGGCCACGGGTGGTCGAGTGCAGCCCTGAGTAGGAACCTGACACGATGCGGGCGTTTACCTTCCTGGCAAAGGGCTCGGGGTCCCACGATGCAGGTGATGGACCCGCCCGCCTTCCAAATCCACCGGCACTTGCGGGGACAGGCCCGGCAGTGAGAGCCGTGTGACGTGCGTGAGGATGGGCGTGCTGCTGCCCTCTGGCACGGGACCTTCCGCTCTGCCCTGCGGAGGAGCTTGAGTGGGAAGTGACTTCCATCAGCGAAAGCACTCCCTGGCCGCTGCTGCCCGGCAGGGCGGTGTGGCGTACAGCGCGCATAGCAGGTGCGAGAGGCATAAGGAAGGGCTGGACGGGGCGACTCGTGGTCCAGGTTCCTCACAGCCCAACCACTGCGAGTTCTAGGTCAAGCCATTTAACCTTGCTGGACACCCCCCCACCCCCCCACCCCTGTTTTCCATATCTGTAAATTGACGGCTACACACCAGAGAATCCTAAGATGCCTTCCAAAACAAATATGCTGTCATAGTCCACCAAAGGCTAATGGTTTGGGTGCAGATTTCAATTAGTTCTCGTTAAAAGGGTGCTTCTTCTTCTTTTTTTTTTTTAACCCAGCTCCTCAGTAATTATTAAGAAATAGTGCGACCTTTTAGGAGTTAGTCCCCTTTCTAAGGTTTTCCAAGCCTTTGCTGATCTAAAGTGGCAACGGCGTCATTGTCTGTATGAGTGACCATAGGTTTTTTTAAAAATTCCCTTATTGCTTTTGTAAAGGGCACATTGTGCACAACTCTATACAGAGAGTTTGTGATTCAGAGATCAAAATGTTGAGATTCCCTCCAAGTCAGCACCTATTCGCTTAGCCTCCTTATGAGAGGAGACGGATGGGCTAAGAGGTAGGGGGGGATCATTACTTTTTCTGGCCCGTTTGGAGAGCTTGCAGATGAAATTTGTTTCCTTTTGTCCTTTTCCACTCGGCAAATACCGACTTTGACTCTTGGCTGTGAGGGGGCTGGCATGAGCGTGGCTAATCTCCAGTTAAGAACTTTTATCTCCTCCAGGGCTACATCGGCCAAAACCTGTTGCTGTACTTGTTGACTGGGAGCCAGAGGGGGTCTGGACGGCTCTGTGCTCTGAGGCTCAGACAGAGCCCGTTAAGGGGCTCCCCCCTCGAGACTAAGTAGCAGGCAGATGGTGGGGGGCAACTGGAAAACTTTTTTGGTAATTATTTGCTTTCAGGCATGCCAAGGCTGCACTTGAACCTCAAATTATTCACGAGCATAATAGCCAAGCTCACAGTTATGTTGTATCACCCTGCTGAGTACAGAAAAAATAGGGTGATTTTCTGAGAAGTACATGGGAAAACACTTTGTAAAAGGGCATCAAAGAGGCCGTCGGTGTGCGCGGTTGACCGGCATACTGAGTTTTTGGGGAGAGCAATGCACTCATTCCAGGAGGAAAGGAAGTCCCTCAGCAGAGCCCAGGTGGCTGTCTCCAGAAATGCACCTTGTGTGTTTCTAATACAGGGACAAGTAGAGCTGAGTCTGCAAGGCCCAAAGAGCAAAGGGAAAAGATGCAGATGGTAAGCGACATAGGAAATGATGGACATTTTAAAAAATATGTTTTCATTGATTTTTTAGAGAGAGAGGATGGGGAAGGGATAGAAACACCAGTGAGAGTGGAACACCATCAATTGGCTGCCTCCTGCACATCCCTCACTGGGGATCGAGCCTGCAACCCAGGCACGTGTCTTGATTGACAATCCAACCAGTGACCTCTTGGTTCCTATGTTGATGCTCAACCACAGAGCTACACTGGCCGGGGAATGATGGGTATTTCTTAAAGGGAAGAAGCCTTGAGAGCCCGGGTTGCAGAAGCAGTAGGAGCCATAGTCATCTCTGACCTGATGTTTCACCACGCCACCCGCTTCCTCCAAATCTCCTAGGCACTCTGACATCAAGAGTGATGCTTGTGCAGACAAGACAGATGTCCTGAATGACCTTCCCATTTTCTTAGGAGCTCACCTGCATCCACTTCTTATTTCTGCAAATCTCTGTCGCCCGGGGTTCTTTGTATTCGCCATCTCCCACCTCTTCTAAAAGCTGTTTGGAGAAGTAGTGAAGGCCACCGAATGGGGCTTCAGAAAGTTTCGGTTCAGGTCTGGACTCTGCAACAACCATCTCCCCCTTTTGAATATTCCCTCCATGTCTCCATTTGTTTGTGCATGCAGTCTTTTATTCAACACACTCTTACTGAGCACTTACTATATTCTGGGCACTATAGGCCTTGAAGATCTGGCTGTGAGCATGACAAATGAGCTCCGGCCCTCATGACAGTCACATGGACTTGTTTATTTTTATACCTAAGAGATATCACTATATATTTGCTAGCTGGATAAATGGTTCATACCTTCTCTGGGTTACCTAATCATAGTGAAATGCCCAGACTCTTCAGTTGGGAAGTGTCCGAACTGGGGGGGGGGGAAAAAAGGTAGTCATAACAGAGATTTCTATAAGTACAGATTCAAGGCCCTGGTTTCAGAAATGCTAAGAACTTCACTCGCCTTGGTTTGCACTTAGTTGGGTCCAGCGGGTGTGATGGACTCAGAATCTTTCGACTTAGGAATCAGTCATTCAGTCAGTTATTCAACAGGTATCTATTGAAGACTTGGATGTGTCAATCACTATGCTTGTGTTCCTGTAGAGGCAGCCACCTGCTTCACCAGCAAATTCTTCCCCCCACACTTCAGAGAAGACTCAGGATGATTGTAGAATTAAAATAATGAAAGACACAGGAGAGATAGTCTCCCTGGAAGGGATTGCTTCTGGGAGTGTTTCTGCTGACGGGCTGATTGATTTCCATGATTTTCCGCAAAGCCAAGAAAAATACAATCGCCTGCCTCCTTTACCCCTTCCTCCTTGTAGGCACTGTTGTTGTTCCCCATTTTTCAGATGAGAAAACTGAAGTTTCAAGCGGTTAATAACTTGCCCAAGGTCATACAGTTAAGAGTGGCGGAGCCAGGATTTGAACCTGGGTACCTGGCTCCTGATTCTACACTTGCTGCACGGGAATTTTCCTACAGGAACAGGCTCAGGTATCAGGATGCCAGATCAGAATGAAACCTCAACAGTTTGGGCCTTGGCTGAACTAGAACTGCCCACAGACCTGCCCACGGACTTGCTGGTTCTCCTTGCTGATCTGCGCGGCCTCTGCCGCACACCTTTCTGGGCACTTCGTGAAGGTTCTGGAGACCGTGGGACACCTGGAAGTGTTCTGAGTAAGCGGCTTTGCAGGAGACAGGAGGCGCATGGTGTTTGCAGAAGAGCTGTTGCTGTGTTGGTTATTAACTAGTAGCTCCCAAAGGGCAAGTTGACCGAATTGTGTAACTTTTATGTGACACTCGTGATTGCAGGAGATGCCTGGGCTGCGGTGTGAGTTGGAGTTATTAATAAAGGTGATTCAATATTAGTTCCTATTTTTTTTTCCTTTCAATTTTATTTTGTACTGGTTTCAGGTGTACTAGTCCCCGTTTTCTGAGAACCTACTGTGGACTGGGCAGCTCATCCTCAATCTTCCACATGTTGGTCCCGTCTTCCCCGGAGCCCTGGAAAGGGGTTGTTGTGATTCTGCTTCTTGGATGAAGAACCAAAGACTCAGAGGTTAAGTGACCTGCCCAGGGCCACACAACTTACAGTTAACCCAGCTCTGACTGCCTATGTAGACTAGGCCCTTTATGCTACATGATTCATTCATAAAAATATTTACTGACACCTACTATGTGCCAGCCATTGTTCCCAGTGCCGGGGGTTCCGTGGGGGATACGGTAGATGGATCTCTGTTTCCGTGAGTTCACACAAGACAGCGGTGGCCTGTCAGGACCTGGGACCCCAACTCAAACTAGGCAAGGAGGAGAACAGGGCCCAGGATGTCATATGAAGGCCTTGAGTCTGCAGGGTCCAAAGCCCCTTTTGTGGTTAGGACTTGATCAGTAACGTTAGCGATGTGGGGCCTTTGATGAGGTTTAATTATTTATCAGTGTTTGTTAAAGGGCAAGTACGATGATTATCATGGAAGATCCAAAATGGGCATTTCGGCGTTAGGCAATTTGCAATTTTGCCACCCAGCACCCAGCCCTGCCCAGCACCCAGCCCCGCCCAGCCCTTTTGTCAGGTAAGGAAGCTGATGGCTGCTGGTCTTGCCAGTGGCCCGTAGTGGGCTGTGCGGATGGAACTGGTGTGGACCTGGCCCCCTTGTGGCAACGTTAGCACCTGTGCCCCACCCACAAAATGCTGGTGGCATCTGCCTTCTTTCTCTTCATTTTGTGACAACCCAAACCATCTCTAAGCATTCAGTTCTCCAGTTGAGAACCTCAAAGACGTGCTTGTGTTTTTCCTGCATTAAAACCCTTCTGCCCTCTTCCCTGGGCTCACTCTACACCAAAGCTGCTGACACGGGGGAGAGGGAGACTTGTCTCAAGGGGTCCTTTCCCCACGGTTTCCCGATTTCAGGCCCCGCCTCTGTCCTCCAGCACCTCAGCAAAGGCCGCCTGAGCACCCCTTCCGTGAGGGCGTGGTCAGGGAAGTCCAGGTCCTCAGATGCGAGAATATCAGATGAGCCCTGCAAGCCCTTAGTCTTGCTGATGAGAAAACTGGAACGTGGGAAGGGAACTTGCCAAGCGGACCCTCCTGAGTCACAGTCCTGCTGTCTGTCCATCACCCCGGCCACTTGGCCACTTCTCAAGTACAACATGTCTTTAGTGGGAAGGTGTTGGAAGAGCTGGAGTTTGGAGCCACTTATCCAGTGGAGTTGCTGGGATTAAATACATTAGCCCATGGCCAGTGTTCTCTCCATCATACAAGCACAGTCTTCATTCCCCCACCAGGACATGATATGGGGCAAGGGCAGTTTAACAGCCTGAAGCTGGAGGAATTCATTTTTTCCCTTTTATGATTGCAAGTTATTGTTGAGTGTGAAAAATAAGACATTAAAATCCTAACCAATTTAGAAGTGCTTATCATGGAAAGTTTAAAGTCCCTACTGACCCACCCGTCAAAGCCTTTCTGGGCATGTATTAACATACCTGATACTATTCTGCAGACAATAGACTTGACATGAGTTCTGAAGCATGCTCCTCTCTCTGACCTTTATCCTCCGGTGCCTCATTCTACCTTTTTCTCTTAAAAGCTGCCAATTTCCATTACATGGATGAACCAGGATTTAGCTAACTGATCCCTTTTGGATGAACATGGCGTTCTTTCCAGTTTTCCACGGTTATAAATGATGCTGACATAATCCTCATGCATGTATGTTTTTTTGCACAGTTGTGTATTTCTGGGCAGTGAGTGCCTAGAAGGAGAATTGCTGGGTCAAAGCCACGGTGTAGTTTAAATTTAATAGAAAGTGTTAAATATGCCTCTGAAAAGAACAGGACTTGTTAAGGCTCTCATCAACCCTAAGGATACCTATTGCTACACATCTTCACCCACAGTGGGTTTTCTTTTTTAACTGATCTTTTAAATTTTGGAGTATTTCTGAGTAGACAACGTGATCATTTGGTACAATTTAAGTTTATTTTTGAATGTTGATCTCTGGCGTCAGGGTACAAAGCGGTAAAGGCATGGCGGTTACGTTTTAGATAGGCAATTTCAAAAAGGTTTTCAGTCTGACTGGTGTTGCTCAGTGGTTAAGCATTAACTTATATACCAGGAGGTCATGGTTCGATTCCTGGTCAGGGCACATGCCTGGATTGCGGGCTCGATCCCCAGTCTGGGGGTGTGCAGGAGGCAGCTGATCCGTGATTCTCATCATTGATGTTCCTATCTCTCTCTCCCTCTCCCTTCCTCTCTGAAATCAATAAAAATGTATTTAAAAAATAAAAAAGGTTTCCATGCCAGAGTTTTAGAAACCTGAAACTGAAGTCTAGTCCCTTCCCAGCATTTTCCCCAGCGTTTCCTGTTGGCGCTGACTTGTTTCCTGGACCCCAGCCCACAGGCTGTTGGATATGGACGCATCGGTCTTCCCCGAGCTGCATGAGGGAAAGAGCCAAGTTCTGAGGCCCCACATTGTCATGGGGACCAGGGCTAAGGAAACTTCTGGAAGCTGGCTGATTTTTAAGCTAAGCTCCCCTTCAAAACGCCTTCCCCAGCAAGCTATAGAGCACACGCTTCCTACCCCAGATGGCCTGGCCAGCCTGGACACCTGGCTGGGGCAGTGAGCTGGCACCTCCTGTGTCCACATTAGTGCTGCCCCCGTGATGGTGCCGATGGTCTCAGCTGCGTTCCTTCCCGCCCTCCCCCAGGAACGCTGGGGAGATGGAGGTGAGCGTGGCCAGGGAGCCTTTCCCCGGCTCCGCTCAGGCAGCAGGTAAGCCAAGAGTGGACAGATGACCCTTCCTTGGATAATGGCTTGCTCCTCTTTTTAAAACCAGACTGGGAAGAGGTAGGATCATCTCGGGAGTACAGTGCCGTGGCCTCGTTTTCTGGGTGTCACAGCGTGTTCTTTCTGTCTTTTGTCCTCCCTGCCTCTTAGGACACACCTTGGCAATATACCTCTACACCTCCTGGGGTTCAGGGACCCCCGCTTTCTCTCCAGTCTGCCCCAGGGAGTGACCCTGGTATCAGTTCTTTACACACTCGGTGTAAATGAATGAAGGGCACTGGATCTTAGACACTAGGTAATAGGGGTGGGGAATGAGCTTCCTGTAGGGGCTTTTTAAGGTGTGTGTGGCTCCTCTTATCCTCTGAACCTACTCCAACGAGATGATCCTTTCCCGAGTGTGAGGTGGATTCAGCGAGGGAGATATTTAGACGAGGCGGGGACCGGGGAATAGTGTCCTCCTCTGCAATCTGAACAATTGCGGAAGCTACGCAGTCCCCAGCCACCCATGCTGGAGTGACGACTTACAGAAATACCCGTTGCGTCTTTTAAAAGCTCTTTTCATTTGAACTGTATAATAATATACACACACAAGGTGTCACATTTTTTTCAAACGGGTAGTGAGTGAATACACTCAACGATTTAAAAAAAAAGTGAATGGAAAGTGTTAAGACAGGCAGGCCGGGAGTGATGAAGATTTAACCTGCGGGACTGTCATGCTCAGGCTCCAGTGAGCCCTGCAGAATGAACAGAGACGTGGCAGCCAGCGTCCCACACATCCTGGCCGGTTCTGGGGCTGACATCTACATAGTGACAAGTTACTGACAAGTAATACGAAGAACGGAAAACATATCAATCTGAAGGCCAGCCAAGGAAAGCCTTGTTAAATGATAACAAGGGCCAGAGCCCCATGTCCGGCTGTTGGTGGAGGGGTAGTGGCCATTTTCAGGGCTCAGGCCCTGGTTTGAAGAATTACGTATCCTGGCAACCAGGCGTGGCATGGAGAGCATCCTGGGACTGGGTGATCTTCGCCTCCCCTGATTATAACTAGTCACCATTAGGTGCCTCCAGGGCTGGGTGGGAGGTAGAGAACTGGCTGGCTCACCTTTTACCTGTATGGACATCATCAACATCCTGGCATCAGGAGCAAAATGAGAGGAAGCTGATGTCTGTTCCTGCTTTGGGGTGTTCAGTCAACCCTGGCTCTTCTCTCTTGCTGCCCTGGCCTTGGCTGGTTTGCCTGAAATTTCTGCTTACAGAATCCTGGGCTCTTCACTCTGAACGAGGCCTTAGGATCCATGGGTCTGCCCCACCAACTACAAATGGGAAAGTGGAGACTCAGTCTTTAAACCAGTGGCGGGAGGATGTTGCCTGCACGCCAGGCGATGCCCCAGGGATGCCAGGGAGGAAAGGCTGCCCCTGGGGGACTTCCCTGGCACGCTCCCTGTTCCAGATTCATTTAACAGGCGAGCCTGCAGAGTTATTTCTGTCAAAGGCACCGGGACAGAGTTTTAAGAAGATAAAATAGAGAATATTCATTTTCTCAGCTGGAAGAAACTTTGGAAAAGAGCTGGTCTTGTCCCTCGTTATGGGAAAAAGACCCTGAAGTCCGATTGGTTCCAGGACTCATTCGAGGAGGCAGAGCTCCAAGGCCCACTTATGGAGGGTTGGGTCGGGCTCCAGGGAATTACGAAAGTTTGAGCAAAGGGTGCTAACCAAGACCTGGAGGAAAGAGGAGAAGAGAAGGGAATCCTTTCCGTGGCGCCCTGGGCTCTGACGCAGCTGGGAGAAGGTGTATGTGGCAGCTGTGGGCCACAGGAGGCCTTTACAGGCCTGCAGCTCAGCGGCTGGATACTGAAGCAATAAGTACCTATAAGGCTTTCAGCCTGGCCTGCTCCCCCGTGAAGCAGAGGTATTAGGATTTCAGTCAAACAATGCATCCTGTTGCACATGTTTCATTAAGTCCTGGTCTGGACGCACTTCTGGGCGTTTGGTCTGTCAGGGAGCTCCCATAGGTGGGCGCGGTTAAAGGCCGCTTTCTTGGCACGGGGTCCTTTTCCTGCCATCCCCTGGCTCAGTAATGCAAGAGTGGGGAGTGTCGGGAGCTGCAGGTTATCTGGATATCACCTCTGCCCCGCTCTGGGTCCAGAGCCATTGCCCTTAAAGGGTAGACAATGGGGTGGACAGCCCGGCTGGCGTGGCTCAGTGGTTGAACATTGACCTATGAACCAGGAGGTCACGGTTCGATTCTGGTCAGGAGCACATGCCTGGGTTGCAGGCTCGATCCCTATTAGGGGGTGTGTAGGAGGCAGCCAATCAATGATTCTCTCTCTTCATTGATGTTTCTGTCTCTCTCCCTCTCCCTCCCTCTCTGAAATCAATAAAAAAAAATATTTTGAAAAAAAGGGGTGGACAGGAGCCATTGGCTTTGCCCCATGCCACAAGCAGACCCTCCTGTGAAGGTAGCACTTCAGTGGCTTAGGAACAAGGGGATGTGGTCAGTGTGCCTCTGGTGGCAGGCGTGCCCTTGTGTTGGTCTTCTCTCCCCCCCCCCCCCCCCCCCCCCGCCCACCACTTTCACACCTGACTCCCTTGGTCTGTTTCTCTTTAACTCAAGAAATCCTACTCTATAGTCGAATGGGTTTCTTTAGAGGCAGGCTTTCTGGCTTCCCCATGAGCCCACCTCCCCGAGAGGCCTCCTGGTGGCAAATTCCCGTGTCGTTGCTGAAGGAAGCAGATATCCATGGGCATGGATGCCAGACCCCAAGGGTGAGTTGACTGAATTGTGTGCCTATGGGGTTGCGGACCTGGCAATGCCACTGCTGCAGAAGAGAATGCAAAATGTCCCCTATGTTGGTCTCCTGCCCCCACAAACGTGGTAGTTCCAAATGTCACCTTGGCATTTTCTTCTCAGATAAATTCATTCTTGTTCATATCACAAGAAAAGTGGAAACATGGACTTGGAACTTTGGTGTTTATTTCTCAGTCCTCTGATTAACTTGCTGTGTGGCATGCTGAACTATTAGAGTTATTTCGTGGGTAAATGTGAACACGGGCTTTGAGATTTTTATCTATGGAGGACTGGAGTCTTGTAATTGGAGTCAAAGAAAAGACTTTGGACTCCATATTGTGTGAGTGTGTATGTGTGTGTTTATAGGAAAAAGCTATAAGGGGAAAAGTAGCTAATGTTAGTTGGTTGTAAAGAGGTATATGGTGGGTTTTTTGTGTTTTTTTTTAAGGAGTTATCCTGATAACATTGCCATAGGAGATTATGATGTGGGGACGGATTTGGGTGGAAGAGCAGTGTTTGATTAAGTCAAGAAAGCAGAAGTCCTAACAAAGGAATACATTGAATTTAGAGAGATGCTTTGCCTCTCAGAACGCATGAAAGAATTTTATGCTGCAGTTTCTTGTAAATGTCTTGCGAAACACCCAAGAGAGATGTAGAAATCACCCCATTTTGAAGGTGGAGAAGTGAAGACACAGAAGGTGATGTGGATGCAGCGATTCTGGGACAGGGTCGGGATTTGAATCCAGGCTTTCTTATGTAGAAAACAGAGATAATTGTTCATCTTTTGCTCTGTCGAAAAAAGGTTTTGGAGGTAAGCTAGAGATTACCCTGAGCAGACAACTCAGCATTGTGGGAAGAGAGATGAGAAGGACTGGGAAGGTGAGTGGGGCTGAAGAATCAAGGTCATCATGTCCTATTAGGAGTATTTTTCTTGGTACACAGATGGGGGTGCAAGGAAGGAAGGCACAGGTGGATGTTGGAGCCTCTTCCTTGATGAGATGCTTCCGAGTGACCGCTGGCCCCAGGGAGTGTGGGCTTGGGGCTTTCTGGATCAGGACCTACACAGCTCTTTCCATTTTCACAGATGACCTCCTTGACCTTGAGGGAGAAAAATCCATTGATAGATATATTCATTTGGAATTTATTTTGCTGATTTGACATGAGGAAGAACTAAACTTTTTCTAAGAAACTAATATTAAAAATGCATTTTTGAGGTTCACAGGGTGTCTTTCACGCATGTGTGCACGCAAGAAGACATTTAGAATCCACTGCGGACATTTACTTTGAACTGTAGATATTTATAGACAAGTTCAAGCAAACCAGACTTGGTGCCAGGGACCCACACTCGGTGCGGGCCACTGTTTATATGGAAAGGTTGGCTCTTGTGTGCTGCGGCCGAGGAAACCTAGGGCTCCTGGGGGAGTGGGTATGTTTCCTAGGATGGCACATATTTATTTGGATGGTAGGGAATCGATGATTCTCGTAGCAATGTGAGGTTGACGCGAGTTAGTGTTCAATAGAGAGGCTGTCAGATGAGGCTGGTGAATGTGCAGAGACACTCTGTGCTGTGGGGTTGCTAGATACTGAGTGCCCTTCAAGTCCAGCCCTCAGTTCCTCATTACAACACCCACTGAGAGATTCTACAATTTCCCCTTAACTCACCTACTCACTCCACGGAGAAAACCTGTGCTTTTCACTCTCCTGCATCACTGGTGGAGGATGTAAACGAGAATTACTTTTCTGAAGAGCAATTTGGTAGCAGGAATTCAAGGCCTTACAGTGTGAGTACTCTGACCCAGTTATTACTCTTTTAAGAGTTCATCATAAGGACACAGAGAGCTACATTCAAGATGTATGAATAAGGCTGTTTGTCTAACATTGTTTTTGTATTAGCAGAATGCTGAGGTCAACTTAAATATCCAACAGAATGAGGATGGCAAAGTCATTGGCTATATCACATAATATCACACAGGCATTCACTCACTCCATAACTATTTACTGAGTGCCTACTGTGTGCCTGGCACATAGTAGGTGTGATATCAAGGCTGACATGGTCTCAATCCCCCTGAAAGTCAAAATTTGTTGTAGAAACAGATCTCCTACATTGGGAAGTACAAAGTGTGTTTACAGTGTGAGACCTCGTTTTCATTATAGGAATGGAGAAACCCTAGAAGACAGTGTGAAGTGTTAATGGAGGTGTAGAAGCTTTGGGCGAGGGGGATAGATACATGCCTTTCCCCCCTTTTTTACTTTTTTCAAGTTTCCCATAGGAGACCGTATGATTTTTAGAATTTTTAAAAATGTGACTTTGAAGAAAGAGAGAAAATGAAATGAACAGATCTGGGTTCTAGATCCAACTCTTCTTTAAACAGGTGGTGAGATCTTGAGTGAGTCAGAGAACCATCCTGAATCTCCTCAAAATGGCAGGACAAAGGCATCGGAGGCCTCCAGCTCTGGGGTCGAGATCTCCACTTCTTGTCTCCTCTGAAGACACCGGGGGGTGTGTGTGGGGGGGGGGGGGGGGGGAAGGGGGGTGCGGGCAGGGTGCTGCAGGGCTGGCAGGCTGCAAGCTGTCCTCAGAGACAGGACAGCAGCCAGGCTGCTGAAGCCCAACCCCTGGGCACTTTGGATCTCTGGGGCTCGGGTCCTCTAGGAATCTGGTGATGTACTCAGATGGGGAAAGGAGTTTCTATATTAGGCATATGAAAATTAAATTAAGGGAGTGCCTCTCACCTGGCCAAAAAAAAAAGAAGTTGGACTAACTCAGCCCAGTAGCCCAGTGTCCCTGTACCCCAGGAAAACAAATGACGGCAGCTCCATTGATTGAGCCTTACCTGGGCGCCAGGCACAGTGTTAAAGAGCACTTTGCAGACATTCTCCTAGTTCACACTCAGGACACCTCTGAAGTAGGTACTCTTCAACCTCATTTTACAGGTGGGGACCTTGAGCTCAAAGGCAGGTATCCTGAGCAGGCCCCCTGGGTAGAGGAGGCTGGGATTCAAACCCCAGTTCATCTGCTCTGAAGCAGCATTTTCACCTCTGCTCTGTTCTGCCTCCCACTTCAAAAGGCAAGCTCTACTGTAACCATAAAACAGATGTCTCAAGCCAGGGGTGTGGGTGAGGGTGTAGTAATGCATCAAGTGGCTGATCATTGAGAACCTGAGGAATGCAGAAGCTTAGAATGGGCAGAATCTTATCTCTGATGAAACCTGATACAGAGAAAGCTACTCTTAGCTACCTTTCCTGGGAGGTTATAAATGATGAAATTGGTGGTGGGGGTGGGAGCAGCCACCCTCATGCTCACTGTAATAACCTTATCCCCTGCTGGTGGTTTCAAATCAAAGGCCACTTTTACACCTTATATACCTATAGCTCCCCAGCTTACACCAAGACTTGACTTTTTTTCGTTGGAATACTTTCCTTGCTGGGTTTCAGGTTTTCTTACTTAGCAGGTATTAAAAGATTACGAAACATAGGAGACACCAGGGACACATGGACAGGAAAATTAAAGTTAAAATGAGGACAAGGAATTGTTTCTTTTCTCCACCCAAAGTCTGTCTCCATATGATAACTACTGTTTCCTGGTTTCAGTGTCAGTTCCTCTATAGTTCAGTTTCTTCTGATTTATCTTATCTACCATGGCCAGGTTAATCTTTCTACCTACCTTCCCTAGAATATCCAGTGGCTCCCCATTGTCTAGGATAAAATCTAAACTTGTGGGTTTGGAATTCAGATCCCTCCTTAACCTGGCTTCAACTTTACCTTTCCAGCCATCTTCCCTACAATGAACTGGTCTATACCAAGGCTTTTTGAATATGCCTTTGACTTTTCTCACTCTGAGCATTTGTCTTACTGTTCTGTAAAGAATAACTGGGAATGTTTTCCTTTTTCTGAGTCCTAACCATTCATTCAGGCAACTATTTGTGTTTCCTTTTTTATTTTAAACCAAACATTCTTGCATATCCCAGTTTGGGATTTCTTTTCTTCTCCTTTTTTAAAATCACAAATCGCCAATAAGCACTTTGTTTTTTCTTGTCAACATCCTGTTCTGCAGCTTCGTTGGCTCTTTTTGCTCGGATGCCAAAGCGCCGAGCATTGGCCAAGGCCACGCGAAGACTAGCGAATGCCTCAAAGTTCTCCTCCTCCTCTGCCATGACGCCGGCCCTCTCCTCCTTGTAGACATCCTGTATGGGCATGACTGGTCCTGTCAGCGGGGTGGCTGACCTGAGTTCAGCATAGCTCTCTCCCTTGTTGGGCGCCCGAGGGCTTCCTGGGGAAGAGCATCACTCCTCAGCCGCTGCCCGTTGGCCTTCAGGGACTTGGTGGACTTGCTCCTCCTCCTCGGAGCTGATAGAATAGGCAGTTAGACAGGTATGAGCAGAGCAGGGACGATAGGCCAGGTATGGAATGTCATCAGGGCAGAAAGTCCTGAGTGACTGGCAATGGGCAAAAACTAGAGAAAACAACTATTACAGGATAGGACCTCACCCCCAGGGCGACCTTTCCTCCCCCCTAGCATGTCCTTAGTCATGTAGGTTAGAACCCCTTGGAGGAGGAACAAGGGGCTGGAGAATAGCCTCAGAGGACTCAGACAAGCCCTTGCACCACCACTCCCCACTCCTGTAAGCATGAAGCCCTCAGGACAATGAGGTTCTGGTCAGCATAAAATAATCTTAGGAATAAAGCCTTGGGTCTGCTGACCACAGAGACAGACTTTTGGTCAAACCAGAGATAACATCTAGGCCTCAGTTGTGTCTCAGGTCCAGGCCCAGAAAAGCAGCAAAAGCAGAGGAAGTGATGCTATGGCTGACATCAGGACCAGATGCAATGACTAATGACCCCCTGCCCCAGTGCTGACCTGACCAATCTGTAGAGACCATGACCCTGAAAGAACACACCTGGGAAGCTGATGAATATTCTATTGAGATCCTCTCCCGAGACCTCCCCTGAAATTCCCACCTTTAGAAAACAGATTAAAAATCCTTAAGGCAAGGGACCCAGCATGCTCTCGCCCTAGATCACACTTGCACCTTTCTACCCTCCTTTCCTGAGGTGCATATTCCTTTCTTGCTCCTAAGTTCCAAGGGCCCTCCTTTTGCCTCAGTAACTTGTTTCCTGAGTCCACGCCGCCCAGCTGGCTCATGTCTCTGCCTCTGTGACTTGCTTTCTAAAAGGGCTATATAAACCTCTTTCACTAGAGTTCTTGGCTCTGAATTCTTTCTTAGCTGAACTCAAGGACTGAGGTCTAACATCACCACCAACAGATCCACTGAGGTCCCGAGGGCTTGGGCCACCGTTTGGACACGGCCACGCTTAACTCCTCCAAGATGGGCCCAGATGCAGGGTGTGCGGCAATGTGGCACTTTGGTTTGCCAGGCCTTGTGCCTGCAGATCCTTCGTGCCAGCTGGTTAGACCATGTGACAGTGTGCCACTGCCAGTCCTTGAGGAAGTGGGGCTTCAAGATCAGGCCATTCCAGCTGGATGCCATGGCAGCTGCCTACAGGCCTTCTCGTAGGAGAACGTCCACTGGAAAAGTGCAGTTTGGGATTTTCCTTACACATGCTGTCTTCGGTTGGAGTCCCAGGTCACGTGGGGCTGTGACAAGATCAGTGCATTGCTTATCATAGGGGCTCGGTAAGCACAGATGAAAACAGTATTTACTGTACAGCTGTCTTAGAAAGGAGTGCTTCCTGTCCCAGCCACAAAATACTGCTCTACCAGAGAGAGGACCTCTTACCCTCCGAAAACAAACAGCCAATTCTTCCTGTCTTGTGATCAAAATGCATATGGGGTATTAGCTAATGATTTGTCATGCATTCGCCAGCCATGACTAATCCTGTTTTATGAATGAAATGGAAGCAGAGAGGTGACAATACTGGCCCGACTTTGCAGAGCTGAGCCACTGGTAGAAACAGCCCTTGGACCCATTTCCTTCTGCTATTAAACGAGGAATCAGAGGCCATCAGGAACTTCCGTAAATATTCTGGTGCCTTTTCTCATCCTCTTCTTTTCTCTGAAGGGCCAGATAGTAGATATTTTAAACTTTTCGGGCTATGATGGTTTCTTTGCAACTGCTCATCTCTCCCCCTATAGTGGGAAAGCAGTCAGGAGCATTCCATAAACTAATGGGTGTGGCTATGTTCCAATAAAACTTTATTTATAAAAACAGTCAGGCAGCAGGCTGGACTTGGCCTGCAGGTTGTAGTTTGCTGATCCTCTATGTTAGAAGGTTTCTTTCTCTCTGTTCCTGATGTTGGGTTGGAAAGTCATGTTAGCCATAGGAATTTTCAATTTGAGCAGACCCTGCTGTTGGATATAGGCTAATGTGTCAATTACATCCATGTCTGGGAAGAGTGGCTGGCTGTTCAGGATGAATGTGGGAGGTTGTGGATGTTTAAGCAATTGTGTATGGAATCCGCAGTAGACAGCAGTCGTCCCATGGATGTGGGCATTGGTCTCCAAGGAGGCTGCGGAGCACTCAGGAAGTAACTAACCAGCCTGGTGTCTCCTCCACCGTTGAGAGGCAGAGTTGCATCGTCACCCCCGCACAGCTAGAATGTTCCGTCGTGGCCAAAGTCTGCCTACAATCGGCGGGCTGTCCCATTTCTCACATCTGAATGTGACCTCCAGAAAAGTCAGAATTGTGACAAATGCGTAACATCGAGCTCCCTGGTCGTGTCCTTGTCCGCAGCACTGGGCGTTTCCATGGGCGCAGAGGGCTGGGAGTGATGCGGTTCCTCTGCGTGGAGGTGCATCCTAGGGACGTGTTACAAGAGAGGCCAATACCTGTCCCCCGGGGAACAGGTAGGTTTGAAAACCAAAATGTCTCTAAAAACAAAGTATGCATGTGTTTGACCCCCAACCCCCACTCCTGCCAGGAATGTCCACATTCTTTCAGGGCCGTTTCCTAGAAAGGGGCTGGAATCTGAGTGTCTTGTCATTAAGGTCGGGCAAGTTTATTCCAGTTCCCCTTTCCCAGAGCCAGAGCTGTTTGCCCTTTCAACAGAGACAGCTCAGGGCCGGGATCTGGATCAAGACCAGGAAAACTTTTCAGGGTCTTCAAGGAGTTGTGGAAACTATCAGGAAATCCTAATTAACTCCAGGAAGGAATTTCAGTGTTTTTGTTTGTTTGTTTGTTTGTTTTATTATAGTTTAAACTACTATATAAGGAAAGAAAGAAGGAAAGCTTTAATTGTTCTGCTTAGGAGAAACCAGAAATCAGTTTTAGGCAAAATTAATGTAAATAATGAGTACATAATTCTTTCAGTTGGCTCTCAACCCTTGTTCTATTATAAATCTCTTTAGATTTTACATAATGATAGTAAACACCCTGTGGTACTCTACATGTGCCAATTTATTTAATCATCCTAGCAGCCCTATGAAGTAAGTAGATTACACCCCCATTTTATAGGTGAGGACAGCAAGGCACCAGCAGGTCACATGACATGCCCATGTCCTCACAGCTTGACTAGGGCTGCGCACAGCCTGTGGGGTTAACAGTGCTGACGTCCAGCCTCTCATCTTGTCCATGGATGGTGTGGCAGTCAAACGTGTGAGTGTATTCTTTCTAATGCATTTATTGTTTTTTATAGCAGACCGATGGTCCCTCATTCATCTACTTACTTGGCAAAGATTTCTAACACTTCACCATCTGCTGGGCAGGACTCTGCTGTTTAGTTTGCTCAGAAGATAGGGGTATCCCAGTGGGTCTTGATGGCCAACAGCAGTGTTGGGTGAGATGCAGAACTCCCCGTGGGACATCATGTTCAGCTCAGAGGAGCAGACCTATTTCCCTGGGGTCCACCTGTTTGTTAACTAATCTCACAGGACACCGGGAGCAAATCAGAAAGCACATGCATTAATTTACAGTGAGGAATATGACTGCCTGGAAGTGGTTTGGTGAGCTTGGGAATGGGGGAGGGAAGGTTGGATGGTTTGAATGTTGAGTGCCATTGGAAAAGTCAACTGGTCATAGCCCCCTGTGTAACACACGTCATTGTTGCTGAAACCCCAACCTCAAGGCCAAGGTCAATGCTGCCAGTGCACTTGGAAGAGGTTTCACCTTTGTGGAATTTGTAGGAGCCTCCAGCATCCTGGCCCCTGCCTACTTCCACCCCCTACCCCGGCTTCAAGGGGAAGCTTTAGTTCTTTACAAATGTTAACGCGGTCTACAACTCAGTGGGAACTGGGCGGCCTCTCTCTGGAACTTTGCATATCTATACTTCCATCTGGATGGGAGGCCTTTTCTGCTCTGGCTGAGGGACGCCTAGGGCAGAGCGGAGGCTGCGGGCTCATTCAGAGCGTGGCGCACTGGTGATCACCTGGGACTGTCTTTTCACGGTAAAGTCAAAGGCCTTTGGTCCCACGGCTTCCCTAGGCTCCTCTTGGCTGGGCTGCTCACTGCTCCAAGAAGGTAAGTCACATATCACCTTGCAATTCATCGTTTACAACGTAAAATGAGTGGCACCAGAATAGAGCAGGTCTAGTCCCGTGTGCTGGGAGGACGGATGGAAGAGGGTTCAGGAGGGCCCCCGAGGAGGGGCCCACTTCATCAGACACAAAATTGAGTCCACAGAGTTCCCACACATGGAGCCTTCTGCCGTCAAGTGGACGATCCAGTTGTTACAGTTGTTCTGAACTGAAGGGAGGGATGGCTGAGCCTGGGGTGGGACTGGATTGCGGAGGGAAGAGACCTGTGTTCTCACACTGAATTCAAGGCTTCCTGTTCTGCTGTCAGACTGGTGCCCAGTCCTCTCTTCCCGAGCTCCTCCCTAAAGCGGCCAGTGTCCAGTCCTCACCGAGGCTTGGACATGTGGACCTAAAAGGTGAGCCTCGGCAGAGTCCCACCTGCCCACTGACGGGTGGAACCCTTAGCTCTGCAGGAATTGAGACAGGCCCCCAGCCCCAGCCCCAGCCCCGTGGGTGGGTTTGAGATGCCCCTTCTCCCAGCCCTTCCCGGAAGCTGATGCTGCCGCCGGAGACCAGGAAGGCACACTCAGAGAGCGGGTGGCTCTTCCTTTACTGCGGTGGGCAGGCCCAGAAGCGGGGCTGGTGAGGCAGGATGGGACCCTGGCTGGGAGCCCTTTGGATCAAGCTGCTGAGCGCAGGGCCAGCTCTGCCACTTGTTAGCTGGGTGACCTCTGGCAGGCTGTCTCGGAACACGTGAGGCCCAGACCCCGCACCTGTACAATGGGTGCTGTTGGCAGACAGTCCGCGAAGAGCGATGAGTCTGGCACACAGATGGTGGATGCTAGCTTTGTGTGGCCTGAAGCCGATTTAGTGTGGGGGAGGGAGTCTTTAAGAAAAGAAATTGCAAATAGAAAATGAAGTATAGCAGGAAGCATTTATTTGAAATGATGAAAGAAAACAGTGTGTCATTAAAAAGCTGGCATCCCCAGCATCACAAAATCCCCCCAAAATAACCTAATATTATTATTAATCAGCCGTTCCATGTATGTCTGCATTACTTTTTCCTACATTTTTTGGGCTGTGTACTCTTTGCTCATTTCTTCATGTGATTGTGGAATGCCATTTTCTCTCGAGAGAATAGCAAGGTAATGCACTAATAGTACGATTGGTTGGGGTTTGTTTTTTATTTTTGATAGTTTAGGGAAAAAATTTTTAGCTTCATAACTGGTTATTGATAATGTCATGTACATTTTTAACATTGTCAACTTTGGGGAAGCCTTTGTCCAGTTTCTTTCATACAAGGGTTCTGGGCATTTTAAGGTGTTTTTGTGTGTGTTCAGTGTCTAATCTTAAATATTGAAGGTGCTCATTCAACACATTTCTGGGGTCCTTCCCAGGGCCGTGGAAAGGGCCTGTGTGAGGGAGGGGGCTGAGGTTTACGCTTCAGTATTTCATGGCACGTTTTCCTGCGAATACTCAATAAACATTAACTGGGTCGTATTTTATTGTATGTATCGACACTCGTCTTTTTAATTTTATACTTTTAGAATTGCTAAAGAATGTATTCTCATCGACACTAGATATCATCTTAAATTAGTTAAATTTGTGCAAGTCGGTCATTCAATATCCTTTGTTAACTACTTTGGTCTAACCTAGCTCACATGGCTCTTTGGAAGCAGGAGAACATAAAGCAGATAAAACACAGCTCCGCTAAACAAACAACATTCAGTGGCGTGCATTTGAAGGTCTCGTTGGCTTTATTAAACGATTCATGAATCGGGCAGCACCCCATCGAGCAAACAGAAGGGAGCTCCCAGAAGTTGTACAAAGTGGAAGGTTTTTATAGGCAGAAAGTTACTAGCAAAAGAAAAGGAAGGATTGTTTCAGGCAAGGGCGCCTTTGGGAGAAGGCTGGGGTCTTATCAGGCAGATTGCCTCACCGGTGGTGATAAGCAAAGTCCAGGTTGGTTTAGTCACATTCCTGGGAGGGGCTGGATTCCCAGTCAGTCTTGGTGGGCTGTCCTGGGGGCAACATGCCTCCTCCTGTGGCCTGTTTCTTTATCAGGCAGCGCAGTCAGTAACGTGGCCATTATGACCCTCTTCACCCCCTATCACCACCCAGTCTGGGGCTGAGGCACCTGGGGACATGAAGCTGGGACATTGTTCCTCCAGTTGCTGGCCAAGCTCTGAGACCTAAGTGTGAGTCATGTTCTAAGCAGATCCATTAGCCATGAATTCTATACAGTTAAATCCCATTCATCAGTAATACTCGCTTAAATTTTTTTTTTTATTGATTTGAGAGAGAGAGGAAGGGAGAGAGAGAGAGATAGAAACATCAATGTGAGAGAGAAACATGGATCAGTTGCCTCCCACACGCACCCCAAATGGATCAAGTCCGCAACCTGGGTATGTGCCCTGACAGGGAATTGAACCTGCCACCTTTTGGTGTACAGGATGGTGCTCCAACCAACGGAGCCATACCAGCCAGGGCAAGAATACTCTGCTACTATGGCCACCTTGACACATTAAGCCACACTTTTAAAATGCACAATGATAATATTTAATTTCATATTTTTCACCCAAATCTTTTTATTCTTATCAAGTCCAGCCACTAAATTTGTCGAAACATGGTTTTCTCTGTTGTGTGCTGTTAAAGACTACTCTGGCAGACACCCCTGGGTAGGCAGTCAAGAAGTTGGATCTGCCAGTAACTCTACGTGGGCATCTGTTGGGATGCTTTGGGTTGCAAATGACAGAAAAGCCAATCCAGTGTCTAAACAACAGAGGAAATGTGTCGGCGGGTGCACGAAGTCCTAGCTGGACCAGCACCAGCCCAGGGCCTCTGGAGCTGGCCACGGGGTCAGTTCCACCCGCACCATAAGGCTGAGAAATGCTGAGGGGGCGGGGGCGTTGGGAAGGGAGAGGAGAAGAGTAGACACCGGAGAGGAAACTACCAACACACATTCTGATACGGGGTCCTAAGTCACTTCCCTGGGCCTCAACTGCCTCCTTAAATTAGGGCTTTGTCCGACACCATCAGTAAAGTCCTTCCTACGGGTAACCTTTAAGATTTTCTTTTTCTTTTTTCTTTTTTTTAAAATATATTTTATTGATTTTTTATAGAGAGGAAGGGAGAGGGATAGCGAGTTAGAAACATCGATGGGAGAGAAACATCGACCAGCTGCCTCCTGCACACCCCCCACTGGGGATGTGCCCACAACCAAGGTACATGCCCTTGAGCGGAATTGAACCCGGGACCCTTCAGTCCGCAGGTCGACACTCTATCCACTGAGCCAAACCAGTTAGGGGTTTCTTTTCCTTTTTAGAGTATTTGGTTTTTGTAGTGAAGAAACAAACCTTTGCTGGCTAGTGTTGTCAAACTAAGAATGGAATTAGTGAATAGATAGCTCTGTGGAGATCAAATGATGTCAGGGCAGTCAGCCTGCGTGCCTTTCTGCCTGCCCGTGAGTTGCAGATTTTGATCTAGAAAAATGAGCAATGGAGGATGTGAGGGAGGAGCCACGGACAGGCGAATAAAACCCGCTCTGACAGCGCATGTCGCCAGAAGGTCTGAGCTGGGCTTATTTTTCTTATCGTAACCATTAGTGGTTCTGCTATGCTGCTGGTGTCGCCGAGACACCGAGAGAGGTTTGATTTGGTGTCTCGGGGAGCTAGTGTGGGCAGAAGCCAGAGAGGGACTCAGAAAGGCAGCGGAATCCGATCCCTGTGGACAGCTGAGGGTTTCTCGGGAATGAAACCACAGACCTCAGCTTTCTGCTTCGTCCACTTTTTACGGAGCATTTGGCTAGTGCTTGAGATGAGGAAATCTTTCAAGGAAGCATCTGGGGGTGGGTCACGAGGGAACGGACTCCTTGGCCTTGGTACCCACATGGGTTTGGTTGTGCCATGGGCGTGAAGTTGACATGGGTGCTGGAGGTGACGGTGAGCTGGGGGAGCCTGTCTCCTCTCCATGTCCAGCACACGGGCTGTGGAAGACTCTGGAGCAGCCGTGGGGCACTCGGCTGCCTTTGTAGGGGAGTTTTCTCCTCCTGTCCACTATATTTGGGGTAAAAGTTAATCGGATCAGTAGTGCAGTCGGTATATTTTCACTGTGGCAAATTTTTGAACATATTTATCAAGTTGGCCAAGGTTGATCTGGGCGCTGACCTATCCTACCTAATAATAGACAAATGTGCAAATTGACCATACCTCTGACACACCCACAAGCCACGCACACCATCCAATCAGAGCAAGTATGCAAATTAACCCAAACCAAGATGGCTACAGCCACAGAGAGCAAGGTTTCCTAGGTAACAGAGGAAGCCAAGCTTTCCGCCTGCCCTTGCCAGGCCTAAGCCTCCACTCAAGCTACAAAGTTTCAATTATAGAAAGTAAACAAATTCAAACAAATGGCGGCAGGATGGAGCTTGAGAGAGCAGGCCAGGGTTGCCGCCGGCAACAGGGGAAGCAAAGCTTTCCGCATACCCTGGCCGGGCCCACCCGCTTAAGGCAACAAAGTTTCAATTATAACCCCAACAGAAATGGCTGCCGGCCTCGGAGGGAGCCCCAGGCTTGGCTCCGCTCCAGGCTACAAAGTTTCAATTGTAGAAGGAAAATAAATTCCAGATACCAGGGCCTCCACTTGGGTTGCCAGGGGGCGTGGCCGGCCTGCAAACCACCACAGGCCCCTCGCTCAGGCCGCCCCACACCCCAAGGGAACCCCCACCTGATCCGGGACACCCTTCAGGGCAAACCAGCTGGCCCCCACCCCTGTACCAGGCCTCTATCCTATCTAATAAAAGAGTAATATGCAGATTGATCATCACTGCAACACACAATATAGCTGCCCCCATGTGGTAAAGATCCTGCCCCCATGTGGACACAAGATGGCCAGCAGGGGAGGGCAGTTGGGAGGCACCCGGCCTGCAAGGGAGGGCAGTTGAGAAGGACCAGGCCTGCAAGGGAGGGCAGTTGAGACGGACCAGGCCTGCAAGGGAGGGCAGTTGGAGGTGATCAACCCTGCAGGAGAGGGCAGTTAGGGGTGACCAGGCCGGCAGAGGAGGGAAGTTGGGGGCAAACAGGCTGGCAGCAGAATGGTTAGGAGGTGATCAGGCTGGCAGGCAGAAGTGGTTAGGGGCAATCAGGAAGGCAGGCAGGCAAGCAGTTGGGAGCCAGCAGTCCTGGATTGTGAGAGGGATCCCATATTGGAGAGGGTACAGGCTGGGCTGAGGGACAACCCCCCTCCGTGCATGAATTTCATGCACCGGGCCTCTAGTTTCTCTATAATAAAGTTTTTGGAAAATAGTTCTAGTGTGGTGGTCAATGGTGTTTCCGAACTGGCAGACAACCAGCTAACTCCGTGGGCAAAGTGTGAAAGAAATACTAGTAGTTTGAAATGGTTTTCTAGTCCGATGTTTGTGCTTTGGAGGCATTAACTTGAAATGAAGCCATAGATCTTTGTCCCTGTGGCTATAAGATTGAGAAAGGTTTCTTTGTTGGGTTGGGGGGCGGGGGTAGTGGGGTGAGGATTGGAGACAGAGTAGATGGTTCCGTGGGCACCATCATAGCTGCCTGTTCCTCCAGAGGGTCTGTCCAGATGGGAGGAGGTGGGGACAGGCTTGGAGTTCAGGCCTGGCCTCTGGAGTTGCCAACGGTCATGAGTTCCCCTCGCCCCCCAAATCTTTGTGTTTTACAGTTCAGACAGGAGTAGAGTGCTGAAGTGTGACATTGCCCTGGGTATTTGGGTATTTTATAGATATGTTTGTTCTTTCAGTGAATGGTGTCCATTTCTGTGTGAGCATCTGGAGCTGAGCCTGTGGGAGTAGAGAGGGTGTCTACATTTATTGGCCCATTTGAAACATGCTTAGTAAAACCAAACATAGTCCTGGCTGGGTAGCTCAGTTGGTTAGAGCATTGTCCTGATACACCATGGTTGCAGGTTTATCCCCAGTCAGGGCACATGCAAGAATAAACTAATGAATGCATAAATAAGTGGAACAACAAATTTCTCCCTCTCTCTCTCTTTCTCTCAAATCAAGTAAAAAACAACACACAAATAAAACAAAAAAACTGACAAAGATGCCCAAGAGGTAGATTGTAAGCAGCAAGTTCCATCTACGATTTTTGAAATGAGTCTTGGGGAGCATCCTATATAATAAAAGCGTAATATGCTAAGTGTCCGACCCATCGGTCAACTGTTCAGTCGACCACTCGACCAGTCGCTATGACGCGCACTGACCACCAGGGGGCAGATGCTCCGACTGGTATGTTAGCTTGTTGCTGGGGTCTGGCCAACCAGGACAGGGCCAAAGGGCTGGACACGCTCTAGAGCCCTCCCATGGTCTCTTCCCGGCCGGCCGGCCCCCATTGGCCCGATCGGGACTGGGCGAGAGGGCCCCGATCGCCCGGATCACCGGCCAAGCCGAGGGACCCCACCTGTGCACAAATTCATGCACCGTGCCTCTAGTAAATAGATAGGAGAGTGTAGTAACTAAGAGGGTGGGCTCTGCAGGCTGAGAAGATGTGGGGTCTTAACTTTTCATTTCACCTCGGCGAACACCAATTGTCGACCACTGGCAATGACTTCATCTCCTTAAGCCTTAGTGTCCTCATCTGTAAAAGAGGATGACAGCACCTGTGTCCTGGAGGACAGCATGAATAATGCAGGGAAAGCCCTTGGCGTGGTGCCCGGCACGGAGGAAGCCTTGGAGAGCTTTCCTTGTGAATGCTTTGTGATTCTTCGGATTGAAGTAAATGGGGTACTCCGTGATCACTGTTTGGGCTGAACCTCTTCAGGCCGAACTGACATTACCTTTCATCATCTCCTCAAGAAAATGAGGAGAAGGATGGGATTAGGACCATCTCAAGACAAGCCAGGTGCCCCACCCATGAAGGGAGAGGCGGACTCGTCTGTCAGGCGCATTACCAGGAAGGACCCCCAGGTGGCTTGGTCTCAAAGCAGTGTTTTGTCCACACCCTCCACAGAGAGGGGACAGGGATCTGGTTCGTGGGAGTGCCGAGCAGCGGAGACTTACATGGGATGTCATTTTAGACTTGTCCCTTTCTTTGGTTGGTGTTGGTTTTTACATGTTGATGGATTACACACACACACACATCTCTGCAAGGACTCTTGCACAGAGGATCGAAAGAATGGCTACTTACTAGATACAGAAATGTGTATTAAAAAAACCATGCTAGCCCTCGCTGTTTTGGCTCAGTGGATAGAGCGTCAACCTGCAGAATGAAGGATCCTGGGTTCGATTCCGGTCAAGGGCACATGCCCAGGTTGCAGGCTCAATCTCCAGTAGGGGGCGTACAGGAGGCAGCCACTCAATGATTCTCTCTCATCATTGATATTTCTATCTCTCTCTCCCCCTGCCTTCCTCTCTCTGAAATCAATAAAAATATATTTAAAAAAACAACAACAGCACAAAGAACCATGCTAAACAGGTGAAGACCGACCAGATTGCTGTTGGTAGGTGGCAAAGCACTTTGCTATAAATATTGCAGGACTCCTCTTTCTCCGCTCAAAGGAAAAAGTGCTTTGCATTTCAGACAACAGAAAGGGCTGGACAAGTCTTTCCCTCGTGTGCGAGACACAGAGCAACGTGGAAGGTTTTCCTTAAATGGAGCCAGCGCTTGGCCCGGTCTCATTTTGAAGTTAAAGCCCTCCATGCTTTATTTCTCATATGTTAGGCACGATTCCCAGGCTCAAGACCATTCACCCCCCCAACTCCCCCTCTCTAACCCCCCCCCCCCCATCTCGAGGTGTGTACTGGGCACAACTCAGCCTGAGACCTTTCTGCTTTCACTTTTGGTTACTCAGAACCTCCATCTGGCGGTTTTTTGAATATGAGTGTTTTCTGCGGCTTTTCTGTGGCTCCTTTTCAAAGTATTCAAAGCAGTTTAAAAATACATCATGTTCAGCGATCTGACCAAGAGCGAATGTAAGTACTTATTCGGGGACTATTTTTAAGAAGAAGAAAAAAAACCTATCAGATTTTGAAAGTCTGAATTCTCACTCTATCTTAGAAACAGATAAAACAAAGGTTTGAAAAACAGGGGACTTGTTCCCCACAGTCCCAGTGCTTTTAGGAGTGGCAGGCGTAGCAAATAGCGCCGTGTACAGAAACAGAAGAGCTACGCTTCTTTATTTAATATTAAACAGGAAACTGCAAGTGTCGGCAGCAAATGGTGGTGGGTTTTCAACAAACCTGCTGCTGGGCTCGTCTGCCGACAAGCCCAACGGAGACATTTCTCATTTTATTCTGTTACGCTCGTGCGTGTTCACGAAAATCTTAATGAAAACGTGAGCATGGGAAGCAGGTCCTGCATTGCAAGGTTTGGAAGCAACACGTTTTCCACTGGAGCCGAAAGGAAATTTGGAAGCAAATTGAAAACCTCTCCGAGAGAGGAAAATGCCTTGCACTTTTGTTTCGCCTTTGTCCGGCGCCGCCACTCAGCCGACACGTGTGTCTGAATATTCTTTCCGAAGACCTGGGCTTCGTGTTAAGGTCAGCCTTCAATTTCTAGAGAATATAATTTGCTGCTATTTTTAGAGCATCATGATTGCTCGTAATAACTAATGGGAAAGGAAAAAAAAAACAAAAACCCTCCACAGAGAAATAAATGTGTAACAGCTGTGTCTGCTTAAACTTGATTAAAGGCAGTAAAAAAAAAGTAAACAGAAGAGTGAATGTGACAATAGACCGGGGAGAGACAAGGATCCCTCTCATTGTGAAAAGTTTTACAGACATAACTCGTTCCTCTTTGGAGGAGGCTGCCGTTGTCTGTGTTTAAAGTTTACTTTACTGTTTGTCTTGAGTGGGATCAGTGTTGTAGTGAATAATTTATAGCCAGCATGAATGAGCTCATTAGTCACCTTTTCAGACTTTAAATGAGTTTTGTGGTTGTCATTACTCGAGCCTTCTGTTCAGCCGCCGAGCAAAATGACAGTTTGGCAGTTGGCTGCCTTGTTGTGGGCAGCCTGCTCCGCTCCAGGTCTGCGTGGCTTTTGTATTTCATTGAAGTTCCCCCCCTCCCCTCTTCTCTGTCCCCCTGTGGGTCTAGGGATGCTCACATTGCACATGCCTTTTGCACCCCAGTTTAAATGAGAAGTTTTTCGGGGATTAAAAAAAAAATCTTTCAATTACGTCTGGACTGAGTGAGCTTTTTCAGCAACTACTGTGTATGATGCCCTTTGTTTGATATTCAACTTATTCAAAAGCAGCGAGCTGCGGAGCGTGGCTGAGCGCCTGAGCCAGGCTCTCACGTGGCGGCAGGCATTTCAGACAAGGGGATGGCATTGGGGCTTGGTGGGAGAAGTCTGTGTCAGAGTGGAACATCCATGTAATGTGAGTGTGTGTGGATGAAGAAATGTACTCCAGCCAATCTGCCCGGCTAGATTTCCTGGCCAAAGAAAACCTACAAAGGGGTCGACAAGATGACTTTTCAGGACCCTAGGCGACTCAGGGGTCCAGATCATTGTGGCCATTCTTGCTTTCCCACCTCTAGGTCTTCCCAGTCCAAATCAATCAGAGGCAACAAAACGTTGCAGCTGCCTGCTCACCAGGCCCTTGGAGACTTGCCTGGGAGGCTGGTAGGTGGGAAGACGAGCCTGGGCATGACACTAGCAGGTGGCATATCTTTGGAACTGATGTCATGAGGTTCATCCTTCCCTTTTAACGGGGCCTGGGCAGCCTCCGAGAGCTCTCACGTCCGCCCTCCAGGACGCAGGCATGCCCACCTTGGCCCGCGGGCAGCCTCTGCTGGCACTCCTGGTGCATGGCTGCTTGCCGGGGGCGTCTCAGCCAACCGCCTGGACCCCCTGTTCGGAGGGCTCTTTGACGTTTGCTGTGAGCAACAGGCACTAGTGGCTGCCTGCTGTCCCCAACGTGGGCAGCACCCCCTTCCGGGATCCATATTGTTAGACAGCTGGCCTAGCACTGTGTGAGGCATGTAGAAAAGATGCTCAATATTCCTCTGTGGAAAACATGCCAACTTAAAAAGGACGCCTGGTTGTTTGGGGGCCAAAACGTTGAAGCCAGTCAGAGTCACATGTCTGGGTACAGAGAAACGAGGTGGTGGCTTGCACCCACAGAAAGACAGCAATCCACTCGGCTACTTCCTTTCCAGCCCCCACACTCTGAGATGGGGGTGGGGGGTGGGGGTGGGGGTGGCTCAAGGCACTCATGCCTGCACCTGAGCCACGGCATCACATTTAGGCACAAGAGATGCTGGTTTTGGGAGGAGTGCGGTTTCAAGACAAAGTGCTGGTGAACGTCACTACCCAACAGAGGAGAAAAGACCTTCCGGTTTGGCTGTTGTCAGAAGCTGAACAAGTGGCTAATGTCCCCGAAAGAACTTGGTACGGCAGGGAAATAGGTGGGTGATATTTTAATCTAGAGAGGTCATCAAATTGTGAGCTTTCACCTTCTTTTAAAGAGACAGACTTAGAAGAACTGATTGTTTTCTTTCCCATCCCTCTGACAAAGAATGAGCAGGGAAGTCATTCCTTGGCCTGGTTAAGACTCTGGCCGCTGAGACCCATGAGACCGTGGTACTTGGTGTACTCACTGAAGGGAAGACAACAATAAAAGCCCTTAAAAACTCCGGAGGAGGGAAAGGTTGATGCTGCTGCTTTTCTTCTTCATCCCTCTCCCAATCTGTACCGTTACTAGAGACCTGATTAGGAGAGGGATGAAAAGAAACATTTTATTTTCCCATTAAGTGATCCATATATTTTTTCTTTCAGTTGTGCACTGAGTTATAACTCAGAGTGTGTCTTTACACACTGGGCTTAAAGACTCACGGCTTTTGTTTTAATATTGCACTTCTTCAATGATCCATATTTTTTAAAATTGATTTTTAGAGAGAGGGAGGAGAGAGAGAGAGAAACATCAATGTGATAAGGAAACATGCATAGGCTGCCTCCTACAAGCCCCGTGCTAGGGATTGAGCTCACAGTCTGGGCATATGCCCTGACCAGGAATTGAACTGGCAACCTTTTGATGTACAGGACGATGCCCAATCGACTGAGCCACACCAGCCAGGGCAAAATCCATATTTTTTATTACTAATGTGTCATATGCCATGAGCAAAAGAGGAATATAAGACAGGGTCCTTGCCTCTCGAGGCATTTAGAGTCTGTTTGACACTCAGTATCTGGATGATTTATTTTTTATTAGAAAGATACACTATACCATATTGATTATGACATAAAGCTGAATTTTGTGTTTTGTTTTTGCAAGTAGTACCCTTTCATTCAGTTTAAAAGTCCTCCTTTCCTTACTCCTCCTTTATTTCCTGGTCAGTTTTTCTTCCCTGGAGCTCCACTGCTCCTGTCCCTCCTGTCCTTGAGCCCCAGGAAGTTCTCTGAGAGGCCAGATGCTCTGGATTGACCTGAACTTCCCTTGGTTACTGCCTGGAATGCGCTCCAAACCAGACAGTGTGCATTCAAATCCCAGCCCCATCACTTACTGTGTGCCCGTGGGCAGGTGGCTAAATCCCTCAGGTTCCTCACTTAAAACATGGACATAATACTTACATCACACGGTTAACACAAGGCTGAAACGAATGAAGCCTTAGACTACTGACAGGCACTGAACAAGTGCTCTTTAAGTGTCGTTAAATACTGTTGATCTCATTCGTCACAGATCCCGTGTGCAAATTTGCGAACTTGCTGAAATTTATTTCAACCCCCAAATCAATGCTCACGGTGCTTTCATGGTCACGTGGACATGTGTAGAGTGCCAAAAATTTGAGTTGCCCAATTCATACACATTCCCGGTTGAAATTGAGCAAAGCGATGACCTGGCTTCTTGTTCCAGCTCTCACACTGTACATAGGTGTCCTTTTTTCATTTAATTTATCTTGATTGTTAAAAGTATTACAAATATTCCCCTTCCCCCCCATGACCCCTTCCCTCCACCCTGCTCTCCCCCCACCCCCACACACACACTTAGGAACAGGTGTCCTTTCTGTGGCCTGTTCAGTCCATGCTTTGTGCTTTTTGTTGGTGGTGTTACTGTTTACAATGGTCCTGGTCGTAGCGCTAAAGTGTTGTTCAGAGTTCTAAGCATGCCCAGGTGGACTGCCTTGTGGGGAAAATACATGTGTTAGGTGAGCTTTGTTCGGGTGTGAGTTACAGTGCTGCTGGCTGCAAGTTCAGAGTTAAAGCCTCCAGGTTTTATGTTAAATAAGGTGTCTTTAAATGGAAACAGAGAAAATACAGTTGTGTATTGATCAGTTCACAGAAATGTTGTGACCACAGCTCGGTGAACCTAACCCTGTATTTCCTCTAGGAGCCATGGCTCAGTCCTTGCTAATTCATTGTTTCCAGAGGCCCTAGAACACAGCGGATAACGAGACTTGGCTGTAGATGAATGGAGTCCAAGAGCTCAGAGTGGGAGCCTCTTCCGGGGTAAGCTCCTGATAGCAGGGAGTATCCCCGGGAAGGCAGGAGGAGCAGAAATAGTTCTGGCCAGCCCTAGCTGGTTTGGCTCAATGGATAGAGCGTCAGCCTGTGGACCAAAGGGTCCCAGGTTCGATTCCGGTCAAGGGCACTTACCTTGGTTGCAGGCTCTTCCCTGGCCCCAGGCCCAGGGCCTGTGCAGGAGACAACCAATCGACTCTCTGTCTTTTCCTCTCTCTTCCACTCTCCCTAAAAATCAATGGAAAAATAGCCTCATGAGGATTAACAAAAAAAAAAAAAAAAGAAAAGAAAAGAAATCATTCTGGCCATGTGGAGTGCCTCAGCTGGGCACAGACTTTCCTGTCAGATTTGAAAAAAAAGGTAAGATGGAACCATACTTGGTCTCTTATAAGCATACGTTGTTACAGAAGAGCAATCTGCACGTAGAGAGTAAATGTCCCCCTCCCCTCCCCCCCAATTCTTAATTCAGGAGTATCTCCTCTCACCCTTGTACCTATAGACAAGTTTGTAGAGAACTTGACTCAGAACATATGAATTGGAAGCCTTCCTGCAACCAGACAGCAGACCCCACGCGCAGGGTATAGTATTGGTCACACTTAGCAATTCCCGTGTGCTCAGCGCACCAGTCTTTTCAGAAAGGGGTCATTTTGTCCCTTCAGATGGAAAAGATCACGGAATGCTTCAATTTGGTGAAAAGGCTTTGATAACATATTTATTTCCCCCCAGACTCTTACTTTGTGAAATGTTTGCAAATTGTGTCACACGCACCGTCTAGGAGAATGTGAAAGTGATTCAGAAAAGGGAAGGCTCCACTTAAAACGGCTGGAAAATGCGACAGAAGGGGACACAGGGACGCTAGGGCACGGTGGCCGTCTAATAATAGGCCTCCAGCCTCTTATTTCTGCAATTTCCAGTTTTCACCATTTTAAACAATGTCCCAGCAAACAGCCTCCTAAATACATTGTTGTGCCTTTCAGTGCATTCAGTCAGCACGTGTTGAGTGCCAGGCTCCGGGGTAAGCGCTGTGTGCATTGCTGAATAGAACAGGCGTGTGCCCTGCTTTTGTGGAGCTTGCTGCCCCATGGGGGTAGGCAGTCTGGTGGGGAAGTTAGCTGGAATAAATTCCTAGAAGTTGGAAGGGTAGGGTCAGTGGCTGTGCTCATTTACGCTTTGATTCATTTTGTCAGAGGACCCTGTGGAAGAGTTGTACCAAGTCCCAGCGCTCCCGACAACCCACACCAACGTTTGGTTCTTCTTTTTAAGTCTGTGCCAATCTGATAGATGAAATGAGCGATCATAATTGCAATTTGCATCTTTTTGTTTTTACTTAAATTGAGCATCTTTTCATGGGTGTCTTGCCATTTTTGTTTCTCCTTTTGTGGATTTGCCCTTCTATCGTTAGGGTGATCATTTTTTCCCCCTCGGTTGAGCTGTAAAGGTTATAAATTTAATATATTCACCCTTTTCATAGGTATGGCAACTGTTTCCTCACTTCTGGTTAACCTGGCTTAGGACTGCTGGTACTACAGACACATTTTAAATTGTTGTGCAGCCAAATATGTCAATAATTTTTCCTTTGATTTACTTACTTAACAAAAATAGTGCTAAGTGCCAGGACATTGTGGTATGTTTTTTACCAATATTATTTAAACTTCATCACAACCCTATGAAATGGGTATGGCTCTTATTCTCCCTCCCCTGTCCCTTTTTAAGATGAAGAAACTAGTTAGAGAGAAAGAAGTTAAGTACCTTGACTAATGTTACCCAGCTAGTACGTGGCAGAGAATATGAACCTCGTCCAGGTTCTGATGCTAGCCACTATGTTACGCCATCTCAGGCCATGGCATTAGGCTCCATGTGTATGTTTGTAGTTGCTTCATAAATGCCGAGTCTCCCCAATCCTTCAGGACAAGTGCCACGTCTTTTATTTCTCCGGGTTCCTTCCCAGTCCCCTCCACACAGCAACTGGGCAGGGAGTACCTAGATACTTTATAAATACTTGTTGATTGAATGAATTGACTTAATCTGGATTCTGGATCATCAGCTCGTCCCTGTGTTTACGCTCAAAGAGGAGCTGACAGGTTCTATATTTCCCTTTTGCCTCCGGCAGGCGACTTGATAAGCGCAGGTTTGGCTGGGCACCTGAGCTCATGCACTTCACTCCACTGGTTCAGCTGTACTTTCCCTTCCCACACACCCCTCCTTCCCTCTTCAAATAAACTTCCTGGCTCTATTCCCTGCTGGAGAAATCGAGTAAGCCTTTTCCCAGGCGCCGCCCTTCAGGACCTGTCACGCAAACACCAAGAATGCACGAGAGGAAAACCCCGAGAGAGGAGGACCAGAAACTCCAAGTGGTGCTTGGCCGAGCCTTGGCACTCCCCACGAGGCGGAGGGGCTTCCAGCTGTGGTGCTGGGTCTCTCCTGCACGAAGGGAAGAAAGTCAGGAGCTTTTTTAATCCTTACAAAGTGCATTCTCATGTTATCTCAGAGACTCTGAGTCAACCCACGATGAAGGACTTATCTTTGACCATCATTGCTCCCTTTCTTCTCATGTTCAGTCATTGGGCAGATCCTCTTGGTGCTTCCTTTGAATGTTCTTGTGCATTCATTCTTTCCAGTCTCCCTGGCTAGTCTCTAATTCGGTGGGTCTCAGAGTATGGTCCCTGGACCAGCAGAGGCAGCCATCACCTGGGAGCTTGTCAGGGATGTGAATTCTCAGGCCCCAGCCCAGACCTACTGAATCAGAAACTCTGGGGGTGGGGACCAGCGAGCTGTGTTTTAATTGCCCTACAGGTAATTCTGATGCACACTCAAGTTTGAGAATCCCTGCTCTCGAATGCACCCTCCTTTTTTGATTAAAACATTATAAATATAATGGGTGCTCATGGTAGAAAAGTTGGACACAAGACAAGGATGAACGAAGCAGGCAAACATTTTACCCCAGAACTCTACCACTTAGAGTTTTAGCATTATTTTCTAATTTTAAAAAAAATACGTTAAAAATAAATAATCTTTATTCCCTTTTGTATGGGTTCTGCAGTGCTTTCTGAGTGGTTCTGCCTGTTTTGGGTCTTCGTTTCCTCCTTTCCTCTCCAAAATTCGTCCTGGGCGCATGGTCCCTTCCACTTTCTTCCCCATCCCCCTCCTCCAAATTGACATAGACTTGACATAGGATACTATGTGTAAGTTTAAGGTGCATAGCCTATTGATTTAGTATATTTATATTGCAGTATGATTGCCATCATAGCTTAGCTATCTCCTTTATCATGACACATAATTTTTTCTAGTGTTTGGAACAATTAAGAGCTAGTCATTGAGCAAGTTTACTGTTTATCATAGTTTTGCTGTCTATAATCACTGTACTGTGTATTAGGTCTCCAGGACTTATTTATTTACCAATTGCAGGCCATTCTTTCTTTCAAGCATTTCTGATAATACAACTGCTTGGACTAAAAAATGTTCATTGGTTCCTCTTGTCCTCTGAATTAGTGCATATAAACTGCTTACCTTAGCAGCTCAAGGAGTTTTGCTACAGTATATTTCCACTCTTACCCACTAATACGCATGCTCCATCAGGAAACTATCTCTGGCACCTAACACAGTTCCATGTGCTTGGTAGGCACTCAGTAAATATTTGTTCAGTGAACAAATGCATCTTCTAATACAATCAAGTCATATTTGGTAAATCTGTGCCATTCATTTCTCCTCCCTGGAACAGC
Source organism: Cnephaeus nilssonii (assembly GCF_951640355.1). Taxonomy (NCBI): domain Eukaryota; kingdom Metazoa; phylum Chordata; class Mammalia; order Chiroptera; family Vespertilionidae; genus Cnephaeus; species Cnephaeus nilssonii. The sequence continues at coordinate 98,730,885 of NC_137075.1, read as the reverse complement.
AGTTTGTGCTATGTGGTGCTTTCTCAGAATGCACATGCCTGGGACCCATCCTAGGAGATTCTGACCTTTTGGGGCGGGGCCCTGGATGTCCCTAGTAGAGAACCTCAGGTCTGTAATACCCCTCCCCCAATTCCACGGGTCAAACAACCACCTACCTGTATTAGATATCCTCTTTCCAAAGTTATCTCCCTCCCCTCCCTAGTCCTGCTGTACCAGATGGTTCCACCATGCCCGCTGCCTCAGCTGTTTGGAGGGGGTGGGCAGAAGGGAGGAGTCACCTAACTCAGGCTAAGCCAATCAGATGATTTCTCTGAGAATTTGAGCTTTGGTGGAAGCCTGAGGTAGCCTGAAGGTGGTGGGTGCTCAAGTCAGAAGGTCCTCAGGACTTGGTGAGCGAGCAGAGGAAGCCAGCCTGCAGGGAGGAGTGTGAGCAGCTGGTGAAAGAGAGCGATGGAGACAAAAATTACCTGATGATGACTTCTGAGTTCTGTACAGCCCAGCTGTGCTGCTTGCCCTGGGCTGACCCAAGTCTCCTCTTACGGACCCGTCTTGGCCAGGAGAACCACTTCCCAGGCCTGCCTCAGATTCCTCCTCATATTTGAAAGTCCCTCAGGCCTTCCCACCAGCAGCAAGTGCTCTCACTGCTCATCTAGCCAGTTGTTACTGCCTGGAGCAGGATCACCGGGCTTTACACGGAACCATTCCGTAAATAATCATATTGGCCACGTAATCAGCGATGGGGGAGGGGCTTTAATGTTCCAGGGCAGAGAAGCATGTTGGAGAAGGAGGCACAAAACATGAGAGGGAGAGGAATTCCTCTCCAGGCTGGAATCTGGGTGCTCACTCTTCATCCCATGCCCACATGGGGCTGCAAAGTGGTCCCATCCCGTCCTCAGTCAGGAAATAAGTGTTGCCCACAGTGAGGTCTGGGGCCACACTGATAATTCTGCTGCCAAATGGTGTTTTTAAACAGTTCCACCTGTTTCTTGAGGTTTCTAAGGATCTAAGGCACAAAGGTACTTTTTGAAAGTTCAAGAGGGGAATTAAGGAGGTGGTTCTTAAATGAATTTGGCCCCTGCACCCTTTTGTCAGGGAGCATGTCCCCGAGCCAGGATTCTATGGAATTATAAGGTAAAAAAGCCACACTACGCCTGCTTTTGGCTTTCAGTAAAGGGCTGGATCCCCCATTTCAGACAGACAGGCCGACAGGCAGGCAGACATGTGTACTCTGCCCTCCAAAGCAGGCCTGGCTGGTCCACACGTCAGGCCACATTTGTAATAGCAGAGAGAGAACTTAAGAAATATGCTTGAGAATGCTAGAAACAAACCAAAACCAAAAAACAAACACCACCCAGAAGAGGAAGGCGAGCTAATAAAAGGCAGCTTACCTCAACACTCCACCCACTGCTTATGGCTTCTCCTGGCCCAAGGCTTGCTCCTTTTTTAAGGTTTTGTTCACCTGGGATGGCTGGTTCAGTCACTGGAGGCTAACAGCTTGCACGGAAAGAATGACACGTGCAATAACCTTCAGATCACATCCTCTGGGTTTGAACTCTGAGAAAGAAGGAACGTGCTGGGGTGGAAATAACATGCCACCTCTACTTAATGTAAAGAGATTTCTAGCTATGATGTGAGTGTGGTTGGGGGCTGGGGGGCCTCATAGCTCACTATTCCAGTCCTGGCTGGTAAGGTGTGAGGACAAAGGTCTCTCCCCGGGGCTCCTTTGATGGGAGATTCAGCCCTCCACTGATATGCTGATGAGGGGTGGGACCTGCTCTAGGCTGAGCTCCTGTCCTGGCTTTGTTACCAGTTCTGACTTCAGAGATGATCTAGTTTGTTTCTCTGACCTCATACCTTTGCTTCTTTGGCTCAGGGTAGGTCACATCCAGGGCTCAGTAATGAAGGGGGTGGGGCTGGGTGAACTCCGGCTGCCCTTAGGCCTCCACCTCTGAATCATCTTGTGGTTGAGATTTGCCATGGTACTCGTAAGTAAGGAGGCCTGTGGTGAGAGTCCTAGCTGAAGACTTTGCCACCCACCATCTTAAGGGGAATGACTCTTAGATTGATTGGGGGTTCCTTCTTTTTTGAAATAAGAAAACAATAAAAACCTTCCGACGCCCGGTGGGTCTTGTCTCCCCCTTTGGCTAGGTTATAAAGTACTGCAAGCTGGAGAGGTTTCTGAGGGAGCTCACTCAGGCCTTATGGGTGGTGCTGCAGTTTTCAGATAGCTCCTGCGGGTTCAGGTCGGGGTGGCAGGAGTGACCTGGACTTCTCTTCTGTGTTGCAACCTGCTGATTTGGCTACGTGGGAGAGTTGTGCAAACATATTTTTATTTATGTCACCACCAGGGTGTCCTGTAGGACTCGCCTCTCCAAGGCTGCTACTAGGTGTGACTTTAGCAGCGGGTGGCCATGCTTTAGGGAGGAACCTAAAGACTTGCAGTGGTTGCTGAGCTATTTGCTGGGTGCCCCGTGACTTGTCCGGCTCTTGAGAGCTCAAAATATGAAGGAGAGGAAGCTTTGCGCTAGAGGTTTAGAAGTGGGTCGGGCGTGGAGCACAACCCACTGGAGAGGCTCTACTGGCGTGGCCTTTAGGATGGGGCTCTTGCGCTGTAATCCGTAATGGCCACCCTCCCTCCCTTGGCAGAAAGGCGTCTGCACTCGCCCCGGGGAGCCGGCCACCTGGGCCTGAGACTGCGGTGCTTTTGTGCCTTTTCTCCTGGGGCACGAGGTGGGCGGTGGGGGAGCCCTGGGGAAGGCCCTGGGAGTCCCGCCAGGACGCCTTAGTTGGGGAGAAGTGGAATCTCTTATCCCCCTTGCAAGCCTCGCCCGCATCGTAATTCTTTTTATTTTTACTTTCGAGCCATGTAAGGTATGCGGATGGGGTAGTAGCGTTCCGGAGACACGTAGCCAGCGGCGCAAAGCCGGCCCGCCCGCGTGGCCTGAGCCCGGGGTAGAGACAGGCCGTGCGCCTCTGGCCGCACCAGCCACGCCGCCCACGGTCGGGGCTACCCCGGGTCGTGGAACCCCGAGCCGGTCACCCACGCTCCGCGGTGCCGCGGGAGACGAATCCATGCGGCCCAGCCCGGCCTAGTTCCCGGCTGCGACCTGGGAGCGCCTAGCCGAGGGGCCGATCGTGGTGCGGGGGGACCGGGCAGGGCTGGTCCCGGCGGGTCCGCACCCTGCGCCCCAAGCCGCCCGCGGCCCGGCCCACGTTTTCCCTCTCTCCCGCTCCCTCCGCCCCCTTTGCTCCGTCCCTCCCCTTCGCTCCCCTCCCTCCCCGCGCTTCCCCTCCTCCTGCCTGGTCATGTGTCTCCTTTTTTTGTTTGCAGTGGAAACAATTTCTCGCCGCTCGACGCGCCCCGGCCCGACGCGCCGCGGCGGAGGCGAGCGGGAGGCGGGACGGGGCGGGGAGAGCGGCGGGGCCGGCGGGAGGACGCGCTGCGCGCCGGCTGGACGCCGCAGGTCCCATGCCGCGCCGCGACCCCCGCGCCCCTGCCGCCCGCACCCGCGGCCGCCCCCCGCCGCCCGCTGCCCCGGGCTCGCCGCGCCGCGCCCGCGCGTCCTTAGCCGGGCCACCAAGCGATGCCCGCTGGGCGCCCGCGAAAGTTTGTCGGCTCCCGCTAAAGGGCAGCGGCGCCCCCGCGCCCCCGCGCCCCGCTCCGGCCAGGTGAGTTAGCTCCGCGCTCGGGCCGGCGCCGAAGCGGGATTGGGTGACTCGGGGCGGAGGCGCTTGTTCAAGGCGGTCCTGGAGGCGCCCGCGCCGCTCTCGGCCGGCGAGGGACTCCGCAGTTCCTGGGGGAGAGCGCGGGGCGGGAGCCAGGGCGGGTGGGGAGACCGGAGCCCCCGAGCGGGGAAGTTGCCGGGTCCGAAGAGTTTCCTGCCCCGACGTGTGGGCTCTTTCCCGCTGCCTCGGTTTCCAAAAAGACGCCTAAAAGGAACAGAGTTGGTATTGTCCGCGGAGGACAGACAGGATCCCCGCCGTTCCGGGCGGGGGGAGAGGGTACTGATCCAGAGGACACCCCAAGATGAGAAACAGGCTCCTAACAAAGATACCCTCCCCCACAAACTGTGCAGGCTTGGCACTGGCAGTGAGCGTCTCCCGAGACTCCCCGAGGCCCGACCCCTCCTCACCCCGGCCCTCTTTGAAACCCTCCTTGGGTCCTGGAGAAGTTGGGGGACGGCGGGCTTTTATTGATGTGTTTTTAAGGTTCGCAGCGGTGCAGCCAATAAAAGGTTTATGACATCTGACCAGCAGTGAAGGTATGCGAGCTCCCAATTGCCCTGTATGCAGGGAGAAGAGCAGTTTCCCCGTTGCTTGGCAACGCCGCTGATTGACGCAGGACGCAGCCAATCGCCGCTCCCGCAGATCCCCTTGAAATGTTTTTGACAAGTACAGTAGATGCGAGTGGAGCGCGTGCGTGTGCGCGCGTGCGCGCCGGAGAAAGGGGAGGGGGGTTTGGTTATCCCCCTCCCAACTCGCGACTGCCCTGTTAGGCTTGGGGAGGATTTCTCAACTTTTTAAAGTTCACTTCGAACATCTGTTCAGAGCTGGGCCAGTAATGGCTTTGTCAGTTATTTGGAGACATTCTGAGAGCGGGCAAGAAACTACTTTCCTGCTTCATTTTCCTCCATTGAAAAGCAAAAAAGATAACGAAACACAAGTCATAAAAAAAACAGAGGGTGTGTGTGTGGGAGGGGGGGCGGGAATGCAACCAATAGCAAACTGAGAAGTTGTAAGGAGGTCACTAGTGAATAACTATTTGAGTATATGATGGAGCAACCTTTTTGGCAGCAGATTCAAGATGTTTGTCTAACTGCAGATTCATATGATCCTGGATTTCCCCCCCTCCCTCCTAAAATTGGGGGAAAAGATTTGGCGAATTATGTAGTTTGAGTGTAATAATGGAAAACTCAGCTGTGGTTTCTGGGAACTTTTTAAAAATGGAACTGGAGTGATCAGCAGCTCTTGATACTGTTGCTTTAGAACACGGGTTTATAGGGATGCCTTAACAGTTGGAGGGCATGGACAGGGGACAGACAAAAACAGGCAAATGATCCAAGGGAACTGAACCCTGTAACCCTGTTTTCTGAACCGTTTTTCTAAGAAAACCATATTGCTGGCAATGTTTGTTTAAAACAAAAGGAAACATGGAGAATAGCATGTTAGTTCCTTTGGGGAGCTACTGACAAACTAAAAAGAAAGAGAGCAGCATGTTGTCATAGCAACAATGCAATTAAATTACTGTCAGCCATGATATAATTTTCCTGTTTGGAAGCTCAGGAGACGAAAAACTTTCGTCTAGAGCTAAAGTTGACTTTCAGTGGTTGGGTAGTAGTTCTCTTTTGTCCTCGACTGTGTGGATATTCCTAGTTATCCAAAAATTCGTTGTTGTTTTTTTTATTGGGATCTGAGGAAACTTTGAGAGAGACAAACCTAGTTTTGATTGTTTTATAAAGGAGGTAAAAGCATTATCAGTCTGGTCTCTGTAAACCCCAAGCCTCAGGATACTAGCTTATTCTTTAAAATGTGTCATGTGCTATTCAGGTTAGTACATGACAGAAAGAAATACTAACTTGGATGAACCTGAGGTATGCAAACTGCCCTGTTCCATGCGACTTCGATGCCCGTAGAAGTTTCTTTGGAATTGGTCATCTCACAGAGAGTTCCCCCCAGGCCTTCAGTCAGCAGGTTCTGTGTGTCCACCTTTTGGAAGAGGGAGGGTGCAGCCGGGGTTGGTTCTGGGCCACCTGGGGTTGGCTGTGTAGTGCTTTCTAGAATCCCATTCTAGAACGTCCCCAGCTGAAGTGGCAGTTGTTTTCGGTGTAGTGTCAGTGGACGTTTCCAGCCGTAATCATATTCTTTGCTTTTGATGTAGTCTTTTTTTTTTTTTTTTCCTGGATAGATTGCTTGATCTTCTCACTTGTTGCGGGGGAAAACATAAAACAGACACGCGTCTTAAACCAAGCACATTGTTTGAGCGCTCCAGACGGAGAGTGGGGGACCTCTCTTCATTATCTTCACTGTTCTTTATATCTTACACAGAGTGCCAGGGGGTCGGACAGCTTTGTATCTGCCCGGGTCATTCTATTTGTGGACTCGCCACCTCCTCAGTTTCTTTTCTCATCAGATATTTTACTCCCTGTTCTAGGTCATTGACAAAAATGGGGGCGGCAGCAGAAGAGAATCCTGGAGCCACTTTTGTTGAATTTGCCTGCCTTCCTTGAAGCTGCCCTTTTGCTCTCCTGACTTTTTTTCTCCAATCCCCATTTCAGTTCATGGCTTTGTTTGCGTGGTGTCTGCACTCCTCGCTTTTTCATTCAGAATGTGGTGTCCCAATAAAATTAAATGCTTTTGTTGCTCTAGTTCGAATCCACAGAATTCAGATGTAATTAAAGTTAAATGTAATTAAGTGTTTGATCACGACTTGGAGGGGGGGGGAATCAAGTACTGTATTTTCCAGCGTATAAGACGACTGGGCGTATAGAAGATTTTCCTGCGTTAAAAAGTCGTCTTATACGCCGGAACATACGGTAAAACTTATCAAATTGATGCTTGTGGCCACAGTTTTAATTCGGGGGTCATTGTGATGGATGGTCTTTGTATGGAAACTCTGAAAACACTGGCCTTAAACTGAACATTTTCTTTTTTTGAGAATGACCCAAAGCAACAGAGAGGGGTTGTGCATTGAGCTTATTAGGTAGAGTTTAATCACGAGGCTTGAAATATTTTTACTTGTGTATATATGTTCGTGTGTAATAGATGAACTGAGGCAGCAAGAAATAACTGGTTTTCCCAGGGTCCCAGTGAGCGTGTTCGTAGATCCAGGGAGAAGGCGTATGGACTTTCCCATTCTTTTATGGTGCGCTTGCACATTAAAGGTGCTGTAGATATTTCCAGTATTGATGTGTTGAGGGGGTGACAGTCACTGAGCTGTATGCACGATAGACCGATTTTACTTCCTGTGCATCTCCGTGTGGTAGAATTGTGGGTTTGCATTCCTTGGGGTAGGAGCCATGAGGTGTGCTCCTGTGTGGGAGGGGGTCCATAGAGGGGGCAGCGGTGGGGGACAGGGACCAAGCACTAGGAGGACTTGGCTGTCTTTCCGGTTTGGGTTTCACTGACTCTTCTCTGTGGACTGTGTTTACCAGGAGCCTTCACGTAAATGGGTCCAGTCATGCCTCCCAGTAAGAAGCCGGAAAGCTCAGGAATTAGCGTCTCCCGTGGGCTGAGTCAGTGTTACCGGGGCAGCGGCCTCTCCAAGGCCCTTCAGGAAGACGATGACCTCGACTTTTCTCTGCCCGACATCCGATTAGAAGAGGGGGCCATGGAAGATGAGGAGCTGACCAACCTGAACTGGCTGCACGAGAGCAAGAATTTGCTGAAGAGCTTCGGGGAGTCGGTGCTCCGGAGCGTAAGCCCCGTCCAAGACCTGGACGATGACACGCCCCCGTCCCCCGCCCACTCTGACATGCCCTACGATGCCAGGCAGAACCCCAACTGCAAGCCCCCCTACTCCTTTAGCTGCCTCATATTTATGGCCATCGAGGACTCTCCAACCAAGCGCCTGCCAGTAAAGGATATCTACAACTGGATCTTGGAACATTTCCCGTATTTTGCAAATGCACCTACTGGGTGGAAAAACTCAGTGAGACATAATTTGTCGTTGAATAAGTGTTTTAAGAAGGTGGACAAAGAGAGGAGTCAGGTAAGTCTTCGTGTCTGGAACTCGAGTGTTTCCTTTTTCTTTCTAAAATTTTTAGTTTCTCTCCATTAACAAATTGTTAAGGATTGTAAAGTCCCCACACTGAAGTGGCATTTATAAATGGGTGCTTTGATTTCATTCATTTAGTTGTAAACTTCCTCTTCCTTACGCATGTTAATGAAATACTGTTTTTCGTGTTTGTGCTGGCTGGACGTTTTCCCACTGTGGCATCTGAACATAATCACAAAACGGTGGTGTGCACTCCGCCTGCCTTTCCCTCAATGTGGACGGGTCAGTTTGGGTTTACAGTACAAAGGGGCAGCCATTAACCATGAGGTGTAGGAATATATTTTTTGAGGACAATTGCCAGAAAGGGCTAGAGAAAAATGGCATCGATTTTCTTTCTGAATTTGAACTTGGAGAAGGGCAGTCTCTCTGGGACCCTGGAACACATGGACAGTAATGGACATTGGGAGGTGTCATACTTGAGCATATTATGCACCAAACAAAGACAGACATGAATTGCCCAGGTGACTTCTTGTTTTGTTTAGCTGATTCTCACCAGAGGATATTTTTAGAGAGAGTGGAGGGGGGGGGGGGGGGAGAGACAGAGAGGGAGGGAGAGGGAGAGAAACATCTATGTGTCTCTCACATCGATTGGCTGCCTCCCACACGCGGGGCCGGGGATCGAGCCTGCAATCAAGGTGTGCCCTTGACCAGAATTGAACCCGAGACCCTTCAGTCCAAGGGCTGATGCTCTATCCACTGAACCAAACCGGATAGGGCCCAGGTGACTTTTGAAATCTGGTGTTTACCTAAGTGTTTGGCAACTTTGGAACTCCCCGGAATAGGAAAAACTAGCGCAGGGTGAAGTTCCCACTGGAGACTGGCTTAAAAAAAGGTTGAAGTTTGATTTTAAAGCTTTTGAGCTTCGTGGTCCACGAGAAGGAAACAGCTTTACTGATCTGCTTTGCCTTTCTCATAATGATATAGCAGGTACGAGAGAAAGCAGGCCAGCTGTGAGAGCTGGAACAGAAAGCGGTGCTCTGCCTTGGCATTCTGGAAGGTAACGCTGCCACCGTTAAAATGAGTGGCCAGAAAGCGCTCTCTCCACAGTGACCATGAAACTGTGTTTTCCAGCTTTGTTTTTCATGAATAGTGCTGATGGTCTGCATTCCCCTGTTTGAAGTTCAGGTTCAGGCACAGGACCGCTATTGTGTGGGGTCAGCCGCTGCTGGGCAAGGCTGGGGCCTTCGCTTTCTTTCTCTCCAGAAACACGTTGCTGTTTCCATTAGAGTCTTGAGCCTGAGAAAATTCCACTTGTCATGGGCGTGGTGATTACGGAGGAGGAGGTGGTGGAGCCATTTTTCTCCTTGTTCAAGGCGGGGAGTGGGCGGCGTGCAGGTGTGAGGAGGGGCGGTGCCTGGGAAGGGGCAGATGCGGACACTGGGAGCTGTGCCTGTGGTCCCTGGGGCAGGCGATGCCTCAGTGCCGTGTTCTCGTGTGAGCATTCCTGTGTTCTGGGCCCGTCCTTCGCCAGGGCCTTATTTTTACACACCTGTAACTACCTGTAAAGTTGTCGGGTGCTGCCGTTGTCCCCAGGTGTCCATGGTGTCCACTTCTCTTCCTCCTCCCCTCCCCATCTCAGGGTGGGCATTTGGAGACCAACCTCTAAACTTGGCTCTGTTGAGTGGCTTTTTGTTTTTTTATTAATTTCAGAGAGGAAGGGAGAGGGAGGGAGAGAGAGAAACATCAATGATTGAGAGAGAACCATTGATTGGCTTCGCTGCCTCTGCACTCCCCCTGCTGGGGATTGAGCCTGCAACCTGGGCACATGCCCTTGACGGGAATCGAACCTGGGACCCTTCAGTCCGCAGGCCGACGCTCTATCCACTGAGCCAAACCGGCTAGGGCACTCTGTTGAGTGTTTTAAGACCATTCTTTGAACTTAGAGAAAATTCGCTGCTTTCCTGTAAAGAGCCACGTCTGGTATTAAAAGCTCCCGCGTAGGTGGGTCCCGGTGATGAGAAAGGGAAAGTCCTAGAAAGCAATTTCAGGGTAGAATGTGGAGAAGAAAGTGGTATTCAGTCCCCCAAAGCCACATGTCACTGTTTAGGTTGGGAACGGGGCTTTTAGTTTGGTGAGAAACGATTGTGCAAGTTGCCACGTGCCCGGGTCTCCCTGTTTACAGTCCTGCTGGTAATTCAGCGAACACACTGCAGTGTTCACGGAGCTGCTCCCGAGTGTGCAGCGCCTGCCTGGGTGCTTCTCCGGCCGCGGGGGTGGCAGGCGGGTGTAGGACGGTCTGTCCCGGAGAACCCTCTCCCCGATGCACCTCCAGGGGTGACAGTCGTTCTTCTGAATAAATGCAGCTATCGCCTGTTGAACGGGAATGGCTTGAAGGACCGAAGATTGTGAATCTTATGAAATGTTGAGTTCTGGCTTCCTAGCCACACTGCTGACCTGCACTGACATGTTTCTGATCAGATGCCATCAGTTTTGCCTTGAGAGTTTGTTCCCAGGGTTTGTGGTGCTCTGAGAACAAAACAAGGAGTATGGGTTTTCTTTCCCCTTTTCTCCTCTTTTCTGGGGTTGCCCTGGGGGCAGCTGGGGGCCACTCCGGGATGCCTAGCCTGCCAGGGACATCCTGTCCTCTGGTGAGCTGAGCAAAGCGGGAGGCATTCCCCTTGACACTTTGCCCAGTGAATCCTCCTTCGTCTCTCCAGGTAAACTTGTTTTTTCCCCAAGGGATTTTACTTGGCGGCAGCTCCCACACCGGGGTTCGGCTGCAGCACTGTGGCAGTGACTCAGTGCACCCGAATATTGGTGGGGGAAATAAGGTAGGCAAAGGGGAGCATGGAAGCCTTGCACGTTGTATTCACAGACTTAGGCATTGCGCTTTTTCAAAAATTTAAAAGGTTTTAAACTTGTCATAACTGCAAGAACACAGAATGCCGTGTGATCCTTGTCCCTGAGGGTTGGAACGTGTACCCTTCCGGACAAGTGTGTCGCTGGGACCTTGGCACTCAGGAACGGACCAGACTGCATCAGAATCACCCATGGCTCTTACAATCCATGGCCGTCTCTCAGCCCCTCCCTGGAGATTGCGATTCAGTGGGGGTGAGGTGGGTTGGGGAAACTCGGGGTCCCAGTAAGCTGTTTTCACGCGTGTTTCTGACTTGTAGCCAGATTTGAGAATCCCTCAACTAGAAGCTTTTGGGTTCTTTCCAGGGCTGAGATTCCATCAAGAACATATTCTCATGAACAAGCAAGTCAGGGAGAATAAATGGTTTTGCTTCTGTTTTACCTCTGTCTCTCCCTTTTTCTGATTTTATCTCTTGAAGGAACTTAAGAGAGTTTTATTTTTATTTTTTAACCATGGAATTGAGGACCTTTGCCTGAATCGATCAAGGTAGAGTTTCAGAGTTGGAGGTTAAGTCTCATACCTCCTTAAAAAAGACCTTAGTTAGGACTATAAGATTAGCAAGTACTACCCCCTCTGACTACTTATAAGTGAGAGGAAAGGGCAGTTATTTATTTTATCAACTGAATAATAAATGGTTCAGGTATGTGTGTTTTTCTCTGTGCTTTTTCTCAACTTCCCTCTTGCCACTTTAACAAACATACACACACATTGCTCTCTGAAAGGCTGTGCAAACTGCCCAGCCAGTGTGGCTCCATGGTTGAGCGTTGACCTATGAACCAGGACAGGCATGTCAAACTCACGATCTGCCAGCTGTGTTTGACATGCTTGAACCATGGTTCGATTCCCGGTCAGGGTACATCCCCAGGTTGCAGGCTCCATCCCCAATGTGCGACATGCAGGAGGCAGCCAATCAGTGATTCTCTCTCATCATTGATATTTCTCTATCTCCCTTTCTTCCTGCAATCAATAAAGATACATTTTCTTTTGAAAGAGAAAGACTGTGCGGTCTGGTGTTGATGAGCAAATTCCTAAAACTCAGGGTAATGTTGGATGGTGGGACATGCAAAAACGGGATGAGGTGTGTAAGAGTGGTCTCTGGGGCAAGTGATGATCCTGTTTCTTCCATGAGCTGGTTCTTCTGGGTCCAAGGTCCTCATTGATGTATCTATCCAGTCTCTCCCCACATTAACGGTTCAGAAAATGCTGCATTCTCTTGGGCCGGGCTTTGTGGTACCTGGGTGAGTATGAGATGCTTCTTCGTTGATGTACTGCCTGCATATCTGACCAGCAAGAAACTGTTCTCAGCACCCCCTCTGGTGAGCTGAAGAGGCTTTGGGATTTCCCTTTGAAATCACTTTAGCTGCAGGATAATTCTCTGCAGTAAATAACATAGGAAGTTGGCACACTGACCTCCTATTTGAAAGTCATGAGTTTTGCCTCTTTCACAAATAGTGACGGGTTCTTTGGATTATTCTATACTCTCTCGCGGAGCCCTTGGTCATCTTAATGTTCTTCTTAAACTTTGGCAAGGTGATGGCAGGTTTTAGATTTTACAGAAAATTCCACGGCCTTCCCAATGGACATTTTTTTTTTTTGTACTTGACACAGAAGATATGTATATTTGAAAGCCTAATGTAGTATTTGTTTTGATGATACTGTGCTTTTTAGGCAGGCAGGCAGGCCTTTTGTTTTTACAGATTTTGGTTTCAGGCACCCTTAAAGTGTTTTATTCTTATTCCCACCCTTGTCATTTTTAACTTACTTGCTGCCTCCCAATGAGTACATCTCACTGTCCCTGTAACGATTGACCCCTTGCCTACATTTGTTTCCACACCAACTCCAAGTTTCTCGACTGTAGGGGTTTACTTAGGTTGTTCCTGTGGAATGCCTCCATATTAGTAGGCCTTCAGGATCTCATTACTTCCAGTTTTGGGGACTTCGAGCACCCTCTGCGTATTATTCAGTAGAATAATTTGGTGATGTCCAAGGTTCAAATAAAAAGTGAGATCTGGTTCTTGCCTTTTAGGAGCTTACATTCCAGGGAAACAGGAGACATGATACAAAATAAAAAGCATAAACCACCACACGTACAGGAAGCAGATCAGTAAGTGATGGGTGTCATTTGAGGTTAGTCAGGGAAGCTTCCCTTCCCCAAAGAGGGCCATTTGCAGCTGAGATGAAAGACAGCAAGGAGCAGGTTTTGAATATTCCTTTTGGGGGAGCACATGAGTAAATTGTTAACAAAGATTTCTTCTGCTGTGGGAATGAGCTCAAGATCAGGAATGGACTAGTCAGGATGAAATTTGACTGTTGTAGAAAAATCTACATAATAGTGAGTTAAACATACAAGTGCATCGCTCTGGCACATAAAGGAGGTCTTGGTCGACAGAGACCCACCATGTTCCATCTGTCATTCTGCCCAGCTGTTCTTCATTCCCTGCTGGTTTCCATTCTCAGGCCTTCTCACGGTCCAAGATGGCATCAGCCAGTTTGTTCCCATTAAAGGAAGCAAGAAAGAGAACGCAGGAAAAGACACACACACATACACACAAAAAAGGTTTTATTTTATTTTTATTTCTTGCAGTTGTAAGGAGTTTTTCCAGAAACCCCACACTCTGCGCTTATCTCTTGGGCTAGAGTTTGGTCACATGACTCCTCTTAGCTTCAAGGAAGTCTGGGAAAGGTAGTCTTCTAACTGGGCCCATAGCAATCCCAGATACAATGTTGGTTCTGTTACTGAGCATGCATGGGCTTTTCTGCCACAGAGGTTTAGGTACTTCAGAGATGGATGTTGCTGGACCCAAGGGATGTGCTGGAACAGAATCAGAGAACAGGGAAGGTGAGAGAGATGTGGCCTGGGATGTTATGTAAATAATGAGTATGCGGAGTTGGTGGAGGAACTAAGATAGGAAGGGGAGAACTTTAAATTGCTCTAGTAACTTAACTAAAGCAGACCCATTTTTTTTAAAAACATTTCAGTTAAGGTTTTGCCTCAAGATATTTTGGTTAAATTGCATTTAAAAATCTTCAAAAGCAATAGCTTGATAGAGGTGATGATGTATTCTGTGCCAAGTATGATAAGAAGAAAAGCAAGGAAATATATGGTTGAAGATAGAGAGTGGTGTAAAGTTGTTCTTTTAATAAGAACCTGGTGGTTTGCTGTATGAGATTACACAGCTCCAGGAACAGAATGAAGTCTTGGGCGGGGGCGGGGGAGGAGAGTGCTTCGGGCACGCTTGTTTGAGTACCTTTGCTTGTGAACCAGCAGGAGACCAGTAAATAGGGCAGAGTGACTGTGCTGTCCTCAGGGGGCGGGGCTCTCCAGTTACCCTCCTTCTTTCCTTTTCTCCTGCTGGTGTGTAGGGCTCCCCTCTGGGCCTGGTGGGGTCGAGTTGAGTTCAGTGTTGCCTTCCATTCATTGGAGCTCTGTGAAGTGCCTCCCAGAAGGCTGTGTGACTGAAGGTCCTCCTCTAGGGACAGGGCCGACAGGTGATTTAACGCGTGTCATTAGGCAGAAAACAGTCGGCCAGCAGCACGCTTGTACGTACTTTGTATTTAGAAGGATGGGAGAGGCCAGGTCACGGGCGCGCTGACTGCAGTCATGGCTGTCGGGGAGGGGAGGAACACCCAGAGTCCCCCGGAACCAGAGCACAGGCAGTGTGGCAGGACTGGGGTGCGGAGCCACACCCAGTGCTCCTGGAATACTTCACGGAATGCTGAGTTCCTTCCAGAATCTTCCATAGATGCAGTTATGTAAACTAAGAACCTCTGTTCATAGCCATGATTCTGAGAGACCCTGCAGAAGCCTTAGTTTTGCAAAGTAAAAATTAGACTCTGCACATACAGAACGAAGTAGCTGCAATCGTTTTGGAAGCGTTTTCAGCAGTGGTTCATCCTGGCCACACACGTTTGCGGAATGCTGGGCTGGGGATGCAGTTTTGACCTGTGACAGTTCCCTGCCTGTTCCCCTATCCATGGGTGGGCGAGAGGAGGCACATGTACAACAGTAGATTCATATATGTATCAGATAGTGGTGATGCATGAATGAAGAAAGTAAAACAAGGTAATGTACTAGAGAGGGGTGGGGCTAGGGAGTGGGGGGAGGTTCCCCAGAGGAGGTGACTGGCTATGTCTTTAATGACGAAAGGGATGAAGCCATGCAAAGACCTTGGTCAGAGGAAACAGCAAGTGCAAAGGCCCTGAGGTGGCAATAGCTTGAAATGCCCAAGAACCTGTAGGAAGTGAATTACAGAGAGGAGAATGAGACGTTTAAAGGAACATAAGGGAAAAACATCTGTTTTGGGGCTTGTTTCAGTGGTAGGTTAGAGGTGATGGAAATGATACTGGTTTTGACCAGGATTGGGGTTTGCAGATGAAGGTATGTGGGTAAAAGTGGATTGGGAAGTGGGGTGGAGGTTAGAGAAAATGTTCCCTTTTGACCATGGTAAATTTGAGATGGTTTTTGAACATTTTAAGTGGCACTTTCAAGTTGGAAGTTTAATATGTGAGTTTCAAGCTCAATAGACAAGTCTGGGGTGCATTGTGCTCAGTGGGTAAAAACTAAAAAGTATTCTGGATTAAGCCTCCATCAGAAAAGAGGTGAAATCAAACTTCTATTTCAGTTCTTTTACATTTCCACTAGTGTTTGACTAGGGAATTCATTTTGGGGTATTTTAACATGGCAAATGAAAACAAAAGAGGTTTATGTTTAGAGGAAGAGATTCAGAATCATTGAAAAAATAACTTACCTGTAGTTATTGTAGTTCTGCCCGTAGTGTTTTGCAAACAGAAGAGAACAGACCTTTGCTTTTGGTAATGAGGGTGTAACTTCTAAAAGTGCTCAGGGCCAGCAGCATAGCATCTCCGATATGATGAGAGAAATGCACTCCAGGAAACATCCCGGTTAGCAAAGCCCCCTGCCTAACCCACGACTTCTGCGAGTTCCCTGCCATCTGGTCCCTGGCTGGAGAGAGGAATTTTTCTTGTATATGCGTCTCCATGGCAACAAGCTTGCAGTTGATATGGAAAGTAAGCAGTTGCCTTAGCAACGGAGTTGCTGATGTGGTGGCTTCCCTGCTTTCAGGGAATGGATGAGCTGACCAAACTAGTTTAGATGCATCACGTAGGGCGCCGTGATGTAGGGCTGCACACGCTGGCCCTGCCTGTGTAAGATCAGCCCTGCTTTCAAAGAGATCGCAGGCCCTCCCTTTCCCCCGAAGGCAGGGCTTACAGAGGTAATAAATCAGACAAAAGCAGCTGCTGTCAGTTGAAATAGATTACAAGAGGGATCTCCTGGTGGAATTTATTTAGTTTCAGGACATATTTGGTTGCGAGGAAAAGAAAGCCCCTCACGTGGGCATAAGGAAAAGAGTGCTTGTCCCAAGCACATGATAATCAGTCCCAGGGACCAGTGGTGAGGAGCAAAGCACGCCGCGGGTCCACGGTGATTGGGGTTGCTGCCTCCATCCATCCCTCTGCGGCCGCATGGATGCTCATCCCTGCCCTTCTCTGGGAACCTGGTCCAGACTCCTCTTTGCAGCCTGGCTTCCCCTGTGTGGCTCCTAATTTCTGCTACCTCACGCCCTTGGCCTGCTGTGATGGAGTGTTGGTGCCACCCCCTGCAATGCGATGACTCCAGTGCCCAGCGACGTTGACCTCACCATTTGTCGTAGTTACAGACACACCGACTTCTGGATTAGATGTTCAGCCCTGGTCACCCAGGGGCAGGGTCCCCGGGATCAAGACAGCTCGGAGGACTGTCCCTTCGTCTGGGATGGGGCTTGGGCTGGAAACATGCCTGCCCTGAAATGTTTCCTGGAAAGCCTTTGGTCTTTCAACCACATTTTTTCATGATGAAAATAAAAATGAGAAGGAACTTCGGAGCGTTTCTCTTTGTGTCCCCGCAGGACATCTCTCGCAGGTGGCAGAGATGAGGGTACCAGAGGACTCTGGACTGTCCTGAGCCCCTTTCCTCCTTCTTGATAGTCTCTGTGATGACTTCATCTTCCTTGCATTTCGTATCCATAAATTTGGGGCTGCTGGTTCCCAAACTAGCAAAGTTTTTCTTCGGTGGCTACTTCTTCCTGCAAGCTGCCCTCAAATTGCCTGTAATCATAGGGTTGAGTGATCACCAAAAATTATGACCTCTAGCCCCCTGTTGTAGACCGGCATAGATGCCAGCTATCCAGTACAAGCTGTCCTGGTTTTCAAGATCAAGGAATTGGGTAATGGTCCTGTTAACCACTATGTACCAGCCCGGGTCACTGCATTGAGATCTTTGACATGGGGAAAATGTAATTACTCTATGCTGGGAACTGGAGATAGACAGAGATTACAGAACTCTGGCTGGAGTAGTTGGGGCAAAGATAAAAGGAGACCAGGCAGGTCAGAGGACCGTTGTGAGATTCCTTACTTAAGGATCTGTCTTGATTAAGTCTACATTCATTATCTCTGGTTCTTTGACTTGTTTTAAAGGTTTTTCTCCCCATCCTCTTCACGCCTGTGCAGTGCCTGGAACTTACACATAACTCATTCATTCACGCAGCAGGTGTTGATCGCATGCTTATAATCAGACTTTGTGCTAGGCAGCAGGAAAACAAGGATGATTCCAGCCTAGTGGAAGAGAGAGGCTTAAGTACACATGCAGCATGACTTAGAATACCTATATGCAAGGTGCTGTGGGAGGGGAGAGGTGACTGACTCCTGGTTTTGTATGAGTTGATTGGCAGGGCATCTGTTGCACAGAGAGGGTTAATAGAGAAAGCTGGGGAGGTGCGCAGTGGGCTGAAGTTGATGTTAGGGAATCTGGGTTCTAGAGCTAACCTGGTCACCAACCAGCTCTGTGACCTTGGGCAAGTTCCTGGATCTCTCGGAGCCTTAGATTTCTTCACTCAGTTCAGTAAACTTTCTGTGTGGGCCCATTGTGTTTATTCACTGAGTTTGTTCAGTCGTTAATCTGTACGCTGAGTTAGCCTAGAGTTGGCCTAGATTCACGGTCCCCAAACTCCTGACCACGGAGATATTATCCTCCTCACTCCGTGCTTTTGTCAGACACATAGGATGACCACCAGGTCCAGGTCCAGGTCCAGATCAGCATCAGACAGCCGATGGGCCGAGAGCATTTCTTCCCGGAGCACAGGACTGGATGCGGCAGCTTACACAGCAGTGTTGTGCATAAATGTGTGATTCGCAAAAGGCTTTGGGCAGGACGGGGAAGGAAGACCCATCCTCTCAACGCTTAACTCTACAGAAGACCCTTTCCATCGGGGAACCACGGGACTGTGTTGGGAGTGACCTGTGCTGTGATTAAAACTATGAACCAGGCCGGTGTGGCTCCGTGGTTGAGCAGCAACCCAGGAACCAACAGGTCATGGGTTTGATTCCCAGTCAGGGCACATGCCCGGGTTGTGGGCTTGATCCTCAGTAGGAGGCAGGCAGGAGGCAGCTTATCAATTAACGTTTCTTTCTCATCAATGTTTCTATCTCTCTATCCCTCTCCCGTCCTCTCTCTTTAAAAACCAATGAAAACAACAAAAAAAGAAAAAAATATCAATGAAAACATATTTTTAAAAAACTCAAACTATGAAGTCGGATAGGTAGGGACTCACTAGCTGTGCCTCCATTGGATCTTGGGGCTCCCTGGGGCCCCCTGGGTCTCTCGTTCTCACCTGTGTCCTGTAGTCAGCAGTTGGGACCCAGCTCTTCTGAGCACTCTCCCAGTGCTCACGGACCCCGGGTTTAGAGACCAGCAGCGCTAAGTAAGTATCCTATCCCTGGGGGAAGGGGAGTCTAGGTGTGTGCTGGCCGTGCGGGCACCGTTGGCACACGCGTGTACCTGGCCGGATTGCTTAGGCAAGGCCTGTCCACCTTGGGCTATTGGTTTCTTTCTCTCCGTACATTTCTCTGGACCATGTTGTCCCTTTACCAGAAAGCATTTAATACATTTCCAGCCAAGTGGGGGCTATGAAGGGCGTGTGCAATTTTCCTCATATTTCCTCCCCAGGTTCCTCCCACAGGCAGGCCACACCTGGGCTTTCTCTTCACTTTTGCTCCTCTGTCCCCGCCATTCCAGACAAGCCTGCCGTCTGTGCAGACTTGATTTATTGCCAGATGGTTATTTTCTTAGCCGTGGTTGAGTTTTATGACATGTAACCCTAGTTGGTCTGTTTTTTTCTCTGTGCACACGGTTTGGTTGGCACACTCGGCACCGTCTGTTTACCCCGGTGCGGAGGTGTGCAGCTTAGGTGAGTGTTCACGCCTGTCACCTGGCCACGGCTGCTTGAGGTATCGGTTACCCTCGGCGAGTCAGAAGACAGCCAGGGAGGTTTTCAGATAAATCTGTTCAGAGATGGCAGTTTATTCACGCAGTGTCAGTGTTGGATTCCTCATGGCGCCCTGTGTTCGCCTGTCTAAGCATGCGCTGAGGTTGAATTGTGTCTCCCAAAAAGATGCGGAAGTCCCAACTCTCGGCACCTGTGGATGTGGCCTTATTCGGAAATAGGGTCTTTGTAGACATGATCAGGTTGTGATGAAGGTATACAGGACCGGGCGCTTAGATTCAGCGTAGTCAGTGTCCTTACAGGAGAGACACAAACACGCTTACGGGAAGGACGCTGTGGGCAGGTGGAGGCAGAGGTTTGAGGGACGGTGGACAAGCCAAGAAGCTCCAGGACTCCTGGCGGCACGGAGCTGGGAGAGGGCGTGGAACTCCTGCTCTTTCAGAACTTCCAGAGGGAACCGACCCTGCGGACATCTGGAATTTGGACTTCCAGCCAGAACTGTGAGAGAATCAGTGTCCATTGTTTGAAGCCATCGTTTTTTGGCACTTTTTTTACCGGAACCCTAGGACCCTGTTACAGCAACAGAACGGAGTAGCAATGAGTTTCTGCCTCCACGAAAGACTTCAGGATAAAGTCCGACCAAAAGGACTTGGGATGTGCAGGGGGACTGTGTCCTTCTGCCGAGCAGGGGCCTGAGCTCAGCCCGGACAGGCGCTGTGGCCGCACGGGGGTGGGGCTGGTTATGGACAAGGATCCTGCACCCTCGCCTCCCAAGGTTAGACCTTTACCACTCCTAACACCCCTGTTCCAGCCCATGAGAAACCTGAACAAGTTAGGGGGCAAATGGCTGGTTTTCCTCTTCAGTTTTCTAAAAAATATATATATTTTTATTGATTTCAGAAAGGAAGGGAGAGGGAGAGGGAGATAGAAACATCAATGATGAGAGAGAATCCTTGATCGGCTGCCTCTTGCACGCCCCCTACTGGCGATCGAATCCACAGCCCCGGGCATGTGCGCTGACCAGGAATCGAACTGTGACCTCCTGGTTCATAGGTTGATGCTCAACCACTGAGCCACACTGGCCGGGCTCCTCTTCAGTTGTTGATGGTGAATGAGACCATGGATCTTGATGACAAAATGGGGAGATTTTTAAGGGTTTTGGTTGTATATTTGCTACACCAGTTGCAGGCGGGGAGCACAGTGGCACAAACCCGTGGGGGTCATTATTCTGGGACCGTAGCTAACTTGTCATGCACTCGAACTTTCTTTTCTTTATTGGAAATGATGTGTAATAAGTCCCAGGATGCTCTTTTTCTTCCTTTCTCTCACCTCCCCTCTTCTCTAAATCAGTGGTTCTCAACCTTGCCGAGGGTCTTAGGCAACCCTGAGACCATCTGGTCTAAGGGTTGTCTAAGCATGCGCTGTGGTTGAATTGTGCCTCCCAAAAAGATGTGGAAGTCCCAACTCTTGGCACCTGTGGATGTGGCCTTATTCGGAAATAGGGTCTTTGTAGACATGATCAAGTTGTGATGAAGGTATACAGGACCGGGCGCTTAGATTCAGCGTAGTCAGTGTCCTTACAGGAGAGACACAAACACGCTTACGGGAAGGACGCTGTGGGAAGGTGGAGGCAGAGGTTTGAGGGATGGTGGACAAGCCCCACAGGTTGAGAACCGCTGCTGTAGAGCCTAAGACCATCGGAAAACACAGATATTTACATTACGATTCATAACAGTAGCAAAATTACAGTTATGAAGTAGCAACGAAAATAATTTTATGGCTGGGGGTCACCACAACATGAGGAACTGTATTCAAGGGTTGCGGCATTAGAAAGGTTGAGAACCACTGCTCTAAATGAAGGCATTTTATCAAAGGCTCTTCTCATTGCTTCTCTTAGGAGAAGGTGTATGGGTGATGGAGCAGGAGGAAGGCTTAGCTTCTTAGGTTTATTTGAAAATCCTCTTTTAAACTCAGGACATTCATCTCACCTTCTCAAAACCCACCGTATTTTCTGGAAGGCGCTCTTCCAGACAGAATTGCCTCTCTTGGCTCACGCTCCCTGCTTCGAGTGTGAGGTGTTTACGGGCCTGTCTCAGTCATCTCCCTCGTCCTTCACCATCCGGGGCTGCGTCGTCCCCCAGGCCTCTGTCTCAGCGGCCCACTCACTTGCCATTCGTACCCACAGCAGGGTCTTCGATGCATTGAACCTGCAGGTGGTTCTTACCGCCTAGAGCCCTGATCGGCAAACTGCGGCTCACGAGCCACATGCAGCTCTTTGGCCCCTTGAGTGTGGCTCTTCCACAACATACCACGGCCTGGGCGAGTCTATTTTGAAGAAGTGGCGTTAGAAGAAGTGTAAGTTTAAAAAATGTGGCTCTCCAAAGAAATTTCAATCGTACTGTTGATATTTGGCTCTGTGGACTAATGAGTTTGCCGACCACTGGCCTAGAGATCAGTTTGAATTGGCACAACTAGGTGCCCTACCTGCCCAACATTTCTACCCTGAGCTGATCTAAACCTTGGCCCTGGAGGGACTCTTGTTTGGAATAACGCGTGCTTAAGCTTTTGATGGAAACCTGAAATCCTGAGACTCAGTCTGCACAACTGCGAGTGCTCACGTCACATGTGCTCTTGGTACAGAAGCGGACGGGCTGGCTGGGTCCCTTTAGAATTATTAATGCCTCGGCTGTTCCGTTCCCAGGGACTCGGTGTTTGTACGACCTCGGTTTTTCTAAGCATCTGAGGGCACTTTTGTCGAGTGTCTTCCATTTGTCTGTTATGACAGCGTTTCATGTCTGAGCAGCGGCCGTGCCCTTTCGCTGGGCTGCTGTTCGCGGAGGAGGACTGCCGGCCGCCCCCGAAAGCCGAGGTCAGTCTGGGCTGGCCGTGGGCGGCCAGGCTGCTCCCTGGGTTCAAGGTGATTCTCGCCCCCAGAGTCCTCACCCTCCTTAATTGGCCCCAGGAGGCCAAACGTAAATAAGTAAATGCAGCTCCCTGCACGCCAGTCCTCTGGATTGCGGAGGGATGAATTGCTGTTACGCTTAGCAGCCAGAAAGAGAACTTTCCGGAGATACTGCCTAGGGACGCTGTCATCTCACCGGTTCTGAAGCTCTGAGCTTCTTTTCTTTCGTCAGGGACCCCCCTGTCCCAAAAACTGCTCAGGGCAGGGATTCTGGCGAGGAACTGGACTAAATGTAAGTCTGGGCTGTGCCTTGTAGCTGGCCATCTCTCCGTCTGCGAGGACTTTGGGGGAACCTGGGGGCGGTGCCGCTCAGGACACCTCTGGGAATGGCGGGGACTTCAGGGCGTTTCCGGAGATTTGGGTCATCCGCGTGGATTCAGTTACTTTGGAACTTCCTTGTGCCATTTTTATTTTCTGTAATACTGTGTATATTATTTTGCTAGGCTTTTCCCCCCTAGAATAAAGGCACATCCAATAATAAGAATTCTCTGGTATCCAATACAAAATGATAGTGTTGTCAGTTTGAAGAAAAAGCAAATTGTCTGCTGTGTGGGTTGGGATTTCCTCTTTAAAAAAAAAAAAAAAGCAGCTTAGAGAAAATCCCTGAACATAGTCTCCTGATTGAAAAATATATTAGTGGATTTCACGGCTTTATCATTTTCTTAAAGTGACAGGGTTTTGTTTTGTTTTTTTAATACTTTTAAAACATTGTGTGTATATATATTTGCTACTCAAACATATGGCTGGAAACATTCCCAGTGCAAAATTTGTTATGGTTTACAAAACTGAAAAAAGTCTTTATTTCATAACATTGTCTAGTTGGAAGAAACCTTATTATTTCTTAGGTCTCACCCTGTGCCAAGGGCCCAAGGGCAGGGGTCCCCTGTGTAGCCATGACCAGCCGGGTCATTTCTTTGAGACCCCCATGATGGGCTTGCTGACATCACGTGCTGACACCTGCAGACCACCCTCTGAATGCGAATTTCCCTTCCTGCGCATCAAGTGAACGCTCCCAGCCATCCCACCTAGCCTGCCGGCCAATGCATCAGTTTCAACAGCTTTATCTCTGTAGCACGTGTGTGTGTGTGTGTGTGTGTGTGTGTGTGTGTGTGTGTGTGTGTAATCATTTGGATTGTTTGTGTACTTTGCCCTTGTTTTATAAAAATCAAAAATTGAAGAGGTTAATAGAGTTAGGAAGAGCGTAATTCTCCTAAACACACCCATTGAGAAAGAACTGGGAATCTTTGGGCATATCTCGTGGGCCTTGATTGGGTAACTGGGGAGTCTGGGTCCTGGAGGGAAAGAGGAAAATTAAAGGGCGTGTGTGAAAGGCCGCGGAGGAGCTGTGGAATCAGAAAGGGTAGGTCTGTTTAGGGATTTCATAATCGTCCTGTCCTTGTTTTTTTAATTTTAATTTTTATTTTAAGCCCTCTGAGAAGGAACACGCCTTTATGCTTGTGAGGTGTGTGTTGTAACATACACGTTTTTTTACTTTTCTGCATTTTACTTGCAAACCCATTTTGAGGAAAGCACCACAGATGGGAAAAGGGTTGTTACGGGAACCCAGCAGATCTGTAAGTTTCCCCACTGCTGCTGTCCTGCCCACTGGAACTTCCCCGATAAAAGTTTCTCAGCATCCTTGAGGTCAGCCCCGAGTCACCCTGATCCCCCTCCCAGTGCCTCCGATGTCCAGCTTCCCTGGATGTTCTCGTTCTGGGTCACCTGACTTTGGACTCTGCTTTGTGGATGCGCCTGGCATCAGAGGGCAGTCTCGGGCCAGCACGCTGCGGCCCCGGAGCCAGCCTGAGAGCTCTGTTTTTGATGTCTGAAATCCATCCTGCTTCATCCTGTCTTCCCCCTCAAAGGCTTTGCCGTCGTCTGTTAGGCATCTCAGTGTTGGTTATCCTGCTTCTCACCTGACCCGCCACCTTCCCGTCTTTAATGATGCCTCTTCCAAGAGGGCTTCCTTCAGCCCTCCTGCTGGGCTCCACCAGGGCCCTCCCTCCCCAGCGCTGAGCCAGGTGCACCTAGACGTCCATTTGTTCCTTGTTTACCATCTGTGTCCTCCAAACGGAGGACAGTCCCTTGCACAGGAAGCTCCTAAAGTTCTGCTGAATGGGTGAGTGGCACCCCCATCCTCCGGTTCCCTTGGTGCTGAACCTGGCACTTGGCTTTGATTCCTTCTGTCCTTGGTCATCTGTCTACTGAGAACCCAGAAAGAGCAGAGCCCAGCACCTGGCCCTCTGGACCTCGCCCAGCCCTTTCCACACTTTGCCTGAGGCCCCACCCTCCATCGGTGAGTTGATGGTGCAGCTTTTCCTGTCTCCAGGTTCTGTCCCCTGTGGCTCAAGTATTGTCACCACCGGATCCTCTGCTCACGTGTCCTTGTCCTTCTTGGTTGCTGCCACCCATGGAAGTAAGTTCCCATCGCCCTGACTTTCTGGACCCTTCAGAGTCTTCGCCCATTTGACTCTCAATTTTACATTGTTCTGCCCACACGCCCACCTCCGGAGACAGGCAGGTCCTTGTCTGTTTTACAAAAACCCGCAGGCATGGTCCTCTGCTCGTGCTGTCTTCACCTCGGCCCCTCTTCCTTCTCCCTTCCGTCTGCCCCAACCCAGTTCTTTCCTAAGGGCTCGGTTTTGAAAGCCCATCTCCTTAGTGCAGTGGTTCTCAACCTTTCTAATGCCAAAACCCTGATCTTAGGTGACGCTGCTAGCAGTTCTCAACCTGTTTTAGGGGGCCCTGACTCAGGTTGAGAACTGCTGCTGTAGAGCCTAAGACCATCGGAAAACACAGATATTTACATTACGATTCATAACAGTAGCAAAATCACAGTTATGAAGTAGCAACGAAAGTAATTTTATGGTTGGGGGTCACCACAACATGAGGAACTGTATTAAAGGGCCGCGGCATTAGAAAGGTTGAGAACCACTGCCTTAGTGGAATCTGTTCTTCTCTCGCCCTTGGCATGGCTAGTCTGTCTGAGGAGTTGATAACAGTCTGCCATCTCGTGAAATGCAGAGCAGCACAGGTGATTTCGGGAGCATGGAGGTTGGAATCACAGAGACCTAGGTCTGAATGCTTCTCCCGCCGTTGGCTAGCTGTGCGTCCTTCAGCAAGATCATGGCTGTTACTAAGCTTCATGTTCTCAGCTGTGATGTGAGAAGAAGAATGTGTTCCTCTCATGGATGTTTAAAGACCAAATGATAGGATGAGGGTACAACTCCTGGGATATCGAGAACACTCAGTAAATACTGCTGCACTGGTGGTCATTGTCCCTCTGTTGGTGCTGTGGTCTGAGTCATGTCCCCCTAAAACTTGTATGTTGAAGTTCTAACCCCAGTGTGATTGTATTTGGAGATACAGTTTTTAGGAGGTAATTCAGGTTTAAGTGAGGTCATAAGCATGTGGTTCTAACCAGTAGGATTGGTTGCTTTATAAGAGGAAGAAGAGACGAAGATCTCTCTCTCCCTTCACACTGGCCCACTACGGACAGGCCCTGCGAGGATGCAGTGCGATGGTGGCCGTCTCTAAGCCAGGAAGAGAGGCCTCACCAGGAACCCACCTGACCCGGAAGCATTTTGATCTGGACCCGTGAGAAATAAATGTCTGCTATTGAAGCCACCCAGGCTATGGTATTTTGAGGAAACAGCTTGAGCTGACTAATACAGTTGGCTTTCCCTCTAATGAGATAACGATTTGTTGAGCTGACGTTAATTGAGCGCTTATTATGCATCAGGCAGTTTCTCATTTAACCTCACACGTCTAATCTCTCCGAGCTCATGACCACCTAGGCAGATTGGTTAAGTAGTTTGCTGAGGGTCCCATGGTCTACCAGCACCAGGATGAGACCGGCTACTGCACGTGTGGCCTTCGTGAGGCGGTGCCTCCTGGAGGTGTGCAGTGTGTGCCCTGTGACCCTTCGTGGTGACCCTGACGGGAGGCCGCGTCTCTGACTCCAGATGATGAGTTCCTTGATGTCGAGCAGTGCCTTATATTTTATCTCCAGGGGCACTTAGGAAATGCTACGTGCACAGGAAGCAATTAAACAATAAATTTCAGTTGGCTAATTTTTCCCCAACAGATCTACTTGTAGGGAAAAGAGTGAGATTTTCGCCTTAACCAGTTTGGCTCAGTGCATAGAGCATCGGCCTGCGGACTGAAGGGTCCCGGGTTCGATTCTGGTTAAGGGCATGTACCTTGGTTGGGGCTCGATCCCCAGTAGAGGGCCTGCAGGAGGCAGCTGATCGATGTTTCTCTCTCATTGATGTTTCTAACTCTATCCCTCTCCCTTCCTCTCTGTAAAATCAATAAAAAATATATGTATTTTTTTAAAAAGTGAGATTTTCCTCCTACCCCAGGTCCCCCGTGTGTGCCCTGAGCAGTTTGCTGTCAGTGCAGGCATTCGAGTGCTGAGGGGGAGAGCCCACTGTGAACTTGCTGAGCCAAAGAGAGGAAGGGAGGATCAAGTCTTCAGTGGCTGATAGTAAACCTTTGTTAAGTCGGAACCCTCTGTTCTTTCATTCTCTCCGTGAGAAGATGAGTGTGAGAATGGCTCTCATGGATGCGACTTTGCACATTGGTTCTGAAAGTGGTTCTCGTCTTGTTTTCTTCCTCCTTTGTTTTCTTCTCCCTCTTGTCTGAACTAAATTCAAGAGATCGGAAGGAAGGTCCACCAACTCTCTCTTTCTCTCCCTCTTTTTTTTTTTTTTGCCTTAGTCTTTATTATTCAGAAATAAACGTGCTTCATTCCTCAGGATCCAGATGGCTTTGCTAGTAATTTAATGAATCCCTCTCTTCTCAAAAGTTGATGAGTTTGGGCTTCTGAAAAGATGAGCCACATGAAGTCTAATAGGTTCAGAGTCTTGGGGTTATAGCTTGTAGACTTCCAGGACCCTGTGCACAGACAATGACATACAGTCCTTATCAGCACGTTTATAATCTATACCCCACTTCCCTTTAATAAGGATTACATAGACATATGACATGTTACAAGAAGGCTGTTAAAGTAAAATTCAAATATGGACAAACGCTTCAGAGCAGTAGTGGGGAACCTTTTTTCTGTCAAAGGCCATTTGGAATATTTATGACATCATTCACGGGCCATACAAAATGATCACCTTAAAAATTAGCCTGCTGTATTTGGTCAGACATTTAATTCACTCACCCCTAATGCCTTGGCAGGGCCAGACGTTCCCCACCCCTGCTGTAGAGAGAGAGAGAGAGAAAGCCAATATTTCAAATTTTTAGGCTGATGTATTTGCTGTGGTTGAGTGACCTGATAGCCAAGGTGAAAATGGAAACTGAGCAGATTACATAATTCTGCTTCTCTGGTAAAATGCCAATTCCAGAGGGAGTCCTAATTCTCAGGTGCTAGTTTCTCAAAAGAATAATGCGTTGCGGGCTCTTTCTCCCAGGGATAGAAAACCACGTAATTTACAACAGGTACCGGAACCCTCGCTGTAGTGTAAGAAAGTGATCAGGGTTTTTGCTCATGCTGTTAGTTATGACCCTACTCTTTGCTCCTGGATACCTCCTGTAAATCCTTTAGACTTTGAAAGGAGTCACCTCCTCCAAGAAGTCTTCCATGCTGCTCTCTGTCCAGGCTGGGCTGAGTCCCTCTCCTCAGTGGAACCGTAATACTGTGGGTATATCTTTATCTCTCCACCTTCATACTGCTTTTATATTGCCTCTTACAGCGAGACCAGGTGTTTCTAGCACTCATTCCTGGGATTGTGGTAGGTGTGTGGCTCTATGTAAGGACCATCCCCTGTGTTTGCTCCCTTTAACACTCGTACGTCCCCCCTCACCTCTGGAGAAGGCCGGCGTGTCGGAAGATGTCTTCTGTTATGTTGTGTGTGGTGGGAAGAACCAGGCCTTTCTCTGACTGTTCATAACGATTTAGACATTGATAAAAGTCGCATTTCCCAATTAATAGGTGAAAGCATATGAATTGCTTTATATTTTTGTGGGACATATGCTCAGTTCAGACTCCCTGAGGTCTTATTCAAATTACCGAAAACCTGGCCTCTGCAGTGTAATTCACAGATGGTACTGGCTGTAGCCAAAAAAGAAAAAGACGGGGGAAAACAAGCCCTCCTGTTCAAAACATAGAACTGCTCGAGTGCTCTGAGCAGTAGGGTGTCGAGGGAATGGTGTTGGGCTGGGCCTGCCCCCCACTTCTACCCAGCTGGACCCTCTAGGCGGGGGAGACGCTTCACAGTCCTTTTACCTGCAAGCTTTTGTCCCTGTTTCCCCTGCCTCGAATACTACCCTTTCTTTCTTTTAAAAAAAAATATTTTTATTGACTTTTAGAGGGAGAGAGAGAGCAAAACATGGATTGGCTGCCTCCAGCCAGATGTGTGACCGTGCATGGACCAGGTGAAGCTCTGGAGATAGTTGAGAGGATCAAGCAAAAGGCCTGGGGTCAGCTTTTCATTCATTTACGCAAATGTTGACTGGGCACTAGACTTGGCAGACGCTCTGCGGGGCCGGGGTTTGGGTGTGGAGTTAGTTAGGGAGGGCTGTTAGGATCATGCCCCCCCCCCGCCCCCCACGATGTTGTGGCCAGATTCCAGAACTGGCCCTCTGTCCTCAAAACCCAGGCGTGATTCCCGTAACGTGGGAAAAGAGATTCACTTCTTTGCCTTTCTTAATAGTTTTTATTTGCATTCCTTTGTTTCCAAAAAGGTAAAAGTTGCATAATATTAAATACATATTTTAAATATCCTCTTATTTTAATACTTCAGAACCATTTTAAACATGAGAATGTTTCTTTTTAAACATTTTTTCTTTTTTAAAATTGATTTTTAGAGAGAGGAAGTGGGGGGGGGGGGGGGAAATACTGATGCGAGAGAGAAACATCAATTGGTTGTCTCCCAAACGCACCCTGACCAGGGATTGACCCTGCAACCTGGGTATGTGCCCTGACGGGGAATCGAACCAGCCACCTTCTGGTATGTGGGATGACACTCCAACCAACTGAGCCACATCAGCCAGGGCGAGAATGTTCCTTTTATTTAAAAAAGACACGGCTTGACTCTGTGTGACACACCTCTGCTCAGCGATAAACGTTCGATAACAGACAGACGTGTGCAGTTTAAGAGTCTCTCCCAGGGTACACCCAGGCGGCAGGGATCTCCCCAGACAGAAGGTGTGTCCTGGGAATACGCAGGCACCACGATTCCAGGGTGTCTGGGTATTCCCCAGCCGATGCGGCAGACAGGAAGTCATCCTGAAGAGCTCTCGCAGCTCCCACCCTTCTACACACACACACACACACACACACACACACACACACATACACATGCACACGCAGTGTCCTGGGAGCACTTGATTTTCTGTATCAGTGAATGGATAATGTGCACAAGTAACAAGAGCTTTGTCCTTCGGAAACCTTCCCTGTTGTGTTAGTCAGCTGGGGCTGCCGGAACAAGGAGCACAGCCTGGGGGCTTACACCACAGGCAGGTTCTGTCTCCCAGCGCTGGGGGCTGGAGGTCTGAGATCGAGCTGTTGGCAGGGTTGGTTTCCTCTGAGGCCTCTGTCCTTGGCTTGTAGACGGCCGTCTTCCCTCCGTGTGTGCCTGTCCAGATTTCCTCTTCTTTCAAGGACACCCGCCATAGATTAGATCAGAGCCCACCGTGACAACCTCATTTAGCTTAATTACTTCTGTAAAGATCCTATCTCCAAGTACAGTCACATTCTGCGATGGGTTAGGACGTCGGTACGTGAATTTTTGGGGCGGGGAGCACACTTCAGCTCCGTACACCAACGCGGATGTGTGGAGTACTGATTCTCTCTGGGATAAGACTTTACCCATGTGATAAGGTCACCTCTGCTTCCTTTCCCCTCCTTTTCATATTCTTATTATTAAAACATTCAAACCTATACAAAAAGTGCAAGAATAGTATAGTAACCACCTATCTACCCTACTCCCTAGAGTCAGTAATTGTTAACATGTTATATGTGCTTCATCTTTATGTAGAGATATGAACCAATTAAAAGAAAGTTGTAGGCTTTCACCCTTTAAAATGTCAGCACGAGTCCCTTAGGAATAAAGACATTCTCCTGTGTAACCTCCACACCATTATCGCACCAAGAAAATTTGAAATAATTCCTACAGCATCAGATATGTAGTCTCTATTCAGATTTCTCCAGTTGTCCCTCCGAGTCTTTAATAACTATTTTGTGTTTTGTTAAAACTAGGACCTAATGAAGGTACAGGCATTGCAACTGGATTTTTTTTTTTTAATTTTTTTTTATTGATTTCAGAGAGGAAGGGAGAGGAAGAGAGAGAAACACCAATGATGACAGAGAATCATTGATGGGCTGCCTCCTGCACACCCCCCACTGGGGACCGAGCCCGCAACCCGGGCACGTGTCCTTGACTGGAATCTAACCCAGGACCCTTCAGTCTGCAGGCTGATGCTCTATCCACTGAGCCAAACCGGCTAGGGCTGCAACTGGATTTTTATCTCTTTAGTTTCTTCAGTCTGGAATGATCATACCAACCCCCATCCTTTTTTATTTTTTATTTTTAGACGATCAAGGCAGGTAGTTTAGGGGATGGATGCCTCCCATCCTGGATTTGGCTGAATATTTCCTAGTGACGTTGTTCAACTTGTCTCTGTGTCCCCTGGAAGTGAGCCCCAGATTCAAGATTGTTTCAGCAGTTGCCAGGTGATGCTGGGCACTTCTTAAAATCAGGTCTGACCAGGGTGTCTCACTGCCAGTGATGCTAAGTTCGGACACTGGCCTCAGGTGGCGATGCCACTTCCCTCCAATGGATGATTCGTTTTTTTTCCCCTTTTGCAATTAGCCCATAATCTATGGGGGATCTTTTGGCACTGCCTGCGTACTCATTGATGATTTCTTGCCTGAATTATTTCACTGGAGGGTTCCAAAATGGTGATTTTTTTTCTTCAATTTTATCGTTAGTTCTGGGTTACAGTTGCAACTATAATGGCTGTATTATAGAGAAAATGATGGGTGTGATTAATCATCATCTCTGATGGTGGCAACTAAGTCTCTGTGAGTATCACTGTGGACTCCTAAGATTTTATGTAGCCAGTGTTTTGTATTCAGTTGTAGCCATTGTTTGGATGTCCCTTTTCGGCTGTTTTGTTAATGTTCTTGGAACGTTCCCCTTTTAGCCTTTGACTACTTTCTTGCTTTTTGTGCACAGAACTCTCCTAGGCTCCTCTTAGACTTCCCGTTTGCTGACTGGGAGTCATCTGTTTCTCCTGAAATCCCCGATTCCTTTTAGTGGAAAAGGGTATGTAGAAACCAAGCCTGGGTGCGGGGAGTGTTCGTTGTGGCTGGGGTGCTAACGTTTTCAGGGCTTGCAGTGGACAGAACTAAGGACAAGGAGACTCGGGAGTTTATTGATCTCTCCACGTCACATTTAAGGTCCCTGGGCGTTTCTTTACATCTTCGATTTTGTACTCAGAGCTCTTTGCTTGGCTCCTGATTCTGTTAATAATGCTCTCAACACATGCCTCTTCGCTTTCACTCTGCAAGATACGTAAAATTGTTTCAAAATTATTGTTACTGTTAACAATTCTGATTAAAACATAGCATTCTTTTGTAGATCATTTTGTCCTTTGTATGTACATCCCTCTAGGTTGAGTCAGTATTGAGTTCAAAAGCGATGTGAAAGGATTCTTTTCTCTGTGAGGTTAGGCTGCCAATTGATCCTCTAGCTAGGTTATTTTGTTTGCCTTAAATTTTTAAAAAATTTTAAATGATAGGGCTTGCTCTTTTTTAAAAAAATCAACCTTATTGAGACATAGTTTAATACATTTATAATAAACTAAGAGGCCTGGTGCATGGAGATGTGCACTGGGGGGGGTCCCTCAGCCTGGCCTGCACCCTCTCGCAATCTGGGACCCCTCGGGGAATGTCAGGCTGCGGGGATCGGGCCAAAACCGGCAGTCGGACATCCCCCAAGGGATGTAGTAGTGCGAGAGTGGCAGGCGGCCAGGGAGGAGCCCCGGCTGGGCGCCGTGACGCTCCTGCTCATCCTGGCCCCGCTGCGTGTGCCGCTGCCGCTGCCGCTCAGTAGCGCTGCCGGGGAGGCAGGAGAGGCTCCCGCAGCCACAGCTGTGAGCCCGGAGTCTGGCACCCTTCGGTCATCTGAGCGACGCTCCCGCTGTGGGAGCGCACTGATCATCGGGGGGCAGCCCCTGCGCTGAGCATCTGCCCCCGGTGGTCAGTACGTGTCATAGTGAGGGTCAAATGGTCGACCGGTCGCTTAGGGTTTCATATATAGAGATGCACCATTGAAAGTGTTTTGATTAATGTGCCTGTTCCTATGTAACCGACAGCTACAGTGGAGAACAGAATGATTTCAGCACCACAAGTTGCCCTGTGATCCTTGGAGTGGGTCTCCTCTCTCTCCACCCAAACCCTCAGGCAACTACTGATATATTTTCTCTCTCAGTAGAGTCATTTTACCTTTCCTAAAATTTCATGTGACTGAAATCATAGAATAGTAGACTTTTATTTCTAGCTTCTTTTACTCGACTTAATGTTTTTGAGAATCATAAATATTGTGTGTATCAATAATGCATTCCCTTTTATTGCGGAGCGGTATTCCATTTTGTGGAGAAATCATAATTTGTTTATCCTGTCACCAGCTGATAGAGTGTGGGTTGTTTGCTGTTTTCAGGGATGAATAAAGCTGCTCTGAATAGTCTCACACAAGTCTTTGTGCAGATGTATGAGTTCCTTTCTCTCAGGTAGACTTCTAGGAGTGGGATTGCTGGGCCCCATGGTAAGTGTATGTTTCATCTCATAAGAAAATGCCAAGCTGCTTTCCAAGTCGGTCGTGGTAGCTCCCATCCCTCCCAAGGATTTGTGGGGGCGTGCTTCAGTAGCTCCCCGTCCTGACCAGCACTTAGTATTGCCGGTGGTTTCAGTGTTAGCCATTCCAGTGGGCTTGTGGTCACCCCTCATGATTTTAATTGTGTTGTTCTCCTTTGGATTGCACCATTTCTTAGTTCCCAAATCAACATTCTATGAAAAAGGATAGTGTGTGAGGTTTTAAACATATTTTTCTCGATCCCACTCTCAAAGGTGTGGTTTCAAGGACTGGCCAGTCTGTCGAGCTCCATGTTGTCAACTGGGTCATGAACCAAAATGGACATAGTCCATGCCTTCATGGAGCTTACATATTAGAGAGAGAGGAGACAGACGTGAATCCAACAGCCTCATAAATAAATGTAAAATCATGACTTTGCCGTGTGCCGTGGAAAGAGCGGGCTACCCGGGCTGTTGTGTCTGTATTTCATCATGGGTTCTCCAGAAAAATAAATCGTCTTATGTGCTCCCTTTCTTAATACTTATTGCAAAATTTCTAAATTGCTGTTACTCTGGGGCCTGTCGTGACAGGTTCAAGCCTGGGAAAGTAAGCAGCACCCCGCGGTTGGAACCCAGTCTGTGGATACACCGTGATGAGCCTTCCATGGCCATTTGGCTTCAGAGGAAGTCGGATATCGACTTGTTCCTCACACAGCCCCGGCTGAAACACACTTTCAGTGTCTTTAAAACTAGGCCGGCAGCACGTGGTTTACACTTAATGATGTTAACTGCCTTTTTAAAATTTTGTTTTTAACATTGGGGATACGCTAGATTTGAATCATTCCTCAGTGATTAAAGAATGTCAGGGCGGCCGAAACCGGTTTGGCTCAGTGGATAGAGCGTCGGCCTGCGGACTGAAAGGTCCCAGGTTCGATTCCGGTCAAGGGCATGTACATTGGTTGCGGGCACATCCCCAGTAGGGGGCGTGCAGGAGGCAGCTGGTCGATGTTTCTCTCTCATCGATGTTTCTGGCTCTCTATTTCTCTCCCTTCCTCTCTGTAAAAAAAAAAAAATCAATAAAATATATTAAAAAAAAAAAAAAAAAGAATGTCAGGGCATGTTACCAGTGTTTTGATTTTTAAAAATTACATCTTATAAATTTGATGGGAGATTTCTCACCGCCCCTTCCACCCATGAGCCAGCTCATAGCTTTTATTTAGATTTGAAACTGGTTGATGTTTGAATTTCCTGGAGATCAGCCTGACTTAGTACAAAACACCAATGGCCTGTCTTCATGATGAGGTTGACTGTTAACGTCTTAAATGCTTAGAAACTTTATTGGATCCAGTGTTGTTCTAGTAATTGCATTCATGCCATGTTGCTATTATCTGCTTTATAAAGTGTTTGAGATAAGAGGTTGTTTGAATCAGCTCTTCTAAAACTGGAAACTTCACTGACACTTGTCCTATTTGTGATTTTTTTATGCAGTTACTGTGAGTCTGAAACATAATAGTAATCATGGTTCATTTATAAAGGACTTCTACAGAGAACTTTTTTAGTAACTATACCTTTCTAATACTGCAATCGAGTATTCATGTTTGAAAGCTTCACCTTGTAAGAAGACAAATTCTCTTACAAAGTATACAGCCGAGTTCATTGTTTTGGAAGTATTGGTGATATATCCCCCCACCCCCCATTTCCCTGCTGGCTGTCCTCTGTGACTTGGAGAAATTGCAAGGGAATTACGATGTACATATTGTGGCGTGTGGATTCCAACAGTGAAATTCTAGGGTGATCAGTTTGGTGTTTATTTTGCCAGTCACTGTCGTGGCAGGACAGATGGCACACTCAAACCAGAGTAACCGAGGAACACTTCGTAAAGGGTTGGCTCCCAGCAGTGAGCAGGGACACCAGAAACCAGCGTCCCCGCCCTGAACATCTCACATGTACACGTGAGAGAGGGTGGGGCTCCTGGTGGGCAGGTGGGTCATGATGGGAGGTTTTTGGTTTTTAATATCTAAGGATCTTTCCTTAATCTAAAATATCTAACCCTAACCCCACACTCTTCAGTTAGGTTCTAATGGTCTTCATTTCAAGCACCTGATAATTACATCCCCGCCGCTGGGAGATGGCACAGAGTCTGGGAGTTTTCTCCCAACGAAGGGCCTTCCTTCCCTGCAGAATGGGAGTGCAGAAGGTGGGGCTGGCCCCTCTGGGAGCACAGAGTACACCGCCCCGCAGGCTCCTGCACGTGCGGGTGACCTGGGGTTTCCACGCAGATTCACCGCGGCTTAAATGGGCAGGGTGAGCTACCGTTCCTGAGTGCCCCGCAGGCTGGACCCTGTCCTTGGGGCTGCCACCTAACGTGCTGCTGAGATGCGTGCACTGTTTCATTGTTGTTTTGAGGAACAGCCGCACAGTTGAAACACCCCAAAGTCCAACACTTCTTTCTCTTGTCTCAAATGGTAGATAACAGTGTCTTATCTATGCACTTTAAATACTTACTATGTACTTGGGTGAAAAACTTGTCACGGCAGCAGCGTGGTTTGGTGGGAAGGTGGAGGCAGCTCAGAAGACTGAGGTTCGAATCCTGACTCTGCTGCTGGCTGATAATGATCTGGGGCAAGCCCCTGTCATTTTGGAGCTTGTTTTCTTGGCTATAAATGGACTTAATCTTCCCGGATTCCTTCACCGAGTTGTTCAGGGCCACCTGAGGTATTGGATCGCCCTTTGAAATGTGCTATACAAACGGAAAAGTGATGTTTGGTCTGCACTTGGTCAGGTGCCAGCAACGCAAATATACTAGGAGACTCATAATAATCATAGTAACTTTTGACTTTGTTTTTCATTGGACATGAATGGTTAAAGAAAGTGTGTGTGTATAAGAAAGCATTTGTATGCATGCGCCCCTGTAAGGATGTACGTTACTTAGTATAGGTGATCCAGGAATCATTGGTGATTTGACTTGGAGAGACGTGTGGTGCGGTTTTATGCAGTTGGCTGCCTACCTGATAATGGTGTTTGTCACAGACTCGTTTTGATGGTGAGGGTTAGAGGTTCCTGAGCCAAGACTGGTTGCATTTGATCTTAGGCAAGTTCCTTAACCTGTCTGAACGTTAACTGCCTTATCTGTAGGGTCAGAATACTACCTACCTGGTGGGTTTGTTGGGAGAATGAAACGAAACAATGCACGAAGGATGGCTAGGCTAGTGCCCGGCGCAGGCTCAGGTCTCAGTTAATGTTAATGGCTATTGCTGTTGCTTCTGTTACCGTCTCTACTATGTCTGTGTGCACCTTGAGTTCCAAGTGGGACTGACTTAGGCCAGGTGACTCAGCACTATAGCACTGAGTTGAAATGTCTTGTGTGTAGGATTTCCATGGATCATTAAGCTGGCTGTGTTTGGAAACCTGAATTAATCATGGGGGCAGGGTCTGCGAGTGTGGTTGGTACGTATCCCCGCGCATTCCTGGACAACGCACCCAAATTTCCTGTCTGCCCCTCCCCTGAGGGGAGATCGGAATACCGGCTACGGCAGTTCGGACCGAGATCTGGTTCGGGGCTCATGAAGTGCTGGTCAGGGTGCTTTTACACGTTGCCCGGGACGCGCAGTGTAAAGTGTTGTTCAGCTGGAGGTTTCCCCCTCCGCCGTGTAATCAGGTAACGCATAACCCTTGGCAGGCTCTCGCTCTGGCAGTCCTCTTGTTTGCTGTCGTGTCGCCGTGTGTAATTGTCAGTTATTAATCAACCTGAGGAGCTTCTGGTTGACTCCCTGGAGGAGCGCGCTTTGTGTCTGCGCCTCAGGTTGCAGTGCGCTCTCAGGTGAGCTGAGACGTGTCCGGTCACAGGTGTGTTGTCTCAGGTGCCCTGTGGCCCAGTAACCATCTTCTAGGTCACTGGGCTTCTGGCTCTGGTGAATCCCCATAGTGACCAGTGCTCCGTTGTGGCACTGGCCTTCCCAGGTGACACACATCACATTGTCACTCACACTCAGCAATCTGCTGGATGGGTGTGCAATTTCCGAGGTTGGCAGCTCCCCCCGTTTGCAGGACCACACAAACGATTTGTAATGATGAGATTGAAGACTAACGTAAATTGCCTTTTTAAAAAATTGTTAATTGATTTAAATTTTTTTTTTTAGAGAGAGAGAAAGGAAGGGAGGGAAACATTGATGTGAGAGTGAAATATCAATTGGCTGCCTCCTGCATGCCCCCTACCAGGGATCAAGCCCACAACCCAGGCATGGGCCCTGCCAGGAATTAAACTGGCAACCATCGGTGCATGGGACAGTGCTCAACCACTAACGCACACTGGCCAGGGCTAAATTGCCTTCTAAATACCCTGAAAGGAGTATTTAGGGGCCTCCAGGAGAGTCAGGGTGGGGCCAGGAGGGGGAGGGCTTAGTCGCCATCCATGGCGCCCAGGCTGTAGGCAGCTGCTGGAGTCACTCAGGCTCCCCCCCGGGGTTTCCTGTGCTCTCACGTGTCCTAGGGTTCAGGTCAGCTAGTCTTTTTGGGTAGACTGGTCACTTGAACTTTCCCTCGGCCCCCTTAGCGTTAGTCACAGGATCAGTTCATCCTCGGACTCCACCTCCCTTTCCTCTCACCCTTCTCTCTCTCTCTGTTTGCCTGAAGCGTGAAGAGGCCTGTGGTGAGTTCTGGATTTTTCCTTCACTCATCTCCCTCCCCCAACAAATTCGGCCCCGCCCTCTGCTCCCATGGGCTCGGTCCATAGCTTGGCCAGCATCTGCCAGAACTGAGGAGGAATCCATCACACTTACAATGCCCTGTGGTCGTGTGGCTTCCCCGGATCGGGATCGGGATCGGGGATGGTTTCAGGGTTGTCTTTGTAGCAGGAGCCACAGCCTCAGGGTCCAGGCCTTGCTCAAACCCCGTCTGTGGAAAGGTCTCCTTTGCTGCTGGAACACTTGTGCTGACTTTGGAGGTGCTTTACAGGCACTTTCTCCCTGTGAGGGGGCTCCCGCTGGTTACAGCCGGAGCCTGGGGGAGTCCCACACCAGGGCCTGCAGGGGGAGCGGGTGACGGTGGGTCCCATGGCCAGTGGTCCCTCCTTACAGAACAAGCAAGTCGACAACCCCACTGTGCATGTTGTACTGAGAGAGAGTCTTTGTGATTTTTTTTTTTTTTTTTTTTTTTTTTTTTTGTAAATGGCCATCACTCAGGCTCAGTATGCTCACACCTTGTAACTGTAACTTTTACCTGGCCAACAACTTTGAGTTATGGAAATAAGGTGATCACATTATATGTGCCACTTAGATAAGATCCTATTGGGACATTTAAAAATGGATGAGTAACTGCGGACAGCCAGCAGATAAAGTGGCAGTAGGTGGGCCAGTGGTAATCCAGCCAAGGCCGCCTCTGCCTTCAGCCCGCATGCGCTTATTACCCTCCATAAAACGATACTGCGCTAATTATCACTGAGGCCTCTGAGTCTAAAGGAAGTGGAGGGGCTGGGAGAGGGAGGTTCAGTCCAGAGCCAGAGCGGCCTGTCCCCTTTCCCCTCTTGGCTTCGTTTACTGTGTTTGTAAAAGTCCTTTCCTGGGTCTTGAACTTGTAAGATAACTGAGTTTTTATTTCTGGCAACGTAAGGAATGGTGAATTTTATCTCCTCTCATGTCTCGGAGCTTTAAGTCAGTTTGCTTTTTGAACTAAAAAAAAAAAAAGAAAAAGCATGTAAGAGGCGATTTAATATATGTCTTTAATTCTACCGTGTGTCCTTGAAATTTGCTTAACGCAATTTTAACTTTAAGGCTGTTATTAAAACATTTCAAAAAAGGATTATATCCACATTTCAGACAACTTTATCACATCATTGTACATTCCTCTTTCATGGATGATAAATAAAACCGTTTAAATTTGCATATCTTTGTTTCTGTAATAAAGTTATTGGCAGTTAAATGGTCACGGAGGATTTATTTTTCTATCCATATATCCTGGGGCGGGGAGGCGGGGGGGGGGGGTGTTGCCATGCCATAGCATGACTTCATCTGAGTAATGCAAGTCTCAGACCATGGCTGGTAGGAGAGGTGTATAAAAGCACCCCGTTTCTTACACTTCCTGTGTGCTCTGTGAGTGTCTGGGAAAATTGTGAACATCTGCAAACCTAAATTGGGAGAATCCAGGTTGGATAAGTGCCGTGATTTGAGAGACGCCAACTCTTTGGCCTTCAGACTTGGAGGATGAGGGCACGGGTGTGTCCCTGTGTGAGTTCCGTTGCTTTATTAGCACTTATGAGTGTAGAGCTTGACAAGATTCATAAGTAAATATGTTTTAGTTGTTTGATTATTTTACTACCGATCGTTGGGAGCGCACTAGCCCTTGACCGCCTTTGGCAGTTGGAGAACAGGAGTCCAGAGCAGCGGCCGCCAACTGCTGGTCCGTGGACCGCTGGTGGTCCGTGAGGCCCGAAAGGTTGGGGACCGCTGGTCTAGAGGGTACATAAAAGAACTCATTTCAACCCAAACAAACACATACTAGCTCCCGAGTTGACATGCTTCAGACTTGGGGCCTTACCCCCAATCCCGTGAAATCACATCTGTGAGTGCTGGAGGGTAGAGGCAAATAGCGGCAGGGGGAGGGGTGGGGGGGGGAGGATAGTAACTAATGAATTGGTTTCCCCTCGCTTCCCCTCCCCCCAACCTCACCAGGCCAGGTTCCTCCCAGAGATCAAGTTGGGGCTACTTTGGTTTTATTTAGATATTAATGTAAGGAAATGATTGACTCTTTGCACATTGATTAACCCCCCCCACGCGCCCCCCTCCACAGCTGTCCAGCTACCACACTCCTGTGCCTTCCCCACTGTCCCACCTGCGTTCCCTTGCCCCGTGTTCACAGACCGCAGTGGAGGGAGGGGTGTTCAGAGACGGCCGAGGTGCGCTCCTGAAAGCGCCACGGTGCTGTCACGTCTTCACGGAGCTCACGTGCCTGAATATTGTACCCGTGACATGCTCATCACGATTGCCATCTTTATCGCTGTTAGAACACAGCTCTAAAAGAATAGCAAGACGTGTCTGCTGTTCAGAGGACCCGTTGGGAGTGACCTGGAAACCCCAGCGGCTGGTTATCAGGGGCTCTGTACCCAGCGAGCTGTGGCTTGTCCTCCTCCTGCAGCCCCCCTCTTCCCCCCACAGCTGGTGGTAGACTGAGTCACACTGAGCCAGGGTCTGAGAGACATTCCTGCCTGGACCAGGGCTAGGATTTCTCTTCCATCCCTCTTGCTACTTTTGGGGAGGGGGGTCTATAAGAGCAGAGTGGGACATTTATTTAAAACACTGCAAATGGTTGTTAGGAACTTCCAACTGTCTGGAGTGACTTCTTTTTAAATCGTTCTTTTTGGAGTAACTGTCTATTTTGTTCTGGAAAATGAACATGGACGTATCTAGAAAAAAAATTCTTTGCAATCAGTTTATTTTTTTTTCTATTCTTTCCTGTACTTGGCTATTCTTCAGGTCATTTTTTTAATACTTTAAAAATTTAAAAATTCCCCCTGATACCTTTAGACTATACATTACAGGATGTTAGGACAAAAAGGGCTTTAGGAATCACTCACCTGCCAAGTATTTTGTAGTTACAGGATGCCATGGCCATTCATGAGATAATTTTTTATTGTTCTATGTTGGTTCCCGCCCCCCCCCCCAGTATCACCCAACTTCTCATGTGACTTCTTTTGACAGAGGAGAATGAAATTGATGACCTGCCTTTTAGATGCTGGGTATGGTGCTAGATGCATTCTGTACATGATCACACTTAAGCCCAACGTGACGTGGACAAGGTAGTGGGACCTCCAGCATACAGGTGAAGGGACTGCTGGGCAGCTGTGTAGACAAGGGCCGTTCAGGTTGGTCCCTTTGTTGCTTGGGAGCCACATGTGGGAATGCATCCTGGGATTCGGGGACACATTCTGGAATCCTCCTTGGGAGAGCCCTGGCGCTGCTTCTGGCCCCTGTCGTGGCCACCGTTGCCTCTCGCCATCTAGAGAGGCCCCGGGAACAGGAGCCTAAGGGAACGAGACTCCGTGGATGGGGTTTGGTAGGGAGGTAAGAGGAGGTGCAGTGGGAACATCTATGGGAGGCTGTGTATTCCCGCAGGGCATGTCCAGGTGGGCGCTGGCGGGTGCCCTGAACGGGGGGTGTGGGCATTGCGTGCGCCCACAGGAGGTGCGTGTGGGAGCGCATGCGTGCGTAGCCTTAACTCCTTGCTGTCTCGCAGAACTCGTCTCTTCCCTCCTCTGTTTTCCTGTGGCCTTTTGGCCAGCTCCTGCAGTCACTTGCAGTTGTTTATTGCTTGTCTTCCTCTGGAGGTTCTGCACCCTAAAAAACAGACCCATCCTTTGTGTCCTGATGGCCTGCCCAGCACCCCATACTCCTTTAGTTCCCTACAGGCGTTTCTACAGGTGTTGTTAAATGACTTGCTTCAGAGTGGGGCCCAAGGATGTGTGAATGTCTGGGGGCTGACTCTGAGTTTTGTGGGAATGGCAGAACCTGGGCCCCTGAGCGCTCAGCCCTGGACCACCCCTCCTCCATTCCCCCATTCCTCCTTCTCTTCCTCTCTTTCTCCTCTTTGCCAGCTTGGGCCTGAGGAGCCAGCTCGCAGCAGAGGAGGAGCCCGCCGCGGGGGTGGGGCAGTCTTGGGAGCAGAAACTAGGCAGGACCGGGTATGGGGGTACAGCAGGGCGCCTCTCGGGGACTAGCTAGGTATCCACAGGGGAACAAACCTCGGCTGTTTCCAGGAGACTTAGCCTGCCTTCCAGATCCTGGGAAAACCTGTGTCTTGGCTAGAAAGGCAACTGCAAAATCAGCAGCTCTGGGGCCTCCTGTCTACACGGCTACAGGTGTCTTGGTGCTGAGTGACTGGACGTTACTCCGGTTTCCACGTGAGCCCACGGATCCCCGAGGGAACAGAAGAGCGGCCTCAGAGCAGCCCTCCCCGCAGGACCCTTCCTTCTCTAAGGCTGCTCCTTCCGCCCGACCCAGCTCTGCCAGCCAACTCTGCCACCCCAGCGTTGTGCTCGAAATTTGTTCTTCTCCCGCCCTGCCCCAGGGCAGCGGGGAGGCCGAGCCTCTCCACTTAGGAAAGGGGTGGCAGGGACCACAGGGCCCTGGGCACCCAGGAGGCCTTGAGGCCAGAAGTGACTCCAAGCACGGCTTCCTCAAAGTCTCTCATCCCTCCTGGCTTCACTCAAGGGACCAGGTGTTGCTTCGTTTTATTTTCATCCTTCCATTTTCACCTCCATCTCAGTGTATCCGTTACAACAAGGAAAGTAGCGTCAGACAATGGAAAACAGAAGTTGTGTGTGGTTCGTGTGTCCCGCCCCCCCCCCCCCCCCCCCCCGATGAAATCTGCATCATTTCCCAGTGTGACAAGTACAGCTGCTGCAGGGCAGGGGCTGCCTGGCTGGAGCTCAGTGTCCAGGAAAGCTGGCTCTTCCATGTTTTTATCGTCACCATAAAGAGAGCAGTATTTGTTGAGCTCCTGACGTGT
Source organism: Cnephaeus nilssonii (assembly GCF_951640355.1). Taxonomy (NCBI): domain Eukaryota; kingdom Metazoa; phylum Chordata; class Mammalia; order Chiroptera; family Vespertilionidae; genus Cnephaeus; species Cnephaeus nilssonii. The sequence goes on along the minus strand of NC_137075.1, from coordinate 98,688,711 downwards.
GTGTGCCGAGGACAGTATTATCTGATTTAATCCTCACAACAATCCTACAAAGTAGGTGTCATTAAATCCCTCCCCTTTCACCGATGAGGAAACTGAGGCTCAGAGCAGGTAAGTGACTGGTCCCAGGTCGCACGTGTGGAAGCTGTAGGACGGGCCGGGAAGGCTGGACTGTGGCTCTGTAAATGCAGTGTATGGAAGCACAGACTTGTCTATTCGTTTGTGTTTGTGGCTGCTTTTGTGCTCTAGGGTAGAGCTGAAGAATCGCGACAGAGACCATGTGGCCCACAGAATCTAAAGTATTTACTCTGACCCTTTAAGAAGAAGTTTACCAACTCCCACTGTAGAGCAACCAGCTGATGCTAAACCTCTAAAGCCAGACCGCCTCAGACCTCCCCCCAAACCTCCCTCCATACGTTCACGAGCTTTCCCTGTAAAGGTGGGGATCGCCAGGGGCACAGCAGAGGGGAGAGAGGTGGCGGATGTCCAGCAAGTTCTTGCAAGTTCCTGGATCAGTCATTCTTTCTTATTGTTGTTAATCCTCCCCTGAGGATATTTCTCCATTGATTTTTTATTTTATTTTTATTTTTTAAGAGAGAGTGGAAGGGAGAGGGAGAGACAGAGAGAAACATCAATGTCAGAGAGACGCATCGATTGGTTGCCTCCACCACATGCCCCGATGGGGAGGGGGGAATCTAACCTGCAACTGAGGTACGTGCCCTTGACCAGAATTGAACTTGAGACCCTTCAGTCTGTGGGCTGACACTCTACCCACTGAGCCAAACTGGCCAGGGCCGTCAGTCATTCTTAATACATGAGCGCCTCAAAGCTTACGTGTTCCAATGAGCCCTGAATTTCCCCCTTTCCCAATCTTTGATCTGTTGCGTTGCTCAAACCAAAGACTTCTTTTTTTCTTTTTCTTTACCTGCCACTTTTTCTTTAACTTCTAATCCATCACCAGCTCCCACTGGTTCTCCAGAGCCCACCCTGAAGCTTTCCTCTCTTCTCCATCTCCACTGCTCTGACCCGGCCACCGCGGCTGGACGGAGGCCTCGGCTCCTAACAGCTCCTGTCTTTCAACTCGCCACCCTCTTTATTTTCACAGAAGCCATTACGGTCTGTCATGGTCTTGCATAGTTTTTTCTTATTTACTCTCCTCTTCCCCCCTCTAGAATCCAGGCTTCAGGAGAGTGGATGCTGTTTGCCCTGTTTGCATTCACCAATGTGTCCCCGTGTTGCCTGGCATGCCCTGGGTACCTTATGGGTGAGGAGATGGAAGGATGAGGTGGTTGGTGTGGGAAACACCCTCAGGAATGACATATCAGAAACATCAAAAGGGATGGTCTCAAATTTGCCAAGAACATGTATCCAGCTCCCTGCTCCATTTTGATGTGGGTCCTGCCCCCTTTTTCCCCTTCCCCAAGCACAGCCCTGCCCTGCCTGGGGTGTCACGTTGAAAGAGCCCTTCATTATTGCTGGACGTGGGCCGTATCCCCCACAAGTGACAAGAAGAAAAAACATGGGAGCCATTGTCCTAGGCCAGGGTTTACCACACTTTCGGAACCCGGATTCCTAGAAGTGTTTGTTACCTCGTGATCCGTATGCACGTGTGTACATGTGTACACACTTACACATTTCACAGAATACCACTTGTTCCAGGCATTTTCTAGTCTAGTCTGTTCGGTTCTGTTCTGTTCCATTAAAACAACGCTGGCTGTTAACCCATTACATGGATTTCATGACCCATTCATGTGTCATAGTCCTCAGTTTGTGAACAGTGTTTAAGACCCAGTCAGAACGCACAACCTGGTGGAGACCCCGAACGAAGACGATGCCAGGCAAGCCGCCAGGTGCTGCCGTGCAGGTCCATGCGCTGCCGGAGACGGCCCCGGGGTCTGGTGCGCTCAGGAAAAATAAAAGTTACTCTAGAGGTTAGGTCGAGGATTTAATGTAGTTGTTGTTCTTATCTCTCTCTCTTTTAAACCATTTCTCACTAATCAGTTCTACAATATAGGCTCTTCGCGTGTTTGTGTGTGTGTGTTCCCTCTTATGTACTGAGGGTTTTATTGCTAACAGGGAGTTGTCTGCTATTCCCCAGGTGCTTTTTAATTAAAAAACAAAGGTTGGCTCCTTCATATCTTTTTACTCATTTCCCCCCCTTTACTCTTTACATTAGTTTTTTTCAAACTGTGTGTGATATATGTATATATGTATATATGTATATATATATATGTGTGTGTGTGTGTGTGTATGTGTGTATATATATTCAATGTGAAAGTGTATCTATGAATGAACATCTTTCTTCCCTTATAATTTTGAATTCCTTAACATTCAGCGAAACATGACCCACACAGTTATTATGGTAAAAAACACACACCACCCATATTATTTAGATAAGATGCAGGTACCTCTGAAAGCTCTTACTCTCAAACATACTGCACAACTATAATAAAATTACAGCCTTCTCCCCTCCATTAAATGTAATTTCTCCTGACCTAAGAAATGAGCATTCTCTCCTGCATGTTTCCCTCTGAAATGTTTCCAAGTCAACCCTCTTTACAATTTTGAACCCTAACACGAAACCAAGGAGAAGGCTTGTAAATAAGACCCAGTCAGTCATTCCCGCGTCTTCCAAGCTCTCTGCCCAGCGCCCTCCGCTTGTCAGGTCATTGGCGGGACTAACGAGATTGACAGTGACGCGGGGGGTGTGTCCTGAAGAGGTGCTGCTTTTGTTTATTTCGGGCTCTTTGGAACTTCTGAGATACTGAAATCAGTGTCTGGTCTGTAAACAGGTTTTCTGGCCCCTCTCACTATAAAATGCAGGACTGACCAAGGTAGGCACCATTATGATCCAAGCCCAGGCAGATGGCTGCAGCGAATGAATGAACTGTGACTATGCGCTGACCAAGTCTGCAATGAAACCTCAGCTTGATGATCACTGTGCAAAGATTGGGCCAAAGAAAACTTCCAGCAGCTAGGTTACTGTGAGCCAGAATTGGCTTCCTGAGCAAGGGAGAAGGTGCAGCAGAGGAGACATGGAGTGAGGGGTGCATAGAAGGCTGATGGAATAATTGGGGCGGGGGGGGCAGATCTGAAAGAGTAAGAAAGCTCCTCAAAGTGAATTTGTTAAACTGCACCCATGAGTAGACTGTTACCTTCTCCTGCCACCAGCTTGCTGGAGGCCCTGCCCACTGCCGCTGGCAGTATTTGGTGCTGCTTTCATGATGGACGGTTTTGGGGGACTCGGATGTGATGTAATGAAAGGCATTGCACAGCCACCTCTGCTCTCTTCCTTCTGTCAGAAAGGAGATGTTCATGGCGTCGTCACCATTTATTGGGACCTGCAGGTGCTGCCCCTGTTCTAGGTGTTTCACAAGCCATCGCTGGCCTCCACCAGTCTCTGGGGTCTTTATTTTGCCAACGAGGAAGCCAAGACTTTCTGTGGGATCATGGCTTGCCCAGGGCCACACAGGGAATGTCGAGCTCCAGAATTTCTGTTTTTATCTGCCCGCTTTTGCATTTAGGTCAGTTACCTTGTGAAACGTTATTCCCACCCCACCCCACCCCCATCCTGTGGTCTTTCCCTTTAGTTTGTGAATAGGGCAGTAGTATAGTAAACAAGCTACTTAGGCCAGGATTAGGAGAAACCGCATTCTTGGCCTATTGTTACTTCCCTGGGAGGGTCCATAGTCCTTCCTTGCTTGGTCATGTTTCTTCCCTGTAAGATTAACGGCCTAACCCCGAAAGCCACCTTGATGAAAACAAAAGCCACTAGGTTCCCAGGGCTCAGATCTTCTCTCTGCAGAAATGGTTGGGCTGCATGTGAGCCCGGGCCCTCCAGGTAGCTGGTTTGGGGCCTTGCGTTCAAGTGGATCAGAAAGGCAGGTCCTACTGGGTCTTGGATGCGGTCAGGGCAGGACCCCACTGCGCAGGAGTTGCTGGCTCTTGGGGCTTTTGTGCTTTGTTTGACATTATCCCGATTCGGTAGTTACGGTCTACTCTGCCCCCTCCCCTTCCCCCCCACCCCTTAGCTTTTCGCTTTCTTCTAAAAAGTGAGTTGAGTGCATCTTTTCCAAAGAAAAGAACAGAGGGTCCACGGTAGATCATTTGGTGGCCTAACTGCTTTACCCATAAAGTCGCCTCAGTTCCCTGTACTCAAGCATGTCAGACCCGCGACTGGCGGGCCGCATGCCGTGAGTTTGACATGCATGCTCTGGGCTTGGAAATGGACACAGGAAAGAAAAGGCCACAAGGGATGTTGCGTTTTCCCAAGTTGAAATCTTTAAACAGTGGGGTAATTAAACTGGGGACTTGGGTCTGAGGGACCTGTGTTTGGGTCAGGGCTGTGCCAGGGAGCGTGTGACTGGGGTGAGGGGGGCTCCCGCCTCTGACCTTGGCCTTGAGCAGTTCTCTGTCCTCAGCGCCAGCAAGAGTTAATTGCAGTTCCCCTGCTTGCTGATGGTGCTGCTAGAAAAGAATTCTAATGCATTCTGTGAATAAGTTTGTAAGTAAATGATTTGGTGAACTGACTGAAATACACGTATTTTTAAGCTTCTTTAAAGATTTTCAGACTCACTTATTTTCCTAAGAGATTTTCTTGGGCTCCCCTACCCACTCCCCAGTAATAGTTAAGCAGTTTTCTTGTTTGCTCTCTAAATCTTCCTGGAGTACAATAGTTCTGAAAATAAGAGAGTCCGTTGGCTGGAAACATGGGGTGGGCATGGGTTTATGTAATTTGACTTCTTTTCTCTCCAAATCAGTAAATATTTACAAATGACCTTATCAAACAGCCCGGGTACATTCGGTCACTTGAAAGCAGTCGAAGCAGCGACTGCCCATCGGCCAGCTGCCAGTCCCATGGGCCTCGGGGGAGAGACTTTTTTTTAAAAAATAAAACGCCGTCCACAGACCAAAAGCCTCCCACAGAAAGTGGGCCTCAGCAAGTCTTTCTCAGTCCATGGAAACAGTTTTATAAAATTTGCATTTTAACGTGGGACTTCTAAAGACAACCCCGTTAGGCCTGGAGCAGAGCGCCGGGAACAGAGGAACGGGAAGAATAGTGCAGGCTGGCTTAGGTCTACCGCAGCCCCAGTTCTTCTGTTTCTCGGGGGAGAATTACAGAATTCCACTTCAAGCTTAAATGTCATACTTCTGTGAGTTAGTGGGAAAAAGAAGCAGATTACTTTCCTGGGTTTGCAAAGTAGTACCAGTGTAACGGGGTTTAAAAACAACAGTTCTTGTTTTTCTAAGGCGGAGATGGCGTGGAGAGGGTGCCTTAGCCCACGTTTTCTTTCACTGTTTCAAATCTGACATTTAAAACTCACTTTTAGAAGGGAATACATGTTCTTCAAAGTTGACACTGAAAAATAGTAAAGGAATCGAAGTGTTTTTGGCCGTTAGGATATGAACATGACAATGTTCTTGCCTCAGCCTCACCTGGTAACAACATGTTCATTCTGTCTGTCGGGCTTCACACGAGTTAAACTGAAGCGCAGGTTCTGGTTTCTGTTGTCCGAGCATAGTTTTACGGTATTTGCGGCTGGCAAACAGTTGACAAATAAGTGAGAGGCTTTCAAAAAAAAATAAGTGACTAATAGTAGCTATCTATCTACTTCATGCAAAATAGTATTCTCTGTACTAATCACTGTTGTATTTTCATTTTCTTTGCAGAGTATTGGGAAAGGGTCATTGTGGTGCATAGACCCGGAGTATAGACAAAATCTAATTCAGGCTTTGAAAAAGACACCTTATCACCCACACCCTCACGTGTTCAATACACCTCCTGCCTCTCCTCAGGCATATCAAAGGTAAGCAATTCACATTGACTTTTTTTTTTTGTCTACAGAAGTTGCCTTATATTGGCAGAGACCGGCGCTGAGACTAATTTAATAGACTGCACGCTTTTTAAAATAGGTAAATGAGAAAGAAAGGAAGTCTTGTTAGAGGGACCTCCACTGTTGTGTTTCTTGCAAACCTTACCGCTTTTGCTGCTTTGGCGGAACGGGTTTTCCGAAGGCTTCAGGGCGGGTTAGAGGCTGCCTTCCAGGGTAGAAACGTGTGCCAGGAGAAGCTGACAGCTCTGACTTCTCAGCGTGCCACAGTTTGTTGGAGTAAAAGTACAGAATGAGCCGCGTAAGGGGTCTGTCTCCCGTCCTCCGACCCGGAGTGCCGACAGTGTCCACTGCAGGACTCACCCCGCTGTTGTCGTTCCGGTCGCCATGTGGACGGGCTCCCGAGTGACCATTTTGTTGTGGTTACTTGGTGTTTGCCTTTTCAAAGCCAAGCGCAGAGAACCATGGAGACTTCTGTTCCCCTTCACATGCCCACTTGTGTTGTGGCAAGGAGGTCCCCGGTGCCATCTTTGCAAAGATATAAGTGGAGGGGAGGATGTGCAGCTTGCTACTTTTCAAACGTGTTATTCGTGTTAGATTTTTTTTTTAAGCCACATAGAACAGAACCAACTTTTAAAATGGATTTTTATCTTACATAGTGCTTGGCTTTGAAATAGAGCCCTCAATCCTACAAAAAGAATAATGTACTTATTTTTATTCTCACTCGAGGATATTTTCCCATTGATACTTAGAGAGAGTGGAAGAGAGAGAGAAAGACAGAGAGAAGCATCGATGTGAGAGAAACACACCGATTGGCTGCCTTCCGCATGAGCCCTGACCAGGGCCCGGGCCGAGGAGGAGCCTTGACCGGAATCGAACCCGGGACCCTTCAGTCCACAGGCTGACACTCTATCCACTGAGCCAAACCAGCTAGGGTAAAAGAATAATTTTTAATGTCCAGTAATGTTTCTGTTGTGACCACCCAGTGAAGAGCAATTGTCCTTGGACTGCAGGTTTATGTCAATGAGAAATGGTGTGACTTCATAGATTTCAGCAGTTTTGTGGTCCACGGCTCTGCAGATCCTTTCTCTAGCCTTGTGCTCTGCAGAAAGGAGCAGAGTGATGCTCGGAAACGGCGTTAATGAAGTTCCTGCGCATCTCAGTGGAGAGCATTCCATCACAGGGGTAGACAATCAGTCTTCAGCAAGAGACGGGGAGGAACAGCTGGGCTCTCTGAGAAGACTGCTGTATGTCTGCCTTTGCTAGGCGATTAGCGTGATGGTAGCCATAGCAACCAGAGCGTCTCCATAGTAACGCGTAGCCGAGACAGGTGCAGTTGCATCACAAGGCTGTTTGTTGCCTGGCAAAAGGACAGGCCATTAGTACTTAGATATACGCTGTTGCCTTAGAAACAAATAACCTAACATAGCAACTACAGTAGGTTTGAAAGATTTGGGAGGGGAAGAAATGGTTGTAGCAGCTTTTGTCTATGTTCATAAAAATCAGTGGAAGCATACTTGATTGGAAATGACAACTTGAGGTCACAGAGCTGTCGGAGATGGAATGGGATTTTCCAGAGCAACCCAGCCAACGTTGTAGAGACATCCAGAAGGACAGAGCCATATGCCTGGTTCTCTTCTGGTGGCTGTAGCCACTCCTGAAATCTGGAAGGGAACTAGGATCAGAGTGGAGAATTGCCCACAGACAGGGTTGGTGGGGGAGGAGATGACACCAGTGATGGGACTATTTCCCAGATTCTCTTGTTCCTTTGTCATTCTACTGACCCCCTACCCTCCAGCCCCCGCAGAATACTCCTTCCTTTATTCCCCACCTTGGACCTCGGAAGTATTTCATATCCTGCTGCTGCTGGGGGAAGTTAAGAACATTAAGTCTTATTCACTGGGTCATATCGTTGGTTCATTTAGACCAGTGTTTTGTTGCCAAGCATGACCCAAGGGAAGCGTGGTAATTATTTAATAATTTGAAGGATTATAGCAGAGCTCTGGGGGTTGCAGGAGGGATGTACACTCAGGCGAGGCTTCCCGAGCTGGCCGGAGCGTAATGACTTCATTAGATTTTTAACGTAAAAATGCAGACGAACCAGAGCTTGGGTAATGAAAATGATTTCCAAACAATTACTCCAGATCCTGTGCTGCCACCGCCAGTGCCTTGTCCCCCGGTTGACTGAGGAAAGAAAAAATTCCCATATTGACCCACCGGGTGCTTGGATTTTACCTCCATGAAGGTCCCTGGATGTGGTGTGAGGTGACAGATCAGATTCTAGCCGGCCTCTTCCATGTCTTAACTCTGTAAGAGCAAGTCACTTTCTCTTTCCTGGGGATAGGGAGCCTTTTGTCGGAGAGCTAAGGGTACTAAATACTAGATGACTGTCCGATATTTGTATGGCTTCTAGTGATGTGGTATTCAGCTCCATTCTAAGCCTCGGGCCACTTGTTGGCGTGACTGAGGGAAGATGGAAATGGGGCAGAGTGAGTCATTAAACAGGGATCAGAAATGCCAACCTGACATGACACGGCTGGGTCTCCTGTGTCCGCTCCGTGCAGGCTTGCTGTGCGGGGCACCTGGGAAACGCTCCGCTTTCACGGAGCTGGTACTTAGCATGTTGAAGATGGTGATTACGCTAGATGGGTGGTTATTGCTTGTACTCGTAGGTGTGCTTGGCAGGGAGCGCTCTGAGCCGCGCTGCAGGTGGCCGAACATTCTGCAGGGAAAAGGAGGGATCTGAAAACGCTGCCCCCACACTCTGTTCATGCCCAACATGCGTGCCCTGATTGCCAGTGTACTCTTAGGTGTTGGTTAGGATGTTCCTGCTGCTTTTGATACCACGTTTATGAATTGTTTTTCGTGGGAATGCAGAGTTCAATGACATTAGCTCCTTATTAGTTTACAAAGGCTGCCATGGCAAAGCAACAGCTGAGTAACAACAGGAATTCATTTTCTTTCCCTCCTGGAGGCTAGAAGGTCAAGATCAAGGTGTCAGCGGGGTTGACTCCTTCTGAGGGCTGTCACCTGGCTCTCACCGCACATCTGCTGTTTTGCTGGCATTTTTTGACATTCGTTGGCCCGAAGAAGCATCGCCTGGATTTCACATGGTGCTCTGCTGGTGTGCTGTCGGTGCCCAAATCCCCACCTTTTATAAGGACACTGTTCGCCCACCCTACCCCAGTATGACCTCATTTTAGTAATTACATCTGCAATGACTCTGTTTCAAATCAGGTCACATTCTCAGGTGCTGGTGGCCAGAACTTGAACATGAATTGGGGGAGATGGGGCACAATTCAAACCACAACAGCCCTTTTTTTAAACAAGGCATTTTTTGCTGATAAAAAACATGGAGGAGAAGAAAGGAATGAAATGTTCAAAAACAAAAGGATGGGGCATGTCGGAGGGATACCGGAGCCAACCTGAAATTGCTCCCAATGGCCAGAACTGGGACAAGACAACAAATAACATAGCAATGGGTCGTTACCCAAAATCCTCCTGTATAATAAAGGGCTAATATGCAACGTGTCCACTCGGGAGTTCGACCGGGAGACCGGGAGTTTGATCGCTCGCTATGATGTGCGCTGTTGTAGATAAATGACTGAATGAATGGCGGTAGAGACAAATTTCCCCTACAGAAAAACTTCAGATGAGCTAGTAGGCACTCCTCCATTCCAGGAGTTAGAGCTTAACCTTTACAGTATTAGATCAACGCCCTGTAAATAGCAGATATCCCATACCAATCTTCATGACAACAGATTGCTTTAAAAAGTTACCTACCGTATTTTCCGGCGTATAAGACGACTGGGCATATAAGATTTTCCTGGGTTAAAAAGTCGTCTTATACGCTGGAAAATACAGTAGTCCAATATATCTAATCCATTATATCTAATCCCATCAATATAGTCCAATATACCGTATTTTCCGGCGTATAAAACAACTTTTTAACCCAGGAAAATCTTATATGCCCAGTCGTCTTACACGCAGGAAAGTACGTATGTGCATCGTATGTGATACCTTCTCTGGTAGAGGCACCGATCCAAAATCAGTTTATTGAAAAAGCACTTTAATTATCTCTCGGCACAGGTGGTAACAGGTTTTACAGATTAATCAAACAGCAGGGTTTGTAGTTTCCTGGATGGTCAGTTTTCAGAGAAGGAAAATTTAATGAAATCCATCTGATTTGGGAGACGGCTCAGCATCTCAGAAGCCTCTGGTCTGTGTGATGGGTAGGCCACGATTGGGCTCTAGATGAACATAAGCCCTGATTGAGGACCCCCCTCCCCCCCCGAACCTTCCATTTGTTGTTTCAATATCTTCCCCCTAATAACGACAGACGATTTTATAGTTTGTGTAAAGTATAGTGGCCTGACATGTACGAAGTTAGAGAAATCCAGAAGACTGTTATTTGGTCATCTAAATCTAAAAATTTACTTCTTGGATGACTTCAAAGTTTGCCGAATCAAAACATTTCAAGAAAGTTTCGGTTGCTCTCACTTTTATTTATTTATTTTTTGGTAAAGAAATTTTGCACATTTAAACTTATCATTTAGCTCTTTATGCCTCTCTTTGTTTCTTCTGAGCAATTTAATGGGCCACAAAAATAAAGAAAGAAAGAAAGAAAGAAAGAAGTAAGTAAGTAAATACCACCTCTCCAAAGATTCGGCCTTTCAGATATTGAGGGCCTTCATGGAAAGGGCTGATTTTAGTGCTGACCCAGCAAAAGATTCTATTTTATCCTGCTTGCTTTCCTGTTCATGTGCTGTGGGTTTATTCTTTAACACATTAAGCGCCCAGTCAGTCACCGGTGACTGACACTATACTTTCCTTCCAGAAGACAAAACAGTGTTAAAACTCTTTCAATGCCTGTGTAGCAGAGTAATACCACTAAAAAGGTAGAAATTGTAGAGTGGTCAGTATTCAGTTGAATTCATGACATCATCAGATTCCTCAGCGGGTAACTAAGCTTTGGCCCAAGGAGTGAACTGATAATGGCGATGGGGGGTGGGGGACGGGCATTGGAGGAGGTAGGGAAGGTGGGGTGTGTGGGGAGCTCATCCTTTTAGACAATTAGACGATTAGAAAGTCCTCAGAATGTTAAGCTTGTTAATCCCCTCACTAAAATGCTGAATTTGCACACAGCAAGGAATCCGTTGCTTGGGTAACATCCAGTAATTTTTTATTTTACCTTTTAAGACCTCTGTCATTTCAGTTATTCAAAGTGGCGTGCATTTAATAGTTGCCAGAAAAACTGCAAAGCCACAAGAAAGTCGGTGTTCAGTTGTGTTGAAGGAGTTTGTTAGATTGTTGTGTCATTGCAAGTTTTCATTCAGTCAAGCATAAAGGACTATGAGGATTTAGGCTAGTTGCTTCATTATTACACTTCTTATATTTACTTGTAAACAACATTTGATTGAAACTATAAATAGTTTTTTAAATGAGTCTCATGTTCAATACACTTACTTGTGTAAGTTTAATTAAAAAGAGTGAGGCAGCCCTGGCAGGATGCTTGGTGGTTGGAGTGTCATCCTGAACACCAAAAGTTGCAGGTTCGATTCCCAGTCAGAGCACATACCTAGTTTGCGGGGTTCTATCCTCTGTCAGGGAAGGTATGGAAGGCAACCGATCAATATTTTTCTCTCTCTCTCCCTTCCTCTTTCTCAAAAATCAATAAAACATATCCTCAGGTGAGTATTTAAAATAAATAAATTAATTAATTAATTAAAAATGGTGAGGTATTAGGTATTTTGAATGAGTATGCTTAAGCTGCTAGAATAATTTTGCTTCAAATAATTTTTTAAAGAATGTTAACTTTAAAAAAATCATATGAAGCTGCATTACACTCAATATGGAAAGGGAAGAGCTAAATGTGGTAAAATGGATGTGGGATTGAATGCCAAGATTTTCTATTAAGTACTTGCAAATATAAACTTAATTTTGTTAAAAAATTGGAGGAGACATATAATAGAAAAGGCTTAAAATTGTTAGAGGGGTGTCACTCGTATAACAAACCATGCTCATTTACAGTGTGAGCTTTAAAAACCCATTAGTTGGCTATAATTTTATTTGCATTTTAAATTTTACTAGAGGCCCGATGCATGAAAATTCGTGCAAGAGTAGGCCTTCCTTCCCCTGGGCTGCTGGCACCGGCTTCCCTCCAGCACCGGGACCTGGGCTACTGGCACCGGCTTTCCTCCAGCATCTGGGACCCAGGCTGGCTTCCCTCTGGCCCCGGCTTTGTCAGGAAGGACGTCTGGAATGATGTCTGGTCTAATTAGCATATTACCCCTTTTTTATTATAGATTATCTGTTCACTTCCATTATATTTTCTGAGTTGGTCTCAGAATAGTTTTGATCTTAGCATTTTTGCCTTCAGTGTGCTGTCCATTGTACATTCCATTCTCATTTAATCCTATTTTATTTAAGTGGAAAACTGTCCCTGCTATCTTTGAGCACTCATGTACTGCGCATATCATAGGAATACTGTGCCCAGTCATCCAAGTTTATTCTGTTTTCATACTCACTTTGGAAGTTGAATGTTTAAATAGCTGGGCTGATTTTATCTATTTTGCTCAGGTGCTGAGTAAAACACATGGCTGAGAGAGCCACGTGGAGTGACCGTCTCATCCTCTGAACTGTAGGGGCTCCCGGTTTGTACTCTAATAGCAGAAGTATTAGATTCTCTTCAGATTTACTACCTGTGAGTTTCTGTTGCTGGCTACTGAGATGATGGTAACAAAGAGGGTCGGTGTCCCTGGTTTTCCTGGTTAGAAAGTTGAAGTGTCGATGGATCAGTAGGAGTCTGGGGTCTTTGCCAATTTGTCTCCTGTTTAGTTGGTTCTCCAAATAGCCAGCAAAGGACCCGGCAGATTCCTGGTCAGAGCCTCTTAGATATTGTTAGAGGCAGGAAGTGTCTGCTAGGTGGGGCTGACCTGCATTCTTCCCAGAGGTGGGGGGTAGGAGGTGGGAGGGGGATTGATCTCCACGTTAGAAATGTGAAAGAACTGTCAAAAATGCACCAAATCAACGATGTGCAGCGTGAACACAGCAGGGCAGTGTGTTGTTTTGCAGTGGTGTAAAAGAGGCAAATTTTTCATCTCAACAGAACATAAAAACCCATCACTGCTGTGTCTGAGCTTCTTGTTACACTAAATGGGTCTGGATTTATAGCTTGGGGGGAGGGGGTGTAAGAAATCGAGGTGTAATATAATTAGATTGGACAGTGGAATCCATCCTTCATAGAAGATTTGAGGGAGAAAGAATGGGGGAAGGATTAGTTTACTCAGCAGTGAATACGATTGGCCAAAAGGCAGCCTTAGGTAATATTAATAAATGATGTGTATTTGAACAAGTTGATAGGGTGACCAGTAATTCCCACTTCAGTGAGGATCAGACCTCACCAGGAAGCTTCCGTCCAGATGGGAGGAGCACTTTGAGATAATGAAGGAAGCGGTCAGCGGGCTAGGGGGTTGGTGTGTTACTACCGAGGAGCTGGGAATGTGTAACTTGGAGAGCAACAGAAGGTCAGCATGCCAGCCATCAGCTAGGAGGGGCTTAGGTCTAATGGGTAGACATTATTGAAGGAAAGATTGGGTCTTTTTTATTTTTTACGTTTTTTAAAGTTGATTTAAGGGAGAGGGATAGAGAGAAACATTGATGAGAGAGAAACATCAATCAGCTGACCCTACTTGGGATGGGTCCCAAAACCAGGTATGTGCCCTGACCAGGAATCGAACCCCTGACCTCTTGGTTCATGGGTCAACGCTCAACCACTGAGCCACACCGGCCGGGTGAAATATTGGGTCTTTAAGAAAGATCTCTCTAGGAAAATGGCATCAAGAACTGTGCCAGGCACCTAACAGGAGCTGGGTACCCATGGGGATGCTGGTCAAAGCTGGACAACCAGCTGCCAGGATCCTTCAAAGAGATTTCATTTTTGCAGGGAGAATTTCAGGTTAATCCCTTCCCAGCTCTTGAGTGTTTTAAGTCTGTTGAGTTGCAGGGGCAGTAGAATGATGGGATATCGCTCCCTACACGGTGTTTGTCATTCTCTTAGTACACACTGTGTAGGCTGGAGACAAACATTAAGGAAAATATGCGTGGTTTTGTTACTCAGAAATGAAAGGTCAGGTTCTTTTCTTGAAATTGCTAAGTCCAGATTTCAAGCCCGAGATGGGACTGATTTAGTTACTCTCCGCTCTGGTGTCATCCAGCTTTTTGATTCATGCCCTGCAATTACCTCCCTTGTTTTAGTGACACTTCTTTGCATTTCCTCCAAGTGAGTAAAATTATCGCTGCAGTGGTTTGCCAAGCAGAAGATCATTTCCAAAAGCTGTCCATCAAACCATCTAGACCTTCCCCCTATTGTTTACCCACTGAATTAGCGAGAGCAACACCCCCTCCTTTGTGTAAATCTCCGTGGGAGAGCCAAACTGGTGTCCTTGCTCTGTGGAATCACATGTTTCTGGCCAGAGTCTTTGATCACATTCTTAACCTTTTGTTGTTTTTTGCATGAGGTCCGTGTGGCATTATTTGTTTAAACCATCTTTGAGATCCTGCCATATATGTGAAACTTGCAGAAAGCATGTGAGAATCTTCAAATTCCACATTAATTGCGAACTTCTGATTCTTGAGTCATCTGGAGAAAGCACCCATAAGCCATCGAGACACATTTTTTTAATCTTTATTTTTTTAGTTTGAGTTGCTTAATCACAATAGAGTCCAAGTTGAGACATGTTCACTGTGTGTTTATCTACTTTTAAATGGAAAGTTTCGGTCAAAGTCTGTTTACTAGCTTGCTTAATCCACCCATATCTCTAACAGACTTAGTACCCCTCACCCAACACACACACACACACACTCACTCCCCATCTGGTTTGACAAAAATAAAAGTGAATGGGAAAAAAACACATTCAGAGGAAAAGACTGAAAGAACTTTCGCAGCTTTCTCTATCCCCTTCCTTTTCCCTCTCCCACTCTTCCTCCTCCTCCTCCTTCTCCACAACCTCCTCCTCTTCTCTCCCCCTTCCCTCTGCAACTGGGGCTTCTGAATGAAATAATTTATTTTTAAACAAGAAGAAGAGCAGAGTTTCTTAGGATTCTTCTGAGTTAAAAATGAGCACACCCCTTTTTTGCTTATAGAGAAATTGAGGTGCATAGAGTTATCCCCCTTACCCCTTCAAACTTTTCCTGCACGGGCGCCCCCTGCAGGTGGGTGTTCTGGCCCTGTGGTGAGTTCCTCAGGCCCCCCGGGCCCCTGTCCAGCCTTAGTCCACCTGCACTCGCTGTGGAGTGGACCCAGCTGGGCAGAAGGATACGCACAGCAGCTGTGAAGTCCTCAGGAGGAAGGGGCAAGTCTGGGGAAACAGTGAGGATGCGGAAAAATAAACAAGATCTGAAGCTCCAAGCTCTCAGAGTGTGGCCCTGGCTTCCCCAGCTCTCCCCAGCCTCCCTGACTGTCAGGTCCTGCCCTTCTGTGGGCCTAACGTCGCCCAGGGGCTCTATCCTGTACCGTCTCCGAGGGACTTGGTTGACCTTTGTATATATGGGTTTGCATTATAAGCTATCTTTTTATACTTTATATTACGTAGTTTCGATGAGATTTAAGATCGGTGAAAGCCAGGACTGAGGTCTCGGCCCCTGTGCTTTACACCAGAGGCCGCCAACGGGTGGTCCGCGGATCACTGGTGGTCCGTGAGGTCCGAAAGGTTGGCGACCACTGCTTTAAACAGAACCTGCATACAGGTGATATTTACCCATGATTCCTCTTAGAAAGCACAGCACAGGTTAAGAAAATAGTGCAAAAACACGTTTCTGTCTACTTGCTCAGGAATGCCAGAGTAATTGGCTACCCCCCTCCCTTCACTGTCCCAAGACAAGGGCCGGTGGAGGGGAGGGAGACGCTCTGCGCTCTGAAGGGGCCCGAGTGATTTCTCCGTGTCGGTACTTCTGGCCTTGCGGCTCCTTCCCCATCCGCCTGCCGAGGCCCTGCGGTACCTCTGGGCATCACACGTTTGGACGGGGTCATCCCTGAAGCCCCAGAGACCCATCACGCTACTCTGGGTGGAAAAGTTATAAATTCCAGGCTGTTGATTCCAAGGCGCCAGATATGGTCAGAGGACTAAACCTTCTGCAGCTGCCATAGGAAATGCGAATGTGCTTAAGGTGGTGCCGGCCGGGCACGCTCCGCTTTGTCTCGCTCGCCGGCTCTTCCTTTGAAAAGAAGCCTCCCCTGCTCCTTCCTGAAGAGAAGCCTCCTCTATGCACTCCCGGCGCCGCGGAGCCCTTGAACGGTAAGGCCCGCTCTCCCTGCCCTGATGCTAATGGGAAAAGTTTTCACCGCGGGCCGGCCACACAGCCGATTGTGCTCCTTCTCCGGCAGACACGTAATCCGTGTTTAAATCTCTTGGCAGTCACTCATTAGCCCCCCCCCCCCTTTCCTTTGAGGAGAACAAAGCCCATCTCCTCCCTGCTCTACATCTTGCTGCTTTCTCACTCTCCCTGTTCCAAATCCCACCGTCGCCCTTTCATCCCTGAAGAAGGAAGTCACCCAATGTTACCCTTCCCTACCTGCTAAGAGGAGATCTCGATTCTTTGTACGTTAAAATCTGTGTGCAGAGCTCACAAGCAGGCGGTGCCCAGGCCCCGGGCTCTGCACAACGTATTCTGGCGGTAATGCCGAGGCCCGGCCAGCTGAGGACCCCTCGCTCAGCGGCTCCTCCCCCCCAGCTCTGTAAGGGGCTGTGCTTGAGAAAGGAAGGATGGGACATAGGGTGACTCCCGTGGAATTTTATTCTGATTAAAGCCCTTTGAAGTTCTCTCTTTCTGACACCACCTCCTCCTACCCTCGCCTCTCAGATGTGGCATATTCTGTCATCAGGATGGTTGAAGTCACAGTTACAGGAAAACCAACCTGTATTTCTGTGAAACAACTCTTTGATGCAGAGTCAAGCAAAAATCCATTTTTAACCAATATTCTAGACTTCTAAGAAATAAACTACGAGTGTAAGCTCTTTAGCACTGTAGGGTTGTAAAGAACTGTGAATTTAGTTTCCCCTGCTTTGGACCCATAACCATGCTGGTTATGGGGTGGGAGGCAGAAAGCCAAGCATTTATTGAACACCTACTTTGTGCGAGGCTTGGTTTAACAGACATTGTATAGGCAGTGGTTTAATTCTTATAAGAGTCTGATTTTAGCACTATTTTACATCTGAAAGAACTGAGGCTAAGAGAGGCCGTCACGTGCCTGCGATGGCAGATCACGTGGCTCGAAAATGGCTAAGCTGGGACCTGAGCCAGATGGTCTCACTATTCTGACTCCAGAAACTGAGCTCTTCCCACCGTAATTTGGCACCTTGTGGTCACTGTCTTCTATGGAAATATTTATTCTCGGGTAGCCAATAGCTGAAGAGGTGAGCGTGGAGAAGGAAGAATGGCTTATCACTTTTTAAAAGGCAGGTTTTGTAGCGTAATGAGGATGGCACTAATGGAGGTGAGACCATTTAGGAGGGCTCCACAATAGATCAAGTCAGTGGAGATGAAGGTCTGAAACTGGGGATGGAGCGGAGGGAACCAAGACAATTGGAGGGAGATCTGGGGACTTGGTGGGGGAGGGGTGCAGAGGAAGCTGAGGGGGTCTGACTTGTGAGGATAGGGGAAGGCCCTGTGAGGGAAATGACTAAGGAGCATGCCGTGTGTGTGTGTGTGTGTGTGTGTGTGTGTGTGTGTGTGTGTACGCACAAAGAAGGCTCACTTCTGTTTTAGACAAAATAGAAAAGTAAATATGGAGTGGGGAGAATCATATATTTTCTCAAACTTGTGATTTGAGTTTTATGATTTTGGAGATTATTTATACTGACTGTTTAATAAGAAAAACAAATTCAAAGTTTATAGTATTAAAGAGCTTGCCTTGTCCATGAATTTCACTCTTAAAGTTAATGAGGATTTTGGTGGTAAGTCACAAAATGGATTAAAGACACAAATGTTTGTTAAGGAATAAGCCATGAAGAGTCCAGAAAATGCCTAATTCTGGTTGACCTGAGTGTATAAAAATTCAGCTCTTAATCGCTATCGAAATGGTGCTCCGGAATTGCATATTTGCTCTGGTGACACTTAGGTCGGAGGAAATGGTTGCACCACTGGCCACTTTGGCTTGTATGTGCCCGTTGGATGGACCACTTGGGTAGCAAAATGCAACTCGTGATGATGTTTGCTGTCATCTCTAAAGGTGTAGGAATGATTACTAACTTTGAGAGGATCAACTGAAATTGGTATGCTAGACCATTGAACTATTTTGCAATTAGTCTTGGAAAATTTGCTTTTAACAGTCTCTAGATCAGCATTAAGGAGACAACGGGTGGGGTATCGGAATCACTTTGAGGAGCTTTTAACAACTATAAAGGATGTTGACGGGGGAAGAGGCTGTGTCTATTGGGGATACTTCCCATTCAAGTTGCTGTGAACCTAACTTCTTAAAAATAGAATCTTTTGTTTTCTTTTAAATTTTCATTCGTTTTAAGTTTTTTATATATAGTCATATATATGTATTTATTATAGATATAGTCAGATATAGTGTTTAAATCACTGCCTCAGCTGAGCCACAGCCATGGCAATAGGGGTGTGTGTGTGTGGGTATTTGCTCCTCTCTGTAGCGTTGAGAATTACTGTCCTATAGCACAGAATGTTGGAGCCGAAAAGAGCCTACAATCACCCTGTGTAGTGTTCCCCAGATGGGTGCTATAGTGAGCGGTTTCCAGAGATGTTAAGACTGTGAGTACGTGTGAAGTTTTCCATGGTCAGTAAGTTTTGTGATATGCAGCTCATTAACTTTTTTGTAGTGAGCTAATGCAGATGTTTCCCACACTTTATGAAAGACACCTTTGAGGGGGGTGCGGGGGAGACACTTAATGTATTCAAAGGAAGACCAATTTGGGAGAAAGTAATCCTATACAATAAAAGTCTAAAATGCAAAGTGTCCAGTCATCCATTAGGCTGTTGAACCAATCAAAGCGTAATATGCTAATGATATGCTAAGGACGCTCAGCTGCTCGCTGTGACGTGCACTGACCACCAGGGGGCAGACGGTTGACCGGTCGACCAGTTGCTATGATGTGCACTGACCACCAGAGGGCAGATGCTCCGACCAGTAGGTTAGCTTCGGGTCTAGCTGATTGGGACTGAGCTAGACAGGCTGGACACGCCCTGGAGCCCTCCCACTGTCCCTCCCCTGGCTGACCAACCTCCCACGTCCCTCCCTGGCCCCAATCGTGCACCGGTGGGGTCCCTTGGCCTGGCCTGCACCCTCTTGCAATCCGGGACCCCTCAGGGGATGTCGGAGAGCCAGTTTCAGCCCAATTCCCACAGGCCAGGCCTAGGGACCCCACTGGTGCACGCACTGGACCTCTAGTGGATTAATAAATTCTGACACAGGTTGCAATGTGGATAAGCCTTAAAGACATTATGCCAGCTGACATAGCCAGATTCAAAAGGGACAGGTATTCTATGAGTCCACTTAACATGAGGTTCCTTGAATAGGCAAACCCATAGTGAAGGAAAGTAGACTAAAGGTTACCAGGGGCTGAGAAGAGATGAGAACTGAGAGTTCATGTTTATTTAATGGGTACAGAGTTTCTGTTTGGAGTGATGAAAAAGTTCTGGAAATAGATAGTGGTGATGGGTTGCCTAACATATGAATGCACTCAATGCCACTGAACTGTGCACTTTAAAAAATGGCCAAGCCCTACCCAGTTTAGCTCAGTGGATAGAGCATCGGCCCGTGGACTGAAGGGTCCCAGGTTCGATTCTGGTCAAGGGCACATACTTCGGTTGCAGGCTCAATTTCCAGCCCTGGTCTAGGCAACCAATCGATGTGTCTCTCTCACATTGATGTTTCTCACTCTCCCCCACTCCTTCCCACCCTCTCTAAAAACCGATGGAAAAAATAGCCTCAGGTGAAGATTAACAACAACAGCAAAAGGCCAAAATGGCAAATTTAGGTTATGTGTATTTTATCACATAATTTTTAAAAAATCCAGCCACAGAAGAATAGAAATAATTTTTAATAAAAGCAACAGTGTTCCTTTTATATTTATAACACATTGTTTTCTTCATATTTATTTATGTGTGTGTGTGTGTGTATTTACAACACAGTGTTTCTTTTAGACTTTGTTTTATGTTCTAACATCATTCACTTCTTTGGACCTACCCCTGTGGGGGCTGAGCCCAGGCATTGAGGATTCGGAGGATAACCCTGCTGTTAGGGATGCTTGGAGCAGAGCATGGCCGTGGTGTGGCCTTAATCCCAGACTCCCTGGCAGGCGCTCACTGCCGGCATTGCCACAGGTGATGCGTTTTACTGCCGCGAATCACACTCAGCGTATGACCTTTTCTGTGCTAATAGCTCCGATTTTCCAACATTTGCAGCATTTGGATAAACTAACAACTTGCTTTTTTGAAAGGCCAAGCAGAAACATATTTCATGGTTTTTCTCTTGGTTTCGCCCTTTCATCAGTTGGTCCTTAGCCCTGACCTGAAGACAAATAGCCTTTTCTCGCTCGACTCTCCCTCTTTCTTCAGCAGGCAGCCGGCTGGATGTAAATAGCAATTTAAATGAAATGCTACCACCCACAAGGCGGTTAGAGTGGTTCCCTCTGTCTCCATTCTCTGCCCTGGCTTCACATGTTTGGGTCTGAGAGTCAGGAATCTGGTGACCAGAAATGAGGGTAGGGGTGGCTGGGTGGCGGAAAATGGGGGCGTGTTTGGAGCTGACGGAGGTTTTTGAAACTCCCAGCGCAAGGCAGTTCCTGCCCATAAAAGCTGCAGCCGCTGGGAGTGGCCCATGGGCCCCGTTTGAGGACGGGGGCGGGGGAGGGGTGGTTCTCGCTGGCAGGCGGGCACCCTTTTGCTTCCCATCCCTCCACAAGTACCGACACCCAGCAGGTCTGTGCCTGCAGCTACCCTGTTGGCATCTCTGTGGGCTCCAAGTTGGCAATAAAGGAAACCAGGAGAAAATGCCACTAGCTCAACCAGGAAAGACATTTAACTTGGTTTATACTGGGAGCTAAGGGAGTGCTTCAGAAATAGTTCATTTTTAGTTACATTGAAATTTGCCATGAATGAGGGGGAGGTAGAATCTTCCTGAATTTGGGCAACGTCTCATAACATGGACCTCAACGTTTGTAGTGTAACCTTGCAAATTTGTCAGGCACTGTTGACGGACATTTGAGACCAGATAATTCTTCGATGGCGGGGTGGGGGAGGGGGGGTGCGGAGGGCCTGTCCTGTGCATTGTAAGATGCTTAACAACATCCCTGGCCTCTTCCCACCACATGCCAACAGCACCCCCAAACCAGTGATGACCAAAAATGCCTCCAGATACTGTCAGATGTTTCATGAAGGGGCAAAATCGCCCCTGGCTGAGAACGATGGGTGAGTTCCAAATACCTTCTGCTGTATTCTGAATTGTAGGCATTGAGGACTTTGTCAATTATTAGTCTGGAAATAATGGGAAAAGGCTTGGGTTTTACTTTTAGTTGGTTTGTTTGAGTTGAGTCCTGCTTTATTAGCACAAACTCAAATCTTTAAGGTGTGTGTCAAGTGTCGTCGGCTGGGAAAGATGAATGCCTAAGCGCTGGTGTCCGATGACTTCGTTACAAATGTAATCGGCTGGTTCTGTGGTGGGTGTTTGGGTAGGATTTGGGCGCAGTGTGTGTGCTGGAGGTCTGCGTTATGGTGAAGGTCTGGGGCCTCTTCATTTCTGCTTCTCCCAGATGCCACGTTGGGGTTCTGTGTGGTTCTTGAGAGAACAGGAGCCAGCAAGCTGAGCGGTTGGAGCCTGCATCAGCAGCACCTGCGCACACCTGTCCTCTTTCCCTGTCGATGCCGGTCACATGGCTGAGTGATGTGAGCAAGTTATTTAATTCCTCTCCTTGTGTCTTTCTCTCCCACATCTAAATGTGGGATGAGCCTGGCCGGTGTTGCTCAGTGGTTGAGCATCACCCTATGAACTAGGAGGCCAGGGTTCAATTCCCCGGAGGGCACTTGTCCGGGTTGTGGGCTCCATTCCCTCTCCCTTCCTCTCTCTGAAATCAATACAAATAGATTTTAAAAATAAAATAAGTGGAAGATGAGATCTGTTCTTCATCTTTATTATCCACCAGTAGATAAGTGGATAAAACAACTGTGGTATATTTACACAATGGAATACTACTCGGCCATAAAAAAGAAGAAAAATTTTACCCTTTGCGACAGCATGGATGGACCTGGAGAGTATTATCCTAAGTGAAATAAGCCAGTCAGAGAAAGACAAGTGATTTCATATGATTTCTCTCGTGTGGAATCTAATGAACAAACTGAACCACCAAGCAAAACGGAGACAGACTCATAGATAGCAGGCTGACAGCTCAGTGTGGGGGAGGAGGGGGGGGCAGGGCCATGGAGCGACTGTCCAACAAAGGGAAAAAAAGAAAGAAT
Source organism: Cnephaeus nilssonii (assembly GCF_951640355.1). Taxonomy (NCBI): domain Eukaryota; kingdom Metazoa; phylum Chordata; class Mammalia; order Chiroptera; family Vespertilionidae; genus Cnephaeus; species Cnephaeus nilssonii. The sequence goes on along the minus strand of NC_137075.1, from coordinate 98,666,410 downwards.
TCATGGACACGGCAGGGGGTGGGGGGAGTGTGATGGCCACGATGTGGCCAGTTTATCTGGTGAGCTTACCTCATGGAATGGTGCCAGTGGTTTGAGACCATGGAATTCTTGTGGTTTGATTGCCTGTTCTAGAGCTCCCAATGGGTTCCCAAGTTCCAGGTTCTAAAGAGCAAAATACTTGTTTTCTTCCCCTGGCCTGGGTTAGCCAGAATGTTTCTTTCCTCCTTCCTCCACTGTTGCTAGAACTCCCATGTGCCAGGCCTCGTATAGGCAGGCCACTTGGGACATTTAGATGACCAAGCCGGGCTTCCTGTCACACTCTAGTTGGAAAGATGGCTTTATACATTATACTCTCAGAATCGTTTTCTGTCACCCTCACGAAGTGCTGCGGTTTAACCTTCCTGCCTATTTAGAAGCTCTCTTTAAATGCGGAAGAACTGGAAGATGGCGATGGCCTGTTTGGAAGGCATATTATATTAGCATGCTGTCTGGGGAGCACTGTCCTGGGAGCCTGCAAGCCTGGGCTTTTAGGTTGACGTTGGCCCTGATGAGCTGTGTGCCTAAGTCACTGCATCATCCTGGGTCTCATTCCTAGGTTTGTAAAAAGATGTGTGTGGGCTAGGTCATCTCTGAATCCCTCTGACTCCTGCAGTCTTATTATAATAACTAGTGGCCCAGTGCACGAAATTTGTGCGGGGGCGGTCCCTCAGCCCGGCCTGCACCCTCTCCAATCCGGGACTGCTGGCTCCTAACCGCTCACCTGCCTGCCTGCCCAATCACCCCTAACCACTCTGCCAGCTGGCCTTCTTGCCCCCAACTCCACCTACCCCCTCTCCACCGGCCTGATTGCCCCCAACTGCCCTCCCCTGCTGGCCTCATGGCCCCCAACTGCCTTCCCCAGCTGGTCTCCTGGTCTAATTAGCATATTACCCTTTTATTAGTCTAGACTAGAAGATTATATTGTAATTATCAAAGACTGTTATAATATGGGCAGAGCTAGAAACCCCAGGACTAGCCAGTCTTTGTATGGAGGAGTTATTATACATCTTTTTAAAAATATAATTTTATTGATTTCAGAGAAGACGGGAGAGATAGAAATATTAGTGATGAGAATCATAGATTGACTGCCTCCTGCACGCCCCCTACTGGAGACACATACCAGGCATGTGTCCTGACAGGAATCGAACCATGACCTCCTGGCGCATAGGCCGACCCTCAACCAGTGAGCCACAGCGGATGGGCTTATTGTATGTTTTTAAATGGGTTCCCTGCTCACTGGTGCCTGGTGGGGAGGCTTGGCTGACTTTGGTAAGGTCAGAGGACCTCGAGTTCCCGTTTTAGGGGAAAACCAGGAGTTTGAAAGATTGAACCAGATGTCTTGCCCAGAAGCTCCGTAAGAAAGTCACCACCTCTAAACAGGCCCATCAGCCTCAGGGGGCTTCTTTCCTCAGGTCTTGTACCAGTGTCTTTCCATCCATTTACAGAATTCTATAAACTCATTATCGGGTCGGGGTTACCCCTTCCTTCCACCTGAAGCTGAAGGTAAGTTTGCCATCCAGTGTAAACCTTGCGACACCTGTCCCTTCTGGATCCTGTGCCCCCCGCCGCAGCGTTCCGGGGCTGGTAACCCTCGGATACGACTGTGGCCACACCCATGGCGAGGGGTGCCCAGTCCGGGATGCCATCTATGGTCATACGGATGCCATATAGTAACGGGCGAGAAATATTCAGAGCATTCCTCTCTCTTTCTCCAAGAAACGTAGCCTGTTTGTTAACATTTCAGCTGTAGTCCTTCAGGTAAATCTCACCTTCTCCAGGAAAACATCATGTGATCTCTCCCTGTGCCTTAGAATGAACTTCCTGAATCACCTGGATGAAACTTGGCAGCTGTTGCCTGACAGTGGGGTCCTGTGTGAGTACGTGCTTTTTGTGGTCACCTGAGAGCCGTGATTGCATGTAATCACCTGGAAGGACCCCGTGGCCCAGGTCGGGCTGTGCTTGCGTGTTAGGTACCCAGTAAATTCTGGTGGAATGAATGGCTGGGTCGCAGTGTCAGACGCTGGGAAGCACTCAATAAATAGTTGTAGAATCGGAGCGAATTGTAAGTGTTTAATATTTCACAATTCTCTGCTCTTCCTACTCAGTGCCATTGACTGCGCGTTAGAAAATGAGATGGAATTGTGTGCATGCACTAAGGAACGTAAGGGCTTGCTGGTTGCTCGAGTGCCGTGGAGCTTTTAGCTGTGTGATAGCTCTGAGCCTGTTTTTTTTTTAAAGCAGTGTTTACTATTTCTGCCCATTATGTACACCAACATAAAAATTTAATTAGACCCTTTCTTTTTAATTAATTATCACAGCCCTGCTTGTTTGCTCTCTTGACAGAGCCTACATTATGAGAACAAGAGAGATCAATTTTTTATCACAGAATTCATTACTTTTGACTAAAGCCCAGTGCGTCGGTGAGTGTGCGCACGGCTCCTGGTGACGTCCGGGCGGACGGAGGACGGTGGGTTGTGAAACGGGCGAGTATTCGCGTGGAGAGAGGATCCTGCTGAGGCAGGAGGAGGTTTGGTTTGCTCCTTGTGCTCCTCAGAGCAGCATAGGCAGAAAGATGCCGTTCTGTACACCTCTGGAGATTAGAAATGTACACCTGCCTTACTCATTCCTCGTCGTCTCATTTTTTATCAGGATCTAGAGAGTTGAACCTAGGTGTAGACTGTGCTTGGGGTTCTGGCTTAGGAAAGTGCTTTCTTTGACAGCACCCATGAAAGGCAGTGTGCGATCCGGGAGGGCAGGACTGTAGTTTTGTCTTTCTTTACGTCCAGGGCCCACTCAGCGCCTGGCACACGGTAGGTGTCCCATGAGTGTCTGTTGACTGAGAATCCATGAGGTAAATAGCCTGTTTTGCATTTTACAGTGTTTCCTGGATTAAAGGCTCTCTGTGACCGTGTCTCTAAGTCTCCACAAATCATGTCTGGGTGCGATACCGATGTGGCAGGGCCGGGGGCTGGGCCTGGTTCCCAAGAAGCACAGCACAGGTAATGCCAGTGCCATTCCCGCAGCCCCCAAGGACAGAGCGTGAGCGTGTGGTCACACACCTGGCGCAGAGCCACCTGCCACGGCTCTGGGACACGGGGCGAGGCGCACAGCCTCTCTGTTGTCTGTTCACTGACCTTACAGACCTGGGCAGGTCACACGCTATCCAGAGGGGGTGGGTGAGTTAAACGTAGTGGCAGGTGTTGTCCTGTGTGCTGAGGTAGGCAGTAAATGTGTCCCCTTACAGTCCCTTTACCTCTAGTGGTGTCACTTTTAAGGATACGGGGGTTCTTCACTCTCATGCATACGGAATGGTTTGCCTCTTACTCTTGGGTGAGCTGGGGAATATGGGAGAAAGGGCCCAGTAGCTTCAGTTCCTTGGTGCTTTAAGCTTTTAGGAATCTTTGATGTGGTGCTGAGTTGGTGGCTGAAGCATGAGTTCAGGAAGGACTCCTTCTGTGTGCTGGTGTGTGTGTGTGTGTGCACGTGTGTGTGTGCACGTGTGTGTTGAGGTTGGGTGTGTGTGTGTGTTGGTGTGTGTGTGTTGGTGTATGTGTGCACATGTGTGTGTTGGTGTGTGTGTTGGGGTTGGGGTGTGTGTGTTGGGGTGTGTGCACGTGTGTTGGGGTTGGTGTGTGTGTGTGTGTGTTGGGGTTGGGGTGTGTGTGGGGGGAGGGGGGTTGGGGCGTGTGTGTGTGTGTGTGTGTGTGTTGTGGTTGGGGTGTGTGTGTGTGTTGGGGTTGGTGTGTGTGTGTGTGTGTGTGTGTGTGTGTGTTGGGGTTGGGGTGTGTGTGGGGGGGAGGGGTTTGGGGCGTGTGTGTGTGTGTGTGGTAGTTGGGGTGTGTGTTGGGGTGTGTGTGTGTGTGTGTGTTGGGGTTGGTGTGTGTGTGTGTGTGTGGTGTGTGTGTGTGTGTGTGTGTTGGGGTTAGGGTGTGTGTGTGTTGGAGTTGGGGTGTGTGTGTGTGTGTGTGTTGTGGTTGGGGTGTGTGTGTGTGTGTTGGGGTTGGGGTGTGTGTGTGGTGTGTGCTGGGGTGGATGAGGGAACTGGAGCTCCAGGAACAGTGCTGTCCAGTGGGCCTTGCTGTGACGGTGGGACATGCTCCCTGCCTGTGCTGTCCAGCGCAGGGCCACGCACCGCCTGTGGCTGTGGAGCACTTGCGATGTGGCCAGGGTGACTGAGGAGCCCAAGTTGAATTCATTTACTTTTCCTTTGAGTGTAAGCGACTAGCGCTGTGGCAGCCTGGCTGGTCCCGGGCGGTAGTGGCCTACATTCCCCGGGAGCTGTGAGATGTGCGGATCCCGGACATCACCCCACCCTGCTGGCTCAGGACCTGCCTTTTAACAAGATCCCCAGGTGGTCGGTGTGCACACGGGGGTTGAGAAACGCTGGTCAGTTCTCTCCGTGGACCTCGTGCAGAGGGGGTGCTGGCGGCGTGGACCCGGGAGCGCAGGCCTCTGGCGTCCAGCTGCTCGCACTCCCTGCTGTGGTTTCCAGGGACCGCGTGTGTGGGTCTCTGTGCATCCCTGTGGACAAGACAGCAAAGAACAAGTTAGGTAAAAAAAAAAAAAGGAAAATAAATAAAAACAAACAAAAGGAATAAAAAAGAACAAGTTATGTAGCTTTGGGCTCAGGATTAAATGCTATTTTACTTATTCCTCCTCATAAGTTTCTTCATGTCCATATTCTCCCCAAAAGGTTGCTCTCCTTTTATCGTCCCATTCCTTCCACTGTAGCTTTGTTTTTCCTTTCCTACAACTTTGCCTGAAACTGGTAAAGATGTGGGTGTGCATGCACACACATACACACACGCACGCACGCACGCACACACACACCCACAGAGACACACTTTTTAGAGGTTTCTAACCACATCGGTAGTTCAGGTTGTGGTTATCTTAATGCTCTCACTCTGGCTAGTGATAAATATTTCAACAGGGTAGATAGCATTTGCTCTGCAAGTGAAATTAGAGAAATCTCTCCCACCACTCGGAAAGTATTTATAATTTCTCTCTGTGATGGTGCTTCTCTAACCAATTGAAACAACAGACCTTCACCGGTCTCTTTGACCTCGTCGGCCCCATCCCTTGGCTCACGCCGAGTGGTTCTTGTTGATGTTAGTTAGCCAGAGCTGGGGATGTGACTCTGTTTATTTTCACGGAGACTTTTCATTTTGTCCTCTTTTAAGTCGTGCCTGGCTCACAGACATCCTGTGATGATGTCTCTGTACCGGATGTTGCTCTAGTGGGTTGCAGGCCTTTTGGGTCTACATCCGGGGATCTGCCTAGGGCACCGTGAGGAAACGGGGGCAGCATGCTAACAGGGACACTACCCTGAGGTTCTGGACCCTCTGGTGCGTCCCTCAAACAAACCCAAGGTCACAGTGCCAGTGCCTGGCGGAGCCGAGGTCTGACCCCTGGCAGTTCAGCTCCAGGGTGTGCACAAGTCTGCGTGTTTCGGCACCAGCACCTGCCTCTGCTCTCCGCCCGGAGCGGGCTCGATAGTCACTGTGCTCGCTCCTTCCCGCTGTCGCTGCCATTGCTTCAGGCCCTCTCGTCCTTCAGGTCTTTTCACAGATGTCGCCTTCCCCAGCTGCTCCATCGAGAATAGTGCACACACACACGCACGCACACACACTGGTGTCATTTTCTGTTCCCATTGCCCTTCTTTATCGTTCTCTTTAGCCCTTATTATCACCTGCATCTTACATATCTACCTGTCTGTCTGTCCCTTGAGAGCAGGGACTGTATTGTTCACTGCTATATCTGCCAAGTACAGAACACTTGTCGATAAAAGCACTAGATACATGTTTGACTGAACCAATGAATGAATGAATGAATGAATGAATGAATGAATGAGTCTAACCTGGATAGCTGTTGTCACCTCTCACTTGGTCTCTTTCTTGCTTGGGGTGCTCCCCACGGAGGCCTGAGGGATCCCTCTGTACCTCCTTCCTGCCCCTGACATTCCTTCCAGAGGCTTCCTGTTTTTATGGCTCCTGACTGCCTCTTAGTCCCCTTCTCCTCAGCCTTCCCGAATCTCCTCCGCTTTTTGACTCTGCCGCACCACACCTCTTCTCTGTCCTTCCAAGCTCCGTGGCCCCTCATGTGGCTCGAGTCTCGTCTGCCCGCCTTTCACACTTCACAGCCATCTCTTCCTCAGTGGACTATGAGTTTAGTGAGGACAGGAACTGTCTCTGTCTTGCTCCCTTCACCCCCCTTCCCCCTTCAGGCTCAGCAGAGTAGGCACTTAAGAGCTGTGTGTTGGAAGGTGAAGGAGGCCACGTAATTCCGTGGGTAGATCCACACTGAATTTGTTGGAAGCAAGTCTCACTTCTCCAGAATTAAGTGTTTCTTTGGTACCGTGAGGTCTTACTGTTCAAACTGTAAGGTTTAAAGACACAGTGCTTCCTGCTAATTATTAGCCGTTGCCCTGTAAGAACAGAGCCACTGTGGGGCCCTGAACCCTGGCAGGCTGCCCCCCGTCCAGCCGCGAGCAGTGCCTTGGAGCGGGGAGCGACCACAGAGGCAGCCGTGGCCCTGGCACCCGGTAGCCCTCAGATTACCCAAAGAGGATTGCAGTCTTGGGGCCAAAAGAGTAGGGAGTGGATAAAAGGCTTTGAAATGAGATTATAGGACCTACAAGCTCCTTGCTTTTTATCCAGCAAATAATGTGCCAGTTTTCTTCCAGGCGTCAAGACAATCCAGTTTCGGGCTGGGAGTGGTGGATCAGTGTCCTGAGGCTCTTCAGACACTTAAAAAAGTTAAGTTGAGCCCAGCCGGTGTGGCTCAGTTGGTTGAGCGTCCTGGTTCCATTCCCTGTTGGGGCTCAGTTGCCAGTGGGGGGTGTGCAGGAGGCAGCTGATCAACGATTCTCTCTCATCATTGATGTTTCTCTCTCCCTCTCCCTTCTCTGAAATCAGTAAAAATACATTTAAAAAGATAAAAATTGTAAAAATACATTAAAAAAGTAAAAGTAAGTTGATCTGTAGTTGTACTTATTGGGATTCTTGTTTTAAAAAAAATGGAAGAGGAAAGACAGGAATGGAAAGCAAACAAGAAGAGCTCATGAAAGTTCTCTAAACAAATAAAATTGAACCCGCGATCTGTTGAGAGCGTGCAGACACGGCCTCCCTTAGAAGAGCGTCTGTTTCGTCAGGGCACCTTCCAGCCCAAGTCTAAAAAGTGAGTGGGTGTTGTGACCAGAATGCAGTTCCTTTATTTTGACCTCGGAGCAGAGGGGCCGCTTTTCCCATGGACCCCGGATCCCCCCATGTGAAACCGTTCACCCGCACCCTGCAGGCCTGGTCGGGGCTGAGTAGACTCCAGCAGCGTCCTCTCTTCCACTGGTGGCAGGGTTTATAGCCATCATAAGTCTAATGCTTTCAAGTCCTGTTCACCTCTGATGCTTCCTGGAGGCGTGTTTTGTTTGGCTCCTGGCCCAGGTGCCTCTTAGAACCCTAAATCCTCGTTAGCATCCTCTTGTCCTCTTCCTGGCACGGGCGGCCTCCCTGTCTTATCTGGGGTTTTTATGGATGGGAAGTGGCTTTTTGCCAATAGGAGAGGGAGCTTGCCTCTGAGTACCATAAGGGAGGCCCACAGGGGATCTTTCTTGCTGATGATGATACCCGAGTCCTACCCTGGCGTGGTGGTAGGGGATTAGCTAACTCACTGAGGTGTGAGGTATGCGAAAGAATGCCAGGTCGTCTGAGACGCACCCCTGAGGCCTAGGGGAGCAGTGGGTGGGTGATTCTAAAGAAAACATTGAAGGGGTTCTTTGGAACCCGGGTGACATGAACTTTGGGAAACCTGGGTACCCCGGTTACAGAATGTACTGCCAAACTTTGTGTTTGAACTGCTGTTGTAAATGATGTATTCTGAATCTCTGGGACCACTTTCTGCCCTGTTTCCGTTAGGACAGTGGTCGGCAAACTGCGGCTCGAGAGCCACATGCGGCTGTTTGGACCCTTGAGTGTGGCTCTTCCACAAAATACCACGTGCGGGCGCGCACATACAGTGTGATTGAAACTTCATGGCCCATGCGCAGAAGTCGGTTTTCGGCTCTCAAAAGAAATTTCGATCGTTGTACTGTTGATAGTTGGCTCTGTTGACTAATGAGTTTGCCGACCACTGCGTTAGGACATTCTGAGCGAATACGTGATGTGTAGGAGGCCATAGTGTCTTGCCCTTGCGTGTTCCGTCTGTAGCTGTGTTGACGTGAAATGTGCGTCCACTCTGGAGAGGCCACAGGGCGGGGTGGTTTTGCATAAATCCCGGGTGGGAGCTGCTGACTTGCCCCCTTACCAGGGAAATCACCTCTGTCCCCGTTCCCCCGACGCCTGCCAGTGTGTTTTATTGGAAGATGAGGGCTAGTTGGGTTTCAGTTAATTAAGGTTTTAATTGTGTTTGAATCTACAGCAGACCTAATGTTTATTTGCCTAAATGATGAAATGCAAGTGCCAGCCTCTGGAGCTCACTGCCTTCCGGGCAGCAGGCAGAGTAGAAGCAGGCTCAGCACGCACCTGCCTCGCCTGGTAGTTTGCATTTACTTTTTTTTTGGGGGGGGGGGGGTATATTCATAGCTGAGAAAAGGGCCGATTTAGACGTTGTCATCTTAACATTACTTACTCAAGGTGCTGCTGTCTAACATTTGAGCCCTTGTGTGTTAGATATAAAACGTCACCTTGGCCAGTGTGGTTCAGTGGTTAGAGTGTTGGCCCGCACACCCAAGGGTCTTGGGTTCGTTTTCCAGGGCACGTACCTGGGTTGCAGGTTCGAGCCCAGGCCCCGGTCAGGGAGCGTGCAGGAGACAACCAATTGATGTGTCTCTCTCTCAATGATTTCTCTCCTTCCCCTCCTCCTCCTCCTCCTTCCCTCCCTTTCAAATATACTCAGGTGAGGATTTAAAAAATCAACAAAACGTCGCCTGTCCTTGTCCTTCTGTGCAGAGAAGAGTCAGCAGAGCAGGCGTGAGACTGTCCTCCTTAGAGCAGCGGTCGCCAGCCTTTCGGACCTCATGGACCACCGGTTGGCGACCGCTGCCTTAGAGAGTCCTGTTTGCAAGCGTGGCCCTCGGCTAGTCGTATCTGGAGACTTGGGTTTCCCGAGGGTTCCCACCGCTCTCAGAGCAGATGATAAGAGTGGCTCGCTGGGCCTGAACCGCTTGTAGAAACGAGGCAATCGGGGAGAAATCTGGAATTTGGGAATGCGCTAGGCAGAGGGTGCCAGGTGGCAGTCTTGTCGCCAACACTTGGAGTAGCATCACCACAACGCACTGCTGGGGGAATGAGGCACGCCCTGTGGCCCCCCGGGGAGGACTCCTGGGAGCCGGGCCTGCTTTCCTCGCTTGCCGAGGGCACTGTGTCCTCGCTGAAATCGACTATAGCCGTGAGCACGTCTGTGCTCTGTGCTCTGGCCTGTGAGTTGGAGAGAACCACCCCATCAGGGGCTTGTCCCAGGGACCTCAGCACACCTCCCAGCCTGCTGTGCCTCTGGGACTTTTCTCTCGGCAGGTCTTTCAACCCCGTATCCATAGTCAGAAACCTCAGAATCATCTTTGATTCTTCCCTCGATTCCGCCACCAGATCTGTTTTTGCCACGGAAGTGCCTTGACCCCAGCCTTCCTGTGGCTCTTGCCACGGTCCTGGTCCTGGGGCTCACCACCTGGTCTGGACTTCACGCAGCAGCTTCCCCGTCCTGCTTTTCGGCCTCATTCTCCACACCAGCCTGTCTTTATGTCACTTTACTGCAAAACTAGGCTGAGCTGCTGTTACCCAGGAAATGAAACACAAATGCCTCAGGTCGGCCTTCCGGGCCCTGGGTCCCTTCACCTGGCTGTGGCTGCCAGAGTGCTCAGCTCCACACTCGCCTGCTCTGCACGGGTGGGTATAGCCTCTGTGGACAGCAGTGTCCTTATCTGTTTATGAGGATAAAAACAATCCCGTCTCATAGGATTGGGTCAAGGGGTAAACGAGTTCATGTTTAAAATCCTTAGGACAGTGCCTGACACAAAAAAAGGTGTTTGTTCAATAACTGTTAGCTGTGCTTATTTTGTATTTTATTCTCCCCTCTGGGCTGTGAGCGGCCCACTGACATTGTGCCTGGCTGTGGCTCTTTAATAATCAATTGATGGATGGATGGATGAATGAGAAAGGGTGGCAGGAGGGAAAGTTGGTTAAGACATGGTTTGTGTCCTAACGGTTTGATTCAGCAGTTAGAGCATCGGCCCATGGACTGAAGGGTCCCAGGTTTGATTCTGGTCTAGGGCACGTACCTCGGTTGCAATAGATCCGTGGCCCCTGTCGGGGTAGGTGTGGGAGGCAACCAATCCGTTTTTCTCTCTCTGTCTCTCCCCCTCCCTTGCACTCTCTCTAAATGGAAAAAATATATATATCCTCAGGTGAGGATTAACAACAACAACAACAACAACAAAGACATGGTCTGTGCTCTCAAGAAGCTGATTAGTTAGCTGGGGGATATAAGGTGCACTCATAGATTAAGCTAATGGTACTAGAGGAATAGGGGTCAATTTGTGGCGCTCCTTATAAAGGATTCAGAGAAGGAAGGGTCTGTGTGGGGTGGGAAAGAAGGCAAACCAAATTGTTTAAGCCAAGTTACCAAACTCATGCTTTGGCACCATTTCGGGTCCCAGAGAGAGAGAGAGAGAGAGAGAGAGAGAGAGAGAGAGAGAGGAATGCCGGGATTTGGTGTGCTTCGAAGAAACACTCAAAAGCACAGCCTTCCTGCGGGACCCTTAAACGCTACCCCTGCTGAAGCTTGTCTTTCTCTGGGGTGACATTGTGAGCTACTTAACGGGGTGTGCTCACTTCCAAGAGCGCAGTCGCTGCATCATGCTCCCCGAGCACTTCTCTCCAGGGTGTCTGGTTTCCTCCGGGCTCTGAGGTGGAGGAGACAGGGAAGTGTGCCCCGGGCCCCTGGCCCCGAGAGCCTGTGTGAGGACGTGGCTGGCTGTCACGGGTCTGCATCCCTGAGCCGGGGGGAGAGTGGGGTGTGCATCAGTTGCTGTGCCCTGTCCCACAGCTGTGCCCTGTGGAGCAATGTCCCGAGAGCTTGCTCAGGAACGGCTGGAGGCCAGACCGCAGAAAGTGGTATCGAAATGGCTGTTCCTGCCCCTGGCCAGTTAGGCTCGGTGGTTGGGATGTTGACCCGAGGACTGAAAGGTCATGGGTTCGATTTCTGGTCCCCGGCCCCTGTCTGGGCACGAGCGGGAGGCAACCAATCCATGTGTCTCACATCGATGTTTCTTTCTCAGTCACTCTCTCCCCCTCCTCCCTCCCTTCCACTCTCTCTAAAAAATCAATGAGGGAAATATCCTTGGGTGAAGATTAAAAAAAAATTTGCTGTTCCTGCTTTACGTTTTGTGCAGGAGGCACCCACTAATGTCACCATAGGAAGCTACGTCTTGAAGCTACGCCGCAGTCTTGGACCCACGGTTTGTTGAGCAGGTTCTGTTGGGTAGCGCTTCGTATCCTTTAGCTTCTGCTGCGTAACAGATGCCCCAAACTCAGCGGCTTAAAAGAAGAATCATTTCTTTGCTCAGCGTTCTGTGTGTTGGCCCACCTTTGTTGCTTGTGGTGGTGTCTGGGTTCACTGTGTCTTGGGCCTCAGCGGGGAGTGCTGTCTATGGGGGTCTCACATCCTCTAGGAAACTAATCCAAGCTTATTCACATGGTGGCAGAAGGGTTTCCAGCAGCAAGAGAAAACAAGCCTCGTGATGCAAGCCCTTTTCCAGTTTCTGCTTGTGTCCTGTTTCCTAATGTCCCGTTGGCTCCAGCAAGCGAGGCGGCCAAGCCAGAGTCACTGTTGGCCGGGCCCCGCTGAGGGTGTGGATACAGGGGTGCATGGTCGCTGGAGGCTGTAACTACAGTCGTCTTCGTCAAGGAGTTGATCTCGCCAGAAAGGAAAGCAGCAGTGTTGCTGGCTCTCTCTGCCTTTCTCCTTCACACAGCCGCCCGGGACGGGTACAGTCAGTGGATTAGACCCTCTGCTCCCCGGTCCACATGGGCCTCCTTCGCTCTGCTTCTCTCTGTGACCAGCAACTCTACAAAGGCTTACGCCATCTGGCTCACAGATTGATGGGCACTCCCCGTCCCAGAGGACCCACCAGGAGCGTGTGGCTGGATCAGCACAAATCTGGTGTTAATGCTACAAAAGGAACTCCAAGCTGATAGCAGATACAGCCCATGCCGATAGTGCTGACAACATGACATCTGAAAGCCCCCGCGGTGTTTGCAGCCTGCCCTGACCTGGGCTATGCCCTCCCTCCATTCTTGAGCATCTCCGGGGAAATGCCAGCCGCTGTCTGTGCGCCTGGCCGTGCGTGGCCGGCACCGAGGACAGCAGAGCTTATGGGGGAGGGTCTGGGGCCGGGGGAAGGAGAGACTTGGCTGGGACACGGGGCGCACGGATCCTTTAGCGGGGTTTGCTGCTAGGTGACTGCTCTCGGGTGCATGGAGGGGTGTGCTGGAGGGACTAGATGGCATCTGCTTTCATCTCAGTTCTAATCTGATTTTTTTTTAAATAAATTTTTATTGATTTCAGCGAGGAAGGGAGAGATAGAAACATCAATGATGAGAGAATCATTGATCGGTTGCCACCTGCATGCCCCACGCTGGGGATAGAGCTCACACCCTGGGCATATGCCCTGACCAGGAATCAAATCATGACGTCCTGGTTCATAGGTCGACGCTCAACCACTGAGCCACTCTGGCCGTGCCTGATCATCTGATTTTAAGATGTGTATATTTTTAGGGTTATGCTGATGTGTTAGTGGATGTATTAAGCAAATATAATCGAAATACTGCTCTGTGATGCACCCAGAGGCAAGAATCGAGGGAAGGATTTTGAGATCAGTGTTTTCCGGTAGAGCTGGAACGAGGTGGGGGTAGGGATACGAAGGATGGATGGGCTTCAGGTTCTAGAATGAGACTGGGTCCTGGAAGGAAAGACACAATCACCTCTCTCCTTGTTTGGCTGAGTCAGCTGAGGCCTGCGTAGGGCTGGTCAGGTATGAGAACTTCTACCAAGGGCAGGAGTAGGCTTCTAAGGCACGGTTACTGGGTGGATGACTTCTGCTGCAAACAGGGAAGAATTCATTGGAGCAAGAGTGAATTTTCTGTCCCTTTAGTCTGAGATTGTGATGGTATTTAAGGTGGAACAAATTCAACTGTATTAACATTGCCCTCACTGGTGGGAACTGTGAAGGTTCTAAGTTGGCTAATTTCATTATCTTAGAATGTGAGAGATGTCTTGAGTGACTCTGTGTGTGTGTGTGTGTACATGTGACACATAGCTTAGTTAGGAGACACAAGTGGAGCCCCATACCAACCTGTGTCCTCACATCTGTCTTCCCAGTTGTGGTCTCAGCTGGAAGCCAGGAACTGAGCTCACCCGGCCAGCATTGTGTCTCCAAGGCTTTGCGTGTTGCCAGGCACCTATTAAGCACTTAAGCAACATTTTTTGAATAAACGAATCAAGAAAAGCTGGAAGGGGATTTTTTAAAAAGCATCTTTACGTGGTAATTTTTACAGAATTAACCCTGGATGTTTTAATCAGTCCCAGAACAATGCCTGTTGATGTCTTTTCAGTGCTTTTGGTAGCAGTGAGATAAGAAATGAAAGGAAGCTGACAAAACAAGTGACCAGAGTTAAATTCAGACACTGTTAAAAACAAACACACGAGCTGCTGAAAACCCCAAAACCGTATTTAGAATACCAGCCTAATGTTGGAGGAAGCACACTTTTTTTTTGCAGTGTATTTCTGTGTTTCTAGGATTAAAATAGCTTTATTGTATTTCCTGATTATTGAGTAAATACATACTTCTATAGAATAGGCAAAGAACAAGTCAATATAAAGAATTCCATAAAAATACCCTTATTTCCAGGCTGTTAACAGTCATGAAAAAATTTTTATATTGTGGTAAAATACATCTAATGTAGAATTTATTGTCTTAGCAGTTTTTAAGGTGTAGAGTTCAGTGGCAATAAGTCATTCACATTGTTGTACAATCAGTCCTCAGAACTTTTTCATCTTGCAAAACTAACACGGTAGACTCATTAAACAGCACCTGTTTCATCCTCCCTCGGAGCCTGACAACCTACCTCTACTTTCTGTTTGTATGAAATGGACTCCTCTAGGTGCCTCATATAAATAGAATCATACTGTGTATGTGTATGTGTGTGTGTGTGTGTGTGTGTGTGTGTGTGTGTGTATGAGTGATAATACCTTCGAGTTTTACCCATGCTGTAACATGAATCAGAGTTTTCTTCTATATGGTACTCCATTATATATACCTATTATTTATCTACCAGAGGCCTGGTTCACAACATTTGTGCACCGGGGGGCGAGGGGGGTCTCCCTCAGCCCAGCCTGTGCCCTTTAGCAGTCTGGGAGCCCTCAGGGGATGTCTGACTGATGGCCCACAGGTAGCGGGCCTAAGCCGCAGTTGGACATCCTTAGCGCTGCCATGGAGGCGGGAGAGGCTCCCGCCACCACCACAGTGCTCGCTGGCCGTTAGCCCGGCTTGTGGCTGAGCAGCGCTCCCCCTGTGGGAGCGCACTGACCACCAGGGGGCAGCTCCTGCATTGAGCGTCTGCCCCCAGTGGTCAGTGTGTGTCATAGCAAACAGTCATTCCATTTGGTCAATTTGCATATTACCCTTTTATTATATAGGACTATTCTTCCGTGAACCACCTACGTTGCTTCCACTTCTTGGCTATTGTGAATAATGCTGCTGTAGATGTGGGTGTTGAACGTCTTTGAACACGTCCCTTTACTCACACAATCATCATTATTTATAAATGGCATCATACTCTGTCCTGCTTTGTCATGTGCATTTTCACTTAACACTCTGCCAGGTACACCTTCTCTTGTCAATTAATATTAACATCAGCACTCTTTCTTATTATGTTCCTAATGTATGTGCCCTTGAATGGATTTATCGGTTTGTGGTTGGACATTTAGTTTGTTTTTCATTTCTGATTGTTGTAACTGTGCCACAGTAAACATGCTGAGGCTCATACCTTTGGCCCCTTGCCTGGTAATAAAAACCATACTATTTGGGTCTTAGGTTGGATTCTGCAGAAGCTGAGCCTGAGCTAGGGATTTGGGTGTGCGTGATTTACTGAGGGGGTGTTCTCAGGAGAAGAGGTGTGAGAGAGGCAGGATGGGGGAGAGGCTGAGCAGAGAAGTCCTGAAGTCTAGCCTTGGCCTCATTGGAGCACATCACACTGGCAGGGTGGTCCCCCTTGGGTCAAGGGGCCTGTCAGCCTCCCAGGGGCCTCAGTCAGGGGCAGTTCTGGAGAATGTGCTGGGTGTGAGCTAGCAGTGCAGCCTCTGGTACTGAGGCTGTGGGTGGGACACCACCACCAGTGATAGTAACATCTGTGGTGCCTTCTATCTGCCGGCAGCGGAGCTTAGTGCCTTAATGCAGTTAACAGTCTGGTGCTCGTACGTCTCCACTTAACAGGCGAAGAACTGACGTTGAGAGAAGGTAAGTAGCTTTCCTGGTGTTTCCCGGCTAGTGTGCGGTGGATGAAGCTGGAAGACAGACTCAGGCCGGTCCCATGCTGGATCCCAGACTCCTTATTGGGAGACTTAGAACCTAATGATGAACTCCTAGAAGCGAAACAGCTGGGCCAAAGGGATAGACATTTTAGATATACATATAGATCCAAGTTTCTCTTCCCGCCCCTGGTGTGTGCTGTTTAATCTCCACGGATTTGGGCATTTTCCACCCTCTGGAGAGTGAGTCCTATAGAGGTGCTGAGGAATCATTTGGTTTAGTACTGAAATGGCAGCTGAAACCTCGCCTCACTCATTAAATAGATGAGAAGCCCACTAACCTCTGCCGAAGGCCACTGGCGGCCTCAACGTCCACAAGGCCCACATTCACGGCGTTACTTAACACAAGGGGGTGGGGGGGACGCGGATTTCCTTGTCCTCAAGTCACCAGACTCGGGACAAGCCCTATTCTCTAAAAACAGTTCGTCCTTCGAGCTTCACTTTGTGAAAATTAAACATCATTGAGGCCCATGCCACCGATGTGAGTGCAGTGCGCATTCACTGCTGTTCCTGGCCACCCAGCGTCCATTCCCTCTTCTTCCGGTAACAGCTTCCCGTGTATTCCTTTGGGTGCCGCTCTCCACAAGTACAAGGCTGGCATAAGTCAAAAAGCACACACCGTTCTGTTACAGTTACTAGTCTTTAGGCCAGTGGAAGTCAGGCTCACATTTGGGGGTAAGAGATCCTCTCTTTTACCACTAGACTTGACCTTCAATGACTCACATGCTGGAATGGGCTGCCTTTGTGCCTCCCCTAAGAACGGAGCCAACCGAGAAAAGAGATGCCCGATAGATGGGGAGGTAGAAACTAATGACTTTGTTTGAGTCATGGAACAAGGTTTGCCTGAGTTAGACCTACTCTTGGGTGTTCTAGTTAGGTAAAGCGAAACAGATTTTGTTTGTATCTTAGCCACTCTGAGTCTGATTTTCTCGCAATTGCAGATGTAGTTTCCCTGATAGACTGGTAATTCATTTAAAGACTAATAAGCTCAAAGTTGCCTCTCCCACTACCTTTAAGTATTACAGACAGGGCTGAGAAAAGAAGTGGTGGCTTCACTCAAGACCAGTAGCTACCAGCACTCGAACATCATATTCACCACTATTAGCTGCTAATTAAAGAGTTTTGCCTATTCTTATTTGGGGCTAGACATTACAAGAAAACTACAGACCAGTATTACTTACCAACATAGATGCAAAAATCCTCAACAAAAGATGAGCACACCGAATCTAACAAATGTATAAAAAATAATAATACACCGTGACCAAGTGGAAATTATCCCAGGTATGCTAGGCTGGTTCAACATTTGAAAATCAATGTGATACATCTCATCAACAGGCTTAAGGAAAAAAATGTATGTGTACACACACACACACACACACACGCATCTAGACTATCATAGGAAATACAAAGTTTCTGTAGCAATCAGGGAAACCCCATCCGCATGCGTGGGACCCCAGTGTGGCAGGCTTTAAGGGTACTGGTGCCTGGAACAGGGAGACCCCCCCAGGCTCTGATGAGCTCTCTTAGGGGTTTCAGGTTCTTGCTCCTCAGTTCTCTTCTGCCGGCGCCTCCGAATCCCTCTCTGCAAGCCAGGCCCCGCTGCCCTCCCTCCAGCTGCCCTTGAAGTCCGCTTAGGCCCCAGTGACCACCTGCTCCCATGACCACCTCCTCACCGTTTGTTCATATAATCCCAGGTTTGAGGACTCCGTAGGGCTCCGCTCCTCACTTGAGCAAGGCTAAGTAGTCCCTGGGCCGGTGACTTGTGGTCCACCCTTGTTCACTGTTCTGCTCCGGCCCCTTCGGCGGTGGCCACTGGTGTGGGCTCGCGTGGTGTGAAGCATGACCACTGCGCCTCAGCAAGCCGTGGGGGGCACTTTGCTGGGGAGCCTGTGGGCCAGCAGAGCAGCCGGTCACCAGGTATCGAGGTCACCAGGTGTCATGGATCACCAGGTGCTGCTTTTCCCACATCAGCCTGAAATGCTCGGGTCATTTCCAGAGAAGACTGTGAGCTGCGGGGGAGAACGATGTAGGACAACAGGAGGTATTTCCCGAAGATTTCAGGTCCTTTTTGGAGAGGTAATTCTAGCCAGCAGGATCCGGGCGATAAATACATGTGTTAACATTTTTAATGTCAGTTACTCTTACTGCTCTTCTTCCAACATTGCCACAGTCTTAAATACCGAAGAAACTCGAAGATCTATTCTCTGTCTCGTGTCAGGTGCCGAATGTCTAAAAGCTGCTTACTTGTAGCTGCCACACTTGAGGTCTGAGGAATGGAGATGGCGTTAGGGCTTATTGTAAGTGGTCCTGGGAGGCTTGAAAAATGGCACTTGTCAGTGGAGTCGGGAAGGGTGGTGAGGACCACGGTTATGCCAAAAAGGTGGGCTGTAAGACAATGCAAAACGTGTCTCCAAGGCATAAGCAGACGAGCAGGCTGCCAGGGAGCTTCAAGGAAGTACCCAGGCTCGGTAAATGGAGAACCAACCCTGGGGAGAGGGGAGCAAAGGCAGAGACGCTGGGCTGGTGCAGCCTTCAGCGAGAGCACGTCCCGATGTTCCTCTGGATCAGCTCTTTCCTAAGAAAGCCCGCGGACGGGCAGCATGTCTGCGGGCTCATTTACCAGTACGCACACAATGTAATGGACTCCATGTTGCTATCAGACCTAAAAACAATACCCATGTTTGCTTTTAATAATAAAGGGACTTCCGCTTAGAAAATGGTGCGGATTTACCGAGTTGTGGGATAGGTTTCTCAGATTGTCCTGCTAATGACAGGATCGAGGAGAAACAATCTAAGAGAAACATTTCCAGGATGGAGAGAGAAAGAGAGGAGAGAGGAGAAAGGAGAGAGGGCGCGCGCGCAGGGGGAGGAAGGATTGCTTAGCTGAAATCCGGAAGATTCCAAGTACTGATTATTAAATTGAATACCAATTAAATTAGCATCCCACGGGGACTGTTTTCTGGAATTTTTGCTAGTGCATTGGCCGAACAGCCCAGACTCAAGGCCGTTTGGTGGGAAATGTCTCCTTTGCTTTTGTTTTGGCCATGTTTAAAGTTAATCCCAAATCGATTGCTTTTTCAAGAACAAAAACATCTCTGGTCGTTATTCCACTCCAGAGATCTGTAGACTTTTGTTGTAAAGGGCCAACATCTGTATATATAAAAGGCTAAGTGACCAACCGTCCAGCTGGCCAGTACTTCCTGAACCCATTTTCAGACATGGTCAGTTATATGTTGCTTTCTCTCGAGTTCTAAGAGTGTGTGGTATTAAAATTAAAGTTGTAAATATTTCATCACAAGGGAAATTAGTCAAGCACTCTGAAAGTGTTTTTACTCTTAATGTGGTATACAGGGAGATATTAGAATAAGTTTAATCAATTTATCAGTCATTGTTTTCATCAATGTTTTTACATCTTGTTTTTGTATCATGTTTTTGTTGTTTCTATATCATGTTTTTGTTATATCATGTCTTTGATGTTATATCTTGTTATTGTTTATTAATCAATTTATATATTATTTTCATATACATTTTACTAATTTTCTTTCATCTCTGATACTTCTATTATAGAGAAATGGGGAATAGCAATATTAAAATATTTCTTCTAATTAATTTCCTTTCAGTGTGCACGAATCCATGCACCAGGCCACTAGTACTAAATATTTAGCATGAAGTAGACATATCCATAAACGAAGGAGCATTTTTTGGATCCTAATAAGATTGTATTTGTGTGCCCTGGGATTGGATTTTCTATAATTTTCACATGTCATGAAATATTCTCTTTCTTCTGACCTTTTTTTTTTATTTCAACCACTTAAAAATGTAGAAGTTCTTCTCTCTGACTGGGTCGGTATAGTTTGGCCAGGTTCTTACTCTACCTGTGTAGTTAGTGTCTTTTGGGAGAGCATATTCCTACCTTTGCATACGAAAGGGGGCCAAACTGGGGTGTGTGTGTGTGTGTGTGTGTGTGTGTGTGTGTGTGTGTGTGTCTGTTGTCCCCTGCTCCTTCAGCCTCCCCTCTGGGCCTCAGACTTTTAGAACTTCGAGTGCTCAGGACTGTCACCAGCACCTGGTAGCAGGGAGGTCAGCCTCATGGGTGCTGGAAAAATTATGAACTCATTCTCCACCCAGTGGATTCTGAGTGACTCTTCAAATAGAGGCAACGGGGAATGCAGACAGGGTAGAAGCTTGAGAGTCTAGCATTTGAGCTTTTATGTAAGAGTTGTGAAAATGGTCGCAATGGTCTCAGGATTTCTTTGCAAATACCTATCTTTTAAAAGGCTTTGGCGTCTCTGGTGCTCCTTTTCATCCTTATTCCAGAGAAGGAGGCAAAAGACATGCTTCTACAAAACGTAAGCGCGTGGTTTTGTTTAGTACACTATTTAGGGAAATGACAAAAGTTGCCCAAACATCCAGTTTTCCTCAAATGATCTGCATAATGTGTGACAATGAAACAACAACAGATACGCTATGTATTCAGCTAAATCGGTTGAATAGGAATCACTCTTATTAGGATGCCCTCCCCAAATCCTTAATAAATATAAGCTTTGAATATTTGGCCCGTTTTGTAATTGGTCTAGATTTAGCGGTGGCTCTTCCTGATTTGGGAGGAAGCATGCTTGACTGTTGCCAGGCAACGGCTAATCGCGGCATTAGCTGCCAGCAAGCCCTTGGCAGTAACTGTAAATTCTTTTGTCTTGTTAACAAAAAAATGAGTGTTAAAGATGTCGCAGTGTATAAAGTCTGTTCTGTTGTTCCAATAGATATAACTTAGGCGGTCCATTCCTGCACTAATATGACCTTGCCGTGCCGCTGAGACTTACCGGGGCTTTAGGGAGCCCGTGCGTTCCTGTGCGTGGGTCACATGCCGTCTGCTCGAGGCCGCGCAGCCCAAGGAACGGGACGGTGATGTCCCAGAGGCACCGTTTTTCTCCGGGTCTGCAAAGGAGAAACCGAGGGTTTGAGTTGCGGGTGGTGAAGTGTATGCAGACCCCTCTCAGAACCGTCCCCGAGCGAGGATGCTGCTTCCGGGAGCTGGGGCCACTGGTGCGCCATCCAGACCTCAGTGTCCGTGTCTCCGAGGCCGAGTGCTCCCAGGCCATGTGGCGAGTCCCCATGCAGTCACAGCCACCTCCTGTCTCTACCCACCTCCTGCTCAGCCAGGCTCTGTGCAAGTTTTCTAGGACAGAACCTCATAAAACTCATTCTCACCTCGTCAGCAAATGTGGTGTGAGTCATCCTTTGGACACACAGAGTTAAGAAAGAAGAAAAAAACACTTTATTTGGTTGGCTTTTTTTTTTTTTAATGAAACTGCACTGGAGCCCAGACCGCTGTCCGCACTCTCCCTCCGGGTTGCGTGTTTCTGAAGGGCGCTGTTGCTCGTGAAGGGGTCGCACACTCCATCGGGCACTTGGGCATACATTTTGTCACTTAAGCCTCGGCCCTTGTGCCCAAGACAGACACGGCGGGTCCCTTGGGCCAGAAGGGGCTGGGATGAAAGCCGCCGTTTTCCTGTGTCTTCCAAGCCCCATGCTCTGCAGTTTGCGTGGATTAGGTCTGGTTTTCAGAAGACACCCCCGAGGGGTCCATTTGCCCGGGGAACCGATAGAAGGCACCAAGGGAATGGCCAAGATGCTGAATACATTTCATTCTGCGTTTCCTTGATTTCTAAAAACAGCTCTTAGGTGGTTTTGAACAAGTTAAAAACCTAAACCCCCTTTTCTGTATTACCATTTTCTTTGCCTCCTGTCTCCCCGCTCCCCCCCCCCCCCCCCCCCGCTTTCTCTCTCGCTCTCATCTTCCGCACGGTTGTGCTGTCACTTTCCCCTTCAAGCTGGGCCCTTGGGGTTTTCCCGGCCAGGCTCACTGTTCTTCCCGGGGCTCCAGCTCAGCAGCAAGCATTGTCACCAGAGGCAGCGAACCCGTGTCTGTGCCTTTCAGTGCCTTTCTTTCAAACGACGCGCCGAGCTCCTTGGGCATCGTGTAAACACGCTGGAGTGTGTTAACAGCTGCCTCTCTCTCCAAGTTTGAACGGGCTCTGCACTGAGAGGGGAACCGCTTTCAGGTTCTGCTTCAAGTTTGCATGTGACAGCATCAAAGCTATTTTTAGTGGAGTGATCACCGGCGAGAAGCCGAAAACGGCCGCTTTCAACTATAAACAGTGGGAAGAAAGGATCATTTATGCCCGGCTGCCGCTCTCCGAGTGCATTTACGTGGGAGACAAAGGGGCGTGTAAATCTCTTCTTCAAAGTTACGCGGGCATCTCGTGCCTGCTCAGAGCCCGGCACCTCTCAGGGAAGAGTCATGCCAATTTAGCGCTTGGCTGCCCGGGCTCGGGTTCAGCTCGATCACTGATAATAGCGAGTGATAGGACTGCCCTTTGGGTGTCCATTGTGAAAAGAAGGGAGTGTTTGGATGCTCAGAAGCGTCCAGGAAACTTCCCTTTCCTGTGGATCACAGAACTCCAGAGACAACAGGAAATGAGAGGTGGGTTATATAAACTTCCTGGTGCAGTGGGAGGGGCCTGAGTCACTGCTGGTGCAGGACCCCCGTGACGTCACCTTTCAGAATGAGGTGTTCTTAGCTGCAAAGTGAGGATCCTGGTACGGCTCTTTATAAGGTCTTTTTTCTGTGGGTATTTATTGGCCGCCTGCTCCGTGCCAGCCGCTGAGAACTTCAATGGGACTAAGCTGTGGTCCTCTGAGAGCTCACAGCCTAGCCACATAATCACTGTGTCCCGTGTCAGCACAGTACAGAGTGATGCCTATAAAGGCCACAGCCTAGGAAAGGCTGGGTCTGCTCTGGGCACTGAGGGAGGTGGGACGAAAGAGCAGACTTGTAAAAATGCTTGAGTTTGCAAAGATGAGAGAGGGAGGGAGGGAGGGTTCCCACTGGGGCAGCCCAGCGAGTGAAGACAGAGGGAAGAGGCTGTGTCTAGGGGCCCATGAACAACCTGGGGTGGCCAGACAAGACCAGGGGTGGCCGGGGGTGAAGCTGGAGCCAGGTGAGCTGTTGCTTAGAGCAAAGGAACTTGGAAATGGCACAGGCCCCAGGGATCCAGGGAGTCGTTTTGAACAAAGATCACAGAGCAGCTCGGGAAAGGCGGTGCCTAGTCCGATACGAAATGGTTGAGGTTTAATACAAGCTTTGTAAGCAAAGCCCTAAACCTCGGTCTCCCCAGGAATGGCCAAGGCCTGGACAGCAATCTCAGCCCTGGATGGCAGCGTTGCCTTTCGGGAGGGGCAGGGTGGAAGAAAGGGGCAGACAGAGGCAGCGTGCTGGGAAGACCTTCTCGAGCCCCATTGAGTGCTGGGCTCTGCAGGCGAGTGGGAGGGGGACTGTGTCCTTCAGGAGCTCTTAGCTGGCCAGCCCTGCCCCAGAGGGTGTGAGCCCCCAGTGAGTGAAATAAAACAACCAGGCACCAGGAGGCACCTCTGTATGTGGGAGTCAGGTGCCCCCAGAGGTTTTAGGAAGCTAAGGTGTTCCTGGATAGGCTTAAAGCTTCAGTTGTGTGGTAAATCTTCTATGCCCTAGAAATGCAAAGAGGGACGTGCAGGACAGAACGAAGCCGGACAAAAAGCCTCGCACACAGCTAGCTACCCTGACTGTTTATACCCGGGAAGAGTGTTCTAAAAGGTCTGGTCAAGTACCAAATAATTTTTGCACACCGCCTGTCAGAAACTACTGCCCAGAAGTAACGTTGCTTGATTGCTATGATGTTTTTCTTTGAATTGAATCCTGTCCAGGAAGTTTAGCAACATTATTTGCTTCGTTTTCCTTTCAGGAGAGGAGTGACTGTTTCTGTAAGTTTTCTAGAAGAATCCAGTGGCTATAAGGTTTAGGTGTGGAAGAGTCAGTTCATGGCCCTGGCCCATTTTACAGTTAACCATTTTACTGCGCATTTGGAGTTCCCAGCCATTGCCTCCTTGCTCTCAGGGTACATACGGGGAAGTTTGAGGCTAGGAGCAAGTCACAGGCAGGCAGTGGCCTTTGGTACAGGTGATGGGGGGACATGGTGGGGAGAGGAAGGGGTGGAGGGAGCATCTTTGGGGGCAGGGCCAGCTCTTTATGCTCAGTCAGAAGTACCAGGACAAAGACATAATGTAGGTGCTGGTGCCAGTCACAATATTTGTTGCCTTGGCAGACATAAGGGATTACTTTTTGGAAATGGAAAATTTGCTTTTGTGTCACTTCAAAACCAACCATAAATAGATCCGGTAAACCATAGGAAACATGTCTCATAAAAAAAGGAACGTTTGGCCTTGGCTGGGAGGCTCACGTGGTTGGAGCATCCTCCCCTACACCAAGAAAGAAAACGGTTGCAGGTTTGGTTCCCAGTCTGAGCACATACCTAGGTTTTGGGTTTGATCTTCGTTGGGGTATGTACGGGAGGCAACCAATCAGTTTCTCTCTTACATTGTTGTCTGTCTCTCGCTTTCTCTCTCCCCCTCATTCTCCCTTCCTTTCTCTCTAAAATCAATAAAACATATACCGAGTGAGGATTAAAAAAACAAACAAAAATAAACAAACAACTTCTGTGCTGTTACACACAACTTGAGCCTGGATTTGCTGCCCTTGAGGTCAAGTGTAGGCAGACGTGTCCAGCTCTAAAGTGTCAGCTTTTCAGAATCGGCATTTATTTCCCTCGTCCTTGTGCGGGGGTGTGGGACGGGGCTGACTCTCAGAATGAGGAAGTGAATCACACAGGTAATTCACAGTTTTCCCACAAATAGGTCCTTTTCCTGTCTGACTGGTTTTTAGCTTACAGGAAGTACCAGGAAACCGACTTGTCAAAACTTGGGTAGATGTTTGCATCTCCTCATCTCTGCCGGCCTGAAGGATAAATAGGTCCTACGTAGTAACCTTTGTCTGCATTGCTGAGGTTTTTCTCTGGAAGTCCTATTAGTTCAGCGAAATCGAGAGGGGTTGACGGTTTTTGCATTGTCTGTATCAGGTGGTGTGTGGTTGGTTGTCGCAGCCGCAAAACGATGTTCCATCTTGGGATACGAGGTGTGCGTGGGGCGGCCCTCCCTGCCTCTTGGTGATGGGGGATGGCCCAAGGATTTATGAAACCTGCCATTGAGAGCAAGGCGAAATGATATTTTCACTCGAGAGGTGTTTCCTCCTAAAGCTGTCGGTTTTTAAATATATATATATATATATATATATATATATATATATATATATATATATATGGATTTCAGAGAGGAAGGGGAGGGGGGAGGGAGAGAGAGAGAGAGAGAGAGAGAGAGAATATCAGCTGCCTCCTGCACACCCCCTACTGGGGATCATGCCCTTAACCCCGGGTATGTGCCCTGACGGGGAATCCAACCTTGACCTCCTGGATGATGCTCAACCAACTGAGCCACACGGGCCGGGCTATCTCTAAGTTCCTGATTTCAGTTCTTTTTGGGTGTACACCCAGAACAGAAACCACTGGATCATACGGTAATCCTATGTGTAATTTTTTGAGAAACCACCCTACTGTTTTCCGTAGCGATGGCACTGTTTTAAGGGAATGTCTCAGTTGCTTAACTCCTCATATATGTGTCTTTCCTCTGTGAGCTTTACAAACACAATCATTCCTTCTGCTCCAATTGTCTTTTGAACCAGACCAAAGGCTGGCCCTGTGGCCTTGAGGAGGCTGAGGGGCCACAGTTGCACAGTCAGCCCAGATTCAGGCTTTCTCCCGCGCTCTCCCAGCCATAATTCCGTTTTATGGTATTTTGGGAAAGTTCACCCACTCCCCTTGG
The DNA here is from genome assembly GCF_951640355.1 of Cnephaeus nilssonii. Taxonomy (NCBI): domain Eukaryota; kingdom Metazoa; phylum Chordata; class Mammalia; order Chiroptera; family Vespertilionidae; genus Cnephaeus; species Cnephaeus nilssonii. The sequence continues at coordinate 98,641,048 of NC_137075.1, read as the reverse complement.
CCTCTGGGCAGGTGTCCGCTGGGAAGCCCCAGGCTGCTCCTGAGATTCCCCTAGAACCAGCTTGGCCCTGGACGCGATGCGTGGCTCCTGGAACAGCTGCTCTGCTTTCCTCCATTCCACCATTTTAATTGTGATTAGTAGGTTCATTTGCATCTAAAAGGAGCCGTTTTCTTATCAGCACCATTGAGTTGGGAACCAGTGTGCTCCATTTATATAGAGTGGCCCATTTTAATCGGGCCCATTAGGCAGTAAAAGTAAATGTGGGTGTTTTACAAATGCAAATATATCATGCAAATAATGTACTTTATGCTGAATGATGCCTTGGTTTTCATATGTAAAATTAGAAACTGTAGCACAAAGATAATGATAAACACCTTTGCATCTGTTCTTAAGACGTAGTGTGAGCTGGATGCATCTAAAATGGTAGCAGAGGCTTCCAGCAGGATTTTTTCAGCACACCCAAACATGCATTCCATATTATCAAAAATATACATGCACTTATCTAGTTATTTATATATTCCTAAGTAATCAAGAAATCACAGAAGAGAGTAATCCAAATTACCTAAGCTCTTACTTACCATCAATGATGAGATTTATAATTTTGTTTCCTTTTTTAAAGATTTTCCAGTTTTTATCCCAGCTGATGATAGTGAAGAACTGTTACTCTATAGCCCAGTTCTATTCTAAGAGACGTATGTCTATAAGATGTATTTTTTAATCCTTAGTGTTTGAAAAAATTCTGTTTTATGATACGCAGATAGCTATTTTATAAAGTCATTTAGTAGATTAATGTCAACCCTCTTCTGTGTGCTGCGAACTCTCAGCCAAGTTTGAGGGGGGTGGGGGGCGGTGCGGTGACTGCCATGTGGTAGGTCAGGATGCAGCGAGATACCTCCCAGGGTCTGAAGACAAGGTCAGCCAGAGACACAAAATTCGGGCTAGGTTCTCCATGAGCCCACGAACTCTCCTAGGAAAGGAATATCGAGTAGAAAAGAAGAGAGGCTAACGCTCCAGGAATGCCTCTAATTGTGGGGTCAAGGCTGGACAAAGAGCTAGCAGAATGCTTAGAACAGGGATTGGGAGTGGGCGTGGGAGAACCAGGCTAGAAGGCTATTTTGAGGCTAAAATTTGAAAGGATTTTAAAGAGATAATGTCAGAAGTTACAGAGACTATGTAATCAGAAAATAAAAGCATGTGAGCCCATGTGGGAGGGCATGGAGCGGGGGTGGGGGATGGGGGACCGAAGGGCTGTTGCAGGCGGCAGGAACGGCCCCAGGTGTCTAACCCGTGGGTCAGGCCAAACCTGGGGTCAGCAACCTCGGTACGTGGGTTCCGGCCAGGAAAGAATTCAGAGCCCAGACCCAAACTGTAAGAGAACGTTTATTGGGTAAGTCGCAGAGGAGGAGAAGGAATTCCTAGATGAAATGGGCGTAGGCTACAAGTTATGGAGGTAAAGGAAGGGCCTTGGAGCTTGGGAGTGAGGAGGCTAATGGTTCTCTGCCTGGGGGGCGGGGGGTGGGGCAGGCACAGGCGTGGTCCCGGAGGGAGAGCCCACTGGATCCTCCATCCTAAGGCTTCTCAGGGCGGAGATTTTAGGGGCGGTCCCAGGGGAAGAGCTTCATAGAATATTCAGTAGCCTTCAGGTGTGTCCTTTCGGGTGGTGGTCTCCACGGACTGTTTGGCGGCACCAGGGCCAGGGTCAATGTTCCCTGCAGCTGGTCCTGACGTCAGCCTTGGCTGGCTTTGTGGCTCATGTGGGCCTGGAGCTGAAATACAACTGAGGCCTAGATGCTATCTCTAGGGAGGAAAGGTCAGGGGTCCAAACCTCAGGACCAGCGACATGCTAGGGGGCGGGGTCTCAGCCTACAACTGATTGTCCGTTGCTGGGCACCTGGGGCTTTCCATCCTGGTGACCTTCGGTACCTGGCCCAGCGTCCCTGCTCTGCTCCTGTCTGCCTAACTGCCTCCAAAAGCGCCATCCACACACTCCGGGTTTATTCTTTATAAGTTTTACACAATGTCCCTGAGAATCCTGAACTCTCAGCTTCTGAACTCTTTAGTGATGCTTCTCAAATCATGAGTGATATTTTGTGAAACTGGAGACCATCTCACACATGTCTCTGTCAGACTGCGCTGATTCCTAAATTCCAAACTTCTAGGACTTGCGTCCTGCCCCCCAGGAGGCTGGGTCAGTGTGTGGTGGCATAGGCCATAGTTGTTTTTCTCTTACTTCCTGGTGATTAATCCACAGTTAGAATTAAAGCAATGGAATTCCAAATACTTTCTAAGGAATTCCCCCTTCATTACAACTGTTTTGGGGGAAACACCGTCTCGATATCTAAAGGAATTGCCTTCTCACAGTTTCCAGTGTAAGTGACAGGAATGTGCTCAGTTGCCTGCAGCAGAGCGAGCAAGCTCTGGCCTCTGTACCAGCCAGATCAGGGCGGGCTGGTCTCGCTGTGTCCCCTTTCCCGTGTCAGTGTGCGCTCTGGACCATTCCAGCAGCGGGGCCGACTGCAGGGGCCGTTCAGAACTACGGCGCGGAGGTCGGTCCTTCAGTGCCCCGAACTCAGACTTTGATTCGCTTTTTCCGGAATCTGTCTTGTATTAATTCTTTCCCTCATTTTATATTTTAAAAAGTGTTTAGCCTAGCTGATGTGGCTCAGTGGTTGAGCGGCAACTTATGAACCAGGATGTCAAGGTTTGATTCCCGGTCTGGGCACTCTATCCTCAGTACGGGGTGTATTCATTGATAGTTTTTTTTCTCTTTCTCTTTCTCTCTCCCCCTCTCCCTTCCTCTCTCTGAAATCAATTTAAAAAAAAACAAACATATTTTTTTAAAAAAACGTGTTTTTTTTTGTGGTAAAATACGTGCACCATAAAAAATACAGCATCTTAACCATTTTACAGTTAACCAGCTTAACCATTGTATGGATCAGTAGTATTAAGCACATGCACATAGCTGTGCAGCCAGTTCCTTGCAAAACTGAAGCTCTGAACCCATTAAACAATGACTTCGCCCTCCCTCCGGCCTCTGGAAACCACCATTTTACTTTCTATCTCTGAACCTGACTCCTCCAGGGACCTCATGGAAGTAGAATCATATATGTAGGATTTGGCCTTTTGTGCCTGGCTTATTTTACTTAGCGCAGTGTCCTTGAGGTTCATCCATGTTGTATCCTGTTCTTTCTTTTAGATATACCTATTCACATTTGCCAGCTTAGAAAAAAAGTACTCTTCTTAATTTGCTTTTTTTTTTCAAAAAATATTTTTTTATTGATTTCAGAGAGGAAGGAAGAGGGAGAAAGAGATAGAAACATCAATGATGAAAGAATTGTTGGCCGGCTGCCTCCTGCATGTCCCCTACTGGGGATTGAGCCCGCAACCCACGCATGTGCCCTTGACCGGAATCGAACCCAGGACCCTTTAGTCTGCAGGCCGGTGCTCTATCCACTGAACCACACTGGCTAGGGCCTTAATTTGGTTTTCATTAGACTTCGAGAAACTCCAGGCTGGTGAATGTACAGGTGTGGGTTGTGCCAGAGCCTCCCAGGGTCTTGGTTACAGTCCAGCCGATTCTCTCAGTGGAGAGAAAGCTCACGGGTGTAGAGAAAACACGTGACAGATCACATCATTATGCCAAGAGCCACCTTAGGGGTCCACGACCTGATGAGTCGCGGTGTCCCGTTGGGAGTTCAAAGCCATGCAGCCGGGAGTGTGCGGCCCAGGGAGTGATGGTGGACTGGGAGTCTCTGGCATTCGCTGGGTGTGCTGTTCAGGACGATACCACTCGTCTCTTGGGATTTGCAGGCTCAGCTCTGGTCTTAATGATCCGCTGGATCAATGTTCTCAAATGCCAGTTCACAAATGCCTTTCTGGCAGCCGCGGCCCTCTGGTCCTAGTGGTTGGCTTCCTTTGTCACAAAGCAGGTTTGGCTTACAGTTGCTGAAGGTCATGGAATTTTGTTAGCACCTCATTGAAATGAGACATTTGTGGCCCCGCGTTGTATTGTTTCTGCTAATACGAGCCCAGTGCCGCATTTCACATATGGTTAGCCTGTTTGCTTTTTCTAGTGTGGGATTTTGCCTCGGAGAGATTTTTTTTTAATGTTTTTATTGATTTCAGAGAGGAAGAGAAGAGAGAGAGAGAGAGAGATATCAATGATTCAATGATGGTAGAGAATCATTGATCCACTGCCTCCTGCATGCCCCCTACTGGGGATTGAGCCCACAACCCGGGCATGTGCCCTGACTGGGAATCATACCCTGACCTCCTGGTTCATGGGTCAATGCTCAACCACTCGGCCACACTGGCTGGGCAACCTTGGAGAGAGTCTCAGTGAAATTCCATCCACAGCTTTCTTCCGTGCAGAGGGGTAGGTAGGAGTTCAGTGCGGGGAGACTGGAAGAGGAAAGCCGGGAGGTGAGGGATGAAGTCGGCCCGTTGATGTGTTTGTGTCGGGACAGTGGGCTGGCCCCGCAGGCCCTGGTCTGGTCTTGGGCTGCTCACTAGATGACTTGGGCGATTCTCTTCCCCTCTCAGGCCCTCTATCTTATTGTCTATAGAAGGAGGAAGGTGAGTCCTGCCTGCCTACCCTCCCACAGGATTGGAGGGTACGCTGGAATAGTGTTGGTGGCTTACTCTGTAAACAGTAATTTGCTGTCCCAGCTTCAAGCAACATGAGCACCATCGTATGGTAATGAACACCCACTTTGGTAGATTGAAGAGGTCCTAGAGAAGTCGTGGCAGGGACCATACACAAGTCACCAGCACCTAGTACTGAGTGGAGAGTCCCCCACCTCCTCTCTTGGTTTGCCACATGAATGGGTGGTTTCCAGGGTGACTCAGGTTCTCCCACAAAGATCTTGACCAGCAGCGCCTTCTCTGAATTACTGGGGTTGACACACACTTTTAAGTAATTTCATATCATGTTGTTAAGCTCACTTTGAGCTTTAAAGTCCAGTGAACCAGAAACAGCTCCACATCAGGGGGACAAAATCAGCTTGCAGCCTCTCCAACCTGCAGCCACAAGGACTGTAACCATTGACCTTTCTATGGGCATTTCCTGTCCCTTCGAATCCTAGGAGGTTGGAGCTAGGTAAGTAAGTATGTCAGTAAAACTCCTGGAGGCCAGAAAAGGTGCCTTTAAATTCCCCTCCTTCACTTCCTGCATCCTTCTTAACACCCAGCACAGTTCTCAGTAAGCAGTTAATACATCCTTGAATCTGCTAATAGTTAGAAGATGTTGTTTTGAGGGACCATCCAAAAATAAAGAATGTAGAATATGGGGCCAGTGAGCTCCAAAGCTTTGTAATGAGAGTGACGTGAACCAGTTTACCTTGAGCTAGAAAGACCACAGTGAATTCATCAGTCACATGGGGGCCAGGCCAGAGCAGGTGGATGGCCAGTCAAATCTCTCTCCATTACTCGGCTATAGATTACACTGACCACCCAGCAGGGCAGCGGGAATAGCGATCGGAGACTTAGCTACGTTAAAAGGATGTTGTAGAAACCTTTAAGTAGATTTCTATGGTATAGAGAATTTTCCTTATCTAAACCACTGGATTTACCCGCCCTCGCTTCCCCATTTACCCCATCGCTGGCATCTACTCGGTTTCTCAGCCAAATCCAGGTCAGGATAAAGAGGAGATTTGGATGGCAATAAGCTAGATATTCAGGCTCCTGCAGTAATTCTCAATTATTGAATTCTCTTAAGCACCAACTCCTCTATAATGAAGTCCTCAGTTTTTAAATATCTTTAGAAATCAGGTGATTGAGTATTGGCAACAGCCAGCTTGCTGCTTCCTGCTTTCTTATGGTGAAATCCCAGGAGCCGGCTGGGGTTGTTAAAAGATAATCTTAAGCCTTTTAGTGCATATTATTCTTCATTCAACTTTGAGCTGCAAAGCCTCCGAACGGAATAGGCCAGGAATGAGACAGAAGAGAAATCAGCTTGCTGCCATCATCCCACAGCCCTGCGACCCCAGCCAGATCTGCTGTTGCCCCGGGCAACTCCTGGCCACCCAGAGGCCACCATAGGCAGAGCTGGGGGGGATCAGGGTGGCAGGAAAAGCCATTGCGGATATGGGTTATTCCTGCTCAGTCTGAACACAGTGGATCCAAAACACAGTAAAACAAAAGGTTCGTGTACATTGCAGGTCACAGTGTGTTTTCCAGCACACTTGACATCGTCTGCTGTTGAATAGTATTTTTGTGCTGTCGCTCTTTTCTTCCTTCTACTTCCCTATTGTGGAACGTGTCCGTGGACCCGCGATGCTGTTTGTACCTCTGGTAATGATGTGTCCCCGGCATTTCTCCCTTTGTTAACAGTGTTACGTTACTAGGGACCCTGGACGTCAGGGAAGCAGTCATCAATCGTATAGCCCTTCAGACTTCTTATTCTCCCTGAGCGTGTCCATCTGCCCAATTGCACATGTGCTATTCGGACGAACTTTTTATTTTGTCAATGTTGAAGGTGATTGATGATGCGTAAACCAGTATCATTTGCCATGGACTATTTTGGTGAAAGTAGCTTATGCTGCCTCTTGGGCTGGATGTAGTAATATATATATTTTTTTCTTTCTTTTTTTTTTTTTTACTAAGTGCTTTCTAACATTCAATGCTTGATTTAGAATAACCTGCTTTCCACTCCAAGGATATTTCACTCAGGCAGGCTCGGTTATAAAGTTTTTCACTGGGTATTTTAAAACAGTGAAAATGCTTGTCTATAAATGCAGTAAAGTGTCTTTGTGATATATTGATCTTCCTTATTTTCTTGCCTCTCTTGTTACCAGACTGTGGGTGGTGACATTTGAAAAATGTATTATAGGGGATGGAGTGCAACATTTTAAGCCAAGAAATTGAAAACAGGATGCGAAACAAGAAGGTAGGGGAGGGAGAGAGTCGATCAAGGTCATGTCTGTATATTAAGATTTGATGGTGGGAAAGCCAAGAGAGGCAGGTTTGCATTTATAAATAGGCAGGTGGCACCAGGAAGTGTTGGGAAAACCCACCTGATCTCAGGCAGGGATAGAAGTTCTTTGCCACATAAAATCATAAAACCAAGAACAACCAAAGGACTTACATGCATGCATATAAGCCTAATCAATGGACACAGACAACAGGGGGGTAAGGGCATGAATGGGGAGGGGTTGAGGGGAAATGGGGGAATAAGGACACATATGTAATACCACAATCAATAAATTAAAAAAAAAAAAGAAAAAAGAAAGAAAAAAGAAAACCAAGCAAAAGTTATAAGCTATGGTGTTGAACTGTGTGAATTTGCCATTTTGTTTATCTGCAAATAATTCCAATGCCCAGAAGGGAGCAGGGTCCAGATGGTAACCCCAATTCCACATGGACGGTTTCTGCACTGAAAGATGAAGCCCGTTCATCATAAAACAAAAGTAATGGTTTTTAAAGTTGCATTTTCAGAGGTTATAAATTTATTTATATAAAAGCCTAAGTGACCATTAAGACCAAATGACTGGAACGACCAGTCGCTATGATGTGCACTGACCATCAGAGGGCAGACACTCAATGCAGGAGCTGCCCCCTAGTGGTCAGTGCACTCCCCTGGCCTCTCCCCCTGGCCTACCAACCTCCTACAGCTCCTTCCTCCCCCCCACCCCACCCAGGCAACCTTCCGCAGTCCCTCCCCCCTGCCAACAGGCCCCCCCCAAAGGCCCTGATCAGGAGGGCAGCCGGCCAACCTCCTGGGGTCCCTCCCCCTGGGCAGCCGGCCCCCCCATAGGCCTCAATCGCCAGCCAAGCCAAGGGACCCCACCTGTGCACGAACTCGTGCATCAGGCCTCTAGTAATACATAACAGGGACTGCGTTTTGAGGCCATTTTGAGTGACATGCTCAGAGCACGGGTTGCTCGGAGTATAGTAAGTGAGTGTAAATGAGCCCATCCTTACGCTGCTTTCTCTTCTGTTTCAGCACATCAGGTCCACCCATTTGGCCGGGCAGTACCTTCTTCAAGAGAAATGGAGCCCTTCTACAAGGTAGGCCTCTACAAGCAGCCGTTCCCCTCCCCCTTCCCCACCATCTCTTCTGGTGCCAGCCAGCAGGGCTCTGTCCTGTTGAGGAGTGGGCACTGGAGAAGTGTGACTGCTGTGGGTCGGGTCTGGCATCGCTTCCTGCTCACATCTTCTGGTTGCTGTGAATTGCTAGTCTGAAACCAGGACTGTTCCTTTGGGTCTGTTGCTACTGGCCCTGTTCTAGACGTGTTTGGCTTGCTCTGGTGAACTTGGACTCACGCGGCCGTTAGGATGTGACAATAGCATCAACCAGGCAGTCAAAACAAACCCCGTTGCGTATTTTCAATGCTCCGGATGTTTTGGGTGCCTGTTGGCAGTTTGTTCACCATGGAGGGCCACGTATTCCTGGCTGACCCCTAACATCCACATGTGCCTGGATGGGTGACGGTGGTTCGTTCTGAGGCTCAGAGTTCAGACACCTCTCCCTTGTCCCCACAAGCCTCATTTGCGGGGGGACATCCTTCCTGCTGTCCAGCCCATGTTAGCCGCTGTGCCCAAGTTCCTGTGCAGTGTGCTCGAGGAATTCAAACTGTCTTTCATCTCTACTTTTGCAATTCAATTTCTTTGGAAATAGCCAAAGTTAAAGAAGAATAAATGGTTTAAAATAGCAGTAAGATGCATGCTAAATACTTTTAGAAAGTACTTTTGGGTGATTGCTGTTTTGGATATCTGCTCGATAGATCAGCTGGAATTGGCTGGCTCCTCAGGCCCCAATGACTGGCCAGATGTCAGAGTGGTACAGCGGGCCAAAATCAGGTGGATTTGTTTGGACCAAGGGGTTTAGAACTGTACTGGGCTTAAGGTGAGGCATTCCAGTGCATTTTGGTTGGCTTAGACATGTTTGGTTGGTTTAAGCCTCTTTTCCTTAAACGTACACACTGAGGGCTGGCCATGTGGGTGAATATAAATGTGGCTAAGAAAAGGGACGTTCATCTTCAGGTTTCTGGAGTAGCTCAAACAGTTTTGAATGATGTCACATGTTTGTCATTGTGTTACAGTTCATGCAGTTGCATATTGTCGTTCTAATAGTCTGTGAAATTGGGAACCTAAGAATGTCTTTGCATTTTTGCTTGGTACAGGGTGAAATTTAGGCAGGCAGGTTTGAGTAATGCTAATTTTAATGACCACCATAGACATCCTAATTATTTAAGAAAAAAAGGGAACTCCCTCCGCTTTCAGAAATTAATACACAATTTTTAAAAGATCTACTCTATTCCCCCTTTAGATGGTATATATGGAAATCAACCTTGATGAGCCTTTGGCTTTCTTCCAGGGAATTTCAAAGGGCTGTGTATCCCCACTTTCCCTCTAGATCCATAGCAATGAATATCACTGGTGTTTGAGTTATTTTCAGAAAAGGGATTTTATTTACTTAGAGCATTTTCTTATAGGCTTTTTATTCATTGAGTTTCACATTAGGTAAGATTTGCTCTAAGCACCTTACTTTTGGGTTGTTTCAGGCAAAAGCCCGAGGGGAAACATTGGTAAGTTTTCTGACGTTGAGTGGTTTGGCTGTGAGAGTCTGTCTTGTGGGTGGGAGACCTTTTTATCGCCCTGATAGGGTTAACAATCCTAATTACTCGAGGCATTGAGAATGAAATTATGACATATGTCAGATGCTCATTGAGGCCACATCCAATTTGGTGCAGCCCATTTATTTCTTTGTACATGTGAAAATCAGAAGGATCTTGGAGAGACTTTGGGAGTGTGGGCCGCGATTTGTCAACTTTGTTTTTCTGTGCTATTTCTTCATTTGCTAGATCTGTCTATGGAGTTCTCCAGACACTTACTGTGACAAGGTTTTTTGAACTATCCTAATTAATATTTCTATGTTTCTTTGGTGGGTGGTACTGGCTCATCAAGAACTCGCTGAAGCTCACAAGCAAACGTTTTGCAAAAAGGTAACGGTGTCTGAAAAAGGGGGCTGCCCTGACCCACCAGCGGAAGGGTCAGGTTAGACTCAGGTAGACGAAAACGCCCTGACTTACGCTTGCTTTCTCATCTTTGTACTTTACATTTTCAAAATATGCGCACATACCTTCTTTTTCCCTGGAACAAGCAGGAGGACATTTTTCTAGACGTCAGACTCTAGGCAATAACTCTGTTAACAGGTTCCAGCCACAGGGAGTGGGTTGCAGGTGAGCAGGGCTCCCTAAAGAGCCCAGTTTTGGGAAGTGGGGTAGAAGATGAAGCTTCTATCGGGTGACACAGGCCCAGGGACCAGCCAGCAGAAGCCCAGCCTGGCTGTGGGCCCCATTGGAGCAGAGCTGGCTGAACCAGCCGCACGCACGGGGAGGCCCTGCTGGGCGGAGTGGCCCTGGGCTGAGGCTACAAGAATGCATAGCAGCTAAGGAAGCAGACAAGTCACATTGTGTAGAGGACCCACTTGCTTTTGTCAGGGGGATGGAGCAGAGGGGCTCTCACTTCTTGGGAGAGTTGACACTTGAGTGAAGTCTTAAAAAATGGGTGGATGGGGCCTTGGAAAAAGGCATTGCAAAGAAGGGGCCACAGCAAGAGTCCGTGGGCACGAGAGGATCCCGAGAGCTTAGCCATGGGGATGTCATGGGGCAGGTGCGGATAACGAGGGACTTTGGGATGATGACGTCACACGCACGGAGATACGTTTAAAGAGAATAATGGGATACGGAGAAGAGGGAATAATGGAATGAGTGGGGCAAAGTGACATAACGGTGGCAGTGTTGTCTGGCCGTTGTGTGGTGTGTACGCCGTTGAGGAGAAACGTAGTACGGTTATTTTTTTCCCCAGCATAAAAACCAATTGCAAGAATTAACTGAAGTGCTAGAGGTCCTACTCGAGGGCGGCCTGTGTGTTTTGGTTCTTGCAGAATCGCTGGCAGGAGGGCCTGCTGAGTCACCTCGCAGTTTTGAGGATAATGGGGTAAGATTTGGTTTGGATTACACCAGGCATGGGTAGTTAACATAATTGGTCATTTCATCAATTCACAGCACTTATTTTAAATGCCATTTAGGCTGCTAGAGACAATTGTAAATGTGAGCAGTTCCCCTCGACTGGAGAGCACTTCAGTTCTTGTACAATGGAGACGAGCGGAGCGCCGGAGGGGACACCCATTGTTTCAGGCGCACCCAGGACGGGCTCACCGGAGAGGAGTGTGGCTCACCCGAGCCCCGCAGGGTGGCCAGCTGACCAGGGTCCCCTCTGCGTGTCTCTTTGTGTCTCGATTTGGGTTTCTGTGTGTATGAAATACATGTTTATTAATTTTATTAATTAATGCTGTTTCTTATCTTCCTCATTAAAAAGTAATGTGTTTTATATTTTTTCCAAACTCCCTAGCTCTCCCCCGCCCCCATAATTCATTCACCCATCAAACTTAAAATTAGGTGACATTGAACATCACCCTCAGGTGAATTATTCTAATGATCAGTGACTCCTCATTAAAGACATTTCTCACCCCTGGTCTGACCCTTCATCTGGTCCCTGGAGGTTTCGTCCCAGAGCTGCAGATGACATCGCTCTCCGTGTTCGATCCGTGCTTCTGCTGGAAGTGGCTACACACTACCCGGTCCGATCGTCCACTTCCTTCCTGCCGGCCGTCACAGGCCCTGTCGGCCTCAGCCCCCTACGGAGTTTTGTTCCAAGACAAGCTGCTGCCCTTGCAGCTCTGCCAGCCGACCGCTCGGACCCACCTGTCTCATTTCCAGCTCTTCCCCTGAGCAGGTGTTCCCCGCTCGCCCACACTGCCCCACCCACACTACCCCACCCACAAGCGCTTCCTTACTGCCCATCTCTGGGTGTCAGGCCCTGGGTGAGGCTGCAGATCCAGGGAAGCCCAGGGCCTGAGCCACTTACAGCCCGTGCTGGGCTCAGACCGCACGCCTCAGCCCTTCACAGAAAGGGGCTGGCGCAGCCACGGTGCTGTCACTAACGCCCTGCCGGCCTTCCTGGCTCTCCTTCCGCTTCCTTTTCCCTGTCACCCCAGGATTGGCCCCCTCCTTGTTACTAAATCCATTTCTATAGGATCCGGTAGTGGAATTAAATTCCATCACACACAGCACAGATTTTATTTCCATTCGTTTCGGACAACCCACTGGATGAGCTCATGAGACAGAAAGGGGACCTTCGAGGCGTGTCTGGCGCCCAGAGCCGGGCGGCGCTGCTGCGGCCCCCCAGCAGGAAGGAGACACGTTCTCCCGCTGTGAGATGGACGTTGTCCTGAGAGCACGCCGAGTGCTTGCTGCTGGGGGACCGTGCACAGGGTGATGACTGAGAGGACTTGCTCTGGGGAATGCCGGTTTCCCAAGTTCTAGGTAGTTTCGTGTACTTACTGTCTTGGGAGATCGGTTGTGTGCCGCCCCTCGGCACAGCCCTTACTCTCTGCCATCGCTATGCCAGGCGTCTTTACCGCTGCCACGTATGCCGTGCCTCACTCCGGCTGTATTCCGTGCCGTGAACGTCTCCAGAGCAAGTACTTGTAAAGCAGGAACACCTGGGAGTGGAGAGAGTGCACTGGTCACAAGTCCAGGAAGGGACCGCGGTTCTGGTTCCGACACCGCCACGTGGCAAACGTTGTGGCCTTGGGCGAGCCACGTGACATCCCGAGTCTTCGCTGTCTGACCTGGGCATTGAGGAGTGGACCTCAGGGATGGCAGGCTGGCAGAGGTTTTCTGCGGAGTACCCGCTCTGTCCCATTCCAGCAACTTCCCTAAAAGTAGGTCGAAATGGATTTTGAGGCTTAGCGCTGGCGCAGAGGAGAAAGAGTGCTCCCTCCAGCGGCTGCGTCTGCAGTGCAGCCAAGGAGGGGGAGGAGGGGTGGCAGGCTGGCCGGAGGTCCCCATCCTCCAACAGGGCACTTCTCAGGTCTCCTGGGTCTTCGGGAGGCAGCGGATTATCAGCGTGGGCAACCTGGAAGCGAACCCTGCCTTGGCTTCTTGGGCAACCGGCTTAGCCTCTCCGTGGGGATAATAATAATAATAACAACACTTGTCCGTCTTAAGGGTTTTGTGAGGATTTGGTACAATCGTATTAGTAAACCATTCAGAACATGCCAAATTCCCAACCAGAGTTAGTTATTGTAACATTTGCCAAAACTGTGAACCTTGGGAGAATAAGACAGGGCCAAAGTCCTCTGGCCGTGGTTTCCCTGTGTCCGGCAAAACCTTCCCTTCCGGTCCAGTTGGCGGGCCAGGAGTCTGGATTTGCCCCGAATCCTGTGGGATTTAAACATAGATCTGAAAAACCGTTTGTGCATCTCTTTATCTCAGGTTTCTTATAAATAGGACTGTTTCTTTGAGAGGTCAAAGCGTATGTGTGGATAGCGGGCAGAAGAGCAGAGATTTTTCCAGCCTCATCGACCTGGGTTTGAATGCCTCCGTCTCTGGGCGCCAGCGTCTGACCTGGGCCTCAGGTTTGATCGTCTGTAAAATGGGGCTTTGAGACGCGTCTCCCAGAATCCTTGTGGAGGTTAAAGGAGAATGTGAGTGCAGAAACATCCATGCAGCCCGCCGCCTGGCACCTCCAAAGTGCTTGGTAAGAGGGAAGGTTTCAGCAGCTTTGACGCTGTTTCCTGCCTAAGGTTTCTGGTCATGAATTCTGGCCGGTAGGTTCAAAGTGGAAACTCCAAAACCTCTCAGAGGAAGGGTTCTACCAAACTCCTCTTTACAGGGGTGCCATTCTCTCTGCCTGCTCCACCCGCGTGTCTTTTGCAGGTGAACCAGGGTGGCGCTGCGGACCTCGGGGCCTGCCAAGGTCTCGGGTCTCTGGTCGCAGGCACGTTTCTCCATGAGGACCCGTGGATCCCAGCTTCTGTCGGGCTAACCGCGCGCCCCCCCCCCCCCCCCCATTCTTCTTCCTTCACATTTGGTCGCAGCCCCAGGCTCTTTGGCTTCTTTTGTATAATCTGCTCCACAAGCTGACTCTTGTGCATTTTGAAAATGAGGGCATCTACCTAATGCATAAGTCTCCGGATTCTTGCCCTCGGGCACACCAGTTTCAAAAACACACACACACAACAGCAAAAAAAAACCTAATAATAGAAAAGGGAAAAGAACCCTCTCTACATCTTCCCGTCCTAATTGCCTTCTGTCCTCCTCGGCCTAGAAGCCCTTTGGATTTTAGGAGGGGCCCTTTCTCTTGGCATCGCTGGGCCTATTGTTCTGCACTGAGTCACTGGTACATTTATTTATGTAACTACAATGATGACGTCAGCTGGCTTGGTGTCTGCCATCAGGTGCCTCTAAAGGGGTGCTGCTCAGCGCTTGTAATCACCCAAGCTCTTGGCGGTCACCGAGAGCATGTTTAAAAAATATAAGGAAATGCAATTTCAGAAGAAGCTGCTGGTCAGTTCTGACCTTTGCCGTCCCTTGGGAATGCAGGTCTGCCCAATCTGCAGGTACCCGGCTGCCTGTGTCTGCAGCCTGGCGTGGGCCAGCCAGTAGCCCATGTTTTTCTTCATTTTTGCTGGTGTCTCCCTCTCCCTCTCCCTCTCCCTCCCTCCCTCCTAACTCCTACCTCTACACTCTACCCCTACCCCTACCTCCTCTTCCTCTACCAGCCGTTTCCATGAAAAGCCAGCGTTGCACCTGAGACAACGGCAGTCCTGTGAACAGAGGTGGGAGGTCAGAGTTGCCGGTTCCACTGGGGACATGGCTCTGAGAGCTTCCTCTGGGCCAGTGTCCTGAGCAAGGGAGAATCCCCGAAAGGAGTCAATCACCTGAGTCTTGCCACAATGCCAGCTTTATTAGGGGAGACTTCCCAATAAGCCATCGAGTCCCACGCAGGTGCACACAGAGAGGGTAGCTTATGCAATAGGAGCAAGCAGAGCAAGTGTCTGGTGTGAAGTCCTGGTCACTGGCCGTGTCTGTAGGTGGAGACACGGGCTTCAGTCTCAAGCCAGGCGCCTGCAGTGGCGGCAGGTGGCAGGTGGAGAGGAAGTCGGCAGGGCTCCGAGCATGACCCGAGATCCAGCCCAGCTCGAGCGTTGGGTGGTCAGAGCTCCGAGTTCTTACAGCCCCAGGGGTGGAGGTCCCACTCAGATTCATGTCCAGGTGGAGTCCTTATCCCAGTGTCCACACTTGTGGTTTTGGGTGTCCCAGGCCCCTTCTAAGGGCGCTCCTGTTAAACCCCAGCACCTCAGGCTTGACACAGCACTTGACATAACTGTCGTGGCTGACAGGACTCCATACTGGATTGTCTAAGAAGTCCTCCCTGCCCTAAAGCCGGGCACCTGCCGGGCAGGTATGGGTGACCTGACCCCTGCTATTCGGGGTGATGTTCAGTAGGAGCTGGACACTGAGGCCTGAGTTCAGGAGAGGGAAATCGGGAAGGGAGAGGGAGCTTTGGAAGGTGTGAATCCAGAAATGACCATTGAAATGATGTGCATGAATGAGGCTCTCGGGGGATATAGAGGGAAAAGATCCACATTGAAGACCCAGATTTATGATAGAAAGAGCTTAGTCAGAACAGCAAAGAAACTGGTTAGTCAGAAATGCGATCACTGAATGGAGGGCACAGACTTGCAGGCAGGAAGGGCAGGAGCCCGTGCTGTGCAGAGAAGCCAGGAGGGTGGGACCCCTGAAAAGCCGTCACCGGACTCTGATGATTAAAGTGGCACCAGGGCCTTCAGTGTGCAACCGCCAATCTGTCTGTCTCTGTGGACCCGCCTACTCTGGACATTTCATGTAAGAGGAATCAGACAGAATGTGACCCAGTGTGTCTGGCTGCATATATTCTTTACGTTGTTCTTTTATGAGCCTTATGCATTAGGTATCATTTCTCCCATTTTGTAGATGGGAAAAATAAGGCCTGAAGCAGTTTTCCTGCTTAAGGTTGAAAACCTGGACTGATTATTGGTTCAAAAGGGCATAAATAGTTCTAAACAATTTTCCACTTTAGATGTTTAGATGTTCTACAGTGTTTTGAGGAGAATCCTGTGATATTGCTTAAAAGCACTTTGTAATGAAATGACAAGACAAAAAGATGGGAATGGATGTTACGTTGTCTTCTTTCATTCAAGTATTTAAGGTGCTTCATTTCCCTTTTTGTCTCCATTCAGACTTTTGTAAACAGCTAACTGTAAGGTGCATTAGAGACTAGATAAAGAAAAGGGGAAATCCTGAAATTCATCATTCAGAGATTAATAGCAAGAGAGGAACCACCCCTTAACAGAACGGGTATTTTATTTGAGTCTATCTGAATTTTATACTATTAGATAGACATAGATATAGATATTTTATACCAATTATCATTCATCAACAGGAATATTTCCTTATAGTTTAATTCTTGAGCATGTAAAATGTGTCATTGTCTATGAAGTTGTTTAAGTTAGATTATAATGTAAAGATTATGCAACCTTGGATCATGTACTGTAAAGCCTGCTTTTATCAAAGTGCTCCATCTTCAGATACAACTGGAAAACCATTCCCCTTGGAGTCCTGGTTAGCCGTGCTTACATGGAAGTCTAGAAGTACTTTTATACAATCGCCAAGAGGTTATGATGAAGAAGAATTTTTTAGAATATACTCTGATCGAGCTGTTCACCTTACAGTTTCAGAAGTGAACTTGAAAGGCTCCACCTGTAAATGGCAAGAGGTCAAGTTTGTGTTCTTGTTTGGTTGCCTTGATGACTGAAAGGTGTGGCTGAGAACTGGGTAGTATGTGCCACGGTGTGTGATAGGTTAGGAGTGTATGCATGCGTGTGTGTGTGTGTGTGTGTGTGTGTGTGTGTGTGTGGCCTGTGCACTGAGGTATTTATCACTGCTTGTTGTGAGTCTGCAAGAATAAATCTCTCCCTTCCACCCCCTGCTTCTCTTTCTCTGGTGTCTCCATACCCAGCTGTCCTGTTGGCCTTTTCGAATGATGGCATAAAGATAAAAAGACCCCAGTTTTTCAAATCAGACATACCTGGATCCATTCCCTGCCTTGCTACCTAATTGCTGTCGACTTGGGAAAAGTTATGCAAAATATTGTGAACTACTTTAAAATTGAAAAATACCAGTCTTGCAAGAATCGTGTAATCGTTGTGAGGATTAGATGATAATCTGTTTGGCGTCCCTGACACTTAGTAGGTGTCCCACGTGCAGGTGTCATCGTGTGACCGGGAGAGAGGAGTATAGACCTTGGAGCTGGCCAGTCTTGGGTGCAGAGGCCAACCTCTGCCTGCAGCAAATCTGATGTGTTTGAGCCACTCCTTCCCAGCCGATCAGATAGGCGGACTTCATGGGATTCTGTGAGAAGGGAGACAGCGTATGTACCAGGGCTGGCACAGTGCCTGGTGATTGTTGAGTGTTCGATAAACAGAATTCATTACATTTATGATAACATTTCTTCACTTTCCTAAAGTTTTTAATACCTTCCATCCCTACGCAGCAATGAGGTAAAAATCCTTCCCCAGTTGAACTGAAGTTACGCCTTCAGGAGTGGTTAAGACTGTTTTCAGTCTCCGAAGCTCCGTCTGCATTAAGGCAAATGCCCACGAGACACGCGGCGGAGGAGAAGGAGGAGAAGGCGAGTCCTCGCCAGCTGTTCTTGCTGACACTTTGACGAAGATCTGGCAGAAACATTACATGGGAAAAGAGGCTTCCCTGGGGGCCGGGTGGAATGGCTTTTGATCCATTTCCCCGTTTCTTCCTCCTCTTAGTGTCTCTGAGCCAGAATACAAACTATTTGCAAAGATTCTAGACCGAGATGGGAGGGAGGGGAAGGAAGGACAGACCTGCTTGCAGTGAGAAAGGACTTCAGAGAATCATGAAAAGGATCGTGCTGAACTTGCCCCAGCTCATGGTCACCATAGCACCCTGGGTTGTTCCCTCTTTGGGCTGTGATTTTATATGTGTGTGCGTGTGTGTGTGTGCGCGCGCACGTGTGCATTTTCAGGATGGGATCATTCTGTTTATTTGACACGTGGCGGTGCGGGGTTAGAACCCAGGTCTGAGCCTGAGGAAACCTGCCAGCAGAGCTCCTGGGACCACCTCGGGTCCTGCACTTGGAGCAGGACTGGGAGGGCATCCTGACAAGAAGCCGGTGCCGTGTAGAAAGGCCTCCGGGAGACTTCCTTCTTTAAGCTTTGTCATTGGTAGGAATTGAAATAGGAAGTTTTCACGTTTAAACGTTTGCAGCTGCAGTAGGTCCAAGTTGGGGTGCTTACAGGGATGAGATGGGTGCCAATAGCTATATCCGGGCATCTTCCTCCACCTCTCACCCTCAGCTTGCAACATATATTCCAGTGGGAGGTGCCAGCTTCGCACAGGAGCTCCTTGGCCTCGGTGATTGGTTGCGGGACCCCCATCCAGGCAGAGTGCCACCTGGTGCTTCTTATCACGGGTCTGGAGGCTCTAACCCAGGGGTGGGGAACCTTTTCCTGCCAACGGCCATTCGGATATTTGTAACATTATTCGCGGGCCATACAAAAGTATCACCTTAAAAATTAGCCTGCTATATTTGGTCAGACGTTTAATTAACTTACCCCTAATGCCTTGGCAGGGCCAGACCAAATGATTTTGCAGGCCCCCTTACAGGGCCCCCCGGCCAGACATTCCCCACCCTGAGCTAGAGAATGTGCTGGCACCCACGGGCCTGCGGTGTATAATCAGCCAGTGTCCAAGAAGCGGCACCAAGGCAAAGAGGCAGCCACGAGGAGCCACCACCACCCTCCCGTGGTTGGACTGGATGAGCTCATAAACCCCCTTTTACTGAACTCAGCTTGATTTGTGTTTGTATTGGGGGGCGGGGAGGGGTGTGTATCCAAGTATCCTGACTAATAAGGACTCTCTAAATGAATAGCATCAGTTAAACTAAATACATATCACTGATGATTTCTGCATGTCAGCGAATTCCAACCTCGCTATTGTCTAAGAGGCCCACTTTGTGGTCTGGCTGCCACTTGCAAGAATGTAAGATGAGCTGGCAGAGCTTTTCAGAGACGGTGGCTTGACTTAGGCAAACAAAGTGGGATCACGGTAATGACAGTCCCCGTTCGCCTGTCCCCCAGCTCAGCGGCGCCTCTGGTGGAAATATTCTCGGAGAGGCTCACATTGAATTTACAAAGTGGCTGTTCACCTCTTGTGCTACAGATACCAGCCTTGAATCGGGCGTTTCCCGTGTTCCCAGAAAGCATTCCGAGCATCACTAGCATGACCACCCGGGTCATGTGACCACCCGGAGCCATGGCTGTGACCGGAGGGATAGGAGGGGTAGTCGGGGGCCCCTGGGGGTGGGACCATCACTTGGAAGCATGGGGGGGGGAGGGGTTGGGAGATGGAATGTTCTCCAGGTGCAAGTCAAGGTCATTTTCAAAGAAGGGAAAAGGAAACGTGTATTACCACAGCCCAGTCATTTGAAAAACACAAACAATGGTGCAAACACGTTAGGTTCCATGTGCAAGTATATGTAGCTAGTAAGTGGAAGGTCTAGGGCCAGAATGCAGATCTTCCCATTTGAGACTCTTCAGCTTCCTTTTCATGATAATGACCATCATCCATGGGTGTGCAAGACCTCGGAGGTTTCGGGGCACATGGCGGTGTCAGTCAATGTAATTTCCCAGAGGCCCGGAAGTTGAGTTAATGATGACGGGGCAGGGATTGCTGAAATGATTGCCTTAACTAGACTTGCCTCATTGGTGATAAAGAAGAGAGGGAAAATGGGATACAACCTCCCTTTTTGAGCAACCCACCTTGGGGTCTCTGTGAACTTCCCTTAGCAGCCAAAGTCCATCCCCAGAGCCTCAACTTTGGAATGCATCTAGGCTAGCTGGGACTACATAACACAGTGCCACAGACCGTTATTTCTCCGGAGGCTGGAAGTCCAAGTTCAAGGAGTTGGCAATTTTCGTTTCTCCTGGGCCTCTCTTCTTGGCTCACAGGTGGCCGCCTTCTCACCACGTCCACACGTGGCTTTTTCTGTGTGAGCGTGTGAGTGCGCTTCCTCTGGTCTCTCCTTAGAGGACACCAGTCCTATTGGGTGAGAGCCCCACCCTTATGCCCTCATTCAGCCTGAACTCCCTCTTTAAATGCTCTGTATCCAACTCCAGTCAAAGTGGGGGTTAGCGTTTCATCATGTGCATTTTGGAAGGGACACAGTTCTGTCCACAGCAGTGAATTCCATGCGTATATTTCACAAACAGCCCTTGCTTTCCTGCAGCGTGCTAGGTACCCTTCAGGTGCTGGGATGGAGGCCAGAAGACCTCCAGCCTCAAGGAGTCAGCGGTCCACCTGGGGGACAGAATCACCAAAGAGCCTTGATGGTTCGCGCCATTGCAGAAGGGCTTAGATTTGGGGTGAGGGAGGAAGTTGTTGCTTGTTGCTGGCCCTGTGGCTTCTAAACCTGCTCTCCCCCCCCCCCCCCCCCCCCCGCCTCCCCTGAACTGTTCAGCATGGTCAGCTGTATGATCCTCAGTCACAGCGTTGTTCCAGGCACTGATACAAAAGAGGAGCCATTATGTTTGCAGCAATGGCAAAAGCATTCATTTAGCCAAGCTCACAAAATAATGAAGCCCACTCCAGAGGCATGGGCCACGAACAAGCGCACACGCAGGGCTGTTGGTTGTGTGATGTGTGTGTATTCGAAAGCAAAGGAGGAATGTGGTGAGGCAGGGTGGAGAGGGGACAAGTCGCCATGTCCCTTTTGGGTAGCTTACCTTATTCCTCCCAGTTAAGAAGACGAGAAGATGAAAGAAAAGTGTTCCAGCCAGAACTGTGGGAAGATTCTGATAAAGGTTGACTCTGAGAAGACGAGGATGGCTAGATAATGGGGACTTGGGGTAGGTGGCACAATTCAAATATTACGTTGAACGTGGCCAGCATGGCTCAGTGGTTGAGCGTCGACCTATGAACCAGGAGGTCATGGTTTGATTCTTGGACAGGGCATATGCCCAGGTTGTGGGCTCGATCCTCAGTGTGGGGCGTGCAGGAGGCAGCCGATCAATGATTCTCTCTCATCACTGATGTTTCTCTCTTTCTCTCCCTTCATCTCTGAAATCAATAAAAATATTTTTTTAAAAGTCTTACGTTGAAGTTGGCATATAAGAAAGGGTGAAGAATGAAGAGCTGACGGTCATGAACACGGGTAACTGCTACAGGCGGAGGGCCTTGTCTCACATGGGCACAGTGCGTGGTGCTCAGGGTGACGTGAACGGTAGTGGTCATAGCTGGGCTGAACCTGGAAGGAGGTGTGATCAGCTGAGCTGACCAGGGGCGCCGAGAGGGGCAGACCGGGACGTCACTTTGGGTGGAGGTGAGGGTGGCGGGGGCAACAGGGCAGGTGGGGGAGCTGTTAGAGCCTCAGGTACCATTAGTCCAGGATGCCTTTGCATCGCTCCATTACCCTGTCTATTTAGGGGGAAAAGAGTCACATCTTAAATCAGTGTAATTTAAAGAGAAATGAAAATCCAGCTCAGAACCCAAGATGCAGCCTCTTCAATCTCACTTGCTAGTTCCCAACTTAATTTTTAAAATTAAGACACCTCTAACGAGACTCAAAATTGTTCACAATCCAAAATGTAGTGAAGGGAAATAAGATGCTAAATGAGAAAATGGGTTCTATTTCAAAAATGATCAGAGTGTGTGTGTTTGTGTGTGTGTGTGTGTGTGTGTTTTGGGGAGGTCAGGAGGTGGGGTAGTTCTTTTCTGTATAAGGCCGTTTAACTATAAATGGAGTTTGTTAGACATGTGAGTCAATGAACTTGGAGGAAAATGGCATTGCTGAAAATAGCTTTTGTGCTATAGAAATGAGTTTGGCATTAGAGGAACCTGGCTTTGAATCCTGACTCTAACATTCATATTCTCTCCCCCTCTCCCCCCGCGCCCCCCCCCACACACACACACACACATTCATTTGCACATTTATGCCTCATGGCTTGGTCAAATGCTAGACCCTGCCTTCTGTGTCATCATCTGTAAGACCAGGATGCCACCTGCCTCTCAAGAAGTAAATGAAATCACATGCAGGCCAGCGCTCTGTGGCTCTGACGGGGTGGTCACCGTGGCTCTGTGTTGCCCCCAGCCAGAGTGCAGAGGGGACAGTGTGCAAAGAGAAATCAAGGTTGTGGTTACCTTTGGGGTGTCAGATAGTGACTAGAGGAGGGACGGGGGGGCTCCTGAGGAGCTGGCTGAATTGTGAAAACTGGCTGACTGTACATGGATGTGGGCTTTCCTGGGTGTATGTCACTTCAGTCAAAAGTTTCAGAAATGATTGGGCAACAGAAATTTCATTACACCTACATGATTTCATATTTCCATTATGCACATGTACTGAACCTCAGAGTTCTTACATGATTGAAAAAGAGATTGTCATTGATTTTATTAAATCAGTGCTGGGGGACACACCAAAAAGCAGGAGTTTCTCTCACAATTCGAGCGTGCTTTGTGCAGGCCCGCTGAGCACGCTTGTTACTGGTATTGTTAGTACGGCACTTGGATTCCGTGTGGAACATGCCGCTGGCAAAGGTGGCTGAAACGTCAGTCTCTCCTGAGAGTGGGTTTGTTGTTGTCGTCGTTTTTAACATTCACACCCAGGGAGTTAGGTTCACAGATGTACTAGTAGGTTCAGATGAATTTATGTGACTGTAAGTGCAATTAGGGGGGAAAAAATTAAACCTCTTTAATAAAACTCTGAGAAGGTCTCATTTTTTGCCAAAATATATAGGAAACTTGTACAGACTTTAAAATTTTTACCTAAATAAAAATGTTTTTTTTAATTCCATTATCATATCTTGATGAATAGATGTGTTGGTAAAGTAATTGATTTGGAAATCATTATTTAAACCTTGAAATGTCGTAGCAAGCATTTTGTTAGTGTAAACAGTGTGTTTGAAAATTTTTTGTGATTTCAAAAAAAAACAGGCCAGGATGGGGTCTGGGGAAAAAGGCAAAAGCGGGAGGGCGAGAGGTAGACTTCCAGGTATAAAATAAATAGGCCTGTGGATATAAAGTACATCATGGTGACTGTAGTTCACAATACCGTGTAGCATATTTGAAAGTTGCGAAGAAAATGGATCTTAAAATTCTCATCACACATAAAAATCCTGTGTAATAAAAGGCTAATATGCAAATTGTCCCTTTGACCGGGACTTCAACCAGGGGGCAGGGCTGGCCAGCCAACTGCCTGTGGCCCCTCCCCTGGCCCACCCAACTTCATCAGCCCCCTCCACCCCGATCGGGGGCGGGGCCAGCTGGCCAACCACCCGCTGCCCTGATCGGGCCAGGCCGGACTCCACCTGTGCATGAATTTGTGCACCGGGCCTCTAGTTGTAACTATATAAGGTTAGACTTACTGTGGTGGTCATCTCCAAATATATACAAATGTCAAATCATTATGTTAAACACCTGGAATTAGTATAATGTTACATGTTAGTGATATCTCATAGAAACAAAAATGAAAAGTTAAATAAAAACACAGCCGTTCACTGAGATTTGTAACTTCCATTGGAATATGGAATAACCAAGATGGTTTGTAACTGACCTGGAAGGTTGGCTTTAAAAAGAGTACCCGTCCTCTGCCGCATTTGTCGAAATGGTTAAGGTGTTCAGGAAAGCCTTAGTCTCTCTGTATCAGTCCTTTATAAATGCTAAGTGGCTAATGCTACCTCTGAAGTTTTCATATCTCCTAAGAATGTGTTGTAATTTTTTAAAAAAAACCACTTGTCATCATTATTATCTTCATACACAGACGTAGGTTTTGTCTTGAGTGTTCTGGAGCCAGC
Organism: Cnephaeus nilssonii; assembly: GCF_951640355.1. Lineage (NCBI taxonomy): Eukaryota > Metazoa > Chordata > Mammalia > Chiroptera > Vespertilionidae > Cnephaeus > Cnephaeus nilssonii. The sequence goes on along the minus strand of NC_137075.1, from coordinate 98,617,335 downwards.
GGCTGTGATACTCCCGTGTTTCAAGGGCAGCGGGAATCTCGGGTACGTCTGCATCTGTTTTCCCAACGGAGTTGAGACCGTGTTACGATGTGTTTTCCTCTTTTAGTTAAGGTTAGGTGCCACGTGTTCCGGTTTAGACTAGTTTGGTTGTTGAGCACACATGTGAGCCTGCACAGGGAATGTTTCTGAAGGGCCTTCGTCACCCCCGTGGTCATGTACCCCAGGCACTGCGGGGTCAGCAGTGTGGTCTGTATTTATCCTCTTCAGCAGGGGTTCAGTGTTTCATCTCGGGGAGTACAGGATAGTGACACACACATCTGTGGCTTTGGGGGGTCACATTGCGGTACAAATTCAAGTTGTGGGAGGTTTTTCCTGCTTGTGTTTCTTACCTGCCTAGCATATTTTCCCTCTTCTAATTTGTCCTCATTCCCTCCTGTCTAATAAAATAAAGTACTTGCGCCCTTGCTTGTTTGGCTCAGTGGATAGGGCGTCGGCCTGCTGACCGGAGGATCCCTGGTTCGATTCCAGTCAAGGGCACAGCTCCTCCCTGGTCCGGGCCCTGGTCAGGGCGCTTGCAGGAGGCAACCAATCGATGTGTTTCTCTCACATTGATGTTGCTCTTTGTCTTTCCCTCTCTCTTCCACTCTTTCTAAAAATCAATGGAAAAATATCCCCAGGTGAGGATTAATAATAATAATCAATAAAATAAAGTACTTGCTTCATGCTCTTCCTTAGAGCGGGGTGATTTAGATGGTGTTTCCTCTGTGTTTGGGATCATTATTTTGGGGATAGCAGCAGAGGGCCCCACGTCTCATTGGCCTCCCTGGCCTCAGGTTTGTATGTGGTGAGTTTGCGCAGGGACCAGCCAGCATCAGAATTTCAGAGCTGGCCTCCCTGGCCTCAGGTTTGTAAGTGGTGAGTTTGTGCAGGGACCAGCCAGCATCAGAATTTCAGAGCTGGGAGGGCTCGTAGACACCTACCTGCCACCCCCTCAAGGGACAGACAAGTACCCGGGGTCCGAAGGTCAGGCTTGCTCTGGACACAGTGCAATTGGTGACAACACCAGCATCTCGCTAGGCCAGCCCAACTATCCTTTCCTGCCATCCTTTCAGATGGGCGTAAACTCCCCTTTTCTTCTCAGCATGCCCAGAGAGAGATGGAGAAGAAGAAAAGATGGCAGCAAAAATGCAAAGTGGCAGCGTGTTGAAGGCACTCGCGGCGACTTCAGTATTAGGGAATAGGGAAGCTGTTCCCCTCCTGTGCCCAGCATATGCGCCTGAGAGTTACCACCTTCTTAATAAACATGATCCACTTCCTGAAAGTGCTGTGTGAAAGGAATAGCTAAGAGCAGTGACAGGAACCGCCGGCCTTCATGCCTGTCGCCCATACACATGCAAACCCGATGCACCCAGGCTGTGCCGCCAGGAGACCTTTGGCGGTCCCACCCTCCTGGTGCCAATGGGCTGAGTTAGGGCTAAGAAGGAGAGGGAGCCCGGAGCCCCCTCTGTATTTTAATGGTACTTGGCAATCGCCATAAACACAGGGGTCTTCCCTGCAACTCAGAGCTCTGCCCAGGCTGGGCTGCCACAGGGGCTGGACCCCCCCCACCCAACCCCCCCAGGTTCCTGGCAGCGCCGGGAGTGGTCCTGGCTCCGCACCCAGGAGAACCGACCCTCTCGCAGCTACAGGAAAGCTTTTCAGTGTCAGATAACAATCTTTTTTATCACGTTGGGGAACGGGTAGCTTTAGGGTTGTTAGTTCAGGTAAAAGCACGGAGGTGGTTCATGTGGGGACATAGTGTGCAAGCCATTTGGAATACCCAGGATTTTTTAAAAATGAATGTTTTTAAACAACTGGGATAGCGTCCAGGTATTCTAAAGGATCCGTTCATGCTGTCTGATACCCGAGGCCACAGACTTCCAGCATCTATTGTTACATGTGCATAGTTCCGTTCACCAACCAGGTATGTTTCCCTGGGAACCAGAATTTTGGAGCTTTTGTGTGTGGATCTGCTGGCTGAGATTGAGAGACAGTAGGTTCAGAATTGAATCTTCGGATTCCTGATTTTGAATGGGTATAGCGTTTTTACTTTTCTTAAATGTTTTCATAATCACAAAACATTTCACACGCCGTCCAGATACGCTCCCAGATGTTCTGTGACAACTGGAGCCAGTAAGAAGGTTTCTAGCTGGGGGAGTTGACCCCAAAACTGAAGAGCTTCCTCGGAGCCCTCGTCTGTACTTGGGTGCTCATTGCCATCTGCTTTAGAGCTGTTGTGCTGGGAAGGGCTGCATGTCAACAGCTACATTTAATTACTTCGTCTAACATCCCACCTTGTTCTAAAAAGAATTTGCAGTAGCTTTGCAGTGTTGTAACTAGACGTTTTTTTTAAGGACGTGCAGAAATCAAGATAAAGTGGGGGAAGTAGGTAGGAAACCCAAGTTAGACTTAGGGGTGACATTAACATTAAAAATTAATACAATAAGTGACTTGTATTGGTTTAAAAAAAGGGTAGAGTGGTCAGTCATGAATTTGCCTTTGAGCTTCCTAGTAGCCAAGGCAAAGAGCAACATGATCACTTGTATGGTTTGAAGATTAAAACTGACTTGTTACCGAAGAGAAACATAGAGGTTTCTGGTTCTCATTTGTCCTTTAGAGCAGCGGTCGCCAACCTTTTGGACCTCACAGACCACCAGTGGTCCACGAACCGCCGGTTGGCGACCGCTGCTTTAGAGAGCCAGAGAGACACAGTCCTTAATTATATAGTGTTGGGGGCAAGTCCCTCAGCCTAGGAACTTGACCCCTCGGGGTTCAGGAAATTGGAGGGAAACGGGTAACAGCAGGTAGGTGGGACTTGCTTTATTAGGAACAAAGCAACCTGCAACTAGCAGGTCAGTGACACCTTGTATAAGCGCCCAAACAAGAGGCCTCGTGCCAATTAGTGACCTGTAGCAAGATGCATCCTTAAGATTTTGCCTGGTTTCATGGGCAGTTTTCTGTATCATGTCTTTAAGCAGGAAGGGCAATGGTGGCAAGACATTTAGAAGCCAGTTCTTCAGCAATAGCCTAGGGATGATGCCTTCTTTAGTCTGAGTAGCTGTATCTCGGCTGGGGCCATGGAGTCTGTAGTTTAAAAAGCCCCCAGGTGACTCTGATGTACAGACAAGGCTTGATAATCGCTGTTTTTCGGTAGTGAGCAATATGGAACTAAAACCAGGTGAGTGGCCAGAGCTAGAAACACCGAATTGGTGACTTCATGGTTCAAGGGGGGTCACCAAGCTTGCAAGAGGCGAAGCCCACTAAGTGAGCCTAGTAAGGGGGGGAGGGTATGAGTGAGCCTGAAAGGACACCCATAGAGAACTGGGTGCATTCCCAGCGCAGGCCTCTTCATGTCTTCTGAACCCCTTTCTGAAGTGTACAGTTTAGGAGAGGAAGTGATACCGGTTGGAAAGGTATGATAGAGATGCTAGAAGGTAAAGCACACTAAATAATACGTCTTTACATCAGGTCCCTTTAAAGGAGAAAAGGCAAGGTTTAGTGAATGTTTACCTGTAAACGGGACTGTAGTGACGCTGGCCATATCACAGGGGATGCCACTTACTCACCTTGCCCATTGTGTGCCAGCCGTTCGGCATGGCACCTACCTACACGCCCTCACAAGAGCCTCAGCATAGCCAGTTGAATGACCAGTTGAACAAGGGCACCGGTCCAGTTGGATGGTAAAGGCATCACTGGCAAGCAGCTAGAGGGGAAATGGAGGACCTGCAGTTCACTTCAGATTTGTCCGTATGGGAGAATCCATACCCTGGGCTTTCCGTTTGTGGTTGCTCAGGGTTCCTTCTTATCTCTTCCCTGACCTTTTCTTTCCTTTCTTCCTCCTCCTCCTCCTCCTTCACCAAAACCTTCCACCAAGATGAACTAAGGTAAAATATGAAATCAGAACTCTTCTGGTTGAATTAAGGGGTGTGGGGACCAAGAGTCCTCTGGCTCAGCCCGCCCCTCCAGCCCCCACCACTGACCCCATTGTCACCCCCACAGAAGGGTCATGGAAATCCCACTGCACCAAGTGTCACTGCCTCCCTAGGCAGTGCCCACAGCGCGTTGGTAATGTGGCTCTGAGCCCCGTTCCTCGTGGCTCCAGTCCGTGTGTGTGTGTGTGTGTGTGTGTGTGTGTGTGTGTGTGTCTTTGTCTTTGTGTCTGTATGTGTGTGTTCCAGTTTTCAATCAAGAGATGGATGGTTGTGTAAGAAATACACTCACGGGTCCAAAATTTTTTTAAAAAATGGACATGGAGACACAAAGTACAGTGAAAGCAAGGCCTTCAATGTCGGTCTTGCAAGATCAGGTGTCTGGTGAGTAGGCACGCCCAAAGCGGTTAACCAGCATTTTATTCCCTAGTGCGCAGGTCCCTCCCCCAGTTCCTCATTGGCTGAGTACTTTGGGGTGTACAGTCTTCCCGGACGTCGCCTAAGTTTCATTATTAGGGTATTCTTTCTTTCCCCTTCCCAGTTTAAGTTCCTTTGTCAGTTGGCCCCTCCCCAACATCTTGTTTGCCCGCGGATTCTCCAGGTGTATGAACTTTGTCACGTTTGCAGGCCGCAATGCGCGCAGACTACCAGTAATTTTCCATTCAGGGTTAAATGCCCTTGCCTTGAAAATGGACCACCACTGACTTTATTTCTAACAAATTGGCCCCCCCCCCCTTTTTTTTTTTTTTTTTTTTTTTTTTTTACTTTTACTGGTCTTATTTTCACTCTTGTGTCTTCTGCTTTTCAAATTGCTCTAGAACCTGTTGACTTTCCTCATCATAGGGGAGTGAGTCTTAATTTGGTTTCTAATAATAGCAAATTATTTTGCTGATAGGTCCTGGGCATCTGCTACTTAAAACCTGCCTCCGTTAGTCGCTGTGCTAATCTCCTTACACAGGGGATAATACAACACCCTACCGCTATCAGGACTCCTGCTATAATCACGAGAGATGAAAGAATCGAGGCCATTACGTCTTTCCATTTGCCAAACCACCCTCCCAACCATCCAGTGAAGGGGTCATCAATGCCGGAATTTTCGGCCAGTTCATGAGCCAAAGTCGTCAGACCTTGGAGTGCCTTTGTGATTGTGCCATCGGGAGCTGTGTTATTGGGGATAAAGGTACAACACTTTTTTCCCACCATCACACAGACCCCCCCTTTCTCTGCCAGTATCATGTCGAGCGCTATCCTGTTTTCCCAAGTCATCTGGCTAGTGGCATCCAACTGACTAGCTACGCCCTGAAGAGCATCCCGGGTATAATTGATAAACCTCTGCTGATTATAATAGATGTAGTTAATCCAGGCCACATTTTTATTGATAGTGACCCAATGGAATAAAGACTCAAATCCAGCGGCTATCGGGTTTCGGGCCTTAAATTCATCAGGGACTCCCCTGGGGACCCCTATTGCGTCAATGTATACATTGGAGTCAAAAGATCCTCCTATTGCTCTCCGTGCCCGGTGGTTGCTTTCATCCTGCTTGGGTCCCTTGTGGAATGCCAGGGTGAATGGAACGACCAGCTGAACGAGGGCACAGGTCCCGGTCCAGTTGGATGGCAATAAGTTATGAAGGTTCCTTTTCCCACAATACCACCAGACGTCCGCCCGGGGTATGCGGAGAGCTGAGTAATTGCCAGCGTTTGGCCCACTGGTGACGTTTAAGACACTGGTGCAAGTCGTCAGTTCTCCCAGGGGTCTAGCGAATCCTGCCCCCTGCCTAGAGAGGCAAGAGGAATAGTTCACGTTCCCAACAGAGAAAGAGGGGATTGCCTTGGAGTCTGATGTTTGCAAAGCGGGAAAGAGCAAAGACAGACTCTTACAGGTCTCGTTTCCCCATGCATCCTTGTGTTGGTACAGGGCCAGCATGCAGTACATTCCACGGGGATCAGTATCCCATCCGAGGGGGAATGGAACCACCTGCGCTTGTGGCCGTCCAGCGGCGCATGCGAAGCAGTCGCTCTTGTTAAGGGCATGTACCGTAAACTTGACCCATTCCACCCAGGCATTCGTATCACCATACCCCGTTTCTATTTCTAGAGTCTGCCTTAAGTCTTTTACCTCAACTACTTCCACCCTTTTGGGGTCATTACTAGGTGTTACTTTTGGTTCAGAAATTAAATTCTTTTCTCCTTTAGGAGGGTTTTTAATTTCTATCCTAAATCTACCCGTTGGATCTCTCCCAGTAAGATCTACCCCGAACCCATAAGTTCTATTAACCTCACTATCTGGAGCCTTTATAGTCAGAAGGATAGGGTTACATCCTAGGTTTTGACAGTTTGGGTCTGGGGCCCCTTTAAACATATGTAATTTTGACTTCAGAGGTTGTCTCTCCGAATTGGGGGCAGTCCAGCCTCCATATTGAGTAGTCCACCAGACATTGCTCCAGTCTGGGCATGGGGGCTCCGTGTATCGAGGACTGGAAGAGGTTTGCTGTTCAGGGCACAAATATTTTTCAGACCTGCTTAAGGCTCTCTGGTTCCTTAAATTTCCACAAGATATAATTTGGCAGGCGTCAAACTTAATAGTTTGGGGTACCGAAGTCTTAGTTACATTGATCACTAGTTTGACTGGGTACCTAGCGTTTGCACTTTGCATAACAACACATCCAAGCCAAAGTAATCTGGAGAGAGTGAGCCAGGCCATGATTGGGAGCAGGATTAATGTGTCTTTCTTTTCCGGACCACCTTTAAAGGGTTTTTTGTCTCTCTTGCCAGTCCCTTGACTTGAGTGTAATGAGTCCACCCCTTTTCAGCTGTTCGTATGGCCGTTTCGATAGTCAGGAGCACCGGATAGGAACCCTCCCAACTCCACTGGAACTTGTCTTCTTTCCAGGTCTTGACCAGGGCCAGGTCACCAGGCTGGAAATGATGAGCCGGGAGGCAGGGTCTGGGCGAGGAGTCCTTTCAACCTGAGGGATGACAGGGTGGAGGATGTGGCCAGTATGTAGTTTCTCAGAAATTGATCTTTGGTTTCCATGGTAGGGAGACCTGTAGCCCTGCCCAGGTATGGGAGCCCATATGCCCTCTCATAAGGGGACAGTCCCACATCTTTCCTTGTAGCTGTCCTAACCCCGAGGAATGCTGTGTGTAGGAAGACATCTTGTCCAAGATAGTTTGGTTTCTAAGAGTATTTTGGTAATTTGCCTCTTAAGGGCCTGTTTCATTCTTTCCACCCCTCCCGAAGATGGGGGATGTAATAGTCCCAATTAATGTCTAATCCTCCCATTATTCCCCTCAGCACCCTGGGTCTGATGTGCTCCAAGATTATATTAATGACACTCCCTGTGGTGGCGGCCACAGGAGAACCCACCCAGAGAAGAGACCCACTGTTACCAGTAGGTATCTTCGTCATCCCACCCTAGGCATCTCTGTCAAGTCCACCTGAATGCTCTGAAGTGGTCTTAACCCGGGTGGTCTTCCCCTCTCATCTGTCTCCTACCGCCTTTTTGTTTCTTCTTTGGCAAGTCACACATCCCCCACACACCTGTTTAGCAATGCGATAGATAACCACACACCCATAATTCCTAAGGATGGCATCACACATGGCTTGGGGACCCCAGTGACTTCCCCTACGCAGTATGGACGTCAGCTCCCTCATCATGGGTTTGCTTAGCATTTCTCTCCCATCAGGGAGCACCCATCTCCCATCTCCTGTTTTAACTGCTCCTACTTTATCTAATGCCTTTTCTTCCTCTTGAGTAAACTGGGGCCTTACTGTTACCTTTGGAATACTTGGGATCAAGCTAAAGAGTCTGATTCCTTCCTCCAGAGAGGCTCATTTGGCAGCCTTATCTGCGAGTCTGTTACCTACAGCCTCATTAGCGCCTCCCTTTTGGCATCCACTGCCACCTCTGTCGGGAGTAAAAGACTTTCTAAGACCGGCCTGATTCGTTCTTCCTGGATAAATTCCTTTCCTTTGCTGTTTATGAGACTCTGTTCTGTCCAAATTTTTCCCAGAAGTATGCACTACTCCATAAGCATATTTAGAGTCAGTGTATATAGTGCCTTATTGGCCTTTGAACAGTGTTAAAGCTTGGTTAAGAGCATATAATTCACATTTGGGCTGATCAACTACTTAGGTAGCCGACCTCCCTCACACAAGGAATGTTTGGTTCCATCAGTGATAGCGTAGCCATTATGTCTCCTTCTAGTACCAGGATGACCCATCAGCCAACAGGTTGGCCCCATCATGCAGTGGGACCTCACACAGGTCTGGCCTGTCCTCAGTTTGATATTCTATGATGTCCAGGCAGTTGTGTTCGGATACTGGTTTTCCTCTCCCTTCCATAGAAAACTGGCGGGGTTCAGGCAGGTATCGGTGGTCAAAACCAAATCATGCCTTTCTAATAATATGGCCTCATACTTCAGAATTCGGGAATCTGTCAGCCATCTCCCGGCTCTTTGATTTAGTGTGGTCCTGACCTGATGTGGAGTGCTTGCTTTTTTTTTTTTTTTTATCCTCATCCACGGATATTTTTCCATTGATTTTTAGGGAGAGTGGGAGAGAGAGGGAAAGACAGAGAGAAACATCGATTGGTTGCCTCCTGCACGTGCCCCAACCAGGGCCCGGCCAGGGAAGAGCCTGCAACCGAGGTATGTGCCCTTGACCGGAATCGAACCCAGGACCCTTCGGTCTGCAGTCTGATGCTCTATCCGCTGAGCCAAACGGGCTAGGGCTGGAGTGCTTACTATTAAGGCTCCTCCAAAAGTTAATTTCTTGTTCTCCTCTACCAGTAAGGCAGTAGCCACCACAGCCTGCACACATTGGGGCCATCCTCTGGAAACGGGGTCAGGGAGTTTGGAAACAAAGGCCACAGGTTGTCTTTTTCCTCCCCAGGTCCGGGTGAGCATCCCTTCCTACAAAGGCTTTCTGAGCTTCTCTTAGTAATTCTCCTATTGGTTTTTCATTCCAACCCTCAGTCTTTTGCAATGTCCGGCCAGCTCTTGGTCACAAAAGTGACCTTCTAAAGCAGGCGTCCTCAAACTACGGCCCGCGGGCCACTTGCGGGTGTTTTTGCCGTTTTGTTTTTTTACTTCAAAATCAGATATGTGCAGTGTGCATAGGAATTTGTTCATAGTTTTTTTTTTAAACTACAGTCTGGCCCTCCAACTGTCTGAGGGACAGTGAACTGGCCCCCTGTTTAAAAAGTTTGAGGACTCCTGTTCTAAAGGCCCTGCCGGGTCCAGGCCAGAGTATTTCCTCATCTGATCTCTGATTTCTCATCTCTGAGTCTTTAAGAAGGCCGAAGGGGTTTCCTCCTTCCTTTATTGGACCTCAAATGCTTTAGACACATTTTGAGACCTAGGAGCAGACTCTCTTACCCCCTTAATTGTAAGTTCCCTGAGGTCCTGCATTTGCGCTTGACCCCTGGGGTCATTGTTATCCCAGTTGGGGTTGACATTTGGGAACTTCTGTCCCGCTGGCAAGACCCCCTGCTCAGGAGGATGTTGTCTCTCCCAAATGGTCGTGGCTGCCCTTCTGATCATTCCTCTCTCTTCTCCTGTAAATAAGATTTTCATAATGGGCAGCATCTCAGCCCAGATATAGAAATTGGGTCCTAAGAACTGGTCCATCTGTTCTGCTAAATCCAGGGGATCTTCTAAAAGGGGTTTCATCTCTTCCTTAAAATTCCTAACCTCTGTACTTGTGAAGGGAGCATTCACAAATCCAGTTTCCCCTGGCCCCTGGGGACCTCTGGGAGAGGAAACATAGGTTGCTTAGAAGGGATTGGAAGTTTTCGATGTCTTTCCTACATTGCTCTAATTCTTTTCTTAGATTCGGGTAAGGAGCAGTTGGCTGAGCTCCCCACAATCTTTAATCCCTGTCTCTTCTGGCTCCTTGGTCGCCCTCTGCTCCTCCCGATCCCCAGTCTGTGGAATATAAGGAGGGGGTAAGCATGATAAGGGGTCCCAGGTTTTTTCCTTGAAGCCCTTGTAACCAGCAAAGGGCGTAATCGTTCTCCTCCTGTGTGGAGGAGAACGATTCATTCACATAAATAACTCGAGTTTGGCACACCCAGTCTTCATCTGAGCCAAACTTGGACCAAAAGACAGAAGGTCTACGAATTGGGTTTTAGGCCATGTAAAACAGCAGTATTTGATCATCTTTTGTTTCTTCTTGCCTTTGATTTGGGGGCTGTCTCCCCAGAACCTCAGCTTTCTCCCCAGTGGATTATCTGGGGGGATGTCTAAGGGAGCCTCCTTGGCTTTACTTCCCTTGGTTTCCCTAGGCCTCGAATTCTTGTTCCCCGTTTTTGGCAGGTCCCCGTGGCTGTCCTGTGCACTCAGCCGCCTGCACGGCAGGTTTCTTGCACACTCCAAGACTCACTTCATCCGTCTCTGGCCATTTCCCCCGAGAGAGAGCAAGACTGTGGATCGGGACTCCGCACTCGCCTCGTGTCTAGGACACATCTCAGTCACACACACTCGACCTCTGAAAAGACCTGAACACCAAGGCAGTACTTATCATCCCATTTTCCTACCTTGGCTAGTGCAAGAGGTTGCTTGGTTGCTGCGGTGCCTGCTTTTTCTCCTGTGTTGCCCTCTCCGTCTTCCGAATAAGCCTCAGGCTTGTCTATGGCTTCCGTGGAGAAACGGGGCACCCAGGCAGAGCAGGCCACCCAAAATTGGGTGGGACGTGTCTCCCCCTCAACTGGGGCTCCGCTCCGCACAGGCACAGAGATCCCGGACAAGCCCCCAAAATTGCGAGAAACACACTCACCAGTCCAAAATTGTTTAAAGAATGGACATGGAGAGACAACGTACAGTAAAAGCCAGGCCTTTCATGTCAGTCTTGCAAGGTGAGGTGTCTGGTGGGCAGGCACACCCAAAGCAGTTACAACCAGCATTTTATCCCCCTGATGCACCTGTCCCTCCCACAGTTCCTCATTGGCTGAGTACTATGGGATGTACAGTCTTCCCAGACGTCACCTAAGTTTCATTCTTTCCTTAGGGTATTCTTTCTTTCCCCTTCCCAATTTAAGTTCCTTTGTCAGTTGGCTCCTCCCCAACATCCTATTTGCCCAGGGACTGGATGAACTTGGTGACATCTGCAGGCTGCTATGCAAGCAAACTACCAGTGATTTTGCCTTGAAAATGGACCACCACTGACTTTATTTCTAACAGTTGGATGGTTGTTTCCTATTTCATTGTTTAGGATACCTCATTTACTTTCACAAATTAGAAAAACAAATAGGAAGTTTCTGTTATGCTATTAGGATACGATGCCCAAGTTTGGGCAAAAATACCCACTCTGTTGTCTTTCCATCTGTGTATTCTGAAGAAATCCTGCCCTCAAAAGCGCCCACATGCACCCTGATTGTTCATTGTGCCTCATGATGCTGAGGTTAAAGATCAGCCGAAGGTCTGGGACCACTGGCACCTCAACACCAGAGCCTCAGCCAGAAATCAGCCAAAGTGTTCCAAACGTTTTATGATGAAAATTCAACCTGGTGGGGAAGCCAGAGGGATTTTGAGGGATTTTCTCATCTAGCCTCCTCCCCCAGGATCGGATTATGCACAAATTGGTACTCACAGGTGGTAATTAGTCCTGTTCTTAAAAGATTTCTCCAGAGGATAATTTTACCACTTTGTTCAATAGTAGGTTTCAGCCTGACTTTCTGGGAGGAACTTCTTCCCCCGCTTTCATTTGAACCTCTCTTCTTACGGTTTCCATATAATTTCCTTTACTTCCATGCTGTGTGAAGGAAAAACAAACAACACCTTGAAAATGCCACCCTCACCATCCAACACACACACACCCACGGGGCACATGGAACGATGGTGGGACTCGGCCTCTGAAGTGGAATAGAGCTGTGTCCATGGGCCCATGCCGGTCAGCAGAGGCATGGGCAGTGGTGATGATCGGAGGCCACCTTCTCCTGCCTGCCCTGGAGACCCTTGCCACATTCCTGCAGGCTGGATGTTTCCTTTTCCAACTCAACCATGGAGTTTTTCTCTGATCCAAGATAACTAACTGATCTATACAGAGATCCAATCTGTGGTCTTGAAGTCATTATCTCCATGTGCTTTTTGACTGAGCTCACCTGGCGCTCACACAGAAAATCGTCTGTTTACAGAAGAGCAGGTCTTAAATGAATGACACGAGGAGTCTAAATTACGCTGCTCTTCATAGGTTCTGATTCTTTGAAAAGAAGAGCTCACAGAGGTCCCACCTGCTCAGGCGCCTGTTGGCAGGATATCAAACCTGGTCTCATCACCAGGTTTTCCCTGAATAATGAATGAGCCAGTGTCACGGAAGTCAGAAATAGAAATCAATAAAGCTAAATTCCACCCGCAAGAAGCAGTGGGATGATTGAGAGTGTGGAGGCCGGTGGATTCCAAACACAATAACACACATCCTTAAACTCTCACGCATTAGGGAAAGAAGAGAAGAAAATCTGTGACTTGGGAGGCGCCGTAAGCGATGGGAAGTTGAGGATCTGCCTCACTCGCTGGGAATGAGGAGGGATGGGCAGACCGTCCATGTTCAGCCTCTTCCAGGCCGAAGAGCAGCCGCTTGATGCACAAATCGCCTTTGGCCAGGTCCCAGACATCTTCATAAACCCTGTGTCTGCAGCTGTGTGGCAGAAAGAGATGCACACACAGCCTGTTTGTCCTGGCTTCATGGAACCTGGCAGGACCAGGAGGTCCGAGAGGCAACCCTGCCCCTGTGGCCCTCAGCACTAAGCTTCCCAGCAACCATCTGCTCAGGTCTGACGTCCTGTGCCCCCCACCCCCAGCCCCCTGGCGTTGATCACTGGAGACAACATATAACTGATTGATAGATTGATTTATTTTTTATTTATTTTTTAGTTTGAGGGAGATTGAAGCACTTTGTGTGGAGATTTTTTTAACGCCAAACTACTCATCTCCCTTTGTTAACAACAACAGGCATCCTTAGGAAGGCAGAGCAGTGTGGGGTGGGAGACGGGAAGGGCAGGGCTGTGCCACACACTGATTCTTAGTCTTTTCATTAGGGGCCTCTACACGTGTCCCTTGGGTGAGTGTTCAGACCCACCTCCACCCTGCCCTCCAGACTCGGTGTGAATCTCCATCACCCAGGGGGAGGGGTCTCGTCCCTGAGGGGCAGGGGGACAGTACAGAGGAAAAGCATGAGGACCGATTGGGAATGGTTCTGGAAGGGTGGTAGGAGGGGTCACTGTGCAGAGGTTCCTGGTGGATTCTCACGAGCGCTTTTTCCTTGAGGACCTTGATGAGTACCAGGTTTCCCTGAAGGTCACAGTGTGCTGACGTCTGAGCCTGACGTCAGGCCTTGTTGATGGTTTGGTTGGAATCCTGTTTAGAATGTGCGCGGGGACTTCTGGTTTGGTCTTTGTCCCGCTCTGTCACAGCCAGACGGACAAGGTTATGCTCAACTCTTGTCTCTCATCATCGGGACGGACGTGTTGGGTGGATCATTTCTTGAGGTCCCGTTGAGCCTTTGGCATGCTGTGCTTGCAGGAATAGACTTTCTCCATGTTGCTCATACCTGTTCTTGCAATTCCCCGAGCCTAGGACCGTGCCTGACATGGAGTGAACCGGTCGATGCATGGTGAATGAGGACGAAAGGGAGGGAGGGAGGGAATACAGACCAATAGGAACGTGTCTTAGTAAGCAGCCTGTGCCTGAGTTAAGTAGGGAGAGCTTGGATTTCATGTGTGTGACTCGAGTCTACAGAGCTGGAGATCGGGGCCGCACGGGCTCATGGCTGGTGGAACTAGAAGTGTTGGCATGACTGTGAATTCCTCCGGAAGGACATGGCACAGTGTGCTGTGCGCCACCATCAGAAGGAGTCGGCAGTGCCCAGCTCCACACTCCCTGTGGGCCAGGAGAGGTCACGGAGCAGCCCCTGGCCTTGGGGAACTTCGCCTCTAAGATACTTGGCGCTGCTGCAGAGTGCTGTGTTCAGGAAATCCAAGTGGAGGAATAAGAAAAGCTCTGAATCGATACCGGGGTGTCATTAGAGCACTTAGCTCTCCTGTGCATCATCACTAAGTGCCTCTAATGCATCGTTGGGGCGGGGTGGGGGGGTGGGGGGGGAAGGAGTCAACAGAAGGCCAGGGGTTTGGGCGGCAGCCAGGAGGGTGTGGTCCGAGGAGGAGGCCTTGAGGGCTCTGGGTCTCAGGAGATGAGAAGGTCAAGCAGCTCTTCTGGGGCCCCTGGGAAGGCCCCGTGGGAGCACAGTTTGTAGATGACCCCACCCCACCTAGTGGAGGCCCACGCTGATGACGGGGAGGTGGAGGACGGCAGGGCTGGAACACGGGCCCACGTGGGTTTCATTTGTCAGGCAGGGTGATTTTTGAAAATGTGAATCCATTGCCAATGCTTAAAATCAGGACATTTGGCATCAATACCTTGATTTCTGGCTTCTCTAGACGACTGGGAGATGGGCCTGCCTCGCCACGCAGGGGCAGCAGCTGGCTGGACCCGAGCGGCCTCTCTCCGCACTGTGCAGGTGCACGGTTCTGACCACCCCCCCGCCCCCCACTTCATCAGGCACTTGACTTGGAGCCTCTGGTTAGAGCCTGCTTCCTGCTTCTGTTGGGAGGTTTGGGCAGTTAAAGCAGCCCTGCAGAAGGTGCATAGGATGGTGGGTGGGCACGGGGATGGGGATGCTGGCGGCTGGAGCACAGAAATGCTCGCTGCGTGCAGCCCCCATTCTGAATGCTCTGCTTGCTTCGATTCATTCATCCCCACGGCACCCTGTGCAGGCAGGTGTTCTGTGACCCCTGTGTTGAGTAAACACTGGGAAACAGGGGCACAGGTTTCTTCATTAGAAGTAACTGCTCTGCCTAAGGGCGTGCCACTTGTAAGTGGAGAAGCGAGGATTTTTGGCCGGGCCTCTGGCTCCAGGGTCTGTGCACTTGACCAGTGATGAACAAGAGCCGTCGCTGAGCGCTGGTGTGGACTAGAGCTGGCTCTTGGCGCTGTGTGTGCCGTTGGGGCACCTGCTCTGTGCGGATGAGGACATGGATGGGGACCTGGAAAGGATGGGATGTCCTCAGGGACACAGCTGGAATCCTGAATGAGGGCGAAGAACCAGGAAATCCTGGGGGATTTCAGAAAGCACAATAATGGCAAGTGGCAGGGGTACAGAGAGACTGGAAGGAGGGAGGAGGCAAAACAGTTATGAAAAGGACCCAGGCAAACATGCCCGTCATTCCCTGCTTTGGAAACAGCATCGGATTGTGGCTCTCTTCTGCGTACTTGGCTTACGTTTCTTGCTGCTCCAGCCCGAAGGAATTTGCTCCCACCAGCCAAACTTTTGCCTTAAGTAATGGCTCTGGGGATGAAGTAAGGTCTGATCTTGTCTGTGCTCTGCAGCCCAGGCTCTTTCATGGGAAAAAGCCTTTGATCTCCCTCGTGGACAGCATTTCAGGGCAAACTGGAGGGACCACGCCTAATGGAGCCATGAAAACGTGAATGGAATCCCCACTTCAAAGCTGTGCAGAGATGCCGCCCGGAGCAGTTTTCCCTGGGGAACTCCTGGAATTCCTGCTTCCAGAGCCTTCAGGTCCCAGCGCGAATTCCAGGCTCCTGCCGAGGCCCTTTTCTCCACCCTCCTGTGACCAAGAAGAGGGGATGCCTCCAAATGCATGCTCCCTCTGCTTTGGGTCCCCCTCAGGCCAGACCGTCTCCCATTATGCCTTGATGAGCACTGACAACCTGGGGCAGCAGGGTGCCATTTATAGCTGAGCTGTGGTGGCCATGGCCGCAGGCTGACCGATTCAGCGTGGCACACGCTTCTCCATGGCACCGTTCACACGGAGACCAGACACCGGACACTCAGTGCCCTTGACAACCCCCTTCCAAGCTCTGTCTGACCTTGTGGCCTGTCTCTCGGGTGGTTCCCACAGTCCTGCACCGACCTGCATTTTGGGACAGCACCTTCTCTGCTGTGTCTCCCATAACCTTAATGGGAAAAACCTCTGCAGGTTTTATGTTCCATTTTATACTTTATCAGAGTGTCTGTTAATATGATCATGTGGTCACTTACTTTTAACTATCACCAAATTGTCATATGACATCGAGGCTCAGAAACCATGTATCTTGTCCATTTCTACTTCCCAAATACCTTCACACCCTTCTGTAGAAGCTCATGTAATGAAAGTGTGATCCCAAGCTCTATAGCCTGGCTTTGGTTTGTACTTAAGCTCTCTTTTCTCATCTGTTAAATGGGTATAAGAATCACTACTTTGTAGGGTTGTTATAAGGATTAAAGGTGATTATTTAACTGACTAAGACAGTTTCAACCAAACCATACAGCCTGAACTTTTAGCTAGTCTACTACACAACTACGTTATGCCTTTGAATTGTTTAACTTTGCATTTTTACATACATTACTTTTGTCCCCGTGTTTGTAAATGCTTCAAAGTCAAGGGCCAGGTACTAAGACTGGTTTGCATTTCTCATAGCACATCGCTGGTATTCTGTATGTTATGTCATTTGTGTAAAGAAGTGATTTCATGGACGTAAAGCAGCATGCTCTATCAGAGTACAAAGAAAATAACTTAAAAATAAAGAAGTATTTCCTACAGAGCATAGCCACTGAGTGGGATCCTGACAGACAAGGAAAACAGGGTATCTTAGGTACTTGGTTAGCTCTGAGCACTTGGAATATCTGGAGGCCCCATCCTGTGTAGCCAATGAGCTGGAGTCATTAAACTTCGCTGTGTGTAAGTCAGGTTGGAGTTGAGTTCTTGACTGGCTGACCATGGTATTTCTATAGACATTTAATGGGCGTTTATTTCAGATTTGCACGGTGCTCCTGGAGCGCGTTTGTTTTTCGGGTCTCGTGATTTCATAGGCCTCCAGAAGCTCGGAGACCCTAAAGCACTGGAATGAGGGCCTGGTGGGTCTTAGGCTGGGGGTGGGGTGGGGGGGTGGTGGGCGGTAGCATGGGGAATAAACTCAGTAGACCAGGATGTGTTCCGGGACCCGGCTCCCTCGGGCGGTCGGGCTGTAGGAGGTGCCTGGTGCCTAGGAGAAATGTAGGTAGAAGGACTGAGGGCTGATAAGGAGGAAATGGTGAGTTCTAAGGCACCAGCATGGTTCATGATTAGGGTTGTTTTGTTGGGGGGAAACTGTAAATCTAGCACTTTCAGATCCTTTTTCTTTTTCTTCAGATAGTTCTCAGTAAGGATCTGTCCCCCCCCGCCCAGCCCACTGGATGGAATATAAATGAGTTTGGGGGCAGCAGAGGCATTTTTTCTTGATGGTGCCGTCCCCGGGGTTTCACAGAGAAACTTGATTTCTCAGGGTCCAGTTCCTCCTCTGTAAAATGTGAGAGTTGGTTGAGGAGACAAGAGTCTGCTTTCCATTAAAACTGACAGGTATTGTTATGGATTCCCTCAAAACTGTCCCATTGCTAACTGGCACCCAGTGAACTGGAGGTAGAGGCTTAGATGTCTTACTTTACAAAACAAAGCCATCACCCTCAGTCCTGCTCAGCTGCCTGGCTCCAGGGGCCGGCCCACTCTGTTCGCACAGGGCCGATAGTCAATTCCGTGGGCTTCACAGGTCACACCGCTCAGCTTCCCACCTCCCCTGTGACTGTGTGCGATGCAGTGTTCCTTATGGACACTGAAATTTGAATCTCACGTAATATTCATGAGTCACAAAACATTACTTTTTAAAAAATAATTAGAAAACATACAAAAAATTGTTGGCTGACAAGCCTTCCATGCCAAAACAGGCAAATCTGGCCCAAGGGCTGTAGTTTGCTGACTTTTGAATTAGTCTGTTCCTCCTCTGTGGCCATAAGAGTTTATCCACGTTCCCATTGGGGTCCGGACCGCCACTGTCTTTCGTGGCGCTGTACCATCATTGGATTGTGTCTATTTCTCCCCAGCATCTTATGAGCGGGGACTGCGACCTTCCTCCACAGCCGCAGTCCCTGGCGCATAGTAGGTGCTTGCTGAATGCTTTCCGAATGAATGGTGTAGTCATTCTACCACTTGCCGGACGACTGTGTGTGCGTGAAACATTGGGAAACTGTAGTTTCGTTTCTAGAATGGAACATCTGTGTGGCTAGATCCATACTGAGATATACGGAGCGCTTTCCCAGTGCTGCCTGCATAGTGGAGCTGCCCTCCCAGCATTTCTAAGGCTGCCATGCTTGTAAATCACCTCTCCTTAACTGTCACCTCCGTTCAAAGAGTTACTCAACTGCCGAGCTCTGCGTCTGCGACTGAGTAAGTGGCGATGCTGTCAGATGGCAGGGGAAAGGGCTTGGGAGAGGAGGATGGAGAAGAGACAGGGGAGACAGCCGCCTGGACTGCCACAGACGTTCCGTGAACATACCACGTGGTCCACAGGAATGTCTAGAATCCTTCCTCTCCTATTGGCAGGCTTTTAAGAGTACAGGCTATCTGTGGAGCCAGTCTCTCAAGAGGCTTATTTGAATGAGCCCCTGAAATATTTATTTTATCCCTTGTTTGGCATTTTAAGGTAAGAGCTTTATCGTTTCAGCTAAGGAATGATGGTCAGTATTCAAGTATTGGGGTGTGTGTGTGTGTGTGTGTGTGTGTGTGTGTGTGCTGGCTGTCCCCGCTCCCGTGAGAGAGATGCGCGGCACTCAGGGAAGAGAGCTGTGTGCAGGCTGTATATCTGGGCAATACGATGCCAGGATGCACAAAGAAGAAATTACGGCCATTTACCTGTGTGTTATTTTCTCAATTTGAAGCACTTGAATTCCAGAGCTCTTAAATCAAGAGGTTGAATTTCTGGCATTTGAAAGTAGACCACTTGAATAAGCTGCTTAAACCATTAGAACGGCTTTTTAAAAAATCCACCCGCTTCTTGGATCATTTGCTCTTGAGATTTACTTAATTGAAGTTGTTGCCTTTTCATTTTCCTTCAAATGGAAATGATTTCTATAGTTAAGGAAGTTTTCATTTTATTCCTGCGGGTTTGAGTGTAGATTTCTTACTTCAGTCTCTTCCCAACAGGTGACATCGGGCAGTTATGCACAAACCTGGCATAGTGCGCCATGCCTACACACGAATTTAGGATCTCAACTCAGCATCCCCCCCCACCCCCACCCCCCAGTCCTATCTGTAGATACAACGTTGCCACATTCTCAGGCCCATATCAGCTCAAAACTGTCTTTGCCTAAACCAGGCATCAGGCAAGAGAGAAGATGGGGTTGGGAAAATATTATAATGAAGTTACAAAGTTGTCCTGCCAGACATTCGTTATAGAGCATTTGCTTCTGTTGATGGAAAGCAAAATAGTACTAAAATGCGAAAGTATGGAGGGTGGAACTAAAATCAAAATCATCTATTTGCGTAAAATGACTGTATCCATCAGTCCCTACATTGGGCCCTGAGGAAACAGCGGTGAATAAGTTGCAGACAGCAATGAATAAGTAATGAGATCTCTGCCCTTCTCGGCCCCGTGCATTTATATCTCAGTGGGAAGACAGAGCAAACAGGCAGAGGAACAAATATGTGATGTGATCGGAGTGGGGTCAGTGCCAGAGAAGGATAAAACCAGGTGAGGGCAGAGTGGTGGCCGGAGCGTCCTGTTTTGGGTAGTGTGGCCAGAAGAGGCCTTTCTGAAGAAATGCTGTCAGAACCAGGACGATGAGAAGGCATCAGTCACGTCACCATCAGGGAAGAGATTTCTAGGCAGAGGGCAAGGGCAGAGACCCTTCAGCAGGAGCAAACCCGGTTTGGTGAGAGGACAGCAATCAGTGTGGCTGGAGAGGAACCAGCAAGACCCAGGAAGGAGCTGGGATTGGCAAGCAGAGGCCAGACCGTTATAAACCCTCACGTCAAGACTGGGTTTTGGGATGAAGGCCGTTTGACCAGGGTACTGGCGGCAGCGGTGGTCACATGTGGTTGTTGACCATAAACTCTTAAGAGAGTAGAGGTTTTGCATATACCTTTCTCTCTCTCTCTCTCTCTCTCTCTCTCTCTCTCTCTCTCTCTCTCTCTCTCTCTCTCTCTTTCTCTCTGCCCCCCCTCCCTCCTTCTCTCCCTCCCTCCCTCCTTGGCACAATTCAGGCCTATATTGAATTATCTGTCTCATTGAGCCTAGAAGTTAAGATCTAATTTGACATCTTCTAGTAATTCCTTTCTAGCCTTTCTTAGCTCTCCTGGCTTCCAGAAAGCTCCTATATCAACCCAGGGTTTTTTTGTTTGTTTGTTTTATTCATCAAAGTTTGCTTAGTTCCCAGGCATGAGTATGTAATAACTTTGATTAGTGTTCAAGTAGGGATGGGGTAAAGAAGTAAAAAAAGGATGCCTTTAAGATTTTATTACAGTAATCATACTTAACTTTCAACAATAAAGATAAAAAAATCATACTTAAGTTCTGTGTCGCACTTTGCAATTTACAGAAATTAATTTATTTGTATCACTGAGTTTTGCACAGGAGATTACCTCTTAAAAGATGGTGGATGGATGGATGGCGGATGGACGGGCACACCAATGAGTTGATGTATATTTTGATAAGTGGAAGGAAGGAAAGAAATGTAGTCTGTTCCCCTATTGTACCCCCTGAAACTGGGATTATTCATTTAATTTAACTTTTCTTAGTAATCCAGATTTGAGCTTTTCCAACCATGCCTTCCCTTTTCTTCAGTTCTACAGCTCTGTTCCCAGAGGGCATGAGAAAGGAGATGAGGGACTAACACAAGATTCTCTGCCCGCCCTCTAACTGCCCTTCAGCAGGGCTTTCGGGACGCTGAGCGTGTGAATATATGAAACCTTATTGAGGGTGAAGGACCTCAACCCTAGAGTGTGTTCCTCATCAGCCCCTGATCTGCTGCAGGGCAGACACCGGGCCTGGGGAAGAACATGCCCTGGGAAAGCATATCTTTTAACTTGAAGATTGGGTCAGTTAAAATGTGGACAGTGATTCTCAGCCTTAGCCTGTTACTGTGAGGATATGTATTGAGAAAGACCATTGACATTTTGGGATTGATGGAAATGGTGACTTGGCGGGTGGGGAGGATTATCAGTTTATAAATCACATATCCTCTTAAAGCACACAAATCGTTGTTTAGTATAGTCAGAGTTGTGCAACCATCACCACAATCAATTTCAGAATTTTCTCATCACCGGCTGGCATTAGAGCTCTGATTCTGAAACTTGAGAGAAAGTACCTTGTGAGCAAGTGGGATAGGGCAGTGGTCGGCAAACTGCGGCTCATGAGCTGCAGTTTGCCACTCTGTTGACTAATGAGTTTGCCGACCACTGACCAGGCTGTTGTTGTTCCTTGTGATTAAGCCCCTATCCCAGTGGTCCGGCAAACTCATTAGTCAACAGAGCCACAGTTTGCCGACCACTGGGATAGGGGATAGGGTAGGTGATGGGGGGTAGGGCAGGTGATGGGGGATAAGACAGGTGATGGGGGGGTAGGGCAGGTGATGGGGGGATAGGGCGGTGGGGCCTGGTCCCCTTGATGCTTACAGTGTGTCCCGTGGGGGTTGCCATCTCTGCTGGTGTCCTCAAGAGTTTGTTTGTTTGTTTGTTTGTTTGTTTGTTTGTTTGATCAGGCCACTTAGAGACACAAAAAATGCAAATATTGAAGCATTCTGTTATCTCCCTTTTACCTGGAGGTTTCTTCTTTCTCAAATGAGGGCCCTGGTGAATGGAACAACCTTCACCTTCATTTCACAGTGGAGTCTATAACCCTAAGGCCAAGGGGCTCCACAGTAAACACACACACACACACACACACACACACACACACACACACACACACACGACAGTGAGAAGCCAAGCGCCTGTCTCTGTCTTGTTTTCCTCCCCGTGCCGTTTTGAAGGGCTGTAAGGCCAGGAAGTTTTGAGATGAGAAACCTACTGTGAATGTTGTTTCTCACTTTGAAAACATGTCTTGCCGGAGGGTATTTTGTGCCCACAAGCACTGTTTTGATATTTCAGGTTTCAGGATGAGGCTTTCCAGCCCGTGGTCGATAGACGAGTGCAGGTCGTTGAGATGGGAAGAACCCTGACCAGTGCCCACCTTTCTATCTGTTGCATGTGCTTCCGGAAGTAGGATGCGTGCTCATTATTCTCAGGTTTTCTTGCCTTTATTAGCGCTTTAGTCGTCCTTTGCTCCACAAAAACTTAAAGCCCGAAACTATCCATTTCTGCTACTGCCTTCCAGCGAGCTGTACGACGGGAGCTTCCGTTTGCTCGTCTGTAAGTCAGTGAGCAGCACCTGCCCTCACCCCATCGCACGTCCACCCACCTGACAATACAGGTCTCTGCTCGTTTCTGTCTCCTCATTGCGCCCCAGAGTAGCAGCTCCTAAAGGAGGGGGCTCTCCTCTCCCTGCATCGCCGCGTGCCCAGCGTTTGGAGCCGTGCTTGGCATGTGGTAGGGGCTTGGTTCATATGGGCTGAAGGAAATGAACATGCAAGGTGCTAAGTGAAGTCGGGAAGTGGGGCTTTGGGTGACTCGGAAGGGCCCCTCTCGCTTTAACATTTGATCATCCACCCCGGAAGCTGTCTCTGGAAGCTATTCTGGCGCATTTTTGTGTGCGTGTGCAGGATAACTGGGTTTTCACATCCCCCGATCTTACCTTTTGGTGTGTTTCCTTTCTCTGTAATCTTTAGAAGAAAATTAAGTCTGGGCACATTCATTCTTGTATCTATAAGAAGACCAGGTAAGAGGGTTTTGTGTTGTGTTTTTTGTTTTTGTTGTTTTCTTTGAAGTGAAATTCTTATTCACATTTCACCCTAAAGGGCAAACATACACACACACGCACATCAACTTACATATTAACACATGTCCAGAGCCCATGGGGGAAGTCAGATAGTGGACCTAAAAGAAGTCTGATAGCTTTGCCTTTTCATACCCTTCTCGATAGTTCGTAGGTGGACACATGTGGCCATAGGCAGATTCCTGTGTCTCTTTGCTTGCAGAAGATATAAGAAAAGGACTTGTAGATGACGTTTGTAGGTGAAGTTTAGACAAGGGAAAATACTTGAAGGCTCCTGGATTATTTGGGAAGCTTGCGTTGGATTGCATTTATATTATAAGGTCAAGTTTAAGGTTAGGAAAGGCCATTAGCAACAGACTGTATTTGTGCCTAAGAAAATAGTTTGTCTTTTTCAGAAACTTGATTCTATATTGGCTTGGTTTCTCAGGGTGATTTTGCCTCAATTCTGTCTAAAAAGGATTTCTAGTCACCTAGTGTTACGATGAACTGCATGTCTCTACTAGTTGACTGTGAGTTGGGTTTTGCGGGTTGGTTTGTGGTAACTCTTTCCTCGGAGTGTCTCTGTTGGCATCCGTGCAGAATGTCTTGCATAGTCAGGGCTGAATATAGCTTTTTATTGTTTTATTCTCCTGCGAGATGGAGCTTGGGGAAGCCCTGACGTGAACTGATGCGTCCCGGAGAGAACGCTCACGTGGTTCCACTGGCGGACACCATGCCGACGGGGCTACGTTCAGAGTCTTGCCTCGGAGTTGCCAGGTGCTCCTTCCTGGTGCTCCCGCACCTCCATGGTCATGGGAAAACGGCAAAAATGGGATTGTTGAGCTAATTTTTTCAGACACGATTACTGTGGCGGACACTGGTCATTTGCCACTCCCACTGTATGCCATGATGTCAGATTTCCTCACATTTACCTGCAGAAGAAGGGAAACAAACCCTTTCGGCAAAGAAGAGGGCGTTTTACTGTGTGTCCATGAAGTCATCCTGTGGCCAGCGTTGTCCATCCTCACAGCCATCAAGATGCGTCCTCACAAAATAACGCAGCCGGGCTGGTGCTCAGAGGTTCTGAAAGAGAGCGCACATGGGTTGGGTTGTCAGAACGATATCTAGGTTAAAACATGTAGCTGTACTCCCAGCCCTCCTGAAAAGAGGCTATTTATAATACAGCACGGGTATTTGTGCTGCTTGCCTTGTGTGCAGCCTGAATGAAGAATCGGCTCCCGAAAAAGAGCATTGAAAATAAACCCATGTGGCAGGAATCTGACTTGGCGGCCAGAAGAGTTGTAAATGCTGCTCATTTCCTAAGGCTGCTCAGCTGCTTCCTCTTGGTTGTGAGATGTGTCGGCCTGGCACCTGGGCTTTATTTTTACTTGTATTTTTTTTTTAATGTTCTGGATTTGAAAATGCATCCATACTGCCTAACAGCCACTTGGCAGGCTCTCAGGGGATGTGAGCCCGGGCTCCTAGGAGGGGATTGTCTTCTTCCCTTTCTCGGCTGACCTTGCCCCGACCTGTGGCCCCATCGGGTTCTGCCTCCCAGCTCAGGCCATTCTAGCCTTCTCAGGCCTTTTCCCCATCAGGAGGCAAAGCTGGTTGAAGAAACTCATATGTAAAGGAAGTATAAATTATACCTCAATAATGCTGATTGCAAACCCCCCCCCACACACACACACACCAAAAAAAAAAAAAACAACAACACACGCCCTGATTAATGAACTCTGCCACCATGTGTGAATACTCTAAGTGGTTTTTAAAAATAGCTCTTTGCTAGACTGTTTTGGTTTGGGGGGTGTACTCTTGGATTGTTTTTATAATTTTTTATGCATAGCATTGATAGGAAAATGCAGAAACTCCTACAATAATGCATGCAGTGTTTAGATCGGGTACCCTCCCTCCTCCCCTCGCGCTGATTTCCTGGCTTTCTCCTTGGCTTCTCCCTGGTGCTGAAGCATCGAGCCTCCCGCATTCCCCAGTGTAATTGTTGATGAAGTGTTGCATATCCCGTGATGATTATGAGAAGATTACTGTATTCAGCTTTTAATCTTGTGAGTGTCAAATATTTTGCTTTGATGGTATCTTTATTATTATTATTCATAGCTCTTTCTGTTTGAGTAATGCAATCAGGCAAAATAAAGGTAATGCCACAAATTCCGTGTTTTTAGAGTAATTCTTTGTCTCAGAATGGAAAGTGCCATCTACGGGCCATTCTCAGATGCTGATTGGGATTGGTGACGATGGGATCAGGAATATTTTAGACTTCTTTGGTTGCAAGCATCAGAAAGCAGCTAGCTTAAGCATGGAACAGACTAACAAATCTCAGAGGGAAGGGGGGAGGGGAGAGATTCACCAAAGAACTTCTATGCACATAGGCATCACCCATGGACACAGACGATAGTTCTGGAGGTCTAGGGGAGGGTGGGTGCAGGGTAGAGGAGGTCACTGTGGGGGAAGGTGACATCCGTAATGCTTTCAACAATAAAGATACATTTTAAAAAGAAGAAGAAGAAATAGAGACAGGGAGAGACCTATTAGAGGCACAACTGAGGGTCTCGCAGGACCCAAGGCCAGGCGTGTAGCCGGGAGTCATCGGACTGGGAAACGGAAGGTTGCCGGGATGCGGGCAGCACGCATGCCTTCTCTGCTCCTTTCTCTGGGTCCTCTGTGTCTTCTCGAACGCCGCACATGGTCTGCGGTCAGCTGTAGCTTTCAGGCTAAGTGTCCTCTGTGGACGAGAGTGGCCCAGGTGGACTGGCCATCTGTCAGCCCCAAGTGCCCCATTCCCAGGAGCAGCTGGAATCCTGACTGGTGGAACGGAACTCATGTGTTCACTCTGGTCCAGCCGGCTGGTCCGGGAGCCCCGTGTCAGGAAGTGCAAACATGGTGACCGAGCAAGAGGCAGCTCCTAGGGAAGGAAGCGTCTTGCGGAAGGCCGGCCCCGCATGCCCGTTAGCGCTCTGCCTGTATTCTCCTGTGGGAAGGACAGCGTCCCCAGCCCCAGCCAGCCTTCGGCGATGGCCCCACTCTTCTCTAGGAGCCTAAACGCCGATTCCAGGACACCCATTCTGAGGGCAAGAGCATGGGATCTCGAGAGATGATGATGGTCAACTGCCTACTGCTTAGCTGGGTGAAGGGAGCAGCGCTCTGAATAGCTCCAGTGACTGTGTCCACAGGTCCAGCAGACTTTCTGGTTCTTTCCTTAGGTACCGAAGTCTCCGCAGTATAGGTGAGGAAACTGAGGGTGGAAGGTAAATATATTTATTACCTGATGTCATGCAGACAGAAAGCCAGCCCTCCTGTTCTGGTTACTCCAAAGTGCAGACCCCTAGCTGTCCGCTCCCGCCGCAGTGGGCGGTTAGCCTCACATTTTCACGGGCCCACAGTGGCCACCCCCAGGGTGTGTATGGAGAGCAGCAGGTGGTTGATAAGGACGTGGATGGGTAGATGCTTGGCCCAAAGTAAGAAAACTTCCTAGGGACGGTCACATACTGAGTAGTGTTTGTGCACATGATGAGGACTTGACCTTGACATGAACTCTCGACACAGACCTAATGTCCACCCACACGTTTTGGCGGGGCATCGAGGAGTAACGTGGTTGTTTCACTCTGCGTGGAGTGTCACACGGATAGAGTTCTGGCTGGCCCAGCCACTGTCCTTCCCTGCTGGTCACTCAAAGGACCCCACTGTCAGTGGTACGGGGGTGGCACTCATTGGGAAATGGAGGCTTATCAGAGTCAGAGCTAATGAAGGAAGTCACGGAGCCAGGAAGGTCGCTGCAGTTTCTCCGGGAGGGATTATTGGAGGCAGGTATGAGTGAGGCCAGAGAAGCAAGCTGTCGGTGCGGATGCGCTGCTGTGGGAGCACGGGGGCTGGGAGCCGGGGTCCTGGGAGCCAGGCCAGCCCTGCACGGACCATCCGCGGGCCCCAGGCAGGTCACTGCCACTGCACACTCAGGTTCCTTTCTCCTTTTCTTTTTATTATGTCGTGGAAAACATCAAAAAGTACATAAACATATAATGAAAAGAAAGTCATCCTCCTGTCAAAGGAGACCCTCGCGTCCTCCCCACGGAAGTACCCAGCATGGCCAGTTTCTGATGTGCCGTTTGAGAGCTGATGCCTTTGCATGCCTGAGTGTGTGTGCATATTTGTGCAAATGGACACATTCCATGTACATTATTCTTTTCAGAGAGGAAGGGACGGGCGGGGGGGGGGGGGGGGGTTCGGAGAGAGGAGAGAGAAACGTCAGTGATGAGAGAGAATCATAGATCGGCTGTCGCCTCCATGCACCACAGTGAGGATCGAGCCCACAACCGGGCATGTGCCATGACCAGGAATCGAACCATGACCTCCTGGTTCATAGGTCGACACTCTGTTATTGAGCCATGCCAGTCGGTTCCATGTACATTATTCTGATCATGATGGTATTCTGTGTTGGTGCATATAGACCTGCCCTCCTCACTGTGTGGACGCAGCCCGGGTAGTTGGCATTCTACAGAGTTGCGAAGTGACATTTGTTATTCCTTAATTGAGTGAGCGCCAAGGCCATTTGTATTGCTTTTTCTGTGTATTTCCTGCTGAAGCCCATTGCTCATTTTCCCCTCCCTACTGAATTGTTCTTTTTCTTACTTCGCCTCCTTTTCCAAAGAGATAGTGATCCAAGTGCCTAATCAGTTTTGCAGTTAGAAATACTTTTGTTTAGGGAGAGTGATCTGATTGGTGGTATTTGCTTAGAAATCGGGGTACCTAGGCAACACCCCGCCCCAGCTCGGTTTTCCCGGTTCTCTCCTCATCCCCGGCTGATGGCAGGTCATGCTGAGTTCCTCAGCAAGCCTGGACTTGGCCTTTGAATTCTTAGCGCAGGGGGACGTCCAGATCACACAGAGCAGGGCCTGACCAGTTTTCCCTGGTTGAACAACAGAGAAAGAACGTGGCATTATAGGGCAAGGTTGTCTGGGGGTCAACTAGTTCTCTAGACTTTGACCTGGGTTCAAATTCTCTAAGCTCTAGAATTATGAGCCCCGTGACCTTCTTTGGACTTCAGTTTCCTCATCTCTAAAATGAGAACAAGAAGAATAACAATAATAAGACTGTCATTGCAAAGTTGTTTTGAGTGATAGAAGGAACATATTGAAGTACCTGGCACATGATAAGTTTTCAGTAACTGATGGCTTCTAGCATTAGTATCATCATCATCATCATCACTGTTACTGTCACCATAAGCCAAATGAGTGACAGGAGGGGCCTGGGCTAAGGCTAAACAATGGGTCCCTGAGGCAGCCGTGTCGTGTTGGACTTCGACTTCATGAACCTGCTCCTGACAGTGCAGTTTGGTCCTCGCCTCTGCAGTAAAACTTCATTTGCACCGACGTCTCTTTCATTTGTCTTGTGACTCTCTCACTCACCTACGGGCCTTGTGCTTCTGTTACTAGACATAGTACATAAATAAATGCCCGTCCGGTTTTCTGGCCCTGAAGAGGGAGAGTGACTTGCAAGTATTCTACTTGCATTTTAAATGGGAAAGATGTTAAAACTCTTCTCATCCCCACTCTCCCCCCCCCCCCCCCCAAGAAGTTGAGGGACAGAAAAAAAAAAAGGTACATCTTTCTCTCTGCTTAAACCCAGTTTATGAAATTAACAAGGGAAGATGGGTGGGCTGGAATAAGTCTCCCAGAGAAGAGATGGGCGCCTCCTAATTGTTCCCACAAAGCTGCAGGTTATTGACGACCAGGAGCGCCGCTTGCCCGGTGATACCAGTTTAGCTCTCTGGTCCCAGGGGTTGATGGGGAAACCCTGACTGCGCCCGGCTGGAAACGCTCTCGGGGAGGAGGGAAGCGGAGTGAGTTACATCTGACTGTTGATCACCATCTCATTCATAGATTTTCTGCCCTTTTCCCCCCGTTGATCATTTGCCGTCTCTTTTTTAGTATATAATTGTTCATTTTAAATGTTCGTGTTTGCTAGAGCTGGTGTATGTTAATTACTGGCAGTCTGTAATTACGTTGTCTGTTTGTCATTGCTGGGGCCGCCAGGGTGGTAAGGTAGAAGTCTTCCAGGAGCCAGAATTTTAATTTATAAATCTCCCCCGAACCGTTTAGAAATGGATACATTTCACTCGCACCCTTGATGTAGTTCAGTAAATGCCATGTTATTGATATTCATTATCAGGTTTTAAGCTCGGAATACTCTCACCTAAAAATTTGGATTTATTCATTTATCCCGCAACCACTTACTGAGCATCTGCCATGTACCAGGTGCTGGGGATAGCTCCGAGTAGAACAGACAAAAGTAAAATTATTCTGCTTTCTGCGTGTAACTGATGGAACTGCCCAGGTGACCCCGATGCCATTGTCCCGCTGGTGGCACTGAGCGTGTGTCCTCTCGGCTGGTGAACACGTGTCCATTTCCAGCCCTGTAATAATGAGGAATCGGGTAAGAAATTAGAAGCCACTGACCTCATTAAAGTTATTATTTCACATTAAAGTCCCCCTATATGATATTGGCAGCTGAGGCATACTTGGGAAACACAGTAATTTAAAGATTATCAGATTAGTTCCAGACATCCCCAGGATCTGTGTGCAAATTAAATTAGAGGCACATCAGCTTGTTTCAGAGAAGTAACAGGCCTGGGGGTTGGGAGGCGTGCTCCTGCCCTGTGGACCAGGTAAACAACTGGTGAGACCGCCTGAGGCCACAGTCCTCAGAGGAGGGTTCCAGCACCCTCGCTTGAAATCGATCCCTGGGAACGATTCCCAGGGCTGGGCTGTTCTGGTGCTAGGAGCGTAAGATGTGCCGAGGGCGAAAGGTTCCGCCAAAATGGAGTCAGAGAGGTTTTATGGGTGGAGACTGCTGAAGAGCAGCTCCTGAAGGAGAAAGGATTTCAGGGAAGTTAGGCAGCCGGAAATGCTCTATCTAACAAGCCATATGATTGAGTCCCTCATATTCATTTAGCAGTTTTTCTTAGTGTCTGTATGATGTGCTGGCGGTCCTGCCCATTGTGGGGCTTACATTTCAGTGGGGGAGCAAGACAGACAGGACAGACCGATGGACAGATGGGATGTGATACAATGTAATGTACAGTTAGTTATAATAAATAATTACAGAGCAGGGTAATATAAAGCAGTTGAGTTTGATGCAAGTTCAAGGCTTACTGCATCTTTCTGGACTTGAGTTACTGAGCAAGCACCACCTGGCCTCATCTGAACCCTGTGGTTGTCATTTTTGCCCAAGAAACTTAGGCTTTCAACAAGAGACCCGTTCTCCCGAACAACCAGACCCCGCCTTGTAATGGAACCCAGTGTAACACCCTCGGTCATGTCTGTCCATGGCTACAGGTAGTGCGATCATTTCCCCACCATTTGTCAATCTCGAGCCTCTTCATTTTCTTGCCAAGGAGACGGAGTTCTACATTGAGATTGAAGACCCTCGGACAAAAGACTTCCTCACCTGCGGGGGCTCCAGTGTCTCCATCGGAGGGAGTAGGTGACCTCTGTCTCATTTCTGTGGCTGCTGTAACAAAGAACCACACACTTGGTGGCTTCAACCCTACACATGTCTTATCTTACAGTGCTGAAGGTCAGAAGTCCACAGGGGTCGTGTGGGGCTAGAACCAAGGGCTTTCCTGGGTGCTCCTTTGGAGCCTCCAGGGAGAGTCTGTGTTTGTCACCTTTCCCAGCTCCTAGGGGTCACCCACGTTCCTCCACCTGCCCTGCCTCTTCCGCTTCTAAGGCCCTTGGTGATCCCCTGGGGCCCACACAGGAGATCCAGAAGCTGCCCCTCCCCAGGACCTTGATCTGCACCCTGCACCCTCCGTCCCTTATGTGATACACGGAACATGCTCGAGGTTCTGAGATGAGGATGTGACCACCTTGCGGGGGGGCGGGGGAGGCATTATTCTGCCTGTGGTGCTCTCTAAGCCCCCTTCCAGCTCAGCATGCTGCAGTTCCGAGTGTTGCCCCTTCCGGAAACGTCCAAGGTCATGGCGGCTGACGGGCCCAAGAGCGGCCGGTGCCGGTGGCGTCGTCACAAGCCCCTTGCATGAGCACACACGCTCTCTTTCTTTAAATGGTTAGCTTATCTTTCGGGCTTGCTTACGATTTCCAAGAAATCTATCATGGGAGCAGAGGTCACGGGGATTGGTGAGAGAATCAATAGGCCACAGGTTCCAACAGCCCCTGGTTTCAAAGGTCTCTCTCCATGGTGAAGTTTTCAAAACAACAGGTATTTCTTTCCTCATGTTCCTCCTCATATCTTCCTGCTGGTTTATTTTAGCAAATGTGTGCAAGCACCTCCTGTGGGGCCAGTGATAGAGGAAGAAGTAACCCATGCTCGCAAGGTGTGGTAGGCAGAGAGAGTAGAGAGACCAGAGTTTGGGTGTTACCAAGGAGCGGACCAAGTGCCGCCAAAGGTCAGAGGCAGGTGGCTGGCACTTCTGATGTTTGAGCTGGAGCTTCAAGAGCGAGTAGGATTGCCCTGGCCGGTGTAGCTCAGTTGGTAGAGCATCATCCCATACACCAAGTGGTCGCTGGTTGGATTCCTGGTCAGGGCGCATGCCCAAGTTGTAGGCTCAATTCCTAGGGTAGGGCGTGCTGGAGGCAGCCGATCAGTGTCTCTGTCGTCATTGATGTTTCTCCCTCTGTCTCTCTCCCTCTCCCTTCCTCTCAAATCAATAAAAAGGTATTTAAAGTCTGTGGTTTTGATTTCGGAAAGTTTTCTGTGTGGGACACAGACTTTTAATTTATGTCTTTCAACCCCTGTATTTACTGAGGTTGGGGGCAGGGGTATGGAGCAGAGGGATTTTAACAGAGAAAAAGCAAAAAGGGGAACACGTTGACCTTCAGGAAAGAGATTTGAAAGAGGACGCTTATGTGGCTTCAAAAAAAAAAAGTCCCATGACTATTTAGTTTTATTATGTGTCATTACAAAATAAAATAAAATAAAATAAAATACAAAATCCACCCTCCTGCCCCAGCCTCCAGGGGCAGGGAAAGCCCGGCTCACAGCTGCACTCGTTGACCCCTCCCACCAGGTACTGCAGGGTGCGGGCCTGATATGATATGACCCCAGACACCACCAAGTAGCCCTTCTGGCCTTGTTCCGACGTTCCTGTCCTGCAGGGCGACATACAACCACTAACGTGGTTTCGATAGATTTCAGCGTCCCAGGCTTGCTGTAACTCCAGAGCATGGAGTGCGGTGGATGCCCTGTGGCAGCAGCATGCACACACACGCCATCTCGGTGGCTGTAAACCGGTATCTCCCGAAGGTGCAAAGGAATGGCATAGACGGGATGCCTGGCTTGCCCGAGCAGCCTTTGTTTTGGGTGCCCTCGAATGAAATTTCTGTCCGTCCGACATAAAGGGATTCTTTTGCTTGGCAGCACACAGTCAAAGGAAGGGGCGGCGGGGGTGTTATTTTTTGTTGTTACCGATATGGTTTCTTGGGTTCCTCCAACAAAGAGATGCTGGGTGGCTTTCAAAAGGCTCTCCGTGCAAATGCTTCCCGTCACTAGCGATCAGTGTCCCGCCCTGTGACACGACGGGAGAAGTGGTTTCAGCGGCCCTTACACAACTAGCCTTGCCGTGCCTCTCAGAAATCGACGCCCTTGTTTTCTTCCCTCCCGTGTGCTGGTCATTGCTGCTGCGCCGTCACTTGAACAAACTATCGCCCTACAAGGGGGTTGCCTCATCCGGGGGCGTGGAAAACCAAGGTCAGAAGAGCAGAGACGTTTGTCGGCGGGTGAGTAAGGGGGATTAGTTAAACCAATATTGAAAAACGGTTTGCACAACTCGGGGCGGCTCATTTCTGAGATGTGAGCGTTGGGCCCTCCCTGGAACAGACACAAAGTTGCATGAGGACCTTTGTCAGTAATCCTTCCCGCTTACATAATTAAAGGTCCTGGTTTTTCCTGCCCGGGTTTGCATCACTTGACACGGGGAAGAAGCTAGCAGCGGTCCGTAGTCCCCGGTAATCGCCGCGGCAGGAATTTTATCGGTAAAGCGCACGGTCTCTTGGTTGTCGGTGATGCCGTAGCAGGGTGCACTATGCCTAGGGGAAGAGTTTGTGTTTGAGGAATGGGAAATGAGCTGCAGACGCGTACATGATCCTACAGATGAGCAGCTTGAAAGAACTGGCCTCCATACTCTGGTCTATAGGAACCTCCCGGTGTCTGCTCGTGTCTCTAGCTGCTAAGAAACTTGAAGTGGCAACCATTGTGGCCACCATGAGCTGGCTCCTATGACTTGGTCCAGTTGGGAAACATTACCACCTAAGGGCAGGTGGGATACTTGAGACTCAGACCTACACCTTCCTGCACTGGTGAGCTTACCTTCCCCTGAAGCGGCTTGTAGCTCCTGCTTGCATCCTGGCCCCTCCCAGCTCTTTCAGGTATAAACTCAGAAGCTATAGCTCACTGTTTCCTCAGCCAGTCAGTCGGAGCAGACCTAGAAATGCATTCTTCATTTGTCCCTCTACCCCTCCATCTACCCAGTCTGGAGGGATGTAGAATAGGCAAGGAGGGTCCAGAAAAAAAGCATCACGCAGGGCAGCCATGCTATTACTTGGCTTTCTGTCTCCAGGTGCAAGGGTTCTGTCTGTCTCTTCCAGGGCCCTGGTACCCCACCTGTGTGTGTGTGACCTGAAGGCCACGGGTGCTCAGGTGTCCACGTCCTGCTCTGACAGAACTCTGGTCAGCAGGATGGCAGGGGCACCCTCTTCCCTCTGCCCCTTTCCAGCTTGGCCAACTGCCCTCTTCTTCATCCCCAGCCGCCCTCCCTCCAGGCCTGGGCTGTTCCTGACTCCCAGAATTCCCTGTAGCCGGTGAGGCCAGGAAGTCATGCAAACATCTTTCTGCAAAACAGTTCTGTTTTGCTGCAAATAAGACCAGTTCTGATATGAAATGGGGCTGTGGGTAATTTCAGTTTTCTTCTCTAGACTCTTCTTGTTTTTATCAGATTTTTTATAATGAACACACACTACTTTTTTTTAACTAGAAAGAAAAAAATTATTTTAAAATGCCAGTTTGGGAGACAGGAAATAAAAACAACTCATCTTTTTTGTTTAGTGGAGAAAGCACAGCAACAAAAACACCCAAGGTAAATGGATGCAGACATGTGAGGTGGGCTCGCTCCTCCTCATCAGGTAATAAATGGCCTTTCCCAGGTGAGGTGGGGTGGGACATTGGCATCATTATCATCGGCCTCAAGTCCTGGCATTTTTGCAGAGCTGCCGGGTAGTGCTGCTCTGAGATACAGACCCCCTGGGGACTTACGGCAGGGTGGTTGGGAGGCTCAAATGAGAAAATTGATGTGAAAGCACTTTATAAATGGAAGCTATTATTTTCAACCAAAAATGGAGAACTTGCATCTACATTGGGAAACAAGACAGAACATTGTGAGGATGTTTATGCAACTTAAGACAGAGAAAGATGTGGCCTCCGCCATCTAAGAACTCAGGTTTATCTGTTCATTTAATACATATTTATCGGGGTTGACCAGGTACCTGGGATTCATCAGTGAAGAAAGCAGGCATAAATCCTTATCCTTGTGGAGGGAGCCTTGTGAAGGAGGCAGATGAGAAACAATAAATGTAATAAATAAAAAAGAAGTAGTCATCAAAATAATAGCAGTAGCTAACACTTGAAGAGGGCATACTTGTGCCAGGCGTGGTTCTAAAGCCCTTTACATATATTTAGTAAACACCCTGTAAAGTAGATCCTCAACATACGATAGGGTGACTTCCCAATAAATGCATCATAAGTTAGAAATATCATACGTTAGAAATGCATTTGATGCACCTAGCCTACTGAACATAACAATTTTCAAGTTTAGACTGCCTTGAGAGTGCTGAGAACATTTGCGTTAGCCTACCGTTGGGCAAAACCATCTTACCACTGCCAGCATCACAAGAGAATACCGGACCTCATATCACTAGTGTGGGAAAAGATCAAATTTAAAATCTGAAATCTGGTTTCTGGTTTCTGGTTTCTACTGAGTGCTTATCACTTTCTCTTCATTATAAACTCAAAAAAATCGTAAGTTGAACCAACATCAGTCGGAGACCATCGGTATTATTTACCTCATTGGGGGGAAGGACACCCACACGGAGGTGATGTGACCTCTGCAGGGTCACAGAGTCGAGATGCTGGAGCTGGAATTTAACCTCAGCAGCCCAGCCTTCATCGCAGAGGGTGTCAGCAGGCGATGAGCAGGTGGAAAAGAAGCAGAGCAGAAGGCATCATCCATCCATTCAGCAGATTCTCCGAGTGCTGTGTGTCTGCATGGTGTTGGGTGCCTGGGATACAGAAAGCAGGGAGCATTATTGTGGAGGGGTCCATGGTCCCCTGGAGGAGACGGAGGGGTACACAGACATGTTAGCAGACCATGTGATAGCATGGTAGGAGGCGCCTTGGTTTCCTAGGCCAGCAGAGATTCCATGTTGGAAATCATTGGTTTCCATGACACTTTGGTTTGGACTAGTGACTTCTCGGCTTGGCTGCCTCACCTTTTCCCATTGATCGGTGGCGGTCTTCCCTCTCTCTCTGCAGAGCTTCTGGGGGCAGGAGACTGATCAAGTCAACAGCTACTCTGATTAGACTCTGGGCCACAAAGCCAAGGGCCGATCTCCCATCTGCATCCGTAGGGCCGGTTGAGTTCCCTTTGACCCCCTTCCGATCTGTACCTGTGCTGGTAGCTGCTGTTTGCTCCTTTGGTTCCACCTGCCTCCTCTCATCTCATTGGCCTCAGTGAGTGTCACACAAGGGGACAACCTTTGGCATCCTTCTGCTTGCACCCAGCCCTGCACATGGTCCCCCTTCCCGAGACTGGCAGAGGGTCCTCGGGGGAGAGCGCGTGCCTACTGAAGAAAGCCCTGGGAGTTGATTTCCTGCCGCTGAGCCGTCAGTGGTCGCGTCTGGTTCCTGCCCAGACAGCAGCATGTTTGCTCCCAGGGCCCGTCTTCCTTCTGCAGCGCGGGTGGCGTTACAGTGTGCGCCTGGGCAGGGGTGGGTCCACTTGCTCCTTTCTCTCCCACTTCTGTGATCCCACAGCCACCAGGGTCTTCTGCCTCTGAGCTACCATAATCCTGTGCTCAGAGCTGAGAGTCATGGAGCTTAATAAGTACTCGTGTGTTGTGAGTTTTTTATTTGTTTCGGGATTTTGTTTATTTCTCTACTGCTTTTGTCTGACAAAGTCCTGGACTGAGTCCGAATTGTCTTTGCTGTGGCTCAGGATTCCTGAGGCTAGTATTGTCAGAGGGGACAGTCCCCCTTATGTGTCTATCTCTCTCTCTCTCTCTTTAAAAAAAAAAAAATATATATATATATATATATATATATATTATTGTTGATAGTATTAGAGATGGTATTAGAGATGGTCCCCCATCCCCCCCCTCCACCCAGTCCCTACTGCCTTCCTCCCCCAGGCCTTTACCACCACGCTTTTGTCTGTGTCTGTCCATGAGATATGCATATCTATACTAATAAAAGGGTAATATGCTAATTAGACTGGGAGACCTTCCAGACATTCTTCTGGACAAAGCCACGGTGGCGGGGCTGAGGCAGAGGCAGGGGCGATCAGGCCGGCAGGGGAAAGTAGTTGGGGGCGATCCAGCCAGCAGGGAAGGGCAGTTGAGGTCAATCAGGCCGGCAGGGAAGGTCAGTTGGGGGCAATCAGGCCCGCAGGTAGAGTGGTTAGGGGCGATCAGGCAGGCAAGTGATCAGTTAGGAGCCAGCGGTCCTGGATTGCGAGAGGTATGTCTGACTTCCAGTTTAAACTGGCAGTCGGACATCCCCTGAGTGGTCCTAGATTGGAAAGGGTGCAGCCCCACCCTCCCCACCTCCGTGGTGCATGAATTTCGTGCACCTGGCCTCTAGTAAGTATATAAGTTCTGTGCTTTATCTCTTCTCCCGTGCCCCCCCCCCCCCCCCACACACACACACACACATGTCAGCCCCTTATCTCTTCATCCCCAGGGCAACCATTCTTACCTCTTTTCCCATAGATATTTGTGCAGGTGACTGTCAGGTTTAACATCCATCACAGCTCAGGACTCCGTTCCCCTCTTCGGGGCAGTTGAAAGAAATCCCTTCGTTGGGCCTGTGGTTGTGTTTCGATGGCTTATTATAAAGCCGGGCACGGTGCAGGGCTCTTTCCATAACGATTACTTCATCCAGTTCTCAAAATAACCCATTTTATGGTTGAGAAAACTCAGGTTCAGAAATAAAGTAACTTCCTCCCAGGCACACAGCTAGCAAGTAGTTCAACAAAGAACTAAATTGAGGTTTTAAAATTTTCAGTTTGTTTTCTTTCCAATAGGTCATCCCAAAGGACGTTTGTATTACAAAGTAAGTTCCTTTCAGGTGTTACTATGTTAGTTCGGAACAAGTTCTCTTTTGTGGGGAAATGAACTGAGCCGGTCTTCTTAAGCATGTTCTTTTAAAAACACTTAAACCCCCTGGCCGGCGTGGCTCAGTGATTAGTGTCGACCTATGAACCAGGAGGTCATGGTTCGATTCCCAGTCAGGGCACATGCCCGGGTTGCAGCGGATCAGTGATTCTCTGTCATCATTGATGTTTCTATCTTTTCTGCTCCCTTCCTCTTTGAAATCAATAAAAAATATATATATTTTTAAAACATTGTAGGTTCCTAAAGCTATGTGTGTGGGTATTTGGGAGGGGGGTGGAGGGTTCATCCCTATAATTTAATCTCAAAAAGGCAAGTTTGAGGACTTTCTCCTAATAAAATAAGAAATTGTCTTTTCTTCAAGTCTATGTTTTTCTGTTTCTCTAAGCAAGTTGAAGAGGATATAATATTAAAATAACGACTCATACAGATGAAGAATGAAACAAATTATTTAAATTCACATTTCAAACTACAGAAATGAGCTAGCAGGCGATCCTTATGTACTGTGACCTTGTTAGTTTCCCAGACATTACCAAGCTTTGCATTAGATTTTATTGACTAGACGAAAAGAAGGGTTCCTCACCTGGTGTCCAAGAACACCCTGGGGGTTCACTGATGAGTTGTAGAGGCCCAGGCACACCCCTGAAATTATATTCAAAACATGTGCCTTGCTAAGCTTTTCTAATTAGAGATTCCTTCTTTTTCCTCAGACCCTCAAAGGACATCATCATCACTGTATTAATTTCCTCTGTTGCATAACAAATTACCACAAACAGCGGCGTAAAACAGCACCTACTTACTATCTCACAGTTGCCTTGGGTCAGGCATTCACTGCTCAGCTGGGTCCCCTGCCCAGGGTCTCACCTGGCGGAAGACAAATGTTGTGGGGCTGCGGGCCTTTCTGGAGCTCGGGTCCTCATTCAGGCTCATATGGTTGTTGCCAGAATTCAGATCCTTGTGGTTAAAGGATGGAGGTCCCATTTTATTGCGGCTGTCAAGGGGGAGTTCCATGCTCAGCTGCTAACGACCCCCATAGTCCCTGTCACGTGGCGCCCTCCCAGGCCCTCGCAATCATGGCAGCTAGGGCATCTCTTGTTCTGGTCTGCTATGCCAGTCTTATATGATGTGACTTCAAGGCCAGCTAGGGCATCTCTTGTTCTGGTTTGCTATGCCAGTCTTATATGATGTGACGTCGCCCCGCGAGTGACTGACCATCGGCTTTGCCTTATTTCATTACTAGAAGCGAGTAGCAGATTCCCTCTGTACTCAGAGGAAGGGAGATTACCCAAGGTCATGACCCATCGGGGTGTCCTTGCTGTTTGTCTGCCACACTCACCTCCTGAGAGCTCAGGAGAGCCACCGTTCTGGGACCTTTGAGCAACTAACTACGTGACTGACACAAACATTTTGTTAGTTCATTGACTGGTTATATTACCTCCATAGGCAGAAACCTGATGTGACTGAATGGGAAGAATCCCTCAATCTTATTTATCTAGACCAGAGATGGGGAACCCTTTTTCTGCCAAGGGCCATTTGGATATTTATAATATCATTTGTGGGCCATACAAAATTATCAACTGAGAAATTAGCCTGCTACATTGGTTCAAACATTTAATTAACTCACCCACAATGCCTTGGCAGGGCCAGACCAAATGATTATACGGCCCGTGGGCTGGACGTTCCCCACCCCTGATCTAGACGGAGTGCGTGCCGTGAAGGGAGCACAGCTGGTGACGTATTAAATAAGAGAAAAGAGCTTATTCTGGACAGCGAGGAAGAGCCACGGCAAACACCGTTTTACGGTTTATGTCAATATTGCAGCCACATTAGCTCTATTTTTTTGAGACAGAAAATCATGGTTTGGACCAATGGGAGGCAGCCAGACCCCAGAACAGCTTAAAACGCCTTGTTCTTGGGTGCGGAAGGGTGGCGGCATGTTGACTGAGATCCTTCTTGTTTTACTTGGCGTCTAAGTCAGGGTTAATAAAAAAGCGTTGGACATTGAATGTGAGCTGGTCTGTGGTAGAATTTAATGGGTTGTTCCCAAAGTTGCTTTTTCTTCTGGCTCTGTTGACTTCAGTATATTAGTTTTCTAGGGCTGCCTTAAAAGAACCACAAACTAGGCGGCTTAAACAGCAGGCATTGATGCTCCCCCAGTTCCGGAGGCGGGAAGTTGAGGTCCAGGTGTCTGCAGGGCCATGCTCCCTGGGAAGGCTCCAGGGAGGCTGTGTCCCAGGCCTGGCTCCCAGCCTCTGGTCGCTGTCGGCTTTGTGGCAGCATCACTCCTGTCTTCCTAGGGCATTTCCCCTGTGCGCATGCCTCTGTCTGTCCTTTGTTTGTGAGGACATCCACATTTTGGATTAGGGGCCCACCTTATTCTAGTATGACCTCATCTTAGCTGATTTTATCTGTCATGACGTTATTTCCAATCCCTGGTAGGATTGCAACGTATGAATTTGGGTTTGGGGAGTGGACACAATTCAACCCATGACACTTAATGAGAAATAACTTAAAATTTTCCTGGTAGTCCTGCTTTTCTAGCAAGTAAATAAACGTCACTGGATAGATTGACAATCAGATTTAACAAGACTGCCTCCTCCTCCCCATTCGGGAATTTGCTACCTTCTCATTAGAATGGCATCTTGCTTTGGACTTAATTTTGGAAGTAAAGCTGCTCTCATTATGCAACTAAAATTGCTTAGTCATAAACCTATTTCTGGTCATAGGAGAGGTCAATTATCTGGCAACTTCACCTACCAGTTGGGGAATGGGACAAATTTTGAGCAAAGATGTTGCAACCTTCATAAAATAAACCCATGTCTAGGAGAGCCCTAAGAACTTATACTCCTATCCTATTAACCTTTACTTTACACACAATTCTAGCAAACTTTTAAAACCTGAGTTTCCAATTCACAGGGCAGTAGAGGCATGAATATGTGTATCGGACAAACTCAAGGCCGCAAGGCGTTCGAAGAGAATCTTACAAACCTTAAAAAGAAAATTGCAGACTCAATCCAGTTCTAATACGACTTCCATTTTGATGCCTTTGTTGCTCTCTTTCCCTGCATTCTAGCATCACTTTATACCTTCATTCGTCAGTTGTCACCTGTTTTCTAATATAATATTTATTTCTAAGCATATTTTAACCTCCCCTGCCAGATAATTAGAAGCGCCAGGACATACTCCGCTGTGCCTAGCACAATACCTGACACGTGGTAGGTGCATTTGTTAAATGTTATTGAAGACGGAATAACTAAAAAGATAATTCCGTATAGTCCAGGGTGGAGTTTCAAAATATTTTGAGCAGAAAAGATTATCCTGATACTAACTTTTAAAATTAATTTTTATTAAAGTTAAAACATCTTAAAACAGTGCCTGCCTTTAGGCTTTTAAGAGCTATTCCGAGAGTTCATTATTTTATTTATAAGCCCAAACGATTTTTAACAATTACTTTTAAGGGGGCCTTTTATTAATGGTTGGTCTGATTTGCAAACTTATTTAATTAAACTCCCTTAAACATTTTAAACTGCATTTGTAAAGGAAATCGAACATATTAAATTTATAAGTGCTCAATTGCCTGACTCAACAAACAAGCCTCCCCAAGCACTTAAGCAATTCTTATAAATCTAATTAAGCTTATAAGTATATTACACCCTACGGTCTCTTAAGTTTTCGTCTACTGTATATGATTTTAGTGACATTTTGGCTTCAAGTCCGTCTAAATTAGTTACTTAGTTCCACATTTTCAGTTGGTGTTTAAAAAGCTGGTCATTATTCTTAGAGGCTGATTTTCTCAATTGCAACAAATATTTACCAGCAAATATTAGACCTGCATTGATTTCTTATTTTAGAAAATTACTGGTACAGATTTGATTTTGCTAAACATTCATGTGCTTTATTCTAAATCTTCTTCGGGTTAAAAGTTGCCTCGGGCACGTCGTCCAAAAAGGGAACGAAGAACACCCTCCCCTTGGCCTTCTAGTCGTCAGGAGTCTTCGGCAACTCCTGTTCACCTGCATCCAGCAGTGCCCGCCCCCATCCTACCCAGGACTGTCGAACGGGACAGCTGCCACCCCCCCACCGGATGCTCTTTGAAGGCACTGGCAGGTGTTTCTGGCAGCTTTGAAGTTGTCCAAACAATTTGAGGCCTCTGGAAGCTACCAGAAGTACAGCTCAGTGGCCAGGCTTTCTGAACTTCCCTTACCCTAAAGAAGTTCACAAGAGGGACAGACTCACACACACACACACACACACACACACACACACACACACACACACACTGCTGGGGAGCATCAGCTACCAGTGCCCGGATGTCTCCCAAGAGATCCTCCTGTCTACTCATGTATCCCCTACCCTCTGGCTGTCCCTAGAATGGCTTTTGAATATTCTAGATTTAATATATGTAGATGTCTTTCCAAAGACCTTGAAACTCTGTGGATTGTGCATGATCTTCATCTAATGCTAAATGCTGAAAAGGGCCCATGGTGCCTCCCCTTTGACTGGCCAGGACCCCCCACCCCCACCCCCACCCCCACCCCCCAGCCAGCTACTCTGCAAGTGACATCAGCTCCGGAGAGGATCATGCATTACCGTAATGCCCAGTAATGGGTTTCCATGGTGACGGCTAAGTCCTCGGGAAGAGATTGTGTAACAGGGACATATAGGATATGATTTTTAAGTTTCCTTAAAATATTAAAAAGGAAAACAAAAGATATTTCAAGAGGCAGTGCTTCGTGTACTGGAAACTTCTGTTGCAGGAATGCTTTATTTCCCAAGTATGTGGCTGAGTTCTCACTGCACGAGACAAACATTGGTAGAAGTCTTGATCCAACGAGGAAGTCGGTTAAAAGCAAGTTCTCTGTAACACTGTTGAAGAAAAAAACAGAATAATACAGTTTGGTTATCATTTATTTGTTACGAAATGTTAAGGCATTTGCAAGGCTTCCTGGCTTTTGCTACATATTATGGATCTGACTGTAACCAGAGGTTGTATATATAATATGTTGTGGTGAATAATGCATGGGGAGTGATAACAGACTTTAAAAGAGAGAGAAGGAAGGTGGCTTTTAAGTACTGTATGGCATTTCCTCCCTGCCATGGTGATACATGATATAGTGCTTCGTGGTGTGCAGAATGTTACTGGTTGTCATAGCAATGGAACACCATCCCCAAGAAGGAGGAAAGGCTAGCATACAACGCTTCGCTTCGCTAGAATGGAACCACAGTTATAACAAAGTGATCATTGTTAGCTCCGTCTTTGTTGTCAAATAGTAAAATCCACGCTACATTTTTTCTTCTCTTAGTGATCCTTCTGAGTGGCCCTGACACCATCCTAGGACAAGTATCACACACACAGTCTTCTGCCGCCGTGTGAGAACTTTGTACCTAATGCTTCTGCTACACGTCAGTGTAAAAATAGGTCATGATTTCAATGCCTCCATGAACTCACTTTCAGCCACTGGCCTAGCTCCCCAAGCTTCAGAGTTTGCACACCTTCCCCGTAGATCTCTGCAGGTCATGTCTGTGTTCCTCCTGGCCGTCCGCCTCGCCTCCCCTCCGGCCTTCCTCATTGCGGCATCAGGTTAGCCCTGAGGGAACAACTCTTCCAGTGGAACCATCTAAACTGAAGCTCATCTCTGCTGAGGGCTCTCAGGGCAGTCTTCTTCGGGGGGAGTCTCCCATGTGTCGGTCCAGTCTTAAAAACCTGCCCAGCCAGCATGGCTCAGTGGTTGAGCATTGACCTATGAACCAGGAGGTCATGGTTCGGTTCCTGGTCAGGGCACTTGCCCGGGTTGCGGGCTCGATCCCCAGTGGAGGGGCGTGCAAGAGGCAGCCCATCAATGATTCTCTCTCATCATTGATGTTTCTATCTCTGTCTCCCTTTCCCTTCCTCTCTGAAATCAATAAAAATATTTTTTAAAAAAAACAACAACACAAGCCCACACCTGTGCTTGCATACAGTGGATGGAAATTCCTCTGGTGTTCAGTTGTCGTGGTGGGTTCACTCCAGAGGGCTGCTAGGGGGCCCAGGTCAGAAGTACCATTTGGGTCCAGATCAGTGTCTCTGCCACAGTCATGGCAGCAGCCCTCCTCCTGGTCCTCCAGCCCATGAATACACATTCTGGACCCTGCATGGTGGGGGCAGGTGGTGTGAAAAGCGTCAGCGTGTCCATCGAGCATCTGAAAACACAGCTCGCACTGCAGGTCCTCACGACACTTCGATTGCACCATTTTGGTCTGTCAGGTACTTTCCCACGTGCTTTATACACGTGAGCTTGTGTGATCCTCCCCAGCCCATTTTACAGATAAGGAAACTGATGCACACAGGGGTGAGTGTCTGGATTGAGATCACACTGGTAAGGGCTGGAGCCGTCTCCAGAGCTGTGTTCCCAACTGCGCTGCCGCGGAACCAAGGGAGGTCCCAGGTGCATCCGAGAACTTGGCTCCTGGGAAAACCCCTGGGTCCGTGGTGCAAAGGGAAGAAGAGAAATGTGGTGGAAGGAAAGGCGGAAGGGACTTTGAAACTAAACAACAAAGTGTTACTTGCAAAAAGCAGAGTAAAACAGACTATGAGAAACAAAAAAAATCCTGCTCACACGTTGTCCACATGGAATTGTACCTCCTTACAATAAAAAGAATAGTAAACCTCAAGCGATTATTAGTTCTGAGAGTGGCAAGGGCCCTGCCATTTTTCTGTCTTACAGTTTCTAGCATATCTAGCACCA
The DNA here is from genome assembly GCF_951640355.1 of Cnephaeus nilssonii. Taxonomy (NCBI): domain Eukaryota; kingdom Metazoa; phylum Chordata; class Mammalia; order Chiroptera; family Vespertilionidae; genus Cnephaeus; species Cnephaeus nilssonii. Next base: position 98,573,515 of record NC_137075.1, on the reverse strand, counting down.
TGTGATTCCAGCACTGCATCCCAGCAGTGTAAGGGGTGCCCCGAGTACATTATCCCATTGATCAAAAGGAGTAGCAGATTTACACAAGTTATCATGGTAACTAATAGCAACTAACCTTAGCTGCCCATTTCTACGTTCGAGGCCTTGTTCTAAGGGCGTTGCATGCATACCTTGTTTGATCCCCACAGCAACCCTGGAAGGCAGGGAGGTGCTATTATTGCATTTTCCAGTTGAGGAAACCGAGGCACAGAGAGGTTAATAAAGTCACCTTGCCCCAGGCTGCACTCCCAGTGCTTGGCCCGGGTAGCAGCCATCCATTCACCAGGTGTTTGCTGAGAACCCACCGTGTGTGGGACACTGCCTCGGGCTCCTGGGACTTGGTGCTGAGCAGGCACACAAGGCCTCTCTCCATGAGGCTGACATTCACACGGAGGTGCAGGTGCACGCAGGTTATAAGCTCTGAGCATCTCTGTCAAGTATTAAAGGAAGAAGAAGGACGTTTACAAAGATCCAGGATCCGGAGTGATGATGTGTTAGGTAGACGCAGAAAGTACAGATACAGGAGCTCAGATTGAGGAAGACCTGGGGAGCGTAAGGAGGGGCTCAGCTGTGGGCTGGACTGGGAATAGGTTTGTGTGTCGAGATGCAGCCTTCGTACACGGCCCCTGCCAGCACAATGCATCGGTCAGTTCCGTCCTCTCGTTTTGTGGAAAGCTGAGCCCAGAAAGTTTCTTTGAGACATTTGCTGGAGGGGAGCCCCACGTGTATTTATTTGCTTTAGCTTTCCTAATAAAAGTCAGAATTGGGAACGTCCTAAATATATCTCTATGGCCAGGGAAATGTTGGAATAAACTGTGCATCAGTGAAAAGGTAGAGAGGCCAGGACTAACTGTTGAATAGAGGAGAAAAAAGAAACAAGTTGCAGAGCATAAGTCTTGTCTTCATCATGGGAGACCGCAGCACCATCTGATTTTGAAAGATACGGGTTCTTGTCTGCTTGTCTGCAGAGAAACGGCTCTGGACAGATACACATCAAACTTGTAGGGAAGGTTACCTTCAGAGACGGGGCAGGGCGATCGGATCTGGTGACCTTTCTGTAATGGCCTAAATTTCAAAATGAGCTACTGTATCCTTGTACTAGTCAGATGGTTAAAAATCAAGTTAAAGAAGAAAGATCCATTGACTTGTCCAATTGTGCACCTTGAGTTAGTTGAAAAGGCCAGTCTAGGCCACTCGAGTCACCTGGCTCCCGATCCCCACTCAAGCTCCCCAATATTCCAGCACGGAGGGGTGGAGTAGAGGGGACTCGAGAGCTTCGTAACCAGCCATGCATTTATGGCCAAGGAGTCCCAGGAACCATACACATGTCAATGAGTTAAATAGGGTTTCGCTAAATGAGTGTGTGTTTTTCAAAAAAGACTCCCGCGTCTAATGGCATTAGTATTCCAAGCAGCTGAATCCCAGGCTGGAGAAAGGTACAAATGATGATTGCTCGTTAGCAAATAGAATACAGATGTTAGCTTCATTTTGCCTGAGTGCATTGGCACCGTGGGGAGCCGCCAGCAGAGTGAGCCAGGCCCAGCAGCTAGGCTGCGGGCTCTGCACAGGGGTGGGCTCTGCCAAGGGACGGGGACACAGCCCCCCCCCCCCCAAAAAAAAAAAAGCTAACAGGGCTGGACTTTGTCCATTTCCTCTGCTAGTTTGTTGGAACTGATTGGTGGGAGTGGGACATTCGTGTTTCTAAAGCAACTAACTAAATTTTTTTTCTTTAAATGTAGTTTTATTTTACAATTTTTTAACAAGCGCCCTATGAACTAGAGTGCCTGGTTCTCTTTGGAAAGGAACCTGAGGCTCAGAAAGGTGAAGTGACTTGCCCAAAGTCACACAGCAACTGGATGATGAATTTGAGCCCAGACTTTCTGGTGCCCTTCTCAAGAGGAATGCGGGTAAGGGAGGCAGACAACACCCCAAAGCATTTTGAGAGTTCACTCCGTCATCCTTATCCTGAGTCACCTGCTCCTGGCATGTGCCCTGACCTGGAATCGAACCGTGACCTCCTGACTCCTGGATCAATGCTTAACCACCAAGACACATTGGCTGGGCAATTGTGAATGACAGTGCCACGCAATGAGGGCCATGTGCGGGCGTTGGATTTTCATTAGGGATGGGTACAGTTTTTTTAGGAGGAAGGGGTGGGGAAGGAGTTCCAGGGTGTCGGTGATGTGGAGGAAAATGCCCCCAGGAGAGTCCGGGCTGGCCGAGATGAGTGAGAGGCTGGCTGGAGGGGCAGGATGGCTCCAGAAGTTGGAATGCCAGATGGGGAGGTTGGACCATGGCTTGTGGGGTGGAGAAGTGGCAGAGGCTCAGAGGGAAAGGGGTTCTTGAGGCTGTTCCCACAGACAGTGGTTTAGCAGGGAGACCTGTTTGAAGGGACGGTAGGTCAATAACATTTTGTGGCAGCATTGATGAAAAATGCCATAGGAACTTGACCCTTGCTCAAGCCATTTGGCCTGAGGTAAAATTATACCATATGGGTTTGTTATACATCGTTTGACTTAAAGTCACAGAACCTGTTGACGATGTTCATTAAGCAAGGGCTGCCTGTGGTTTCAGGGGCTCTGGCTCCAGGGGTGAGCTCTGAGGTTAGGAGGGTAGCTGGTGGCCTGCGTGGATTCTAACGCATTTGTGGTGTGATTGTTCGAAACTCCTTGTCTGCCAAGACATTTTCCCCCTTGACCTCTCCCTGTACAATATTCTGCCTTAGGTAAAATGGGGTGGGGGGAGAGGGGAGGCTTAAAGATGTTTTTTGGTTGTTGTTGTTTTTTAATCATCAGTGACGTCAGAAAGTTCATATCTGATGAGGGCAAATATCTTTTACTCGAGTATGTCTCCTCCCTACCCTACCACCCCCCACCCGTACAAACTCTACTGTCTGTTTACCCTGAGTCCTGTAATTGCCCAAGAACCTACTCTGCAATCAACAGACTATGTCTCCCTGGCCAGTGTGGCTCAGTTGGTTGGGCATCATCCCATGCACCAGAAGGTTGCTGGTTCAGTTCCCGGTCAGGGCACATGCCGGGGTTGCAGACTCCATCCATGTTTCTCTCCCACACCAAATTTTCTCTCCCTTCCTCTCTCTCTCTCTAAAAATCAGTAAAGAAAATATATATATTTTTTAAAAAAACTGACTTTGCAGCCCCGGTGCCTGTGTGATTTGAACTAGACTTGCTGCCTGTGGCCCGGCCCAGCCAGGCCTTCGCGCTGCTCACTCACCTCCTTGCTCCTTGGCAAAAATGTCCCGTGTCTCACTTCTGACTTTTGACAGGAAGAGGTAGGATGCCTCTCAGCAAGGTCAGACGTTCTGTCAAGGGTCCTCGGGTCCTTTAGTAAGAAGATCCTGGTCTGCGTCTAAGGTGAAATGAAGAGTTTTAGGTACAGGAAGCCCTGTTCTTACTCCATCAGCATCTGCCCAGCTGTTAAAATTCTGAGACAGCAAAGTCGTCAGATTTTTCAGCCGTCTCGCCGCCACCGCCAGACACATGTATCGAATGTCGCTAGAGGTGTCCTGGTCCAGCAAATTCTCTTGATGGCCGCAGGACAGAAGTTGCACAGAGAAGCCACTTTGCTCCTGCACGTGGGCCCGTGGGGATAAGCAGCTGGGGGCATGTCCTGTGGAGACACAAAACCAAGCTTCCAGACACAGCTGGCTGTAACGTCTCCGTCTAGCCTGGAAGGTTCTGCTGTCGCTTTCAGTAAGTGCTTGAGCAAGAACTTTTTCCACCTTATTAAATGGATAGAATTCAGTGTGGTCAGATGCATGCTGCCTCGGGGGTATAATATTAATTTAGGAACGGCATTTTAAATAATGGGAGCCTTTTATATAATGATGTGGAAATTGTTCTGCTTTTGAAAATCAGAACCAAACACGAAACAGTATGTGTCTCTGAAAAGGAGTCAGATAGCGTGCTGCGGTATTGCTTTGGCTCTCTGCCAAAAAATAAAATAAAAATTATTTATCCTTCTGACTCTGAAGAAATGAAGCAAAAAGGTATTTGAGGCAGGAAGAGGGGAGTGTGATTATTTTATCCCCCAGACAAGAAGCCAGAATTGCAAAGCAGCACTTTTTTTCTTTTTTTTTTTTTTTTTTACTCTAATCCAGACAAGAAAAACTGGGCGCCTTCCCTAAGCAGGATCTGTGCCCTGTACCCAGTGAGAGCCTGAATAACTAGTTTGGATTTCGAAAGACAGACGCCCCTGCCCATTGCTGACTGCAGTTTAATTACACAATTAACCCACCAATCCTGTTTTTATCTGGTTTACGATAACTTGCAAAATATTCCGTGAGAGACGCTGCCTCTGCCTCGCTCACATCCTCCCTCGTTTCTTGGTAAGCCATCTGGAGGTAAATTCGTTTAATAACGCTTGCTTTGTTAAAGGGCTTGTCTTGCCTCACCTCCCCCGGTAAACAGTTTTACAGTCAGAGGCAGCGCCTGGCCCTCTGATCCCATCAGAAAATGGAATTGTGTACTCCCGATGTGCTGGTAGTAGCCTGCGGTTTTTTCCTTTAAAGTACTCTGCTCAGATAGAGGGTGTCCACATTACCAGGTCCCCGCCGGGCTGAGAGAAAAAAAAAAAAAAATCTGATGAAATGCGGAAAATATGGTTCGATCCCCTCAAAGTTGAAGCGCCTGGGGGGCGGGGGGAGGATGGATTCCGTGAAAGGGGTCGTGGCAGGTGGGTCAGCGCGAAGTGCCCGCCCTGGAGAGGGGTCCTTGGCTTCGCTCCCTCTTTTCACAGCCATAATTGAGTGAAGAATATCACCAGCGTGACTTACAGAAGCTGCTGTTGCCTCCCTGCTTGTGCCCCAAAGCAAACAAAATGGGCAGGTTCCCAATTTGGAGCCGAGGGCATGACGCCCAGGCCTTTGTTTGCTGTTGAGTTGTCCAGGGCAGCAAAGCAAATAGATGTGAAGAGATTAACCAAACAAGAAGGCCCGGCCCAGGCGGCCCTTGCTGTCCTGCCTGGAAGTGCAGCCACCAGCCAGCCAGCCGCAGGGTGGACAAGGCGGGGCCCTGGGCTTGGGCAGGGACTTTCACGGACAAACCAAACCGCGTCCTGTTGCAACCCTGGATGGGCGCCTAGGATCGGGCTGGCTTCATAGGGGATAGAATGGATTTTTAGCAACCGAGTCCAATACCCTTATTTTACAGATAAAGAAACTCCTACGTTTAATAGATACGGAGACAGAGGACATTGGTGCTAAGTAACCTGCCTGAGACTAGTTGGTGGCTAAAAAGAAGACAGAGCATCGAGGTTGAGAGTGTACCCTGACTTACTTGTTCATCTCCGGGAATTTTCTGAATTCGTAGCCAATGTCTTGCTCCTTTTGTGCTTGCACGTGGCGCCGAGAGACTTTGCGTGTTTCAGTCTTCAAGGATCCCGGAGAAAGCTTATTGAGCCAAGACCCGTGAGTTAACAGAGTGCCCTGAGAGTACCGTCCTCTTTGATGCCGTCAAAGTGAGTGTAACAGAGGAAGCGAGAGCCTAACAAATTATGAGTTACGCCCTTGAGCGACTGCACCACAATTTTGGTATCGCATGCTTTTTTCCAGAAACACAGTGGTCAGATTTCCTCTGGAGGGTTCTTAGCTATTATTCCTCCTCAGTTGTCTCCACTTAGGTGAGCTGGGAGGGTCATATCCTCAAACCAGTGGCCTGCCCTAGGCAAAAGGTTTATTTTACTTTTCTATATACCTCCCTCTCTCTCAAAAAAAAGGGGGGGAGGTGACTTATGATGATAAAAGCCCAAAAAGCAACAATATTCACAGTCCTCCACCATGCGGGAATTTTTAAACAGTAGCCATGTGAGAAGGAAAGGGGGAGAGGGACACTCTGAGGCTCTGTACTTCCAAGATTGCAGGCTAAGAAAAATGGCAGCGATTGATTCAAAACCCAGTGCTGAGTTTCCTAGCAGCAAAAGCAAAGAGAGAAATGCGCTGACACTCACCGCTCTCATTTCTAGGACAGGCACACATACCTGACTCTCCAGAAAGGGCCTTAGAGGAGACGGGTACGAAAGAATGCCTTTAGCAGAATTTAATGACAGATGCAAAGGTTCCATGCTTACCCTTTTCTTACAAGGTGGAAAGCAGGGATTTGGTGCTGGCGGGGGCTCCCTCAAGGCCGTGCCCTGTGGCAGGAGGGGAGAGATGGAGTAACAGGTGTGTAGTCATATTCCATTGATCTGCTCTGACACTTTCCTGTTCCTCTGAAGAAACTCAGTATGTGGAGGATGCTGAGTGAATTAGTTCGGTGGCCAGGAGGCACTTAGATGCCCAGGAAAAAAGTAAGGCGATCTCCCCTCCCTCTGCCAGACTCATAAAACTGTAGAAGTTTGGTCCACCTGAGTATCTTCTTGAAAATGTATTAGTTAAAAATGTCTGAGCTTCTCGGTTTATCAGTTTAAAAACAGAGAGCTAGAGAACACAACTGCCCCTTAACTGCTTCAAACGGGTCCTGATGTAACCAACTGATCTGTTCCCCCATTGCCTCTCTGGTTCTCTTCAGCGACGTCTGGTTCTATGGCCTGTGATACATAGCAGGGCATGGCAAGTGTTCTGAGGTGGTTGAAGTGGAAAGAGAGGCCAGCCAGGGAAGTAAGTGCTTACAAAGGTGTTGGACGGCCCAAAGGAGAGGAATCCAGTTTGGTGCTTCAGGAATGATTTCCAAAATTCTGTAGAACCAACTACCAGAGAGACCACCATTATTGGAACTGTGAGGTCCAGAACATGCTTCATATCTGTGACCTGGAGGCTGTTGCTCTCCTGCAACTGCCACTCTCACCGTAGGAGGGCGCTGGAGAGTGGACACGGGACTGCCGCCGGCTGGAAAACCCACCGTCTCTGAGTCCCCATGTGCTCACTCACACAGCCACAGGGGGCCTCACCTCACCTGCGCCTTTATCAACCTGCACGCATCTTATTGGCAGAATGAATTCACACACAGAACCCTAGCTGCAAGAGAGGCTGGAAAATGAAGAATTTTGAGCGTCCCAACTTTTCAACTAGGAGGCTAATGGAGTAGAGGCTGAGCATCTACAGCAAGCATGTCAAACTCAAAGGCTAACATGGGCCAATAAACGAGGCATGCGGTCCACTTGGCATGCTTGATCTACAGCAAGCATGTCAAACTCAAAGGCCAACACGAGCCAAATAAACAAGGTTTACGTTTATGTGGGCTACAAAAAAAAAAATACACCAAAAGCTTCAATTTTCATAGAAATGTGGGTTTGTTTCGAAAAGTATAGTATAAAACAGTGATGGGCAACCTTTTGAGCTTGGTGTGTCAAACTTCGCCAAAAAACTGAGCATAACTCGGGTAGTGTGTCACTTTGAGGAAAAAACTAACTCCAAGACTCTAGTCGCAAATGTTTCATCCTCAGGAGCAGCAAATGTTTCATCCTCTGCATGCGGCCGCGTGTCATCAGAAATGGCTACGCGTGTCAGTGCTGACACGCATGTCATAGGTTCACCATCACTGGTATAAAAAAAGAACAAGAGCGATGATAACATTAACGTTCTCTTCCTGATACTTGGCATCTCTTCTCTGCTATCTTTCCTACTTCAGGGGAAATCTTGTTTGCAGTGATTACTTTCAAAACTGACCCAAGGTTAATGTCAGTAATTCCGGCTCTGACAGGAGACTTATTTCCTTTCATAATTGTAAATAACTGCTCACACCGTTACATTGGCTGGGCTGCAAAAATATTCGTTGGGGGCCGCATGTGGACTGCGGGCCGCATGCCTCATTTATTTGGCCCATGTTAGCCTTTGAGTTTGACATGCTTGATCTACAGTGTCCACCACACACCATCTTTGTGAATTATTGAATTCTGATAACACAGCATCCCCCAAGAATGTATCTTAGTCTGCTCTGGCTGCGTGACACAATACCACAGACTGGTTGGCTTCAACAGGAATACATTTTCTCAGTCCGGAGGCTGGAAAGTTAAAGATCAAGGTTCAGTCGTGTTTGGTTTCTAGGAGAGCTTGCTTCCTGGCTACCCTTTCCCTGTGTCCTTCCATGACCTGTACGCTCACAGTGGAAGAGAGAGGGAGGGAGGGAAGGAGATTTTTCTCTCTTCCAGTTCTTATGAAGCCACTAATTCCCTCATGAGGACCCCACCCACATGTCACAGTCTAATTCTCATTCCTTCCCTAAGGCCCTATCTCCAATACTTTCACATGGGCGGTTAGGGCTTCAACATATGAATCATGGAGGCATACAGACATTCAGTTCTTAACAGAAATCAGCTTTCTTGGCATTGCAAAGATTTCCAGCTCATTTCCGACCAAAGAAGCATAGAGCTTTGTTTCAGCAACAGGGAGGGCATTTGGTCCTGTTCTGATGATGCAGTGTCGGGTGAGACTCAGTCTCTGATAAGTGAGGGTAAAGCCAGTGATTCTCACCCTTCTTTGTATAATCCACCCCTGAGAGGGCTGGTAATAAAAGCGATGGGCTTTCTCCAGAAATGTGCACAAGATCCCAGTGTTTGTGGGCAGGCGCTCTCTGCAGGCTCCGTGTAAGTCACCCTACGGACTGGCCACCCACACCCACCCCTCTTTCAGGGTGGTTTCTTCCTCTGTCTTCGGTGTGAGCAGCTCTTTCCTTCCTCACTACCTGCTTTTGTTGGGTGGTCATCAGGAAAGGAAGGTGCAGTTGATCAGGTCCCCAGGCACTAATGAGATGCAATGGCTGGAGGTGAGCACCGTCCGTCCGCGTTGAGAGAGAATTGGTTTGTGCAGCTGCATCCATGGGGGCTCAGATTCGGATCTTTCCTATTACCTTTAGTTAATAAACACGACCAAGATGACTGGGCCACTTTGGAAAATGAAGATTGTGATAAAAAATGAATTTACTTGGGAAGCTTAATCTCCAAAATAGCTTCAAGTTTGGGCGCTCATCTCTGCAGTTCTGAAAACAGCAGAGAGAGAGACGTGGAGTGACCTCAGCTGGCCGGGTGGGGCGTGCCTAGTCCTGGTTAAATGTAATCAAAGAAAGAATTGGATAAATGAACAATTTTGTGTGAAATGGGATCAATAAATATAGTCCACTTTGGATTCATTAGCTCTCTGTTTGTGTTTTTGTGAGTGTGTGTGTGTGTGTGTGTGTGTGTGTGTGTGTGTGTGTGTGTGTTTTCTTCAAAAGGCTTAGATGGAGAAGATAGGCAGCTAGAGAATGTGAAGAAATGTAAAAATTGTGTTCTGTCATCCAAACTGTGGAGCTTCTTTTGAGAATAAAATGAAGCAAATTGAGTGAGCAGATTTGCAGTTCAAGAGATGCCAGGATTTTACAATGGGGAAGGTATGTTTTACTTTTAAACCTGTTCAGTCTGATGAACCCCCCACAGGAAGGGGCTGACCTAATAGCTCCCCACCCCCACCCCGATTTTAACCCTTTCAGTCACCAGAGGTGTCCAGGCTGCCCTGCTGCCATGGCCAACAAATAGCTAAATGACAGGTGCAGTCCAGAAGCAAAAGTTAAATGAGTTGGGAAAGGATGGTATTTAATTTGTGGCTGGTTTGTGTAAATGAATGCAGCACTCGGGGATCAGTATGGTAGACCCTGGTTTACTAAGCAGTAAAGCGGAGCTCTAGGGAACCACGCCTTTTACTTCCACAGGATGCCTGACGGCAGTACCCCAGCGCGGTGCTGTGTCAGGCTTCAGTTCCGGAACTGGGACCTACAGGCGTGCACTTTGCAAAACGCTTGTGACACATGGAATCAGAGTTCTGGGCCAAGCAAGTACATGATAAATAATGTAATCTTGAGGAATTCACCACTGAAACGTGCCCCGTGTTCCTGACAGTGGCCCAGTGACTGTACGAAGGCATTTGCATTCATGTATCAAATGCCTTCGTGTACCACGCCGGGACTTCCCTTTGAGATGCAAATGGCCTGGTCTCAATTAAATACCTTTGCTGTGATGTATTTGGACTTGCTCCTCTGACTTCTTTTACTGGACCCAGCGGAAGTAGTAGTGAAGTCCTATTTCTTAGCAGTGACATGCCTATGAAAGCAGGAAGGCAATTATTCTTTTATGTAGACTCTAGTTTTGGACACCCCTGAATAGTAGTTAAGTTTTCCTTTTCTGAATAGAAGAGCTTTTACAAATCTAGAGAACCATTCACTCCCAGGCTGTTCTCTTCAAGAAGCGTATCCTGGTTAAGAAAGAAAAGGTGGTGTATTTCTCAGGGCCGTTTTATTCGAGCCTCCGGCGGAATGTAAGTGTTGGGACTTGACATTGTCTTATCTGTTTGAAACTACTGATGTCAAACTTTGGAATTTTCAGTCCCTTTTCTCAGCCAGGAAGAGATGAGCTGGTGCCGCAAACATCTCTCTTTCCGGCGTCTCGGCATTGGCGGAGGGTCTGAAACACTGTGGGAAAGGAGTTGGCCATTTGTCAGGGCTGTTTAATGGCTGCTGGTGAAAGGTGCGGAGGCAGATGCTCCGAAGGGAAGGAACAGGAGAGACGGATGAGCTGCTGGGCTTGGTGTCGGAATCGGAACTAGAATTGACGTGGCCACCAAGCAAGGCGATAACCGCAGCTGATCATAAACTGCCTCTGTGAGTGCCTCGGCCCATCCTTTTCTGCCGTCGCCTCTGTGTCCCCTCTGCCTGGGCCTGCCTCGGGCATTTCCTCTGTTATGTGATTTCAGAGGGTCTCGGCTCGAACATTCTATTATTCTGTGCTTAGAACTGAAAGCAGTCTGGCTATATGAAAATCCAGGTGGGCTTTATTTCCTGGCAGAATCATTCATTCCGTATAATGATTTAGACTATATAAGATGGAAATATTGCCCGGCCGGTGCGGCTCAGTAGTTGACCCTTGTCCCATGCACTGAGAGGTCACTGGTTCCATTCCCAGTGAGGGCACATGCCCGGTTTACAGGATCAATTCCCCCGTAGGGGCATGCAGAAGGCAGCTGAATGATGTTTCTCTCTCTGTCTCTGTCTCTGTCTCTCTCTCTCTCTCTCTCTCTCTCTCTCAAAATCAATAAAAACATTTTTTTAAAAGAAATATTGCGGGGAGAGGTCAATGGGGGGGGGGGAGGAGACATGTTAATACTTTAAACAATAAAGAATTGCATTTAAAAAAATAAATATTGCTAGGTAAGGCCATTTGTGAATGGGGTGTAATAAAATAACAATAAATCAGAATTTTTAAAATGATGTGGAGGCTCGGTAGCAACTTTAGAAAACACTAAAGTGGAACAGTGATCGGGAATTTTTCTTTTCAGCATTGTTACTGCATGGATACGTGGGCAGTAGATTCACACAACCACTGGCATATTAATGTGAGGGGCCGCTTCGGCCCTTTACCATGGTCAAAAAGACTGGTAAGCTGTGTCTGTTTAAAGAAGTAAAATGTTTCTCGGTGAAGAATGATAATTACTCCACCCCGAATAGATCGAAGTTCTTTGGGGAACGAGCACGGACTCCTGACCTCAGAAACTGGGGGGACTCGGGCTGCCCACCACGGTGACGTTGACAGGGAAGGCCTGGCCCCCCCTTTCATGTCCTTCCCAGCGTGTAGGCAACATGGCCACAAGAGGTCAGTTTGGCTAGCGTGGTCACGTTTTAAAAAGAGAACCGTAATTATGGCCTCTAATTATGTACAGTTATGCCTGCTGAGTTAAAGATAATGGCGCCTCCTGCCTGGAAGTGTAAGTTAATTGCCTACAAGGGTCAGGAGGGTGGTGACCCCTCTCGCCTCCCTGCACACACTCCCCCAACCCAAACCAGACAGGCCCCATAAGACAAACTAAACTGGGCCTGCTGTGCTTTGTCATGTTGCGTAAGCCTCAGGTTTAACCCTTGTTTAACCCTTACTCCAATGGAAAGCCAAACGTAACTCGTGTTCAAGAGGGAAATGCAACTTCAGCGAGCCCAGGTTTAGCGAGTGTCCCCAGATGGCCTTCTCTGGACCAGTATCATTTGGAGTTCTAGGACATGGGCCCTGTTTTTATGGATAAAGAGCATATTCTGCATCTGGTACAGTTAGTCTGGTATATTTTGCCACCATTTTTTCTAATTAGTAAAACGTTTTATTATAGAACATTTCAGTACACTGCAAAGAATCATATATATATATATATATATATATATATATATATATATATATATAAAGCTAATAAGCAAAGTGTCCCCTCGGGAGCTCAATCGCTCGCTATGACATGCGCTGACTGCCAGGGGGCAGCATGGAACATGGCAGGCGACCAGCATCGGCAGCGGTGGTGGTGTGCTGAGGGAGCAAGGGAAGGAGGAGGCGGGGAGGCGGCGGGGGGTGGGGGGGGGGAACCACACTGTCACCGAGGGAAGGAGGAGGCGGGGAACCTGATCAGCCGTGATCTCCAGCCAGGCCTAGGGACCTTACCTGTGCACAAATTTTGTGCACCAGGCCTCTAGTAGAATAATAAACTGCTATTACCTTTCATCCAACCTTCATCCAACGCTGGCTAGTCTGTTTCATCTGTAGCCCTCTCACTTCTCACCACATTCCACCCTCCAGTAATGAGGGTTTTGGAACAAATCCCCAGATTTCATAGAATTTCTTCTGTATCTCATAAATATAGAAACTTTTTTTTAAGTGCAGCCAATAACACGCCTTAAAAACATAATTCCTTAGTAATTTGTCAGTTTTACTTTTTCCCAATTGCTTATTGTGTTTATTTTTTAATGATTTGTTTTTTTGAACCAGGAAGCAAGCTTTATACATTGAAATTGACATATCCCTTAATCTATAGGTTTCCTTCCATAATTATCTAGCCACCTCTGTCTTTTATTCTTGCTGCTGCTGCTGTTGAGGTTGAGTTGTTTGCTCTGCAATTTTTCCCACAGTCTGAATTCTGGTTCATCTTGTGTGATCATTTAACATGTTCCTTTGTCCCCTGGATTTTCTGTAAACTGGTGGTTAGATCAACAGCAGGGTTTTTCACCTTGGGCACTTAATGTTTTGGGCCAGGAAATGCTTTGCTGTGTGTGCATTGCAGCATGTTTAGTAGTATCCCTGGGCTCTACACATCAGATGGCTGTAGTGTATGCACTTATGCACACGTATGCACACACATGCACACACACCACCCAGTCACCACCATCAAAAATGTCTCCAGATGTTGCCAGGTGTCCCCAGGGACCACAGTTGCTCCCTGGTTGAGAACCACTACTGTGGAGGCTTGACAGGATTCAAACTGGTTTGGGGGGTACGGTTACTAAGTGCAGTGTTGTACCACCACCATCAGGTATCTAGTTGTTCCTTTTTCTGATACTAGACCTATTGGTGATCACTGTTCAGATAAATTCATTCATTAGGGGCTCACATAGTATCTCGAGTGAAGAGAAACATCTCATCAATCACTTGGCTACATCATATAGATCAGGCAGAGCGAACACTTGCCTTTTTCTTTTGTCAGTTTTCAAAGAGTGAGTTCCCTAGCACTTCCCAGAGTTGACCAGTAAGTTTCAATATTTTTAAAAACATCAAACTATTTGGTTCAAGCACATGTGATGTGTTTCAACTCAATGTAATCCTGGGAGCTCCACTTGTCCCATGTTTGGCCAGCAGGACTGAGTCCTTTTGACATGAAGCTGGGCGGCTCCTCATCTTCTGGTTTGAAAGGTGCTCTGGGCTCAGTGTGTATATTTCCTCCTCAGACCAGGTGTCACTCACTTCTCCAAGAAACCCTCTTTTCTTTTCGTGGGAAATGGTAGAAACTACAGTTAGTTACCACCAGTAATTTTAACCCCTTGGTTCTTCTCTTTGTTATGGATCTCAGACTCTCAGCCAAATAAGTCAGCACGTTGATATTCGTATTGTAGAGGAGTTTATAAACTGCTCACAGGTATGTCCTATGTGTGACGTCCTAAGCCCCTCTGGCAACGGATAAGACCAGTGTTTCTTTGCCTTCGAAGTCAGTGTTACAGGCTAGACCACAGTATAGGGAAGGGTCGAGCCTGACCTGACCTAATCCCAAGGAAGCCCTTGTGGGTGAGTCATGTGATAGGTTCTAGAAGTAGCAGAGCCTAGAAATGTATCAGAGTTACCTAGGAATGGATGGGACATCCTTAAAAGTCCATCTCTGAAGTCTTCTGGGGACCATAAGACCCTCGATGAAAGCAACCTCTTGATCAGATCTTGGAAACCAAGTAGGGCCATGGTCTTTGTTATTTGCCCACCCTCAGTGGCAGTTCAGCAAACCAAAAGAGGTTTTTTCCTGGTTCCTCTTCATGCGCTCAGGTACCTGAGGTTGTGACTCCCTCCGTCAGGTGTGCCCACCTGTGGCTCTTAGTGCTTCTTCTTCTTCTTCTAAGCACATCCTTCCCAACCCAGGAATTCAGTGGCAAAGGATTCCTTCTTTTTCCCAGAATGCAAACCAGGCGGGCTTGTTAGACATGAACTACTGTTGCAGCAGATGAATGCTCACTGCTTCCACGGGGCCTGTGGAGAGGAGGACTGAGTGTCCCTACGGACAAGGGGTCATCTCTTTGGGGAGACGCTGTGTATGCACCAGTAGCGATCAGAAGATGACTCAAGGCAGATTGAAGATAATGGTAGGGAGGGATCTGGGTGTCTGGGCAGTGAGAGACCATCGTGGCTGGAAGTTTTCCCCGGGGAGGCTTCCTGGCAGGATTGCATTGGGCAGCTCCATGTTCCACTCGCCTCCGTGAGCCCTCCCCTGGGGTTAACAGCACTAGGTGACAAATTCTAAAGGTTATTTGGAGGTGACAGGTAGGGGTGCCCAGAGGACCAATCCTCAGAAGGGGGGATCCGCCACGATCAGGGTTCATTCATATTTTCGCCATCAATTCCATCGGTCTACATTGCAGAGTACAACAGAATGCAGGAAAAGTAACTTCCCGGGAATGCTGTGTTGAGTATGTGGGTTCAATTTTAGGTGAGGCCGGCTCTGTGAAGAAACATTGAAAAGGAAAAATAAAAAGCAAGAACCTTTTTCTTACCTCAGAGAAACAGTGAGAAATAAATACCAAGTTGCAGAACGGGGGGAGGTGGCGTGTGCACAATGCGGGAGGGGTGTGGCGTGTGAGGCCTCTCAGCATCTTCTCTCCATCGTAATTCAAGCCAGAGCCCAGATCTGTAGAGTCCGTGTTTAGTTCTTTTCTCTCTCTCTTGCACCCCACCCTCGCGTTCTCTGGAGCCATGATCATTTGGGGGAGCAGCCGGCTGGTAGCAGTAAGGTCAGGTCAGCCTATGTATGGTCAGAGCTTACGGAAACAGGCATTGGGGTTTCTTCAGATTACACACTGGGAAACGCTGGATCCGCTTTAAAAAAAAGATTTATTTTGATTCCCCCCTCACTCCCCTCCCTGTACCCTAAAGTACAGTGGCCACACTGACATCTGGCATGGCCAGAGTCTGAAGGCCTCCAGGCAGGGCTCACGTTTGGTGAAAAATATGCTGAAACCCTTCCTGGGAGAATCTTGAAAGGGTGAGAGGAAACCACAGATGCCAGCATGGTGGCGGTGGTGGGTTTTCCTTCTCTGTGTTCCAGTGACCTTTGTCTGGTTTTGCTTGTGTAATAACTCGCTGTAATTTTTTTCCTACTGAACGCTGAAATCTGCCTTTCATGGTAAGAGAACGCACCCTTGCTGTCAGAGTAACCAGAGCCCCCGGGTTGCCGGGCTGGCCTGCAAAGCCGGCTCCCGATGGCTCTGTCCTCACGGAGGTCCAGCAGGGACAGACCTGCCTCCCACACCATCGCCTTGTGTCAGCTTTACCTTTAGAGTCTACCCGGGGCTGTTGATCATCTTATCTGGTTCTTGTCATCCCTCGTGGTTTTTTCCCAAAACCAGATATGCCAGGCACAGACTGGAAACTTCTGTCGGGCCCAGCACGTACAGTTCTGGCATGAACTCCTAGCCTCTGCACGAGCAGGTCACCTTCTTTGAAAGCAGGCTTCCCCGAACAGGCTCCCGCCCGCGGCACGTGGGCTGCTTTACCCCACAGTGCACTTCCTGTTTCACGTGCTGGGCGTTTGACGCCCTGTGCCACATGGCTGGAGAGGAAAGAGCTCGGTTTTGTGTTTTTTATTTTTAAATCAAGCACATGTCAAAAAGAGGGAACCTTCAAAGTAGACTCCTTACAACCAAAAGATTTGTTGTCGGGATGCTGCCATTCCCACCAGCTGCCTGGAAATGTCTTCAGAACCAGTTCGTCCATCAGGGGATCAGCGCGTTGCTTTATGGTCAGACTGAGCTTTAAACCCAAACCAGTCCTTCCCACCACCCTGTCCGTGGGCTTTCCTGCCCTCAGGGACCCGCCTTCTCCCGGGGATCTCCTTCAGAATCGGGGTGGGGTGGGCACCTTCTCATTTCCCTCCCTGTGGCACAGTGTTAGGCTTAACTCTTATAGGGTGGAAATCTTAATCCTATTATTTCCACAATATCTTTATTTATAGTCTTCATCTTGAATCTCTGTTTCCACACATTTCCATATTTGTGTCTAAAGTGAATTACTCATGAACAGTTTAACGCTATTTTTTATGCTCAACGATGGGTGGAGGGTGCCGACGTCTCTGTATGAAGTTGAGTGCGCACTCTCCAATGAGTGTGCGCTGTGCCAGCCGCCTCCTTGTATCGCGAACCCTGCGGCCCCAGCGTGGTGCGGGGCGTCCCGGCAGCAGGGTGCAGACCGACACGAGGGGAAGGGCCTGGGTCTGATCAAGGAACACAAGTGCTCGTGGGTGCATTATTTCTATTTTTTAATGGAATATTTCATGGTATATGTTGTTTCGGGGAACTGCGCAAAGGTTAAAAAAATGTATCAAGCGACAGATTTGCGTTTATCTTTTTTTTTTTTTTCCCTAATGTATTTCTGTGGGGGAAGGATTAGCCCAGAAAACATGAAAAGCTACACATTAAAACTAAAGGCCCAGACAGACCTCGGTGGCCAGTAATCCTGTTGCAAGAGTCGCTGCCCTGATTTCCTATGAAGAATTGGTCCCAGGCGCCCAAGAGCAGCGTGGGGCCTTCCAGGTGGGGCCTGTGGCCGGAAGCGGGAAGCGGATAGATCCCCAGGTCTCTGGTGGGAAATGTGTTCCACCTGCTTTGGGTCCTCTTTGTATCTCAGCTCAGGTGTCTCCCTGGGGAAAAGGTGGGCTTTCCAAGGGCCTGCGTGGTGACAGACGCATGATCGTGTCACCGGATGGTGTGGTCTCTGTGTGTGCCCTCGGGTGTGCCTGTGTGAGAGCAGGCGGGGGGCCCTGGTTGTTCTGGGTTTCCTTCAGGCCTTTGCTTTCTTGGAGCTAAAGCCATCAGGCGTCCCTTCGCTGGCGCACTACCAGCCAGCTTCCCTGAGTGGACGGGGACCTCCGACCAGCCAGAGGAAAGCCGGAGATCACGTGGGCCTTCGGTGGTCCTGCCTTGCCCTTCACCTCCCTGTCCTGCCCCCACAGCCCAGCCCTGGCGCTGTCAGTGTGTCTGCCTGCCCCGTGGTATAAACTGAATATCGGGATCCCACAATAGCCCTTCCCGATCACACTCACCCTCCGTGCATTGCCCGCGGGGGTGTGCTTTGTCGTCCCAGCTTACACACACACACACACACAGACACACACACACACACACACACACACACACACACACACACAGAGCTGTGGGCTGGTGCTGGTCCTCCTGCCCTCCGTCCTCCCCTAGAGGAGGGGGGTGCTCCCACACACCGGGGCCCGCAGGCTGGCCGCCTCAGTTGCCGCAGACACAGGCACAGTGGAGGGAGAGCCGATCTGGGCCTTGGTAGACAGACCGGCATCGCCCCAGGGAATACACTCCACTTTCATTCAGAAGTCGGTGGTGGCAAAGTAAGGGGATTCTGTGACATGTGCCTGACCTCCAATCCCAGTGGAGCAGGCACCAGGGGTCAAGGTCTCGTTCCTCTGACGTCCCTTCCCCTCCACACCTTGTCTGGTGGTAATCCCTACCTACTGGATTCTCGGGGCCCAGCCTCTCGGGTGCCCCTCTCTGGAGATGCTGTATCGGGTCCCCTGGTGGTCTGTCCACAGATGAATTACTTTAATTTGTCCTCACTCCACCCACATCCTCTGACTTGAGATAGGTTCTTAAAATACCCTCTGACATGTCTTGAAGTAACCAAAGGAAACTGCCGGGCGCCCCTCCAGTTGGAGAGCATGATGCTGCCCAGCTGCGGCATCTCACCGCTGCGGCATTCACCCGGGGAGATCGAGGTTCGGGCTCCAGAGTTGCAGTGGTCGCCCCTTCCAGGTGTTTGAGGAGCAGCTCTCTAGTAAGGAAGTTGACTTCAGTGCAGGAAAACCCCTTTTCAGGGAAGAGGTCATTTCAACGGAATCACCTTCCTGGGACAGGACCATAGAGAGGCTGGCGCGGGACAGTGTGGGATTCAGTGTGGCGGACGCTAGTTGAATTAGGCAGAGCTCATTGAAGATGCAGAAAGCACAGAGTGGGCTTAGTTCTAATGCGTCTGTCTGATGACACTTGGCTGTCAGATCTGGGGAAGTCGGTGGTTCTGTGGTCCCTTTGGAAATTCTCGTGAGTCCATATGTAATGCCTCCGTTCCCGAGTTTGGTTCTTCGTCACCTGAGTGCAGGGAGGGAAGACCCTTGGGAGCCGGCAGGCGGCCGACTGGTGCCTGGGAGCGCTGGTGTCACGGCTCTGAGCGATGTTGACGCTCCCTCCCTGACACACCTGCCAGTGTCACTCCAGGATGGAATCTTCGCTTCTGGAAAAGAGGCTTTGCACGTCTCCCCAGCTGAAGACAGAGCTAATTGAAGATGCCAAGCAAATGGAAATATTCAGTTGTCAGCACCCACGAGGACTGCATTGCCTGGTGGGGCCGGGCCACCCTGAGGGGGGGTCTGCAGGGGCGGCCAGCTGCCCTGGCCGCTTTGCTAGAGGAGGGAGTGGCTTCCCGGGTGGGGACTAGGCCGCTCCTCAGACCAGCACACCTCCCTCGTTTAGGGTTCGCCAGGCACTGTTTGACAGTCTCTGAAGACGAATGGGCGGGAGCCAAATAAGTCCTAAAATGCATGTATAGATCACATACGCCCCCCCCCCGCCCCCCGCCCCCCCCCCCCCCCCCCCCCGTTGATTTAGATGATTTTTGGTTGCAACAAACAACTCTTGGCTTCGACTTGCTTAATAGTTCATTGTAACTCGCCTCGTTTTTCCAGCACAGCAGGAGTTTGGAGCTTTTCTTCAAAGTCAATTTTTGGGAGGAGAAGGGCATCTCCTCTCTAACCCCAACTCCCGTCATGAAGACGATTTTTGCAGTCACAACTTGGAGTCAATCTTTGGGTGAGCTTTTATTCCCTAAAATCCCATCCATCTCGAAGATTGTCCACTGGGCTCAGCGGTATCACTCTGTCCCCCGTCCGGCTGTGAGAACCCCTCAGATGTGTGCAGTTCATAGCGATGGTGCATGCCTTCTGGGCCACAAGGGAAGTGGGGGGTGACCTGGGAAGATCTGACGGCGCGCGCCTGCCCGGCTGCCCTCCACATCACAGACAGCCGGTGTCGGGATCTTGATTGATTGCAGCAGCAGCCGAAGTTTAAGACTCCTACTTCAGTGGTTTCAACGCCGCAAACGTAACGTGTCCTCTCTTTTAACCTGCACCCAGGGATTTTGCAGAACGGAAAAGAAAAATGTCCACAACCAAGTGTATCTTATACCTATTTGTTTAATTTCTATGTATTCTTGTTGGGATCATTTGGTTTGAAGAACCGCTTTTCCTGACCACAGCACATGTATATGGAAGCTCAGTAAAGAGTTTCTCGACCTCAGCTCTGTTCAGATTGCGGAAAATTCTTTGTTGCTGGGGGGGCCTAGCCTGGAGAGTCTAGAAAGTGGGGCAGCACCTATGGGCTCTACCCATTAGATGCCAGGGCCACCCTCTCCCTCCACCCACTCATGAAGTCCAAAGTGTCTCCAGGTCAGAGATGTGAGGGATGGTGCTCACATTTTTCCAGCCGTGAGGATTGAGCCGGGGGCTTTAGTCGTCCTTCCTAGTCCGCGTTTGTTACCGCGGACGGTCTCAGCGGTCACTGCCCTCTGTGCCAGACGCTGGAGGAAGGGGCGTGAACACAGACGGTAGCCATCCAGGAAACCCACGAAAGAGCCGTGCCCGCTGGGTGGAGTGCTCTGACTTGGACCCCACGGATGCCCAGAATGACAGGGCAGTCTTTCCAGGGATACAAGGATCTTCTTCCAGCCTTACTAAGAGGGTTAGCTGCCTCCCAAGGGGGTGGAGTAGATGCCCCACGCGGTAGGTACTCCAGAACCACCTAGTTCTGGCAGCCATGAGCCAGAAAGGGAGAGGGAGTCGGGACATTCCGGGCAGAGCCAGGAACTGTGTGGAATGAGATGGAAAACCAGCCTTGGCGTTCACCCACTGCCATTTTATCTTGCTTCATTTGCGGGGAGGGATGTTGACCCACAACCATTTTAAAAACAATGAGCTCAGACCCCAAATGAAAATCATGTGTTACATGGGAGCAGACCCAGGGCCTGAACCCAAGAATCCTCAAGCCTGGCCTAGTGTTTCCCCATCAAACCCACAGAGCAAAGGTGTCCGCCTGTGCTCAGAAGACACCCTCTCCACATTTTGGAGGAATGAAGAGCAGTGGTATTTTAAGTCCACAAAGCTCAGCCATTGGCTTTAGGAACTTCCTTGCCCATTTCTCTCACTGGAGCATAACATAATTGTGTCTGTACCTTCAAGAAAAAGGGACTTGGAAACATCTGTACGACACGTGACCGTCTGCCGGTCTCGCACTGCAGGGAAGAGGCGATGCGGTAAGACAACTGCGTTCAAGATGAATTTTCATTAAAGATGAAAATTGAAATGGGCCACTGGGAACGGGCCCAGGGGAGAAGGAACACTTGTTACTGAGGCAGGAGGAAGGAGCGGTGGTTTGAATGGGGGATTTGGGACTGGCTGCGTTTTGAGGATGGCCGCGACTTTGTGAAGCGTCCGCGAGGGGGTGAGTGCCGGGTGGTGTACTGAACCACCCAGTGGGGACGGCGGAGGCTCCTGCAGTAGGACGCTGATTTAGGGCCTGTTGGGAGACACCTTCTCCACTCCACAAATACAGAGATTGGTGCTGCTTTATTCCCCTGCACCCCTCTGCCTCACCCCCGTCCCCCAGAGATGCAACATGAAGGATACTCCTGCCAAGTGGATCTTTATTCCTTAAAAGAGTTCCTGGCCAAAATCTTTCTCTTTACTTCTGCTGATAAGCTGGATTGACCCACCTGGGGGGAAAGACTGTTTAAACCCAGGGGAAATACTATACAGCCGCCCCCCTCCCCCACATCTAGTCCCGGACCTCTTATCCTTCAGCAGCTGTGGAGCCTCCAAAGCAGAAGCATTCTCTACCCCAAGCAGCTCCCCGATCTCCAAAAAGCTCTGAAACCAGTGTCCTCAGTCAGAAGCGTCCTGCCAAAGGGACGTCCCCCGTCGGAACATCCCTGCTGTCTAAGGTGCAAACCACCTCTCGTCTGTCCTGGCCCCAGAGGACTGAGCGGCGTTTAGGGACACCCAGAGTGCGCGCGTGGAAAATAGCGTGTGACCCAAGGCAGCCAGTGGGAGTGACCTCAGAAAGAGGGCGAGGACGGAGAGAGTGGGGCCACGCTGGGTCCTCGGAGGACGGAGGAGGGTAGGGGCTCGGGATCTGAGAGGAGAAGCAGGTTACGGGTTACAAGCGCTGTTTCCGCCTTCCTGTAGTCTGCCGTCTTAAAGAAAGAGAATGGACCTGGCTGGTTTGGCTCAGTGAATAGAACATCGGCCTGCAGACTGAAGGATCCCGGGTTCGATTCTGGTCAAGGGCACATGCCCAGGTTGTGGGCTCCATCCCCAGTAGGGGGCATGCAGAAGGCAGCCAATCAGTGATTCTCTTCCCCTCTCCTTTCCTCTCTGAAATCAATAAAAATATATCTAAAACAGAAAGAGAATGGTCGTTATGTTTCCATGCACAAAAAGTCACCACGGGAGAACTTCAGATCACGTACGCTAATAAGAAAAGGTGCAAGATGTGTCGTTCATGAAAAATAGGAGGAAAAAGTTATTTTCAGAAAAGTATTTTCCCTATGAACCCACTTTTAAGGAATGGACACGTGCATGCATGTAAATATGGGAGTTGGTATTTCAATGCCTGTATTTATATAGACAGTTTCTGGACATCCATAAAGAGAATGAGTCTGGGAGTGGGTCTGTGAGGAAGGCATTTGTTTTTTGAATTAATTCCACCTAGTGTATGTTTTTTACAGTGAGCACATACTACTTTCAGGACTTTTTTTAAAGGGGAAAAACACTTAAGGCATTGTAATAATAGGTAAGGCTAAGCCTTGTAGCCGCTCTTTGGAGAGGAGAGACGGGAGGTTGTTGGCCCGGAAGCACACACAGGGTGTGAGGGTGTGACCAGCACAAAGGTGTGTCGGGTGGTCTGAGACTTGTTTCCGTAGAAACGGGCCTGACTGACTTCTCTTGGGTTGCCTGATGTCCCCCACCGTCCTGCAGCCAGGAAGGATCCTCTGGTGTTGGTCTGCACAATTCTGGCAGTTCTGAGCTTAGCCCATTTTCCCTGGGTAAAGGCAGGGAGCTGGTTGGTTGCTTGCTTTTTCATTTGCCTATAAATCTGGGTGTTGAACCAAGATAACATTATATTTGACACACTAACAAAGAGAATAAGAGATACCGCAACTTTGGGAGTAAGCCAAGTTTTCTTAGTTGGGACACATAAGAAATGGACAAATTGGGCTTCCTAGTAATTTAAAACTTCTGCTTATTAAAAGGCACTAATAAGAAACTGAATACACAAGACGTGGACTGAGGAAAACCACCTCACAAAGGACTTCTCTCTGGAAGGTTCAAGGAGACCTTCTAATAGTAAGAAGTTGAACAGTTCAGTTTAAAGAATGGGCACAAACTTGAACAGGCTTTTCTCAGAAGAAGATACTAGTGCACAAAGTGACTTTTTAAAAAATCAGGTGCCTAGCCTGTATAATAAAGGCCTAATATGCAAATCGAACAGTGGCAGCGGGGGCCAGCGAGCAGGCGGCACCAGGCCAGCCAAAGTGGGTTCCAGCAGGGGCCCGCCAGTCGCCCTGCAGATCGGCTCTGATCGCCAGCCAGGCCTAGGGACCCTACCGGTGCATTAATTTCATGCACCGGGCCTCTAGTACTTGTGTATAAGGACTTCTGGTTCCAAGAATTAACCAATCGGATGCAACTTTATTATGCGATGTGCCCATAAGATGCTACTCTATTATGTGACATGTATATATGTCACATATATATATTTATGGTTCAAGACAGGGCATTCACACCAGACAGCTTTTTTTTTTATTTGACAATCTAAGGGAAAAGAGGTCAGTGCCCCTGACTAAATAGTTAGGTATTGCATGTTTTAAAAATTCTGCGGCACTCTGGTTGAAAATCACTGCCCTAAAAAGT
Organism: Cnephaeus nilssonii; assembly: GCF_951640355.1. Lineage (NCBI taxonomy): Eukaryota > Metazoa > Chordata > Mammalia > Chiroptera > Vespertilionidae > Cnephaeus > Cnephaeus nilssonii. The sequence goes on along the minus strand of NC_137075.1, from coordinate 98,550,015 downwards.
TAAACATTGACTTACCAGCAATTACGCAAGGGAAATGAAAACATGTGTTCATAAACGATTGGTACAAAAGTTCATAGCAGCTTTTTTTTTTTTTTAAATCCCAAACTGGAAGCAATACAAATGTCCACCTGCAGGTGGACAGATAAACAAATTGGAGCATAGCCACACAGTGGAATACCACTCAATAATAGCAGTCATAAGGAATTCATCCACATCGTGGATGAATAACAACGCCAATGTAGTAGTTGCCCAGGGCAAGGGTAGGGAAGACTGCACAGGGGCTCAGGGAACTTTGGGGTGATGGGAATCTGTCTCTTTGTTGTGCGCTGTGTCTTCCTTATGGCTGTGCTAGCACTGGAGTGAAATTGGTCAGAACTCAGTAAGCTGTACACCAAGGCTGGCTTCGCGGTGTCCCCCGGGAGGGCTGCCGCTGCGGTGCCAGTGTACGCACACTTGTGTCAACACATAAGCCTGTTTTCTCAGACCACGTGCACTTCTCATGTTTGCCAATCCGCCTGCCAACATGTTGGGGGCTGGGCATCCTGTGCCTTGCCCACCATTCCATTCTGTGCATAGCATTTCGTATTAAAGCTTATGTCCCCCCAGGAACTGACCCGTTCAGGATGGAGTGGGGCTGTGGGAATTGGTTATGAATGAGCTCCTGAGAAGACTGGGCGATGGGCCTGCAGACCAGCAGGAGTGCTGAGGTAGCATCAGGGGTTTTATCTGTGGAGGCCAAGGGTGTGGCAAATCTGGATGGAAGGAAGGACTGGGGGACTTGTCCTAAAGCGTCGTTTTTGCTTAGTTTGGGTGTTCATTTGTCTTGGGTGGGGTCGTGGGTGGGTGTCACGTGGGTCTAAAATACTCCCCAAGTTGTCCTTTAGGTTCTGCGAAATTCATGGGAGTGTCAATCGTATTCTTTTTGTTTAAGACCTCTTTCTCTTCCTTCTTTCTCATTTATTCCATTATGCCTTTTACACCTTCCTCCTGAGGTCCACTGTGACGTTGAAGAATATGAAGTACTTTCTTTAATTTTCTGGCAAAATAAATCCTGACTCCTTACCTGTGTTTTTCTCTTGTTCTGCCCCCTTCGAAACTCCTGGTGGTTCAGGAAAACTCCCGGTAAGAGTCACCTGGGGAGTCGGGGACACAGGGCCAGGCCCGCCGTGGCTTGCTGCGGCACTTGGCATTCTCAAAGATGGCAAAGAGCCTCCCTTGCTGAAAACAAACAGGTGTGTTTTCTCAGCCCTGCTATAGGAAAGGGCCCTTTCCACAAAGAGGGAGTAGAAAGGGGAAGCGTCAGCCCCCCTTGCTCCCCGAGGTTTGTGGGGTGCCAGCAATACCCCGAAACTACAAATTCTGCATCTTGGCAACCGGCCCTGTGGGAAATCAAGAGGGCGGGGCAGCGGGATCCCTGGGAGCCGTGAGTGGAACTGTTAAGTTTTTCAGTTCATCCTTCAACTGTTATATATTTTCATATCAGTGGGACCCATGACTGTTTTAGGAATTTCACCCCAGGAATTGCTAAACAAGTTAATTTACCTGATTCTCATGCAATGTAGCTATTAAGATAAACTTTTACTCCATTATGGAGTGTAAGTAACGGGCCTCCTGCAGGCAAAATAGAAAAGGGCTTGCAGAGTAAAAGCTCCTTTAGTTTTTTTCCTTTTGAGACATTGTCTTCTGGAACCAGCATCATCTATATTATTAATCACTTTTGAGGCTTTCTACTGCTTCCCATGGCTCCCTTGGAATTAAACTGCACCTATAAAATATGAAAAATGTACTTTTTAAACAGTAAAAAAGTCATTTTCTAGCATAATACCCCAAATAAAGTGCCATGGAGCCATTAGTAGTAAATTGAATTTTTTGGTGTGTCATTTGTACAAAAACTGACAGGTGCGATCCCCGCTCTCCCCCCACCGTTCGTCATTGGGTTTCGCGGACACAGAGGTAGCGATCTGCAAGGACAGGCATTCTGATGTCATCTTCGGTTGCACACTTCATTTACTTGGGCAGGTCACAGGCGGCGGCGGCTTCTGTCACGCGGCACCACCGCACTATTAGCGAATCTCGCCCCAGGGCAGCTGGGACGCTGGGCTGGGGCAGATGTTCTTTTCAGCCTATTCAGTGACCATTCTTGGGGGTTGTTTACTGTTGCCATGGTGACTTTCATTTCCATAGCAGCCGCGCCGCTGTTTCTCAGAGGAAAATGAATTTAGTTATAAAAGGATAATATTTTTCTCTGTCTCTGTATAACCTGCCATCTGTCGACCGGTGGATCAGTAAGGATTCAGAAACCTATTAAGAATTACAGCAATGAAGTGATGAGGATTTTTTTTTTTTTGGTCCCATATTAAAAACAATCATAGATGGTGGGAGCAAACATTGTGCCCTCAACATCATAACTTTGATTTTTTTTATATATATGTTTTAAGCGTGTGTGTTTTTAATGCCTTCACCACTGCTGTTCTCTCTCTCTCTCTCTCTCTCTCTCTCTCTCTCTCTCTCTCTCTCTCTCATAAAATGCAACTTACATTCTGCTGACAAATGGAAATGACCAGCCGTCTTGTGTATACCGCACTAGAGGCAGGTGTACGTAATGCGTTCCCTTCCTGGTGCTGTGAGCTTCCCCAGTTCATTCAAGATTCCTGTGGCTGAGCTTCCTGTTGTCGCCCCACTCTCCTGCGCCTGTACCCAGGGAACAAGCTGTCGGGGTGCGTGGATCAGCCCCGTTATCAGGAACATACAGTGCAAATCATGAAAGTAGCAAAAGGAGAAGAGAGACCATGCTCTGTTTTAAAAACATATGGACCTGCCCCTTACATCTCTTTCTAGAATACCTTTCTCCCTCTCAAATCCAAGTGGGAAGCAAGTCACCTTGGGGATCTAGCTCATCGAGTTTCTGGGCTTTTTTTTTTTTTTTTCTCTGTTGCATTCATAAACTGACGTGCAGGGGGAAAACCACGCACACACACCGGCCCCGTTGTAAATAATGTTATTTATTGGTTGACTTTTCCAGATCCTGACATTGATGCTGCCAGTGCCATGATGCTTTTGAATACTCCCCCTGAGATACAAGCAGGTTGTGAGTAGCTATTTCTATAGCCTTCAGCACCATAGTTTGTGAACTTAACCTTCTCATTTACATACCAGGCCATAGGGAGAACTAATGCTCCAGTAGAACCTCCCCGTAGAATCACTTTAAGACGACCTTCGTGCGTGATGACACGCATATGCATATGAACACGCGGCCGTGCATATGTGTGAATGGAGGCTTAGGCGTGTCTCCGCAATGGCAAAGTTCTCATCGCATTTCAGAGCTTCGGGCTTGGGGGAAGGGAAGCAGGGCCTGTAATGAGTCCCAGCGGAGAGGCCTGCTCTGCGCCTGCAGGGATTGCTCCTGCGAGCTGGTGGTTTCTGCTGGAGACGCTGCGTGGGGCCAGCTTAGCAGTCCTGCCGCTGAGCAGTGCCCATTTTTAGAAACCCCTTCTCCCTTTGGGATCTCATTAATAGCAGGCTGCCATCGTATAGATGGAGAGAGGAGAGGGTCGTCTGGCTGAGGTGGGTGTCATGCAGGAGCTTGGATGAGCCTTGAAATGGGCCCCCCATGGCGCCCCAGGGTCATCCGCACCAGCCTTCCCGGCTGCCAAGGGCAGGAGGGCAGGGCTGATTAGCCAAGCAGAGCTCCTGTCCTCGCCTTCTGTTGGGCTTGAGACAACTCTTCTTCTTTGAGCTTCTTTTCTATCCACCCCCTTATGTGTCTCCCCCCCGCCCCCCCCCCCCCCCCCCCCCCCCACGTCTGGAGCTAGACTGCCATGGTTTTAGAAAGATCTCACCAAGGGATGAAAAATGGCCTTGCTCGGAGGTGTCTGTACCCTCTTCCTTCTGGCTTGAGATGAGTTCCTCTGCCCACGTTCCACCCCCAGCCAGAAACCTGCTGAGCGGACAGCCAGCTCGTCCGCCAGGGTCTGCTCAGCTCGTGGGCAGGACATTGCTGCGCTGCAGCCTCCTGCTGAGGAGACGCGCAGGCGTGGAGATGACGGCGTGAAGCGCAGACCCGGCCAGGACACCAGGAGCGGGCGCCCACCTGGCGCGTTCTTATGGCCGGGCCCTCACCTCTGTTGGGGCTCTGGCTCTCGAGGGATTGCATGGCCTCCTGAGCAAGGGGACTCCCCCACTTTTGGAGTCAGTAATGCTTCCCACAGAAAAGCCTCCAGCCTCAGACTCGCAGCAGGCGGCCTCTGTTACTAGTGGGCCGACCTGGCGATCCCGGCCGTCCTTCCCAGCCGTCCTTCCCAGCCCTGCACTGTTTACAGCCTGCCACCAGCTGAGGAAGTTGGACTCCATCCTTTCTTACTTGTTCCTGTTTTTTAAAAAACGATCCAAAATATATGGCCCAGCTTTCTCAGGAAGGACTTGTCCTCCATCAGGCTGCCCTTCCCTGCCGCTAAAGGCAGAATTCTCAGTCTCTCTTTGCTAAACTCGGATTGTTAGCCGGGCTGCCCCCTCCTCCGAGCAGCAGACACACTGCCCAGGGCATGTGTAGCTAGCACAGTCCTGTAACTGGCAGTTGACCTGTAGTGTGGTTTTTGAACGACGGGTGAAGTTACAGGAGAGTATTAACACAAAACACCTCCATTCTCAGATGACGTTGCAGAAAGAGTACAGACCACAGTGCAATCGAGTTACAGCCTGAAATGGTTTCTAAGATCAAGTCACATAACTCGTCATGAGGGGACACACACTGACTTCATCGGAGCTGTGAAATTCCAGCACCTTCCTTAGCATCCCGCCACTGGTCATTGGTTGAAAACGAATACGTTTGATGAACTGGAGGAATGAGGTTAAGAGGGAAAAGGCGCGGGATTGGCCATTGGCCGGTCCTCCGAAGCTTCCCTCAGGTCCCATCGCCGGGTTCCTGACCACAGGAAGAGCAGGAAAAAGGTTTCTTTTTTTATTAGTTGGCACGTGAATGGCTCTTAATGTTTTCATGACTAAGTGAACTTGTCCCCGCTCTTTCACTATAGCACTCAAGCTGTAAATAGTTATTTTTTTTCCCAAGGTATCCATAGCCTCGTTTACCTTGAAATGCTGAATTTGAGTTTTCAAAGCTCGGCGTCCATGTGTTGGCTCTCAGCTCATTTTCAGAAGGCTTTCCTGCCTCACTCTTTCCACGGTGAGACGCGCAGCACACCTTCATGAAGGCCTCACGCCACGCAGGGGCTCCGGGTCCCGGAAGGAGGAGCCATGATGCCCACAGGAGCCGGGGAAGGAGCAGCAGAGGAATAATCGAAAGTCTGGGCAGCGGGTGGGGCCACCAGCTGGGTGCTCACCTTCCCCTCTGGCCCAAGCCCCGTGACGTCCCCTGGAGGTCAGGGCAGAGCAGTGTGAGTGGGCTGTGAAGCCCCAGAGATGGGAGCCTTGAGTGTCTGCCCCGTGCACTGGGGAGCCAGGCTGGCTGCTCCTCCAACGCCTATACCCACAGTCACAGGTGTCCGTGTCTCCACATCTGCTCAGGTAGCTCTTCTCTGCCTCCCTCTTCCTTTGCCTCCCTTTATGTTCATGCTACGTTGCATAATGTTTCTTACCTGGGATGTGATACCGACGGTACCCTGCCTCCCAGAGGGAGAAGCGTTAGAGACACATCACGATGATGCCTCCGTCCCCCGCCCAGCCAGCTGCGCCCAAGGCCTCAAAAAGCGAGAAGGGATTCCCTGGCAGAACGGGCCAGAGGCAGCGGCCACCGGCCAGCCTGCAGGAGTGCGGGCAGCCCGCCTCGTGGTGTGTGTGTGCGTGTCGCCGTGTGGATGTGTGCGTGCATCATCCAGCCTCGGGTCCTGCCGCTGCCCACGTTGGGGAGTGCGGGCTCCTGCCTGCGCACCGCCTGCCTGCAGTCTCCCCGGGCTGGTCTGGGCCCGGCTCTGTTTATGGAGCCTCCTCATGTGCCACTATTTATAGCCTCTTGTTTTCACCTCCCAGCTGTCCGATGCTCCTGTGCGAACGCGGCCACCAACCTGGTCTGTCTGCCGCTGTCACTCCCAGCCGTACGAGGCTGGCCTGGGCGGCCAGAAAGGCTTTGCCTTTCTCATTGCCCTCCATAGCCACTGCACTCGGGTCACCAGACAGCAGCCACTTAGAGCGTTTCCTCTCATCCTGCCCTTGCTCGGCATCTGCAAAGCCAGCTCGGGTTGGCAGACAGGCCACGGTCCAGCGCCTGAGCTGAGTAGGTCATAGAAAGGAAATGACTCAAGAAGCTGGTGAGAGCCCCAGTCAGCAAGCCCCTTGATCTCTGGGGAGTCCCTCGCTGTCCCGGGGAGCTCTGCGCGCCAGGCATTGCTTGCGCTAGACCCCCGGTCTCTCATTGCAGCCGGGTGCTTCACTTCCAAGGTGACAGCCATGTCTCTCATTAAAACCTCAGGCTCCAACATGGCGCCGTGGGCCATTCCCACCAGCAACACCAGTGGTGACACTGTCTTTTTCATACGTTGCCAGTTTGCAGCCTGGGTAACATTCTGCAAGGATGCCACGCTATCTCCCATGCTGGATAGGACACTCGAGAAGGACTCGCCTTCCACAAAAATCAGGCAGAACATTGCTGCAGCACGATCTCTTCCACTCTGGGTTATGCTTCTAGGCAAACCCATCCAACCCTGCCCCACCCCCCTTCAAAACGGCCCTGTGGACCAATTCCAGCTTCTAGAGTCTGCTAAGCCCCGGCGTGGCCATCCCCTTGACAAGCCCTGTGAGTCATCTGGAACCCCACTTGGGGAACTGTTTGAAGCCAGGAATCAGATCACCATTACTCATCTTCAAAGACTTATCTAATCCCTGGTGGGAATGTTCCCAGAGAGGAAGTCCAGAGAATAATCACTACAGCAAAGCGGGTGCATTCCGCTCCCTGCCTGGAACCGGAACGTACCAGACCGACCGGCATCAGGGAAGAGAGACAACCAGGAAGTCAGCTCCCCTTGCAGGCTCCTCCCAGCATCCTTCCTTCCAAGTGAGCAGGTGGAGACTTCAGGAAAAAGGAGGGCTGTTGATCACCTGGCTGCTCGGCTTGTGGCCTCGGGCAGCGTGCGCCAGGGCTGCCCTCCAAAGGCAGCAGCAGGAGCGCAGGTTAATTTTAGAAGCTGTGAAAACCAAGGAAGCTAAGCATCAGGGGGACGAGGAAGTGGGGGGGGGGGGGGGCAGCTTGGAGGGAATTTGTCTTGTGCCACAGACTTTTTTTTTATCAAGATGATCACATTCCGATGCTGCTGCTTGATGTCCTCTCGTTTGGGTGTGAGTGTTGCTTTCTTGCTGGTTAAAAACATGAAAGTTCGGAGCCAGTCTGTTAACGTAAGAGAAAGGGGTGGATCGGCCCAGGTGCTGACGTCCTTGGCACCTGGTTCCAGCAGGCTGAGAGTCTCAGGTGTGTGTGTCTTCTCACCTGTAAACGCCGAACAATGTAGCGAAAGGGATGGTGCTGGAGCCTGTCTTTTCCAGCGAGAACCACAGGCCCGAGCTAGCCATTCCCGTTGATTTTAAATGTCCAGTTTCTATTTCATCGTCTCTAGCTGCAGCCTGGCATCACCCAGGTCACTGGGCGGGTGCACTGGCTGTAAAGGGCTTTACGTGTTTTGATGGACTTTGAGGGAAACACAGAGTAAAAGGAGCAGAAAGCTAGACATGCTCCTCAAGAAAGGGCTGAGGATTGGGCCTCGTGCTCCTTTAGGATCCCAGAATCAAAAACGGACCTCAGGACGCCTTTCTCTCACCTTGGCCTTAACCTGCCTGTGATCCGTCTTCAGAAGCCGTGTTCCTGACACCTGGGATGGGGACAGGAAGGAGAAGAGATGGGGAACAGTTCCGCGTCACAGCTGGTCGCTGGCAGTCAGAGAGCAATCCGCCATCCCGCTGCCAGGAGCCTGCCAGGGATGAGGACTGGGCGATGCTGGGGTTGGCAGAGGCCTCGATCCATTGCAGCTCATTTGCGAACGAGCTCAGGATTCAGAGAGCCTGGCTTCCGTGCCAGGAGTCTTGGGAGGTTCAGGAAGTAGCTGAGGGGAAGCCTTTTGATGCTGCGGGGTAGCTGTGTCCCCAGATTCTCTTTGAAGTGAATGAGGTTCATTAAACAGGAGGGTGTTTTAATGGGTGAATGCAGAGGTGGGGGTGACTACAAACAGCATGAGAGGCTGAACGGATGTCCCCTGTCCTGACCCGGTCAGGCCCTGTGCCTTACCGATCATTGATAAGAGAATGCAAGAGAGGGGAGATGGGATGGCGGGACGATGCGCTTATAGGATGGGCCAGCCTCTGAGCCAAGCCATTTATGTAACTTGTCTTACTTAATCCTCAAAACAGTCCCGTGAGGCACGTTTGTGCACGTTTACAGGTGGGGAAACTGAGGCTCAGAAAGGGTGAGGCACTTGCCCAAGGCCACAGACTCATGGTGGGGCAAGACTTTGGGTGGAGGCCCTGCTGCCCCGAGTGTCCGCCTGCCGATGCGGGATCCTTCATCCAGGAAGGCAGTAATGAGACGAGGAGCAGAGGGCCCGCTTCCTCAGTCCCCGCCCTGTTGGGCGTGCCCCTGGTGCCTCAGGGTCTGGGCACTCGGGCAGAGGATTCTGGGCACGGGCACCGTCCTCGGGGCTGCTTTTCTCTCCTTCGACTGGCATGTGATTGGGTGGTTACACCCGAGTCCCCGAGAGCACGTGCTCTGTGACTCCCATCTGCTCTCCCTTCGTTCCAGGCTCCCCAGTCCTTGTCCCTAGGTGACAGGATATGGACAGGGAACAGAAGCCACATAAGAGAGTTGTTGCTCTTTCATTTTAGGGATTTTTTGTTGTGGGTGTGTGTGTTTTTTATCCCCACCCGAAGATACGTTTTTATTGATTTGAGAGAGAGAGAGAGAGACATTGATGTGAGAGAGAAACATCGATTGATTGCCTCCCATACATGCCCCAGCCAAGGAGGGGACCCACAACCCAGGTATGTGCCCTGACCAGGAATTGAACCCACAACCTTTTGGTGTTGGGGACAACGCTCCAACCAACTAAGCCATCGACCAGGGCTCATCCAGGGCTCGTTTCATTTTTAACGGGTTTTCAGCTCACGGTCGCTTCAGGATCGCTCTGTGGGTGTTGATTGTGTCGGTGATGACAATGATACTGATAACGTGCGATTTTCTAAATAACGGTGTCTGTATTAACTCAGTTAAATCTCCAAATACTCTGTGCGATAAATTCCAAATTTTGGCCCCATCTTAAGTAGCTTTTTCAGGGACACAGGCAGTAAATGACAGAGATGGGGTGCATACCCAGGTCGTCCGACACCAGAATCTGTCTCTTGACCACGGTGTATAAGACCACACTCCTCCTCAGGACGCTGTGATGGTTTTCACAGGATCTGGGGGATAAAATCCAAATGCATCTCATTCCTGCCAGAACTGGCTGCTTTAGCAAAATTACTTTTTCATTCCTGCGCACAGTGTGCTTTTTATTACTCCCAGGCCTTGTATGTGTTGTTCCTCTGCCTACAGGAAGTCTTCCCAGATACCCCTTACTCTGGGTTAGGTGTCTCCTTCTTTCATGTCTTAGTATATTTTCATTGCCTCTAATTCTCTTTCCGTCCCACTTAAACTGCGATGCCGCTGTGTCCCCTTCACCTAATACATACACAGGTACTTGTAAAAGATGGAACGTATTAATTGCTATGATCTGTATATGGAACTGGAATAATTTTTACTGTCAAGAATGCTAACTGTGCAGGCTTTAAAAATATTTATCGGGTGGTCTGTTCTATCAGGCTCCTGCTCTTGATGAGGTCCCTAGGGACGGAGGTATTAGGCAGTATTATCAGAATTAGACTGCGTCTGTGGTTATCCTTACCGTACAGCAAAATACTACGAAACCCTTTCCCTCTGTCTGCAAATCCCAGAGTTCTGCTGGTTTTGCATGTCTTTCCTTGAGAACTCTTAGTATTTCCCCCTATATTTTCTTCTCGAAATCATAGGATGTAATTCTTACATTTAGGTTTATGGTCCGTTTCTAATTAACTTTCATGTATGGTAAGAGGTTAAGATCAAGGTTTATTTTTTCCCCAAAAGGCTCTTCAGTTGTTCTAATTCTCCTTTCCCCCATGGTGTTGTCTTGATGCTTTTGTCAAAAACTAGTTGACCAGCCTGGCTCAGAGGTTCAGTGTCAACCTGTGAACTAGGAGGTCATGGTTCAGTTCCTGGTCAGGGCATATGCCCAGGTTGTGGGCTCGATCCCCAGGAGGGGGTGTGCAGGCGGCAGCCAATTGATGATTATCTCTCATCATTGATGTTTCCATCTATCTCTTCCTCTCCCTTCCTCTCTGAAATCAATAAAATCATATTTAAGAAACAAAAAACACCAGTTCACCACATGTATGTGGGTCTAGTTGTGGAATCTAGTTTGTTGCATTGTTCTCAATGTCTATACATAGGCCAATACCACACTGCCTTGTAGCTTTATAGGAAGTCGTGAAATCAGATCATATAAATCAAGTAATATAAATTTTAGCCACTCTTTCTTATAGAGAACTCATCAACTAAGCAATTTATGGTAATTAGCTATAGTATCACATTATAACCAGTTTCATGCTTTGAAAATACTTGGTGAGTCTCCTGCTTTAGATGGTCTGTTCTGAAATCTGGCTGACAGAAAGGGACAGGTAGGAGTTCTTGGTCTGGTTAAGCCTAATGTCACAATTAAATATGGTAAGAAACAGCACTGGTTTTAATGTTATCTCCCGTCCCACCTTTTGTAAAACCTAGTAGCCGGAGCCTTATGCACCTGGCAGGTGTGGCTCGGTTGGTTGGGCATCATCCCATGCACCAAAAGGTCGCCAATTTGATTCCCGCTCGGGGCACACGCCCAGGTTGCAGGCTCAATCCCCGATGGGGGGCATGCAGGAGGCAGCAGATCGATGTTTTACTCTCACATCAATGTTTTTTTCTCTATTCCTCTCCCTCTAAAAATTAAAAAAAGAAAAAGAGCCTTATGCACACCTGTAAGACAAATGGCAGAAATACCAGCAAGAGCTCCAGAATGCCCAGGGAATCAGTCTATAATGTTACCCCGTATTCAAGAGTGGAAATTCATCCTACATGGTTAAAGGTTTTGAACATTCATGTAAACCTCTTCTTAGAGACCTAAAATTTAAAATAAGTGAAAAGTATGTACGTGTTTTGTAAAAAGTGTTTGTTCTACACAAATAATATCGGCTTTAGCAACCTAATATCCAGAGTGGTTTCCATTTTGGAATGTATAATTTTTCAGGGATTTTTGGATGGCGTTGTGGTCTTTGAGAAAGCAGTCACTCACCTTGCCTCGGCATGAGACTGCACCAGGGGCTCCAGGGACTCTTCGGATGCTGACAGCGGAAGGGCTCCTAGCGAGCACTGTTCAGAGAGGGAAAGGGAGACTGGGACGTGTACAAGGTCCCACGGGAAGAGCTAACATTAAGTCCCAGGCGCGCCAGTGTCCCCACCTTGTGAAGCACACCTGGCACCATAGATACATGGAAGGGTGCTGGTAGGTGCCGTGAGAATATTAGCTTGAGCCAGATGAAGCTGCTGGTGGGTGGTCAAAAAAAAAAAAGTCAGGTGTCAGGGATTTCCTGTGGTTACCCTGTTAGGTAAGCCCTCAGACAAAATCAGGCGGGAAGCCACTGTGAATGTGTATGGAAAATGGACAGGATCCGATGGCTGCTGGCGAGAAGGTTGGCTTAGGGTTGGCTGGGTTGGTTGGAGAAGGTGGACTGTTGAGAAGACCCAGGAGGTTTGCCTGGGGGAAGCCTCGGGAAGGACCAGGCGGGGCCCTCGGAGTGGGCTCCGGGCGACTGCGGCAGAAGCCAGAGCCTGGCCCTCAGCCCTGCGTCCAGTGACAGCGCCGGGCAGCGGGCATGAACTGTGTCGTGAGTGCCTAGGTGCCAAGGACCAGAATCTGCTTTGCTGTTATTTCTGTCTATTCCCTTGTTGGACTGAGGACAGGAAGGTGTTCTCGGCCTCTGAGCAGGATGGGGGAGAGGCTCTTGTTGGGCACCTGCGTTCCGTGTCCTGAGACCTTGTTAGGGCCTGGCTGGAGGTGAAAGCTTATATTTAGCAGATGCAAGGGAATAATGTCTGAAGCCCCCTCTCCAAAACGCCTCTCCTAACCAGGCGTCAGTAATTTGGCCGTAAGCTGCTGGTCTCACCTGGCTGACCGCGTCTTTTCTTGAGGCGTGCTGTCTTTCTGTCGCGCACTCTCTTGGCGTCTTTGTGTGTCTCTGTCTCTGTGTTTTTTTTCTTGGCCTCTGCTTGCTCTCTATGCTCTTAACTAACTGCATTCTCTCTCTCTCTCTCTCTCTCTCTCTCTCTCTCTCTCTCTCTCTCTCTCTCTCTCTTTCTCTCTCCATCCAAAACTTCTGACTCGGAATGAAATCTTCCCAGTTGAACTCACCTGTGGTGTCTTCTTGTCGCCCTTGCAGTTCCGCCAGGAGTGATACAGAACGGAGCGCGGGTTCTGAGCCGAGGGCTGTTCCCCGGAGTCCGGCCATTGCCAATCACTCCCATCGGAATGACGGCCGCCGTGAGGTAAGGGGGCGCTGGCTGGGCAGAGCCTGCCTGGGGCGTGGGAAAGGGATCGTGGGTCCTGCGGGGGCCACTTGGTGGGATGGAGAGAAACAGCCCCTAAGTGAAGACAATAAACCTGGTTTGGGTGTTTAAAAAAGTAACTTAAAGTAACTCCCAGCGACCCCAATCCAAATGCCAGCTCCTCCTTCACAGCCGGTCAGATTATCCTGGTCTCCGTGCAGATGAGATGAAGACAGATCAAATGAAGTGGGTTTTTTATTCTAAGAAAGCAGGGTAAGGTGGGTAGAGGGAAATGGTGAGCAATTGGTTCGAGATCCTGGCTGGCGGGCCTGGCTGTGGGTGTCTGCTCCGATTGGCCCTGCTGCCTCCCTGCCCCCTCCCGTCCACCCAGCCCCCACCAGCCATCTGCAGAACCTTCCAGGTCTCCCACCGCATCACCCAACACCCACCCCCATCCTCCCGTCTCCTGGAGCCCGATTTGTTCCCCAGATACGTCCAGGATTTGCCCATCTTATTCAAGCCGTGTCCTCCGTGTAGATTTCCCTCAGCCTCCACACACAGGGCAGCACGTCCTTCGGGACCCGTCACGAACGTGACCCTTCACAAACCTTCTCTGAACACGGCACCCGCTACAGGAATGAATTGCCACTGCAGATGAAGGGGCGTTAGGGTGATAGAGGAACAGCAAACGCACAGGGAGGGCATGTTCCTTCTTCCTCCACCCCGTCCCAGGGTCTCTGTGGCACCCCCTCTTGAACGAGCCTCCTATGGACCAGGTGGTACAGCAGCAATGTGGCTGGCACAGCCCAGCCCTAGCCCCTCTGCAGGAAACGCTGTGGAAGGGTGGCTTTGGGCTGAGGGACAGTAGCTTCCTAACAGCACAGCTTGCTCAAAGCCGGCCCACGACCAAAGCACCGTTGTCTAAGAGTGCCCTTCCTGAGCTCATAGGAGTTGGGAGCAGAATCGTTTCGGTATCCAACCACAATTTGCAGAAACTGGACGAGTTACCATTGCCATGGAGATAAGCAGTTAAAGAAAACCATCATGCGTTTCCAGTGCACCGTCCAAATTCCGCACCTCCCACCCCAGTTTTAAGAGAAACCGGGCAGAGATGTGTTGCAAGCTCTGTAAGGTCAAGGACCCTTGCTAATTACACCTTTGCCCTCTTTATGTCCCCAATGCCTGGCAAGTAGGCACTGAGATGCTTTGGGGGAAAAAACACACACATAAATATACATAGATATTTGCAGAATCAGTGTCTGGGTAAAACTCATTAAGAAGTGTTTGGGGGAGTCCTGGCCCAGGTGGCTCAGTTGGTTGCAGCATCGTCCTCTCCTGGTGCCACCAGGAGATTGCTGGTTCAATTCCAGTCAGGGCAGAAGCCCGTGTTGTGGGCTTGATCCCCAGTAGGAGGGTGCAGGAGGCAGCCGTGAATTCTCACCTCGATGTTTCTCTCTCCCTCTCCCTTCTTTCTCTACAAAAACTCAGTAAACTATTCTTAAAAAAAAAAAAAGTGTGCGAGGGAGAAAATCTTGTTTTGTTCTTTCACATTGGTTATAATTTAAATTTCTTTTTGGTTTGGCCATGTCTCCATAGAACCAGACTCGGCTGAGGTTAAAAGGAAAACAGCTAAGAGGGAGTAAAACGACAGCAGACGTCCTCGGCCACACCACGTGGCGGTGACCAAGGGTGCCCGGGGGGCGCAGATGTTTGCACGGGTCGTGGGCCACTGTCCCTGTCAGTCCAGCTGCGGCTGGAGGGAGGCCAGGGAGTCATTAGCACCCACTAAAGACCGATTTTCTCCCTCTGCTTCGTGTGACAGGTCTTCTGTGTGAGTCTAAGAGACTTATCCTTAAGTGAAAATATTTGTCTTTCAGGGATTTTTTTTCCTCCACTGAGTGGCAAAGGCCATGTTTGTTTGTCTTAACGCTGAAACCATTATTGACTTAGATGAAGTGTTACTTTTATTAGCTGATCATTACACAGCTTGTATTTGCTGGGTTCCCTTGCATATAATTATGATGTGAAATCTCCTTGTAAGAGTATCTGTCAATAGTGTAATTGACTTTACAGTGTTGACTTTTTACTCAATAACCTCAGAGATTGGCCCATCCGTAAACCTTGGAGTCCTGCTTATTTTTAAATATGCCTGGGCGTAGAGTCCTCAAGACACATGATCCTCAAAATAACCGCTCACACGTCTTAAAGTTTTATGCCTGTGTCTTCTGGTGCTTTCCCGGTGGGGTTTCTTACAGAGAATACATTGAATGCAAGAAACAGCTACCGCCCTAGAGGAACTGTTTCTGGCCCTCTTGAGAGCTGGGAACCCCAGATTTCTTCCATTAATAGCATTATGGGCTGCCTCCCAGGTAGGGGCCCTGGATCTGGGCCACCTTGCTTTCAACTATTAGGGTTCTTTTTGGCCCCAAGTAACCACTCAGGAGACAGAGAGGATTTGAATGCCCAGGGCCTGCCAGAGGAATCGGAGACACCTGACGGGAGTGGGGTTCTTCATAGGACAACACAGCCCAGAAATTGCACACGTGAGCTTGGGAAACCAGTTTCCTGGGTTCATATCCTGTGACCCGGGGCAAGTGGACCTGGAAGAATCAGCACCTGCCTCAGGGTTAACACTGATGTGCCTGGCACGGAGTATGCGTTATGCAGATGCTTGATAAATAAGGTGGAAAAACAGCCCGATTCAGAAATGGGCAAAGAACTTGAATAGACATTTCTCCAGAGAAGATACAAAAAGGGCCAGTAAGCTTGCACATGAGAAGGTGCTCAACATCTCTGTTCACCAGGGAAATGCAAATCAAAACTCCAGGGAGATACCATTTCACACCCATTAGAGTGGTTCCTATCAAAAAACAACCAGAAAATAAGAAGTGTTGACAGGGATGTAGAAATGGGAATCCTTATGCACTATGGCTGGGAATGTAAAACGGTGCGGCCACTGTGGAAAATGGTGTGGACGTTCCTTAAAATAGAATGGCCACATGATCCAGCAATTCCACTTCTGGGTACATACCCAAAAGAATTGAAAGCAGGGTCTGAAGGAGATGTTTGTACATCCATGTTCATAGCAGCATTATTCACAATGGCTAAAGTGTACATGCGACCCACACGTCCAGCAACAGATGGATGAATAAGCAAAATGTGGTATATCCACACATGGAATATTATTCAAACTTCTAGGAAGTTCTAACATAGGCTACAACATGGATATACATTGAGGATCTTAAATTGAGTGAAGCCAATCACAACAAGGCAAATAGTGAGTAGTCAAAATTATAGAAAGTAGAATGGTGGTTGCCAGGCACTGGGAGGAGAGAGAAATAGGGAGTTATTGTTTTAATGGGTATAGAGTTAGAAATTTACAAGATGAAGAGTTCTGGAGATGGATGGTGGTGATGGTAGCATAGTATTATGAATGTATTAAAGTTTGGGGGGGGGGTGAAATTAATGTGGAGAGGTTCATGGATGTATCTAGCCTGCCCTCCATAGGCCTTCCCAGGTCACTTTTCTGAGTACCCCAAACTTCAGGAGAAGGCTCAGATTAAGCATGTGCTACCTTCAGAACTGCACGTTTGAGGCGAAACCATTGTTTTTGAGGAATGATGGCAGCAGGCAGGACTACAAGTCTAAACCATAGCATGTTATAAAATTAGAAGGAAGTTCCATGTAAGCACCATCTAAGGTGCTTCATTTTATTTGAGTCGCTTAGGACCTCAGTTGAAACTTCAATTTCCATGGACCATGAAGCAAGTCAGGAATTGATGGTCCTGTTATAATACAAAAGACTAACATTTAAGGTCCTGTCCAAACAGTCGTCAGGAAAACCCATCTGTCAGCCTACGATCTGTCTTGTTCCTTCCCCTTGAGGAGATGTTTGTAACAGGTTTGGAAAGCCTGCAGCCTTCGGTACTAAGATGGGATGTGGGCTGACTACGCAGCTTACGGAAAAATTTGCCACTGGTCCTTTTTTGTGTTGTGTTGTGTTGTGTTGTGTTGGTGTTGTGTTTTTACAGATCAAGATCTGTCAGCTTTTGTCTTCTGAAATCATGGTCTTTGAAGCCAAGTCTGAATCTCAGTATTAGATTTTGCTGAGTTTGTGCTGGGAGGGAGAGGAGGAAATACTAAAGGGAAAGAGATTAAAGGCAACGGGAAAAGAAATACCAGGAGGACAGAGCGCGCGCTTGAGTTCTCACTGAACCCCCTGCCTCTGCTTCTTGTCTCTGCTTTCAGCTCCTCTGGGCCAGAAATCTAAATATGTGAAATTTGATCATTCTAGGGTTGCTTTTCGTATTTTAAATCAATGGCATTGGTTAAAGCGTCCTGCTGGCTTTTTCTGTTGTGTCTGAAAACGCTCAGAGCCCCTGGTGATTCTGGGTGGTTCCACGTGCAAAACAATGGGTGGAGGAGAGTTTTAGAATGATTTTTCTTTGTGTTCTGTGATCTAATGCAGAGAGGGAGTCACAATTATCTGAGTGGTTTAGGGGGACAATATGCAGCTCATGGGAGAAAATGGTGCCCTGAACCCCAACCTAGAGATGACCACTGAGGCAGAACTGGGATTGTGGAACTTGTATTTCCTCTGGAAGTGCTAACCAGCATCATAGCCCCTGGACCTGCCTAAATTACACTATTCATGTAATTATAAAACACTCATGAACTCAGCACCCAACTGAAAAACGAAAGCATTACTGATACCTTTGTCTTCCCTGAAAGGTAACCACAATTCCAAATTTTGTACAGTGTGGGGCAAACATAGGTAGTATGTGAAACAGAAGAATTTATTCTCCTATTATTATTAATTATTGTAATATTTTCCATAAGAACATGGAGCATGAAGTAAACCTGCATTTGTCCCACTCTGTATACTGTGTCCATGTGTTTCAAAGCATTTATGATATTCATAGACTATCGTTTAGTTTTGAGTTTTATATAACTGGAACAATATACTTCCTAACTTGCTTTTTTCTTTTTCTTTTTTTTTTTTTTTTTTTACTCATTATTGAGTTTGTTCTGCTGTATATAGTTGTAATTGAATCATTTTCGTAGCTGTATAATATTCCCTTCTTCAACTATACCCCACTTAGATATTTGAATCATTCACAGTCCTTTGCGATTACAAACAATGGCGCTCTGGAAATTCTTTCACCTGTCTTCCGTTTCATTTTGGATGCACATCCAGGTGCAGAACTGTTGGTTGGTAGGGTATGTACATGCTCAACTTCACAAGATAACATCAAATGGTTTCATAAATGTCAGGATTCAATTGTACTCCTACTGGCACAGTGCGATGGCTCCCATCCTCTGCATCTTCACAGACATTCGGAACCGTCACTTTTTAATCTCAGCCAGTTCAGTGAATATGTAATGGCATCTCCTTGTGTTTTACAGTTCCCTTTTCCCTTGTTACTAGAGATGTTGCCGTTCTCCATATATTTAATTGGCTTTTTGAATGTGCTCTTGATGGCTTGCCTGTTTGTCATTTTGCTCATTTTTCTATTGGGTTATTTCTCTTTTTCTTATCTTTCTAGTTCTTTGTATACTCTGAATATTAATCCTTAATTGACTGTATATGTTGCAAATAACTTTTCTAAGTTTGTCGATGGTCATTTCACCAAAATAGTATCTTTTGATGAACAGAAATTCATTTTCTTGCTTATTAATCTTTATTTTTTTAATGAAATCTGGTGTCTTAAAAATATCCCTTCTCTGAGATCATGTAGTCTTCTATAGTTCTTTTCAAAAAGATTTTAAAAGTTTTTCCTTTCACATTTAAGTATAATTTACCTGGAGATAGTTAATTGTTTATTTTTTTCCTAGCATCCTTGGAAAATAAACTGCCCTGGTAATTCTAATAATTTCTCTGCTGTAAAAAATGGTGGAATTTTTCTTTCTAATCCTTACTTTTATTTTTCCTGTCCTATTGCACAGTTCAGGATTTCTGAGTAAAGTAATGATTTTAGGTATCTTTATATTGTTTCTTATTTTAAAAGGAGCTATGTTATTCATTCACAATTCATACAATGTTTGTTATAGGTCTTTTAGGAAATATACTTTATCATAACAATTCTATTTCTAGTTAGCTATGATACTTTATTATGAATGGTTGTTGAATTTCATTTTTTAAAAGTTTACCTCACTTAAGATAACTATAAAGTTGTTGATGTTTTTCATTGTTTTACTATGGCAAATTACATTATAAATTTCTCAGTTTTGAATAAGCCTGCATTTTTTAATATGCCTGCTTATGGTACATTATATTTTTTACATATTGCTAGTCGGTAATATTTTATGTATGAATTTTGCTTTTTTTTTGTTTAATGCCTCATGTTTCTCCAGTGCTGTCTTTTTCTAGTTTTAGTGTCAAAATAACATTATTTTCATAAAATGAGTTGAGGAGTATTCACTCTTGGATTCTTTGAAAGAGTAATATAAGAGTTATCTTTCCATGTTTGATGGAACTTGCTTGCAAAATGGCCTGGGATGATGTTTTCTTTGTGGGATGATTGTTAACTATTGATTTAATTCTTAATGATTATAGTATGGCTTTTTTTTTTTTTTTAATTCCTTTTGGTCACTACAGAATTTCCATTTCACCTAAGTTTTCAAATATATTTCCATAAAGGTATGCTAATGCTGTCATCTCTTAAAATATCTTCTTTAGTTATATCCCTTTTGTATTTATTTTATCATCTCTCTTTTTACTTAATCTTGCCATAGCTTTGATTTTCTCAAAGAATCAACTTTTGTGTTTTATTAATTACCTGTATTTTGTATCTGTTCTTTGCTTCACTCATTTCTGCTATTTTCTTTATAATTTCCTTTCTCTCTTTACATTTTTTTTCCTTCGTCTGTATTGTATACTTTTATTTTAAACCTTTTTCTGTAAACGTTTGAAGTTATAATTTACTTCAAACTACTACTGCTTAGTGGTATCCTATAAGTTTTGATACCTTTCATGTTATTATTAACAGCTCAAAATATTTTCATTTCTTTGACCCATAGGTATTTTTGGAAGTGTGGGTTTTGTTCCTATTTATTGGGGTGACACTTGTTAACAAAATTACACAGGTTTCAGGTGCACAATTCCACAACACATCATCTGTACACTGTATTGTGCATGTCCCACCCCAAGTCAAGTCTCTTTCCATCAGAAGTGTGTTTTTAAGTTCTCAAACCTAGGAAGAGGTGGTCATTTTTGGTTTTTAGTTACCTCTTCAACATTGATCACTAACTACAGTGCACCGTGGTCAGAGAATTGATCTGTAAGATACTGCTGCTTTGAAATTTTTGGTCAATTTTTATAAGTTCTGGGTGCTTCAAAATTAATATGCCTTCTCCATTATTAGCGCATGCCCTATGTACATTTATTAGAGCAAATCTTCTACATACTAGTACTAATTGTGTGTGAGAGTGGGGGGGGCTAATCAATTGGAAAGAGAGAATGTATTAAAATCTGCTGTGGATTTGACTATTTCTCCTTCTAACTCTTTCAATTTGGGATGCTTACATTTTCAAGCTACCTTATTGGAGGTATTCATGTTTAGAACTGTTTTATCTTCCTGGTAAATCGAACCTTTATGAATGTTTAATGACTCTGTTTATATGTAGTACAGATTTTTTTTTTTACTTTGAAATCCTGTGTTATGTTAATATAGCTATAAGAACATGGCACAATACAGTGTTTTCCATTATTTTACATTGACCTTTCTTTGTATGGGTTAGGTTTGTCTCTTATAAACAGCATATGGCTTTTTTGGGGGGGGAGTTTTTTGGATTTGTGTTAATGATCTTTACCTTTTAACAAAGATTTTTAGCCAATTTTTAATGACATATTTGGATTTTTCTCTCCCATTTATTCTGCATTTCTGTTTGTTCCACTTTTTCCAGATTCTTTTTTCTTTCTAGCATTACTTGAAATTGATTAAGATTCTCTCACTCCTCATTCCCTTTCTCTTTTTCTTTCCCTTTCTAATGGTTTGGAAGTTGTACATTTTGTTTCTCTTCTTTTCATTGTTGATCCTGGAACTTTCAATATGAATATTTTTAAATGTTTAAAGTTAATCAATATCTTTAACCTCCTGATCAATACAGGGCCCTTGGAATGTTTTCACTTCTGTTCTCTACCTCCCAGATGAAATGCTACATTTGTCCAATACTTCGGTTCTGTTTCAGTTCCTTTTTGTTTTATTGTGGTGTTCAGTCAATACTTAATTACATTTTCTTTGCTTATCTTCTCTTGTTGCATCTCAAACCTCCTTTTTTGGATCATTTTCCTTTTTCCTGAAATATATTTTTTAAAACTTCCCCTAGTGAGTATCTGCATTCAGTTAAAATATATTTATGTTGCCCTTATTCTTAGAAGATAGTGTTACCAGATACACATTCTAGATTGATGGTTATTTTTTCTGTCTGGCACTTTGGAAGTAATGTTCTACTTTTACCTGTTTCACTGCTTCATCTTACTGTACACCTCATTAGGTGTATGTTTTGTTTCTGTGACTTTTTTAATGCTGTACAGTTTGTGATGTGTCTAGACATGGATTTCTTTTTATTCTCCCCGGGGTTTGTTAGCTTTCTGAATCTGAGGATTGGTACCCTCATCCAAACTAGAAAATGCTCAACCATTTTTTATTCGGATATTGGATCTTCTCCATTTTTTCCTTTTCACTCTGGAACTCCAGGTTAGAGGGCTAGCTTATATATAGTCCATGTTGCCCAATCTCTCTTTCATATTTTTCATCCCTTTGTCTCTCTGTGCTGCATTTTATATATATTATCTTCAGATCCGTCTTCTGATTCATTAATTTTTCTCTTCTGGCTCCCACGGAGTTCTTTCATTTCAGGGATTCTATTTTTCAGCTTTAGAAATTCTACCTGATGCCTCCCAAAATCTGTCTGCCTGGCTTTAATCATCTACTCTTCCTTCCCAATGTGTTTCAATTCCTTCTCTTTTATTTCATTATGCATCTTTACATTCTGTACCTAGTTACTTCAATATTTGTAGACTCACAGTTCAGAATCTGTAATTTTGTGTATGTTTTCCTGTTGTCTCTTGCTTACAGTGGCTTCTTTCTTTTATGTTTAATGGGTTTTGGATTATGAACCTATGTTTCTTAAAATCTTATCCGTGGGAATTCTCTGTGGCCTGCGTTTCAAGTTAGGTTCTTCCAGAAAGGGTTTATGTGTGTGTTTTTCAACAGTAGGCACCGTTGGGCACTTTAAACTAAATTTAGCTTGTGGTCTCTGGTCCACACAGTAGAATTCTGGCTTCATACCCACAAGACTTCAGGCTTGTGGTTAAAAATTCTCAGGGGAGGCTCTTCTTGTCTCTGGTCCCATCTGGAGCTGGGGCTGGGGCTGACTTTATCTGCATCGGCTGCCTGTGCAGGCGGTTACTTCTCCCCGGGAACCCATCGAGGGTGCCATCATTCTCGTGACCTGGCTGGTTACAAGCATTTTTACATTTATATGTTCCCGGTGGCCTGTTTGCTGACATGTTTGGTGATTTTCGGTTATGAGCTGCTTTTCCAATATCTGCTTGAACTTAATCTGTGGAAATCCTGGTGACCTAAATTTGGGTTCCTTTCTCCAACAGAGGATTTGCTTTTTAAAACTTCGGCTGGGCCTGGCCGCCATGGCTCAGTGGTTGAGCATCGACCTATGAACCAGGAGGTCACAATCCTATTCCTCGTCAGAGCATATGCCCAGGTTGTGAGCTTGATCCCCAGTAGGGGGTGTGCAGGAGGCAGGTGATTGATGTTTCTCACATCAATGTTTCTCTCTTTCCTTCTCCCTTCCACTCTCTCTAAAATCAATAAAAACATTTTAAAAACCTGTTTTTTAAACCTGTGCAAAGAGAAGGAAAAAGCATGATAAACACCATTTGCCTTTCCCCTAGATTCCCTGAGAATTAGATTTTTGCAGCACTTGCCTTATTTCCTACTCTTCTGCACAATTCCCTCCCTCTCCACATATGTTCAGGGAGGTATCATAGTCTGCTGAACTGAGGTAGTAAAGTGAGTCATAAGCCCATGTTATGAAAAGGTAAGGATTCAGGATTGAATTGACTTTTCTAAAAGCCTAGAAAAAAGCCCCGTTCACTCACCCAAGTGTAGTGGAGTTCACCCTGAAACTGTTTCTTGCTAGTTTGGCGGACTCATTACTGAATTAATTTTTAGATTCAACAGTAGTTACCAGAAACAACAAAGTTCGAGAGAGCCGTTCCAGGAGATTGCGTTTTCATTTGCCGTCATGACTATTAATAGCTACCTGTGCAATTAGTTCCATTAACAGAGCTTCCTATTCGGTAGCACCTCACAGGCATCCTCTCCTGGCCACTTTTATGTTCCCCAAGGCAGCCAAGAAGCAGGAAGTCTGCCGAACGTAGATATCGCGGACGCCGTTCCCCACAGCTCAGGGCCGTGTTGACAGGCAAGCCCCTGAAGCATTTCTTCCCTCGGGCCTCTTTGCTCCTACTTTGTGCTGCATTCCCATGCGGCTCCTGAGCCAGAACAGACAGAAATGGCACCACTCGGGGTAAGCACGGCGCAGCAGCGAGCAATCTGACAAGAGGGGAGGCCAAGTCAGAACTCTCCCGTGCCCGCTGAGAGCTGCCCTCGGTGATGGGACTTTTCATTTGTCACACTGCCCTGGGAGGCAGAGGGGCGTGCTGAAGGCCACAAATAAACTTGCTGGGTGTCTGTCTGTCTGTCTTACAAGCCAGGTTCTTTCTACAAGTACTTGGAGGGGAAGGGTCGCATGGATCTGGGGTCCTAGAGAACAGGACAACCTGGGGCCCTTCTGGAACCTGCTAGGACGACATTGTGCAAATGCACACATTGTGATTGGCGGGGTTGGTCATGGAGGTCTTGAGGCATCTAGCAGAGGTTGAGTGCTAATACTGGCCCTCGTGTATTTTGCTGGTGCGCATTACTGTGCTGGTGCATGCCACCACCTGGCGCATGTTCCCACCAGCTTACATTTAGGAGGGCACCGAAGGGAGGGAGACCCTTGACCTCACTCCCTGCTACACCATTTGCCAGAGGGACTCGCCTCCTTTTCAGCTGCTGTCGGGGCTGCAACCAGAGTCTTGCTGAGCCCATAGGCCCCCAGGGTTGGCAGGAGAGAAAGGGGCGGGGCTCACAGCTACAGCTCATCCGTGGGCCTGACCCCATCGCCTTTCCAGGGCCATATCCTTAGGGAGTATCCGATTAGGCGTGTTGGTGGAGGTCCGCAGTCATCTCCCCAGACTTCCTGCTCTCTGCTGTGTGTCCACTCTGCAGCAGACACAGCGCTAGCCCCTGGGGAGGTACAAGTGACTGGGCCCTGCCTTACGGAGCTGACGCTGATACAGGAAGCACAGACCTGGAACAGGTCACCACGTGGTGACATGGGGACCCCTCTCTGTGGAGGACCTAGACTTGGGGTTCTGCAGGAAGGAAAAGTGTGCTCATGTGGCCCAGATCGCCTAGAAACGTATCATCAGGTGGATGAGCTTACAAGACACAGGGCCGGGTGGTGCCGTACAGCCTCCCCTCCCTGCCCCAAGCCTTCAGCCCTCGCCTCCGGCTTCAGAAGCCATCCCTGCCACACACCTTTTGCTTGCGGCCTCCTCTGCCCCCTCCACTCGAAGTAGCCCTTCCCTCCCTCGAGGATTCACCTCTCTGATCACCCAGCCTCCTGAACACCTGCTGTGCCGGACACCATTGTATCACAGTGGCCATCTAAACGGGATCGGTGCCCACCCCACGGAGCGTGCGGCCTCACCGGGACTTGGGGCCACAGCCCTCGCGCTGACAGCGGGCGCTGGTCCAGACTCCTGGCGGCGTTCACTCGCGTCCTGGGCCCATGACCCTGTGCGGTGGGTGCAGTCTCTGTTCCCACTTGGCTCGGGAGGAAGCACAGAGGAGGTCTGTTGGTTGCTAGACATAACGAGGCGATAAAATGATCAGAGGCGTGGCGGGTGCTGTCGGGCTCTGATGGGGATGTATGACGGGGAACTGAGTCATGGGGACATCAGAAAGGAGCGGAGCGGGTGTGATGGGGTAGCTAAGAGCTCGATCGTGGCTCTGCTGCTATGAGCTGTGGGGCTCTTAAGTAAATCCCTAAACTTCTCCAGATCCTCCTTGTGGCACCTGTACAGTTAGGATGCTCACATCCGCTCTGGGGTTCAACGCCGTCTTCTATGCAGACTCTCAGGCACCTGGCGGGGGCGTCCTCTTCTGGGGTCTAACCGTGACCTGCTGGCCTGTCGGCGTCTGTGTGGCGGTGTCTGTACCTGAGCCCACCTAGGACCCTCCCCGGGCCATGCGTTCATGTGGGGCGCTCGGTGAATATCTGCAGGATGAATGGGGGACGGAGGGAAGCCTGAGTGGATACCCGTCCCCACACGGCAGGCACCCCTTTTCCCTGCACGCGGGGTTCAGTCTTCCTAACATAGCAGTGTTAGCGGGGCGCGGGTTTTTCCGTGGAAGCACCCGGCCACCGTCCGGGTGTCCGTCCCTCCGTGCTGGCCCAGCACAGCTCCATCCTTCCGGTTTCAAATGGAGACCCTGTTTGCACCGCTGTGGCCTCTGAAGCGTGTTGTGGTGGCGTCTCAGCCGCACACATGGAGTGAACATGCGAACATGCCAGCGACGGGAGGACGGGATTTCGGACGCCGACCTGAAGGCGGCGCTGGCACAGGGCGAGCCTGCGCCTCCGAGGGCTTGAAGTGTGAGCGCAGCGGGGAGGTGGGGGCTGCGGGGGCCTCATCTCCCGGTCTCACCGTGTCCTCTCTGTCTCCCCCCCCCCCCACCCCCCGCAGGAACGGCCTGGGCAGCGGCAGGACGCGGACGGAGAGCGAGCCGTCGTGCGGCTCCCCGGTGGTCAGCGGGGACCCCAAGGAGGATCACAACTACAGCAGTGCCAAGTCCGCCGCCGCCAGGAGCGCCTCGCCCGCCAGCGACTCGGTCTCCTCCTCGTCCGCCGAGGACCACGACGAGTTTGCCGCCAAGGGGAGCCAGGAGGGCAGCGAGGGCAGCGTGCCGAGCCGCGAGAGCCACAGCGAGGCGGAGGAGGACGAGCGCAAGCACGGCCCGCGGGAGGCCCCCGACGGCGGCGGCGGCGGCGGCGCGGCCCCGCACAAGAAGCGCCAGCACCTCGCCAAGGCCCGGAGGGTGCCCAGCGACACGCTGCCCCTCAAAAAGAGACGCACGGAGAAGCCCCCCGAGAGCGACGACGAGGAGATGAAGGAGGCGGCGGGGTCGCTCCTGCACTTGGCAGGGATTCGGTCCTGTTTGAACAACATCACCAATCGGACGGCAAAGGGGCAGAAAGAGCAGAAGGAAACCACAAAAAATTAAAAAAAAAACAAAAAACAAGTCACTGATTTGTTTTGAACTGAACGGCCATTTGGTTTCAGCATGTCAGGAGATTTCTAATGATTTGTGGCAATATCAGCAATTTCTTTTTTTTTTCTTTCTTTTCTTTTTGTTTTGGGTTTGGTTTTCTTTCTTGCCTTTTTTGCTTTCTTTTCTTCTCTAATTTGCCCCCCCCCCCCCCGCCTTTTGTTTTGGACCCTTGAGAATTTTACGTTTAAAGGAGATTGAAGCCATAGACTCATTGACATTCAGCTGTTTTACAAACGCTTCTCATTATCTGAAGACAAAACCGAAAAAGCCAAAATTATATCATTGCTTCCTCCCGCTGGCCCGAGGCCGTGGCTGCATCCGCAGGGGTGGCAGGAGGATGCCGCGCAAAGCCCGTGTTTGGCACCTACCAGGCAAAGTCATCATCGGGCAGGCCCAACCGTTAGGTTTACAAGGTCAGGATGTCCCCCCCCAGTGGGGTTCACTGAGCGAATGTGCGTGAGGCAACTGGGGAGAAGGAAGAGCCCCTCGCCCCCCAGGAGCAGGCCCAGGCTTGCGGCACCCGGCAGCGTGTTGTGCCAGGAAACCCTGGGGCTGCCACCCAGCGTGCGGGGTGGGGGGCGGGGTCACCGGGCCTCAGTGCTGCTTAATCCTGAAGCCGCCTGGTGTCCCGCGGTGGACCCCGGACCATTCACCGACACTGGTGTCAATGACGAAGGAAAGGAAATGGGGTCAGTTTTTAGTGATGTTCCTAATCAATGAATTCTGTTCTATCTTAAATTAAGAGAATGTTCCACAAGCCATAAGCCTGAAGGGTTGGCCCTGCACACACACACACACACACACACACACACACACACACACACACACGAGAGTGAGAGAAAAGCCACAAACAGGCTGTTTTTCTTAACTGCCCAAGTGAAAATCAAGTCCAGGAAATTACAATAGCTGTCAAGGAAGGAAATAATGGTACAAATCTTTTTCTGTCTGTCAAAACTATTTGATCCAAGTGAAAACAAAACAAACAAAAAGCTACGGAACCTGCCATTAGTATTGTGGTCTTATTTTTAAAAGATGAAAGGCACATGGATGGACACACACACACAAAAAAAAGAAAATGTGGCAAAAAGGCAAAAGGAAACTCCTATACTGCCCTCAAAATGGAGTTTGCAAATAATGTCAGGATCCACCTTTGCAAAAATCAGTGATTTCCACAGTCAGCCCGTTGTAGCCAGCAGAAATTTCTGATCCACGATGCATGGATTCCTTCTAAAAGAAAAAGGAAAAAAAAAAATCATAAAAACACAAACTTTTTTTTATTCAAAAATAAAGTTCTTGTAAGGTAAATAATGTATTTAGCATGAAGCATGAATTATTTTCATATAAATATAGAAACTAGAGAAAAGGCTATGCCTCTAATGTTTGAGCCCTTAGGCTTAGAGGTTCTTTGGGTTTTATTTTGTTTTTTCCTTTAGTTTTGTTTTGTTTGTTTTTTTTCCCCAATTATTTTGTTTTGGTTTTTTTTTTTGAAGCAGGTGTTTAAGGTTTAACCTTCTTCAGGGACAAATTCTGACTGTTGGGGAACTAACTCTGCAATACAAAACTATCTTCGTGTTCCGGTAGGGCCGGCCTTGTGTGCGCTTCAGCCCCAACCCCCTCCGATTCTCTGTGGACAGTGTGTCCTTTCTCTCTTGTCTGGACAGGTTTATCACGACGCAATAATTTGAGGGCAAACTTCGTAGTGAGTGTGTATGATAGAATCGAGAGAATTAGGGGACGCTGACTGGGGGAAACCATCGCCGCAATTTGGTCCAAGGGAAAAGGCAGTGGATAATTATGCAAATTCGCCAGGAGAAGGGAAACACGCTAATGGGCCTTATTCGATGAGGGTGTGAGTTTTAGGGGTCATGCCAAGGGGGAAGCGACACAGGTGTCAGGAGGGCCAGCCCCACCGTGTTCCTGCGACTCCGTGTCACGGCGGGAAGGAGGGGCCGGCCCTCTCGACCACCTCCGCACACGCACCAGCCTGGAATTCAGCCCCTCGAGATTGTGAGAGCGACGTTTAGACCACAGGACGATGCCCCTGCAGCCCAGACACTCCTGTTCTCTTTGCCTAAACACGACTGGGGGAGCCCCAAAGAGAAACCTCTAGAAGAAGGTGATCTTCCACCCGAATGGAGGGAAATTGTAAAACACCTACAGAAACACCCGCCACTGCGGCTCAGGATATGATGGAGAGGGATGGAAGTGGGTCGTGTTGGTTTTTAAAAACGGGCCAGTGTGGAGCCCGGGGCCAGCGCCAGGCAGGCAGGACCTCCGTCCTCAGGGCAGGTGGCTGCTGATGAGAGACCCTGAGAAAGTCGCCTGTACACCAGGTCGACTTTGCGATCTGAACCTGAACTCTTCCAGCATATCCGGTCTGGGGGCAGAAGGGAGTAAGGATGTAGTATCTCACCCAACATTCGACACCCCAAAAGCCATGCACAGCTCTGAAACCCGAGGGACACGGATTTGTGTTGTCACCTGATCAAGCCCGGGAAACACCCCGACCCCCACCCCCGGGTAAAATGTAGACTTCCCTCCAGAAAGGCAGATACAGGTTCAGGACTGTTTCTGGCGAGGGAGGAGGAGGGGGGGGGGGTTCTTCCAATTCAAACCCCCCGCGGTGGGCTGTCTCCCCTCATTTCATTTTTCTAAAGGAGCAAAGACCTCTTTTAGAAAATAATAAAATGCAATGTGTGTGATTTACTTTTCTGATCTCTTTTGAGAATTAGATAACTATCTTACAAAAGTGCGTTCTTAACTCCAGAACCACTCTTTTTGCATAAATACCTCATGGGGCAGCTTTCTAAGTGTTATTTTCCTGAGCTCCCCCGGCCCCTCCGCAGGGGCTGCCGGGGGACTGGCAGGGAAAACTTTAGTGAGGGTACTTTTTTCTATTTTCCTTCTGTTTTGGGGGGCATACACATTATGCATAACCAAAACAATGGCTCAATTGTGTTTAAACTTTGTATTTCGATTGTTTAGGGGGGGAAAAAAATCAATGTGTATGTGGCCGTTTGTAGTGAGTTCATTGCCGAAGGAGGCTGTCCACGCCGCCCTCACCACGCGGGGGGGGGGGGGGGGGGCAGGAGCACCCCTCCCCGCCCCTCGTCCAGGAGCAGCAGAGAATTTAAGCACAAGCCTATTTGTGAAAGAGTGTTTTGCTTGCGTGTCCTTCACTTTAGTCTTGGAATTCCTTCCCAAACGTCAGGTGTTCTGTAGCTTCCACACCAGCCTGTGTATTCATCAGTCCGACCGGTCGCCCGGGCTCCATTCGAGGGCTGCGGCGGTTTGGCTTTCGTGTCTCCCGCGGGAGAAGTGGCGTTTCACGTGTCGTTCATTCCAGTATCTCACCTACTCACGGGGGGCGGGGGGGGCGGGGGCGGGGAACTATAGCAATATTTCCAGATGCTTGGGAAAGCAGTGAACACGTCTGCACCGTGACATCTGCCGTTACTTGCTGTTGGCCCTTGGACACATTTAAGAGAAAGAGGCTGTAGCTCTTTTTCCTTAAATGACATACACATAGACAGTTATTTTTATGCTACTCCAGTGGTCTTCTATCTTAACCTACTAGTACTCTGTGGAAAGGGTTTGTCTGCGTCATAGATTTTCCCCCAGCCTTATACTCTACCGTAAGCTCCTACGTCCCCTCCCCCCTCGAGTCGGTATACTCTTGAGAGTTCTGTGGTCAAGTTGTCTTACCTGAGGATGGCCCAAACCCACGTGGAGAGGGTGGTTGGAGACAGCCGTGGCCGAGACGGCTGCGGCTCTTTTCCATCAGGCAGGGCTGAGTGTTTGCGAAGGCAGGTGTCCGAGGCCTTTCCCAAGAACTGGTTTTCCTTGGAGAAGCGCTCGGCCTGGGCCCGGCCGTTACTGCCAGGGGGCATCCTGCAGGAAGCCACTTCTCTGAGCGCTGTTCCTGCCTGAGGGGCGGCGTGCGGCTGTGGGCTCTGCAGAGTGAATGCCGCCTGGATGGCTCCTGTGCCCGGCTCCCCCCCTGGCACACCCCAGGACTGCTCAGCACCAAGGGCTGCGCCCAGGCCCGGGGCCTCTGGCGGAAGGGCTCTTGGAGAAGGAGTCAGAGTTGCGTACAAGTG
The DNA here is from genome assembly GCF_951640355.1 of Cnephaeus nilssonii. Classification (NCBI taxonomy): domain Eukaryota; kingdom Metazoa; phylum Chordata; class Mammalia; order Chiroptera; family Vespertilionidae; genus Cnephaeus; species Cnephaeus nilssonii. Next base: position 98,519,923 of record NC_137075.1, on the reverse strand, counting down.
ACCTACACGGGAGGGTCTTCCCTATGGGCCTGGATGGGTTCAATGTGACTTCTCTTTCCCTTTAAACTTGATTCAGGTTGGGAGTCCTTTCTGGTGGATCACAGCTGCCCAGATGTTGCAATTTAGTTTCATGATTCTGTAGAGAAGTGTTTTTTCTTTCATCTTCAGGATTTTTTTTTTTATTTTGCCACCAAAAGAACACATATGAACTCTGTGTCGTCGTTCCCCCCTTCCCCCGCCCCCCCCCGATTGTGACTTACCAGTGTTGACAGTTAAATCCTTAGTGTCATAGGTCCCGGCCCTCTAATACTATATCAAACACTGTTATGCACATAATGCAGCACTGTGATCTAATTTAAATAATACTTTTTTATTATTTATACTACTATATATAATATACATCCACACTTTTGCTATATAACCTAAGTGGATAACCCTCTCTTAGTTACCTGCCAAACTCGGGACTTTGGTTTCTATTGCAGTTAATGCAGTTACACAGTTGTAATGGTGTCCTCCTTTTTCCCTTTGTAACGGAATGTGTAAATCAAAGTGTATACATTGTGTGGTGTTCCTGTTTCCGGAGTTTCACGAGGATTTACACACGGCATTCAGTGTTCTGTATAGACCCGCCCACCTTTGTGACATTCACCTGTCAGCCCCTCTCCCTTCGAGAGAGCACCCGCCCGCCCACCCGCCCTGGGGGTTCACTTGTTGTTTCCTCTCTCTCCTGGTCATCCTTGAATTAAGCACAGACTCATCAGCTCGGTTGCTTTATCATGAAAAAAAAAAAAAATGCGTGTGACCTTGCCATTCTTCCACCGTTCTACAAACAAGTGCTAGCTTCGCCGACCAAAAAAAAAAAATTAAGGAGGGGAAATCCGATTTTTAAAAAACCATCCATCTTTTCACCGATGTGTGTATGGTGCTGTATCCTGCTGTCTGTCGCACTTTTGAAATCAGACCTAGGCGAGAGGTCACTTCTGACTGACTGATGTGCTCACAAGTCCCCGTCCTGTTCGTTTCGTTAGCGTTGAAATCAAGAGTATTGGTTGGGGGTGTACACAACAGTGTTTTCCACTGTGTTTCCTTTGCAAAAGCGGAGAACAGCCTTCCCTGCTTTTGCAAATAACTAATGTTCCATATTGGATTCTCGACGACTTCGATATGGCGAACCTATCAAACCTAGACATTGTATTTCATCCTTTCATGACTGGCCTGAGTTCCCCGACACGCGCCCCCCCCCCCTTTTTTTATTTTAAGATGAAACTTGGCACCGTTTCAGTTCTGTAAACATTCAGCTTCTCCTGCAAATGTACGTGGAGGCCATCCAAGCTCCTAGCCGGTTCAGTAACCAGTTCCATGCCGTGTCGTTCACACTCACTACTTACACTGCCATGGTGACAATGTGGAGGAAACAGTATCCGTGTGTGTGTGGGAAGCATTCTACACTTGTACCATTTTTTTAAAAAAAAAATATATATATATATATACTCTTGATTCTGTAACATTTCTGAGGTGTTTTTGTTTTGCAGAAAAATAACAGTGATAAAGCAATCAGAAGACCCAGAGGTTTACTCTCAAGGCTTAGGGTCGACCTTCTGACCTTTGCTGGCCAATAGACCTACATGGCCAAATTAATGTATTAGAGTCATACTTGTTCTGAAGCCAATTTTATTTTCTGTATTTTCTGTATGAAACTGCCAATGTCATGACTAGAAAGGGAGAGCCGCAGAGCAGAAGGAAGGTGGCATTCAGTTGCGTTCGCGTTCCGCAGCAGTGAGGAGGCAGGCACGATCGGCCGAACTTGAGGGACCTGATGGTGTTGCTTTGGAGGTATCCATCCTTGCGTTTCGCATTCTTCATATGTAATCATATTGCCAAAGACAAACTATTTCATCATTTATTGTAAATAACACTTTCCCCCAGACCTACCATAAAGTTTCTGTGATGTATTGTCTTCCAGTTGCAATAAAAATTACTGAGTTGCATCAATTGACGAGAAACGGCCTCGTGGTGTTGTGTGCGCTGTATCTCCACGTGCAAGTGCTGCCGAGTAGCAAGTGCATGTCAGCTTCTTACCTGCACTGGGCAGGATAGGGCGCTGTGTTTTCTGAGTCCGGTGTTCCGGTCTCAGCTGCACTAGTGGTGCCCATCGTCATGCATGCTTTCCTTTTGGTGGGAAATCACACACCTGTCTGCAAATACACACGTGGGCAGCCCGAAACGGCTCCCCTGTGGGTCCCGGGAATCCCAGCGCTCGTCTGCAGAGTTACTGGGCAGCAGGCCTTCCATCGAGGGGCTGGGACCTTGTGGGTAAGACAGATCCACCTCTGTGGGGGTTTTTTTCCCCTTCATTCGTCCCCTGAGATTGAGAGACAGACAGACATCCGCTGCTCCTGGACATGCCCTGACCAAAATCAAACCCACAATCTCCTACTGCACAGTATGACCCTCCAACGAACCAAGCCACCGGGCCAGATCGACCTTCCATTTGGAAGCTGCCAAATAATAAACTAGACTTCAGGCCTAGAGCCTGCCGGCCTATCCCAGGGCTGAGGGTTTCTTGTGATGACTTTTCTAAGCCTTAGATTCTCACCTTCCAGGACCTCCCCAGCACCACTGAAATGCCCTCCCCGCCCAACATGCACACACCAAGAGCCAGCAAGGAGCTGAAGGGGAAGGGGAGTGGCTGGGACAAGTGCTAGGTCACAGCGCACTGTCCCCAGCTAGAGCAGTACGGAGATGTCTCAGAGCTTCGCTGGTTCCTGGTGTGGTCGTTCTGTGTGCCCGTGTGCTCGGTAGATCTGCAGGAACTCCAGGGGAGCCAGGCTCAGCCATGACCCATCTGCTCGGCCCCATTCACTGGTGTCCAGGATGCCCAGGCGGAGCTCCTGTGGTCGGGATGTTACCGTGAGGTCAGTGGCCACCTGGGGACCGCGTGTCTGCCAGCAATCCTGCCAATTCCATTTCCACTTCCACTGTTGGAATCACCTTCAAAACGGTGGTGTGTCCTCCTAGATCAGGGGTGGGGAACCTTTTTCTGCCAAGAGCCATTTGGATATTTATAACATCATTCGAAGGCCATACAAAATTACCAGCTTAAAATTGAGCCTGCTATATTTGGTCAAACATTTGATGAACTCACCCCTAATGCTTTGGCAGGCCAGACCCCATGATTCCGTGGGCCTTCTATGGCCTGCGGGCTGAACATTCCCCACCCCTGTAAAATCTCAAAGTGGCTAGACAGGAGACACCAGTTAGAGGATCATCAGATACATCTAAGGGAACTTAGTCAAAATGAAACACCTCCAAAATTCTGATCTGACCTCTTGGGTACGTTGACCATCCCACCGAAAGGAGCAAAAATCTGGCCCTGGCTTGTTACCCGAAGTGAAAGCCCTAAGGGAGGGAAATGCAGCTTACGTCGGGAAGGAGACAAGTGAAAGAGAGAGACTTGACATAACACTGCATGACAAAGAGAAAACACTGCCACCAAGGTCAAGTCCGTTGTGTTAGCTGCTGCAGATGCTTTCCATGAATGATTCCGATGCTACCCTCATGAGGCCATTCACTTGTTTAATTCAAGAAGCATTCATTCAGCAGCAGCCCCCTCCCAGGGACTGCTGGGTGATGGTGACACGTGGACCAGTGTTTAAGGGCCTGAAAGCTAGTGGGAGAGGAGCCTGGAGTTGCCCTGGGAGGCATGTGTTTAGGTGTCCAACTGGCAGCCCAGAACGGGTGGGGCCAGGCTTTCCGGAGCAGAGCTTCCTAAGGGCTGGGCAATGGCGATAAGTTCCGGGTATTGCCAGGTGACTGATTGGAAAGGACAGCACTCGGTGTGTCTCTAGCTGTTTCTGTGCATGTTCAATCACTGTGTATTCACGTACCTCCCCTACCAGGTCCTCTGCCCTCATCCAAAGGCACCCCAGCCGCTGCCTCCTCCCTCACTTCACACTCCAATTCTTTCCCTGAAAAGAAGAAAACAAAGCAATGACCAGTGTCTTCATTTTATTAAAAACAGTGGGGTATAAATGCAAAGAAAGAGAAAAAAAAAACAAAGGTACTAATAAGCTCACGCTCATCAGCTGCCATGGTTTTCGTTCCAGCACGTGGGATCCTGGGGGATGCATTAGGTGGGGAACTGTGTGTCTGAAGTCCTGTGTTTCCTTCCAGCCAAACTCAAGCTCTGGACTCTGCCTTGAAGATGTAATTATTTGCTGGAGAGATGCCTCGTTTGCATATTTAAATAATCTTCGTGCTCTCTAAGGTTTAGGTCATCTAGATGTAGGCGATCCCTATATTTTTAATTTTTTTCCTGGATGATTCTAAATGGGTTGCTTTCTGAAAGGAGCAGACAACACTGTCTTCAAAAGTTGCATGAATTCTCAGGGTGGTGAGCCCTGCCCCCACCAGGTACCTCAGGTGCGTGTGGATGCTGTGCTGGTGGGATGGATGGAGGTGAAGGTGCCACTAATTTCTTCTCTTGACTGCTCTGCCTGATGCAAGAACTTTTCTTCTAGAAAGTTCTGAACAAATGATCGCAGTTTCAGAGGAAGTCTAACATGACTAGAAGGCTTTTGTCTATGAGCTGAAAGCTCAGGTCTCACCCTGCTTCTCAGATGCCCTGGGAATTAGTGGCCCTACATATATACAAACGTACGTGTTCTGACCACTTTCTTCCCATTGGGATACAAAACCAGGGGTACAGACAAGTTGTTGTGGTTTTTTAACTCAAATCTAAGTGAACAAATCCATTTATTTAATATTCATCTCTTCCCTTTGTTTTGTGTGCCTGAATGAGCCTTCTCAGAACAGTGCCTTTAAATAATGCTACTAGCAGGAGTATCTTGATTTGAGGTCATTCCTGGACATTTGGGGATAAAGTACCCAAATGACTCGGGAACTGTGTTATGTCACTCCATAACAAAGTGCTTAAGGAGCATATGGCTAAACCCGCTGCAACGTACAGCCGTGTATTGAGAGGGATCGAGGAATGCTATTTCTTTTTATTTGTTACTCATTTCAAAACTGGTTTCTAAACATCTGTCATGTAGAAGAAGTACAGTGTGATGGGGGAATCTGAAAATAAGACAGTGGCTGATTCCTAATCCCTGTGGGATACAGTTTATTAAATTGGGTCGTTCTATTCACATCCTAAAACTGGAAGGGACAGTAGGGACCATTGACTCCCAAAGTTGAAGTGATCTCCCCAGCATGACCCAGGTCTGGACGTAAAAAGAGGGAATTTTCCTTCCTTTGTATGGAATTATAGTCATCACAGCTGTAGACTTCTGTAGTTGGCAATTCCTCCTTCACACACACTTAGCCTTCTGTCCTATGGATTTTCTATAGCGACAGTGAAAGTGACAATCTTCGAAAATGACACGTAACATTCCATTGAGTGGTGGCCTGTCCTCTTCAGCAGTTACCTTTCCATTGTTTACATTGTTCCCAGTTTCTCTCTGTTGTAAGTAATACCACACTGAACATCAATCATGTGGACATTTGCATATTTTCAACTCCTCTTCTGGTTCAATAGCCTATTTGACTATTGGAATGGAAGTATCATCAATGTAACAGCTCTTTACACTCAGGCTTTCCAAAAGGTATCCGTGCCAACAGCGATGCATGGGATCGCCCATTTCATGGCACCCTTGCCAGTGTGGGAATTTATTTTTCTCTTTAATTTTTGCTAGCAGGCAAACACCAGTGCTCTGTTGCTGTTTGAATTTTTATTTAATGACTGGCAAAGGTACATTTTCCCCATGCATTTACTGGCCATTTACTTTTCCCTTTCCTGAATCAGCTGGAACTGGCTCCCCAAGAGTTCAAAAGAGAAGGAATGAGATTTGTCGTCTCCTCTCTACCAGGTTCCGGATGAGCGCTAACCAAGTCAAATTTATAGAAAATATTCCTTTATTAACTTTTGGTCGAGAATATGTTTGTATATTTTCAGAAAACATCTCCGAGACCATGTGGATTCCAGCAACAAAGAGGAATCGACAGGACTACTCCAGCCATGAAGACAGAAGAGAAGCAGTCCAGAGATGGAAGACGCTGACGTGGCCTTCCCATACTAGCAGTTAGCAGCTGTGCATCACTGCAGGTTGCCCAGGACCAAACCAGAGAGAGTTGGACCTGCATTACCACAATTTGTCCACCATCCAGAATTGTAATGTCAGTGCTGACATGTACACATAAGGAACTGTTGGACATTGAAATTGGGTCTCAAAAGAACTGTTGGCCCAGAAAGAAACTCACTACAGACTGATTCATTTGCCTGTCACCATAACCATTATTGCTTGTCTCATTTTCGGTTCTTATAAATGTATTTCTAATAGCACATGATCTCACTCATCTAGGGGAAATAATGAACAAAATAGACGGATGAACAAGAACAGACCCAGAAACAAGGAGGCATGGATCAGACTGTCGGGCCTCAGAGGGAGGGGAGGGGAGGGTGGGGGTAAAGGGGAGAGATCAACCAAAGGACTTGTGTGCAAGCATATGAGCCTAACCAGCGGTTAAGGACAACAGGGGGTGGGGGCATGTGTGGGGAGGGGTGTGGGATGGGAATGGGGGCATGAGGACAAATATGTGATATCTTAATCAATAAAGAAATTTAAAAAAATAAATAAAATAAAATAAAAAATAAAAAATAAATGGTGCCAGGATGAGCCAACACATCGCCTGGCCTCAGGCGGTCCTTTCATCTTCAGACCCTCTAATTGTCCTTATATGGAGACAAAATCCCAGTTCCTCAAGCTTTTACCTGCAGATCCACAGAAAGCCACAAAAGTGCAAAAACTAAAGCCTCTTGCATGTGGCAACCATTGATATGTTTGAAACCAAGAATAATGTCCTCCCTAAGTCTTTTCTAGAACACAGATGCCCAAGCTCTGTCTACGGACATGTTCCTCTTCTGGGCATGTTCCAGTGTGTGCTCAGCGCTGAGAGCTGGAAATAGGTACCGTCTGACAGTGGGCAACTCTCACTTCCTCCTTTCTAGATCCTCTGTATCTACGCATGTAACCAAAGACTAAATTCATTTTTATAGAAGTCTCGTCACACCACTGATTCACATTGAACTTGCCATTAACCACCATGACTAAGCTGCAGCTGTTGATGTACTTCCAGATATTCATTTTGGATCAAAGTGCAGGACATTATACACTGAGTGGTCAGATTATTATGATCTCTGCATAATAATCTGGCCACTCAGTGTATATCCTATATAATAAAAGGCTAATATGCAAATTGTCCCCTCAACCAGGAGTTCGACCAGCAGGCAGGCCGGCCAACTACCCATGTCCCCTCCCCCTGGCCAGGCTGGCCAGACCCCGCCCATGCACGAATTCATGCACCGGGTCTCGAATATATATATATATATATATATATATATATATATATATATATACACACACACACACACACACACACACACACATACACACACACTGAGTGGCCAGATTATTATGCATTCAGAGGTCATAATAATCTGGCCACTCAGTGTATTTATTGCTATTAAAGTCACCTCCTTAGATGTGGCCCCACTGTTCAAGGCCAGCTGAGATTAGCAGATGGGGAGAGGGTAGGAGGGTCCTGATTTTGTCATCCGAAACACTTTCTTTCCCTCCAGGTATCATGGGATCACAAATTTGAAAATGTCTTTTGTACATTGATTAAGACAAAGCTGGAGCCAGGCAGCATGGTTCTGGAGACCCTCTTGTAGGCCCCGCATCCTTTGAGGGGAATCACTCAACTCATTACACGTGCACCTGGCTTTATGAAGATGGAGCCTGCATTTCTCCATCCAATCAAAACGTGTCAAAAACATCCTTGATCTCCGGGTATAAGTCCATAGCCTTCCTTTATAAAAAAGAAAATAGAGACATACTTGATGCTAATATGAATTATGCAAATTTGAAATAAGGCAATGGAAGAGAATAAAGTTTCACTCAATGTACAAAACTTAAAAATAATGTAAATCCTACTTTATTCCTATGGGGAAATTCATCTTCACTTATGCATATTTTAAATGATAGGAGGTTTTAAGAAACATATCCCTCACATAAAAAAGCAACCACAATTTATTCAACTATTCCATTCATTCATTCACTTACTATATCTTTTGTTTCTTTTTTATTGAATTATTGGGGCGACTTTGGTTAATAAAATTGTATAGGTTTCAGGTATATTCACTCACTATATCTTCATGTGCCCACGCTGGCTTCCTTGCCAGGAGCTTACAAACCATTCTTGTAATAATCCAGGCAGGAACTTCGTCCAGGGTGGCATTGAGGCTGGATCTAGTTTGTTCTGTTTGCAACCAGGAAGATTCAGCATAATGCTTAGTGGTATTTCTTCGCTCTGTGTGCATGCCTAACTCCAGATCCAGCATGGAGTTAGTCTCTAAGTATAGTCAAGTGCATTTAAAATAATGGGATTCCTGAAAACAAAACAAAAAAACCAACACCTCAGAAGTTGAGTTTGGTTACATACTTTGAAATATTTGACACCTTACCCAACAGGGCATATACTATATTTTCCAGAATTTCGATAGTGTGAAAGGCTATCGCAAAACATGAAAGGATCAAGGAGAAATGAAAGAAGAAATGGATTTCACAAGTTTACAAATAGATTCTCTCCTTCATACTCCTGGTCAACCTGCACTTGTTTTTGAGCATCAGTCACAAGCCAAACCTGGTAAGTGCTGGGGACACAGATGAGAAATCTGGATCACCTCTGACATCCAGCTGTGGTGATTAACGGGTAATTGGTGTAAATGGCAGCAGTGGGTAGTCCTTCCTAGGACATAAAAACACTGGTGGCAAAGATCTGCCTCTCCCGCCTCTCCTCTTCTCACCTCTGTCTGCTGGTGAGAAGACAGATAAGAACCTGCTTGCCGCCTGCGGACACGGCCCTCCCTCCCAGGGGTGAATGATTTCTTACTGAACGAATCCTTGTTTCTTTCTCTTCTGCACAATGTTTGAGGTTCTCAACTTATAAACAAGCCTTTATTCCCCCCCCCCCCCCACCCCGCCCCGTCGTCCCCTCCCCGCTTTCTCCCCACCCAGGCTAAACCCAAATCACTTCTTTCTGGATTTCCTATTTTGTTCACATCACTACATTCCTCCCAGGCTCTCAGGGGTCAGCCCACGGGTCGATGCCAGCCTCAGTTTTGGTAAATGATGTTTGGGGGACATAGCCATACTCATTCCTTTACAATGTTGTCTAGGCCTACTTTTGAACCATAGCAGCAAAGTTGAGTATTTGCGACAGAGACCCTATGACTCACAAAGTCTAAAATATCTACTATCCGGCCTTTCACAGAAAAAGTTTGCTGACCCCTGTGTTACCCTAAAGCCGAGGTGGGGAACGTCTGGCCCTCGAAATCATTTGGTCTGGCCCTGCCAAGGCATTAGGGGTGAGTTAATGAAATATTTGATCAAATATAGCAGGCTAATTTTTAAGTTGATAATTTTGTATGGTCCTCGAGTGATGTTATAAATATCCAAATGGCCCTTTGCGGAAAACAAGAAGTCCCCACCCCTGCCCTAAAGTCATCCATAGTTTTTTCCTCCCTTCCTCCCTCCCTCCCTCCCTCCCTCCCTCCCTCCCTCCCTCCCTCCCTTCCTTCCTTCCTTCCTTCCTTCCTTCCTTCCTTCCTCTCTTTCTTTCTTTCTTTCTTTCTTTCTTTCTTTCTTTCTTTCTTTCTTTCTTTCTTTCTTTCTTTCTTTCTTCCTCCCTTCCTTCCTTTCTTCCTTTTCTTAACCCTCACCCAAGGATATTTCCCACTGAATACTAAAGAGAGTGGAAGGGAGGGGGAGAGACAAAAAAATACCCATGTGTGAGAGGCACATCAATTGGTTGCCTTCCCCATGAGCCCCCACCATGGCCAGGGTTGGAGTCTGCAACTGGGTACGTGACCTTGACCGGAATTGAATCTGGGACTCTTAACCTTGACTGGAATCGAACCTGGGACCCTTTAGTCCCCGGGTCCAGGTTCTATCCATTGAGCCAAACCTTCTAGGGCCACAATTTCTTTGATCCCTCATCCCCTCTTAGGTGTCTGAGTTTCCATCCCTGCTGGAGTAGCAACCTCTGCTCAGACCCGTGGTCGGCAAACTGCGGCTCGCGAGCCACATGCGGCTCTTTGGCCCCTTGAGTGTGGCTCTTCCACAAAATACCACGGCCTGGGTGAGTCTATTTTGAAGAAGTGGCGTTAGAAGAAGTTTAAGTTTAAAAAATTTGGCTCTCAAAAGAAATTTCAATTGTTGTACTTTGATATTTGGCTCTGTGGACTAATGAGTTTGCCGACCACTGGCTCAGACCATTATCCCCTGCCTCTCAGGTTCAGGCAGTTAGAGAACTTGTCCAATTGCTTCCCCTTTCTCCACTTGAGTCACAGTCAAGTTCAACCAAGGAGAGGAGACCCTCAGGGAACTGGCTACACAGGGGGGAGAGGAGCTGAGAAGCCAAGCACAGGGACAGGAGGCCGCCCAGGGAGGAGCAAGGGCAGAAAGCCCCACCAGCCCTGGGGCTCAGGCGCCAAGGGGGAGGCAGGGTTGTTAGAAAGTGCAGCGGCACAGGCCTCCCCAGCAGGGACTGGAGCCTCGGGACAGACGCCGCCTGGGGCAGCCAAGGTGGCAGAAACGCCCTTTCCTCCTCCCACCTTCCAATCCGCCTCGCCTCGCTTCCCACTGGACAAACCCAGCAGAAGCCGGCTGCATGAGAGCAGGACACGGGGCCATCCCCACTGCAATGCCCAGCCGGGCCGAGAGCAGCAGGCCTTGGCCCAGCACCCTGGTCCTGCTCTTCTCTTGTCTGTCCCCGCCCTCCGCTACAGGTGACCATTTCAATCATCCACCGGACACTTCCCCCTGCCTAGAACCCTCCCACGCTCCGCTCTGTGAGCTCTGGCTAAGGTCCCGGATCCTCACCATGATACATGAGCCCTTCACCTGTCCCCCAGCACCCCAGCCCCTGCCTGATCCCCCCCTCCCATGCCCGCCCTGAGCTCCAGCTGCGTGGTGAGCGGCAGTGTCTGGGATGTCCCCTGCGGCCCCTGTCCCTCTGCACAGACCATCCGCACCACCTTTCTGGAATGTCCTCTCATCCCGCAAAGCTCAGTCCCGGTGTCTCCCCTCTGTGTTCAGCTTCCGTACTGTCTGCCACCAAGGTAACGTGTTAAAATTCCTGTATTCCATCACTTTCCATGTTTCCTTGTAGCTATTGATTTCCCCGGCTGTCCGCGTCATGTTCTCCTAAAGGGCAGGCCTTTGTTCTGTACGCTTCCCTCTCCCTGGGGCCATGGTCACTTGGGTAGCGTTTCTTGGATGGATGGATGGATGGATGGATGGATGGATGGACGGACGGACGGACTGCTGGAGGCACACAGTTGTTGCCTGGGTCCCAGCCCGGATGCCTGCGGGCGGGCCTGTACACTCCCGTCGCCATGGCAGAAGCAGGATGAAGGCGGAGCTGCAGATGCACCCAGGAGCCCTTGGGAACAGTGCCACCTCCCCCTAGGACGGCCCAGGCTAGGCCTCACTCAGCCCTGTGTGGGTGGCAGTGTGAGTAGGGGGTGTTCAGCTCGGCTTGTCCAGGCCACATCCATGGCCAGGCTCTCTGTGGCCAGCCGGGCGAGGGACCACCCTCCCCCCACAGCGCCCCAGACACCAAAATGTCACAGCTCCAAGGTCTCCTAGAGCATCTGGCCACACAGAACCTGTGGGGAGGAGAGCCCCCCAACCCCACCCAGGACCCCAGGGCCTCTCCCACCTGCAGCCTAGCCTCCTCACCTGTGGCCTGGGGAGTGGGCACAGAGAGGAGGAGGTGGGCACAGCCCGCCCCACCCCGCCCCTTGGCCAGGCCTTGGCTTCCTGCTTCCTTGGCACTGACGGGCCCCACTAGAGCCCATTTCCACGTGAAAAATCACATCACGGCGTCTCTGCACCGTCGCGCTCGTCGCGCTCGGCAAGGCTAAGTCAGATCCTCACATCGTCACTGGGGACAATCGATGCTCTTGTCCGGCTTCTAATGACAATCAATTCTCTCTCTGGCTCTTTGCTAAGTAAGTGTCATTGAGAACAATTGCATTTTGTGAACCTGGTGGCCAGCCTTGCATTTGCTGCTTCCTCCAGCTGATGAGAGTCAGAGCATCTTGTTCCTGCTGTTCCCAGTCAGTCACACAGTGTGCTCAGCTGTACAATTAATGTTCTTTCCGGTCTGTTTTTTCAGGCAATCTGGCAGCTCCATTCATCAGAAAAGGAAGTCCACCCACGGGTACGGGTTCTAAGGGGCGGGCTAGGGAAGGCCTGGGTGAGGTCTGACCCTGAGTAAATGAGGCAGAGGGGCTGGTGTCACACAGACTAGATTTCCAGTCCCAGCTCTGCTGCTTACCAGCTGTGTGACCTTGGGCGAATCACTCACCCTCTCTGAGGCTCTGTTTCAGCATTTATCAACTGGGATAATAATAGTACTGACCATGTAGGATTGGTAAGAGGAATAAATGAGATGATGCATGAGAAAGGGGGTTAATATAACATGTGTCACATCTAAGAAGCTCAATAAATTATCGTTATTGCTATTGTTATTCTTTTATCCTTCAGAGTCCCAGAACTGCATAGTCCAAACTGACTACCTGTGTTGACACTGACCAATCCAGGAGCCACTCGACATATGTGGCCGCTGTAGAGCGGTTGAAATGTAAAATCCAAATGAAGATGTGCTCTAAGTAACCTGCATTTCAAGGATTTAATTTGAAAAGGAAAGTGTAAAGTATCTCATTAATACCTTTTTAAAAAATACTTTAAAATATTGATTACATCTATAATAATAAAAGCGTAATATGCTAATTAGACCAGACAGCCAAACGACCTTCCGACGTCCTTCTGGATGACCTTCCGGATGAAGCCGGGGCTGCGAGGGCTGAGGCAAGCTGCTGCAGCTGCGAGGGCCAAGCCCCTTGCATGAATTTTGTGCATTGGGCCTCTAGTGTTATAATAATACTAGAGGCCCGGTGCACGAAATTCGTGCATGGGAGGGTATGTCCCTCAGCCCAGCCTGCACCCTCTCCATTCTGGGACATCCCTCTCACAATTCAGGACTGCTGGCTCCCAACTGCTCGCCTGCCTGCCTTTCTGATTGCCCCTAACCACTTCTGCCTGCCAGCCTGATTACCCCATAACCACTCCCCTGCCAGCCTGATTGGTACCTAACTGCTCCCCTGCCAGCCTGATTGCCCCTAACTGCCCTCCCCTGCAGGCCTGGTCACCCCTAACTGCCCTCCCCTGCAGGCCTGGTCCCCCCCAATTGCCCTCCCCTGCAGGCCTGGTCCCCCCTGCAACTGCTCTCCCCTACAGGCCTGGTCCCTCCCAACTGCACTCCCCTGCTGGCCATCTTGTGGCAGCCATCTTGTGTCCACATGGGGGCAGCCATATTGTGTGTTGAAGTGACAGTCAATTTGCATATTACTCTTTTATTAGATAGGATTTAGCCACATTGGGTTAAACAAAATATATTATTAAAATTAATAGCACCCGCTTCTTTTTACTTTTTTTAAGTGCCTGCTCCTAGAAAATTCTCAATGACATATGTGGCTCAATTTCTCTTTCTCTTGCACAGCACTGTTTAATATGAGTCACTTCCATAGAAGTCCTATCAACTAGACAAAAGTCAACAGTAACAACAGAAAGAAAACAACAAACAAACCCTCAGGAATTCCAATTTTTAATGTGTATCTCTTTAAAAAAACCCACAAACAAGCAAAATACATGTATCATTAATGCTTCTCATATTGCCTTTCCTCTCCTAATTTTCTCTCCCCCATGTGCTATTCTCAAGTCCTTAATTTGTCACTTCCACACCCCCAGCCAAGTACAGACAAACAACCTCCTCATCCACCCACAGGACCTTTTCTCTGTCCACCTCTTCACCAGCTCCACTATCGCCCTCTCTGTATTCTTCCCCCCCCTCCCTCCTCGCAGGCCTTGTCTTCTCCTGTCTGTTCTCTGAATTAGCATCTCTGAGGAACTTGTCTCTGGATTTGGCAGCTGCTCCCAAAGAGACTTCAGTGAGGCAGAGCAGACAGACTCCCATTAACCCAGGTCACAAAGACTGATGGATAAACCAGATTGTTAACGGGTTCATTCATAAGCCAGACGGTCATTTTCAGGGACTGTATGCTCCCTCTGCAGTCGGGGAATCCTGGCCCTGGGTCCATATTGTAGGACATGTGGGGTGTGTATTGAACAACACGAGGGGACAGCATATACATACAGTCTATTATGAGGTGACATGTGCAACTTGCAGGTTGCCAGGAGTAGGGTCCCTGAGACAGTGGATGAGTCAGTTTGGTGAGCTCGATATTAGGACCAAGAAGGTCTCGAGGGGGAGTTCATCAAAGCCATGGAAAAGCGGAGTGGAACTACACGGAGGCCAGAGTGCCCGGGTCCCCAGGTTTGCTGACTCTGCTCTCAGCCAGAGCTGGATAAACGCAACAAATTCTTGTTCTCCTTATTCAGGCTCTAGGGGGCATCTTGCTGTTCTGATGATAAGGATTCCCTCTGTCCTGGACACAAGACATTTGATGGGTTTCATCTCAGTGATATGTCAGTTTTTTCTCCTCAGAGTACAGCCAGATTTCAGGGTTCACCCATGTCCTTGGTCACAGTCATGGGTTGAATGGTGTTCCCCCAAAATCCGTCCACTGAAGTCCTAACCCCCAGTGCTTCAGAATGTGACCTGATTTGGATCTGCTGCAAGTCCAGCGCGCCCCACCTCCGCCCCCGCCCCCATCCAGACTAGGCAATCCTGGGCTATTGAAATGGGTAGAAAATTAGAGTTTCTTTCTTAGAATGTCTTTGAGGATTAAATGAGATAGTTCTGTGGAGAGTTTGCACAGTAGCTGGCACAGAGCAGCCCTTCCATGAATGTTAGCTGTTATTACTCTTCTGTTTCTTCCGAATACCCCTCAGTCCTGTGCCCTGTGAGTCTCCGAACACCTAGGTCAGTGGTTGGCAAACTGCAGCTTGCGAGCCACATGTGGCTCTTTGGCCCCTTGAGTGTGGCTCTTCCACAAAATACCACGGCCTGGGCGAGTCTATTTTGAAGAAGTGGTGTTAAAGAAGTTTAAGTTTAAAAAATTTGGCTCTCAAAAGAAATTTCAATCGTTGTACTGTTGATATTTGGCTCTGTTGACTAATGAGTTTGCCGACCACTGACGTAGGGCATGCAGGAATGGTGGCATAAAGCTTCAGAATGGACTCCGGATTTGAAGGGAAAGAAAAGGGCTTGGTTTCAGCTTTGCCACCAACTGAGGACACTGAACCTTAGTTTTCTTATCTGTGAAATGGGAATGTAAATACCAGTCCTGCATGGCTGTCGTAAAGAAGAAATTAATCTGTAGACAGTGCCTGGCAATGAACCTGTATGCAGTGGGTGCTCAGCAAATATTTGTTGAAGCAATTCAAGAGGGAACAGCGTTTGGAACAATCTGCTGGGGCTGTGGCACCTCTCCCTGCCCTGGACACGACCCCAGCATGACTCATCACTGTTAAACCTCAAACTTGAGTCTGGCCCATTGGCACAGCCCCCTGCAGGGGTCACCCCAGGGCCACCTAGGTCTGAGCAAACAGGAAGAGTCAACAGGCGGAAAGGCGACTGGCCTTATGCCACTCTGAATGAGGCTCAGCTCCTTATTCCATGCCCAGCAAGGAATCAGTACTATTCCATGAGCCCAAATGTTTCCCTGGGCAAGGCCAGCAAGAACCCTGGGGCACTGTTGTTCTTTGTGAGAGGCTGGGCAAAACTATCGGGTGGACCAGAATGAGGGATTGTATTGCACATGAAGGTGTATTCTCCAGGGATTTCTCCCACCCTAAAGAAGAGAGGAAGATTTTCCACTGAGAGAGAGAGAGAGCAGACACAGACTGGCTGCCTCAGAAATAAACTTCAACCTTACCATCAGCTGGGCAGGCCTCAGACTCCCCAGGAGAAGCTGTATTCTTGGAAGGGGCTGCAAAATTTAAACTAGACCAATCATGTTGGTAGGCTGCTTTAATTTTACTACGGGTTTGTTATTTACAAGCTTATTTTATCCTGTAAAACAGCCCATGAAACTGCCTGGGACATAGTATCCCCTATTTGATAGGTGCAAGAAACCGAGGTCAAGAAAGGCAAATAATTGACTTCAGTCATTTGCTAGAGGCTGAAACAGAAGAGTTCTACACTGAGTGGGGGGTTATTATGATCTCTGAACGCATAATAATCTGGCCACTCAGTATACACACACACACACACACACACACACACACACACACACACACACACACATTAGAGGCCCGTTGCATGAAGAGATTCATGCAATAGACCTTCCTTCCTTTGGCTTCCAGCACCGGTTTTCCTCCGGCACCGGGGACCCAGGCGTTCGCTCTGGCTGGAGTCTGCCATCTTTGTCTTCACTGCTTCGCTGCAGACTCCAGCCAGAGTCTGCCATCTTCATCTTTGCTGCAGACTCTGGAATCTGCAGTCTTGTCTTCGCTGCAGCACTCCACTCCTGTAGATCCCTTTGCCCCCTGCCCTCCCTCTCATAGCAGGCATCCTGCCCCGCGTGCCACTCCGCGCCTGGAGCAGCTGGGCGGTCGCCATCTTTGGCCTTCTAATTTGCATACTCACTCTGATTGGCTGTGGGCATAGCGGAGGTATGGTCAATTTACATGTTTGTCTATTATCAGGTAAGAAGATATATATATATATCAGGCCCAGTGCATGAATTCGTGCATGGGTGGGGTCTGGCCAGCCTGGCCAGGGGGAGGGTACATGGGCAGTTGGCCGGCCTGCCTGCTGGTTGAACTCCTGGTCGAGGGGACAATTTGCATATTAGCCTTTTATTATATAAGATATATACTGAGTGGCCAGATTATTATGCGTTCAGAGATCATCATAATCTGGCCACTCAGTGTATATTGTGGGCCCCAGTCCTGTGACTTCTCCACTCTAGAAAATGGACAATTTAAGCGGCAGAAGGAGAGCTTCTAATTTTTAGAGGCATTTTAAAAGCAAGGAGGAAAGTCCTTTATATTCCCTCACACAGGTACCATTTCCAGTGTTCTTCATTCCTTTTGTATAAATACACCTTTCCATCTAGTATCACTTTTCTTCTGCCCAAAGGTTTTTCTTTGACATTTCTTATAGTTCAGGCCTTCTGAAGATGAATTCTTTCAGATTTATTATGTCAGCTATGGTTTATTAAAATATCTTTCAGCTGGGTATAGACTTCTAGGTTGATGGATTTTTCTCACTATTTTAAAGACCCCTCTCCACCGTCTCCTGACTTACATGATTTTTAATGAGAAATGTGCTGTCATCCTTTTGCTCATCTGTGCATAATGTGTATGTTTTTCTCTGGCTGTATTTAAGGTTTTCTCTTTATCACTGGTTTTATATAAATCAATTTTCATTTGTTTTGATGTAGTTTTTTCATGTTTCTTGTGCTTGGGATTCATAGAGCTTTTTGGAGCAGTGAGTTGATAGTTTTCTTCAAATTTGGAAATATTTCTTCAAATATTTTTTTTCTGTTCTTCCCCACCCTCCTTCAGGGACTCCAATTACACCTAAATTAGGCTGCTTGATGTTGTTCCACAACTCTGCTCACTTATTTCCTGAGTCATAGTTCTCTGTTTCATTTTGGATGGTTTTGACTATTATGTCTTCAAGTTGATTAATATTTTACTCCACAAGTTTAATCTGCTGTTAATCTCATCCAGTGTATTTTTTATTGCAGACATTGTATTTTTCATCTCTAGTAGTTCACTTTGGCTCTGCTTGTATATCTTCTGTGTCTCTTCTTAGCATGTTCATGCTTTCCTCTACCATCTTGAAAATATGGAATACAGTTTAAATGACTGTTTTATCGTCCTTGTTTACTGAGTATATCATTTGTGTCATGCCTTGATCTGTTTCTATTGACTGGTTTTTCGCCTTCTTTTGGTTTGTATTTTCCTGCATCTTCGTATATCTAGTAGTTTTTCTTATTGGATGCTATGTTGTTGGGTGCTGAATATTTTTGAATCCATTTAAATATACTTGAATTGGGTTCTGGGATGTAGTTAAACTGTTTTAACCTGTTTAAAAATTATTTTTATTGATTTCAGAGAGGAAGGGAGGAGAGAGAGAGATAGAAACATCAATGATGAGAGCGATTCATTGATTGGCTGCCTCCTGCACGCCCCCCTACTGGGGATCGAGCCTGCAACCTGGGCATGTGCCCTGACTGGGAATTGAATCATGACCTCCTGGTTCACAGGTTGATGCTCAACCCCTGAGCCACACCATCTGGGCCTGTTTTAATCCTTTTGAGACTTGCTTTTAAGCTTTGTTGGCTTGTACCAGAGCGGACTTTAGTCTAGGCCCTAGGGCTAATTTTTACCCACTACTGGAACAATACCCTTCTGAAGACTCTGTCTATGCCCTTTGTGTTATGGCTTTTATTTATTTATTTATATTTTTTCATTCTAGCTGGTGGGAACATGCCCCAAGCCCTGGGTGAGCCCCACGGATTGCTCAGCCCACTCGTTCTTTTTCCAGCCTTAGGTAGTTCGCTGGCATGCATGCACTGATCAATAGTCAATCAGGAAGAATCCCCTGTAGATCATTAGCACTATCCCTCTTTGTAGCTCTCTCCTCTCCACGCAGCTCTCTTAGCTTGCTTATTTTGCACTGAGAATTCTAGCTGCCTTCTTGATTCTCAACTCTGTCTTCTCAACTCAGACCATGAGACTCAGACCATGAGACTCTGGGTTTCCCTCCCTGTGCTGTGGCCTGGAAATTCTTTCCCCTTATTTGCTTCTCTCTTCTCAGGGACCACCTTCTGCACTGACGATTGTTTAACATTTGGAAAAGCGTTGTTTCGTATGTTTTATCTAGTTTTATAGTTGTTTAAGGCAGGAGGGTAAATTCAACCCCTGTTAGTCTATCATAACTGAAAGCATATGTCAATTAAAATGTGTTTATTGTGGTAACATATACATAATAGTTCCCATTTTTGTCATTTTTTAAGTGTACAATTCAGTGGCATTAAGTAAATTCCCTCTAACTTAGTTTTAAGTGGAAAAAAAAATGCTTTATTTTTCTCCTAATAATTATTAAATCCTAAGTGCTAGGTGTTGAAGTAAATATTATGGTCACACCATTATAAAGACAAGAAATGTGAAGTTCAGAATGTAAGCTGCCCAGGGTCTCGGGGTAATTGGTGCGATGGTCAGGATTAAGTCTCACAGAGCCAGGCGATGAGCTTCACTGAGACAGGATCCCAAATCGCATGGCTTTCACCGGTCTGTAAGGACTTCCGTTGGAAGGCTATTTCTTGGCCTGGAGCCAGACATTTAGAAATCAGCTCCAATCCATGAGTGCAGGAGCCTATTCACCCACATACCAGAGGATCACGGGGCTTGGAGCCAGACCCATGTCTGAGTGACAGAGTCTCTGTCACCTCTGAGCCAGGACAGACCCAGAGAGGGGCTCCATCCTTGAGGTGCTGGGCACGGCAAGGGTGTACTAGGACTCTGGTGTTGGTGGGACCCCAAGACCACAATGCATAGTCAGCCACTTGGAGTTCAATGTCAGCTTCATTTACATCAGTGGCTTATCTTAAATTGCAATTACAAATCTCCTGAAATCCCCGGTTAACTTCTTACCAGCTCCAAATGGGCGTGTTAGCAGCCATTGATCCAGCACATCAGGGATTCTTGTCTGCAAGGAGGTCATTCCTTTATGTACGTGAATGAAAACAAGGCTCTTGTCTCAGGAATACTCTGGTGGCCTCTTTGCAAAGGCTGTGGGCCATTTACTCCCGGCCTTTCTCAAGAAAACCCTAGAAGCGCATGCCTTTGTACGTTTCAATTTGTGTCAAATGCACTTTAAGAATCACAAGCCAGTTTTTATTAGTTATTTCTCACTAGCAACGTATGATGCTTGGAGCATTTTATAGACGAGTTATTTTTACCGATGGGAGTGTCAAGGCCACGGGACATTCACTCTCTCATAGCCTCTTCCACCCCAGCCTCCACTTTGGAGGCCACACACCTCCCCCCAGAAGTTTTCCCATGAGTCTCTGCTCGCTCCTGAGGTGGCTGCCCCTCACACTGTGAGGAGCCCCCTCAGCCCTTGAGGGCCATTTTGTTTCCTTGTCTTTGTTTCCCTCCTGTCTGGGACATGGAACCAAACACGCTCAGAAATAAAAACGTGCAGCCTTTATCGCCATTGCTTCATCTTCCAACAGTCCGTTTCGTGCCATCCAAACCATGGTTAGTATTTTTCTACAATAGATTTCAGGGAAGTAAGTAAGCCAAATTTCACCTCTTCTTACCCTGTACAAATTGGGCATAAAATCCAACCTCAATAGATCCAGTGGAGTAAGGGCTATTCATTTGGTAAAATAATAATTTTTTTCAAACAGGTCTAGGAGTGGACAGTTCTGGGAACTCAACTTCTCTGAGGAAACAAGGATCCATTTCCCTCAGCACATTGGTTGCAGCTGGGGGTGCAGGATGAGCTGCTGACACCTGTGGAGCTGATGGGGCTTGTGAGGGGTGGGAGCCTTCACTCTGAGGGCATCTCTCCTCCGATGGTTAGGGTGAAGGGACAGCAAATATGGCCGCCACACCTGCAGTTAGGGAAGGGAAGCAACCTGGAGGAGTGGCGTTCCCAGCACACTGGACCCCAAGACCAAGGCCAGCCTCACGGGTAAGTGGCCTGCGCAGTCACACAGGGTCCCCATTCAGAAGGGCGCCAGCCAACCTTGGCTTAATGCTCCACTGCCGCCACCCTAAAATTCTTAATCGTTTTTGAACAGGGGACCCATGAAATTACATCATCAGTCCTGCCTGGAGCAGATCATTGCTGAACCCCTCTTTCTCTGTAGGACAAAATTCTTTTCAGTAATAAGCATGACAGGAAATGAATGGCCAGGAGAGAAATGCAGACATTGAATTAAATTTTTTAAAATATAATTTTATTGATTTCAGAGAGAAAGGGAGAGAGAGAAACATCAATGATGAGAGAGAATCATGGATATGCTGCCTCCTGCACGCCCCACACTGGGGATCGAGCCCGCAACCAGGCATGTGCCCTGACCGGGAATTGAACCATGACCTCCTGGTTCATACGTCGATGCTCAACTGCTGAGCCACGCCAGCCGGGCAAGCCATCATGAATTTAATCATGAAATGCCATCTGAGGAGCTGCCCCACCTGTGTTCCAAACTGGGGTCACCTGCATGACGGAGAGTTCTCTAACTCCCATGCAGAATACAATTTCTATGAAAGGGTGAGTTTAAAAAATGCACCAATGTTAATAAGGTCACATATAGCTTATGAAACTCAACATGAACTGCAATTGTTTAGAAATGAGACCAGAAAAGGACAGTCTTTCAGGAGTGTTTATCACCCGTAGTGTTTAGTACTGTTGACACATGGTGCTGACCAAAAGCAGCCCAACCTGAGTACATTTGGTGATGTTTAAGTTCTCTGCAGAGTACCTCCTGACTGTCACACCTGAGCAGGTGTACCGTCTGCCGGGAGCGGCCCTTCTTATTTTGCCATCAACAGGGACAAACTTTAAAAAAATAATTGTAATAATAGTATTACCAAGGGTTCAGGGCTGCCAATGGAAACACAATTTTGAGGCAGGAAAATATGGCAAAATGTCCTTTGACCTAGAAATTGTGCTTCAAGGATTTTAGTCTAAATAGATCATGGTTGTATTTAAAGATTTAGCAGTAAAAAATATTCATCACAGTCCTGGGTATAATCATGACACTGGAAATAAATTGGTTGAATAAATCACAGCACATCTATGCATTTGAATATGTGGCAGCCTCTTTAAAATGGTTGCCTAAAAAGATTTAATGTTACGGGAAATTTTCCATAGCACATTCTTAAGTGAAACAATCAGTTTATAAAACACAATGTATTTTATTTAATTCCCTCTTTTTTCATGTAGCAATATGCATATCATTAGTACGTGCATCCCACTTCCCAGCTAGAGCACAAAATAAGTTTACATTTTCTTTTATAGCCAAATGATCATGCTTCCTGACTCCCCACCCCAAAGATCACAGGAGCCCCATTCCTGTCCAAGGTCATTCCGGGAAGGGCTGGGGAATGCTTGCTGGTTTCACAAATTCCACCTGCAGCTCGGAGGCCTGCAGGTCCCTCCGGCAGCTGTTTTGGGGAGTGGCTCTCTTTCCCAGGCTTCTGGCTCCTAACAGGGCCCCATTCCTTAGCTCCCTCAACTGCCCACGTCCAAGTTCAGGTGTTTAGCATATCTTTGCTAAAGGCTCGGGGAAATAACCCAGAGTCAAAAGCATCTAATGCCTCGGCAGCTAGTACTGTACATCCCTTTGGGACTCACAGGCCCAAAGCCACCCTCAGGGAGCCCGGGAGGCTTAGAGCCTGGGAGGGCCCCACAGGGCAGGCACCAACCCAGCCCTCCTCCATCCCTAATGAGCTAAGGCGGCCCCTCCCTGGGGCCAGAGCTGGCTCTCCTGCCGCCCCGGATCTCCAGGGGGGGACACCCCACCCACAGACACACATCCCGCGTGCTTACAGGCACACGGGGTTTTTCTAACCTCTGTGATTTAGAAAAAGCAAAAACAACGGTCAGCGCCGTTCCCAGTCAGTTATGTAACTGGAAACGACACAACCCGGATTTTCATGTAGATCATCGTTTCTCCAGCTCATTAAGGGCAGAGTCGGGCTGCAGAAGCACCTCGTTTCCCTTAGTAACCAGGACACACCGCACAGCCGCCGTCATATTTATGGTGACTCTGCCATCTTCAATATCCTAGGGAAGCCGTTCACATGTGTGTACCTAAAGAGCCCAGACTGGGACTTTTCCCAAAGAACTTTAGAAATTTGCTCCAAAGGAGAAATAAGGTCTCCACCACCAGAAACAGAACCATTGTCAGCACATTTCAAATGTTCTTACTCACGTTACAGACGTCCATGCGGAAGGGAGGAACCCCAGCAGTCACCCAGCTACCAGGTGTGTGTGCATGTGTGTACACGTGTGTGCATGTGTGCGGTGTGAATGCGCACGTGTGTGTTCTGTGTATCTGTTAAAGACCAGTAGCACATGTACAAAATCACAAATGGTGGCTACTAGGAAGTCAAAGCGGCGAGATTGTGGACAATATTAATTTCTCTTTGTTTTGGGCGTTTCTTTTTGTTTGAATTTTAAGATGAGCCAAAAGCCCACGCGCAAAGCTACGCTTTTTAGGTTTTTGTTGGTTTTAAGCCCTTAATGCTTTATTTTCTCTTCCCTTGATAGTTTTTCCTGAAAAACAAAGCCCCACATGTCTGATGCATGGCCATTTTCAGCTACTCAGGTTTTATTAGGTATTTGGCACGTTTTAGAGACCACCGTCTGTGCGCTGGCCGGATGCACAAGGGTAGACGGGCCTGTGTGACCACAGAGAGGAGCCCAGGGGAAGAGCAGGCCCAATATGAAGGTGTTCATTCAAATCAGTGTGATTCGGAATCGGAAGAGTTTGTTTTAAAAACATTCATTTCAGCAAAGAGGGAGTTGAAATTAGTGATATTTACTTAAAACGACACAATGAGCCTTAAAACCACAGGGGCACTTTGATTATCTTGTCAGTAGCTCACTTTTTGGACTCAAATCTGATTTTTTTTTTTAAATATTAATTTTAAAGCAATTGTTTTTCTCTGTGCTTGAGCAGTCTTCCATCTGTCAGGTGGCAAATGGGCTGGTGCTTTTCAAAACACCTTTTTATTTCAAATTACCAAAGTTATACATATTCATTGATGGAAATATGATCCTATATAATGAAACCCTAATATGCAAATTGACCAAATGGCGGAATGACCAGCTGAACGACTGGTCGCTATGACGTGCAATGACCACCAAGGGGCAGACGCTCAACGCAGGAGTTGCCCCCTGGTGGTCAATGTGCTCCCACAGGGGGAGCGCTGCTCAGCCAGAAGCCAGACTCACGGCTGGTGAGCGCAGAGGCGGTGGTGGGAGCCTCTCCTGCCTCTGGTACAGGTGGGCAGTAAGGAGTGAGGGGTCCTGGACTGCGAGAGCCCCAGACTGCAAGAGGGATGTCTGACTGACGGCTAAGGCCCGACCCCCCAAGGCCTAAGCCGGCAGTCAGACATCCCCTGAGGGGTCCCAGACTGCGAGAGGGCACAGGCCAAGCTGAGGGACCCCCCCAAGTGCACAAATTTTGTGCACCGGGCCTCTAGTAAATAATAAATATAAAGACCTCAAAGAAAAACAATCACCCATAATCTTACAGTGCTGCCCATGAAAAAGCGGCTCATTTTGTGGCATTTTCTTCCCACCTCATACACATATATCTTACCTAATAAAAGAGAAACATGCAAATTAACCATCACTCCGCTATGCCCACAGCCAATCAGAGTGAGTATGCAAATTAACCCAATAAAGATGGAGGTTAATTTGAATATGCAGGCACGGAGCTGCCAGGAGGGGCATGAGGCCTGCTATGAGGGGAAGGGGGGTCGGCGGAGGGAACTACAGGAGCCGTGCTCAGGACAGAAGTGAGGACTTGCTGGATCCCACAGACTTGCTGGCTCCGGGCGGGCTGGGAGCAGGGACTTGCTGGCTCCCAGGCAACTGGGAGTGAAGCCAGGGGAAGGAAGGCCTATTCTTGCATGAATATCGTGCAACTGGCCTCTAGTACAAACATAATATACACACACAAACATATATACAAACACACATACCTCCCCCCACACACACACAAATACAGGCATACCTACATGTAAGCACACCTATATTCAATAACAGGATTGTCCTGAGCACACTACTTTGCAATCTGCTTGTTGTTCCTTAGCAATATGTTATAAACATATCTTTAGATATTCTTAGTTAACTTTTTTTTTTTAAATCCTCACCTGAGGGTATTTTTTTTTTCATTGATTCAAGAGAGAGAGAGAGAGAGAGAGAGAGAGGAATGGAGAGGGAGAGAGAGAAACATTGATGTGAGAGAGAAACATCGATAGGTTGCCTTCTGTACTCGTGCCAACCAGGAATTGAACCTGCAACCTTGGTACGTGCCCTGACTGGGAATTGAACCCATGACCCTTCGTATTTGAATTATTTCTAATTCTTTGCTATCATCTCTGCTTTAGTGTACATTTTTGTGGTATGTTTCTTGACTATTTCCTATAAATAAAGCAAAGGAAATGTGTATTTTAAAGAATTTTTAAAATTCTTATTAAAAAACACCCCTCTGGGCAAGTTGCCCTAATGCACACTTCTTCAAACCAAATGAGACCATTGGATCCCCTCTGACACAACCAAAACCACCATCAATACTGGGTATGCCAGTATTTTTAAATAGATTTGGTTAGCGGGTTAAAGCACACATGGATACATTAAGACATGATTCTGTTTCAACAGTCTAG
The DNA here is from genome assembly GCF_951640355.1 of Cnephaeus nilssonii. Lineage (NCBI taxonomy): Eukaryota > Metazoa > Chordata > Mammalia > Chiroptera > Vespertilionidae > Cnephaeus > Cnephaeus nilssonii. The sequence goes on along the minus strand of NC_137075.1, from coordinate 98,494,463 downwards.
AACACAACATTAGAATACCATCCATGTACAAAGCAGGAGCGTGCATCTGCCTCACTCCCTAATGCTTAAAACTGGGTCTCCATCCTACATCTCACTGGACCACTATACGAGCAGCAGGGATGGTGGGCAAACCGCAAATGTGTTTACATAACAATGATACAGACATGTTTGTGTACACACACACGTATATAAACATACCCAAATTATGTTAAAATATTATAATATATATACTAGAGGCCTGGTGCATGAAATTTGTGCACAAGGGCGGCGGGTCCCTCCAATCCGGGACTCCTCAGGGGATGTCCAACTGCCTCTTGCAATCTGGGACTGCTGGCTCCTAACCGCTCGCCTGCCTGCCTGATTGCCCCTAACCCCTCTGCCTGTCTGTCTGATTGCCCCTAACTGCTCCCCTACTGGCCTGATCACCCCTAACTGCCTCTGCTTTGCCCCGCACCCAGGACCCAGGATTCCCTCCTCTGGCCGGCCGCAGGCACCCAGGACCTGGGCCAGCTTCACCCGAGCCAGCCGCAGCCACAGGGTATTGTGGGCAGGCGGCTTCACCCGGGCCACAGCTGCAGGCACCCAGGACTGCAGGGCAAGTGGCTTGTCCCTCTCCTGGGCCGCAGCCGCAGCTGCAGGCGCTGCAGCCCGGGACCACAGGATGGGCGGCTTGTCCCTCTCCTGGGCCGCAGCCTGGCTGGTCCCCATTCCTCTCTCCCCAGTGTTGAGTGTCTGAGCCATTAGGGTGTGATAGCGTGAGGGTGTGACAACCATTTGCATATTAGCTCTTTATTATATAGGAAATATATATATACATATATATATATATATATATATATATATATATATATATATATGTATATATATATATACTCAAAAACATACACCCCCCCAATGATGAAAATGGTAAATGAAAATGTTAGCAGCAGTTTCTTTAAGAGGTGGATTACAGATGGTTTTTATTTCTTCCTTTTACTTACTGCTTTCAAATTTTCTACAATGACCATCCATTACTTTTGAAAACACATAGACCCAAACAATAAATGTGATTTTTTTCTAAGCAAACAAAATTCTTCCTGGGGCTCTAGGCAATAGCTTAGCCCCTGCTATTGTTTATCTCTTCCTCCCACCCCACCTGGCCTTCAGGTTTGGAAACCAGTGTGGGGAGTTGGGGACTCAGTTATCAGAAGATCCTAGTACTAGGACCTGCAACTAACCATCTGAAGCAAATCTCTGGGCCCCAATTTCTTCATCTTTCGAAGAAATCAGGAAAAGCATTAGGTTTCAACTTGAGTATCAACTCTGTTGGAGTGGGACTTGAGAAAATTTTGGAAGCTTCATTCAAAACTGAATCTGGAAAGTTGGAAAGACTTCTGTGATAGACTAGTAATGTCTGCCATGGGAAGAAATGCAGATGTCTGTCATGGAAATGAGAACAGAAATCCCATCTAGGGCAACACAGTTGACATGCGTGGACCTGGTGTTTCTAATACTCCTCCCCAATCTTAAATTCGACTTTCTTTGCTTCCTCACTCATCTTGCCTTTCCATATTACTTTCAAGTTCCTCACTTTTTAAAGAAAATCAGAAATTTAATTTGGTTCAGTAAATCTTTGTTCTAGGAAATATAAAGGTGAGTAGGATTTGGTCCCTGCTCTGGGGGAACCCCCAGTTTTGGGGGATGATGGAGAAGGGAATCCAGGACTCCATTTCACCTAAGTTTTTCTTGGATTTTAAAGGAGACGCAGTGATGGTTTAGTGATGGCTAAGGAGTTCCCCCTAAGGCAAGGGTCATTAGGGAGACCTACAGGGGAAAGAGGAGGGAAAGGTAAACTCTGCAGACAGGGATATAAAACAGGAATATGAAAAATGGGAGGCCTGTAGATTATACACCCTGATCCCAGGATGGCAGAGGCCAGAAGTGTGTTCTGGTCATGCTCTCCAGGGCCAAGACAGTAGAACTTTGGGATATCATGTCCTCCTCTGAAAAACGAGAAAGGGTCTGAAGTAGATGACCCTGAAGCTCCATCCAGTTCAGATATTTTGGGAAATAATAAGCTTGAAAAGTAGGCCACTGACTGGCTGCTAGGAGGGAGGAGAAAGAATACATCTATTGAGGGAATAATGTTCAGGAGGGTTTGGAGAAGGAACAGAGGAGGTTGGGGAACACTTAAGGAGACAAGGGGCTCCCAAGGACAGAAGTGAGCCTGGGTGCTTGGGAATCTATGTCCCCAGTTTTCCCTCTGACCTAGAGGCTGCCACTCAAAGAGTGAAGCAGAAAATGACAGTGGGACCAGCTTTCTCTTCCCAGCATCTAGGGAACTTGCTGTCACCATGGCGATGGCCAGGTGATGGCTAGGTGTTGTAATGTGTGGCTTCATGCTGTGACTACCTCTTTCTTTGCTCTCATCCCAGCTATAGGTACTGCCTATGGGGTTGTGAAAAGGGGCCCAAGTATGGAATTTCTTTGCTTTTTTTGACTCACCCCAGGAGCAAATCTCTTCCTCTCCTGCCATGGCTTCTAGCCTCCAAGCAACTCACTCAGACTCCTTAGCAGTTCTGAGGTGCTCAGGTCCTACTTCTCAAGGGAGGCAGAGAACGAGAATCTAAACTCAAAACCCACTAAATAATCCTATATAATAAAGAGGTAATATGCAAATTGACCATCATGCCCTCACATAAGATGGCTGCCCCCATGTGGTCACAAGATGGCCGTCACAAGATGGCCGGCAGGGGAGGGCAGTTGTGGGCAATTAGGCCAGCAGGGGAGGGCAGTTGGGGGGGACCAGGCCTGCAGGGGAGGTTGTTGGGGGCGACCAGGCCTGCAGAGGAGGGCAGTTATGGGGGACAAGGACTGCAGGGGAGGGCAGTTGGAGGTGACCAGGCCTTCAGGGGAGGGCAGTTGAGGGTGACCAGGTCAGCAGGGGAGGGCATTTGGGGGCGACCGAGCCGGCAGGGGAGCAGTTAGGCATTAATCAGGTTGGCAGGGGAGTGGTTAGGGGGTGATCAGGCAGGCAGGCAGAAGCAGTTAGGGGCAATCAGGCAGGCAGGCAGGTGAGTGGTTGGGAGCCAGCACTCCCAGATTGTGAGAGGGATGTCTCATTGACCGAGGGGTCCCAGATTGGAGAGGGTGCAGGCTGGGCTGAGGGACAACCCCCCCTTCCCAGTTCATGAATTTCGCACCGGGCCTCTAGTAACCGAATAAAGTTTTGTGTGTTCCTTGGCTCTGAATTTGACAGTAGTAGCAAGAGATACTTTATGGAAGAGACTTTGGTAAAGTCAATTTCTAAAGGTTAGGGCTGTGAGCCTCTTTGACTTGCCCCTTAATAACTCATTCTGGCTCTAGCATTCTTGGGAACTCCTCTAGGCCCTTCTGGAACTTATTTATTCTTTCAGCCTTTATTGGATTCCAAATGATGGAGGCAAGGCCTGAGACTTGTGGTTGAGTCCTGGCCCCATCCATCAGCTGTGAACTGCCATCTCGAAGTAAATTGTTCTGCAGGAAATTGTCTTTCCTTGGCTCTGCCTCTAAACAGCTATGACCCTGAGCAAAGCCCCTCAGTCTCTCTGAGTCCAGGTTTCCCATTCTAGAAAACAAAAGCAGGGGCATCTGACAACCCCTAGCTCATGGGGTGGCTGTATTTTGTACCCTATTCATTGCATCCCCAGAGCCCAATACGATCCCTGTCACATCACAAAAATTCAGTGAGTAGCTCTCAAATGGAATAGATCAAAGAAAATAAATTAGCAGTGATATGTCCCTACCAGTTGGAATTCTTGGTGGCAAATGACAGAAACCAACTCAAACTAGCTTAAGCAAACACAAAGGGTTTCCTTCTCACATAACGAGGAGATGTGCTGGCAGAGTTGGTTTCAGCCATGACTAGATCCCAAGGGCTCTAGGAAGCCATGAGAGCACAAACCATTGGAGAAAAAAGAAAGAAAGAAAAAAAAGTACTTGTTTGGAGCCCACACTTCTGCAGGGGTGGAAAGAGGCGACGTTTCAGTATCAAAAACACCTGGATTTCTCATCCCACCCTGCCCCTTCCAAAGTACTTGACCTTGGGTGAGTCACTTTTTTTTCTAAGTGCTGGCTTCTGACTCTCTAAAATGGGGATAACAATATTTGCTTTGCATGGAGTGATTCAAAGTTCAAAAGAGGTGAGAATGTGAAACGTGTCTACTAGCCTTAAGATGTAATTTAAATGCAAGATGGGTGGCATGTATATTGTTGATTTAAGTAAGCGTGAAAGCCTAATTTCCTTTGCAGGAATTCATTTTAGGAAGTATGTTCAGGACACCTCTGTATGTAAGTCTATTTCTGTGCTGATTTTGACCTAGTATTTATGGAGTACTTTACATGGATTATCTTGTTTAATCCTCACCTAACTCTGTGTGGTAGGCACTGCTGTTATTAGTTCCATTTGAAAGATGAGGAAACTGAGGCTTTATGCCTGTAAGGAAGTCTGCCAAGGAACACAACACTAGGTCATGGAGGCGAGAGACTAAGACTCAGGTCTTACTGAGGATCCAGCATGTGTCACACCTGGGACTGTTACACCTCTTCTTGAGGGTCTCCTTGCCTGACATGGCATGTTAGTGTTGGGTGGGACTCAGAGAATGGAGGGTCCCAATGTCCCATCTTACTGAGGCTCAGTGGAGCCAGAACGTAGCCCCAGCTTTCTCACTTCCATTCTGCATCTGCCAGAGCTTCTAAGAAGAAACCACAGCATGCAAACCAAAGGAGTGCATTGAGGAAGAGCTTACAGAATTTGGCTGGAGAAATTGGAGAACCAGGCTAGTGTCGTGCCTGCAGGAGCAACGCCCAGCAGGACACCCCCTCCACCACTGCCCTGCATCAGACATTGCAGTTGGTAGCACCAAAACTACCAGCACTAGCCGTAACCGGCTTGGCTCAGTGGATAGAGTGTCGGCCTGTGACGGAAGGGTCCCAGGTTCGATTCCGGACAAGGGCATGCCACCGTGGTTGCAGGCACATCCCCAGTAGGGGGTGTGCAGGAGGCAGCTGATCGATGTTTCTCTCTCATCGATGTTTCTAACTCTCTATCCTTCTCCCTTCCTCTCTATAAAAAGTCAATAAAACATATTAAAAAAAAAAAAAACTACCAGCACTGAACACCACCCCAAGCCTCTGGCCAATGTCACCCCCTTGCCCCTCTCTTCCCTATAATGCCATCTTGCTGCATATTCTACTCTTCTTGCTTTCTTATTTTGCTAACCTGGGAGTCAAAGTCTAGTAAGGTACATGTGATGGGTGGAACCTATATCATGTGCCCGTGAACCTAGCTGCAAGGGAGGCTGGAAAGCAAGTGTCTGGCCATTTTAGCTTTTAGGGTGAAATGCATCAGTACCATCCACCAATACTCATAAAGATGGTGAGTATCCCAGACTTCAAAAGGAGATTTGGATATTTGATGGCCAAAACCAGTGTTCTTGAAACTCTGAATGAGAGCAAATGGGGTCTCAGGAAATGCTGGTCTGGTCCCCAAGCCCTCACCCTAGGAGCCGAAAAGCAAATGCCTTCGGTTCCTTTCCCTGCTTCCCGGGAGTTGGGACATGTGCCCTCCCCAGAGTTTGCTGAAGCCTGTAGTTGTCAGCTCCTCTCCAGGCGAATTACAGCCTCTGCATGGCAGCCTCTCTGCTGGGTCTGATTCATGGGCATATGGTGCTGAGTCACATTGTTGTAACATAAATAAAAATATTTTACATAGAAACTTAAGGGATGGCAGCACTGGAGCCCCAAACCCTATCAGCAGCCTCAAGCTGTGAAGGGAAAGACGTTTGGTGTCCAGACCGCCTGGTGGGAAGCTGGCCGAGGGAGGGCGGCTTGTTTAGGTCTTTCTCCTCTAGCTCTCCTCTTCCCCCTCCCGGACCCCAAGGCATCTGGGCGTGGCTTCCAAAGGAAAAGGCAGAGGCTCCCTGGGTCGGAGGCGCGTATTTGCTAGGAATCTTGGAGGAGAGAGGGCCTAGCATGGAGAAAGCCACGCTGTTCAAGGATCGAGGGTTCCTCTCGCGCATCAGCCCGTCTTTTGACTCTGCCGTGGCCCATGCCCGGGACGCACAAACTGTGACAGCTTAGCGAGTTTCCTGCGCCTTTAAAGGACTGAGCTTTTGGCCCATCTGATTTACACATTTTAAATAGATCCCTTTGTGTGGTACTTATGACACGTCAGAGGCCCCCCTCACCTGACATCTCATTTGCTGCTGTCACAAAGTTATTGTCCTTGTCGTAAGTGGGTAAAGTGACAGAGCGGGAAAACAATGCCCCGTCACATGGCTGTTTCTTTGGGGTTTTTTGGCAGCACAAAGATGAGAACCCAGGTTGCCTGACTCCCACACCAGAGTTACTCTAGGTGAAAGATTTTGAGTAGTGTTGGGATCCCCCTCATTTTATAATCGAGAAAATTATGGCCCAGGTTGATTAAATGACTTGGCAAACGATGGCACAGGTAGTGGCTGAATGGGGACCAGAACTGGCACAGAGTATGGCTTGGAGAACCAAACAAACCCCGGTTCAGATTCCGCCTTTGCCTCATTCCCAACCAGCCCCACCCCTGGGACATGGGCACTCACATTGCTTTGTATGGCCGTGTTTCATAGCATTGCTTTAACAGTTAAACTAGAGCCGTGGCTAGCACACAGTAGGCATACAACACACATCCCTTCCTCTCTTCCCCTCCCATCTGGGCTCCACGTCCAGAGCTCCCGCTGCTGACTCGGCATCGTTGTCCCCGATATTAGAGACGCTGCCGGTCTCCTGCCTTGTGGGGGGCAGGCGGCCCAGCCTCCTCATTAGCCACAACACCTTTGCTTAAGTGCCAGCCTGTCACCCTAAACATGTCACTTCGTTGGGACCTAATAGAATCCCCAGTCCCAATCCAGGAAACCACCCTCGGAACAGCCAGGTGAGTTCCTGTCTGGTTCGCCGGGGTTTTATCAGCAGTGATTGTCATCTTTATTTTCTCCAACTTCTCATTTTCAGGGATTATCTATGCACATCCTGCAAATGCGTGTCCCCTGCCTTCCCAGGGCGGCGACGCAAATGACTGTCCCTCCCGCTCCCTCCGGCCCTGCTTTTTGGCTCTGTGATATCTCATTATATTCTAAAGAGCCGTCCACGAGGCAGGGCACCACGGATGCAATTAAACCTGCTTCTGTAGCAACACTGCTCTTAAGCAAAATATATTGATCGCCGAAGCTTTGGACCCACTTTAATCAAGTAATCTAAACAGGGCTTAAGCTTCAAAAGCGGAGCCATGTGCCCGGCTTCAAAGCGCTTACTTACACTGAATTAATTTCTCCGGGATGTACTAATGCTCCCCGCAACCCTGTGGATTATAATGTTAGAGGTTGCCATCGGGGCTCTGATAATATCCCCAAAGCCCGGCCTCTATTGATTGTCGTGTGAAAAGACACAAAGCGGAGTGGGGTGCAGGGGAGGAGGGAACAAAGGGATTGGGTTTGATTGAGTGAGACTGAAACCTCACTGTCTACTGCTGGCTCCGCCCCGGTCCCCCGGGGCCAGTTTGGGGGCTGAGGTTGGGGAGGGGCAGAGGCATTACAGTAACAGGTGCTCCAACTGTGATTCTGAGTGGAAGCCAAAGGGGTGTGTGTGTGTGTTACAGGGAAACTGGACATCTGTTCTGGGGGCCAAGCTGCCATCACCCTCCTGCCAGGTGATACCCCTTCCCACCAATTTAGTCAGCGGACTGCTTCTCCTTGACCCCAATCCTGGCTTTTGAGTGAGGCTCCACCCAGCCCCCAGATCTGGATCTGGAGGCCTGAGACCTTGTCTTTCATTTATTGAGAACTTGCTATTACTCGAGTAGTGTTGGGATCCCCCTCATTTTATAATCGAGAAAATTATGGCAAACGATGGCACAGGTAATGTCTGAATGGGGACCAGAACTGGCACAGAGGGTTTGTTTGGTTCTCCCCATTCAGCCATTACCTGTGCCGCCAGGCATTACTGTAGGTCCGGCGGATCCAGCAGAGAACAGGATAGAGAAAAATCCTTGGTCTCCTGGAACTCACCTTCCCCTGGGGTGCGACGGGAAGACGAGCACACGGTCTTTGTACCTTACTTATTTGATGATGGAGAAAATAAGACAGGAGCCAGGGATAGGGGGTGTGTAGGTGTGTGTGTGGGGAGGCTGGTGTCAGTGTGAGTTCAGTTTTACAATCGGTGGTCCTCATTGGCAAGGTGACATATGAGCGGACCTGAAGGCGGTGTGGGAGGGAGACACCCTAGACTTCTGGGGAAGAGTGCTCCAGGCAGAGGGAAGAGCATGTGCAAAGGCCCCGAGGTGGAGCATGTCTGACGTGTTTGAGGGGCAACCAGGAGGCCAATGTGGCCGGGACAGAGCAGGCAGGAGGAAAAGTATGACATGAAGTCAGAGGTGAGACAAGGGCCAGATGGAGGCCAAAGCCAACCGTGTATTTACTTTTCTTGGCCACAGGGGTCGGTTCAGGGATGGACCAGTGACATAAACCGTGAAGGACAGGGGCTGAGTCGTCAGCCGCTCTCTCATCACCACTCGCAGCCTGAGGATGAAGCCGACATGGAGGACAGTGAAGCCCAGAGATGGGTGACATTGTTTGAGTTTCTGGAAACTCCACAAGACTTGGCTTTTTGAAATGTGTGGGAGCCAGTAAATCTTCTTTTTTGCCTGAACCATTTTGAATTGTCTTTCTAAATAAATCTCATAGCCTAAGAATCCCACCTCTTGAAACTAACATCAGAGGCAGAGCATCCATTTCTCTCTGCATCACGCTGAGGGCATGGTCTGGCTCTCCTCTCTCCTCAGCAGTAGGAAGGTCCTCTGTGCCTCCTTCCATGGGAGTAAGAGAGGACACCCTCTACCCACAAGGCCTTGCCCTTCTCCCTTCCTTTTCCCCTTTCTGCCTCAAGAAAGCACTGGGCTAGCAGAGATGGGGGTGGCAGAACCCCAAGCTCCTTTCCAATTCCATTTTGCTCCCTCTCACATTATCTCCCCCCGCCCCATTGTTTGATGCTGTTGGCCCTTTCCTACCTACCTGAAGTCGAAGAGAGGTGATTAGCATTAATTAAAGACCTAGTATGTGCCAGAATTTACAGATGTTGAGTTTTTACATGTTATCGTATTTCTGATTTTTTTGTTTGTTTACATCTCTAGGAGCTCTGATATTCGCCTCACGTGATCATGATGGGGTTCAGGTCAGCATCCAGTTCTGATGGTTGGTGCCCGTGCCACGTAGGCTATAAAGGTTTTTAGATTTGACTCCTGGATGTGATGGTCTCCTTGTATCTCAGGTGTTAGCAGAGGCCCCCTGCCCTTTGAGACTGAAATTAAGTTGATTCAAACACTGTTCTGTGTGTGGCCACAGCAATCATGGTTTCTCCAATCTCTCTAGGGTTTTTGTGGGGAGTGGAGGTGGTGGCTTAGTTTCCCATCCTCCTCTGAATTACTAACCACATGGCCCAGGTGCGGACCAACCATATTATTAACAACACGTATTATTAATACAAGGTGTGTGTGCGAAAAAGACTTCACTGAAGGTTTAGAGTGTTGGAGGGGGGCGATGTAACCCAGCATTATGCATCCCCCTGCATTACATATTTGGCCATTCCAACAATAAGACTCTTTCCCTTATGCCCTTTCTCATCCCAGCCATGTAGCTAAGTCCTCCCTCTTCCTCCAAACCCGCCCCCCACTCCTCATTTTTCCAGGTTCATCCCCCTTTCTACCTTCCCCCCTCATTCTTTCTCTTCCTTTTCCAACTCAATCCCCAGTCACTTTTGCAAAGAAGAGAAATTCATCCTCTGCCCTTACTAAGCTCTGGCCTCATCCAAAGATTCGTCAGCAGGTCTGTGCATCTGTGGGTCAGTCACTCTGGGTCCCTCTTTTGAGCAGCACAGAGGAACCAGCGTGGCTTTGCACGTTGTCTCCTTCTCGCAGCCACCGTGATCCCTGCTGGGAAGGTATGGATTAGCGACCCATTTCCCAATGTTGGTGATGAACGAGTCTATCACCTGCAAAGGGCAGGAGAAGCCATCGCAGCCAGCCGCAGGAACTAATTCTCTTTATTACACCCATTGTAATGATGAAAAAGTGGATCTCTGTGAAGTCAGGTGGGTAAGTGACTTGCTCATTCTCGCACAGCCTAGTACCCAGGAGAAAGGGGATCTGAATCCAGGTGTGACAATGGCAGGCTCATGCCATTTCCACCACAGCATCAGGAATTCAATGAAAAGTGCGTGTTAGATCCCCCCAGATCCATCCACACACATTCATGGAGTGTTTCCTATGGGAAAGCACCAGGCTGGGAAGGTTGTGGTGGGTGAGAAATAAGTGGTCCCCTCACAATAGGGATTCTTCATCTCACAGGGAGATAGGCCAGATGGCACAGGTGAAAGGTAAAATTCAGGAAGTTCAAGGAAAACAGGATAAAATACTCAAAAAAGCCTCTTTACCTGTCTATTAAAGGAGCAGGATAGCGGTGATTGTGAGGTTAATCATGAACCCCATGCAAGATACTTACTTGCTCTGTACCCCACTTTCTTCTTCAGCTGTAAAATAAGATAATATTAGTACCTCCCTTACAGACTTAGAAGGTTAAGTGGATAAATCCATGAAACATATTTAGAACAGTGCCTGGTACATAGCAAGCAATAAATGTTAGCTATTGTTATTAAATAACCTATGGCGATGTGTTTGGAAATGGCCAATTATATTACTTGATAAATATCACTATCCCTTGCTGACAGGGGAGGAAATTGAAGCAAGGACGTGACCTTCTCCATGTCACGGAGCCATTTTTGGCAGAGGCAAGAATAGAATGCGGGTCTTTGGATGCTGGTCTGGTAGTGGTCCCAGTATGTCCCACCTGAGAGTTGAGAGTGCAGGACAGACTGCCAGGCAGGATTGTGGAAAAGGAGGCACTCATTTGGGATGGAGTCAATTTTGTTCAGAAATGGATGTTAAGGAAGGGTGGTGTGATTAAAACAACTAGTTGCCCACCAGAATCCGTTCTCTTCCTCTGCCACTGTGATCCCTGTAGCCCGACACAACTGCCCAGTTAGGAACTACATTTCCCATCTTGCCCTGCGGTTAGGGGTGGCGCCCTGTAGAAAAGTTCTCCCCAGTGTCATGTGAGTAGAAGAAAAGTGATCGCCTTCCTGGCGGGCGCCTTAAGACAAAGGGTGTGGCCTCTTCGATGTCTCTTTCCTCTCTTTCTTTTTTTTTTTAAAAAATTATTTTATTGTTTGAAGTATTACAAATAGTAGTACATATGTCTCCTTTTCCCCCCATTGACCTTCCCCCAGCCTCCCCTACCCCCTGGCACATGCCCTCATCCCACTCTTTCCTCTTTCTTTGCTGGCTACAGAACTGACCAGACAGAGCCAAGGGCTAGACAGTGGTCCGCAAACTCAGTAGTCAACAGAGCCAAATATCAACAGTACAACAATTGAAATTTCTTTTGAGAGCCAAATTTTTTAAACTTAAACTTCTTCTAACGCCACTTCTTCAAAATAGACTTGCCCAGGCCATGGTATTTTGTGGAAGAGCCACACTCAAGGGGCCAAAGAGCCGCATGTGGCTCGCGAGCCGCGGTTTGCTGACCACGGGGTTAGGAGGCCACTGCCTTCTTAAACTGAATAACTGGATTTCTACTCCGCATCCCTCCAATCCATCATCAACCCAGCTTTTGTTCTACAACCTCTTCAATGAGATGAGTCCACTGCTCATACACTGGGACGTCGTGGAAACGCCAAGCTGCAGTGAAAGTTTCTGCAAGTTTACTCTCAGGACTCAGTTCCTAATTCTGTTCCCAGTTGCATCATGGACCTGCCTGCAGTCCACACTGAAAGTAGCACAGCCCTGGGAGGCAGAGACGAGAGGGAGACTACCGGGTTCCTGATGGCATGGAGCAGAGAGGCCATTAAAAAAATCCATACTCTTCAGCCACTGCATTTTAAGATTGCTTTCTTAGGGAGGTGTGCCTCCCCCTAAAAGGACAGGTCATGCCACGTGCTAAAAGGAAGAGTGGGCTTCCAAACCAGGTAAGGTGGCCCCTGCTCAGCGGTAAGCTCCGGTCCAGACAGATGTTGTCTCGAGCCACCACATCGACAGCCCGTGCTGTCGATGTGGGGGCTCCACTTGCTGGGACAGCACCATGCTCCTCAGGACACTCCTGAGCACCCACTGTGTCCCCAAACTGAAGGATGGTCCAAGGGTCACCCGTCTCCCACCAGCAGCCCCTGTGCCAGATGCCGTAAGTCCTCGGTACACCGCGGAGTAATTGGGGCCCAAGTGCATCGTGTTCTGAGGCTCAAATGAAACCACTGCTGTTGAAGTGCTTCAAAAACAGGATGATAAGCCACTTTTAGTTCATAAAGCAGCTGGAGATGAGAGAAGATCCGGGTGAGGCTTTGGGAGCCACCAGAGGTCAGAGAGACCCCCACGGGGCAGTGAGCAGGGCCTGGGCTGGGAGGTGAGACCCAGATGCTCTGGATGTCTAGACTCTTGAGTTCCGGCTGCCCATCCTCTCCGGGAGGGAGGATTGCCCTGATGACATTGCAGGATGGTGGGGAAGTCTGAGAGAAGGTCCATAAAACCCTGAGTGCACCTGTGAGCCAGCCAGGGCCTGGCAGGAGACAGATGGCTAGCCCAGCTGGGCGATTGGAGAGAGTGTCATAAAGAGGCAATTTACAGGCGTGTGGCAGGGATGGGGAGACCAACAAGGGGTAGTGAGTACCTGGTTAGCCAAGCTGTAGCCTGAAAGGGGAGGAGGGAGCAGGAGCAGAGGCCAGAAGCCATGCTACACCCGGTGACATGATGGAGAGCGCCATCCACCAGGAAAGGTGGCCCACTGAGCCCCATGCCACCAGCCCCAACTTGGCGGAGTCTCTAGGGGGAGCGAGCTGGGGAATAGACATCCTGACCTTCTTCTCTTCCCACTCTCCTAACTCCTGCCTCTGTCTCCCACTGGCCACACTGCCCTGGAAAGCACAGGCAAAGGGGGTCCTCAATGCCAGCCCCTCACTGCCCCAGGCTCAGAGGAACAAGGAGAAGCTGGGTCCAAAGACTATGTCTCCCTTTCCCCCCTCTCCCTCCCCTTTGACACTGCAGATGGAAACTGCCTGACTACAGGAGCACATTTGAAAAAAATAGAATTGATCGTTTCTGGATGTAACTGCAAATGAGAAGGCCGCGTGCTTCTTCTGAGGCGCCACTTAACTGAAGAGTGGACCTCCCGACGCCAGCGGGCAGGTCTGCTCTCACCTGGAGCAGAGAAGATGAGCAAGCGGTTCTTTCCCGCTGGCCTCCTGCCAGACCCTCTTGCACCCCCTTATTCCTCCTTCTCCGCTGTCCTTGCCTAAGAAGCCACCATCTGGCCGCAGCCCGCCTACGGGAGGGATTGGTGAGTTGAGGGCCTGGGGTACGTCCCCCGCTGCCTTCGGAGATGATTAGTGGCTGCTTGTCGGCAGATGCAGCTCCCTGGCATTTTCAAATCCCGATGTCGCCCCCACCCGCACGAGGAGGCTGGGACTGTTGAAGGCGTTTCACACAGAGAGCGGTGATTGCCACAGCAGTCATTGCCTTCAACGGCCATTAAACACTTCGGGATGCGTTTTAAAAAAGACAAAGAAGAGGAAAGAGAGTGTGTGTTTGGGGGCTGGGGGGTGGACAGGAGTTCTTCCTTTTTGCTGGCCAATGGCAGTGTTCCCAGAGTGAACTTTAATGGCATGGGGCTTTACTATCAGCATGTTTGTGGTTGTTAGCTCATTGTCGGGGTCCACCTGTCATCCTCAGCTCAGCCTGGAGATGTGGGGGATGCATGGAGATGTGGGGGATGCGTGGAGATGTGGGGGATGCATGGAGATGTGGGGGATGCATGGAGATGTGGGGGATGCGTGGAGATGTGGGGGATGCATGGAGATGTGGGGGATGCATGGAGACGTGGGAGATGAAGCCCAGGCGGAGCCCGGCTCTCCTTGGGATGGGGCATGCCTGGGCTGCTCAATGGTAAGCTCAGGTCCAGACAGATGTTGTCTGGAGTCTTAATGAGTACATGCACCTTCTCTCTTCAGCGCCTTCACTCCGCACAGCAGCTGGTTCCTGGTCAGGGCCTGTGCTCCGACCTGGAGTCCATTTACTGAAAGGGATGGTTGTGCTTTCATTCATGGACTCAACAAATAATTATGGAGGGTCTACCAGTGCCAGGGGTGGCCCCAGATGCTGGGGTTGCAGTTGTCACAGCCCCAGTGATGACGAGCTAGGACAGAAGTGAGTCAGGGGCTGGGCAGGTACCGGGAGCCCCGGGGGCCAGGCACTGACCCTTTAGGCGCTGGGTCGTAGGGAGGCCAGGGAGGCCAGGGAAGCCTGGGAAACACGAGACAGTGGAAGGAGCGGGGGGGGCGGGGGGGCGAGGGGGGACATTGGGCCTCAGGGCAGTGTCTGTTAACTGCTTTGGAAGTATTTCATGGTCTTGCCCATTGCCCTAGTCCTGCTTGCTGTCTGTGCCTGCTGAAAACACGCAGTGGTTCCCATATGGAGTTTGCTTGCTTGCATGCAGTCAGCTTGTCTTTTCCATGCTTGTTGTAAGGATGTTGTTTTAAAATCTTGCCAAGGAGTGTGGGCAATTCCATCTTCTGTGCTGGGCCTATGTCGGCTCTCCAAAATGATGACCCAGAAGTGTCAGGCCACCGAGGCCCAGGGGTTGCTCAGGTGAATGCTTTGGTCTCTGTTCCAGGCATGACGGAATGACCGTGAAGTGTGTCCTCACTGTTTCTGCTGGAGGTGCCCGAGACAGCTGTCCCCAGGCCCGTCTGCCGCCCCACAGAGGTGAGTGCGGAGGAGTTCACCCACATACCTAGGTACACAGGACAACTGCTTCAAAAGAAAGACATGTTCTGTGTTCTCTTGTCGCCTCTCTTAGGACCCAGATGATGGGCCATGGTGACATTGAGCCACCACTTATTTTATTGATTTCAGAGAGGAAGGGAGGGGAGGAGAGAGAGATGGAAACATCAATGATGAGAGAGAATCATTGATCGGCTGCCTCTTACATTCCCCACACTGGGGATCAAGCCCTCAACCCAGGCATGTGCCCTGACCAGGAATCGAACCTTGACATCCTGGTTCATAGGTCAATGCTCAACCACTGAGCTACGCCAGCTGGGTCAACCACCACTTCTGATGTCATTTGCCACATAGAGGAGCTGGCTTTCTCTACTGGACATAGAGCCACAGGGTTCCTCAGTTTGGAGCAATGGCCACAGATTGGGAGTCCACTTTGGCTCATGGAAAGTAAGAGCTCTACCGTGGTCACCGGTGACATTGCTTGTCCATAAAAGGGGACCCGCAGGCACTTTGCAGAGCCACCATCCACTCATCCACCCTGGCTTGCTGGCCACCCTTTGCTCTGAAGATTGCTAATGCTACCGAGTCAGCAGAAATGCCAAGAAAAGACAGCAGGGCACAGACAATGCAGTTTACCATCTACAAAGAGAGACGCAGTGGCCTGATTATTCTTCAGAATCACCCAAAGGGAGAATAGGTGCCATCTATGCTTGTCTGGGTTACTCTGAGGTCAAGTCTGCCAAAAGTTGCCTTAAAATCTGTGTTTGCTGGCATGCTAGTAAAAAGCAAGTTACAGAACAGCAAGTAAAGTGTGTTTCCATTGGCATAAAAGGAAGGTTTATACAAATGCATGTCAATCACACAGGAAGATGTGCACATACTCAACTGTACAGGAATTGTTGGAAGAATACACACTTTACCAATTTTCCTTCAGACTTCAGAGGCAGAAAACGCTTTCTTATCTTGAGACAATGCGTATTACAAAACTCACCAGCTTTCCCTTTTTGCTTCGGCTGCTGGGAAGCTCTGATTTAAGTTTGTATTCTCATTTTAATAATGGTAGGCTTCACCTGGGATCAGTGGTTCTCAGCCTCTCGGCTACAGGTTAGAATCACTTGGGTAGCTTTCATAAATCCTGATCAGAATCTCGGGGGGTGGGACCCAGACAGCCTGTTTGTAAAGGTCCCTGAGTGAATTTAATGTGCAGCTGGGGTTAAGATCACTGCTCCAGTCTGTGTGTCTGAATTCTGACTTTCCCTTGTTAAAAAAAAAAAAAAAAAAAAAGTTGCTCTCCTTTATTTACACTTTCCTCCGATCTGATTTTTATTTCCATGTAATTTTTCAATTTAATTTTGTATATTTTTGTAAATAGCCTCCAGTCCTCTGTGGAACAAGATAAAATATAGACAAAAATGATTAACTTGTGTTGAAGCCATGTGACAAGCAGCCCTCCGCTGTGCGATTTCCGTTGGGAGAACACCCTCTCCAGGAGGGGCCCCCGGAGGGATGAAGGGTCCTAAATCCCATCAGGCTCCTGAGTGTGGGCTGAGTCTGCCCTACACAAGAGTCCTGTCTCCACGACACCCTTTGGACTACCAGCTGCCCCGATAGACACCCTATTTGTAAGTGGCAGCAAGCTGGGCGTGGAGAATTAGAATTCTGTAAGAAATAGATACCAGAGCATGCCAGTATACTTCTTCCTGGTTATCTGAGGAACACTTGACTTGCTAAATAAAGCTTGTGTGTAGGCCCAATGGGCAGAGAAAAGATGCATCCTGCCCAGCCAGTGTGGCTCAATGGTTGAGTTTCAACCTATAAACCGGAATGTCACGGTTGGATTTCCCCGTCAGGGCACATGCCCAGATTGCAGGCTTGATCCCCAGTGGGGAGCATGCAGGAGGCAGCTGATCAATGATTCTTTCTCATCATTGATGTTTCTATCTCTCTCCCTCTTCCTTCCTCTCTGAAATCAATACAAATATATATATTTTAAGACAGATCCAGGTCCCTCCCTCGGGGAATTTCCCCATCACAATTTGCTAAAATGGAGTCGATTGGGATCATTATTTTCTGTTGGAATTATAGTCACTGTTTCTGGGGTGGGAGGCAGGTGGGGCTAGTCTGGGCTAGGGAAGGAGGGGGTCCATTCTCTCCTCCTACCCTGACTGTCCCTGTTTAAATTTTCACCCTATAAACCTGCCCCTGGTGACCTTTAACCAACCCATTGCCCGTGTAGAGGGTGCCAGGCGGGTTGGCTATTGCCTTGAACTCCGGTGGCAAATTCAAATGCCTGCTGAGCGGGAGGATGGGCAGCAGAGAAGCAGACGCGTGAGCTGTCTCAGGGAGTGGTGGGGACTGTGATGAAACACATAGGGCAGCATCGGAGGGACATGCAACCTCGTACTAAAATGGGGGTGAGGGAGAGGGGGCAGTTTGAGGGCAACAAGTAGGGCTCACACTGGCGAGAGCAGAAGCTTCCAGAACCTGTGGGCCTGATGTGAGCCGGCTTATTGCCCAGGAGACTATGCTAGAGAACTTAAAAATAGCATCTTCTATAATTGCTTGAGTCTCTGGGTATTTAGTAACCATGTCTGGCAGTCTGTACCCAAGGCAGGCTGGCTGTGGGAAAGCCATTGTTAAAATAAAATCATTAGCTTAATAGGCTTGATGAAAAGGGTGGCGAGATGGGAATTTCCTCTTGCAATATGTTCTCCACTCAAAACAATCCCTGAAACCAGTGGGCTAAGTTAATTATTGACTAGAATGCCCCAATATCTCTCAAGCTGTCTTTTTTTCTTTTCTTATAGATCTAACAAACATTTCCTCTGAAAACAGCTTAAAGTCCCAGAATTTGCAGCATCAATAGGAGTAGAGGTCACCTAACTTTCCTGATTTATTTATCATTTGTTTTGTTTACTGGGACTATGTGTGCATGCATGCGCACACACACACACACACACACACACACACACACACACACACACACAAATATGTTTTGCCATTTTCAAAGGAAAAGAAATGTCAGCTAATGACCCTGAACACATGGAGGCGGGAAAGACAGTTAGCAAGGCCAAGTGCTCAATGATGTCTACATACTAAAGAAGACAAAGCCAAGAATAAGAATGCAACCCAAGCCTGGCCAGTGTGGCTCAGTGGTTGAGTGCCGAACTATGAACCAGGAGGTCATGGTTCGATTCCCAGTCAGGGCACATGCCTGGGTTATGGGCTCGATCCCCATTGTGAGGTGTGCAGGAGGCAGACAATCAATGATTCTCTCTCATCATTGATGTTTCTGTCTCTCCCTCTGCCTTTCTCTCTGAAATATATATATATATATATATATATATATATATATATATATATATATATATATGGCAACCCAAGAGAACTGTGCCCAAGCCAAAAGGACCAGAATCAGGTGAAATCTGTGCATATGTGGATTGAAAAGTGAGTCCATCTGAATCTACCTGGAGAGGATGAAAGATGGCCGGGAATTCCCTGTCTCCCTCCCGCCCTCCCATCGAGAGGTGGAGTTTATTTCCCCTCTGGCTGGCCATGGGGCTGCTTTAGTCAAGTGAATCTCTGTTCCACGCCTGAGTCCTCAGCTGGCCCAGAAGCTTCCCCTTTGTGCTTTTTGGGAGCCCTGAACTGTCAGGTAAGAAGTCTGACTGCCTTGCTGGAGAGGCCAGATGGGAAGGAAAGGCTCTGAGACCCCATGGAGAGGGAGAGGTGCCCAGGGTTCCACCGCTAAGCATCCCGATGACTCCAGACCAGGATTGTAAACACATGCACACACCACACCCGACCAGCAGAAGGGCCACCTGGTCAACCCACAGAACTGAGAGAGATAACAATGATTGTTATTGTTCCAAGCTGCTAATGTTGGGGGTGGTTCATTACGTAGAAAGAGATCATCAAATCACTGCCCAAGCCGACGCATTGGGTACCTGTGATAAGGGACGGTTTCCAGCCATGGTCCAGCCACCGCTGCTCTGATGTCGGCTGTGCCGTCCTTGGTTTTCTAGGCTTTACCCCTTCCCAGTTCATGGAATTAGCCGCAGTGAGACAGGTGTCAGGCCCAGGAGGAGAGGCCTCTTTTTCAAAATTGCCGTCTCTTCAGATTAACGGGTGGCACATCTGTTCATCTGAAGGGAGGCCCGCAGGCCATCGGCATGGGCGGCCATGAAATGCAGTGGCGGGCAGGTAGGCAAAACACGTGAGTCCTGATTTAAAAAAAAAAAAGGCAAGAGGGGGTCTTTGCCAGGCAGGGGAGACGAAGGAGCCAGATTCTAATCAAACAGGCCCGGAGCGTTTGGGAACACAGATGGTTGTTTGACTGTCTCAAAACAGAATTATGTGGCCAGAATCCCAGCTCCTCTTTGGAAGGAAAGGAGAATGGTTTGGACTAACATTTGGGGCAGGGACTTGTATGCCAAGCATTGGGCCAGGCACTTTGCCATACGCTGTCTCCTCCATGCTTCGGGGACTGGGTCACCCCGGCTGGCTCTAGGTTTCTTAAAAGCCTTTCTATCTATTTATAGTAATCAGCTTGAGCTTTGAGTCTCATGTTATATTTATTTTAAGCTAGTCCCTTTTTAATTCGGGATCAAAAGAATATCGCAAAAGTAATACAAGGGAAACAGTAGAAAAATTCACTTGTAGTATTTGTTACTTTGATCGAAGTGGAAATGTAGCAACATAAATGTTTGAGCAGTACCTTTTCCATCTTCAAATATAAATGCACCGAGAGACCTTTCAAATGTCCTCTCCCCTTGATTTTCCGATTCACATTTCACCCTGACATCTGGGCAGTTTTAACGTAAGATCACAGTAAACCATTTCCTCCTTATTTAATAAGCTGGATTTAAGGCATCAATTATATTTGAATACACCAAAAGCTTGCGGGGGCAAGGGGGAGGAGAGAGAGAGAGAGAGAGAGAGAGAGAGAGAGAGAGAGAGAGAGAGAGAGGCTTTTAAGTACTTGGTTAATGTTGATCTACAGAAGTAATCAGCTCCTGTCACTCACGAGATACATAAAGGTGATTCGAAGGAAGACTTCATGGTAGGAATGACCTGTTGTTTTCTGTGTCTACTGACAAAGACCTACGCTACTGAGAGATGAAAGGACTTCTCATCACTGAGAACTGTTCAGCTCCAGAACCAGCTCGAGGGGTGATGACAGGTTTTCTAGAATGGTTTGAGAAAGGCGATGTTTGAAGCAGGAAGTCACTTACAGCTTTGTTATTCCTGCTGCACTTATTAATGAGTCACAATTCATTTATTTTTAAAGGAAGCTATAAATAGAACCAGAGCACGCTTCCAGCATTGTTTTGATTGAAAGATTAATTTGCAATTTTTTTGGGGGGGGGAATTACTATGGCAATTAATAAAATATTTTATATTCAATAGAGGTCATATATCAGAATGCCCCTCAGCTCAGGATCTCTCTAACTTTAAATAATCTATCTTTAGAAGCCAATATGGTTGGTATGAAATATATATATTGACTGAATGCCCCTGATTGTCCATGGGGGGTCTGATGAGGGTGAGAAAGTGTCCCCCACCCAGGACAGGCACCCCTTTCTGAGGCTCATGCTGTCAGGGACCGTAGCCAAGTGCGGGATGAGGCCCAGTGGTTCCTGAGGACACTGTAAGTAGAGCCTCACCTGGGATCAGGGCAGGTGGGGTGCTCCCTGGCATGATGGCGACCTCAGGCAGAGAAGGAGCCAGAGTCCAGGACCGTTAGGGATGCTTCCTGCCCTGGAATACCTGGCCAAGTGACAGAATGAGGTAACTTCCCTGTCACCTGGCACTGAGTCCTCATTGCAGTCATCTCAAATTTCAATCCTTAAAGATAATAATCGTCATAATAAAATTTTTGGACAAAATGAAGAAAAAGTCCAGAGATGGATGTGTTAGACTGCCCTATATTTTTCATAGTTCTTTGAAAAGAACATGTCCCAGGTAGCGGCTGATCTTGTAGTCTAGGTCCTGGAAAAAGATATGAGACGTAGACTTGGATTTGACCTGAAGCCTGAAGTCAAGCCATGACAGCCAACTCACAAACCGTTGAGCGAGCAATAAATACTTGCTGTTCGAAGTCTAAGATTTTGGGGGTTGTTTGTTACACAGCGTTAACTCAGCCATTGTTGACTATTGGCAGAGTTCTCTGATGATTTTTAAAATTTATTTCATTTTTCTATGTATTTTTAATTTCTCGACAATTAACAAATGTTATTTAATTTATTCAGTCGATAGTTATATATGGAGCACCTATGGTATGCCTGCCCCGGCGCCAGACATTGAGAATAAAGTGGTGGGGAAAAAAAACAGTTGATATACGTGCCCTCATGGAACTTGGGTTCTCACGGGGAGCCAGGCACTTGTCTAATCACCACACACACAATTGTGAAACGGCAACCATGACAGGTGCCCCAAACGGGAAGTGTGTGGGGGGCTGGAGGCAGGTAGAGGACAGAAATGTGACTTAGGCAGAAGTAGCAGCCAGGGCTTCACTGAGGATGTGACAGCTGAGCTGAGGTGTAAAGAATGAGCAGGAATTAACCAGATGAAGTGGTGTGATTTTAAAAAATAGCTTTTAGGGAAATAGCTCAGTTTTTATTTTTTCAGGTTCTGCCTGACTGCCATAATATTAACAGGTAATATTTCGCCTGAGGACCAAATTACCATTGAGCTCCCTAGCAATAGCCTGTGTAGGTAGCACGGGCAGGCACCCAGCTGTCCATCAAAATCCACAGCCCCCCTCCCATAGTGTAGGGTTGTTATTGGGAAGTGGCTGCTCCCCCAGAGACTCACTCCCTAGACCCCCCTTTGTGTTTAGGTGCCATTGTCCTTGCCAGTGGAATTGAGCCCCACTGATGAGCCTCATTTCTGGGCCCCGACAGTTAGGGGGCAAGTGTGCCTTCTCCACATCGGCCCTTTGCCCTTCCCCCAGAAGAGGAGGCTGACAACAATGTGCATGATCGCTAAAAAGAACGCTGCCCACCAACCAGAAACACCTGCCTCAGAACACTGTCACGTGAGCAAGAAATAAACTATTATGGCAAGCTGCTGAAATCGGGGGGCCGGAGCTGGGGGTGGCTATTTGTTACAGCAGCTGTGTTACACTGATTAATAGAACATATATTTTAAAAACGGAGTCTGTGTTTTCCTGATTCACACAGCCAACCTTTTAACTGGGTGGAATATTTGTTTTGTGAGACATGAACTTTAGGCTCAATTTTCTTCCCCCCCCCCCCCCCATCTGGTAGGACCTTTGCTGTGTGGGTCCTGCGTGTCACAACTGATTGGCGAGTTTGGTGGAGCTGCCGGCTTTCATATACGCTTAATTGGATTTGCTTCTCCCCTTTCATGAATTCTTACGGGCAGTGCTGACATTTTCAGCATGAAGAATGTTTCACACGAATCAGAGGGGCTCTGCCGGAACCTGAAACACACTGCCTGGGAAGAAATGCCGCCTTTACTCGCCTGAATCTAGAAGGCCACGTTTCCGGGGGCGGATGCCAGACCCAGCAGCCTGATTTGGGAGGCGCTGGGGAGCCGTTCGTTGCAAGTTCTCCAGCAGGGAATGATATGACTGAAGCGGTGTTTGGGGGCAGAAGAATCTGAGAGTAGCGCACAGAAGAAATGAGGGGGAAAGTAGCTCAGAGGCACAGGGGCCAACTGTTGCAACCATCCAGTGGTGACTTAAAGGGGCCTGGTCTGGGACGGAGCCCGTGGGTATGGAGAGAGACAGGTGACTAGGTGAGGCTGCAGAAATGAAAGAGCAATTGTCCCCAGCTCATCAGCTGCTCTTGCCAAACGCCAAAGGTCCCCTATACCAGTTGACTTCTATGGCCCCACCAGCACCGTCTTCCCTATAAAAATAACACATACAGGATTATTAAAGGGATGGTATTGTTTTCTTTAAAGGAATGTTCGTAAGAAAAAAAAGGGGGGAGTAATTGCTTCACTAATTAGAAATGAGGCAAATGAACTATTTTCCAAAATCATTTCTAGTAGCTGACTACTCTCTAGAGATGAGAGGATTGCACATCTTAGCTGGAGGGACATATTCCTTAAACACGTTTTTATCCTGGAAAAATAAAATAAGCCAATGGCTCGGAGAGACTAGCATGAGAGGAAAGAGAACGTCTGAACAATTTTTTTGGTTTGCTGTTTGTTTTTTGAAGCACTGAGAGTTCTTCTATGTGTGCTTTGCTGGAGTAAAAGTCCGACTCCCAGGGTTGAGTCCTGGCTCTGCCCTCCTCCCTGACCTCCGCTCCCACCACTCTCCCCTGCCCACTGGGCGGCAGGAACAGGTCCGCTCTCTGTTCCCCAAACACATAACTCATCCGCACCTTGGGGTCCTCACCCAGCTCTCCACTATGTCTGCAATGCTCTTCCCACTGGCTTCTTATTGCTGTTACAATTCACCTTAAACAGCACCCCGGAGAGTCTTTCCAGCTTAGCCAAGCGAATGCAGTCACCTCCCCCTGCCACTACTCCTCTCAGGTCTCCTTATTCTAATTCTCTCCAAGCCTTTATTTCTGCTTGCTATCCTCTCACTTATCTCCTTGTTTGTTTGATGACAGTCTCTACGGCTAGAACGTAAGCCCCTCACCAGCCTGTTTCCACACAGTATCTAGAACAGCCCACACCTTTACGAGGAGCTCAGTAAACATTTGTTCTTCACTGAATCACCAAGCCAGGGACCAGCGATGAAAACACCTCATAAATTACCCCCTCAGATAAACTCTGTCCTCAGATGAGCGTATTCAATAAAAGGTTCCCCCCAACTCCCTCCTGTGGTTAAGAAATATATTTTCCCAATTATGACTGAAGTTTTCCAATCTGTATTTCATATCAGACAACTAGGCTCTAGGAAAAATGTAAGGTTTCTAATCAACGGGGTGTGGAGGCGGGGAGATCCAAACATGTTTAAAATTCTCTCTGGAGGAAGTATAACCCTAAATGCAAGTCATGAATTTTATGCAAGGTCTTCTCCGCTAATTAGCCTCTTCCCTCTGCTTAAAGTTACAGCATCTTCTTGGTAGTGCCTACCACAGGGCTATGCGCACATTCAAAAGTCAGAAAATAGTGAGTCAAGGCTGAGGAGTCGGTGTTTGCCATCGGAGGGTTTGGGTTCCCATCTCTGGGAAGTCTTTTCTGAATCTCCCAGGTAGAATTGAACTTTTTCTGCTCTCATAACACTATTCATTTGACTCTATAATCACCCTAGTGTCCAACACCAGGGAGATACTTAATAGGCACTCAATTAAATGGATGCATAAATGAATAAAATTAAAATTATATAAGAAAAAACAAAACACAAAGACCTGGGGCAGGCTTTAGAAATCACCTGGGCAGTGTTTCCCAACGTTCAGTCATTTGCATCTCCCATCACAATTTTTGTCATTTCTTCAAATCAATTTTTCTACAACCTAAATACATTTTCTAATACCTAAATACTAAGAAAATTTTGCAACATAATTATAGATGCAAAGCTGGCGTAGCTTGCCACAAGTAGAAAGCAACCCCCAACAACTAGTGAAAGCTCACATATGTCCTTAAAATCTAGCTCGGTATTATTGGCTGGATTGTGATCCCCTCCCCACATTCTTATGTTGAAGTCTTAACCTCCAGACCTTAAGCTGTGACTATATGTTAAGACAGGACCTTAGAGGTAATTAAGTTAAATTCAGGTTCTTAGGGTGAACCCTAAACCAATATGACTAGTGTCCTTATCAGAAGAAGGATTAGGAGGCAGAAAAGAGAGAGAGAGAGAGAGAGAGAGAGAGAGAGAGAGAGAGAGAGAGAGAGAGAAGACATATGCACACACAGAGAGATGGCCAATTCAACCCATAAAAAGAATACAAGTCAAGGAGAGAGGGCTCAGAAGACACCAAGCCAACCAACACCGTGATCTTGAACTTCTAGACTCCAGAACTATGAGAAAATAAATTTTGTTCAAACCCTCTCGTCTGTGGTATTTTGTTATGGCAGCGCTAGCAGACTAATACACTGGGAATTATTGCCTGCTAAAGGTACTGAACCCAAAGTCTGCTCTCATTTAGTTGAACACTGAGATTATTAGAGTAAGAGAAGTGTTAAAAACCTACTATCATCGACAGTCATTCTCCTTGACAAAATCAGAAGTATTAAGTAGAATAGAAAAGGAAATGTCTTTTTCACTATGTGATTTCTATCAGTCAGGCTGAAATATGCTGTATTAAAAGTAACCTCTGTTCTAAAACACATTTCTCACTCGTGCTGTGTCCCACACAGGTTGACCGGGGCTCTCCTCCACCCAGTCACTCAGGGCTCTAGGCTAATGAAGGCACCCCTGCCTTGGCGCGGCATCACCTGGAGCCCTCTGTCATCACGTGTGGGAAGGAGAATTTGGAGACTTGTGAACGGGCTTCCCACATCTCAGACAGGAAGTGACGCACATCATTTCTGCTCACATGTCATTGGCCAGGACTAGTCGCATGGCCCCATCTAATAACAAGAGGATCGGGAAATGTAAGCAAACAAATAGGTTCTTTAGGGTGTGTTTCTGTCCCTTCCACAAGATCTGATGCTATTTAATATCATATTTCTGTCCTTAAAAAATCATCTCGAGTATATCTCAAGGATACATCCCATATTTTGGAGAGGAAAAAAAAAAAGATCTGGGCCAACCTCTGAATTGCATAACTGAAGGCCACAATGTGAGCATTTATTTGCTATTACGCACCCTCTGAAAGGTGGATTTGCAGCCAGATCTCTCGTCTCTTGAGACCTATACTTAAGCTCTTTCCACTCAACCCTGTGAGCAGAAAATGGTTGTAACTAGAACAATTGGGATGTCTATTTTTGGTGCAAGAACCTCTCATTGTTCAAGTAAGATCTTAAGGGGAAACATTCTGAAGGCCGATACTTATATGAAGAGCACGAGGCCAACGTGTCCCAGTTAGCATTTCATCCGGAACACGCAGAGGCCTTTCCCCACTCATGTTCGAGGAGAATACATCCGCAGAATCCATGAGGACGTGTGATTGCTCAGTGTTGTCTGGTTGTCCAATCATGTACAGTGTGTTTATTTTAAATTTAGAAGACACACACACAAGAGATTTTCAGGAACAAAATGAGAAGAAATTGGCAGCGCACTGAATGGAAAAAATTAATGACTTGAATTATACAGCCTGCGAATCGAGGCCAACAAGATGGGGAGAAGGGGGAGAAAAGAGGGTGCAGATATTCACACTGTCCTCTGCGGACAGTCCTGAGCGGTGCTTGCAAAGTGGTCACCTTCCACGCAGCCGTCACATCCTCTGTCTTCATGGTGAGGCTGGGCTTTGGGGGTCACGGTTTCAGGAGAACAAAAGCAATGCCCCCCAAACAGCAAGTTCCTTTTGGAGAGTAGATTCAACTCCAAGTTTTAGTGTCGTCACTTAGGGGCTGGATCTGAAGGGTCGAGTGAGCCATTGTAAAGAGCTGGGACATTGCTTAAGGACAAAAAGGCTCCATCTAAATAGACAAGTGGCGTCAACTGCTTCACCTGTGAGAACCGCCCCCCCACCTCCCGCCCTCCCTTCCCGACTGCCATGAGGGGTGGATGAAAAGAGGCTCATCTGGAGGCAGATGGACAGGCAGGACTGTGTTTGACCAGGGAGGCGGTGGTGGACCTGAGCCCCACCTCCCAATCCTGCCCGCTGACAGGGACCCCACAAAGCAGCCTACAAGGCAATTAATTTGCTGGAAACCAAGACCAAAGGGTCACCCCAGGACACATTTGCTTAGGGGATCCCACATGTATCTATCTCCTAAGCTGTTCAGTCTGCAGCCCTCCAAAATAAACTCCCATCTGACCTTTCCATGTTTCTGGAGCCCTCCCTCTCCATTCGGAAGTCTGACCCCCGATGGCCGCTTGCTCCCCAGCCGCCTGGCTTGGCCTCTTTGAGGCGGGGAGTCTGGGAAAGGGAGTCGGTCCTGCCTCGTGGGGATGGAGGCAGCTGCTGGGCCACGTTGCCTCCGCCTTGCTTATTCTGCGTTTTTGGGTGAGACGTTTTTGTTTAATGTAAGCAGAGCAAATGCATCCATAGCAAAATCAGAGAAAATAACTTGTTGATGTGTAAACCAGGATGTCACAAATAACCCTGTTTGTTTAATTATAGCATCCAGAGCGCTGCGAGCCGGGAAGGGGGTGGTGGTGCCGCGGATGGGGGTGCAGGTTCAGGATGCCGTTGCCTCGCCCTGGGGCCTGCGGATGAGACCGTGAGAAAGTGCGAGTGCCTGGAGCCACGTGGGCAAACTGGGGCACATATGGTGCATGAGTCAAGCTCAACTGAGTGGGTAGATGGCTTGCGGTGCTAATGGGAGCTTGCTGTAGAGTCGCTAGACAGAAAAATTAAATCATAGGTGAACGGATTAAATAGGTACGTGGAAATAGTAAGGCTGTGAATGTGGGAAATTTCAGCTTTATGAGTCATTGCTTTATAAGAAGTTTGTTCTTCTCCATGGAATGCATCCATGTGGTCTAGGGCAGAGGACAATGGGCATGGAAACAGGGGTGTCCCCACCCCACCTACCACTGCCTCCTCTTCCATATCAGAAAGAACATGAAAACCAGGACTGTAGAAAAGCTACAAGCCATGCAGGGTAGCAGTAAGATCATGGCTTTGGATCTAGGTAGGCCTGGGTTCAAGTTTGGGTCGAAGTCTCCCTTCTTTCCTGTGTGACTGGAAGTTTGCTCACCCCTTGGTGCCTCAGCTGGTCGTGGGGTGTTTGAACACCATCCTAAAAACCCCATTTTAATTTGTCACCCTTTTAAAGGCCCAGTCCCCAAATAACATCACATTCTGAGAGACTGGGGGTTAGGACTTTTATGAAGTTGGTAGGGGGGGGGGGGTAGGGAGAAGTTCAGCTCATAAGACTGCTACTGTAGGATTCTTCTGGGGAAAACAATTCTCTTTTGAGGAAGGCCTCTTTTTATCCTGTCCTATTTATGCCGTAGCAGACAAACCAGACAGTCTCATATGGATGTTAGCTAACTTGTTTAATTGAATCCTGTGATGACATATGTAGTTGTCCTTTCCCCCTAGTTCTTTCTATTACAAACAGTCTGAGTGATCAATTTTTTGTGGCTAAATACATGATCATAATTATTTCCTCCAATGCAAGTTTTCATAATTCAAAATTGATAGAACGTGGTAGATGGATTAAGGAAAAATATTTGCATCATAGGGATCTCTGTTGGGTACAATTCAAACACCTTGTGAGAAGTAGTGCCAACGTGAAGAGGAAACATCAGGGAAGACTCTGGAATGAACAAGGGAGTTATGGGAGTGCTTGATGTTGGTGCTGGTGACATGGCTATGGCTGGCTGGTGAAAATGCATGGAGCTATGCACTTAAGATACAGGCATTCTTCTGCATTACTAGTATTTTTCAATAAAGATTAAAAGAGAGAGAACCTGATGAGCTGGCCGCAGAGGAACACTGAGTACTGTCGCTCTGTTGGCATTGCATTTTTTAAAGACAGTTATGAATCATCTGCTGTGTGGCAATTCATTTCAATGGTCTGGTGATTCTGAACTCTGGCTGCACATTAAAATCGTCTGGGGATGTGTTTTCAAAATACTGCTGTCCGGCCCGGCTCCAGATCCGCTAAATCAGAACCTCTGGGGGTGGGGCTCCTCGGCGATTCCAGTGTGCAGCCAGGTTTGAGCATAAGTGGTCTTGAAAGGGGGTTATTTTGATCACTTGTGTTCTGTTCAGATTTTCTCAGTGGTTTCAGATTTTTTTTTTCTGTCAATTCAGATCAACTGCTTCATTTTACAATAATATAAACGCATATGCTGTAGAGTTAAAAACATACTTTCTTACCAAAATTCCTACAGGGAAAAACAACTTTTTACTGTGAATGTGAATTTAGTACCCACCCACCTCCTTTTTCTTTGAAACCATTGAAACAACTTCTTTGATAAAGCAATATTTGTAGACTCAGGAATGTGATTGTGTTGGATGGAAAGGATTTCCTTAGGATGCATTCTTGGAACTAAAGTTGTTGGTTCCAACGGGTGTTGAATCTCACAGCTTCTGGTATTGCTAAGCTGCCCGCTAAGATACCCACTATAGGAGGAGTAAGCTTGCTGCTCCCTAGCCTCGCTGCCTTCCCAACCCCACTTTTTTTTTTTTTACGAAAAATGTGTTCATTAGAAAAATCCTAATTGTATATAAAATATTCAGGAGAAAGTTAAGCCTGAAGTTCTACCATCATAACCAGTCTTAGCATGTTATTGTCCCACTATCTCAGGTCTAACATGCAGGTAGTACGATGGACTGAGTATCTCCTCCTCCCTGTCCACCACCCTCCCCTGACCCACTGTGGTGGCTTGAGCCTGGAGCCAAGCTTATCATGATTATTTGTAAAGAACTAAGAATATAATCACTTTAGAAGAAATATATACCAGTACATACATACATGTACAATAAATATGCATGCACAATATTTTTCTTTTTCTTGGAGATATAATTGACATAGAACACTGAGTTAGTTTTGGTTGTACGTTATACATCACTACCACAGTAAATTTAGTCAACATCCATCACCTCACATAGTTACAAATATTTTTTCTTTTTTTAAAAAAATATTTTTTTATGGATTTCAGAGAAGAAGGGAGAGGAGAGATAGAAACATCAATGATGAGAGAGAGTCATTGATCGCTGCCTTCTGCATGCCTCACACTGGCGATCGAGCCCACAACCCTGGCATGTGCCCTTGACTGGAATCGAACCCAGGACCCTTCAGTCTGCAGGCCGACACTTTATCCACTGAGCCCAACTGGCTAGGGCACAAATATTTTTCTTGCGGTCACAGCTTTTACGATCTGCTCTCTTAGCAACATTCAAGTAGGTGATAGAGTATCATTAACTTTTGTCGCCAGGCTATACATGGTATCCCAGAACAATGCTGTTCTCTTACAGATTCAACTGGATGGCCTTTGAAAATAAAAATTTATTCTAGATGCTTCGGGAGAAAGCAGCCCCAGCTTTTTTTCTCTTTCCTCCCTCCTCTCCAGCTCCAACTGACCTTCACCAGGACCCAGTGGAAAAGAGACAACTGACCTCCCACCAGCTCCCGACGCTGGGGAATTTCAAGGCGCAAGGAGGAACCAGAGCGCGGGGACCTCGATGGATGTTCCCTGCAGGTAACTCACACTGAATATGAACATCTCAGACACCCACAGTCAACGTCATTGTCTACCCCATCCCGGTTTCCAGTCTAGGTCTTGGTCAGTGGTGTCTCTCAGGCTCCTAAAGGGAAGCTCGTGGTTGCACTTGACCCTTCTTTGTCCCTACGCAGAGTCTGGCCACCGCGCCCCGACCGATTCCACCTCAGATGTCTCTCTCCTGTCTGGCTGCTCCTCCCCAGGCTGCCAGCCTTCTTCCGGGCCAGGCTTCACCTGTCCCCCATCACCGCCAACCCTCTCTCAGAGTTACCTCCCAACTCTGATCTACCTGAGGCTGCGTCCTCCCTGCTCACAAGCCTCCCTTGGCTTCCTGTGGTGCCAGGATCAAGCCCAAGCCCCGAGCGCCACGGTCAAGGCCCTTTACAATTAAGAGTCATTTAGTTCTTCCTCGCTTCCCTCTCGCCGCCTGCTGCTCCATTCAGCCCCGCCAACGTGCCAACTGCTCTTCTCAAACACGCCGGGTCCTTCCACCTTCCATCTCTGCAGGGCCGACCCTGTGTCTCCCTTTCTCACCTGGAGAAGCCAAGATCCGTCCGTCCTGATGCTCCGTGTGTTAGGCGGCAGCAAAGCGGGCTATCCAGCGGGCTTAGCTCAGTGGGGTACAAGAGGAAACGGCTTTCCATTCTCCCCGCGCTGCCTCCGACATGCTCTGTGGTTTCTCCCTTCCTTGGCCCTTAATTACATCTCATGCTGACCCAGAGCTTCTCCATCACTTGCGGTGAGAACAGACCTGTCCTCAGACAGTTCCGAAGGGTGGAGTCTGTCACGGGCCTCACCGGGCTTAAAGTCAAGGTGTCGGCCGGGCCGCTTCCCTTTCTGGAGGCTCAGGGGAGAATCCATCTCCCGGCCTTTTCCAGCTGCTGGAGGCCACACACGTTCCCTGACGGTGGTCACCAGCCCTTTGCATCTCCGAGTGTCTGGCCATTCTTCCATAGTCGCATCTCCCTCTCTGGCCACATGCTCCGATGTTAGGGACTTGTGTGATTAGACTGGGCCCCTCTGGATGACCCAGAATAATGTCTTTTACCTGAATCACGCCTGCCAGGTCAGGTCACCTATGCACAGGTTCTGGGGGTTAGGACACGGATATCCTTGGGGGAGCATTATTCTACCACACCCCTCCTTCAAATCTCTAGTCGTGTCTTATCTAGGCTGGAGGAGGGTGATGGGGGCTGTGGTCAGAGGCTGGGCTCGGCCACATTTCAGTAATTCTTGCAGGTGCTGGCCACTCTGTTAGGATATGGGATGTTATTGCCTGTTGTCCTCAGCTTTAAGGCTCTAACTGGGTTCCAAGCATTGGGAAGAGTCACGTTCCACACGCCAGCTGTGCGATCGGCCCCTCCTGCTCCAGGCTGTGAGATCCCTGAGGGCAGGCCTGTTTCTCCTTTATCATCAAATCTTGGTGCCAGGCACAGTACCTAAGCCAGAGAGCCAGCAAGCCTTCTGGAAAAGTTTGTTGTGTATTCAACAGAATTGGGGCGGGGGCAGGGGGAGGGAGTTATTTGCTTTATGGCTTAGAGGAGTTAAAGATGTATGACAGTTGTCAAAACTCTGCTGGGCCGAATGGTGTAATGTGATTATTTAAAAGAGTAGGTGGAGCCCTAAGCAGTGGTTAGAGGGTTAGAGCGTCGGACCAAAGGGTCGCTGGTTTGATTCATGTGTCTAACATTGATGTTTCTCTCTCTCTCTCTCTCTCTCTCTCTCTCTCTCTCTCTCTCTCTCTCTCTCACACACACACACACACACACACACACACACACACACACTTTCTCTCTTTAAAAATCAATGGAAAGCATATGTTTGGATGAGGATTAGCAAACAAAAAAAGAGTAGGTGACTTTAGACACTTGCCAAGATGGAAAGGGGTGTGTGACCCCGTGGGTGGGTGATCCTCTCAGTTACTTTAATCAGCAGGCCAGTGTGGGAGAGAACCCGATGTGAGCTAGCCTCCCTTGGCAGAAAAGCCGGGGTCACGGTCCTGATCAGTCTGCTGGGCTGCTGGTACTGCCTCAGAGCTACGGCTCTAAATCCTATTTCTCCTCTTAACCGCACACTTCACTGCAGGTGGGTAATTTTCAGTGCTGCCTTCAGGGCACCGGGAAGGTGGGGACACTCTGCATACTGTTAACTCACAATGGAGTGGGCATCGGTGCATTAAAGCCAACAGGCTGTCACCCTCCTGTGGACAGGGGTGGACACACTCAGTGACAGAGCCATGGAAACCACTCTGAATGCCGCCTCTTATTTGTGCTGGGTCCCCAGGCAACCTGAAATCCTCCTGGGACTTTTAAACCATGCCCTGGCGGGTGAGAGGGGGAGGAGGCATGGGCTGTGCATGGGGATGGAGTCTGGCTTCCTTATTTTAAATACTGTGAATGCTGGAAATTTACTCACACCTCCATTCAAAACACAGGGAAAATCCCCAAATAACTCATGTGTGTGTGTGTGTGTGTGTGTGTGTGTGTGTGTGTGTGTGTTCACTTATGCCATTATTTCTCTCTATTTGGTGTAGTAGACTGAATGGTAGACTCTAATAGCTAATCATAATGGCTATCAGGTAACAATCCCTGGAACCTGTACATGTTGCCTTGTATGGTTAAAAATAAGAAGGAGCTTTGCAGAAGTGATGATTAAGTTAAGGGTCTTGAGGTTGGGAGGTTATCACCCCACATTTCCAGGGTGAACCTTAAATGCAGTAACATGTATTCTTGTAAGAAGGAGGAGGCCAAGGCAGAGTTGACAACCACAGAAGGGAAGGACATGTAACCATGAAGGCAGAGATTGGGGCAATGCGGCCACAAGCCAAGGAATGCCGGGAGCCCCCGGAAGCTGGAAGAGGCAAGGAATGGATGCTCCCCTAGGACCCCAAGAGGGATCACATCCGATACCTTGATTTCAGCCCAGTGATTCTGCCCCGCAGAACTGTAAGAGAATACATTTCTGTGTTTGGAGCCACCAAATTCGAGGTAATTTGTTACAGTCTTAGGAAACGAATAGCCGAGAACTAAAAATATACATTATTCACGCATTCAACAAATATCTACTGTGGGGCAGGCACATATGGACCAGGGAGGCCGGAAGGAGAGAGTTTCTGATTCCATCCCACCCCCTCAATCATGCAAAATGCTCCAAATGGGTGCCTTTTTTAAAAAAAGAGACGTTTTATCATTTTTATTAGGCTCTGAAAGGGGGTTCGTGCTCCCCCCAACGTAAAAAAACCTTTGATGTTAAGGTTGATGGCCAATGTTCCTTCCTTGGCTGAGTGACTCCCCTGATATTCCCAACCTGAGAACCAGAAACAAACAAACAAACAAACCAAAGGTGCATTCTTTGCCTCCCTTGGAAGAAGAGAGAAAAACGTTAGGAATTTAAATATAGAATCTTACTGTTCCCATTAACATTTAGGGATTATTTATTTGTGCAAATATTTACAGAGCACCTGCTATGTGCCAGCTGCTCTTCTAAGCCCCTGGGGATACGGTGGGGTACAAATCAGACCAAATCAGCCCTGGTCTCATGGAGCTGGCATTCTGGTTGAGGGGAGCAGACAGAAAAATCCACTCCGCATATAATGCCTCAGGTGACAGTGAGTGGAAGCTGAGGGATAGAGGCTGGTGTTGGGCGTCGGGGCAGGCTGCATTTAGAGATAGCCAGGGGAGGTACTCTGTGAAGGTGACATGGGAGC
The DNA here is from genome assembly GCF_951640355.1 of Cnephaeus nilssonii. NCBI lineage: Eukaryota > Metazoa > Chordata > Mammalia > Chiroptera > Vespertilionidae > Cnephaeus > Cnephaeus nilssonii. Next base: position 98,460,677 of record NC_137075.1, on the reverse strand, counting down.
AGAAGGAGGTGAGGGGATAAGCCATAAACATCTACAGGGTGCAGCTGGTGTAGCTCAGTGGTTGAGCTTTGAGCCAGGAACCAAGAGGCCTCAGGTTCAATTCCGGGTCAGGGCACATGCCTGGGTTACGAGCTTGATCCCCTGTTGGGGGTGTGCAAGAGGCAGCTGATCGATGGTGTTTCTCTCTCATCGATGTATCTATCTCTCTTCCTTCCTCTATCTCTGAAAAATCAATAAAGTATATATTTTTTAAAAATCTACAGGGAAGGGAGTTTCGGGAGAGGGAAAGGCCAGTGCAAAGGCCTGGAGAGACATGAGTTCGGCAGGCTTGGCAAACAGCCAATAGGCAGACTGAGTAAACTACACTGGAAAGTTTAGCTGGTAACTGGTCTAGCAGTAAACAGAGGGGAAACATTCAAAGGAAGGATTTTTTCTGAGTGATATTCGACCTCAGGGACACTCAGTAAAGGGTGACTTCTCCCAACGGAGGACAGGAGAGCTCTGTGGGTTGTTGAGAATTCTTTCCGAAGAAGGAAGAAACGCACAAACATTGATAGGCTGTGCTGACTAAACCAAGGAACAATCCGGAAGGCAAGATGGGACTTGGTTTTTAGGCAAATGTGAAGGAATAATGAACTGACCCAATGAAAGAAGTGGGGTGGAGCAAAAAAGAAAGAAAAAGAGAGAAAGAACTCATGGACACAACAGTGTGGTGATTGCGGGGATAGGAAGGTGGTGGGATGGAAGAGGGTATAGGGAGGATAAATGGTTACGAAGAAAATAAAAAATAAAACAGAAGTGGGATAGGGTTGGTTGAATGTTTTGTTGGATTTTTATTGTGTTTGCTTTCAGTATTTTGTAACTGAGCCTCAGGACTGTGTTCCCAACTTCCCTATTTGATTGTTAGTAATGACTCATATCTAGGGGTTTAAGACAGACACAGGCACTGGAAGTTTAACTGGGAAAGTGCGGAGTGTGACCAGGAACGACTCCATCCAAGCCAGCGATCGATCCCAGGCAGGCTGGTCCTCAGGATCTGGGGTAGAGTGCCATTAAACACCCATCCCTGGAGGGCTGGCCGCGTAGAAATGAGATTTCCAGGCCCGGTCCCTGAAATGCTGTTAGGAAGCTTGTGCCCAGCAATTTGAAGGCAATAAGACTCTGATTCAATTCCACAAATGGAGACAACTGAGAGGCAGGGAGGGTGGTAATAGAGAGGTTGGCTCGGAGCAGGACAGACCTGGGCTGGAATCCCCGTCCCTCTGTCACTCCATGACCTTACTGTCTGTGTTGGGGTGAGCAGTGTTCTCCCAAAATCCATGTCCGCTTGAACCTCAGAATATGCTGGGTGCGTCAGTGGGGTGGAGGCTGCCATGGGGGATGTGAGGATATTTGTCACTACCCACCTGTGGGTCCTGAACTGAATGATGAGAAGGAGCCAGCTTTTGACACTTTTAATGGGAATCCATTAAATATGCAAGTTAATGGATGGACAGTTGACATCTTTATAATATTAGTTTTTTTCTAGCCAAGAATAGGACAAGTTTTTTTTTTTAATTTTTTTAATTTTTTATTAATTCAGACTTCTTTCATGTTAAGGGACAGTTCCGTTTTCCGGGTTTTGTTTGTTTATTGTGTTTTAATTTTTGTTTTTAGTGATGAACTAATTCATTGAAGATAAATAAGATAAGCATGTACCACCCATGGGTACCCCCTTGCAGGCCCCTCTTACATATCAAAGACCCTGCCTCCTGTTTCTGGGAGGGTTTGGGAGGGCCGCTCCCTGAAAACTGTATTGATGATACCTTTGTCTTCATTTGTAAGTTTACACATGTCTACGTACACCTGAGTAATAGATTGACTACTTTGGCTTATTTTTGAACTTCCTGTAAATGGAATCACGCCGTATGCTTTCTTTAGACATTTGCTTCCTTCAATCAACATCAAGTTGAGGAGATGCATCCATGCTGTGGAGGCGGCTGCAGCTCATTCTCCCGGTGACTGGTATTATCCTGAGTGACAATTCTGCAGTTCACACATCTATTCTCCCTCTGGCGGCAATTTGGGTTGCATATGACTCTTGGTGCACAAGCGTAAGAGTTCTCCCAGGACATTTATCTAGACGTAAAATGACTGGCTGGTAAGGTATGTGCATCTTCCACTATAAAGATATTGCCAAACCGTTTTCCCAAAGTCATTGAAACAATTGATATTTTCACTAGAGGCACATGAAGTGCCCTGGGGTTCACATCTTTGCCAACACTTGGTATTGTCAGTTATTTTTCTATTCACTTGGGTCAGTGTGGGCATTACATGGTAGCTCCTTGTTTTAGCATTTTCCCATTTACTGAGGTTGACCTTTTCACATGTGTTGTTTTTTTGGGCGGGGGGGGGGTGGATTATATTGTCTTCTGTGAAATGTCTTTTATTTTCTTAACCATGAAAAAATTGAATTGTTTGCCTTTTATATATTGGTTTGTAGGAGATTTTAGATACTCTGGATATTAATACTTTGTTAAATAGATGAGGCAGATATCTTCTCCCAGTTTGTGGAATATCTTTTAGTTTCTTTATAGTATATTTGATTGGAAAAGTTTATCATTCTAATCTAGTTAAATTTATCATTCTTTTCCTTTATGTTTACTTTTGTCTTGTTTAAGAAATCCTTCTCTACACTGAGGTCATGCAGATATGCAGATATCTGTGCATAATATGGATTTTTACAATTTTTATACCATGGGCCCTTTGCATGGTTTCAAATAAAACTTAGAGGATTACAAAAACCCCACAAGTATACTGAAATACAGGTATCAAAATAGTTAAAATTATGATCTATAATAATAAAAGCAGAATATGCTAATTAGACCAGACAGCCCAACGACCTCCCAGACGAAGCAGGGCTGCAAGGGCCGAGCCCTTGCATGAATTTCGTGCATTGAGCCTCTAGTTTATAATAAATGTGCTTCTTTCTAATGCATTAAGTAAGAAGAGTTAGCAGAAAATCTAATAGCTGCTATAAATTTCCAAGTACTGATGAGCCTAAATAATATTTTGGGATACCTGCAACAATTATAATATTAAAATAGTATTCTTATTAGTGACAACGTCAAAAGTACTACAAGACTACTATGATCTGTTGTTTATGTTCAAAATTGAATCTCTAAATTTTAGTTAGAGGTTAGGGAAAATAAATATCAATTTTTTTCCCATCCATGTTCATGAATCGACTGGATTCTACCCACCAACCCATTGAGGGTCTGTTGGACCTGGGTAAGAACACCTGTATAGTATTTTCTAAAAATGTTAGTTTTATCTTTCATGTTTTTTATCAATTAGAATTTTTAAAATATTGTACATAATTTCTCCTTTTTCATTGATTACTCTATTAATTTAGTGATTATATAATTAACTGATTGATTATTCTTCCCCTTTGTTCTACAATGTCAATGCTGGCTTAAATCAAGTTTCCTTGTAATGGATCCATCTTTTCTAGGTCCTTGATTCTGTTCTACTGATCTAGTTATTGATCTATGTAAATGCTACATTGTCGTAATTGCTATCACCAGGAACTAAGTTTGAAATTAGTAAGGCAAGTTTCCCCATGTGTGTGTTGGCTTCTCTCAGTCCTTCACTTTTCTAAGTAAATTTTAGAAACAACTTGACAAATTCCATTATTGGGATGTTGATTGGCGCTTCACTGAGTCTACAGAACATTTATTCGGACCTTTGAATAACATTTAATATTTTTTCCCATAAAAGACTTGGGCATCTTTTGTTAAATTGCTCTCTTTGTGTCCTGGTGTTACAGTTTTTGAAAATTTTGTTTTTTAATTATATTTTCTCTGTTGCTGATGCATAGAAAATCAATTGCTCTTGAATATTGCTCTTTTAAGCCCACCTTATTAAACCTGCTTATTAAATTTAATAATTTATAGAATTTTGAGTTTTCTATGAAAATAATCATATCACCTTCAATTAATGTCTGTTTTGTTTCTTTGATTCCAAACCTCATATCTTTTATTTCTTTTTCTTATTAAATTTGCTAGTATCTTCAGTACAGTATTGAATAAAAGCAATGATTTTTCTTAACTTAACCTTTAAGAGCGATGTTTACTATGGGCTTTTGGTAGATGTTCTTTGGGTTAGAGAAATTTCTTTTTTAAAAAAATAATTCTTCAATTTTATTTTAAAAGCATAAGTAGATGTTGTTTGGTTTTATTTTTTGTTAATCCTCACTGGAGGATATTTGATTTTTAGAGAGAGTGGAAGGGAGGGGAGAGACAGACAGAGAGAAACATTGATGCGAGAGAGACACATGGATTGGTTGCCTCCCACATGAGCCCCGACTGGGGTCAAGGATTGAGCCTGCAACCAAGGTACATGCCCTTGACTGGGATCTAACCCGGGACCCTTCAGTCTGTGGGCCAACACTCTATCCACTGGGTCAAACCAGCTAGGGCTGGTTTTATTTTTTTTTAAGGCAACAGATACCAGAATGCATGTGTTCTCAATGGAAAAGGCCCACTAAGGAGAAACAAATTTAGGATGCAAACTTAGAGGAGATATCCTGAACAGGGAAGTTCTTGAAAGGCTGAGGGTGGATTTTTATATATACATATATATTTTTTATGTATATGAAGTTCTTAATATAATGTCTGGTCTATTAGCTTCTTATTGCAGCTGCAACAAACACCACCAAATTGGTGGCTTAAAACACATTTGCCCTAGCCAGTGTGGCTCAGTTGGTTGGGGTTGTTGTCCCATGCACTGGAAGGTCTGTGGCACTCAAGGCCACGGGTTTGATTTCTGGATCAGGACACATAACTGGGTTGTGGGTTCTACCCCTGGTTGGGGCGCATTGGGGAGGCAACTGATAGATGTTTCTCTCTTGCATCAATGTTTCCCTTTCTCTCCCTTCTTCCCTCTCTAAAAGCAATCCTATCTAATAAAGATGGAATATGCAAATTGACCGTCACTTCATGACAAAGATGGCGGTGCTCATAGCCACAAGATGGTGGCACCCAGTCCCTCAGCACCACCGGAGTCCCCCAATCCTTTAAGCCCTCGCTGCAGGGGCGAGGGGCAAGCAGCACCCCAGTCCCCTGCAGCGAGCACCCAGCAGGGCCTGCTTGGCCGTCGCCGTGGTGTGGAGCAGGCAGGCCCAGCAGAGAGCAGAGAACCACGGGGAGCGGGCCTAAGCCTTCAGTAGGACATCTCTTGAGGGCACCCGGATTCAAGAGGGTGCAGGTCGGGCTGAGGGACACACCCCCCCCCCCCCCCGTGCATGAATTTCATACACCGGACCTCTAGTAATAAATAAGTAAATAAATAAATAATAAAACAATGCACATTTATAGCTCAGAATCTGAAATCGCTTTCACTTGCCTAAAGTCATGGTGTCAGCAGGGCTGCGTTCCTTCTGGAGGCTCCATGGAGAATCTGCTTCTTACCTCTCCAGCTTTCAGAGGCTGCCAGCCATCCTTGGCTTGTGGCCCCTTCCTCCATCTTCAAAGCCAGTGGCATCGCACCCTCAAATCTCTCTCTGCTTTCATTGTCTTTCTTCTATAGAAGGATCCTCCTTGTCAATGACTGGGCCACCCTGACAATCCAGGGTAATCTCCCCATCTCAAAATACTTAACGGAATGACAAAGACCCTTTTGCCATAGAAGGTAATATTGGCAGGTTCCAGGGACTGGGATAGGCACATTCTTTATTTAGCTTACCAATCTTGGCATGTATTTAATGTTTAAAAATGGTTGAATATTGGTAAATCTATGTAATTCAACCTAAAGATTCTCAATAAATAGGAGTTACCGTTAAGACTAAAAATGAAAGGGGGGGGGATTATTTTACCCTAAATAGCGGCTCCAGGCCTGTCCCTGTTGTCTCAGGAATAGGTGGGCAGCTTATAGCAGAGCCCGAATCTTTAGTCCTTCCTGGGCCACTGCCCCAGAAGCACAGGTAGGTCTCCTTCCCTAAGGCCACTGTCTCCTCGTGATTTTGGAGGAGGCCTGCTTCCCGCAGAGTAGGGGATCCCTCTGTCCAGCTACAAGGTCCTCTACCCACAGCATAAGCGTTCTTTTGAAGACAAAGCAGCTCCAAACGACTTCCATGTTGTAAGCGTGTGTGAGGCAGGAACAGAGTCTGTGGCACCCGAGGCCACGGGAAAGAAGTCAGCGGCACCGATCCCATTTTTGTTTACATTAAAAAATATATTTTTTAATTTATTTCAGAGAGGAAGGATAGAAACATCGCATCAGTGTTTCAGAGAGAGGGATAGAAACATCAATGATGAGAGAGAATCATTGATCGGCTGCCTCCTGCACGCCCCACACTAGGGATCGAGCCCATAACCCCGGCATGTGCCCTGACTGGGAATCAAACCCTGACCTCCTGGTTCATAGGTCGATGCTCAACCACTGAGCCATGCCGGCCAGGCTGTTTGCATTTTTGACATCTTATTTGCCATCGATCTTTTTGGCATTCATTTAGATGTTGAAAAATATTGCATTAAAATGTTACTTATCTAAATGACTGATATTATTGGGCACCCCCTTTGCTTTTTTACCCTAGATTCCACTCTCCTCACCTTAGTTCCCACTCTGGTCTGTGGGTCTATATTTGTAGCTTATTTTTTCTAATGTAGCTCTGGACACTCCCAGCAAAAGTCCAAGCCTTCTCTGTTGAAAAAACACACGAAGGTTAGGATTTACTGCGCTAACAGGGGAGGAAGGCCACCTCTGAACCTCTAACCCGCCCGTCATCCGAGGGACTCTCTTGGCCGTCAATTGCCTCCTCCACGTGAGAGAGAATAAACTAATCCCATCCCTATTCAGTTCAATCAAGCTCATGGCGCTGTCTCTACCTCCAGCAATAAGAGACAGGGACAGTTCATTTCCATCGCTAAGCAACGGCGAACACAGCGCGCAGCATCTGCACCCTGCCCGACGGGCTGATAGGGATCAGTGTCTAAAGTTCTTGTTTGCATTTTGAAGTCAACAGTAATTGCGGTTGTCTATTAGGGTTCATTAAGTTGGTTTATGGCTGGACCCACTCCAGTCTCCACTCGGCGGTTTGAAAGCGTTGTCCTCCCATGGAAAGAACTATTTGGCAATAAAAACCCTGGGCTAATTTCCTCAACTCATTTCCCCTCGACGGGCGGGGAAGCTAGGGTCACCATCCACAGGGCTCTCGCCTTGGAGAACAAGGGCTCTGTGGAAGGTTCTGGAAGAGCCGGGTGGACAGCAGGGCGAGGGGGAGGCTCTGCATCTCCGAGCTGGCCTCCTTCCATTCCTTGCTGAAAGTAGGCCAGTGGAGCAGAATTCTATTATGTGAGCCCAGCCGGGGAGGGGAGTGCTCACTGCCCCTTTCCCCATGCCAGCCCAGCCAGCGCCCAAGTTGGAAAAGAGCCTTCTGAGCCTCTATGCACGGCCTGGGGCCAGAGGGAGGCACTAGCCAGGGACGGGATCGGCTCCCGCCTCCCTGGCCAGGGAATGGGGCAAACACTGGCCTCAGTGTAATGGTAGGAAGTTCAGCCAGCTTGAAAGAGCCGCCCCCTTGGATGCCATTTCCCAGGTGTTGACTCACCGGGCAGGCGGCTGAGAGGCTGCCAGGCCCGGCTGGGGGGCTTCAGCCCCGGTTCCTGGGAGCTAGGTCTGCTCTGAAAATACAAACCAGGGAACAGCTTAAAGCAATTACTGAGGATGTTGTTCTCCTTTCTAGACCCGCTTCCAAAGCAGCCTTCCACTCTCAGCACTTTCCAGACCTAGTCATCATCGTCTTCTCTCTCCTTGGCTGGTGAGATTTTAATTTTTTTATTTTTTATTTTTTAGGGCCAAGCTAGATAACAAGCCTGCTTGCACCCCCTAGTGTACAAGGAGCCCCGCACCATTCATCGCTGTGTCTGGGTGAGGCCAGGCAGGCGACTGGGATTGCAGATATTTATTACGGTGATTGGGGCAGGAAGGTCTGATTCCAAGGGTTGGGAAGAGGGAACCACGCTTACACTCCTGATTCAGTTCACAGCCCAGGAAACTGTTCTCGAGTGTTTTCTCCCAGGCTTGCTTCTGACTCACTGGCTATGACGCAAGAGGCTGTTTGTGGCCCCATCACTGAGGGGAAGTGAGGATCAAGTATTCAAAATACTTTAATGTCATAGAGAACTATAGAATAGCCCTGTCTTATGGTTGACAGGTGCAGAAGCCGAATCGTTGTGAACCGAAAAACTCTGAAAGTCCAACGTCATTGTTCTTGCTCTTGTTAAAATGTGTGCTCGCTTCTGTTGGGTACAGAGACACACACGGGCAATGAGTGCCAAAAAATTGACAAGCTGTGGAAAGGTGAGAAGCTCAGAACAGCAAGTTCCTTGTATCCTCGAACTCCATGGAGATCTTTCTCTGAAAAAAAGGCCGGAGAGAGGTTAGATAAATATGAAAAGGAAACCGTTGTCAGGATGAACCAATGCAAGGTGGGTACCAGAGTATGAGGTGGGGCATCAAGAACCATGGGCATCTTTCAAAGAAGAATTGACGACCACCCACCTAGGATCACTAGGAGGCTTACCTACTGAAAAGCTTGGGACCTCCACCAAATGGTTACTTAAAGAATCTCTCCAGGTTGGTTATTTTGATTGAAAATTCAAGAACAAGGATGGCAAATAGGTTTAATATTACATACCAACTTTCATCAACTGAAATACTATATTGAGAGTATTCTTGAAGGTTCAGTTTGAGGAGAAGCATCATGATTGATTAGTGATGTCTGCCATGAGCACAGGACAATGAGAGGTGGTATATGTGCCAACTAGGCCAGAAGAAAAAAAAAAGGAGGCACAAAATCCTAAATTTACACTCTCCTGAGTGTAAATACACTTGATCCACAAGAGGCAATTAGAGACCAGTTTGTTGCCTGCACACCGCAATCTCAGAAGAAACAGAAGAGGAAGGGGTGGGCAGAAAGCAAGGCAGCCAGCCAGCCCTCTAACCCTGGAGACCCTCATGCAGCCGTGGATCCCCTAGTCCCCTGCAGGCCCCTTTCCTTGCACGGTGTTCATCATTCATAGGCAGGAAGTTCTGCAAGCAAAGGGAACGTGTCTGCCTCCTTAGAGCCATGCCCAGTGCCTGGCCCCTGCATACTAATGAGTCGATGTTTGCTGATGAGGAATACATACAAGAATGACGTGTCATGGATGTAGATGTGGAATGAATATCAATCAGAACTTCCTGATCATTAGAACTGTGATGGAATGGGCTGCCTTGAAAAGGACCAGTCAGGCCAGCATTTCCTCAGTATAAATTCTGGTTAGAGTGGGTGGTGGGAGACAGTGGCACATAGGTGTCGGGTCCATGGGCTCTGGGGTCAGACAAAGCTAGTGTGAGTCCTGGTTCTGCTACTTACGGTTGTGAGACTTTAAGACAATCTGCCCCAATGTCTGCATCTGTTCAATGGGGTACCAATGTCTGCCCAATGTCTGCCTCTGTTCAATGGGGGTACCAATGTCTGCCCAATGTCTGCATCTGTTAAATGGGGGTACCAATGTCTGCCCAATGTCTGCATCTGTTCAATGGGGTACCAATGTCTGCCCAATGTCTGCATCTGTTAAATGGGGGTACCAATGTCTGCATCTGTTAAATGGGGGTACCAATGTCTGCCCCAATGTCTGCATCTGTTAAATGGGGTACCAATGTCTGCCCCAATGTCTGCATCTGTTAAATGGGGTACCAATATCTGCCCAATGTCTGCATCTGTTAAATGGGGTACCAATGTCTGCCCAATGTCTGCATCTGTTAAATGGGGTACCAATGTCTGCCCAATGTCTGCATCTGTTAAATGGGGGTACCAATGTCTGCCCAATGTCTGCCTCTGTTCAATGGGGTACCAATGTCTGCCCAATGTCTGCATCTGTTAAATGGGGCACCAATGTCTGCCCAATGTCTGCCTCTGTTCAATGGGGGTACCAATGTCTGCCCCAATGTCTGCCTCTGTTCAATGGGGTACCAATGTCTGCCCCAAAGTCTGCATCTGTTAAATGGGGTACCAATGTCTGCCCCAATGTCTGCATCTGTTAAATGGGGGTACCAATGTCTGCCCAATGTCTGCATCTGTTAAATGGGGTACCAATGTCTGCCCCAATGTCTGCATCTGTTCAATGGGGTACCAATGTCTGCATCTGTTAAATGGGGGTACCAATGTCTGCCCCAATGTCTGCATCTGTTAAATGGGGGTACCAATGTCTGCCCAATGTCTGCATCTGTTAAATGGGGGTACCAATGTCTGCATCTGTTAAATGGGGCACCAATGTCTGCCCAATGTCTGCATCTGTTCAATGGGGTACCAATGTCTGCCCCAATGTCTGCATCTGTTAAATGGGGGTACCAATGTCTGCCCAATGTCTGCCTCTGTTCAATGGGGTACCAATGTCTGCATCTGTTAAATGGGGGTACCAATGTCTGCCCCAATGTCTGCATCTGTTAAATGGGGGTACCAATGTCTGCCCAATGTCTGCATCTGTTAAATGGGGGTACCAATGTCTGCATCTGTTAAATGGGGCACCAATGTCTGCCCAATGTCTGCATCTGTTCAATGGGGTACCAATGTCTGCCCCAATGTCTGCATCTGTTAAATGGGGGTACCAATGTCTGCCCAATGTCTGCATCTGTTAAATGGGGTACCAATGTCTGCCCCAATGTCTGCATCTGTTAAATGGGGGTACCAATTCTTGAAGAAGAGCCTGAGACTAGGATGTAAAGGCAGGTGGTGTATGTGTGAGGCGGTCCAGGAGGCAAGAGGGAAGCAGCCGTGAGAGGGGGGCAGAGGAGGAAAATCCCATCCAGGGGGCCAATTGAGCCCCACCAGGAAGGGGGTGCTCTCTCCTCGTGAGGAGTCTTGGAGGAATTCTGTGGAAAGTATTTCTCTGAAGGGTGAAAGGCCTGACATCTCTAGATCTCACATCTCATCCTTTGAGGCGAACTCCCCTGCTCTTCCAGGCTGCACCTGTTCGTGGGATGAGGCCCCTCCCTCCTCCTTCCGCAGATCAGAGGCCACTGGGGGTGGGGAGCTGTCCATCCACCACAGCTGCAGTCAGAGGAGGCGGAGGGGGTGTGGCACAGGGCACTGTCCTGTGCCCGCCTCCAATATTCCCATGGTTATGGAACGGGAGCCCTCTGAGGGAGGGACTATTCAAGACCACGGTCATTTGATGAATGTATTTTGAGTGAACATATATTATAAGGATTAAATAAAATAATATCCTAAAAGGTTTAACACAGTGCCTAAAAATAAAGTGCCGTGGACAGCTGCTATTATTATTATTAATTTCCTTTTACTAATAGACAGTGACACTTTCTAAGAGAAACAGGACTCATCTGGGGGTAACCTTGTCACTTTGGGGCTTGTGTATTTGCTTGGAGGACTCGCAGTTTGGGAGGAGATTAAAATAGGTCTGGCCTTGACCTCCAGAGAGAAGATTCTGGATGAGTTGGGCCAGCCTCGCAGACACCGGGGCACACTGGACTTTCTCTTCTGGCTTTTAGTGACGCCACAGCCTCTAACACTCCCTGACACCTGGCTTCATAATTTTCTGAGTTAAACTACCCGTTTTAAAGCAGGAACCACAGGATTATGTCAGGGACAATTACCTGGAGGCCCCTGAGATCCTAAAAACGGTGCTTTAACTAGATGACGTACGGGGGGTAAAAATGCAAAATGTTGCGCTTACACCCCCGTGCCATTGAGCTCAAACCTTCCCCCGACGTGCAAAAAGAACAAGGGACTGAAATGTTCTTCATCCTTTGAACAGCATCTGGCCCAGCTTCAGCCACGTCCACCCCCACACGCCTCCTGAATGGTGGCGGGGCGCCACGGCAGAGAGAAACGGAGAGACACGTGACCAGCAGGCGGGACCTCTCATGCTCTTGCGAGAGGAGGCCCATTGTGTGGCGCTGCTTTGGAAATCTTCAGTCTTGATCTGGACATGTTCACTCAAGGGAATCTTTCCTACGCCCTGCACAGACTCGGCGGCAGAAAGCAGAGCAAAGGATGCCACCTGGGCAGCCAGGGATACGATGGAGAGAGAAAACAAAAAAGGTGGCTGAGAAGGAATTCAAAGGGACCACCCACAGACACAGCTTTAGGGTTCTCAGGTGACAGATCCCTTCCCCTGGGGACAGGGACGGTGGCTTGGGCGTGAGCCCGTCCCAGCAGCGTCACGGTGTCTACCACTGCCCAGCTGGTGTTTCCACGCTGCCCTGAATGGCCACCTGAAGACCAGCCAGTCTCATTGGCGGGCACTCGAGGTTCTCCTGGCCTGGAGAGATGGGTGCCAGAATCCACCTGCCTTGTTGTTTTCTGTGGCATAAGGTGTACCGCCCCCTATCGATCGCCCCAAGCAAACGCACCTTGCTCACCTTGACAACTGTGCAGCCGAAGAAAGCGTTTTAAAAAATGCATCGGCCTGCGCTGCCCTGTCCAGACTGACGCATCCAGGAAGCAGAAGGGGGCTCCCAGGACGGCGATGTCAGGTCTGGCATTCGAATAATTAGTGGGCGAGTAATTGCTGTAATAATTAATTTCCGTCGCTTAATCCAGTGATCAGGCATGTCACTTTACACATGGGAAATGTTGGTCCCTGTAGGGGCGTGCATGTGCGTGTGTGTGTGTGTGTGTGTGCGTGTGCAGTTGCTATTTAGTTAGGATTTGGAGATCAGTCTGTGGAATACATAAGATGCTTTTAGTTTGGTTTGTAGCCATAGGTTTGGGAGAAAAACAGCAAGGTGGATAAAGAGAGACAAAAATGACATGCTCCCAACCTCGAATGTCAAAGTGGGGTTGGATCACATGTCACCATTCACAGCTTGGGGACAGGCAACCCGGAAGCGGGTCCTCCGGGCTGGCCAAGGCCCAGCTGCCCGGCAGAAATCCACCGAAGCCACACATGTAACCTTCAATGTTCTAACAGCCACATTTTTAAAAAGTAAGAGACAGTGAAGTTATTTTCTTAAATATTTTTATTGAATTCAGAGAGGAAAGGAGAGGCAGAGAGAGATAGAAACACCAATGATGAGAGAGAATCATCGATTGGCTGCCTCCTGCACGCCCTTACTGGGGATCAAGCCCACAATCCGGGCATGAGCCCTCAACCAGAATCAAACCTGGGACCCTCTAGTCCGCAGGCCGACGCTCTATCCCGAGCCAAACCAGCTAGGGCAATGAAGTTATTTTTATTTTTTTAAATATATTTTATTGATTTTTCACAGAGAGGAAGAGAGAGGGATAGAGAGTTAGAAACATCGATGAGAGAGAGACATCGATCAGCTGCCTCCTGCACAACCCCCCCTGGGGATGTGCCCGCAACCAAGGTACATGCCCTTGACCGGAATCGAACCCGGGACCTTTCAGTCCGCAGGCCGACGCTCTATCCACTGAGCCAAACCGGTTTTGGCTGAAGTTATTTTTAACAATAAATGATACTTAATGCCCTAGATCTGCAATGCTATTATTTCAAAATATAAGCAATAGAAAAAATGTTAGTAGGATATCTTATATTTTCTCTTCATACAGTCTTCGAAATCGGACGTATTCTTTTACACTTACAGCATATCTCAATTCCGCTTCACAGTCTCACCAGCCACAGTTCAAATGCCCAGTAGCTGCTCGTGACCAGAGTCCTCTGTGTTGACCAGCAAAGAGGTAGGGGTGCTGGACAGACTCACCTCTGCGAAGCCATCCCCAGACAGAAGCGATGGCATTGTCATTAAAAAAAAAATAGACCACGTTGGTTTGTGTGTCGAAGGATGCGCTGCTTCCGTTGAAGCCGTTCGTGGGCCCCCTGATAGACTGCGGTAGGGGTCGCATCTTTCTCACCCTCAAGCCTCCCCTTCACACTCATTTCTGTATCCATTTCATCTGGGCAGAGTACATCGTGAGGAGCCAGAAATGTTGAGTGAATGCCTAGCCCCGTGTGATGGGGGAAAGTGTACAAAAAATGAATTGAAATGGACTCTGAACTCAAGGAATTTGCCATCGGGAAGGAGAGACGGTATCAGGACACAATGATGGGCGAACGCCACCAAACAGTATAAAGTTTTATGTCAGGTTAAATGGGATTAAATGGCAGAGTGCAAGGTGGATGGGAGGAGAGAGGTCAACGCTGGCTGGATTTACCGGGGATGATTTTAGGGACTGGCGGGGTTCCGGCAGGCCCAGAGGAAAGGCACTGGGGGAGGGAAAGGCAGGGTGCAGCCCAGTGAGCACACCCTCCCTTCCCCCACCCCCGCCCCCGCCCCCATGAAGCCCAGATTCAAGCCTGCAGCTGCCTGGCCACCAAAAAGTGGAGCTGCTGTGATTCGGGGGCCACCAGCTTTGCCTCGTTCTCTAAAGCCTTCGTTTCCCCTTTGCCCCTTTTGGACTTTCCTCTCCTCCTCCCTTACTAGTTCTTCGTGCCCTGTGGGGTGCACCGGCCCCTGTGGTCGGGTGGGGCCATGTGTCCAGCCTGGCTGGGGAGCTGTGAGTGGCGGCAGTGGGTCACCCCAGGCCACGCTCCAGACTGTCTCTGAAGAACTGGCTCCGTGGGTACCTCGCATCCTTGGAGCCTTTCTGCCGACTTACAGCGAGCACGTCACGGGAGACAGAGATGCATCACGTGGTTTTAGACCCCATTCCGTAGATGCTGTTGCCATGATTGGCCTGCCTCTCCCGAGTGACACAGCCCCTCCAGGGAGAGGGGACAGAGTCTTCTTGGGGTGGGTGGGTTTGAAAGAGGGGGCAGGAGAACCCCCGGGATGCCCTGCCCCCTGTGCTGAGGGGACCCCCCTCCATGGTCACCTACGATATAGGAGCCTCCTCAGTCAGGACAGACCCACCTCCAGGTCCACGCCATGGTCCACGGCCTCCATGAAGACAGGCACGGTCAGCGCTCTGATGGCAGTGGAAGCGGGTGGGGGTGGGGGGACACCATGGTAGGTCCCGGAGGAGGAGAAAGGGGAAGAGGACGGGGTCTGGCCCACGGGCGTGGAGGAAAACTACAGGCTCAGAGTGAATGAGGGTCTTGGCGGAGCGGGACCTGCTGCCCTGAGCACCCCTTCCTCCCAGCCCTGCCCCCCAGCCGTCCTTGCAGGCTGTCCTCAGTCAGATTTCACTCCCTGGGTGAGCAGTGGGTCAGTCACCCAGCAAACAGCGCTTGAGGGCTCCTCTGGGCGAATCTTAAGGATAAAAACCCGCGCTGGCTGCAGACCTGCCCTTATGAGTTCCGTCCAGTGGGGGAGAGAGACAAGTAAGGCTCAACGTGGTGAGGTTTTAAGAGCTAAGATGGGCAGTCCAGGGTTGATTACCACAGAGGAGGAGCCTCGCCCTCAGCCTGAGAAGTCAGGGAGGGCTTCCCAGGGGAGGTGAGGCAGCAGCCACCGGGCAGCGTTAAGGGAGAAGCTGTCCGGGCTCAGGCAGGGAGGAGCAAAGGAGCGGAGCAGGCCCATTCCGGGAAGGCTAAGTGGCTGGGCAGGGGCTGCACGGGGTGCTGTGGGCAAGCAGAGAGATATCAGACTGACATGGAGAGGGCAGGACCCAGTCACCAAGGGCCCGGTAACCATGGCGATGGGGATGAGTGCGGGCTAGCAAAGAGATGCTGCAGAGATTTAAGCCAAGGAAGACCTTGATCGGATTTGTATGTGGTTGGGAGGACAAAGAAGTGATTTTGTGAGCGGGCCAGACAGGAAGAGGCCTTTTTAGAGGGTTTTATTTGTGTGGTGTTGTGTTTATTTGTGTTAAGCAAAACTGCCCCCTAGCACCGGTGATATGAAGACAGGCCCTGGGACAGGGGACAGAAGGAGGGAGTAGGGCAGTGGGATGACAGAAATTATTTTAACGAATCAAGGCACTTGGTTTTAATTCTGGATGAGGGACCATGGAGCAATGGGAGGAGTGGAATGGTGAAGAGAGAGACACCACAGGATATGAGGAAGCCGAGCTCAGAGAAGGCAGTTAGGAGGAGAGAGAAGGAGGCTAGAAGGTGAGAGAAGGAGGCTAGGAGGAGAGAGAAGGAGGCTAGAAGGTGAGGGAAGTGGGCTAGGAGGAGAGAGAAGGAGGCTAGAAGGTGAGAGAAGGAGGCTAGGAGGAGAGAGAAGGGGGCTAGGAGGAGAGAGAAGGGGGCTAGGAGGCGAGAGAAGGGGGCTAGGAGGAGAGAGAAGGGGGCTAGGAGGAGAGAGAAGGGGGCTAGGAGGAGAGAGAAGGGGGCTAGGAGGAGAGAGAAGGGGGCTAGGAGGAGATAGAAGAGGGCTAGAAGGTGAGGGAAGGGGGCTAGGAGGAGAGAGAAGGAGGCTAGAAGGTGAGAGAAGGAGGCTAGGAGGAGAGAGAAGGGGGCTAGGAGGAGAGAGAAGGGGGCTAGAAGGTGAGGGAAGGGGGCTAGGAGGAGAGAGAAGGGGGCTAGGAGGAGAGAGAAGGGGGCTAGGAGGAGAGAGAAGGGGGCTAGGAGGAGAGAGAAGGGGGCTAGGAGGAGAGAGAAGGGGGCTAGAAGGTGAGGGAAGCAGGCTAGGAGGAGAGAGAAGGGGGCTAGGAGGTGAGAGAAGGGGGCTAGGAGGAGAGAGAAGGGGGCTAGGAGGAGAGAGAAGGGGGCTAGGAGGAGAGAGAAGGAGGCTAGGAGGTGAGAGAAGGGGGCTAGGAGGAGAGAGAAGGGGGCTAGGAGGAGAGAGAAGGAGGCTAGGAGGAGAGAGAAGGGGGCTAGGAGGAGAGAGAAGGAGGCTAGGAGGTGAGAGAAGGGGGCTAGAAGGTGAGAGAAGGGGGCTAGGAGGAGAGAGAAGGGGGCTAGGAGGAGAGAGAAGGAGGCTAGGAGGAGAGAGAAGGGGGCTAGGAGGAGAGAGAAGGGGGCTAGGAGGAGAGAGAAGGGGGCTAGGAGGAGAGAGAAGGGGGCTAGGAGGAGAGAGAAGGGGGCTAGGAGGAGAGAGAAGGAGGCTAGGAGGAGAGAGAAGGGGGCTAGGAGGAGAGAGAAGGAGGCTAGAAGGTGAGAGAAGGGGGCTAGGAGGAGAGAGAAGGGGTCTAGGAGGAGAGAGAAGGGGGCTAGGAGGAGAGAGAAGGGGGCTAGGAGGAGAGAGAAGGAGGCTAGGAGGTGAGAGAAGGGGGCTAGAAGGTGAGAGAAGGGGGCTAGGAGGAGAGAGAAGGGGGCTAGGAGGAGAGAGAAGGAGGCTAGGAGGAGAGAGAAGGGGGCTAAGAGGAGAGAGAAGGAGGCTAGAAGGTGAGAGAAGGGGGCTAGGAGGAGAGAGAAGGGGGCTAGGAGGAGAGAGAAGGGGGCTAGGAGGAGAGAGAAGGGGGCTAGGAGGAGAGAGAAGGGGGCTAGGAGGAGATAGAAGAGGGCTAGAAGGTGAGGGAAGGGGGCTAGGAGGAGAGAGAAGGGGGCTAGAAGGTGAGGGAAGAGGGCTAAGAGGAGAGAGAAGGGGGCTAGGAGGAGAGA
This sequence comes from Cnephaeus nilssonii, assembly GCF_951640355.1. NCBI lineage: Eukaryota > Metazoa > Chordata > Mammalia > Chiroptera > Vespertilionidae > Cnephaeus > Cnephaeus nilssonii. Next base: position 98,443,242 of record NC_137075.1, on the reverse strand, counting down.
GAAGGAGGCTAGGAGGTGAGAGAAGGGGGCTAGAAGGTGAGAGAAGGGGGCTAGGAGGAGAGAGAAGGGGGCTAGGAGGAGAGAGAAGGAGGCTAGGAGGAGAGAGAAGGGGGCTAGGAGGAGAGAGAAGGAGGCTAGAAGGTGAGAGAAGGGGGCTAGGAGGAGAGAGAAGGGGGCTAGAAGGTGAGAGAAGGGGGCTAGGAGGAGAGAGAAGGGGGCTAGGAGGAGAGAGAAGGAGGCTAGGAGGAGAGAGAAGGGGGCTAGGAGGAGAGAGAAGGGGGCTAGGAGGAGAGAGAAGGGGGCTAGGAGGAGAGAGAAGGGGGCTAGGAGGAGAGAGAAGGGGGCTAGGAGGAGATAGAAGAGGGCTAGAAGGTGAGGGAAGGGGGCTAGGAGGAGAGAGAAGGGGGCTAGAAGGTGAGGGAAGAGGGCTAGGAGGAGAGAGAAGGGGGCTAGGAGGAGAGAGAAGGAGGCTAGGAGGTGAGAGAAGGGGGCTAGAAGGTGAGAGAAGGGGGCTAGGAGGAGAGAGAAGGGGGCTAGGAGGAGAGAGAAGGAGGCTAGGAGGAGAGAGAAGGGGGCTAGGAGGAGAGAGAAGGAGGCTAGAAGGTGAGAGAAGGGGGCTAGGAGGAGAGAGAAGGGGGCTAGGAGGAGAGAGAAGGGGGCTAGGAGGAGAGAGAAGGAGGCTAGAAGGTGAGAGAAGGAGGCTAGGAGGTGAGAGAAGGGGGCTAGGAGGAGAGAGAAGGGGGCTAGAAGGTGAGGGAAGGGGGCTAGGAGGAGAGAGAAGGGGGCTAGGAGGAGAGAGAAGGGGGCTAGGAGGAGAGAGAAGGGTGCTAGAAGGTGAGGGAAGCAGGCTAGGAGGAGAGAGAAGGAGGCTAGAAGGTGAGAGAAGGGGGCTAGGAGGAGAGAGAAGGGGGCTAGGAGGAGAGAGAAGGGGGCTAGGAGGTGAGAGGAGATGGACTGGGAGGTGCACATCCCATTGGCTCAGACCTCCTCACAGATGCACGCTGGTGGGAGAAGAGGAGGAACCAGAAATGAGGTCCCTGGTTCAACAGCATCACCTACCTTCAATTCTGTTACCATGAAAAAAGCAAGGGTGGATTTTGGCCACTGGGCCACGGGTCCCTTCCTGAAGGCTCTTGTTAAAGGGCTCAAAAGGACAGAGAGTTGGACCCTCACAAGAACAGGCTGAGTCTAGTTCATGTGCCTATCCTATATCATAAGGAGCTAATATGCTAATTAGACCAGATGTCAGAATGACCTTCTGGAATGATCTTCCGGAACAACATTCCTGAATGACCAGTGGGCAGGGCTGCAGGGCTGCGAGGCAGCTGGGCTGCAAGGACCGAGCCCCTTGCATGAATTTCGTGCATCGGGCCTCTAGTCTATCAATAAGCATGTGTGTGAGTGGTGGAATTTGGTCTCAGGCTTGCTTTCCTTATAACTTGCTTGATGGTGAGGCCGTGGAGGAGACCTGGCTCCGGCGAGGGTGGGGTAGACAGCGACAATCCCACGGGACTCGGGCCCCATCTCAGACCTGCCCTGTAACAACCTCACCAGGTGACTCACGGAGAAGCACCGTCCTCCTGCACCTTTGCTCGGCCTTGACGTTGGCCGGGTGCACAGACAGCTCTCCATTGATTTTATAGCTGGCAGAGCCCACCCCGCACGACGACCGTGTTTTTCATTGGCCCACTAGTGCGGAGGGGCATCCTTTCAGCAGATCGTACCCAGCATGCAAAGAAAGAAAGGCAGAGGAGAAAAGACATGGTATAGAATAAAAACGAAAGAAGAGTGGGTCACACTAAGGATGAGTGTTGTTTTCCGTTACAGAGGTGTGTGTGGGTGTCGTTCCCAGTCAGAAAACAAAACAGGTGTGAGCCCCGAGTTTGCAGGAGGCAGGGTCTGTGGCAGGAAGTTCGCAGGCCAGGCAGCAGCCCATCCTGGGTCTGAACACCTCCTCTGAGTGGTGTGGCTTTGGCCAATACTGAGCCTCATTTTCTCTCATGTAAAACGGGTTAACTTCAACCTATCGGGTTATTGCAACTGTCACCAGGACAGAGAAGGGGGTAAATCCCTGTGGGTCCTTTCCTGCCGCTTACCAGTATCCCTTTGCCTTTTAGGACAGGAAAGTGGCTTGCCTGAGGCTTAGCAGTTGAGACAAAAGCCAGAATTCCTCCTTCCTGGGCCTCAGTTTCCCCGCTGTGAAGGAAGGCACAGTTTGCCTAGAAGGCCTGTAAGGGGCTCAGCCCTGGGGTCCGTGTCCAGAGGGCACGTGCACGAGGGGCTGGAGGGTGGGGGAGGTGAGGAGATGGGGAAGTGGCCCTCAGTTTGCCTTGGACCCTGCAGACTCTCAGGTCTTGGATCAGGCAAGGTCAGGGGAAAGCGCCCTTCGCCAGGACAGGCTCCCGCACCCCGGGCGCCCCTCATCCCGCACCTCTGCCAGCGGGCGGTGCGGCAGCGCCACCGTGTGGCCGCGCGACATCAAAGCGCCGCCACTCGAGGGCTCCTGGGTCCATCGCAGCCGAGCCCCGCCAGAGCCCGGCTGGGAGGGAGGGCGAGGGGAAGGGCACCTCGATGAGCACCCCCACCCCAGCTCTCTTGCACATCCCCCCTCGCGGAGCTGTTTGCACCCCCAGGTACAGAGTGGACGAAGCAGGGGCGGTGCCCCCTCCCTGCGCTTGTAGGGCGGGCGGGCGCTGGTGCCGAGGGCACCTCGGGCAGGCATGGTCCCCCCCCCCCCCCCTGAGTCCGACGGAGGGCACCTGGAGAAGGACGGGGTCCTGGCATCACGGGCCAGCGCCCAGCTCCCTATCTCAGGGTTGGAGGGCCCTGGTCGGGTTACGGGTTCACGGGTTCACGGGTTCCAGTCTCGCTGGGCCCCGCCCACATTTGCTCTCCTCCATCCCTGGCGAGCATAGCGCCCCCTCCCGGGTCCACGTTCTGCCTTTACTCTCGGATCCCGCAGGGGAAGGAGGGTGCCCGTGGGCGTGGTTAGAGGGGAAGGGCAGACCCGCAGCCGCAGCCTCCCAGGTCCCAGGTGGCACCTAGTCCCAGCCTGTGATTCCGGGCATCATCCAGGGGGCTCTGCCCCAGCCTAGCACCCCGACCAGGGAGTTTCCCGCGCTCTGCCTGTGAGCTCAGGAATGAAGCCAGAGGAGGAGGCTTCCACGGTCAGGAGCACCTCTCATCACCATGGGAACGCTCCCTCTCCCCAACCCCACTGTAGGCTCTTATTTATTGGGGCTCACCCTGGGTCAGTCATTGTGCTAAATTCCCCGAAGAAAGGAAGGAGAAGGAGGCCAAGGAAAGACTAAATGATTTGCCCAAGGTCACCCCATTAATAAACCACAGCGGGGAAGATTCAGGTGGGTCTGCCAGTCTCCCAAGCCCACCACCCTGAGAAGGGGACCCCTTTTGCTCTTCCACCCCCAGTCTTGGGGGTGTAGTGTAGGTGGGGGAGGCGAGGAGCCCTTTATGGAGCCAGGCCAGGGAAACCTGGGATTTGGGAAGAGAACTCACATTGTTAGGAGGATGGGTCTCCCCTCGGCTCCCTCAGCCCCAGGTCCCCGGAGGAGCCCCCTGGCACTCCCTCCTCTGTGAAATGGGCACGCAGAGGGCGCCCGCCACCTGTCCTGCCACCCCTCCTTCCTCCCCACAGTTTTCCATCTTGACTGTTTCAACTCTCACAGGCGAAGGCAAAGAGACAGAGGCTGGGGGGGGGGGGTGTCCATCGAGAGCCGAGGTCAGTCATCTGGCCTGATGGGGGGTTCTGGGGGCCACTCTTGGGGACAGTGATCGTGGTTAAATCCGGACTTGGTGCACGTGGCTTCCAAGTGTCTGAATCCACTTTCCCTCAGGAATGCTAATCACAGCGATTGACAGCGCCTGTCAGGCCTAAGCCGAATCTGAATGAACAATTAGTGTTCATTCAGTTGTAAGTGGTATCAGCAGCTTCGAAGTCCATACAAGGAAGTGGAGGTACAGAGACATGAAATATTCTGCCTGGAGTCACCAAGAGAGCAGGTCGCAGAGTCAGGGTTCAAACCCAACCTTCTGGGCTCCGGCTCCGCTGGCTGCGGCTGCAGCAGCCCCAGAGCCTCTCCAGGGCTTTCTGTGGCTGGAGAGCAAAGCCGTCCTCCGAGGAAACTGTCGGTGCACCTGTTCTCTCCAGGCCCTCGGTGTGTACAACCAGGAGATTTTGTTCACATCACTCAAGAGAAAAAGAGCCTTAAAAACGAGTTCTCCCTTGTGCCGTTGGCTGAGAATTCTCTATGGGAGGACAATCGTTCTCTGTGCCTGCAGCGATATATTTTTATCCTACACAGGGGCCACAGCAAAATCCCTCTTATACCTCCCAAACACTTCATCTTTAATTATTTTTAATTTTCTATTTTGTATTGATTTCAGAGAGGAAGGGAAAGGGGGAGAGAGAGAGAGAGAGAAACATCAATGATGACAGAGAATCATTGATCGGCTGCCTCCTGCATGTCCCCACTTGGGGATCGATTCTGCAACCCAGGCATGTGCCCTTGACCAGAATCGAACCCAGGACCCTTCATCTGTAGGCCGACGCTCTAGCCACTGAGCCAAACCAGCTAGGGCCACTTCATTCTTTTTATTCTGCATGAGTTATATTGGGGTCTTGAGAAAAAAAATTCCCACCCTTTTATAGCTCTTAAACCAACAGCAAATAAACTAAATGTCTGTGTACTTATGCACACTATACCATGGACAGTTAGGTTGGGTGGCAGAGTATAATTTCCAAAAGTGGCCACCCCAATACATCCCATCCCATATGCTCTTAAGCTATAACTGTGACACTCCTCTTGAACCGGGGCAGGCCTGAGCTGACTTCTCTATGTCCCCTCTCCTTGAAGTGGGGTGGACTTTTCGTGGCAGAAGTGATGTGATGGTAGACATCTTCCAGGGTGGATCATCACATTGCTGTGCTCTCTTGGGAGACCTGCTCCTGGAAGTTGGCCGCCATGCTGCGAGAGGCCACATTAGTGCTCCTGCTGACAGCTCCAGCTGAGATCCCCGATGTGTGAGCGAGCGAGCGAGTGAGTCTCCAGATGAGTCTAGCCCCCAGCTTTCCAGCCACCCCAGCTGATGCCACATGTATGGACCCTGCCAAGCTCTGCCCAAATCGAAGATTCATGAACAGAATAAGAGACCATTGCTGTTTTAAGCCACCAAATTTGGGAGGTTTGTTACACAGCAGTAGATAACAGGACCACACCTCTTCCCTTCTGTGACCTGTTCTGCAGTGAAATCCTTTAGGCCAGTGGTCGGCAAACCGCGGCTCGCGAGCCACATGCGGTTCTTTGGGCCCTTGAGTGTACCTCAATCAGATTGAGGACGTTTTTAGCAAAGGCCAGCTTAGGAGTACCCCAATTAAGTTAATAACAATGTACCTACCTATATAGTTTAAGTTAAAAAAATTTGGCTCTCAAAAGAAATTTCAATCGTTGTACTGTTGATATTTGGCTCTGTTGACTAATGAGTTTGCCGACCACTGCTTTAGGCCAAGCATGTCAAACCCAAAGGCTAACACGGGCCAGATAAACAAGGCTTAAGTTTATGTGGGCCGCAAAAAAACAAAACCTTCAATTTTCGTAGAAACATAGGTTTACTCGATAGAGACATGCTGAATACAAAGGGCTGAAATAAATGAGTCATCATTAACATAAAATAATAGAACATTTTAATAAAAATTAGTATTTCTTCTTGAACATTAACTTACCAGACACTGAATAACTGCACAAATTAATAAGCGTAACGCAAATAAACCTTTTTTTCTTGTTCTCCAAAAGCGAAATATTTCCTGTTGCACACACCAAACAAGTCAGTATAAGATTAATGACATGGCCATCGGCTGCTAAAATATTCGCTGCTAGTATTAGTGGAGAGAAATAGTGCACCTGCTTGTAAGGCACGTAAGGGAAATGAATACAACACAATTATAGTAATCAGTGATTAGCAAACGTTGTAGTCCGTTATTAATAATTATGTATAACAGGATATTGTAAAAATTAAGTTATGAAATTTTTATTGAAACATTTCTTACATACCGTTACGTTGGCTGGGCTGCAAAAATATTCGTTGTGGGCCGCATGCAGCCGGTGGGCCTCGAGTTTGACATGCTTGCTTTAGGCCCATCACTTTATACCTATACCAGAAGGTTTCCCTAGGGAGACATCTAGAAGCAGCATGGCTGGGCCAAAGTATAAACCTCAAAGCAAATACTATGGAGCAGTGAAATGAACTAACTGTATCTACGTCTCACAGCTTGGGGCCATCTTGAAAACAATGTCAAGTGAAACACGCACGTTGGGAAATGATACAGTATGGTTTCACTTATGTAAAGTCTAAGGACACTTAGAACAAGGCTATATTTTGTTCATGGAACTATACAGGTACTAAAAGTGAAAACATATGAGAGTGATACATATACACTGAGTGGCCAGATTATTATGATCTCTGAACTCATAATAATCTGGCCACTCAATATATATATATATATTAGAGGCCTGGTGCATGAATTTGTGCATGGGTGGGGTCCGGCCAGCCTGGTCAGGGGGAGGGGACATGGATGGTTGGCTGGCCTGCCTGCTGGTAGAACTCCTGGTCGAGGGGACAATTTGCATATTAGCCTTTTATTATATAGGATATACACTGAGTGGCCAGATTATTATGCGTTCAGAGATCATAATAATCTGGGCACTCAGTGTAAATGAGCATTAGTACTATATTTTATTTCTTAAAAAAAAACAACTGAAGGTCTGAAGCAAGTACTACAATGTTGACATCTGTTAAGTCTGGATATGGGGTATTGTCATTGTAAAATTTCCTTTATATTTCTTACAGTTGTTATGTATTGATGTTATGGTATTTATAATTACTTATGTGACTCATTAATTGAAATGTGTAAAAAAAAAATCTCAGTTCAAGATAAAATTATGGTGATTTTGTCCCTTGTGATTTTCTGTTTTATATGTTTGATCACAAAACTGACCAAAGCAAGACCTCTGGCCTTGATCGGCTTATTATTCAATTGAGATACCACACCCTCCCCACCACACCCCCTCTATCCTGACCACGGTCCAGGGCTCTCACTTTAAGAAATAGCCAGCGCCCCTTTAGCTTCCCTGCCTTTACCGGAGCTCGGCCCCGTGCCTGGAACAATAATCCCAGAGATGTAGTTTCAGGAATCATTCTAACACCTCGTGTCCAGTTCAGCCCTCACCAGCTCTCTGTGAGGGCAGTAACAGAGCCATTTCCTGGGGGCCTTATATGCTAAGCATAGTGTCAAATGCTTTGCATGGGTCTTCTTTTTAAAGCAGCTTTGGTTATTGTTATCCCTTGTTGCAGACAATCAAATTTCCTTTAAGCCTTCCTTACTATTGCTGTTATTTCAAGGCCAGACCTGCTCAGAGTTCACACCGTGGCCATTAGAGTCCCGCCTCCTGTGAGGATGCTGTTCTTTTTATTCTCAGATTACAAAGAAGCAGGTTCTGAGAGTGTTTCTCTCCCTGCCGGCCTGATGAATTATTCAGCCTTCTGGATGCTCTCCTCGGCCTGGCCCCTCCCCAGAGCCGTCCACCCCAGACCACCCTGGAAGGCTGTTTACACCCAGCCTTCTCCTCACTGCTGGTCGGTGAGCTCCTCAAAAGCAGAGGCTGGCCTCCGCACATCTGTGTTCTCAGCACTGAGAGCAGCACCTGATGCGTTATGGGCACCCCGTCTTTCCGGAAATGAATATTGATTAGCACCTGCCTTGCCCTGTCCCTGAGCTACACACATGCCCATTAACTCTGCTGAGCATCTCATCTCACCTGTGTGCCCTAGTTATTTCTCTAAAACAAACCAACAAACAAACAGAAATCCCTGCCCATCTTTACTGAAGAAGCCCAGCCCAAAGGACTGCCCAACTGGGGAACTTAAATTCACAGATAGATCCTTGATAACTCCCCAAGAAGAAGAATAGAGCAAGAGTGAAGGTGTATGGGATGGTTAGCATGTCCCCGGGTCTGTGCTAGGTCACAGACAGAGATCTAACTTTTGGAAATACAATGAACGGTGGCTTTTCTCTGTTCTGTCAGCAGTGTGTTGTTTTCTACGTCAGTGACGGCCCACATCGGAATTTGCAGGGGAACGTTTGAGGGAGAGGAGGGGATGTCTTCACTCAAAACCGTGTCTTGTTATCTTCTCCAGCGAGAAGACGCCCAGCCGTGCGGCTGCTCTGAGCCGGGGGTGGCATTTGTCATCTCGGGTGGCATTTGTCATCTCGGGTGGCATTTGTCATCTCCCGGGGGCATGTGTGGCAGTGCCATTTAGTGATGCCATCATGCCATGCTTGTCAATATCTCTTTTCAAACGGCATTGGGGAGTGACAGGTAATCCTGCGTGGAATCGTCTGCGTTGTGACATTAGATCACAACGAAGTCTCTTTTATTGCCCTCGCTTTTCTCAGGAAGTTTTGGAAAGAATGCTGGCCTGGCTCTGTGTCTTCTCTTTTGACCCCACATTCCCTTCATCCATGTAAGCCCTCCTGTGGTGATGTGCACGGGGAGCTGGAGGGCCACAGGACAGCTGAGACCAGCGGCTCAGTGACCCCGGGGCTCCGCCGCTCCTCTGATCTGAGTGTGGGGTCACCCTCCTCTCTGTGGCTCAGCACCCTCACACGCCTGGGAACGTGATGGGGGACAGGCCGATGTTCACACCGGACAGTGTTGCTAAACGGCAGAGGCTAACTAGTAAACTGTGTTGAGCAAGTCTGTGCTCCGTGGCTAACATGTTACCTGGTTCTGTGAAAGGCTCAAGGAAAATGCAAGGCTTGGTCTCCGCCTTCAAAGAGGGTACTTACTGCCCGACTGCACGAGCGAAATAGAGACCTACGCAAAACTTACAGAACAGTTGAGTTCAGAGTATGTCTTAAGCCCATGTTCAAAAGCCCAGGAGTAAAAACTAAGGTTTGGTCAAAATGAAAGAAAAAAGCAATTTCTCACTTTAACCCCATGTTCCCTTTTATAGCACAGAGGAAGACTCTGATTTGATTGTCATGAAACGCAACTCTTTTTTTAAATATATTTGTATTGATTTCAGAGAGGAAGGGAGAGGGGAAGAGAGAGAGAAACATCAAGGATGAGAGAGAATCACTGATCGGCTGCCTCCTGCATGCCCCACACTGGGGATTGAGCCTGCAACCTGGGCATGTGCCCTGACTGGGAATCCAACCGTATAACCTGGTTCATAGGTCAATGCTCAACCAGGAGCCACACCGGCCGGGCTGTGCAATTCATTCTTGAGCTAGGTTCGTGAAACTTTGCTTTCAAAAAAATTTTAGCGAAAATGTCATAGATGAATTCATCTAGCCAAGTAAAATCACTCCCCGAGGGTGCCCATTATGTTTCCTTTGAGGCTCTGTATTATCCTAAGGTTCAGATCTGGCTGCGGGGGCTCCCTGAGGAAAGGGAAGGAAGTAAATTGCTGAGCAAATAAATAAACTCTATCTCAAAACAAAGCCCTTTGGGGCAGATGAGTTGTGGAAGGTGCCTATGGTTTGCTCAATTAAAGTCCACCTTGGCCATTTTTCTTTTTCTTTATTTTCCATCTTGGCCATTTTATTTTATTTTTTTAACCTATTTTTATTGATTTCAGAGGGGAAGGGAGAGAGAGAGAGATAGAAACATCAATGACAAGATAATCATTGATTGGCTGCCTCCTGCACGACCCCTTCCCTCCTCTCCCCTTCCCCCCCACTGGGGATCAAGCCGGCAACCCAGGCATGTGCCCTCGACCAGAATAGAACCTGAGACCCTTCAGTCCACAGGCTCTATCCACTGAGCCAAACAGCTAGGGCTATCTTGGCCATTTTAGATGTCAAGAATATCCCTCCCCCATTCCCTCCTCCACCTACTCAGTCTCTTGGGCCTGGCTTACCAATTCCTGCTCCGGGCCACTCAGGTGCGAGTTCCTAGGGGAGTTGGCTGCCTCCGCCACCTGTTAGGATAACCCCAGCTCCTCCGCATCCCCTCACAGGGAAGTGGATCAGGCCCGGATGACAGCGTAATTATCGCACCATCAGAAACCTCCTCTGTGCCTTTAATCCACCTTGACAATCCGGTGGTTTGTCACTTCCAGGCCTTTAATTGGCTGCGTGATTGACAGAGTGTGGGGGGCTTTTATTTTAAGAATTGAGGAGAGCCTGTGCCTTCAAAAGTAGCTCAGTTATCTGAAGCCAGAGACCTAGTTTGCACCCAACATGGGCTAGAATTTGATATCTGCAGTCACTCTGATTCCAGGTGACTGGCAAGAATGACAGGGAGCGAAAACCAAGCAACTTCCTGTGTTTATTTCCCTTTCACCAAAGGTGTCCTCAGCCCTGGGGTGACCTGACACCCCCTTGCAATAGCCTGACGGAAAAGACTGCTATGGACTGTGCCCCCTCAACATTCATGCTTTGGTTGCCAGCGACAGAAATCTAATCGTTATTTCGTTGTTGGTGTAATTCAGAAGTCCAAGAGTTGAGCTGCTTGAAGTCATGGCTGGATTTGGACAGGACTTGGTCATTCTATTTCCAGCTTTCAGTTCTGCCTTCCTTCCAGGAGGTTCTTGTCTTCATGGGGTGGGGAGGAGGGCCCTGCCAGTGCCGGCCTTACCAGACCCTCATGGTCCACTCTCCAGAGAAGAGCACACCTTTCTCTCAGGATCGTATTAGCATAGCATTCAGGGAAGGCTCTGATTGGTCCTGCCTGGGTCCTGCCCCTGGTCTTGCATCAATCACTGGAAGAGGAGAATGGAGTTCTATGATTGGCCAAGAACTGGTCATGTGACCAGGAGGAGGCAGGCCTGTGATTGGAAGTCCCATCAGAACCATATGAAATAGGGGACTGGCTTTCCCATTGACAGAGGAGTCTGGGCCAGAGCAAGCAAACAGATGTTAGAATTGAAACTATTTAACATGGAGTTGTCCTGATCGGTCCCCTGCCTCCACTCTTTCCTCTGTCTGACAGCCTCGCCTGTTAGGACAACCGGTGTGGAAAGCTCGTTCAGCCTCTGCATTTTCAGGGTTTGGTGCTGGCAAAGGGGGCCAGACGAGAGTCTTGCCTCACGGGAGGATGGCAGTGGCTGGGGCTCCTGGGACAGGAGCCGATGAACACAAGGAGGAAGCAGTGGCCCCACGGGCCGGCCCCTCAGAGACCTGCCACCGCTGCCAGGCCTGTCTCCCCCATGCCCTGTGGTCCTTGGCAATTTGGCTGCACTGGCCCAGCCTCAGCGAGAAGGTCTAATCCAAGGCTCTGATAGCCGGTGGTTTTCTCCTATCGGCCTTTTGTAAGCTCCCAAGAGAACCTTTCCTCGTTGGGTTTTCTCCTCTATCTCTGCCTGGGGATTTAATGGGCTCTCTAAACTGGAGGAGGGAGGAAAAAAACCTTTGGAAGCTTGTTTTCAAGGGAAACCGGCCCTTATTTATCGCTGCCTGCTGCAGTTATAAAAACTTTAAAGAACATCGAGTCCTTGGTCATTGAAAGCTTCTTATCTGTGTTTTACAGTTTCTGGTAGAAAGCCTGTGAGAAGCTGTCTGGTCCATTTCCCCACTTCAGACTGAAGTCCCTGCCAGATCATCAAGAGGTCACTGAAATTTCAGCTTACATACCTTACGGGATGGGGAGCTCATTCTTGGGTCTGCTGATTCTGTTGCTGAACATCTCCAGTAGTTACCATGTTCTTCTTTATTATGCTCGTTTTGCCTAAGTCTGACAAACAGATTTGTCTCGCCTTCTTCTACAGCCATTTAAATATTGGAAGACTGCCTTTTTGTCCCCTTTCCTCTCTCTCGGCTCATATTTATTGAACACTTCCTTTGTCTAGTGCTGTGCTAACCGCTTGGTATGCACATGCTGCTCACTGTCCACCCGTGAAACAGCCTGTGACACAGGCAGCATTAGTGTGCCCATTTTGTAAGTGAGGAAACTGAGGCACAGGGAGTCACCAGGCTGGCTTGTCAGATTGGTCTGATGCCAGAGCTCATACTTACAATCTCAGGTGTTCCCTAACTTTTTAAAAACAAAACAAATGACATCAATTCAATATGCTGAGTAATCTGTTATCATTCATGATGGTTTTTTAAATCTCCAGAAGGCCTGAGGAAGAGGACAAGCTTTATTTACAAGCAGTGGGGCGGCGAGGGGATAAGGAGGCAAAACCCAGCTGGAGCCCTCCTGGCACCTGGGACTCTACTACCTGGGCAAAGCTGAATTGTTAGGGCCTAGGAAGAAGTCGTCATACAATGATCAGAGAGGCTCAGGAGGCCTGGATTTTAATCTGAGCCATGCTAAAGCACCACACCTTGGTTTCACCATCTGCGAAAGGAAGATACCTTTCCGGTCCTTTCACATTCCAGAAAAGTTATAAGAAACGGATCAGCTAATGCAAGATGGGTTTTGAAGCCCTTGGGGAAAAGCGTGGTAATAGAAAAATCCAACTTTACTTTTAGATAATGAGTCCACACCGGCCAGTTTCTGATGGCAGCATCAATTTCTCCGAAGACCTGCAAAGAGCCAGCCAGAAACCTGTGGCGTGATGAGTCCGTTTTTAGGATGCAGACTCTAAGCTGCTCATCTCCCACGAGGCAGTGATGGTGATGGGCTGAAGGGAAGGATCATTGTGTCTAATGAAAACACCTCCTTCTCCCCATATTTGTGTAAATAAATGTGTCCTGCGCTTAATGGCTTCTTTGAGGATTCTCTGAGAGTCAATTTGAGGACAGTTTGTGACTTAATCTATGTGGCTGGAACACTTAATGTCTAGGCTCATTACTCTCTTTGTTCTCTCTCCTCCCACTGGGAAAATTTAGCTTGCCTTAATCTCACCACTCAGCACAGTGTGCACACAGATTAATCTTTCCCAAGCGTTCCTTTCATCCTGGTATTCCAGTGGTTTTTTTTACCTGCAGATAAAGTATAACCCCACTAAAATATGCGGTCCACAAGCATGTCTTATTCACTTTAGTATCCACAGCTCCTAAAAACAGTGCCTAGTACAGTGGTCGGCAAACCGCGGTTTGCTGCTCTGTTGACTAATGAGTTTGCCGACCACTGGGATAGGGGCTTAATCACAAGGAACAACAACAGCCTGTCATTATTGGAATCGAGAGTCTAGGTCAGTGGTCGGCAAACTCATTAGTCAACAGAGAGGCAAACCGCGGCTCGCGAGCCACCTGTGGCTCATGAGCCGCAGTTTGCCGATCACTGGCCTAGTACATTGTAGTCACTGAGTATATATTCTCTTAATAAATAAGCAAGGTGCTTAGGATGAGGCAAGGAGGAAGGAATGAAGAGAAAGAAGAGGTGTGCATCAAAAATCAGTGATAAAGGTGTGCAGTGTCATCTACTGGAAAGAGTTCAGGTTCTAGACTCATTCATTACCCTATAACTTTGGGCAAGTTATTTGTTTTAGGTAACATTATCAGTTTAGCTGCTCTGCAAAAGGCTACAATAGTAGCAACTTAAACAATACAATCATTTGTTATTCTTACTTAGAAGTCCTCCCCCTAGTCAGAGACTAACGCTGGCTTCCCACTTCCTGTCTAAAGCCCTCCCAACTCCCGTGGGAGGTCTGGGGCTGATGTGGTAGCTCCACAATCATGAGGGACCCAGGCTCCTTCCATCTTGTTGCTCTGCCATCTTCAAATGGGGCTTCCAACTTGTGGCCCCAAAAAAGTTCTCTGCTTCCTCTCATGCCTACATCTCAGACAGCAAAGAGGAGGAATGAGGAAGAAGAGGGCCATACCCTTCCTTCAAAGGCTGAACTCAGAAGTTACACTCGTCACCCCTATTCATATTCCGTTGGGTATAACTTAGTCATATGGTCACACTTGACTGCAAAGGAGTCTGGTAAGTTAGTTTTTAGCTGGGTATTCACGTTCCCACATAAGGCATTCTATCATCATAGAAGGGAGATGTGCATGAATAGCAATCTCTGCCATATTTTTTTTTTACCACCACTCTACTCCTAGTCCTCACCACTGTTCAGTTTCCTCATTTGTAAAACATGTGCCTCACTGTGTTACAATCAAATGAGATGAGTTATTTGGAAGTATCTCATAAGCTCTAATGTTCTATTTACACAGAAGTTACTAATTGTGAATAAAGAATACCAACAAAGGGCCTTTGGGATCATAGAACAAGGGAGATTCATTTTAGCTGAAATGATAGAGGAGCTTATGGAGCAGGTAGTTTTTAAAGCTGAGCGCTGAAATATTGATTGGCATTTATTAAGGAGGGAAATAAATAATATTCAGCCAGGGGAGCATGAAAAGTATTCCAAGTGAAGGAGAAGTAAGATCAAAAGTAATAAGGTGGGAATTTGCATGCATGTTTGAGACTTTATGTGAGGTACAGTCAGAGGAAGTACAAGGGCAAGAGAAGGAAGCTAGACCACAGTGGGCATGCACAGGAGTTGGGAGGGCTTTAGATGGGAAGTGGGAAGCCAGCGTTAGTGTCTGACTAGGGGGAGGACATCATCTTCTCCGTAGCGATGCTTGTGTTCTGAAGGAACATGGCCTTGGAAACCTGGAGGCCACTGAGGAGGCTCTTAGGAGAATCTCGATCAGATGGTCAAAGGCCCAAACTAGAGCTGTGAGAATGGAAAGGTAAGGATGGATTCGGGAACTATTGCACAGGGAGAATCACGGACTCGGCAGCAAATCAGACGGAGAGAAGAGTGGGTACTGATGGGAGTTTTGCCGGGTACCATTGACTAGAAGGGCAAATTCAGGAGGAGGAATGTAATTTTGGAGTGTCCAGTGTTCGTCTGAGCACCTCCCAGCTATGGGGAATTTGAGATTGGCTAATCAAATGGATGACATAGAACTGCAGAATTTACCAAAATGATAAAGATGCTTTATCAACCGCACTGCTGCCTCTTAGAGTATGATCTAATGTCTGACAGCTCAGGCAGCGCAATTAAAATTCAGTCTTGGGAAGTAACTCCCTTCCCTCCTGCAGCCTGAGCTTCTGTCCCTCACTCTTTCTGCCCACGTGAGGCTGGGCGGTGTCCTTACTTGATACGGGGAGGACAGTGACCAGCCCTGCAGGGTGAGGAGTGCATCTCAGCAGAGGCTGGGAAACATTTGTTTTCCTCCCAAACTTCCTCCTTCGGACTGAAGACATCCAGACTTGGATCCTCGGTCCGGCTGTGAGAAAACCTTTCTGATTCTTGTTCCTGGTGGCAGGTTAAAAACATCATCTTTGAGCTGAATTGTGGATCAAAAATGTAAACAGGGCAGCAAGATTTTGAGGGGTTTTTTCCTTTCAAAATTTTCCATCATTGCCATACAATTATGCTAAAAAGTGCAAGCTGTTTTTGTTTAAACATCCCCTTGAGAGTTCTCCTGAACTTTGGAAGGTCCCAGATGCACGTGGAGATATCTCCTCAGCCGCCCATGGTGATTGGCTGCATCATTTCACCCTGCCAAACTCACAGTGACTGTCACTTAATTCTGGCGAATTCATCTCATCTTGTAGAGTTGACCTTGAACATCCTGAGCTGGGAGGCAGAATTTATCAAACACTCTTGCTATTGTGATGATGATTTCCCAATATATTTGGACATCCATGCGGTGTCCAAGGGCTAACAACAGTGTTATATTCATTGTCCAAAAAAACAAAAGTAATTAAAATGTAACTAAAACCCTCTATTTGCATCTCTTAAGAGAGCATCAAAGATTGAACTCGATTATAATCTATCACAATACTTCATATGCTCTCTCCCTGCCCCCCATATTCCCATGTGGCTTTTCTATCGCTCTCTCCCCAGCATCTCTTTGCATCTCATTATGGAATTCATCTGGCCTCTCCTTTAACAAGGAAAGTACTTCCGTTTTAGGGAGCAGTGAGCTAATTCAGGGGTTCATAGGTCAGTAGAGGAGATCTGGGAACTATCACACTTGAATAATGTTTCCTGCCACTTATATATCGTGCAATTCATTATTTATATTATTAATGTAAAATGAATAGCAATAACCAACGTTTATAGTGCTTTGTCACTTCCAAAGTCCTTCTATATCCATAACTCCTTTAATGCGCACAACAGGAAAAGCAGGATGATTATCACCCTTGTTTTACAGATGAGGAAACTGGGGCCCGGAAAAGCGGAATGCATTTTCCCAAGTCACGAAGCCGACAAAGAGAACCGTGATTCCAGAATGGGTTCTATGGCTCCGAGAGCCTCTGTCACACACTCCAGGGTCCTCATTGTCCCCCACTCCCCCCACTGGACCTGGCTTCAGAAGCTCTGCTTCTCAGAGGGCCCGGGAGTTCTGTCCACCTTCTGGCTGGGCTGCAGGGCTGGGACGGGGCTGAGGCAGGTGAGGTGCCCATGACACATAGTTAAAGGAAGTGCTTGCTCATGCTCAGGATTCTGCAAGTGCACGGTCCTCACACTTTGCACCCTTGACCTCTCACTTGCCTCCCTGTAGTGACACGGCTACTGGGCTCCTCCAGGAAGAAGGAACAAACCCCAGGCCCACCACCCTCCTCTCCACAACAAGCACAACCTACCTTTTAAAACAGAGAGCAGCACCTTGTCAACCGCCACAAGCAGACAGGAGGCTTCGGTCACGGTCATGGGCTTTCGGCAGCTGCAGGATGCTGAGGAAGGGAAAGCAGGTGCGGCTGACTTCATTGAACATAGAATAGGTGTTTGTGGTGCCTTCTAAAATGTTTAACAAAATGTGGGAGCTCATTGGTGGCTGTGATTGTGTGTGTGTGTGTCTCAGTACTTTGCAAAGGTTCATGATTCATGTTCCTAATCTCCCTGAGGCAGGAGACCGATTTCAGGCTCAGTGTTCAAAAACTGAGACAGACTGTGGCTACTGCTAATGCTTTTCAAAGAAAACTAGAGGCCCGATGCACGAAATACGTGCAAGGGGCTCAGCCCTCGCAGCCTGGCTTTGCCGGAAGGTTGTTTGGCTGTCCAGTCTAATTAGCATATTACAATTTTATTATCCTATCTAATAAAGAGAGAATATGCAAGTTGACCATCATGCCATCACAAAGATGGCGGTGCCTATAGCCACAAGATGGTGGCGCCCAGTCACCTCAGCCCCGCCAGAGTCCCCCAGTCCTTTCAGCCAAGCCGGGGGAGGGAGAGGGTGGCAGGCACACAGTGCGGCTGCACCCACCATCAGCACACCGGCTGCTTAGGTTCAGCCCGAGGCACAGGCAAGCCTCAGATGGTGGCTGCCCAGCCACCCAGGGCCACCCGAGGCTCAGGTTACCAGGGCCAGCTGAGGCTTGCGCTGCTGGCAGTGGCAGCAGCAGAAGTGTGATGAGGGCATTGCCTTCCCCTGATCACTGGGTCGCCTTCTGCCCCTGAGGGCTCCCAGACTGTGAGAGGAGGCAGGCCAGGCTGAGGGACCCCCCCTTCTCCAGTGCATAAATTTTCATGTACTGGGCCTCTAGTTATAGATAACAGCCTCCCCCCTGCCCCCATTTTTCTTTCCTTTCTCTTTTTTGGCATGTGACCTGGCCACCGTGGCCTAAGCCAGTGTTTCCCTCTTCATCTGATGGTAGAGAAGGTGGAGAAATACTACCTCGGACAAGAATAAGCTCCCCAATGTAGGAATGCCTCTGACTCAGGGTGAGAGGTGAGTTTAAAGCTTTTAATCCCAAGGGGTGAGGCCAGGTGACAGACCTATTATCTACAAATATACTTTGAGTGATGGAGTGGGAAAATCCTGGTGTCTAGGCTCATTCTGCCAATATTGGGTAATCTTAAGCAAATTTCTGGACCTCTGTTACCCCAATTATAGAAAATGAGAGCCTTGGTCTGGAGTAGAGATGGCCAGTAGCCATTGTTAATAGCCTTGGACTTCTCCTTGATGCGCTGTGCCAGGCAGCTATTACTAATCAGTTAGAGCCGCATGTGAATTGACAGCATGGTGTGCTGGTAACAACTGGCTCTCGGTGGAAAAAAAGCCATGTTTGTTGTATTTGCCAGTTTCTATGGTGTAAATACTCCCCCTGTGGCTGATTTCAAGCCTCCATGGTGAAGTCACTGAACACACTCTTGGGAAGAGATGGGCATGATTGGCTTTCTTCAGCTCCAGCACATCATTGCTTCTTGGCCTTTTCCCATCTGGTTTAGTTGAACTCCAACATGGTGTTTATTTCCAATGGTCTATAATTCTGAATCAAACTTCGGTCTATAACAACTCTTGGAAATTTGCACTCCCTAAAGTCACTGCCTTTTGAGTTCCTCCAAAAGCAGATTTGTGTGAGGAGTGTTTTGAGGAAGTGAGAGTCTAGGGAGCAGAAGTGAAGAATGGGAGGCTGAGAAGCAGGGAGGAGGAAGAAGCCAAGCAAGGATGCGTTAAAGGTGACTGGCTGCCCCATCCCACTGGACTGCCTGAGAAGTCACAGGCAGTGCATCTCTGAGATTAGCTGGAGGGAGAAAGAGGATGCCTATGTCCATTTGCCTCCCCCACATGGGTCAAATGCTGGGTTGTGGGCTTTAACTCTCCTATGCTTCCAGGCTGTGCTTGCAAGAATCCAAGGCCAACAGGAAAGCCATAGGGCAGGAAGTAGGAGGCACAGGCTTGAGCGACAGGTTGTGAGGTGGCCCCTGTACAGAGCTGGCTGGAGCCTGTGAAGAGCTAATCATCTAGTGGTGTTGGGATGAGACCAGTGAGCAGGAGGATCTGAGGTAGAGTGCCTAAAGGGTGTCTGAAACACCCTCGTGAAAAGATAGGCAGGGGCTCCTTAGTTACTTCAACTTGTCCCTGGTACTCTGACCTTTATGACAGTGCTTCCCGCGCGTCCCCCCACCCCCACCCCACCAACCCCCTAGCCTGCATTCAAATGCTGGCTCTGCTGCTAACCAGCTCCATGACCTTGGGAAAATCACTTAATTTCTCTGTGCTTCCATTTTCCCATCTGTAAATTACATTTTCTCATCTGTAAATTTGACACACAAAAGCACCTAGCCCAATGGATTATTGGCAGAATTAACCCTTTGCACTTGCTTGCTTTTTTCTCGATTCCTTTATTCTAATGCTAACCATGTCGAGTCACACTCGACATCCGAGTGCAAAAGGTTAAAAGAGTTACTACCAGTAAAGTGCTTTAACACCGTTCTTGACATATAGTAAGTGCTTCATTAAAGTTAGCTTTTATTAGTGTTTCATATATTTGGAAGAAATTTGTGCAAGACCTATTTGTCAGTACCTGTGGCAAGTTGTATTTTCCAAAAATGGTCATCACTGTATTTCTGGCCCCATGCTTTTCAGATCATGCCACTCTACCCACTGAGTGACAGAGTCTATGTCCCTTTCTTTGAATCTGGGCAGGGACTTGTTCTGACTAATGGAGTATGGCAGAAATGATGGCGCATGACTTCTGAGCTAGGTCATAAAAAGGATACAATTTTTGTCTTGTCTGTCTCTCTGTCTCTGTCTTTCTCAATAGTTGCCCTGGCAACCCAGCCACCATGTTGTGAGGAAGCCCAGGCCACTTGAAGAAGCCATGTATAGGTGTTCCAGCCAATCGGGGGTCTCTACCAACAGCCAGCACCAACCTCTGGCCATGTGAGTAGACAAACCCTCAGATGATTCCAGCCACCATCCAGCTGAGGCCTCAGACATCATGGATTAGGGACAAACTGTTCCATTGTGCCCTGATGGAATTCTGGACCTCACCCCACTCCACCCAAATGTGAGATAATAAACGTTGTTGTTTTAAACCATTAATTTTTGCAGTCATTAGTTTCATAACAACACATAACTACTAACCCATCACATTTTCATCCTAGTCTTGTTTTAGCCTTTGTTTTCCAGATGGAAGAGTCCTCACTTGTGAAATCTGTCTTCATACAGGTTAGTACCCCACCCTGGAATTCTGGTGTCACGTGGCTTGACTTGTGGGGCAAGACCAGTTCTAGCAAAGTCCTGAGAACCACGACAGAGTACGCGAGGCCTGTGGGAACACCCCCATGTTTGTGGCAGAAGCACGGAGTGGATGGGGGTCTTGGAAAGGAGAAAGAGAAGAAATGGGGGAGGAGAAAGGAGCTAGAAAGAGAAAAAGAGGGAGCAGGTAATAGAGGAGAGGGGCATATGGCTGAGGAGGCTGATGGTCCACACCAGGTGGCTTCCGATTGCCCAGTCCTCTTGCTGACTCACTTCCAGGGATGTCCTGAATGACCCTCTCTCTGCAGGGAACAGATGAGTCATACACACAGCCAGACAGGGCGTGGGAGAGTGTCTGCCTTCCCGCCTCAGGCTGGGCGCTGGGGACACCAGCTGGCATTGTTCAGTCTTACTGATTGAACCACCACTTCCTGTCAGGCCCTGTGCTCGGCTCTGGGACCAAGAGGTGCTCCAAGTTCCTGCCCTCAAGGAGTCAGAGTTCAGTCACTGCTCAGTGTTTCTTCCCAGGGAGACCTCAGCTAACATGTAGGTAGAAGTTCTGGAACACTAAGGGAGCAGGCCATAGGAAGAAGGAACCTGACTGCATGAATTTATTTAAAACAAAAGTTCTACCTTTTATTTTGAAAGCACTTGGCTGATGTTAATTAACAAGCTGGGATGAATTTGACAGTTGACTCTGGGGACTTTGGTAAAGAAAATGAAAAAAAAAATTTCAAATTGAGTATCTTTTAAGTGTAATGATTGCTCTTTAGTTAGATACTTTTGAAGAGGCTGAAAACCACTCAATTGGTTTGAGTAAAAAGGGAGTTTATTGAGAGTTGTAACTGAGGAGTCCAGCTCTGGATGGAGACCCAGGTAGATTTCAGGTTCAGACACATTCATGGAGACTTGGTTTTTCTCCATCCAGCACGTTGGCTTCACCCTCATGTTCCCCAAGATGGTTCTAATTTCTCCAAGCTCTTCCCTCCTGGTGGCAAGACTGCTGCACAGTTCTGAAGCCTTCTTTTATTGGAAAGAAGAAAATGACCTCCAGCCCCTCATGCTCTCAGAGTCACCCTCTCCTAGCCCAGCATGCCCTGCAGAAGTCTGGTTGAGTCATGTGCCCAACTCTGAAACCTTCCCTGTGGCTGGGGTAGGACCGATTGACCAGCTCAGGCCTCCATCATGAGCCCAACCATGAAGGTGGGGAGTCCAACCAAACTACATGCACCTAGAGTTGGGGAGGTTTGGATCTCCACACAAAAACTGGGGACTTTCATCTGAAAGAAGGGAATGAGTGTTGGGCAACAAAATTAAGTGTCCCTACAATGGCCCAGAGACAGAGGCAATGGGACATTTCAGGGGTGGAAGGCAGCTCAACACATGAAGGGAGTCAGGCCAACATGGTCTTGGAGTCAAATTCAAACTGGCCTCTACTACTGTGCAGAGAGGCTGGTCACCAAATTATTTACACACACACACACACACACACACACACACATACACACACACACACATTTCCCTTTCCATTGCAGAGTGTTTGTGACAGTCATGAGGTGTATTACTCATATCTTTAAAAAAATAAAATAACAGCCAGTTGGCTACAAGGAGTGCAATTCGTTCTGGAGCTAAAGCCCTGCTCTTCCAGGGCATCTCCCAGCCAATGAGCTGGGGGAGGGGTACTAGAGCTGGCCATGCCCCATGCAGGACTCCTCTAATGGGCAATCTTTGCTCTGGATCTCCCTGTCAAGCTGGCTGCGACTTTGTCAGATCTGCTTAGCTGTGGAATTAGTCAGGATAGGCTAGGTATGATGCAGTAACACAGAAGTCCCCAAATCCCAATGGCTTTACTCAATGAACTTCATCGCTCACTGAGGCTTGATCCCTGAACCACTGTGTTCCTCGCATACACCAGGGGAGAAGGGAGCTCTTTGGAGCCCCTTTTATAAGGGCACTAATCCCACTCAGGAGGGCTCTACCTCCATGACCTAAGGCCCCACCTCCAAATACCATCACACTGGGGATTCGGTTTCAACATATGAATGTTGGGAGGACACAAACATTCTTTCTACAGTAGCTGAGTGATTGCCGATAACAAATGTTTTAAATAACGTTTTCATAGGAATGGGACACATAAATGGAAAGGTGCACAAAACATAAAGGCACAAGATCAATGAATTATTACAGAGCAAAACACCCCTGTACTCACCATCCAGGCCAAAAAGAAACATGTTCTCCTCCTAGCTATCCCTTGCCTCCCACCACACAACCCCTATCAACATTCTTGACAAGGTTCACATTCAAAGTTTAATAGAGGAAGCAGGTTTGTCCAACCCCTTTAGTCAAAGGTAGAGAGAAACTTCCTTTTAATGATTTTGTTTGTTGGTTTTCAGCTTAAAGAGCAAGTTCTACCTTTAAGATGTCTTTTAAATCTCAGAACACTGTCAGGCATTGGATAAAGAGTATGAGGTGGGGGAGAGAGAGAGTTAAATTCTGTTCTATCCTTGTTCAGGAGTCTGATCTTGATAAGCAAAGAATATAATTAAAATGGATTACAGACTACCAAACACAAACAAGAACAACATGATTGCAGCGTGTGCAAGCCAGTAATTAAAGCTTTAAAAGAGGAAAAAGTCACCATCACTTAAAATGTTTATTTGTCAAGGTTAGTAACAAATATTGACATGAGGGCTTTTTTTTTCCTTTTCTTTTCTTCTTAGCATCGGGCTCTCAGCAATTAGTGCGTATTCCAGAATCAATATGGCCTCAGGTCTGAAGCAGCAAGATCCATACATTTTGAAATTAGTTGGCGTAATAGCCGACTGGCTCCATAAAGCAGACCCGCTGGTAGCATCATTCGATTAAGTGCTCATTAGAAGACAAAGAGAAGCATGTCAGGAGCGGCATCGCCTTAAATTGGTTTCGTCTCAAAGAGTTTCTGATGATGACCATTAGGCAGAGACTTCTTAATGGCAAAGGAGTTTATAGTTTATCTTTGCCAATGAAAGCATTTAACCCGTAAAATGGAATGGTTCTTAAAAATACAGTGCAGTGATGAAAAGCATGGGCTCTGGGACCAGATGGCCTGGATCCAAATCATTTCTAACTGTGTGACTTTGGGCAAGTTGTTCACCCTCTCTGTCTCTTGGTTTCCTCATCTGTAAAATGACAATAATAATAATTATATCTACCTTATAAGGTACTGTAAACAGTAAATGAGATAATATATGCAAAGGTCCTGGCATGCAGTCTTAGCTGTGGAATTAGTCAGGATAGGCTAGATATGATGCAGTAACACACGAGTCCCCAAATCCCAGTGTCTTTACTCAACGAACTTCATCACTCACTCAAGCTATGTCCCCACCATGGGTCAGGGGGGAGAGAAAGAGCTTTGCTGTACATAGCCACTAAGGGACCCACCACTCCATAACTACACCAAGTAGGAGAAGACAGACAGTAGAAACCCACCCCGAGGAGATACACATGATTTTTAACATGTCTCACTATTCAGAATTAGTCTACTGAGTTCCTAGGAGCCTGGAAAATGTCAGGGGCAGGTAGAATGTTTAGTGAGTCTCTGCCATATGTGTTATTGTCCTCATTGTTGATGTTACAGGTTCCACCAGAATTTTACTGTATGAAATTTGGAGAATCCAGTTTGATCTGTCATAGGACTGAATCTCCAGAGAATTCATTCATTCGACAGCTATTTGTTGATAACTATGATGAGGTTTTAGGTGTGAGACAAAGGTATGAATTTGACCAGATAAGGACCCTTGTCCCATGAACCTTCCAGTACAAAAATGACTCGACCAAGTACATAAATCGGATCATATCTAATAGTATTAGGTTCTGGCACTGGGGTAAGTGGTTGGTGGGGTGGGGGCAGTGGTATTTGTGCTTGAGACCTGAAGGACAAGAAGGACTCAGCCAGAAGGACGCCCAGAGTAAGAGCTTTCCAGGCAGAGGGAAATCAGTAGGTTTCAAGAGTTTGTAAACAATGTCAGGGTGACTGGAGGACAGAGCAAGGCAGAGGTGACAGGAGAGGAGGTGACAGAAGCAGCAGGAGCCAACTGTTTACAGATCTGGAGGCTGCTTCTCACACAAGCGACTTGCCCAACCAACCAGTAAGACACCGGTGGGACCAACGTACCTGTGAGTTTGAGCCCATACAAGGTTATAAATAAGCTCCCATCTCCAGGGCCAGAATGAGGATTAATGAGGTTTAAAGCCTTTACGGTCTTGCCAAGCAGGGGTCAGGCAAGCAAGAGCTTCTATGAATCACGGAACAGATCGTGTTTGTCAGGAGTGATATCTTTGGAGCATCAGGGCAAAGGGCAGCAGCGTGGTTCTGTCTCGAGACAAGAATGCTGAGATGTGGTGGCCGAAGCCCAAAGTCATTAGATGTGCAGAGGGAGGGTGCTGATGGGAGCTACCCAGGGCTGCCGGTCAGGCCAAGGCCAGGCCAGAAGGTGGATTGAGGTCAGGAGAGAAGGAAGTGAGCTGCATTCATCAGTTCCACAATAGCATCAACAGTTCAGGCTCTTTCCACATTTCTGCTCCCACATCCCCAGGATCTTTTGCCTTTGCCTTTAGGCTTGCTTCCTCACGCTCACCAGGTGGCGGCCACAGTTCCAGGCATTGCGGGTAGATATGGCAATGTCTGGCAAAAGAAACACTTTTTCTCCTCCGTCACATGTTACTGGGGAGGAAAACCCTAGAAGCCTCCAATAGTCTTCTCCTTGGGTCTCATTGCTAAGATGGGGATCACCTGTTCTAGCTGCAAGAGAGCCTGAGGAGGCAGGTTTCTGGTGTTTTCAGCCTTTACAATAGCAGGTAGCTGTGCAGCCAAAAAGGAGGGGGCTGGGTTAGGGCTCTGGCGGAGGCCACAAAGAGGTCTATTAAGGGACCCTATAGTGTGCTTGCCACACACAGAGCTCAGCACATGTTAGTGGCTTTTGCCCTTTATCCTCTCATCCCACCATTACCAATCTTCCCATCCCCCATTATCCCTTTACCCTCAGTAGTTCTAACTTCCATCCCAGAACTGGCTCCTCTCCCAAGATTAAAGATACAGCGTGGCTGAACAGATACTGACCACCCACGGGGGGATATCTTCTTTGGACCCGGGAGGGGGGGCTTACACTGGGCTATGAATACCTGCAGGTGTTTGGGTTCTTCTCTCTCCTTGGGTGAGGCTAAGAGTTAGGGAATAATGCTAGGTACCTTCACATCAATAAAAAATGTCCAGACCTCGCTGGTCTCCCAGCACTAAGCTGTAGTACATTTTTATAATGCACATTCCCCAGGGCAGGCTGGCCATCTGGAGAATTCCAACCTGCCAAGGTCACTATTGTGCTCACAATGGAAACCCCACAGAGCAGTAATGAACCATTCCCCAGGTAGGTCACGGCCCCAAATTAACAACATCTATGTCAAGTTCCATTAGGGCAACTCCAGGGCACCTGTCAAAATCTTTTGTTAACAAGGAAACCATTTCCTTTAGAATACAGTCTGAAACCAGCCAGCTGCAGGCTGAGAATTAAAACGTTATGCTGGGTGGACTTTCAAACCACACTTGTTAAAGTTACAAAATGATAGAATCACATTACAGAAACTTTGGGAAATAGAGAAAAGATGCAAAAAAACACCAATAATTTCACCACACGAACAACACAAACATAACCACTATTGCCATGTGGGTGCGATTCCTTCTCAATGTGCTTCTTTCGCTCAAGTGTTTTTACATAGTTGTAATCATAGCATGCATGTTATTTTTATTCTATTTTTTCAACTTATATTTAAGAAGTATTCACTGTGTAGATGGTAAGTGTTCAGTGGAGTACAAGAGAGGCAATGACAGACAGCGAAGACTATGCAATCTGATAAGTAAATGAAGTGTATGTCAGAGTTATGAAAACCCGAGAGGAACCCTCAAACTAGACTTGTAGTTGGTGCTCCAGGAAGGCTTCCTGGAGGAAGTCCTCTGTAATCTGAGATCCAAGGATGCTTAGGAGGGAGCTTAGTTAAGAGAAACTGGGAATAGTAGTCCCTGAAGAAGGAAGAGTGTTTTTCACAGCTTGGGTAAGACCCAGGTGGATGAAGTACATAGTGTTTGGAGACATGTTATGAGACTAATTCAGCATGGTGGGGGCTTGTACTCACGGGCTTAATTGTGTCCCTCCACCCTGCTCTGAATTCGAATGCTGAAGCCTAATCCCCAATCTGACTATATGTGGTGAAAGGGTCTTTAAGGGGTAATTAAGGTGAAATGATGTCAGTAAGTCTGGAAGCAAGGATGAAAGGAAGAGATTTATTATAAGGAATTGGCTCACATGATTGTAGAAGCTGGTAAGTCCAAAATCTACAGAGCTGATGTCCCAGTTTGAAAGTTGTCGGGAAGAATTCTCTCTTACTCTGGGGAGGACCATATTTTGTTCAATTCAAGCCTTCAACTGATTGGATGAGACCCACCCACAATAGGGAGGGCAATCTGCTTCATTCAGCCCACTTTAAATGTTAATCTCATTCGAAAACACCCTTATAGATGCACCCAGAATAATGTTTGCCCATCTACATGGGCATCCCCTGGCTCAGTTAACTTGACAAATAACATTAACCCCACAGACTCCATGAGGTGGCAAAGCAAGAGAAGAGGGTAGGGAGTTTGGCAAGGAACAGAGGTCATCGTGAGCTTCCCTGTTAGCCAAAATAAGGCGTTTGTACTTGATTCTGACATCAAAGGGGAGGCACTGAATGGTTTTAATCAAGAAATGTTATGTTCCTAGTGTTCATTTAAAGAACTAGAGGCCTGATGCACGAAATTCGTGCAAGGGGCTCAGCCCTCGCAGCCCCGGCTTCATCCAGAAGGTCATCCGGAAGGACGTCCGGAAGGTCATCGCTGTCCAGTCTAATTAGCATGTTACGCTTTTATTATTATAGATTAGAGGCCTGGTGCACAAAATTCATGCACTGGGGGGGGGGGGGGGACGGCGGGGTTCTCTCAGCCCAGCCTGCATCCTCTCCAATCTGGGACCCCCACCATGCTGAATTACTCTCATAACATGTCTCCAAACACTATGTACTTCATACACCTGGGTCTTACCCAAGCTGTGAAAAACACTCTTCCTTCTGCAGGGACTACTACTCCCAGTTTCTCTTAACAAAGCTCCTATGGGATCAGGCCTAAACTGGCAGTCAGACATCCCTCTCACAATCCGGGACTGCTGGCTCCCAACTGCTCGCCTGCCTGCCTGCCTGATTGCTCCTAACTGCTTCTCATGCCAGCATGATCACCCCCTAACCACTCCCCTGCCAGCCCAGTCGCCCCCACTGCCCTTCCCTGCCAGCCTGGTCGCCCCCAACTGTCCTACCCTGCCAGCCTGGTCACCCCTAACTGCCCTCCCTTGCAGGCCTGGTCCCCCCAACTGCCCTCCCTTGCAAGCCTGGTCCCCCCCAACTGCCCTCCCCTGCTGGCCTGTTCACCCCCAACTGCCCTCCCCTGCTGGCCTGATTGCCCATAATTGCCCTCCCTGCCGGCCATCTTGTGACCATATGGGGACAGTCATCTTGTGACCACATGCGGGCGGCCATCTTGTGCAAGAGATCAATTTGCATATTACTTCTTTATTATATAGAATAAGGTTGAGGCTGCATTAGGATGAGGCTGCGAGGACCACATTAGGATGGCTCTGCACAGATGGGTGGGTTAGGTAGTATGCAACTCAGGTATAGGCACCTTCCCACTCTGTTCTATGGCAACAGCACCTCCTCAAGTTGTATGAGGTATATACAGTATAGTGCTCTGAACACGCTTGAAGGGGCAAGACTGGAGGCAAGGAACCCAGATAGGAGGCAATGGCAGTACTGTAGGTGCAGGGTTTTTAATGTTGCACATAATCATGAATTTGACAGCTTTCTCTTTAGTGATAAGCCATGATTTTCTTAGCCATTTTCCTGACATTGTTTCTAAACATGGTTCTGGCATAGCAGTGTTAGATGTAAGCATATATCTGCTCTGCATTCAATGCCCCTCTATGACCATATAATTTATCATCTCCCTGAGACACTTTTGAAAGCAAAGGGGCCATAAGTGATTCCACAGGGAGAACTGGCATAATCTATGGCTGTCTTGGGCACACCAGAAGGAATGGCTACCTTTCCTCTTGCTTCCCTCTCTGGATATCAAGCCTTCTGTCCAGGGAGTTTCCTTTCCGGGAGAATCAGAAGCCCACTGCACATAATGTACTAACGAGTGTCAAAAAACTTCACTGTTTTTTTCTGTAGATTGAAACCCTATAATTTTTGTGCTTCATTCTATGTTTATTTATATTCCCTTCACATCTTCAGTAGCAAGAGATAGCTGAGAACATTTCATTCTCCTCCCACTAAGTTGCTATGATTTCCCAAAGGTGTCTTTTTTTTTTTTCTTCAATTTTTTTGTTTTGTTGATTCAGTGATCCTCCTCCTAGCAGTAAAAGATGTGCTCTCTGACTCCAATGGAGTTATCCAGAAAAAGATTCAGGAGGCTTCAGTTGGCTGGCCATTCTCATATTAAGGTGACAGGGTTACCTTTTAAACTTGAATGGATCACTAAAAGGAGCTCTACCTTGAAGTAGAGGGAAACTACCCCTAGAAGAATGTGGCAGAGACTGATAGAGTTCACCAGCATCCATGTTCTACACTATTTTGTGATCAGCTACACTATATTTCCCATCCATCCTTGAAGTTAGGTGTGGCCATGTGACCGAATTCTGGCCAATAATAGTATGTGAGCCAAAATGCTGACCATCACTTTTAGGCAAAATCCATATAAACCTCCCACAAGCAATCCTTGTTCCCTTTCCCCATCTGCCTGCTGAAGGGAGGAGACTCAGATTCGACAGGTGGATGGAGCCACAAGATGGAAGTTGCCTGGTTCCCTAAATGACTGCATGGAGTAGAGTGCCCCCTACCTGATCCACACTGGAGTATGTCAGTGAGAAATAAACTTACTGTGCTGAGTAACTAAAATATGGGGAGATGTGTGTTACACAGAGGCCCGACTAAAATGAACAAATAACCCAGGTACCTCCATCCTGTTAACTCAGCTAAATAGATCTATTGAACAATGACAACAAAGAGATTTGATTTGCAAGAGTGAATATTTATGGGCATGTCTCCATGTACCCATTTTGCTACCTATCAGGAAAGAGTGATTTAATAGAGAAGACTTCAACCACATTGCCTGCAGACACATCTACTTCCTTAAGGGAATGGCATGATTTCCCTCCAGACTAGAAGGGTATTTATTTGGCAGAATTCTCGGTGAGCCGTTTGGTGGTAAAAACACAGCCCTCAACACCCAACCCCGAAGTCATAACATAGAGAGAACTAACATTCTTTTTCATAATAAAAAAAAAATACCAATTGAGGGTTTAGGAAGAGAATGAGTTGAGGGAGAAATGGCACCGAGCAAGATGGCAGGGACTGGCTGAGAAAGGAGAGGCTCTTTTGGACGATGCTATAATGGATCATTTTTCAGGTCTCGGCCATGTCTGCATAAGCCCCTCATTTGCTCCTGCTCACTCAGCCTAGAATCCCTGTGTCACTGGGAAAGGATAGAGGAGAGCTCCAGCCAAGCGAGCAGAGGCCCAAAGTGGGATGCCAGTGTGGGAGAGAAGTGGTGGAGACATGGCTCAACCCAGGATGGACATGAGACAAACATCTCCCCCTACATGTACCAGAGAAAGAGTGACTCCCAGGATGGGTGGAGGCCTCAAGGACCCAAGAAAAAGGCGTCAAGTTACTTAGCATCTGGGTAAGAAGCCCCTTCTTCCTACAAAACCGTTCTAAATAGAAGAGTTCACAGCATACTGGCTGGAGCCATAGGAAGGGAGGGCCCCTGAAAGGCACAGAGGTAAGTGGAATGGACTCCCCGAGGCCAAGGTCACTGTTGGCCAGGGGTCAAGAAGCCCTACAAGGTTGAAAAGCAAGTGTATGTGTGTGTGTGTGTGTGTGTGTGTGTGTGTGTGTGTGTGTGTGTGCTGCACTCCTGCGTGTTCCTGGGCCAGTGTGGGGCACCCTTGAGAGCAATGACCTTCAGATGGGAGGATGGGAGACTGGAGCTCAGGCTGTCTGCTGATCTTGTCACGAGGAGGTGGAGGACACCATCTTGATTGAAATTAAATAAAGCCTTTCCATTCCTGCCCCACTGCGGAGGCTGGGCATGAACTTGGCCAAAGTGCTAATGCAATTAGGGCAGCGAGCTGGTGCCCAGCCACCCACCCCCGCTCTGACTCACTGGCTGCAGTGCCCTCCAGGCGACCCCTCCACACTCGCCCTGGATGTCCGCAGCTCTCTCCCTTGGCACTTCTCCACCTTGAGAGGAAAATTCCTAGGATTGTCAGTTAAAGGAGCTCACAACTCATAAGGAACAAGAACCCCTGAATGCAGTATTTTTCCTGCCCCATTTGGGACATGCTAGGCGCCCATGACCTCCTGGATAAGCTGTCAGCTCAGTGAATGTCCACAGAGCCCCCAGCACAGAACCTGGCACTTAGTGTGTTCTACACACATTGTATCTTCTCTTCTCCTTCTTATCACTGTTGCTATTACTACCCCTGTTACCATTACTAATCAATATCAAACTTTCTAGGACCAGGCCTACCTCCCTACTGCCATGAAGACTTGGATGTCTTTGCTGGGCCTGTTACCCTCCCGCCCTCCTCCTGCCAATGTATCTTAGCCCCAAAGAGAGCCAGGTGCCTTCAGAATGGCCAGGATGCCCAAGTGACACCTGATGCAATAACAGGGCTCAGACAATCTGGGAAACAGAGCCCCTGGAGGAGACAACCTATGCTGCTCATCCTATCTAATAAAGAGGGAATATGCTAATTGACCCTCACACCATTGCAAAGATGGCGGCACCCACAGTCAATAAGGAAGGAATATGCTAATTGACTGCCCCACCTTCAAAGATGGAAGCACCCACAGCCAATAAGGAGGGGATATGCTAATTGACTACCCTGCCCTCAAAGATGGCAGTGTCCACAGCTACAAGATGGTGGTGCCAAGTCCCCTCAGCCCTGCCAGGGTGGCAGGCGCACGGAGTGGCCAGGCCCGCGCAGGCCTGGCCACTCCGCGCGCCTGCCTCTGGAGTCCCTCAGTCCCCTCAGCCCGCCAGCTGCCCAGGGCCAGCCCAAGGTGCAGGCAAGCCTCGGATGGCAGCTGCCCAGCCACCCAGGGCCGCCTGAGGCTCAGGTAACCAGGGCTGGCCAAGGCTTGTGCTGCCGGCAGTGGCAGCAGCAGAGGTGTGATGGGGCGTCACCTTCCCTTGATCGCCAGGTCGCCTCCTGCCCCTGAGGGCTCCCGGACTGTGAGGGGGACAGGCCAGGCTGAGGGATCCCCCCTCCAGTGCATGAATTTTCATGCACCGGGCCTCTAGTAGTTAAATAAAGATAGTGGACAGCTCTGCTGAGTCACAGAGCAGCCCTTGTAATCAAGAGTCTGTCTTATTTGTTAGAATCTCATCGCTTGTTTTTCCATAGCTCCTCCCTCATCTGCCTCCCACGCATGTTCTCCCCGAGGGAGGAAGGGAAGCCATCTGCTCAGGCCCAGGGCAAGGGCATCTGCTGTGTTAAGAAGTGGTGTGAAGGGGCAGGAGCTTGGCTTTGCCCCTGCTCTGGCCAGGCCTCAGGTGGTGTCTGATGATCCTCAGTTCAAATCTCTTACACTCTCTGAGCCCCACTTTTCTAATCTGCCAATGGAGTCAGCAATCCTTACCTGATAAGGTTGTCGTGAAAAAAAATCGAGATCATGTATGCCAAGCACTTGGCCCCATGCCTGATACTACCTGCGACAGACAAACGCCTCGCTGAAGTAGAAGTCATAATGATGGTAGTGACAGTTTAGGGTTTACTAAACTCAAGCAGAAGTGATTGCATCTAACCCACGAGATGCTGACCACCTGACAAACGGTAGTGCCGAAGATAAGAAATATATCTGCCAGATAGGATACCCAAGTCCTGCAGCATCTTTTCCATGGCAGGGACTCCTATGCATCTGCACAGGAGCTTGGTGGGTGTGCAAATCCCTGCAAAGGGTGTCAGCTGTTCTTTATAGGGGATAATAACAAGCCATTTCATAACCCAAAGCCACCATCTCCATTGCAGGGAGAAAGACATGGGTGTGAGCAGCCAGTGCTGGACAGACGGACAAGGGCCCTTTTCTCACTGTGTTTTATCCTGGACCCTGTGGGGACCTTGCCCTTCCACAGGAGCATCCTTCCTTCAGTCTGTCCCGCCGCCACCTAGCTGATGAGTGGCAGCCTGGTTCAATGACATCTCATCCTCAGAATACTCCCAGGCCACTCCGCGTGGACAGGTTGCTTCCAGACCTCCCGGGCAGTACATTCACAGACTGCACCTTGAGATGAGGAGTCTTCCGCAGGTGGCTGTGATCACCTGTTTGAGGTTGGCTTTTAGGACTTTCATTCTCACAAGTTAACCTTTTATTCCCGCGGAGCCCAAATTCTATGGGCTCCTGACTCTAGAGCTCTGCATACTGGATGCAGAGCCCCATGCAATTATTCTCATCCTTTGGATGTGGAGGCTGTTCTTTGCCATAGGAAGGAGGTGGAGGGAGGTGCTGGATGCTAAGGAATTGGGCCTTTGACCCTCTTCCCCTTTTATGCCATGCACTTTCTGTTTTAAACACCTTCAGGGTTTTGTCTGCCATCTTTGACTCCAGAATCTCCATCTCTAATCTCGACCTCTAATGATGTGCTGGAGCTGGCTTAGATGTACTCACAATGGTGGATTAATAATATTTAGGAAATTTACAAGCTGCCTCTTAAAGCCATTGGTAACTTGAAATCAGCCACGGCAGCCATATTTACACCATGGAAATTGTCAAATGCTACAAAGCAGGGTGTTTTCCTTTAGAGAGCAAGTTTACCAGAAGACCACAAGATTACCTCCCTCCTAAACCCCAGAATAGCCAACTGCCTAGTGGACATCTCTATATATTCTTGCTCCTGTGGCTTCACAGGATATTCCCCAAATCCATCCAGTTCTCCCCCCTCTATCTCAGGCTCTTAGCTCACATTTCGCAACTGCAGCAGCTTTCTGCTAGTCTCCCTGGCTTCAAGTTTGCCTGCCTCAACCCCCTTCCTGCTGCTGCCAAAATGGTCCTTTGCAGCTGACACCCTTTGCAGGGATTTGCACACCCACCAAGCTCCCATGCAGACTCATAGGATCCCCTGCCTTGGAAAAGATGCTGCAGGACTTGGAGGTTCCTGCCCAGGCTGATTGCAAGACTCCAGCTCATCAACGCCCACCCCACCCTCTCTACTCTGGACACTGAACTCCTCGTGCTCTGCACTGTCTACAGTGCCCGCCCTCCTGTACCCATTGGGCTCAATTTACTCCTCATTCAGACTCCGCATCCTCCCCTCCAGGAAAGCTTCCTCCAGTCAGACAAGCTCCCTCCTCTCTACTTAGTGCACCAAAAACTCCCCGTGCATGCACCCGTTGGGCATTTCTTATATATCCTGAAATACCCATTTTATTCGTCACTAGTGGACATTTGTCTTTCTTTTTGGCCACCTAACATCTGAACCTCCTTCCTGTGTGTGGATCACCCCCTATTTCTTATATGCCTTCTTCCCACTCCAGAAACAAAATGCCAGATGCTCCCCTTCTCCTAGTCTTCCTTTCACTAAAGTGAGGGCTCCTGCCCTAGCTGGTTTGGCTCAATGGATAGAGTGTCAGCCTGTGGACTGAAGGGTCCCAGGTTTGATTCCAGCCAAGGGGACATGCCTGGGTTGTGGGCTCGATCCCCAGTAAGGGGCATGCAGGAGGCAGCCAATCAATGATGGTCTCTCATCATTGATGTTTCTACCTCTCTCTCCCTCTCCCTTCCTCTCTAAAATCAATAAAATATATTTTTAAGAAAATAAATTAAAAAAATAAAGTGAGGGCCCTGACTGGTCTCCTTCAGTCAGATACCCTGCCCCAGGCTTGACCCAGAAAGTTGTGGCACAGAGTGGGTGCCTGCAATGCTGGTAGCTGTTCCAGTGGCCATGTCTGGGGTCCTGTGTTGGTGGTACCAGGGGTGCAAGCTGGGACTTGACTTCAAGTTTTGTCCTATTCTGTGCCCCACTTGGCAAGCCCTCTAATATCCTTTTAATCAATGCTGTTCCTGCTTAACTTGGCCAGACCTGGGGTCTGTGCCACCACAAGCCCTGACTATGTTCTCCCCATTGAGACTGTGAGCTTCTCAATGGCAGGAATATCTTCATTACCTTTGTATCCACAGTCCCAGCACACAGTGGGCGTTCAGTAATTGCTGCATTTGTGCATAGACTTCCAATTATGTCCAGGCCCAACTCAAGCAGACTCTATGCATTTTAGCATTTTCATCCTTTTGCTTCCAAGGAGGCAAGAATGAGGGAAGATAATAATTCTCTGTGTCTGGCATGCACAGACGTCCCCCTGCTCAAGGAAATGTCTATCCCCATTACCTCCATTCTCCCACCCCTGCCTCCTCTGCTGGGCTGAAGGCTTTCTCTCTGCATGATCCACTGTCAGCAGCAGCCAACAGGTAATCTCTTGCCTCGGCTAGAGCATCTTCCCCCTTTCTCCTTTTACCTGGGGTAGGAAGGTTGAGATGCCCTTCCTTGCTGGCCCTGGCTAATGTATCCCATGCAATATTTATGTTCTGCACGTCCCTGAACTTCCCAAGCTGTGCTCTGTTTATGCATTCGTGAGGAGGTGCACACGATAATGTCATCTCATCAAATGGAGCTGAACCATGGCTCCATTTTAGGAGGGATTACAGGCTGCTTTTTCTTTATTTGTAAACGTGCCAGCCTTAAAAAAAAATGCTGTGTTTTGTCAGAGACAGCTGATTAAACACCTCTGAGTGTCTGTCAGTGCAAAAGGCAAGATCATTCATTTATGCTGTAAAAAGAATGGCTGGAGAAGCGTGACTTAGACTGGTGTTCCTTTCCTCATTTGGAACAAATAACGTTTACATCTTTGGGGAGAATTTTATGAAACGTCACCCCAGTGGATCAATGTTTTCCAGAGTGACATCATTGGTGTCACTCTGGCGCTCACCTATTTAAAGCCTCAGAGTGGATATTTTAGTCTTAAGCAGCAGGTGTCCTGATACGGAAAAGCTCCTAAATCGCCTTGGGTTTGAGACTCCTTTGATGTTTTGTATCCATTGCCTTCTCTTTCTCCCTTCTCGTTTCCTAATCACCTGCCATGGTCTCACCATTTCTACACAGTTTTGAAATAATTTCTGCATCTTGTTAATATCTTGGCCTGGATTTGGAGATCAAACTGTTGCGTCTCCTGGAGGAGTTTGCCTGGTGGGTTTGTTCTGAATTTCAAAGAAGTGTTAACTGGTGGCTTTTCAAACAAATAAAAAAGATAGGAGCCGACAATCTTCCCTCTGGAGGTGTAGCGGTGGCTTTTATTCAGTTGAAGTGGCACGTGTTTATACCATTTTAATTATGCATGTTTTACACCATTTAATGATAAAATGTTTAATTTTAAATGTACCTCATGAATCCTTCTCTTTCAACATAGAATCCTGGTTTTTCTTACAGCATTTGTAGTAGCAGCCCCAAACACATTTCTATGGACTCCACAGTATATTCTGCTCCACATAAATAAACACAGAGACTAGCCAGTTTGCATCATTACTATACAACAAACAACTCAGTGATCTCATCTGATTCTGAAGAAGACAGGAGCCTGTTTTGCATGTGAGTGAGGAAACATCTCAGACATGTCTGGAAAAACTGGCTCAGGACTGCACAGAATCTGTAAGTGGTTTTGTTCAATACACAATCACCTTGCAGGTTGTACTCAGAGCTAAGGATACCAAGAGGAATTAAATGTAACTTCTGCTTTTAAGTTCAAGGTCTAACCATTGTGAAGCTAGGAACTAAACCCCGATCTTCTGATAGCAACTCCTTATCTCTCTTTGCTGCCTCAGATCTAAGGTTGGGACCCACTCTTGGGCAAAATCATCATGTTTGAGAAATTTGCTTCTACTAAGCAAACCTACTCCCTTCTTAAATCTCCTTTCTCTTCAAACACCTAACATCCTCATGCTTTCCAAGGCTCTCTCTCAAATTTGCCTCCCAAATTCCCCGGTAGTATCCCTCCCTCCTCTCCTCACCCAAACCCAGCCTGCCTGGGTTTTACTCCTGCTATATTGACATGCAGCTACTCAACTTTAGAATCATTTTCTGACTTTTTGACCATGACCCACAGTAACAGGGCCACTGCAGCCATAGGGTTTCTGTGAGAGAACGTTTAAAAGGTGCTCCTTCCCCAGGGGAGTCACAGTCCTGCACTGGGTTGCAAAGCTTAACACTAGCACCCACTCTCACCCCTTTAGCCAAGCACCCCTATGCAAGACACAACCCACAGGGCAATATAGGGCAGTTGCACAGTCTGAAATGTACTTTGCATTGCCATGGGTACAGAAGGTGGTGGCACTCTAAGGAGCACTTCAGCTGCTGTCCATGGTTCTGAACAAGCACTGCTTGTGAGGACATTATGTCTACCTCTGGGCCCGGATGATTCTTGTAGAATGCTCCCACTGCCTGTAGACTTTCCTGATTTTATTTTATTTTATTTTTATTTATTTACTTATTTTAGAGAAAGAAATGGAGGGAGGGAGGGAGGGAGGGAGAGAGGGAGGGAGGGAGGGAGAGAAACATCAATGTGTTATTCCATTTATTTATGCATTCAATGGTTGATTCTTATATGTGTCCTGACCAGGGATTGAACCCATGACCTTGGTGTATCGGGATGATGCTCTAACAAACTGAACTACCTGGTTGTGACTTATTTTTCATCTTGATGAAAAGTTTGTCCCCTTTTAAAAAACTTTTGAATAATAATCTTTTCTTTTCCCCCTTTATTTTATTTTATTTTATTTTATTTTATTTTATTCCATCACCATTTATCCCTCCTATATCCTCTTCTACATGCCCCCTCCATTCAACACACAATCACCATATTTTCCTTTTTACTCTGTCACAATACAAACAGGATCCATGACTATGAGATGCAATTTATGAAGAAGCGTGGATTTAGGTGTCTGGATTTGAATGTCACACCCACCATTTGCTAGTGAGAGTCTGAGGGAGCTAGTCAGCTTTTTTTTTTCTGAATTACAATCTCTAAAAATAACAAATAGCCAATAGGTTTGCTTTGAGGATTAAATATGATAATGTATGCAAATTGTTTGAGAGTGTGTTGCTTATAGAAAAAATTCAACAAATGTTTTACAGAAGTAATCAAAGCAATAGAAGTCATGTCACCTTTTCAATAGGACATTTCCTTGTCACCCAGAAGTGGAGAAGTATATGCTCCTTCACTACCTGTAATAGTCAGCATTGAGTCAGGAAAACATAAACCATACTAATTCTTTTAACAGAGAACATAATATAAATTTATTGAACAGATGTTGAAGGAAGGATAGAGCTAAAAGGGAATACTGAGGTAACACAGAGATAGTAATAGCAGGCAGCAGCTACCAACCCCAATGACTGGAGCAACAAAGGAGAGAGGTTGGGGCCTTCAGAGGCTGGAAGGTTGGAAGAAGGACACCTCTATGCTACATGATGCTATTGATACATAATAAGAAATTAATAACTGGCAATAGCTTGGTAAATTATCAGTTTAGTTGACCAAGAAAGAAGAGCCTTCTATATGACTTAAAACACTATCTTTTCTATACTATGCAATGCATCTTGTAGTACTCCATGTTACATAAGAAAAATTATTCAAAACTTGGAAAAAAGGCAAAGAATGTTGCATGCCCTTTAATGTCACATTGGGGACAATGTCTAATAGATACTCCCAAGGATTACCTAATTCTCTAGGAAAATGTACCTTTGTTTACTAGTAATTTGCTATTTACTATTAATTAGGGTCTAGCCTGTGCAAAGTTCAATGTTAGCTTGAGAAAGATTGATAAGTTGCAAATAATTTAGTTCAGTAGAGATGCAAATGATCTCTGGTATAAAAGATAGCCCCCAAAGATTACAGCTTTGTTGCCCTATGGAACATTCGATAATTTTATATCTAACTTAGCAGTTTTATTTCAACATTCTTTTCCTGGAAGGCTAAGTATATGTTCCTAAATATCTTGACTAAATATCTGTTTGTGGATGCTCTTGGACCTGGTGCATGAATTCGTGCATGAGTCAGGTCCGGCCAGCCTCGCCAGGGGGAGGGGACATGGGTGGTTGGCCAGCCTGCCTGCTGGTAGAACTCCTGGTTGAGGGGACAATTTGCATATTAGCCTTTTATTATATAGGATATACACTGAGTGGCCAGATTATTATGCATTCAGAGATCATAATAATCTGGCCACTCCATGTATAAGGAAGAATAAAGTGTATTATAAGGAACTGGCTCAGGTGACTATGGAGGCTTAGAAGTCACATGATCTGTCATCTGAAAGCTGGAGACCCAAGACAGCCAGTGGTACAATCTGAAGGCTGGGGAGCTGGAAAGCCAGTATTGGATTCCAGTCTGAGTAGGAACACCTGTGAACCAGGAGCTCCAAGGGCAAAAGATCTATGCCCAATTAAACCAGTCATGCAGCCAGAGAGAAAATGGGTCCTCTCTTCCTCCAGGGTTTTGTTCCATTCCAGCCCTCAGTGGATGGGATGATGCCCACCCATAAAAGAGAGGGCAATTTGCTTTACTCAGCTCATCAACTCAAATGCTAATCTCTTCTGGGAACATCCTCACAGACACACCCAGAAAAATGCTTAGCCAGATAGCTGTGTGTCCCATGATCCAGTCAACTAGACACATAAAATTAACTATAAAATGAGTTTTAAAAGCTTTCACATATGTTCACTATATACTTGCATGACAATCATATTTTTAAAAATTCCATTTTGACAAGAACTAAAATGAGAGAGAATAATGTACTAGTATTTGCCCAAAGCCACACAGTTAGAAAGTAGTCGAGTCACTCAAACCTGGTTGATTCCGAAGTTCACATCATGATCTTTCAATGCCTTTACTCCAAACAAGATCTGTTTAATAGAGAAATTGTACAAGGAATTGCTGCCCAGCCCTTGCTAAAGTTTAACAAAATCTGGAATCAGCTGGAGTGATAAACCAGTCTAACATACCCAGGGTGGATTTACAGATTGAGATAGGGCAGAAAAGGTCAAGTGCTTATGTAAAACAGGGAAGATAATGAAAATGGTAATGAGAATCTGAGAAGGACTAGTAGCTATGTTGACACAGACACCAGGCTCCAGCTGTTTGAGACCTGGACATTGCTCCCCCTGGCAGACAACCACCATCCCCCCTCCCTTCCTCACCCCGTGGTGGCTCCCAAGGGTCACACAGGCAGGAAAGGCAAGGCAGCTCAACTGAGCTCTCTCTGATAGATTCTTAAGGCACTTCATGCAGAGTCAAGCAGAAAGGTGCTATTTGGAAATAAAAAGAAATGGCAATAGCCATGCAGGGGGCTAAAGCAAACTTACACATTTTATTTAAAAATTTAGCACCCAGAATTCAGCTTTCAGTCAACCTTACAAATATATGAAGAATTCCCAGGTACAAGGCACTGGGGGAATCATGAAAAAAGAGAAAGAAGGAGGAGGAGGAGGAGGAGGAGGAGGAGGAGGAGGAGGAGGAGGAGGAGGAGGAGGAAGAGGAGGAAGAAAGAAAAGACTCTTGAAAGGAATCTTAGAGAGCTCCATGTCTAAGATGTCAATCTTTCCTCTCAGTTATCAGTCAACACAGCAGAGAACAAGAGCTATAAGGCCCTTGCACTCATGGGGCTCATCAACTAGTGAGAGACATAGATATTGATATTATAATGATACCATTCTAATTAACCTAGTTATTAATAACAGGAACGGAGCAAAGGGAAGGCCCAATAGTATAGGCATGCCATTTGGGCAGCTCTGCCAGGAAGCTGCGGTGTAACACTCCCCAGGGAAGCCAGTGGCCTATTCCCTGCAGAGCAGATCGCTGGGGAAAGGGCCTGGACATGGGGAGAACAGACACATGCCCAGTCAAGTCTGGGTGAAATAGGGAAGGTATTTGTCTGTCAGTCACACCTGGGAGCAGGTCATTGGCCAGAGTAGGTGTGGCCACTGCAAACATGGGAAGATTTGAGATATTTAATTCCTTAAATAAAGAACTTGTCTCTCTTGGCTCCTGGCTCTCTTGGTTCTCACTCTCTTGGCTCCCCACACAGTGGATTAATGGACTGCAACTAGCCTAATGCTGAACCTAATGTTGGACTCAGTTCCAACAAGGAACAGAAACTCTGGACACTGGCTTTGCTTTTAGCTCACTGAATCCCCAGCTGCACTGCTTCCAGGACTGGACTAAGGGAAATGGGACTTTGGAAACTCAGGGATGTAATTCCATGGAAATAAAACCCACTCATCCTCCCAGGGGAGTCTCAGAAAATTCTTTTTCTCAAAATATTCTAAAGACTCCACCTCTAGCACCCAGTGGGGAAGGGGATACCCCACTTCTGCTGATAACAATATTAGTACAAGATGAAATTATTATATTATTAAGATAGTATTATATATAATATGAAATTATATATCATATCATATGATATATAATATAATCATATCATAAGATATTACTATTATTCATAATACATTATAATAGATTGATTGTATTTATATTTTATTGTTATATATTATTATACTAATACTAGAGGCCCGGTGCATGAAATTCATGCACGGTGGGAGGGGGGTGTCCCCACAGCTCAGTCTGCACCCTCTCCAATCTGGGACCCCTCGGGGGATGTACATCCCTCTCACAATCTAGGACCACTGGCTCCTAACTGCTCACCTGCCTGCCTGCCTGATTGCCCCTAACTAACCCCCTGCCAGCCTGATCACCCCTAACCGCCTCTGCCTGCTGGCCTGGTCGCTCCTAACTGACCCCCCGTCAGCATGGTCACCCCCAACAGCCCCCCTCTGCTGGCCTGGTTGTCCCTAACTGCCCCCCCTGCCGGCCTGGTCGCCCCACTCAGCCTGTTCGGTCACCCATTTGGTTGTTTCAGATGTGATGGTCCCTGGCTCTTTATATGTATAGATAAGATATACTAAGCTCTCAGGAGTGAGTGATGATTGTTATGGAGAAAATAGAGCAAGGTTAGGGGATAGAGTTATGGTGGGTTTGAGGAGCTACTAGAGCAGTCAGGAAAGACCTTTCTAAGGAACTTAATTGAGTGGAGGAGCTATTTGAAAATGTTAAGGGAAGGTTGTACCTGGCAGAAGTAACAGTAATTTCACAGGCCCGGATGAGGGGATGAATTCGGTGTTGGGAGAAGAGGAGAGACTGCCCTGGCTGCAGTGTGTTCGCCAAGGGGGTGGGAAGAGAACAGGAAGTCAGCGGGGGGAGGGGCCAGGTCACGGCCCTGTCAGTGGGAGCCGCAGTTTGTTTGGATTTTATTCAAGCCTTTCATCCGGGGCCGTCTGTTCTGCCCACTTAGCAAATGAGGATGCTG
Organism: Cnephaeus nilssonii; assembly: GCF_951640355.1. NCBI lineage: Eukaryota > Metazoa > Chordata > Mammalia > Chiroptera > Vespertilionidae > Cnephaeus > Cnephaeus nilssonii. Next base: position 98,401,817 of record NC_137075.1, on the reverse strand, counting down.
TGGCCTCTCATTGTTTAAACAACTTCTGCACAGCCCTACTATGTGTGCTTCTGCCCTGGCTAATGTGGAGTTCTACAAAGATGAGAAAGGAATGATGCTCACCTTCATGGGACGCATGTGGTCCAGGAGGCTCCTCCAGTGGCCAGAGAAGCAGGAGGTCACTGCAGAGCCCGCGCTCCTGCACCTTGGCTAATGGAACCACCATCACCTGTGGCTCAGTCAGGAACCTCATTTCAATTCAGCCACCAAGTCCTACTGACCGTGCATCTTAAGAGGCCCCCATACATCCTGGCTCTTGCCCCCGTTACCAATGTCTTGGTGAAAGGATGTTTCCATTTCAGGCCTTGACCATTACGATGCCCCCGCCCCCCAAATGCTCTCCCTGCCTCTGGGCTCACCCCACCTCCAATCCAGCTTCCATATGTGGGCCTGATTAATCTTTCTAAAACACAAGTTCAGTCCTGTCTCCCCTACTTGGAAAAATAAAACATTTAGAGACTTGACATCACCGAAGATTTGTAAAGCTCAAATTTCTGTAGGTCCTTCACCCACTGTCCTCAAACCTTCTTCGTGAGTTGGTATCCTGCCTCATCTCCCCATGCTCTTGCACATGCTTCTCCCTCTTCCTGGAACGCCCACCTGGTGGCAGCTAATTGAACTCCTACTCATCCTTCAGGACCCAATGCCAAATGGCCTCTCCTCTTTGAAGCCTCATGCTTTCTTTCCAGGAAAGGTTAGTTACTTTCTAGAATCTAGACTCTTGTCCATACTTATATGATAACATATTGGATAGCCTCCATGCATTTACTTCTGACATAGCGAGTCTTTGACTAGGAACACACCTCCTAGTTATTTTGTATCACCAGGCACACAGTACTTGGTGTTTGTTTAATCAATAAGTTTGGTGTTTCCCAAGCTTATGTCAGCAACAATTTTCCATGAAAATCAGTTTAGCAAGCAATGGCTTAAACATAGTTAAATTTGGGCTAATATATATAGTACGATTTCATTTGTATTTTTTAAAAATAGACATACATTTATGTGTAGAAATTTTTCTGAAAGAATAGGTGGGAAACTGTTAACAGTGTCAGCTCTGGGGAGCGAGGCTTGGGAATTCAGGGGAGAGGAGAAGAACATTTTCATTTTCTTATATCATCCTATACTATTTGATTCTTTTAAAAAAATCAGTATATGTAATACTTTTAAATAATTTTAAAAACAATGAAATACATAGCTGTATTTTTTAAAAATAACACTAGCAACACTATACCAAAATGTGAAAAATATGGCCGGCGGCGTGGCGCAGTAGTTGAGCATTGACCTATGAACCAGGAGGTCATGGTTTGATTCCATGGTCAGGGCACATGCCCAGGTTGTGGGCTCAATCTCCAATGCGGGGCATGCAGGAGGCAGCCAATCAAGGATTCTCTCTCATCATGGATGTTTCTATCTCTCTTCCTCTCTGAAATGAATAAAAAATATTTTTGAAAAAATGTGGAAAATAGCTATTTGACATGTGGAGTGTGGCTTATACCATGACCCTCCCCCATCCCAGGGTCCTCCTAGGAAACAGCACTTTTCCAGGCCTCGTGGGAGAATGACCTTCCCAGATGAAGAGGACTCTAAGCGGAGCTATCTCTGGTCCATCCCCCAAACAAAGAGCTCTGAGAAGAGACCCTTCCCAAGGCAGTAGAGGATGAGTCCAATGTACAAGGAGAAGGAGAAGCAGCAGAGTCCATATGCAGAGTCACAGTGATAGAGATTTAGGGCATAACTTGAATTCCTGGATCCAGCCATGCCTGATGCCCATTTCACCTAGAATTCACTCCTGTAAGCCAACAATTTCCTACATTTGCAAGGAAGCCTAAATGTTGCAATGGGAAAGAACCCGGCCTGAGAAATAGGAGACCGAGATCCTCCCTTAACCACCTCAGCTCTGCGATTCCAGGTCCTGATTGACTCCTAGGTCCACACCCTTGACCTGAGCAGCTGCTGCCTCTCCTTCAGTATGTGAGTGTCCCAAGAGACTTGTGTCTTCATCAGAGGCAACTGTGGCCACGTCTCTTCACGGACGGGTGAGTACTGGGATGGATGCTTGGTCTGACTCTGAGACCAACGTCACAATACTGGTCACGTTAGGAGGGCTGCCTCTCTTCTGCTCCCTGCTGTTTCAAGAGACATTTTGACCACCAACAACAGCAAAAAAGTGAAGTGAGTGGTTGCACTTGGGAAGTGAGCCTGAGGGGTTAGAAGACCCCTGTTCCGGGGTTTACCTAGGTTGGGACCTTGGAATTTAACCCTGATTCCCAAGTCATGAAACGGTGTTTGGCCCCAGGCCTCCTGCAGTGCCTGGGCCCTGAGGTTGGATTGGACAGGTGGCTGTGGGCGGGTGGGGAAGATGGGATCCATCAGGAATGACCACATGTGCAACATAAGGTAGTCCCTGGTTTAGCTGCTCCGCTCAGCATCTGTGCTGGATGCTTTACTTCTTTTTTCTTATTTAATCCACACAGCAGATATTGTGTCCCATTATATGGATGGAGGAGGTGAAGCTCAAAAAAGGCAAAGTACCTTGCCCAAGGTCTCGCAGCTAGTAAATAACAAAGCCACGACCCAAAGCAGGATGGTATGGTCCCAAAGCCTCCTCTGAGTGTGGCCCCAGCTGCCAGGGCAGGATGTGTCCTTACAGAGCCCCGGGGTTGGAGGAGAGGAGAGACAGACACAACTTCAGTCTGGGAGGGGTTAGGAACATGAGCCCCAACTCAGAGAAACCAGGGGAAAGTGCAGTGGCCAGAACTGGGGTCTTGGGCTCACCTGGCGCATCAGCGGGCATGGCCACAGCCGGCCCCTGGCCTCCCTTGATGGAGCAAGGGCTGTGCTCTGGGCACTCAGCGGTGAGCACACCACCTCGGCTCATTACCCTCTTCCATCTCAAAGCCAGCATTGTGTTGCCCTCACGTCTGCTTCCCATAATCGCCTGGGAGCTGACAAACCCCTGTCCTGGCTCAGTACATCCTTGTGAAGGAAGGAAGGAATAATTAAGCATTTTGACAGCCTTGTAGGAAGTATATTGCTTTCTCATCTTTGCCCAAGATTCCAAAGCACTCTCTATGTCAAAATCCACCTCCTCTCTGGGAAGAGGATTTCTCTTCTTGTGAATGCTAAGAAGAGGCCTGTCCCACCCAGTGCCTTCTCTCGCCAACCCCTAAGCATGCCTGCTGCAGGTTGTGGGAGGCGGGAGGGGGTTGCAGGGGAGGCATCCTATTTTTCAGAGGCTCCAGCTGAGCTCACAGGATGACAGAAGCCTCAGGTTGGGGAGAAGGCCTTTTCAAAATGACAAGAGAAGTTCACGCAACCCACGTGCTGACACACTCATGTCCGGGACACCTGCTCTCAGGCTTCCTCCCAATTACTCCGCGTTGCTCGGTGGGAGGGTGGGAGGGGGGGAGGCCTCTAATTATACCTTCCTTGCAGCCTTTTGGTTCTGTGACTTATTCCAAGGAGGAGGAGAATGATGTTGACGTCCTACTCTCAAATAAGACACTCCTCAGAGGGCCCCTCTCTGCTCCTTTCTCCGTAAAAGCCTAGTTGTCTGGTGATGTTCTGTTCTGGTTATCAATTGCTCTTACACAAAACTTAAATAACAATCATTTTATTATGTTCATGATGGATGCAGGAACTTGGGTGGGTCTCCTGCTCAATGTAGTATTGAGCTGGTGTATGGTGGCCTAGAGGGTCCAAGAAGTCGTCGCTGACCTGCCTGGGACCTTGGGGGGCACAGCTGGATCACCCTCTCTTCCCATGTGATCTCTGGGCCTCTCATGTGGTCTCTCCAGCAGAACAGTCCTATATCTTACATCAGTGCTCAGGGCTCCAACAGCACAGATGCCAACCCCTCAGGCCTCGACACCACATATTCTGCTCGTCCTATTGGTCCAGGGAAAGGGACACAGACCCTCCTCTTAATGGGAGGAAAATCAAGAAAGGTGTGGCCACCGTTAATCCTTGTCTTAGTCCATTCAGCTTTGATATAAACCCCCAACTATCTGACTCTACCCATCTTTGGTCCTGAAGGCATAATTTTTAAAAATCGCCTCTGGGCTTAAATAATAATATTAATAACCTCAGAAGAGTTTTGGAAAGGGAAGCCAATGGTAACTTATTTTTTAAATAACACCTTTCGAGATAGCAGACAATGAGTGACAACTTGTGATTTTATCAGCTGTCTCAGAAAGGGTGAAGGGGGAGACTGTCACAGGCTGGCACGTGCCTTGTCATCTCTAGCGGAGGTGATATTTCTCATGAGGAGGCAGAGGAACCAGGGCCCCCATCCACCCACCCCCTGCCCCCTAGCCCGTTTCCCCCTCCTCACATTGGTGTGTGCCGGATTGGCTTTCTGATTTACATAACCACCCAGGCTGCCGTCCAGAGCCTCAGAGGCCCCTCTCCCCCCACCCTCACTCCGCAGTTAATATGCCTGGGCCCAGGGCTAAGAAGGCTTAGGAGAGATTTTTGGACGAGTTTCATTATTTCCAGGCCAGATTAGTCGGCTGGCCCAATGAGAGCCTAAAGGCCCACTTACAGCTCCCAGCCAGGGGCTCCCTAGTGGTGATCCTGGGGGCCTCTGGGCGATCCAGAGCGGGGGTCCTGCCGAGTGGGCAGCCGCACAAAGTGGGTTGCGATTGCAGGGCAGAGGGACATTGGAGGGAGTGAAAGGAGATGCTGCTGTTCTGGGCCCGCCCCGAGGGAGGGACGCTAATAGAACTTACGTCTTCATTGGGAACCAAGTTAACTTTTGAAGCAAAGGCTAAAATAGGCTTCCCCTTTCTCCTTTCTCACTATCTCCACCTCCCCCACCCCTTCGCCTGACCTGAAATACGAACAGACGCGATTGGCAGCAGGTCTGCTATGCAAAACAGAATGAACCCGCTTCACGCCAAGGATGGGGTCTGTAAAGAGCACGTGGACATGTCTCAGATTATTGGCTCAACTGAAAAAAGACCGCTGGCAGCAGAAGCTTCTCTCGCACGCAGCCTCTAGATCCCATGGCCCTTTAAATCTACCACCCCACAGGGAGGGAGCAGACATCCTTTTTAGGATACGTACTCAGGATTTTAATCTGTTTTCTATTTTTAACCTTTAGGAGAGACAATGAGACCCTGCCAGCTGAAAGAAGCCATTATCTTTGCTAAAGTAATTTTAGCTCTGAGTGAGCTAATTTAGCTTTCTAGGTTGTAGATGGTTTTGTTTTGTGTGTGTGTTTTTTTTAATTCTTTGCAAATTAGAGCAGGTGCTAATAAAAAGAGTTGGGAAGCTGGGGAAATGGATCCTGTGGGTGCCAGGAAATAGGGACAGCTATGTCAACAGGGCCCCCTGAAACCACACATCACTCCTGCCGGCAATCAATCCACCTGAACGACTATGTATCTTCCCCGTCGCTCCTCTCCTTAATCCATCCCGTTTCATCCTGTTTGCCTTTTTTCTCTATACTTGGCTCCCATCACGCCATTCCTCTGCTTAAAAACCACAATGAACTCAGAAATAAATGCGAACTCTAAAGCAACGGTGCGCACGAGGTCTTCCAGCTTTCTCCTGGCTCCCGCCTGCCTTTCCAGGCCAGCGCTGTTCTTTGCAGCCAGCGGCCGTGGCCTAGTACTGCACCCGCTATGCAATCCGTTTCGTTAGTCCAGCAAATGCTAACCAGCCACTAGCTTTTGCATTTGACACACGTTTACACCTCTTCATGCTTTGCAATGGAGAATTCGGGCCATTCTCTTCATCATTCTTATTCCATCCACTTGGGAAATTGGTACTTATTCTTAAGTCTCTAACTCAAATGTCACCTCATTTCCATAGCCTCCCTCTCTCTAGTACTCCACCCCCCCCCCCCCAAGGCAGAATTATTTTGGGTTCCCATCTCTTTCATGCATTCTTCTGCTGTAGCAGCTCCTGCATTGTATTTTTATACAGCCTTTTCTACTACAAAAAGATCATTGGGTTCCTAAGAAAATTTACTTTATCAAAATTGATTTACCAAACCAATGGAATCAGTGATAGATAAAGGAGGTTGAGGTCAGGGTGTTTGAGGCTTGCAAAACAGAGTTCGTTCTCCTGCAGGATTTTCAATAATAAAGGGGCGGTATCACAATTAGAGTATTTAATTGCAAGCTAAAATATCAAGTTGCTTGATCAAGAAAGTAAAAAAGTGAGCCCCAAACATCTCATTTGCCTCATAAGCCATACACTCATGAGTCTTCCAAACCTCAATCATCTTGGCCTTGACCTTGCACCTTTGCTGGCAGCACAATTCATCACACACAGGAAACAAGAGCACAGAATGAACAGGTGGACGAAGGAAGAGACACACATCTGTGCCTCCTGGCCCTTGGTTCTTAGGGCCTGCTCATCAAGGACTAATCCCCGGTGACAAGCCTGTTGTTTCCAATGCCAATCCGGGTAATGCAAATTGTGTTTCTTAATTCACCGACCTTATGATCAATATCCAATTCAATTATGAAAACTCTCTCTGCAGGGAGAGACCACTCTTTACTAATCTATTACCTTCCTTTTACTTGGGAGGACACCAAAAGCAAGGGTGGTATCCTTGTCAACTTTGTCACCCCATATTGCTGAGTTGATGACAAACGTCCTGCCTTATTCAGATAATTAACTTTAGTCTTGTCTTTGACTGGAGCTTGCTCAGTGACCAGACTTTTTTTGAGCATGCATTGGATGCGTTCCCATCCCTCCCAGACTTCTATATACTGAATACAAGATTTTATTGTCATGAAAGAAAGAAGAGCGACTTTAATAGACAACTAGCTCTCGTATAAGTTTGGGAATTATTACCATACAGGTTGTAATAAAAGCTCCTCGATGGATAAATCAGTGAGGAAGCGCATAGGGAGATATTAAAAAAAAATAAAGTGGCCCTAGCCAGTTTGGCTCAGTGGATAGGGCGTCGGCCAGCCGACTGAAGGGTCCCGGGTTTGATTCTGGTCAAGGGCACGTACCTCGGTTGCAGGTTCCCGGCCCTGGTCGGCGTGCATGCAGGAGGCATTCAATCGATGTGACTCTCTCACATTGCTGTTTCTCTCTGTCTCTCCCTCTCCCTTCGTCTCTCTCAAAAAAAAAAATCAATGGAAAAATATCCTTGGGTAAAGATTAACAACAACAACAACAACAACAAAAAGTGGTTTTCCTCCATTTCCTTTAGATTTTTAGCCCAGTCTCTCTCTATCTCCTGCCAGTCTCCCCCCATAATTACCCTTAATCAATTAATCAATAAACTGAAATATTTTTGAATGAATGGTTTCAAATCTGAGATCTTATCTGCCTTTCTCTGTGCTCTCGTGTTTTCTTATTCAGCAATGGAGATTTAATGAGGATCAAATTGAATGCAATTTCAGCTCCAGCATCTTCTCCAAAGAGCCATTCTATGTAACCACACCAGCCTCTTAGCAGCTGGCCGGGCAATACTGTGGCCAACACATGGTTAGGTATTGTTTATATGCACCTGTGTCAACTCCCCAGCCCCAATGAAAAGCTCCTCAGGAGAATGAGCATAACCCGCTCATCTTGGAACCCAAGGATTATAGGAGTGGAGACTTAGAGCTGGCTTTGGCAACAAAGAGGAGCCTATTGGCTCATGATATAAAAACCCAGGGAAAGCAAGGCTGGGACTGGTCTTATGGGACAGACGCAACTAGCAACTCAAGTTCCCCTAGGGCAGTGGTTCTCAACTTTTGTAATGCCACGACCCTTTAATACTGTTATTGAATCGTAATGTAAATATCTGTGTTTTTCGATGGTTGTAGGCTCTACAGCAGTGGTTCTCAACCTGTGGGTCGCGACCAGGGTTGAGAACCGCTAGCAGAGTCGCCTAAGGCCATCGGAAAACACAGATATTTACATTATGATTCAATAACAGTAGCAAAATTACAGTTATGAAGTAGCAACGAAAATAATTTTATGGTTGGGGGTCACCGCAACATGAGAAACTATATTAAAGGGTCCCGGCATTAGAAAAGTTGAGAACCACTGCTAGGGTCTACTTCCCCTCCAAGTTCCGCTTCTCACTGGGTGTTGGCCCCATTCACTATCACATCATAAATCATCTTGTTCATTTATCTGTTTATAATTTGCTTCCCTACTGCCCACCCCCATCCCCATGATGTAAACTCCGTAGAGAGGAATTACATCTGTGTTGTTCATTGCTACTTTCCCAGCACCACCCAGAAAAGTGCCTCTCTCTAAGTGGAGGTTTTGTAAAAAAAAATAAATAATAAAAGTTTATGAATAAATGAATGGTTTTTTCATAAAATAGACAAGGACTCTGTCTTCATTTGCCCATCCTGAGTCCAATGACTATCCAAAAGTTTGAGGTACTGTGATTGGAGCTCATCTTGAGTCATGCCCTTGTGTCTGGGCATTGGGAAGAGATATAGGACCAGAAATTGGACAGAAATAAACTATTAGCAGAGAGAAGAACTCTGGCCAACACTGAAGGCAAAAGGGACCTAAAAGGGACCTAATATAAGATTGCACTGGTCCTGCATTCACCTTGGAAATGCGTGGGGATTGTCTCCTTGAACCTCCTGGCTTTGGAGTTCTAGTTGTTTGGACCTGCTCTGAGCAATCTGTTTAAGCCTTGAATACAGTGACAATATTCTCCTAACCCAAATTCAAATACACAGTCTGACAAATATGAGGACAACAAGATGGTTGCTGGTTGCTCCAGGTGTCCACTCCAAGTTAGCTGGGAAAACATTCGCCATTTGAATCTTGACCCTCACCAATGGCGTACACATGGAGAAGGGCTGGCATTAGCTCACCCACATCATTCCCAGCCTTGCCCGCCTCTGGTATCCAGCAGTGAGTCCAATTTCCCTCAACCATTTGGAAAAGTGGCAAATTATAGGGAACAAATGTTCCTTCCAGCAGTAGGAGACACGCTTGCCTAATGAATCAGCAGATGGCATGATTGGAGAAACCAAGGCGGAAGAACCTGGAGTTGGCTTGTCCTGATAAGCAATTGGTGCCAGAGCATCTTCCCCCCTCTCTAATCCTGCTGGGCTGGACCACATGGCTTTCCACACAAATGTAGGTCATTTAAAATGCTGTCAGCAAACTGCTGTTTATTGCCAAGACACTGGAAAACCTAGAGTGACTAGGAAAAATCAGTTCCAAGCTTCTGCTTTTCACTTAAAACAGAGAATCCAGACTTTTAAAGCTGCATTCTGTACCCAGAACCACGATTATCATTCCATGTTGCCCAAGTAGCCGCTGCCTTTATGTGTATGTTGGGGGGTGGAAATGAAGATGGGGGGGGGGAGGAGGGGAAGGAAAGACAGTGGGAGGCCCTATTTGTAAAGGCACTAATTATAATTTTGTAATTTACTCTTGAAGGTATTTAAAAACATACTCACTTATAGAAAGAATAAAAATGTCATCACTTATACCAAGATTTGAATATTAATTTGGCCCTTAGTTTGGCTGAGAAAGAAAAATATCTGTTCTACTGATTAAACTTACCATTTTGCGAAAGTACCTCTGTTTAATTCATGAAATTTAATCACGGCCATGCTGAGATTTATTGCTTCTCATTAATGCTTCCTTTGAAGATGAGTGGAAAGACCTAGGGTCGAGAGGAAAGAAAGATTCTTTTCCGAGTACTATAAGGCTTAATTTGGATTTTATTAAAGCTCATTAGTTCACTAATACAAAATTTATGACACTTTGGACAGAGAGTGGGCTGATATTTATCTTGGTTTAATCTTTGAAAAAATGATTTTTCCTCTGTAGGTAAATGATATCAATAAGTCTTATGGGGGTGTTCTATATCCTTGATAGAATATTCATTAGACGCTTTCTTTTATATTACAGGTACTATGCTAATTTCAATTTTTAAAAATAGTACAGGTACTATGCTAATTTCAATTTTTAAAAATATTTTCATTAAAGAAGATGGGTGAAGGCTACCAATCGATAATACTTTCATACTTTGGTTTATTGCTGTTGTTTATTTATTTATAACTCTACCTCCTTCTCAAAAGATTTTGATCCCACCTATAACAAAAGTCATAACTATACAGGTGAAATGAAATGTTTGTCTAATGACTACACCATACAAAAGTGTTGAGACAGATTTTCTCTAAATTTGGAGGATATTTTTGGGGTGGTCTCTCTTAAAAAATAGGGTGAGTTTGAAATTCATTTTTGAAGAGTTCTGGGAAGTGCTGCAAAGAAAGATAGTATAACAATTTTATTAGAAAAACCAAAATAAAAGTGACTTCAACAAAATGAAAGTTTATTTCTGACTCACCTAAGAAAAACCTATAGGCAGGCAGGCCAGTGTTGCTAAGGGGACTTTCTAGGTGTCAGGAACCCAGGACCCATATATATACATTTTTTACTGATTTTAGGGAAGATGGGAGAGGGAGAGAGAGATGGAAACATCAATGATGAGAGAGAAACATTGATCAGCTGCCTCTTTCATGCCCCACTCTGGGGATTGAGCCCGCAACCTGGGCATGTGCCCTGACCGGGAATCGAACCATGACCTCCTGGTTCATAAATTGACGCTCAACCACTGAGCCACAATGGCTGGGCCCAGGACCCATCTTTTTGTTCCGTTATCCTCGTGCTGGCTTCCATCCCTTGGGGTACCTCATGGTCCAAGGTGGCTCCTGGTGTGCCAGAGAAACCACCCAGTCAACAGATAGGATGAAGAGAGGAAAGACAAAAGAGTCCCCTTCCAGTGGGTGGGCAGCACCCTTTAAGCAGCCTTCCTGGAAATCCCACACTGAATTTATACCTATAGCTCATGGCCACATGGAAGGGAGCTTTTGTTACTATGGAAAAACTGGGAAGTGGATATGGGGTGGAATGAACCAGTCCCTGTCATGAATAGACAAATTAACCATCCTTCTGGAGCAACTAAAATTGTGGTATAATTCAAGGGGAGAACTAGAAAATTAGGAGCAATAAAAGTTAAAAAAAAATTATGTAGTTACTATGACTAAATAACAACTTTAACATTGAGTTTTTTATATCCAGGACAAAAAGGAAATAATTATTTTTACTAAAAAAGTGAATATATCAATTCCTCTGTAGAGGCAAAACGTATTCCAGAATTGTCTTCTATTATGTTTCTCTCACTGGCACCATATGCAAGCATAAGAGCCACATGTTCTGAATTTTTAAAATGACACTCATTATTAAATATTCCATCCCATTGTTCTCTGTACACAGACTCACCCATGCATGTCCAATTTCTGTGCTGGAAAACATGGTCACCACGGGTATTGGAAACAGTGACAGGCATAATTGAATGTTCTTGATAAGTTTTGCCAGGAGTGTGACAAGTGATTCTGTGGGACTCAGTAGAAGGGATGAACCAGAAATGTCAGAGTGGTGTCATCCATGTCAGGCCTTTGTTTTATAGGCTGAGCCTCAGCAATGCCGGGCGGGACCTGGAAGACGGCTCAGCCTAACTGCAGGGCATGGGAGATGGAGACAAGGTCCGACAGCAAGGAAAATCATTGGTACAAAGACCAAGAGTGCCTTTGCTGGCACCCTGTGTGCATTCTGTCCCTCTATTGAAGGTACCTGGGAAGCCACCCTTTGGATCTGTCATGAAAAATCTCTGTCCCATGGGTCAGAATTACTCAAAACCCCAACAATTAGTTCCTTTTCTTCCATAGGCAGATTACACGGAAATCCGAAGGTTGCTATGAAGACAAGGAATTAGGAGACGCTAATTGATACCCTAAACATTTAATGGCATCAAGACCAACTGTTACCACATACATGTGGTAGTTTTGTGGTAGAGATTGAAAATCATGTGGCCAAGATGCTTCTCTCCTAGACAGAGACTGATCAGAGACACGTGGCCAACATTGGCCCCTTTGCTCTTGTTCTTTAAGGCCCTCATGGCTGCCCAAACCCACCTTGGGTGATAGCATCCTACCTAATAAAATAGCAATATGCAAATTGACCACACCTTCGTTACGCCCAAGCCACGCCCACCAGCCAAAGCCACGCCCACCAGCCAATCAGGGCGAGTATGCAAATTACCCAACAAAGATGGCAGTTAATTTGCATACACTGAGGGAGGGAGGAGTGAAGACTGAAGACAACTTAGAAGGAAGAGGGAGGAAAAGCGGAAAGCAAGGTGGCTGCCAGAGGGAAAGCCCGGGCGGGGTGGGGCGGGGCGGAGCGGGGTGGGCGGCAGTGGCAGCACACACGGCCACAGCGGCCGTTTGCAGGATTCTTCCTGCAAATGGGCTACTAGTTCTTTTCTTTTTTTTTTTTTTTTTTAATATATTTTATTGATTTCTTACAGAGAGGAAGGGAGAGGGATAGAGAGCTAGAAACATCGATGAGAGAGAAACATCGACCAGCTGCCTCCTGCACACCCCCTACCGGGGATGTGCCCGCAACCAAGGTACATGCCCTTGACCGGAATCGAACCTGGGACCTTTCAGTCCACAGGCCGACGCTCTATCCACTGAGCCAAACCGGTTTCGGCGGGCTACTAGTTCTTTAATAATACTCTTACAATTAATCAGTGTAGCTCATGTTCTTCGTACCTGAGAATATAATTTCTCTTTCAGGTGACCTTTCACTTCCTTGCTTTTCTTTATCAAGTGTTTCCCTTTCAAGCTAAGTCTGAGAGGGAATTCAGATTCTTGTGGGGGGAATTGTATTGACCAAGTACAGGTTTTCAAATGACCTTCCATAAATGTTAAGAGCATAGTATAAGAGTCTAGTGATGACCATTTATTGAGGCCTAGTGTGTCAGCCATTGATATGAGCAGTTTTACTTATAGTTTCTTATTAAATCATGCAGTAAATGTGGTGGGAAATATTACTATTCTATCTTACTTAAATATGCAAAGTGTATGCAAAGTATATTCATTTCCTAGGGCGCCACGACAAATTACCACAAACCTGGTGTTTTAAAACAAAAGGAATGTATTCTCTCACAGTTCTGGAGGCCAGAAGTCCAAAATCAAGGTGTTGGCAGGGCAACAATCACTCCAAAGCTCTAGGGGAAAATTCATTCCTTGCCTCTTTCAGCTTCTGGTGTGGCTGCACCATTCCAATCTCTCCCTCCATCTTTGCATCACCTTCTCCTCTGTGTGTCTTCTCCCCTGTCTTCTAAGGACACTTGTCATTGGGTTTAGAGTCCACCCAAGTAATCCAGAATGATCTAATCTCAAGATCCATAATTTAATTACATCTGTAAAGACCCATTTTCTAAATATGGTCACATTCACAGGTTCCGGGAGTTAGGACATATGTTTTTGGAGGGCCATTATTCAAGCCACTACATAGAGGATGGGTTTTGTTCCAGAACACTTAGAAACATGCATGGGGGTAGGGATGTGAAGGGAAGCACCTATTCTGTAGAGAATGAGTCTAGATCAGGGGTCCTCAAACTTTTTAAACAGGGGGCCAGTTCACTGTCCCTCAGACCGTTGGAGGGCCGGACTATAGTTTAAAAAACACTATGAACAAATTCCTATGCACACTGCACATATCTTATTTTGTGCAGTGTGCATAGGAACACCCGCATGTGGCCCGCGGGCCGTAGTTTGAGGACGCCTGGCCTAGAGGCTATGAATCTTAAAATAGGCATAGCCTCTCATGACCCCAACTGCCGAGAGCCCTTGCCTCCAAACTTGTAGCATTCTCTCGCTGATAAGATATAGGAGAGAACAATAAAAAGTGCATTTCTTGTTTCTATAACCCTCCGGTGCACAGTTAGACTCCCTTCCAGGACTGCTTCCTCTTTGGAGGAACTAAGAAGGGACCAGCATGGAGAAGCACATCACAGGTGAGCTAAAGAAAAGATAGAATAATGGGGTTGAGTCTAAAATCTGCTTCTGATTCTTAAATCCCCTCATTACTTTGATCTCTAAATACAGGGTGATACTATCAGAGGCCGCATCAGAGTTAGAGTTAGGTGGGTCAGTAGCAATGTTGCCCAACAATTGCGACAGCTTCTGCAGAGCATCGGCTGTAGGCAACTCCACCATGTGCCAGGCTCTGTGGTCTGTCTTGGGGATACAGGTAAAGGACTGTAAAAGTAAAAATTTGTATAATGGAGTAACACAGAGGAGAGGACAATTCATTTCCAGCTGAGTCAGGACTCAGAGATGTTTTAACAGGAGGCACTGGGTTCTTCACTCAAGATTATATAGCCAGCAGGCCAAGCAGCTGGAATGAGAGCTCCTTTGTACCCAACTCCCAAAAACATCTTAATTTTTTTTCCTCTCCATGAAGACATCTGTGCAAGGGCACAATTAATGAGGTAGAAGTATGCCCCCCACCTTAGTGGTCTGACCCAGTCCAAAAAACTTACAATGCCTCAAGGGGTAGTATAGTATTTGTCTACATCTCCTTTTCTGAAATACCACCTGTCTCAGATGGCTGCTGAAGATGGAAGAAGAAATAGAAAAAGATTCTAGATTTTTCTCTCTCAGAAGATGTCCCACAATGCTGGTGTGCTGCCCCCATTATTGGGGGAAGCAGGCGACCAGATGGTCATGCTCTGTATATTTTCTTTTAAAAGTATTTGAATTGCATGTTTTCTCCAAACACTTCACCTTTTAACATTTAGAAGTTTAAACTGACTTCTCTCCATTAATTTAATTAGTAAGATACATTTGCATACGCTTTAGGATGAAGTGCTGTGTCCTCTCCATCTCTTTGGTCCCCACAGGTCTAGCCCAGATCCCTGCACAATTCTACTGAATCCAGTTGAGTTCTCCTTGTGCACTGCTGGTGGGAATGTAAAATAGGGCAGCTGCTGTGGAAACAGAATGGAGCTTAACCCATAGTCACAGACAATAACGTGGTGATGGCCAGAGGGAAGGGGGAACAGGGGCTGGGGGAAGGTGGGAAAAGGGGTAGAGGGGATGGGGACATCTGTAATAGTGTCAACAATAAAAATAAAGTTAAAAAAATATAATTACCACCCTGACTGGTTTGGCTCAGTGGATAGAGCGTCGGCCTGCGGACTGAAGGGTCCCAGGTTCGATTCCAGTCAAGGGCATGTACCTTGGTTGTGGGCACATCCCCAGTAGGGGGTATGCAGGAGGCAGCTGATCGATGTTTCTCTCTCATCGATGTTTCTAATTCTCTATTCCTCTCCCTTCCTCTCTGTAAAAAATCTATAAAATATATTTTAAAATATATCCTACCTAATAAAAGGGAAGTATGCAAATAACCATCACTCCGCTACGCCCACGATTGGGCCGGCGGCAGGTTGGGGGTGGGACTTGGGGTGGCCAATTGGGCTGACAGGATGAGCGGGGGGCGGGGACTGCCCCAACGGCCGGCACTGCGGGAGGACCGATGGAGCCGGCAGAAGGCGCCGGTGGCGGAACTCGGGTGGCCGATTGCGTGGCTGCCAGCACCAGTTTTCCGCCAGCAGCAGTTTTCCTCTGGCCACCCGCCTATCGGAGCGCCTCCCGATCGGAGGTCCTCTCGGGGTGGCCGATCGCGCTGGCGGGAGGTGCTCTGATCGGCGGGTGGCCAGAGGAAAACTGCTGCTGGCGGAAAACTGGTGCCGGCAGCCAGGTGAAGGAAGGTCTATTGCACAAAACTTCGTGCAACGGGCTTCTAGTATATATATAATTACCATATGACCCACCAATTCTACTTCTGGGTATATACCCCCAAAGAATTGAAAGCAGGGTCTCAAAGAGTTATTTGCACACCCAGGACCTGTGCTGGCATCTGGTCTCAGACTTCCATCCTTCTGTGAGAAATAAGAGTCTTTGTTGATAAGCCACCAGCCTATGATATTTTTGTTATAACAGCCTGAGCTGATTAAGATAAAGACTCAACCCAATCTTGGAAGACAAGGGCCTTTCTCTGAAGACCAAGCAAGTGGTCCCTGGACTGTGAGAAAGGAAATGGAGGGGAAGTGATGAGGGTACGAGCACTGGTAGGTTCCTAAAGTGGGGGACCCTGCCATCTGCTTCCTGCTGGAGCCTGCAAGACCCCAGAGAGGACATGGCTGGTTGGTGAGTCTCGGCAGGCCCCTGACTGTGACCCTGTGTAGTGAGGAGGGTCTCCAGACCCAAAGGACCTCTGCGGGCAGGAACAGGGCACCTCTGAGGCAGCCTGCAGGGATTGGTCACCTCTCAGTAAATCACCACAGACTTTCTTTCTAATAAGGCTGGAACAGCAGTTGAAGTAGTGGCTTGTACTCCAAATGGGTGTCTGTTTGCTTGGGAAGGGTGTGTTGAGCACATAGAGTTGAATTCCGCAAAGTTAAATATGCAGAGGACCCAGCTCCCCCGCGGCACCCAGAGTTGAGAAGGGGGTGGATAAACACTCATATTTAGAGCTGATGGGCACGATGGGCAGGACCACTTGGCAAATCTCATCACAATCTTTACAGGCATGTAGACTGTTGGACCCTGTACCTCTCCTTCTATAAAGTTATTTTAAGATATAATTCATTTTGTACTGAAGACTAAATCAATGACTTAGTAACATGAATGTATAGTAGAGCATTGTTTATAATGGAAAAATAGGATAGGAAACTACCTACACGTCCAATCAAAGGGAGGTTAAAGCTCTCTTACCCGTCCAACGGAACTGACCTTTTCCTCTCTAAAACCCGCCGGCTGAGGCTGTGGTCCCTCCCGTGGGCCAGTGGGCTCTGCAGATGAGTGCATTCCCCACTCCTGTCCCCACCGGCTGAGGTGTGTGCTTACGAAGAGCCCGTGCAAATTGTCCCCAACTTGTTCATGGCCGTTGTATTAGGCATTTTCATCCCATGGCATCATTAATTAGTGTGCAAACTGATGCAACAAGGGTGCAGAAAGTGTTGTTTCTACGAAAACTACCACAAGGGCCTAGGAAAGACGTCATAAGTCAGAGTTGCTAAGGAATTGCTGTGCAATGAGATAGGGTAAAATCACTGTGAATGAGCGGGGGAATTACAAGGTGGGAACTTAAAGATACAGCCATCTGATCCTGGGCTGTGTCTTTAAGTTCCCACCCCACAGAAACTGGAGACGTAAATGACGCATCTGGGTGTGGTTCAGGCAAGATACAGGGCTGGAAGTAGCACAATCTTAAAGGAAGGCCCTGGCTCTATGCAAAAGACCGAGGAATGAATCTACATCTGGATGTTTTTGCTTGAACTAAAATGGGTCAGCATGTAAATGAAACCTCCCAGACTCCACAATCCCGTCAGCTTTTTGCATGAATCCAGCAGCTGCCAAGGCGTTGGGTGAGAGGGAGCTGCCGCCCATTCTCAGAAAGGCACGCTCTTAGGTCATTAAAAAGGAAATTACAGAATGTCTTTGACATGAAAAAACTTCCACAGTAGGTCGTTCAATGAAAAACAGGTTAAAAATACGCATAGTATAATGCCATTCATGTAAAAAATAAACATTACACTTAAAAAATAAGTGGTGGGAATATGAATGACTTCTCTTTCTTTCTTTGTATTTTCCATGTGTTCTTATATATCTACAATAAATATTTT